>NW_026947512.1:43352200-44750533 GCF_034190915.1 Cavia porcellus
GCCACCACAATCAGCTCATATTACATTTTGGCAAAGAATTCCTCTGCATTTGCCCAGCAATGAAAACACTGTGTGATATTGGATTTAAAGATGATGAACTAATCTTTTAAGGGAATTTCCAAGGTCTATAGGATGAGGATTCATGGCTGCTATTAACCAGAAGTACAGTGAGAACTGGAAACAGAAGAAGAGTCAAAGATTTGAAAACTTTACAATTTGTCCAGCAAATAAATGCATGTAAATCTGGAGCCAAGTTAGGTGAGTAATCTCTTTTGATCGAGCTGAGTCTTCTAAATTCTCTGATGATCATCCCACGTAGCCAATGCAGTCCTATCCTTGGACTGGTAGCAGTATAGAAAATTCTCAGGGTGGCATGAGCTGTAAAAAATGTTTACCTTAAGTTTCTCACCAATATTCTTTCACTCATCTTATTTTCCTGGATGCGTGGATTTTTTTTTTTTCTTTTTTGAGATAGAGTCAAGTGAAAACTGAAGTTGTATTCTTCACAGATTTCGGAGCTCTTTCTCTGCTTAGCTTCCTCCTTCCTAGCACACTGATCTGATCTGCAGATTCCAGCCCTGCCAGCCTCTTTAAATTCAATATTGATCTAATTTTTTTAGTAAAACCCTTCAGCTGTGTTTGAATGCTCCACTCTTTGTCGTAGTCCAGAGATGGCTGTCAGGCTGGAAAACAAGACAATTACAAGGGTTATTTCCTTTGTTTCCACCATTATTCAAATCAGCAGCCTGTGTTGCTCTTATCTTATCTCTGAAAAGCTGTTTCTGTTTTCCAACTGTAAATTGTTTAAAACAACTGGTACCTTCTCTGTGGCACTGACTCTTTTGTGAAGGAGAATTGAAGTCTATTGTCCGCATTTTTATCTTGGTTTACAGGCATTTGGTTCTGTTTTCTGCTATACTCATCAAGGTTTTATTCAATAATAATCATTTTGTCTGAAAAATTGTGGAGGTTGAAGGTCTTATTTACTTCATAGAGAATCTGACTTTTTATCATTGAAGTAGAGGCGGATGGCAACCAATATATCTTCTAATGTATTACTATAAATTCAATTGTATTGTATCTGTAAAGTTGAATATTATACAACTGTCATAACAAGTGTAGATCTATATAAGCCAATAAGAATGGCTATCCTCAACATATTATGTTTCTTTGAGAGGGTTTCTATGATAACTCACCACAGACTGAATAGTTTCCATGACTGAAGTTTGTTTTCCTAGAGTTCCAGGGCCCTTCAGAACTCCAGCCTGCACCCATTGGCAGGGTGATTTCTTCTGATTGTCTCTTTCCTTTGCTTTCAGATGTCTTTCTCCATGGTCCCCTCTCCATACATGTTTGTGTCCTAAATCCCTCTGTATGTAACACCAGTCACACTGGAAGCGTGTGATTGCATTTCACCTTCATCATCTCTTTAAAGATTCTATCTTCAAATACAGTAACATTCAGAGGTACTAGGGCCTGGGTTTTCAATGTAAAAATTTTGGGGAGAAGTAGGCAGTTTTGTACATTATATACATAGTAAATACAGTAATTCCCTGAATTACATGCATTCAAGTTGTGAACTTCCACAAACCCGAACAGACCTTGAATTATGTATGTTCACAGATATGACCACACGGAGGAAGTACGTCAGGTGTCCACACTATTATTTTAAGGTAACTGTAAAATGAAAAATAGTTTATTTACAGTTCTACTGTACCAGACTACCAGTTTAAGATAATTTTAAAAAGTAAATAGTTTATCTACAGTTTTACTGTATCAGACCACCAGTTTAAGATAACTTTAAAAATTAAAGATACAGTACTATTTACAGTACTAATGTGTATCTGTGTGTTTTATGCATCACACTGTACATTTGTGTCAAAAATGTGTAAGATGCACTTTGTCAGACTTACGACCTTCTCCCAGAACTGAGTTCATTTGTAAGTCAAGGACTTAGCGTAGTGTGTATGTACTAAGATTCCATTTGCTTTGGAAGCATTTACATGTGTGAATTTGCATAAGTTTTATGTAAGACTTTAAAGAAAGTATTAACAGTGGTTTTCTCTGAGAAATTAGACTCGATTCATAAGAGTAAAATATAAATGCACTTTTTAAATCCTTCTATTTTAATCTTTTACTATACTTTAGTAATAAAAGAAGGATATGACTTTACTAACTCTCATTTTAAGGATGTAAACTGTGGCTCAAATTTGCCTGGAGTAAGTTAGTTATATCCTGATAAATCTAAGACTGCAGTGGGAGTTTTAAGACTGAAATACTATGATTTTTATGCCTGTCAAAAACCCTACTGCCCTCACATACTGACTGGAGATGTAGATCATAACTTTCCATTTTTCTACTTGCATAGCTTACTTGAATTAAATGAGAATATCTTCGTGAAGCTATTATGTTTAGATCTTCATTGTTCATCACCTTGGTTATTTAACATTTGCAAGTGCAAATTTAAAATGACCTTATCTGAGGATGCAGAGCTGAACCATGCGCTAGGTCACAGGTCTCGACTTTTCAGCTCAACCAGCCTAACGCCCATCTCTCTTACTGTGGACACATCGGCAACTTCAGGTGACCCTGTTCTTTCAGTAAATCTGTAAATCTCCTTGTTCAACCGACTTCCAACAAAATAGCAGGTCCAAGCCTCAACACATTCGTTTTATCACCTGATACCATGATAGTAGTCACCTTTAATTGCTTCCAAGGACCAGGCCTAGATTGACATTCTGGGACATCAGCCTCAGCTTCCTGTCACCTTCTGATTCCCAGAAACATGCACACATTTCCGGGCCCCGAAGACAGTGTTCTCTCACTTGAACAGAGATGAGAAAATGCAATTGTGACTGTGACCCTGATGTGAGAGACTTTGTGATTCTCCATGAACAGCTAAATGTCACTTCATTACGGGGATCTTCACTCCAAACACAGGAATTCTTTGGCTGGGTTATAAAGTATCTGGTGTGGCAGGAGCAGCAGCAGGGTTTCAAAGAGCTCCACTTTTAGGTGCCTGTGACAATTTGTTCTGAGGCTGCATACGGTTTTGATTTTTTTTTCCTTTTAAGTGATTCTCTCATCTGCTTCTGTGAGGATGGAAGACTCAATTAAGGAGCACCGTGTGGAAGTCGCAAGTGGGAGCTTTATCTTGCTCAGCGTGCAGGGGAAAGGACTCCTTGCAACAAAATGTGCCACGGCGCTGCATTTGACCTTTCTTTATGGAGCGGCCTCTTCCGGAGGTGTTGCTTCCCTCTCTCCCTCTCTCTCTTTAAGGCAGGGAACACAATTGAAAGGCTTAGCTGCTTTCTTTGAGCACAGTGGCTGTACAAGGACAGGGCGTCATGGCTCAGGTGTTGAGAAATGGTTCATCCTTTCTCTTATCCCTTGAGGAGGGTGCAGAAGCTTCCCCCTCCCCTGCACTGCTTCACCCCAAATTCATTAGTCATGTCTGCTTTCTCCAGCGGAGTTCTAAACAGGATGTCAGATGGACCTGGGTTGTGTCAAGGCAGCAAATAGGGAAAGGTGTCACAGCTGGCCCAAGGGACCCAGCGAGAGGCTTAGTCGACAGAGGAAAGCGAATAGGAATCTACCCCAAGAAAAATCTGTGTTTGCCAAGCAGGTAAAATTGAATCTTCAGTTTTGTAAAGGTTGACCACAGAGGTAACTTTTGCTGATAAGCTTCCTTACTGAATTCTAATTGCTATCATCACCAGAAACAGAATTAGCTCTCCTTTTCACAACAGGTTTTACAGAGTTAAAAGATTGTGCTTTCTATTAAACAAATCCACATACACACCTCCAAAGTGAGGCATGAGAATGCTAGATTCATAGGATGATCATTTGGAAGCACTGAAAGAAACTAAACAGCTGTTTATGTTTTATTTTAATTTAAAGATAAGCAGAAAGTAATCTCCAGCATGTTTATGAATTAATACAGGCTCTGTGCTATCATATCTCAGATACGGAGGGCCAGGAGTCCTGGGCCTAGGTGTTTGGAAAATGAGTGGGCTAGAAAGTAATGAACTAACCAGTCTGTTTATGCTTTTGTCTGCTGCAGTTATTGAAAGCCACGTAGAGATGGCTAGGATGATTTATTGATTGCATTATTTAGATTTAACTAAGCTAAGTACCACAAGTGGCTCAGTGAAATTCCTGGAAATTATACACAGAGAAAACATAACATAGAAATGCAACTAAAGAAACCGTCAACAATATAGAAGAGCAGTTACTTCTACCCAGAGAACAATCTTTGTTATCATCTATATTAAAAATTAAAGATAATAATTTAATAATACCTACCATATTCAATTAGATCTCTCCCAATTTAGAATAAATCATTGATGATATTTCTATGAGAGCACTCTGAATTTTGTCCTAAAAGTTAAAGTATTTTAAAGTATTTTCTCCTTTTTTAATTTAATTCTCTAATATATTATATTTTAGTACTTTTTCCAATGTATCATGATAGTAAATGTATATAATTGACAAGGAAATAGTCATACACTGGAACTGTTTGTTTCAAGCTTTTATTGATGGAATATATCATCAAAAGGGTTTTAAGACTCCTGGTGAGGTTTTTACTTCTTTCCAGTCAGAGAGAAAGACTTACTGTGCTTTAAGCCAAGAAAGCACCTTGTTAGTCATCAGGGGGGTGGGCTGTATACCTTCCCAAACAGACTGGCGCTGCCCATCATGTACACTGGGATAAACAAGGGGGAGAAGTAAGAACCACCCTGGGGTACAAGTTACAAAGGACTATCTTAGATCGCAAATGCCTTAGGTAACATCTTCAAATGATACTATAGCCCTGCTCCTGTAACTCCTATAACTTCCCGTCCCGGCTGCAGTGAGAAGCTTGCAGACAAAAGCATCTTCATAGGAGAGAGAAGGCCATGTGTGGTTATCTTCACCCAGAGAGGTGATTCTCTTCCAAGGTAATGCTTTGCTCTTTGGTACACTAAGCTTTCCCGAATACTTGAATAACTTTGCCATGATGTCAGCAGACATCGAGGAGGCCAAGCTCCCTCAGACAAGACTAGGCAACCTCAGTGTGAGGAAACAAGACTCCCTGCAAAATTATTCCAACGGGGTCCCTGGCAATGTGGCAGGAGGCAAGGCTCATTCTCTTGGTTCCACTGCCCTGCATTGCATCAGCACGTGACTGCCATTGTCTGAGGTTTCCGTAGGACCAGAGTTCCCTAGCTCTCTCATCTTGACCAGCCTGATTTTTTTCTCATGTCTCCTCTCTGTTGCACAATGCTCAGACTTCAGTTCTGCTGGTTACTTGTGTGCCCATGAATACAATCCACTACACTGCAGGGTTTGGTTTTTAATAGCATCTGCCTGGATTATACTTAGGTGGAGCACTATCATGCATGGCTGTAAAATAAACACACCAACAAATAAATGAATAAGACCCAGTGTATTATTTTTATCCATTAAAGGTATGTTATTTTACATTCTGCTGAGACACAGGAATCGTACATACGTACTCTGTGAAGATGGAGGAGTTTTTCCGAAACTAAAGATACTTTCATAATAACTGGTTTAAGTTTCTTCTGATACTCACTATTGACATGAACACTTTTCTGGATAAAAAGGAAAATATGCAATTCAGACATTTACAGTTTCTTTAGAATATGAGATTTAAAAAGCAGTGCACTATCTCTTTGCAAAATCAGGTACTGAACCTAACCTTTGTGGGGAGCTTAATGTCTTTAAGTTTTTACTTCCTGTAAGCAGATTGAATGAAATTCACTCAGATTTATTGTCATTACAACTCCTCATCATCAACATCAGCATCATTATCTTCCACAGGTGTACACAGCACTTCTTTTTTCCAGATTCTTAAGTTTTTTAAATTCATATTTCTGTAGCCATTTTTAAATATGCTAAAAATAGCAGTGCACATATTTATGCCCACAATATCTCCCTACAGAGAAAAGAAAAAGGAAAAGTATTTGAACTGACATTTTCCCCTCATTTTTTTTCTCCAGAGAAGCTAATATTGATTCCAAGGCCACATAACTTCAATCATTCTTACAGCATGCCTGTGAGTTAAGAAAGTGTAAAACATTTACACCATCTAATAAAGAATGAAATGGAGGTTCGAAACTAGAAACAAAGACTTGTCCAAGGGCACATTCTGTATCAGCAATGTGCCTATAAGTTAGCAAAAGCCTTCTGATCTTGACACCAAACTGTTCCTTCAAATAAGCAAATTCAATAATACAGATATTATTAAGATCTAGGCTGTGCGTATCACATTCTTTGACTTTCTTCAAATAAGATAACTCTATGCCTTAGGGATGGCAAATGGGGCAGGCAGAGAGATCAATGAGATATATGGAGAGAAAAGTTTTCAGAATGAAGTCAAAGTGGGTTTAAAGCAAGTCTGTCAAGGTAGCTCTTCATGAGGAACAATTTTAAGGGCTAAAGCTATTGCAGAATTATTTTAAAGATTAAACACAACTGAGTGGTACACAGTAAGAACATAATGTTCTATAGAAATTGTTTTTGTTACCATTATAATTACTAATATCATCATCATTATTATTTTAATGGCACTATGCCCTTTTACTTTGTAGCACGAAGATTTGACTACCACTTATGTCTAGCAGGCTTTGGTATCACCATCTATGATCTACTTGCTTTCTGGTTCCATATACTCTACATCCATTGCTTTGACTCAGCCCCAAAGTAGGGTTTACTCTATCTCAAACTCAGAGCACTCATGTTTACTGGGATGCTGATAAACGCCAGGAAGGTAACTAAAACAGTAGCAACTCTCCCTTTTGAGGATATTGTGTAGTTAAGTTCTTTTTTGTGTTTGCTGCCTGTGATTATAACACTTCTTTTTGTATAAGTAAAGTAACTTTATTGTTACATTTTAGTTACACATAATGCTCACATTCGTCATCGGGAATATGTACTTGTATAAGATATATCTTGCTTATTTTTTCCCATTCTTCTCCCCTCCTTTCAACCTCTCTTCCTCTTCTAACTTACAAAAGCTTTGTTTCCATTTTTCCTTCTTTTCTCAATTTTTCTTCTTCCTTCCTTCCTTCCTTCCCCCTCCTCCATCCTTCATTCCTGTTACCATTAAAACATTTTATTTCCATAACATCTTTTATAATATCTATTATATATCTGATTCATATTTGCACTTTCAGTTTCTCTCACCAGAGAAACAATGTGATGTTTATACATGAATGTTTAATGTATTTCACTTAGGCATATGTTCTCAAGTGCACCTATGTACCTAGAAATGTCTCCTGTTTATTCTTTTTTATGGCTCAGTAGTATTCCATTGTATATTAGAAAATATATCTTCTTTATCCATTGATCCATTGATGGGCATTTGGGCTCCTTCCAAGATTTAGTTATTAAAAACTGTGCTACTACAAACGTGGGTGTGCTTATATCACTCTGCTATGATACTTTGAATCCTTTCAGGAAGATATCAAGAAGGGGAATAGTTGGGTCAAGTGGGACCTCTAGTTTTAGTTCTTGGGGAATCTTCACACTGATTTCCACAGTGATTGCACAGGTTACACTCCCTGAAGAAGTGCTCCTTTTCCCCCACAGCTCTGCCAGTATTTGTTATTGGTTGACTTCTTAATAATAGCCATTTTTTCTGGGATGAGATGGAATCTCAGTGTTATTTTAGTTTTCATTTCTCAAATGATCAATGATGTTGAATATATTGTCATGCATTTATTTGCCATTTGTACTTCTTCATCTGACAAGTATCTATTTAAGATGCCAATTTATTGATTGAGTTTTTAAATTTGTAAATATGGTTTTTTGAGTTCTTTATATATTCTGTATATTAGTCCATTATCTGAGGAGCAACTAAGAAATTTTTTTCCCCATGCTGCGTGTTGTCTCTGATACCAAAACAAGAGAAGAATTCAATCAAAAAGAACTACAGGCCAATTTCCCTAGTGAACATAGATGCAAAAATCTTCAATAAGATACTGGAAAACATAGTGCACTAAATCACCAAGAAGATTATATATGTGACCAAGTAGGAGTCACCTCAGAAATACAGGCATAGTTCTACATAAGCAAATCAATAAATGAAATACACTGTACCAACATAGCTAAGGGTAAAAATCACATGATTGTTTCAATAATGCAGAAATACCGTTTAACAAAGTCCAACATGAATTCATGATAAAAAAGAAAACCTACAGAAAATTGGAATGCATAGTCTTTATCTCAGTCAGATAAAAGCCATCTATGGTAAACCAACAGCCAACAGTATACTACATTATCCAAAACTGAAAGCTTTTACTCCTAAATGAGGCACAAAGCAAAGATGTCCTCTCTCAGCATTCCTGTTCAATACAGTTTAGGAAACAGCAAGAGCAAGTAAATAAGAGAAAGAAATAAAAGGAATAAAGATAGGAAAGCAACAAATTAATTATTATTATTTACAGATAACATGATACTGTATATCGAAGACCCCAAAAACTGTACCAAAAGATTTCTAGATTTAATAAACAAGTTTAGTTGCTTAACTGGGTACAAAGTTGATGCTCCAAAATCAATAGCATTCTGTAACAAACTCGCTGAGAAAGAAGTTAGGGAAATCGTGGCTTTCACAATAGCATCAAAAAATATGAAATATTAGGAATAAATCTAACAAAAGAAGCAAAAGATCTGTGTATTGAAAACTATGGTACACTGAAAAAGGAGACTGAAGAGGATATAAGAAAATAGAAAAATATCCCTTGCTTTTGGGTAACAAGACTCAACATAGTGAAAATGGTCATACTCCCAAAGATGTTATACATATTTAATGCACTCCTGATCGAAATACCAATAGTATGCCTCACAGTACTAGAGAAAAAATTTCTAAAATTCATCAGAAACCTAGAATAGAATAAATAATTTTGTGTACAAAGGCAAGGATGTAAGAATTATAATCTTTGACTTGAAATTATACAACAAAGTTACCATCATAAAATAGCATGGTACTAGCAAAAAAGAAGAGCCAAGGATCAGTGGAATAGATTACAAGATGCAGAAACAACTTCAAACACATTTGACCACTTTATCTTTGACAAAGGACCAAACCCTTTCACTGGAAGAAAAATAGCCTTTTTAATATATGGTGCTGGAAAAATTGGCTTCCACGTGCCAAAGACTAAAATTAGACCAACATCTTCCACTGTGCACTAAACTAAAATTGAAAATGGATCAAAGATCTAAATATTAAAACAGAAACACTAAATGTGCTGGGAAAGAGAATAGACAGAATTCTTGCAGACATAGATAGGTGTAGGCAAAGACTTTATGGACAAAACCCTGGTAGCTTAGAAAATACTAGAAAGAGCCAACAAGTGTGATGTCATCTTATCAAAAAAGCTTTCGCACTGCCAAAGAAATCGCCAGCAGAGTGAAGAAACATACCACTTCCTTGAAGAATCCTTTCCTGCACAGTGGTTTGAGTCCCTCAAGTGTAGGATGCTGAGTGCTGCTTTGATTCATTTATAATTCTGAAACCTACTTTACATGCAACTGGATGAGACTTTAAGCATATATTAATGAGGATCAGTTGCTCTAGAATGCCTGGGCTGGTGAGTTTACGTGTCTTGCTGGGTGGGCAGCCCCTAGCTGTGCTTTCTTGTCATCTCTCTAGAGTCCCCCGACAGTTGACTGAAAGCCTTTCACATTTTTGTCCACTTACTATTATTTAAGAAAAACAAAGGCTGCCATAGTTCTGCAGTTCCTCACCACCTGCGGAAAGAACAGCTTGCATGAGGCAGCAGTTCCAGCCCGTTCCCCACGGCTCTTGTTTGGCTCCCTCCTCATCACTTTGGAGAGGTAGACTACCCAGCTCAGTGTGTTAGACTATGGTTCTATCTCCATAGTGCTTTGTCTCTCTGGTTGGTTTCTGGCTCCCCACCTTCTAGACTAGTATTTCCTCTGACTGATTTGTTACAGAAAAACGGCTTCTTCTTATGATTGCTCCTAGTCTATCAATGCTAAGGACTACTAAGGTACACATACTCAACCTGAAAGATGGTTACATTGTGTGTGGTTCAAGTCTGCAATGTTCTTGATAAGATTATCAGAGTCATCTCTCTTGGGTCTATTCAACTCTACTTTTGTTACTTACATTAGTCAGGACAGAGACACAGTAGCTAACAGAGAATTTTCACTAATACTTTGGCTCCTTTTGATGAATCATGTTTCAGTGTTCCATATTTAATCATAGCATCTAACCCTGTGAAAGAGAAGAGGGGAAAATTTCACTAGAATGCAAAAGCTCTAGCTTTCGTTCTACAGTTATTTTTCAAGTGCCTCAAATGTATGTCATTTTTCTACTAGGAAGTGCGAAACTATTCAAGTATAGTAAATAAATTTAAGAAATTGAAAATGTAATACAAAACATAAAAATTCACTATGACCACAGCAATACCTAAGAAAAATCAGAATTATCTATGAAGTTATTTAAAAAGTCTTCGTAGGTTGGGAATGTAGATAGGCGGTAGAATACTTGCATAAAGTATACCTGTTCTTGGATTCAATCCTCAGCACTGCAAAAAAAAAAAAAAAAATGAAAAGGTAAAAAACAAAAAACACTTTTGAAAAAACCTACATCGATTTCTGATTAAAGCAATTAAAACATGAAATAATGCATCTTTTGTGAGACCAAAAATACACATAACTCAGTTAAAATTCTAGAATCTCATACTATGGAGAAAAGTGTAAGCTTTTTTAAGGAAAAAATATCCACAATTTTTACTACTAAACTGTATACGTGAGATATTATACACTAGACTCAGATTTCAGACAAGCATTAAGACTGCATTTTCAGAGAAGAAATGGTAAAGTTATCTCTACTTACAAATGTGCCTGCCAATGTGCCTGAAAATTCCAAGATGCCAATAAATTTATTGCAAATAATGAAAATATTTAGAAATCGAGGAT
Organism: Cavia porcellus; assembly: GCF_034190915.1. Lineage (NCBI taxonomy): Eukaryota > Metazoa > Chordata > Mammalia > Rodentia > Caviidae > Cavia > Cavia porcellus. Next base: position 43,363,151 of record NW_026947512.1, read on the forward strand.
ACAAAATTAACATAGAAAAGTCAACATCTTCCATCAACATAAACATGAAGTAATGGAAGAGACAATGTTCTTCATAATACCAGAAAGATAAAGTTAGCTCCCTGGTCTCAGGTGATGACTGTGCCCCAGCAGGAGCAGCCCTCTGGCTTCCCAGTTGGCCACTGTCCTGTGGGGTAGGCTCTCTGCCCCACCTGCACTGCGAACGCAGTCCAAGCCCCGCCTCTGCACTGGAGCCTGAGCTCTGCTCCAGGGCCACATGGCCTAGGACTGAACCCTTGTGCCACACCATCACCCCAGCTTTTCTAAGATCATCAGTAAAAAGGCTGTACCAGGGACAACCACACCTGCATATCCTCCTTGTAGAGCAGCATGTTACTCAGGAAGACAAGCCGCTGCCCTGCACCCAGATTTCTACACTGAGTTAGAAGCTCCCCATTGGGTTAAAGAGGAAGGGTTATGCAGTTCTGCTGAGGGGACTGAGTTATTTGGAACAGAGCTTAGGGAATCCTCTTCTTTCAGGAATTGTCAGATTGATGGAGATTGGGGGAGCAGGGTTTTCAGGATGCTAGCAACTGGAAAATCAGATTATAGAGACAGCCAGGGGCAGGGGCAGCCAAGAAAACAGCCCACAGGCAACCTGGGAAGACAGGAAGGCTGTGAGTATGGGCCAAGCTACCTCTGCCCGAAACAGTAGACCATATGCGGAGCAGACTTGCAAACCTTCCCAAGCCACATGCAGATCATCAAAAAGGGCCGAAGTCTCAGCAATACCAGTACACAGCACAACTGTGTCTGAGCCCTGCATGAGCAATGAATGAGCCACTTGGACAGCAGGAAACACATGCAAGCAGAGAGAGAGTGCAAAGTTATCAAATAGTAGTGCTTGAATGTGCTTTGGTTAGCTCCTGGTGTTTAGGGGACTATTTTTTTTTTCAATTGTTGCCCATGTTTCCATTTTTCATAGTATTTTGTCATGTTTGGGGTTTTATTAATAGTATACTACATTTTACCAACAAATATATAACTTAACCTCATTAAAAACATGGCATTAAAACAGATTAATGACTCCGTCTCAGTGTTTTTAGTTAACTTGTGTTTCATTTTAGAAAATAGTTGATAAATTGATATTTATATTTTAGAGGAAATCATTCTCATCTAAATTTTATTTTTTCCATTAAAATTAAAAACCACTGAAGACTGGAATTCCTCCAGGTGATAGGGTTCTATATAACATCATTTCCTATTTGTTGGATTTTCTGATTATTTAATGTTAATAGTTATTAACCTGCATTACATGAATCATGATAAGTTCTCCCCATAGATATTTTATTTATTCTTTACAAAAATATTTACTAGAGGTAGGATTCATGACAAACCATGTGAAATGTTAAATGTTAAATGTTTTAGTGGTGTTTTGAATCACCACTGAAAAAAAAATAAAATAAGAGATGTATTCAGACACACAAGGGTGTCTCCAAATGTGGAGAAGATTGAGGGTGTAGTGCTGGGGTTAGATCATGAAATGCAGTCTCTGTCCTGTAGAACAGTGCTATTTCTTTCTTCTCGTTTCATGGCTCCTGTGTAGAAGTAAAGAAGGTAGATGGATGGGTTGGTCCTGGATGTCCTGGCAGGGGATGTGCAATGAAAGGGTAAGGAAACATGAATTTGATGGTGTTGACAAGACTGACTGAAACAGTGTACCACACAATCTAGAGGAAAGATCAGGCCATGGCGGGGAAGCGGCAGGTCCACGAATCCACAGGAGACATTTGCAGCAAGGCAACCATTCCTTCCCCCAAAGGACAGCAGCTGAAGGCAGAGTCTGCTGGTAGGACATCGGTGAATGTGCCAGGTACACACTGCAGAGAGTGTGGAAAGCGTGGAACAAACGTTTTCAGATCTATCCGCTGAAAGGAGGGGCCTGTTGTGAGGAAGGTGGTGATACATGGAAAATAAAAGTCTTTGGCAGATGTCTCAGACAGAGACTGGTGGGGGTGGGGGTCGGCTTCTCCCTTAAAAGTACAAAGAGATGCCTGGTTTCCAGATGCCATCTAAACTGAGAAATCTGGAATAATAAATCATGTACACAGTACCAAAGTCTTTTGTGAAGTTAAAAAAAAAATCCTTTCTAGGTAGCACACTTAATGCTATAGTCTTTGTTCTATTTGTTTTTAAAGATTAGAGAAAAATTTCTGGGTAAGAAGGATCAGCAGATGATTTATTTAGCACACAGCAAAGAAAATAGACAATTTTCTCAAAGTTAGATTTGAGAGGAGAGGGATGTCGAGAAACAGTGTACAAGGGCCTCCTGTGTCTTATGAAAAGTGTGGGGAATCAAGCTGAAAAACTGAGGGCCCTTCAGGGATCCACAGGCAAGAGACCCCCACTGTTAGCCACTGTTGGTGTTGGCACAGCTGCCAGAAAAAGGATACCGCCTTTCTCCTGTCTCTGCTTCCTAATAGAACATCAGATCAGCAGTATTCACTTGATGGCAGCATTCATTAAAATGCCATGACTGGCATCGGGTCAGCTGCCATAAAGAATGTCGGATACAGGAGGTATCAAAAGAAATTTACAAAGTAAATGCAGAGAGAATACACACACCCAGGAACCAAATGAAGACATAATGTGAACAGATATTTGAGCTGAATTACAACTACTAAACGATGGAGGAAAGAATCTTTGGGGAAAACTGAATAGAGAACTTTTCTTTGTTTTCAATATTTTTCGATCAGTATGAAATTGATTGATAGGCATTGGGACACTTCTTGGTTCAGGAAACAAGTGAAAGTGGGCATGGTGACCATGTGTATATGTGTGGGGATGGAGTCCATAAAGAGAGAACAAGCTATATATGAAATAGCCAAAACCTGGATATAGAAGGAGATAAATAACATTTTTTTTATTTAAAGAGAAACAAACAAACAAAAAAAAAACAGAGAAAAAAAGAGTAGAAATAATACAGAATTACAGAAAAATGAACAGTAAGAAATCACTGGTTGAGAAATTACATAGTGTTTTCTTAGAAATAGTTGTTCAGGTTACAAAATTAAAGTATGTAAAGTGACATTCAAATATTGATACTGCCAACAGTTCTGCTCAACAATCCAACAAAAACTTAGTAATATGATTATCAGTCCTACAAACTTGTTTTTTATCTTAAAGAGGGTAAGATTAAACATATCAAAACAGAACAAAACAGTTCATAAAGAAATAATTTAAAGAAATACAGATTTCAAAGCAAGTCCACTGGAGATCTTCACTGTCTAACTTATTGTCTCTAGTTTTCTTCCAAATAGTTGCCCCCATCTTCACATACACTGAGTACATACTACATATTATAGAACTAATCAAATCATTACAGGATGATGAAGGTTTTTTAGGTCTTCAAGACCTGACATTGGGGAAGTCAATAATGACTATCATAATGTCTCTCATTCTCTTTGTAGTAGCTGGCCTTATCTTTATGTATGCTGAAATTGAACTTAAGAAACTAGACTAATATCACTCTGAATGAATAATAGTATTGCTATATTTTATATCATAATCTACAGAATTAGTGTTGGGCTTGTTAGTCTCTTCTTCTTCAGAGTATCTGTTCATCACATCTTGCATTATATAATCTGTTCCCTTAAATAGTTTAAAAAATTCTTCCCATGTGTGAATTTCTACATGTATATCTATCCTCTCTGTATTATAGGGAAAAACAGGTCATAACAAGAAAACACAACAAATTCCTTGGAAAACATGCAATGAAATAGACACATAAAACCACAATATTAGGTGGTCTACCATAGTTATTATGCTTTCTCTTGTTATTTTCAATAGACTTGTCCACATCATCAGGCTTAATATAGTTAAGCATAGTATTACATAGCTATTTTTATAAAAACACAACTTTGAATACATTGTAGGACTTGAGAGTGGTTAATAATCAAAACCGGTAAGGATATCTTTTACATCTTGTCATCTTCAGAGTAGTTGCCTCTACTTTTAGACTTGCTACTATCAAGCATACCAAATTTGAATAAAATCAACCACAGCAAAACTTCGGTCTAACAAACCAGATTCAAGAAAGATCAGTCATAGTAAGACAATGTAAGTAATACAGGATTTCAGTATAACCTTCTATTTTTGGGTTAGATGTCTGTGCCCTCAAATCTGATATGAGTGGACATACTGAAACAAAACAAAATCAAACTAACTGGCGGTAAGACTGTGACTTTTAAATCCTGATATACTATTAACAATATTCTCTGCCTTCCTTTTTTAGGCTTTTTTTCACCTTTCCCCTTCTCAGGATGCTTTGCATGTTTTGGGTCCCACTAGCCCTTTAGTTTTTAGATTAGGGGGCCAGCCTGTTGTCTGTTTGAGTGTTGCTGAAGCTTTTTATCCCTGAGCTTGATCTTGGGCTGTACTCCTTTAGTTACTAAAGTCATAGGGTTTTCCTTCCTTCCAGATGTGTAGTTCTACACTGCCCAAAAATGTCATAGCTTTCCAATCTATCTGAGGCTGCTGGATGAGTTGTCCCTATTTCTCTCTGGTTTCCTGTCACATATAGCATTTGCTTTCTCATCTTTGACTTTCAGTTTATTATCCCTCTTTTGGGTTGAGTGTATTTCCTATTCAGAGCATCTCAATGGAGCCTGCCTCCTAATCTACTCTGCCTGTTTTTTTTTTTATTTTAGTGTATCAAGGCTATTTTAAAGATTATAGCTTACCATCTCTGCCTCATGTCTGCTATTCTATTTCGCTTCTATAATTTGTCCACTTTACTTCTTCATTCCACTGTCTGCCCCATTCATTGAGGCCTCTCTGCCACTGTTGCTAGAATCTTGGTATTTTTTCCTCTCTCTCTGGAAGGTCCTTCAGTATTTTTTGTAAGGTTGGGTTGGTGGCCATGAACTCTCACAGTTCCTCCTTGTCTTGAAAATATCGTATTTATCCATTAATTTTGAGAGAGAGTTTTTCTGGGTACATCAGTCTTGGTTGCAGATTATTTTCTTTCAGGGCTTGGATAATTTCTCCCCACGCACTTTTTGATTTGAGAGTTTGTGTTGATAGGTCTGTTGTTATTTTGATAATTTTTCTGTTGTAGGTAAGCTGCTTCTTTTCCCTGGCTGCTTTTAGTATTCTGTTCTTTGGTGGATTTCTAGAATCTTGATTATTATATGTCTGGGTGTAGATCTGTTTTGGTTATAGGTGGCTGGAGTCTGTATGCCTCATTTATCTGGATATCATTTCTTTTTCCTATGTTTGGGAAGTTTTCCTTTATTATATCTGTGAATAGTCTTTGTAGATAATTTTTTGTTACTCCTGCTTCTTAACTCACGTGCTTTATTCTTAAGTTATGCATCCTTTTGTCATCTTCTAGCATTTGAATTGTTTCCTTCTGGTTCCTCATTATTTTTAAGAGGTCTTTTCTTTCACAATCATAGATCATAAATCTCTCTTCAAGTTTCAAAAGGCTAACTTTAGTTTCTGTCAAGGCATTTTGCCAGTTTTCAATGGAGTTTTTAATTTCCTGGTAATCTCTTTGGATCTGTCTCATGTAGTCTAGGTTATGTTTAAATTCTTCATCAGAGGTTTCTCTTTCTTTTCTGATTTCTTCCATTCTTCCATCTGTATTCTCTTGGGAGGGGATTATCATTTCTTTAATTAATCTTTTTATATCTTGCCTCACTTGGATCAGAACTGCTTTGTAGGGTCACTTTTTGAACGTCATTCTAAATACTTTAATTCTATAACCTGAACAGCTATTTCTAAGATGACAATGTGTAACTTATCAACCAGCAATTTCTTACCATTTGTTTTTCTGTAATTTTGTATTATTTCTACCCTTTTTTAATCTCCATGTATTTTTCTGTTTCCTTTTCTTTAAATAAAAAAAAAGAACTACAGTTTTAAATTCATCTATGAGGTCATGAAGGTATTTCTTTATGTCCGCTGATGCTATGTCTAGTATTGGATAGTAACTACACTAGTTCTGTTCTGTATTTACTTCTCCTGGGCTTATTTTCCCAGATTTGGCAGCTGGAGACTTTTTTTTATTTCTATCTCTTGTCATGTTTCTGGTTTCTTTCAGACTGGTGTGTCCTGGAGGTCTCTGTCTCTCTCTGTATTGCTTAAGGTCTTTCTGAAGCATGTTGACTGGGGTTTTGCTGCCCTCCCCAATTTGCTGTTATCTGAGGTATACGCAGGGATGCAGGGATGGTGCAGGCTAGCCCCGAGCCTTTGAGCCAGTCAGTCCGCAAGTTAGGCTGTACCTTGTGGATGTCACAGAATCATGACAAATTTGTACCTGTTTATTGGGTCCCAACCAGAGGCATGTTCAGCCCCAGCAGACCCCACCATTTCTCTCTGTGCCAGGGATATCTGACTGACGTCATCGTGGTGCCAGGCTCTGCCCAACTCCAAGATGTCCTCCAGCCAGTGACAGCAGCTGAGGGACCCAATCCCCACTACTCACCGGGAATCAATGCAGTTCTTCCTCTTGTGTCCATTGCTCACTGTGCCACATGTCTTCACTGTGCTCCCAGCACAGCGCAGATTGGTCAGAAAACTGCACCGTGCCCGGCTTCAGCGCCCAGGTGCATGACCTCTTACAGTCTCCTCTGGCGCGGCCAGGTGGCTCTGGCTGCTTCTCAGGGCAGCAGGTCCCAATTTCCAGCACTCACTGAGAGCCAAGAAAGCTCTTCCTCTTGGATCCACTGCTCACTGTGCCACATCCTCCCATTAAGGGCCTGGGATTCACCGACTCCAGTTATTGGCTGCCGTCTCAGTGAGATTTTGGATCCTCCAGGCGCACCTAGTACAGTGCGTAATGGGTCTCAGTGAGCACATCGGGTTTCAGCTCACCACCTGTGCTTTTCCTTCCTCTACCTAGTTTTATTTTTCTGATTGGTTACCACCTTTGTTAATAAGAATCATTATCCATTCCTCTGGCCCTCTCCATGTTATCATATTCTAGCTTCTGATCTGACTTCTCTGTAGAGACTCTCCATCCAGCCCCCTGGCGAGCCGCCATTTTTCCCCTATTGAGTTAAATAAGGTTTTAAAATATTTACTACATATTCAAATAGGATGTATTTCATTGGACTCTGTGTGGAGTCCAATGTGTTAGAGACATTTATGTATTAGAGAAATGGTTAGAAATATGGTTAAACAAGACTGAGTATGACCATGACCATTTTTCATCATTCTTAGGGTCTATATCAAGAAGTCCTCCTAAAGTCTCACATGCTCATAGACAGCCTTTTGTGGGGGTAACTGGATAAAGGGTGTGTGATGCTGGATCAGTTCACTGATTGGTTAAGGATAGTTTTGATTGTGGATAACAGGAAGCCCTGGGTGTGTGTAGCATCAGTCAGTAGGCTTATAGCCAAGATGGGATGAGAAAAGAAATAACAAGTTCTAGCTGCTTCCTGTCTACCATACTGCCAATTGTTTCTCTTCTGCCACATCATGTTGTGTTACAGCCAGCTGGCTATGGATTGAAACCTCTACAAACTGTGAGCTAAAACAAACTGGTTCTTCTTACAGTTGTGGGTGTCAGGTATTATGTCTCAGCAATAAGAAAGTAATTAAGACAACTAATGTACAAGAATTTTCAAAACTCAAAATGCCCTGCAAGGCATAAAGAAATGCTTCCCAAAGTGAAGAATTTGAAGATTGTAAATGTGTATCATATTTATAATTTCACTGGTATTCTTCAGTTATCACTAAACAAATTTGTCTTCATTTTCTTTACTTAGTGATGAATCAAATGACTAAGTTAACACTCCTATTCTAGGCAGAGCCAGGGGTCTCCACTGGCTCCTTCAGCTTTAGAAAAACTCAGAGGTACTAGCTACTATCAAAACTTCTACATCTGTGAACTCTTTGTAGTGGAAATGTCATAAGTAATCAATAAAGACCTTTACACAATAATGAGGAGTGTGCAAGTTCTATTCAGACATGGAGCTGTTCCCCTCTGTCAAAATCAGGGGAACTAAAGTACTTCTGCTGGGCAACAAGGGCCAGGCATAGATAGAAAGAGGGAGTCACAGACAGAGATAGAGAAGGATGACAAGGAAAATGAAGAGGAGAAGGAAAAGGAGCATCAGAAGTTGATGGAGGAGCAGAGAAAGAAGAGAAGGAGGACTAGGCAGAAAAGGAGGAGGAAGAAGAAGAGGAAGAATCAGAGTGTCTCCTGGGGAACAGCTAAGTGTCAGTTTGGATCAAAAGCAAGTTTAGAAAATATTAAATTTAGGTATTCTTTTTGAAAATTTGGACATTTGGATTCTGTGGTGCTGAGAAAGTTCTTGCGGTTCATATGAACAGGAAAGGCCCCGTCCCCTCACCATCTGCATGGGACAAAAGCCTGGATGGATGACAGGATCATCACAGGAAGAAAAACCAAGGAAAAAATAAAACAAAACCCCAAACCCAAACTGAGACAAGAAAACATAAAATGAAAAAACATCCCCCCCCCCAAAAAAAATAACCTCTAGGACCACTAGGAGAGATCCAGTGATCTCCCCTGGTCAGGTCAGGAAAAGCATCACCTTTCATTATACCTGAATTATTATTACACTGAAGAGAAGAAGAATTTGGAAGTCAGTACCAAATGGGACTTCAGAGTTCCAGTTAAATCGGTAAAATCTATTTATTGAGATGTGTGTCCTTCATCCTACCCTGTGTCATACAGGCCTCAGTTACCAAGGACCACTATCTGTATTTCCATACAACCCTCCAGTTTATTTACCAATGGATTACCCTAACCAGCAGCTACCGTCAAAAGGTTGCTGTTTAGCCCTGAACCAATTTAAAGCATTCCTTAGAAAAAATGCCTGAATGTGTAACTGTCTGCATTCATTTATTTATACAACTGCCTAAGTTTGATTGATTTTTGTGGTACAGGAGATTGAACCCTGGGCCTTTACACTGAGCTATATCTCCAGCCCTTATTTATGTATGAGACAGTTTGTTGCTAAATTGCCAAGTTGCCCACACTAGACTCCATCCTGGTATCCTCCTGCCTCAGCCTCCCAGAGTGCTGGGATATCAGGGGTGTTCCACTCAACCACTTTATTGAGATACAGGTGCCATAACATTCCTGGAGTTGGAGCATACTGTCAAACACAGATCTTTCCTGTACTAACTGTGGACTGCGGTATTTCACATCACTGCAGAATATCTGAGACAAGAATGCAGGAGAGCTGAGCTGAGCCTCTCTGCTCCTGAGTCTCTCAGGAGGCTGCAGTTAAGTGGCTGGCCAAGGCTGCAGCCACTTGAGAGGGTGGAGAATTGGCTTCTGATCCCTTTCCACATGGGTCTCTCCATATGGAAGTTCAGGACGAGGCAGCCGGCTTCCACCAGTGCAGTAGGGGAAAACAAGCCCAAGTCAGAAGCTACTATCTCTAATAACCCAGTCTTGAGAATTAGCATGATCGCCACCACTGTATTCCATTGGCCACACGGGGCAGACCTGGTACTACACAGCGAGGCAGGGACGGGCAGTGCCGCTATGCTAGGCTCCAATGGCCATTTCCCCTGTAATTGTAGGTATGAACCATAGAAAATCAGCAAGTAAGTGACAGAGGCGACAGTGTACAAAGCAGGCAGAGCCCCCAGGATAAGAAGAGGATGTGTGCAGCACACATGAACAGGTCTCAAGAAAATATTATGAAGTACAAATGAAATTAATGGAGAAGACATGTTCCTTCCAGAAATGTTATTTGGCTCTAGTAAATACATCAAAGTATCTCTGTTAGTGTTTTAGTTCAGATTCACTGGAGCACTGGAGGAACAGATTTTACTGGAGCACTGAAGGAACAAAATACAGGTAGGTCGGTAGGTAGGTAGATAGATAAATAGAGAGAGAGAGAGAGAGAGAGAGAGAGAGAGAGAGAGAGAGAGAGAGAGATTTACAAAGTGGCTTATAATGGCAACCTCTAGAGCAGGGGTGGAAGAGTGCAAAAGGGCCACCTGCGTGGTGGAGACTCAGTATCCAGTCAAATACTGGAGGCCTGGAACTTACTGGAGAGCCCTGTGCAAGTCTCTGTTGGGAAGGGAAATGGAGGGGTCTGCCCTGGAAAACTGAAGTGTCGGAGCTGAAGGCTGGAGATTGATTTCCAAAGGTGATGGTGAAGACTAGATTTTCTGAAGAATCAGAAGCGAGTCACCCTTCTTCTTTCCCTTTTTTATTCTGTTCAGCTATGACCCTATTGGTTGGTGCAATCAACCAGACACACTTAGGACTGTGCTAAACCATTCTGCTAGGTGTTATTGATTTAAGTTGACACTGAAGTCAGTTTTTCATTGCTTGGACAGACTAGCAACACACATACAAGAAAGGGGTTTTCTGTTTCAGGATTTCAGAGGATTCACTTCATAGTTGAGTGTCTCCAAGACACAAGCATCATGGCAGAAGACATTGTAGAGGAAAGCTGCTTACCTCATGGAGAAAGTGGACAGCGTGGGAGTTGAAGCAAAGATTGAGGAAGGGAGAGAGACAGACAGAGACAGAAACAGAGAGAGACAGGAAGGAGGGAAGGAAGAAAGGAAGGAAGGAAGGAAGGAAGGAAGGAAGGAAGGAAGGAAGGAAAGAAGCAGGCTACCAGGCACAAGAGCATGTCCTCTCCAGGTTACCCTCCCTCCCAGTGAGCTACTTCCTTCAGTCAGGCCCAGACTCCTAAGCACAGATCCAGTGATGAGCACATCAGTGGACGAATCCACTTTGAGGTTAGGGTCAACACGACGTAACCAACCTCCAAGAGCTCCTACTCTAAGCATAAAAACCTTTTGCCTTTTGGGGTACATTTTTTAATCCATACCACAACAAATGACAGTCCAGCCTGACTGAATTCATGGTTTTTGGCTGCTTCAGGCCAGGAAGAAAGGACGTGTTTTTGAAAATAACTGAACCAGTATAACACAGTTGAAGTAGAAATTGGTCTGCTTTTCTATGTTTTTATGCCCTTAAGGTCCAGGGTCAGGGTTGCAAACAAGATTAGAGAAGGAATACAATCCAGAATAAAGAACATGAGTGTCATAGCCCTAGGATATTTAGATATCAAGATCTGGGCATATCGAATTTTCTAGTTCTCTACCTGTCCTTTCCATCCCGATCGGAGCTGAATTGCTAAACTGTTCTTCCATAAGACAAACGCCGCCACCCTTCACTTAGAAATGTTTTTAATTTAATCACCACTCTTGCTGGCCCTGCTTCAGCCCCCATAATCAACAAAAGAATTCTTTGTCTCTTGGATTAAACCTGACACCAGTGCCCACCAGATTCAAAGGCTGCATTCCTGACAGAAGCAAGTGCTATCTAGAGCCTGGGAGAAACATCAGTCAGCCTGTCACTGGCCACTGTTTCTCACCTGTAGGAGAAGGGAATTGGAAAGGCTGACCATGAGCAGAAATACTAATGTGGTTAACTTAGTGATCGGCAAAGACTGTCTGTGCGCCAGCCCCTCCCTGCTCTCCTAGCTCAGCTGAAGGATGGGGAGGGTCACCTGAAGACCACTTGCTCTGCCGGGCACTGGCACCTTCTTTAGAGGAAGGCATGGGTCAGAATGAACTGTGCAGTGGGACTGCAATGATTAAGGAGGCATGAGAACCTTCAAGGCTCGAGCAAATCAACAAGGTGTTGTGTCTGATAGAGGGAGGAATGGAAGATGTGGCTTCAACTAACTCTGGGCTTTCAAACTAAGCAGAAACTCAGGCATGAATGATGTGCATGGAAGTGACCTATCATGGGGCCAAAGTGCAACAGGCATGGCCCCAACTGACCCATCCAGAGATCAAGTTGAGTGTACTCACTTACTGTTTTTATGATATATAATTACAACATCTGGAGGCCAGGCTGTTCTTCACTGTCCATGACCACCATTGTCCAAAGTCCCTCAGCATCTAGCAATAGTACCAGAAGATGGTGTTGGGAGCACCCCGGTGCATCCTCAATTCTACTTTTAGTTCATTAACAAGCCTTAGTCTCCAGAGACTGCTGCTTAATTTAGGCTCACCCTAGAAGTTCAGTTCTCCTGAACAATTTTGTATTAGGAGGCTACCGTATAGTCACACAACTGATGTACAGACTCAGCAGTCAAAGCCAAGTACCCAGTTATTCAGTATTTAAACACTGGAGACTTTTGGTGTTTACTATTTGGAAGGTTTTCTTTCTTCTCAGAGCCATAGCTGATGTATTCAAAGTTTATTTTCAGTGAAAAGTTGTATAATTTTCTCCACCAACTGGGTTGTTTCTGTGTCATCAAACTCACTGAAGCAGCTGAGTTATTATATTGGTAAAATTAATTATTGAAATGAAGACATGCTTTGTTCTGCTTTAAAGAGTAGATAAAAGCCTGAACAATTAAGAATGGTTTTCTATTACAGTTAATGTGCAGTATGGATTCTAATATAATTAGTTGAATTTGGAAATTTCATTTTACATTATCTTTGCCTTCATTTAACACATTTGAGCATCCATTCATTTATTCATTCAAAAATATTAATTGAGTGCCTTCTGGGTGCCAAACTTTGTGAGGGAAAAAGGAAGTACAAACATAAATAAAACATTCATTCCATGATTCGAAAGGTTTTTACTTAGTAGCTCTGTGAAGTCCCACTGTCTCTGGAACTCAACAAGTGTTCAAGAAACTTTTGTGATATTTGTTCCCAAATACTACGAAAACCTGATGTTTCCCTGAGAATACGTTGTGCTGATAACAATCTGTATTTTTTCCTGGACACAGTCCAAATTTTCTTTATAAAGACCTGCACACTGATACGGAGCTGACATTGAACGTTCTTCCAGGCTTCTCATTCCTAAGCCTGAGCGTACACCCGTGGTCAAGGACTCCACATTGCTTCCTTTTCTATTTCTTCCTGTTGCTCTCTCAAAATTTAATAATGTAACTGACCAAAAGCTCTGGTGCTTTGTGAAGATCTTAACAGAGACCACACCTGCAGTAATAATTCTACCCCTCACAGCCAGATTCACTACCTGTAGTCAAAACCAAATGCTTTGTTCTCAGTATTCTTGTCTCTCATTCTTTTTTATCCTTGTCTCTTAGTCTTTATTTATTTTACATATTTTTCATTCATTGTTCTCCCCTCATTTATCAGATTTCTTCATAAGATCTCCAATAAGAAAATTTTGCTTTTAAAAAAATCCTACTATTTGAATTGGACTTTACATTTTTGAAGCATGTAGTATTGGCTTCTTCAATGACAAAATTAATAATATTTTCAAATGTTCAATTCACTGACTAATTCAGTTTCAGACTAGAGCTGAGGTAGTATCAGGAACAGTAAGAAATGCATTAGTGATTCCCCCAGTAGCAGTGAATATCTCTGCAAGAACACATCTTTGTTTCACAATAGTTTCCTCTATAATCATCCAGAGCTTTGTTGAGAAATAACTGGTTCAAGATAAAATTTCATGGTATGGTTTGGACAGCTTACTGTATCAGAAAACCAGCATGAGTTTGGGCCCTAAATAGATTGTTCCAACAGAACAGTGAAGCTGATGGGAAGGGTCTCACCCTGGTCATATACAAAATAATTCGAGTATTAAAAAGTAATTCATTGATTACAATTAAGATACAATTAATTATACAATCCACTAAGACTATAATAACACTTGAAAAGATAAAAAGAGGTACCAATTTTCTCCATCACATAAGAATGTCAGACAATGAGTTTTTGGGTGGTAGAATTAGGTAATTGATCAATGTAATATATTGATATAGAAAAAGACCATTAATAGAAGTTACAACTACTGTGCAAAATATTATGGGGGAAACAGATATTTACACAATGTCAAAGAATGTCAATTCTCAGTAACTGATTAATTCTATGAAAACTGTACCTTTATAGCTAGTGATGGCTAATTAGTCACTACAGCCAAGTGGCCCAATTAAGCTTCCCCAATAGAGGTGCTAAAATGGAGTAAAATGTACATAAGATCACAAATGATATGTTCTTGTCAAAGATGCTTCACTTGAAGCTAATAATGAGAAAATTATCACGCATGGGCAGAATATAGGATATTCTACCAGATATCTGGCTTATTCTCTTTACAAAACTGTGTTCAGATAGATGTGTATTTGTTGAAAAGGAAGTGAGAAAACTTCTCTGGATTCAAATTAAATAAAGAGACGTTACAATTAAATATGCAAGCCTTGATTGGATATTGCATTGGGAATGAAAGTAATTATAGTAAGCAGACTAATAAGCTCCTAAAACATCCACATCCTGACCCCCAGAACATGTGAAGTAAGTATTGACCTGCAAGAGATTATCCTGTATTATCTCAGTGGATCCAATAAGTGGCAGAGGATGGAGGAAGAGGACTGTCACAGGCCATGCGAAGAGTCTTGATGAGTCTCTTCTGGTTTTGGTGATGGAAGAGAGCATGAACCAGGAGGCGTAGGCAGCCTCCAGGAGCTAGGAAGCTAAGAAACCACTGTCTCTTTTGTAGCTTCCCGAAAGGAACCCAGCCATACATATATCTTGACTTTACCCCAGTAAAACCCCTTTATGTTTCTGAAGCTGAAAACTTTACAGAATCAATGTGTGTTGTCCTAAGGCACTAAATCTGTGATAATTTGATGCACTCAGTAGGAAACCAATAGAAATTTTGGTTTTAGAATTGGAAATACTTAAAAATGTTGACATGGCTTTGGGAGTGGGCAATGGACAGTCTGGAAAAGACACTGAAAACATGACAGAAATAGCATAGGTCAATAAAGACTACTAGAAAATAGGTATTGAGGACTCTGTGAGTGGGTGCTCGGGAGAAAATGAGGAGCTTGTCGTGGGCAACTGTTCCATAGCAGCACACAGTTTCAGGTCGCGTCTTGTATTTTTGTTTAAAACAAACCTTTCTGGGCTGGAGATTTACCTCAGCAGCATAATCGTTTGCCTGGCAAGTGTGAGGTTGTGAGTTTGATCCTCAGTATCACATAAATAAATAAATAAAACAAACCTTTCTCACTCTAGATGTGTGCATTCACTGGAGGAGCTTTGCAAGTGAAATGTTGAAGGTGAACCTTCTCTTCAATTCTCATAGCAAAGGGTGAGAGAAAAGAGACAGTGTGTGGAAAGAACTTGTAAGTAAAAAGGAATCAAGAATTGACAACTTGAGAAAATTGCAGGTACCCAGATTATTAAAAATAGCCAGACTGTGAAGATTCACTGTTAGGAATGCATGCTCTGAAAAGAGTCAAAGACGCGGCTAGATAACCTCAGGCTGGTGTCTAAAAAGATTGAAAAGTCAGAGTGTCCTGTCCCAGAGGGTTAACTGAAGAGAGCAGGCATGTGATTCATGGGTTCTCAACGGATTTCAGAGTAGTGGGAGAAACTTCTTGTGTAATTGACTGAACTTCTGTGACATACAACAGACATAAGCAAGGTCTTTAAGAACTTCATATCAACAAAAATGCTGCAAAGGAGATTTGCAGAAAATGTAGCTCACCCCCTTACTCTCTATGCAAACAAAGATAGTAGTAACAATTAAATGGACACTTTTCTATGCTTTGTAATTTGATTGAATAAAAATGTAAGCATCATTTCAGTAAAAAAAATGTTGCCAAAGAAATTTGCATTAATGCTTCAATTTTTTTTCAAAATAAAATGTTGGAAGAAAAGCTATTTGGGGCCTCTGGGATACTGTATGACATAAAAGACTTCCTTCTTTTGGTGTTCTTGTTAATTAACAATGCAAAGAGGTAAATGATGAAGTATCAAAGGAGTGGTACTGAAAGGTTTTGAAGATTCATAGTGAGAAGAATGCAGAATAGTCTAGATGCTGATGCTGGTCTTTTGTACAAGATCAAAGTAAGGAAAGAGGATCTAATGTGAAAGCTGGTTGTCATGTCCCCACAACTGTACAGGCAAAAAAGAGGCTGATAAGATTACTTGACTGAAAATATGATACTTTTAATAAAAAAGAAAGAGGGATTCAGGGCACAGAGCCGAACTCCTACAGGACAGAGTCAATTGATAAAGACTGAAGACTTCTTTTCCCCTTCCAATGTAGCCCTTTTTGGGGTGCATACATCTATCATCATTATTCTATGAGTGTCCCCTCATTCAATTTTGGGAAAAAGTAACTTGTTCCTGGAGTTTCATAAGTCCAGAGGTAGATATAAATTTTCCCCCAGATTGCACCACAGCCAAAGCATCGTCCTTATCTAGCTTCATGATGAGCTTTGGGACTAATAAGCTCAGGAGATTCCTCCACTTTGTGTTGATGTCTAAGGGCTATGACTTGTAGGAACACTGGAATGAGGTGAAAATATTTTGCACATAGAACAGATAAAATATCTGAGGAGGATGAAACAGACTGTGGTGCACAGGGTAATGGTGGCCCCCTCGAGAGGCCCACACCATACTTGAGCCCTTTAAATTGTGGGTAGGAAAACAGAGAACCCAAAATGACATAATGTGGGGAAGTCAAAGGGTCACTGCTGATTTTGAAGATATCTGAGAATCATCAGCTGAGAAATGCGGATGACCTCTGGCCACCAGAGGAAGCAAATAAAAATGGGTTCTCTACTAAGACATCAGGAGAGGCACATCACTCTACGGGTGCCTTGAATTTTACTGAGTAGAATCCATTTTGGACTTCTGATGTGATGATAGGATAATAAATTTGTGTTGTTTTTAGTACAGTAAGTTTGTAGGAATCTCTCTCAGCAGCAGTAGGACACTAATACAGCTACGAAGGTCATTTGAGGAACCACTGGTAAATTTGAATATGGAATGCACTTTAGATTAAGGGATTACTGTTAATTTTATTAAGTGACTGGATATTACTGTGATTGCATTGTAAAGCATTTTAATAGGGTATATTTGCATGAGTATTTAAGGGTGAAATAAGAGATTTGTAACTTTTAAAACCGATGCCACAAAATATGCAAATGCACACACTGTGGTAAAAACAGTGAGAAAGCAGGAGAAAGGGAAAGGAAATGTGGCAGAAATTAGCAATTTGTGACTCCAGGTAAAGCACATGTGGATTTTTATTGTCTCATTTTTTGAACTTTTCATTGAGACTTGAAGTTTTTCAAAATAATATGGGAGGAAAAAGATTTGACGTGCTCAGGCAAATGTCTAACATAAAGGATTTTCTTTCTTTTCTTTTTTTCTTTGTTCTTGTTAATTAACAATGCAAAGCGGTGAATGATGAGGTATCCAGGTGAACCGAACTGAGATGTTAGGAAGATTCAGAGACAGAGGAGCACAGCGTGGCCCAGAGTGCTGATGAGGGCCTTCAGACAGGGTGAGACCTGAGCGGAATCCTGAAGGGTGAGTACAGAAGCAGAGGATGCAGAGAGAGCAGCACAGGCGATTGGAGGACTAGGGCAAGGCTCACGCAGGATCTTGCTGGCATCTGCTGCCCTGGGATATGAGAAATAATCAACTGATAGAATGCATATTATTCTTGACACAGCAGAGCTGTTAGGAGGAACAGGGGAAACAGGCCTAAAGCAGGGTGCTTTAGTGGTGATCAGCAAGTGCAGTGTAGAGTTTCATTTTAGTGTAATTAGATTTGGGATCCTCCCTGGGGGCTGCTGAAGCTCACTGGTACCCTACCTTGTGAGGTAGGCCCTACCTTGGAGGTCGGTGACGGTCCCTTGTACCTTCTGCCCTGGCTTTCTTCCTCCTGCCTGCTTCCTGGTTGCCATGAACCACATAGTTGGACTCTGCTGCACCCTTCTTCCATGAAGTCTCTCTTTGGGCCCAGATGACCATGCACTGAAACAGTGAGGAAATGAAATCTCTCCCCCTTTAAGGTGTGGGTGTTAGCGTCTTAGCACGAGAGAGCTAACTGATACATATGATTACCCAATTTGAAGAAGATAAGTTTATAAATCCACCTTCACTGAGAACATTACTGATGTTTAGAAAAAGGATCCACAGATGGAAAGTAGAGAAGTGGACTTAAGATCAGTCTGGGAGCCTGCAACGCGTAAAACACATTTAGAGGGTTCTTGGATTAGAGACATGGAAAGTACGATGCTATTTCAATGATCACCTAAAAAAATGATGGTAATAGATGCCGTCCCAAGACTACAGGGGACAAGTCACAGAAGAGCTAGCAGATTCCTGCCTGCCCTGCCCTGTCCTGCCCTCACCTCCCCTCTTCTCTCCTTTCCTTCCATTTATTTTCCTTCCTGCCCTTTGCCTTAGAATCATTTTTCTTCCTTCCTCCTTTTCTCCCTCCCTCCCTTCTGTGAAGGATGCGGTTGGGGCCCTTAGATTCAGTTTGCTTTGATGATGCATACTTCAGGACCTGCCTTCCTCACTGGTTGGCTCTGCTGTTCATGTTTACTTTGCTGGCAGTATTCACGCACCTCATCGAAACAAAAGCACCCATTAAAAAGCAAACTGTTCAGATCAAGTGAAAATGTATTTCTAAGGTTCAGCTGCAGGTCTGCTGAGCTGATGGGAACCAACGCCTGGAACATGGATGTTCACTTTCACAATTAATGCTAAGGATTAGCAGCCTCTGAAGAGCGGCAGGCTCACCTGAAGTTATTTATTCTAACTTGTTTTAGGTGCCACCATAAATGGTTTTCCCTGATGCTGGTTTATGCAGTTTAAAACCTTCCAATTGAGGACCTTTGTGAAAAATATGTCATCAACGTAAATATTGGAGACATAGTTTAGCAAAGGTCACAGGGCCCAGATGGTGACATCCTGGAGATCTTTGGTGTTTGGAGTAGGCTGGCAGGGTTACTAGAAAGTCTTGGTAATTTCATAAAATATGTAGCCTAGAAATATATGAACAAGCACAAAAACAAAACAACAAAAACATGAAACAAGATATCGTTACTTCCCTGAGATCAGGAGGTGGAAAGTGTAGGTGACTTTTCTTCTACAATACGTTGAGGGATGTGACTTCTTGCTTATAATGTAAACCACAGATGAAGCTTTGACTGACTTTTTTCTTTTATGACATGTGCACAGCCCAGTGCTTAAGATTTAGAATAAATGTGTAAAAATGCCTGATCAGTAAATGAATGAATGTGTGTACAATAATTCTTGTATAAGTGTGCGTCTATGATGGCTGTCCTCAGCCATGGTGAAGCAATTCACTTTATTGTGGTAACAAGAAAGTAAAAATGTCATGCCACTAATTTGGAAGGTCAACAAAAGTAACTTTCTTTACTATATTTAAATTGCTTAAACTCCGAATCACCACTCCACCAACATAAGAGAAACAGCATTTAAGTTAACTAGTTTCCTTGCAGGCTGATGTTTTGGAGATAAAGGATGTGAAGAATTGTTTCATGTTCTCTATGGATTGTAGGGTGGACCATCGTACACGGGTCTTCATCTAGTCACACAGTTGTCTGCTACCAGGTCCTCCTCCAGATGTGGTCCTCAACCACATGTCTGGGACACCTTTGCTTCTCCAGTACAGGATTCATTGATACGGCCTTCACTCTGCTCTTCCTGCCCTAGTCCCCACTAGGAACACCTGGTGAGACGGTGTGTGTTCCTGTCCCCCAGGGGTGGGTTGTCTCTGTTTTGTTTATTGCTGTAACTCTAAGTACTCAGAACAGTGCCTGGCAAAAGGAAGGCACTGAATAAGTAACATAGACTAAGTAAAATTCATCTGCTCTCTGATTTTTCAAGCGTAGAAGAGATTCCATCATCTGTTTCCAGGACTCCATGGGAATGCTTGGGAGAGAGATGCCTTAATTTCCTGTGTGTCAACCCATCATCCTCTCCAAAGACCTTCCTTCTATCTGCCCAGGAAAGGAAATGCTAGCCTAGCTGGGGATTGGAGAGCCTCATTCTTAATCCTCTGCTGCTTTCACAACTTCTGTGGGAAAATCCTGTGCACTGGCTATTTCCAGGCTGGGCTTTTGAAAGTCAAAGGCAGGAATGGATCCCTTTCTTCACGTGTGTTCTCTTAGTCATCCTGTAAGGGAAGCAGGGATGATGCTCACTTCCACTGGGTGAATGTGAGGAGAGGAAAGAGAAGGGTGGAAAATAAAAGTAAAAATGATATGAGTAGTATTCAAAAGCATCACACTGAAGTTAGAGGAACGTGTAATAAATAGTTTGCCATATGCAAGTATGAACTACTATGAAAAAATGGAAAACACGTCCATGTTAATGAACAATGCAGTGGCTTCTCCTGTATAGAAACTTTTATTTCACTCTTTAAAGATACATGGTTATTTATAAGAGAAAAGATGGGAAAAGAGGAAAAAACTGGAAGCCCATTGGGAGCTTAGAAGCACAGTGTAAACACTAAGATGGCAAGTATTTGACATTTCCTACCTGGACAATCCTGGCAGTTATTTGAGCTCTCTTAGCCTCAGTTTACTGTTTGTAAAATGTGGATGATGATACAAAATTTGTAGCTTATTGGTTAAGGTAAAATTAGATAGTGCATGCATTAAATTAGCATTTGTTGGATATTGAACTGGTGCTAAGCAATTATTATCTGCTATTTTTAAAGAGCAGAATTAAGGCAATGGCAAAGGGGGAGATAAGACGAGCTGAAAATATACACATCAAAGATCTGGTAACTAACTAGAAATAGTGACAGTGGATATAATGAGAAATTAGAGACAGCCTGTAGTCTGGGTAATGGCTAGGACCAATTTAGACTCTGGGGACCAGGTTTTGGGAAGCAGTGAGCTCACTGCAGCTTGCATATCCTGGACTGGAGATTCTATAGCACGTTCGTGTGTGAGCTGTTACAAAGACTTGTCTAGGACTGGGCCTTTTTTCCCTTTTCCAATAAACACGGAACTGATTTTTCTAATGCAAAGCTCATTCAATGAGAAGACACTAATCATTGCCAAACTTAAATAGTTCCAAAAATATCTGAATGCAGACTTAATTAGAATGGTGAATCATTTTAAAACATTTTTTTCGTGCGTCAGGAACCAGGCTAAGAAATTATACATTAGGATGCCAAAAACTATCCATTATTTCGTTATTTAGCTTCTGCATGGCGGATAAAAAAACACTGGAGTCACACTGTGAGAAGTGACACAGGTAGTCACCTGGGAAGTGTATTGTTCATTGATGCTCCACTGCCGGCCTCCGGAATATAACCATTATTGAGTCATTCTCTGGCAGACTCAAAAGTAGTGGCTGGATCGAGCTGAGAAATGGCAGAGGTGGACAATGGAGACAAGCAGGAGATTTGCTGAGGGTGACCTTCAAAGTGCCAGCTGAAGAGGTCTCTGTGACATAGGACACCATGCAATGGACACAAAACCAGACTCATTTTTTAAACTTCCTTTTGAATCTCAGAATTTTTGGATCAAATTGAGGAAGGAAGAATCTTTCTGATGATAGACTGCCCCTGCATGTTGTCATGATACCATGAAGTCAAAGAGCACAGCTGCATGGGGTTCTGCAACTCAGGGCAGAGCTTAAGAGTAGAGTCGAGCTTTAGGAATCACTAAGGTTGAAGGCTTGGCGAAATCACCCGGGAGAGCATGTGCTGGGATGAGAAGTACAAGGCCAGGCACGTAGACAAAAACGGATATTCAGCATGCAGGGAGAATTTTAAAAACTCACCAAATGAGAGAGAGCAGGGATCAGCCTGAAGACCAGGAGGGGAACAGGAGTAAGTGTGGCTTCCAGCAGTGTGTGCGGCTGCCCTTGTAGTGATCATCAAAGCCTCATGATTACCTCCATGGTGTAGCAGAAGCCGGATTTTATAGGCTTTGGCAATAACAATTCCCAAAAGACAGCCGGGACAGTGTTAAAGGACTGCAGTTAAAAGAAACAGTTCAGAGGAGTAGGTGTTTGTAGGGATGACCGCAGATGCAGGTGGCTTTCCTAGTGCTGTTTGACTGCTTCTTGTCTCTGTAACTAGAGTCGCAGCCTGTGTACTCAAGCTATGAGTGGGTCATGGTGAGAAGATGCATCAGATCAAAGCCCTAGTTATAGCGGAAGACGACTGGATCTTGCAAAAAGAAACATGTGCAGCGTGGGATGAGAGTAGGTATCACATAGGGAAGGGTCGTGCTCAGTGTTCTTTTTTCCACTCAGATTGCTGTTCCATGGAGCTTCTCAGGGCCCATTTTCCCTTCTGCACAGGCACGCTGCCCTGAACTGCCTGCCTCTCTTCTGAGGCAGCTGTCCAGAGGAACATGTCTACATAAATTCTCTTTTTGCTCTTTTTACAAACACATTCTTAGGCTTCTCTTGATCTTATCTTTCTAGACCAGTGGTGATGAACCTATGGCATGTGTATCAGGCTGTTTGTATCATTGAAAGCTCTAAAAAGTTCACTATCACTGTTCTAGACTTTGCTATCATAGTAGAGTAAATTAATTAACTTGTATGAAGCATCTACTGCTTGCCAGAGACATCAAAGTCTAAGAGATAGACAAAAAAATAATGTTTTGATGGCCTTCCTAGTTACACAATTTAGATCCAATAGTGGTCTATGAAAATCACATAGAAATACGATTCAAAGTGCAGATGGGCCTTGCTAAATCACTCTTCCCCAAGGATTCTGAGCATGACCCCAGATGTTTCTCCTTCCTCCTCCTTCTCCACCTGCCATGGATTCCAACATCATAGTGTTAGGAAAATAACCTGTCATGTGTATTTACATGGTTGATTTCACAGGACTGGAACACATGTAAACATACCACTACAGCACACTAGACTAATTCAAGCTAAAGTGTTGCTGGCTTGTTTTCATGTGGCGTTCTCTGGCAAAAGCAGATGAGTCACAAGTGACGCACAACCATGAAGGATCTTTGGGGAAGATGTGGTGGGCACAGGAAGCAGCTGTGCAGTAGCAGATCGCTTTTAACTCACACAAGGGTCCACTGCTTCTGGGTTATGTAACATCTGGATTCTGAAGGACTCCACTTTCCAGAGGTGACTGCTCTGGGCCAGACTGATAAAAACCTAATGCCTAAAAGAATTATCTGCCAGTACAAAATTGGCCCCCAAGTATAGATCTGGGACCCAAAAATGGATGATGATCACCATGTTATGCTAGGGAAAAGTACCTGGTTCAAAGAGAGGAGCGCCAAGGCCACATGCAGAGAGATTTATCACCCTCATTTTTATTATTATCATTACTATTCCACAGTACTGAGGACTGAACTCAGCACACTGAGCTACAAACCCAGCCTCTGCATATACCCCATTTAAACTTTGAGATGGGGCCTGGCTAAGGCATTAAATTATCTGGGCTGAGCTCCAAGTTTCTTTCTTTCTTTCTTTCTTTCTTTCTTTCTTTCTTTCTTTCTTTCTCTCTCTCTCTCTCTTTCTTTTTTTCAATTTATTTTAAGGAGTGTAAAACCAAATAAAACAGAATTAAACCCATGAAAACAAACCAGTGTAAGTGATATAGGACTTCAGAACATTACAAACTCAACAATGGTTACCATAATGCCTTTTGTTGTCTCCAAAATAGTGCAGATACCTTTGGTCATAGTCAAAATCAAACAGAACAGAATAGAATAGAAACAATAAAACAAAAAAAAAAATGCAATAAAGGCCTTCAAAACAGCCACTAGCAAATCCAAAATGGTTACCATAATGTATCTTGCTATCTTTGAAATAGCTACTCCTGACATTGGATTTAGCATAAATCAAACAAAACAAAAGAGAATAAAACTCAACCCAACAAAACAATGAAAATGATATAGAACTTCAATATAAGACAATAGGGAATTGATAATGGCTATCACCTTCAAAAGGAGATCCCCAATAGAGGCCACACTGTGTATTGCTATCCTCTGAACAGATGAACAGGCCACTTGCCCTAGACCTGCAATGTCAGTGAAACACCAAAGCACCACAGGCATCCAATTGCATTTCACCTCGATAGCTATCATCACAGCCTGTGTTCCTCCAGATCAGTCAGTGGTTTACTGAGGTCAGGGGCAGATTGGTACTCCCTTGTTTGCCAACCCTGGGCACTGGAAGGGGCTGGGGTCTGGCTGTCCCCACTCCAGTGGTGGCCCATGCAGGGTGCTGGTTCCCAAGCAGGGCTTGCTTTCTGATGTGTCCTTGTTCTCTCCACCCACAGTCTGCAGATGGCACTGAAAGCTCCAACTTTCAATCTTCCTCCTGCTTCAGCTTCTCAGAGTGCTGGGAGAGGGGCAGGTCATTGAACAGTTAAGACTCAGGGAAGATATCTTGTAGGAAATTTTATAGAATAATGACTTTTTATGCTTCAATATAGCATTTAACATTTTTCACAGAAAGGAATGAACAAAAGTTAGAATTGCTGGGCTGTGAGCCAGTTAGTAGGTGTTGGAGTCTTACAGATTCTGGGATCCAGTTATCCTAAGCACATCTGGTCTGCCTGTTCAGAGTCTGCTCATTTGCAAGGATAGACCACACCCATCCAAATGTTGCCTTTGAGGAAACTGATGCTCCCCTAAGATAGAAACATGTTCTGATGTATGTCTCTAGCAGGGATTTTCAGGTTCTACACATCCCCTTTTTCTTATTAAATTTATTCCAAAAGGCAAACTTAACAAAAATTAAGTATAAGTCAACCATTTTTCATCACAGCTGTGAATACCACTAGGAAGCAAAAGTCTATGAGACATAACCTTGATCCATAATACAATGCATACTGGGTGAATGGCTCAATAAAAAACAATATTTCAGATGAATTGCGGGGCTGGGCGACATCATGAGTGGTGATGATTGCAGAATGTTCCACACATGCCAGGCGGAGCACATCCTTAACAGCGCCAAGTGTCATTAGCAATGTACTAGCTGTGCTCACTGTATATTAACAGATGTAAATGATCTTTGAGGCCTGTGTGATAGGATCATAGTCAGGAAAGAGCACAAATAAAAGGCTTCGCTTCTCCCACCAGTAATGGGACCTTATTTAAAAAAAAAAAAAAGATTATAAATCCAAGGGGATAGTTGTCACAGAGGCCCATGGCAAGCAACAGAATGAACACAAGACTGAAACAGAACAACAGTTACCGCTTCAATATTGTCTTCAACAGGGATGAACAAACTCATTAGAAATTTCCTGCATCCTAGATCCCTACAAATGACAAGTCAGAAATTCATAAAATGTAAGTGAAACACTGGCATTAAGAGTTTTACTTTTGCTCATTTAAATTCATTATTTTACCTATCATTGCTAAGCAGATTCTTTTAATTCACAACTCCTACTCTGAAAAGGCACTGATTATTGCCAAAACCCAAAATGCAGACTAAATAAGAAAAGCAAGCCATTCATTAAGCATTTTGCTGAGGCGGGAAGTACACTAAGGAACAATGCAGTCTAGTACCGACAGTTCTATATTATTTCATTATTTAATCCTTACATAGCATTTGTTATTCTGCTTTTACAGATGAGGATATAGCAATATTGGTTATTAAGCAGTTTGTTTACTGTTATGTAATTAGAATGAAAATGGACTCAGAATGTACACAAGCAAGCCTGCTGCTAATGTCCCTGCTGGAAATACCTGATCAGAATTTAGCCCGGAGAAAAACATTTCTGTTCTTTATTCCATGCATCACTCTATATCCAGGTCTATGCCACACACTGAGGTCAAGGCGAACAGGCTGCGGATATAGGGCAGAGGGGCCCGAAGACATGGGCCTGCCCTTTCCCAGTGCAAACCCCTCACAGCATGCAAGGCATACGGATGTCAGACAGTAAGTGAGTGGGAAGCATTTTTAAACCTGACACACTGTGCAACAGCAATGAATAATTCATTTTCCTCTCCTTTCTCTCTGACCACCACCACCAAAGTCAGTAATAAGTTAGGTAGTTCTTTTTATTCCCAGCATGCAGACCTCAGTTTGGAATGTTTCAGCCCCACATCTGGTCCAAAAGATTTGCAAGGCAGCAAGCTGGGCCCATGTGTGCCTGCAACACTGCTGAGATGCTGAGCCTTCACCTGCAGAGTGACCACGTCTGGGCTAGTCGCAAGAGCAAGAGGAGCTTCCCCCATCAACTGCTTGTGCAGGACTCCATCCAACCAGCCTGCTCCTGCTATGGCTCCGATGCCAAGTATTCCCCTTAAAGACTCGTGTGCTAGGGGCTAGGTCCCTGAGGCAGCAGTATTCAGAGGTAGGATCTGGAGAGATGACAGACAAAGGCACTAACCACATCTGTGGACAGTGGTGAGTTCCTTTGCTGAATGGGCTGTTAGGACATGGGATCAAATTGGGCCAGGTGCAGTCCCTGGGTCATGCCTCTGGAAGGACATCTCTGGCTGTATTCTTCTGCTTATCACTTTTGACTGCTGTCATTTGAGCAGCTGGGCTTCGCTGTGGCCTTCAGCCACAATGGTCTGCCTTGGAGGCAGCCAGCCATGTACTGAAGCCTCTGAAACCATGAGCCAAAATAAACCTTTTCTCTTTTAAATTATCTGTGTCAAGTGCTTCATCTCAGCAAAGGAAAATTGACTAACAACTCCCTACCCCCACTTTGGCCAGTATTGTAATGTTACACTCTCTTAATGCATCTTAGTGTCATATTTGACATCTTGATGAAAATCTAGAAAAACAAAATTAGCCAAGTATATGACATAGGGCCAAGAAGATAACAGGAGGTGGGACTCAAGGCAGAGAGTTCAAGAAAGGACTAAAGTTTGTAGACTTATGGATTTGATGAGTGAGTTTCTAGAAGAAAATGATTATCAGAAGAAGAGAAAGATGAAGAGAGAATAAAACTTTATATTACTTGAGAAGATCCAGGCCTGAAAACAGCTCATGTCTGAGCTTTATCTGTGAACTGTTCAGTTAAATTACTCACTTATTTTATTTTCTAATTTATTTACATTCTCATTAGCATTCATATTTATATTTTATTTTGCCTAAGTCAATTTGATTTGCGTTTCTATTACTTACAAATGAAGCAACTCTAATGCAAATTAACTAGTGCATAATTTGCATATTTAATAGTTTCCAGATAACATGGTCTACATGAAAAGGCTCCATATTATATAAAAACACCAGTTCCTCTGGAACATTTCTTAACACATACTTTCTGCCTTTTACTTCCAGGTCTCCCAGCCCTTGGAACAGTCCCCTGCCCATGATATGGTTCTCAATGTTTGCTGTGTCCTATAACAATGAATGGCTAAGCCCTAGAGGTGGGGAAAATAGTACAGATACTTAGATTTAAAGGTTAGATTTGAAGGGGCACATGGTTGCCCTACATGTACAGGCATGAGACAAATCCTGTGCACTGGAAAGCTCACACTGTGCAATGGTAGCAGATCAGTAAATAATATAATACTTCCTCCAGCCCATCTCAGTGGGAACTATTGATTCCTGTCACCTGGGGGCTCAACAATATTCTATTTCAGAGCCAACCCAAGATTCCAACTGGGCTGAGTGTCAGCTCAATGAGCTGTTGGAGCTGGGAATTAGCTTTGTTTCTATTGCAACACCCATGTGAGTGTTTGGAGTCATCATGGGGCATAGCCTTGCCTGCCAAATACCAGTGTTTTTATAAAATACTTCTCTTCCACAGTTTTATGTTTTATCACCCTAGTTTCTTTCTAAGCCTCTACTTCCTCCTGGGGCTGCTCAGGAGCCCCAGCACACCAAACTATCTAGCCCATGCTGGCCCCTCCTGTTGATCCTGCTTTGCGTATAAGCTTTATGCAGGTGGCATCTTGCTTTGCACAGAAGCTTGGGCCAAAAAAAACTCAGCCATGTGCACCACTGTAGGAGACAGGGTAGATAGTCTTGGGCTTTGTCTTCCATAGCCTGTACAGATTTCTCAGAGACCATCTGCTCCCCCAGTACACATCTGTCACCTTACTCATTTGAGTACTAAGCATTAGGCACAGGCTACCTTTGAGGGCAGTCTGCCTCCCCAGCCCATCTTTCTCCTCTCCCATCATTTTGGTTGCTGAGTGACAAATGCCTGATGTATGTGCTTGACTCTTGATGACGATGAGGCAATGGAACTTATATCTTCACATAAAATTATATATATACTGCCCCCATATATATATTTATCTTCACATAAAATTATATAAATACCGTCCATATATATATGGGTCAATATAAAAATGTATGCATCAATGTTTAATTTTACTTTGCTAAGAAACGAGGAAATGTTGGAAATTCTTAAAGAGTATCGTCACTAAAAACATGAGCTTATCCTTAATGCAGAATACTCAATTCACTATTTTCCTTCCACTTCCTTTTCTTAGAGATTTGTTTCTCCAGCATAAACTTAGTACAACATTTCTGTAAATGATACCACATCATCATATCCACTTTGTCCTGTGTGACTGGGTAAAAAGCTCTGACTAGGACCAAACTGTCTAAATTTCAAGTTGGGAAACAGAGAGACCAACCCAATCATATCAGTGAGTAACAATTTTTTTTTTTTTTTGCTATAAAGAGCCAAATAGTAATTTGCTTTTGTGACTCAATCACTCTGTCACAGTTACATACAGCTGTCATTATAGTATGCAATTTAGACGTAGACAATGCAACAGTGAATAAGAATGAATTCATTCCAGTAAGAACATACATTGATGGAGACTTCTGGGAGAACATGGTAGATAGATAGCAGCAGCTATGGAGGCTCTCTGAGATACCCCGCTTAGAGTCCAGGAATGGTGCGATGCGAGGAAGCTAGCAGGGGAAGATGTACCATGCCGACCCAGGAACGAATTAAGCTAAGAACATACATTGATGGACTAAAGCAAATCAGGATTTAGTCAGTGAGCTTGGCTGTTTTGTTTTGTTTTGAGATAAGATCTAGCCATGCAGTTCAGGCTGCCTTGAGCTCAGAACGTAGGGCCATCTGCCCTGGAACTTGCAGTGATCCTCCTGCCTCACTTTCCAGACTGCTGGAAACACAAACATGCATCACCACCACCCCTGGCCGGGTTGTAGTTTTTTAAGCCCTGCATTATATCATCAGGGGTATTTGAATGGAAAGATTCAATTAGGTAAGGTTGCAGCCATGTGGGGGGCCATATGTGTGGCAATGATTAATCAAAGAAATCCAGAAATTAGAAAGAAACAAGAGGGCCAAAGATTTAGCTCAACAGCAAAGTGCCTGCCTGGCAAGCACAAGGTCCTGAGTTTAATCCCTGGTACCAAAAGAAAAAGATAAGAGAAGAAAGAAAGTTAGAAACAAGATAGAGGGGAGGTTGGCAGGGGATTAGGGAAGAGAGGCCATCAAGTGCTGAGATCAGGGTAGGCCTTGAGTCTCAGCCTAACTGTTCCAGTCCTTGGATTGTTTGTTCTTTATTTTCTAACCTTGGACATTGATGAAATTCCTTTTTCTATTTTTCAACAAAGACATTAAGTGAAATTTTAAAGATTTCCTATTTCTTATCATCCACAAGCCCCGATAACACAGAAATTATACCAGTCATAGTTCTTGGTTGTAAATAACAGCATCAAACCTGGTATTTGAAGAGTACCCAGGAGTTGTTTAAATCAGGTGCAGTTAGATGCACAGGTATGGGACTATCAGGAAGGAAGAAATTTTCTCCTACTCACAGTTTCCCAGAAACAAGAGGCAAGTCACTCACTGCACTCAGGATGGCACAAGGGAGTACCAGGCTTGGGCAAGAGGCAGACACTCCAGGGTGGAAACTCAGGCAACATATTTTACGGTGGACTCCATGGGAAGAAGTAGGAACAAGCAGCAGGGTAAGAAGGCTTAGGATTGGCTCATTTGAACAATTTTAGTGTGCTCTGGGGCTTAGAGGAGGTCTTTCTATCTGACACTTAACTCAGGGGAACAGGACAGGTGAGTTGTGTCCCCTACAGGAGGTGCCTGGGAAAATGGGCTTTGGTTGGTTTGCACATGAGAGGACTTGGCTTGTTCTGGGAGACACAGAGCATCAAGGGTCAGCAAGGGCCTCAAGCAAAGCAGCATGCAACATGGTTATTGGACTGGGATGACTTAAATTAAAAAGGAATTTGCTGAAAGGATATTGATTGGGTAGCTCAGAGAATTGATGGAAAGAATGTAAATTTAAATTTGAAAATGGGCAAGATTCCAGAAAGGCTTGGCCACTGAGAATACTGCCTGAACCTTGTGACTGTCAATCTTGAGCAAAGACAGTCACTGCGGGGCCCATTATTTTGGAATTTTCCTATAAACAAAAGAGATTCTTAATCCGGAGGTGCGAGGTGAGATGAGGGAAGAAAATTCAAATGTTTTAAAGAACTATTTAGCACTGATTGAAACATGAAGAACAGTTTAAATGGGAGGGGGATTGGCTAAGCAAGATAGGGAAAGGCTGTCTAGAGAGGGATTCTAAGCATTTGATGGAGCACAGTGGGGGATGAGAAAGTGAAAGAGAATCAGGTACATCCGAGGTTTTGAGATGAAGAGGCTGCTGTTGTTAATAGGAATTTGCTGAGTTTTAAGGATCCCAGGATCCTAAAGTGTCAGTATCCCAGGAAGGGGTAGAAACAGCACGGGAGCTAAGATGGTCACATGGGATGAAGAAGGGGACGCATAAATGGGGTGAATATTTGTGGCAATCAAGTTGCAAGGGCGGGCAAATTCTCTGTGGTTGCCCATCTGTTTGTCAAGGAAGTTAGGGAACACCAGGCGGAGTTTTAGTGAAGATCTAGTTAGTATATGAATAGACGAAGAGGAACTAATGCAGTTCAGTGTGTCCCCAGAGGGCAGCACGCTGGAGGCTTGGTCCCAGGTTGACGGTGTTGAGTAGTGGAAATTTTTAGAGGTAGAACACAGGGGGAAGTGACTGAGTCTTTAAAACAGAGGGATGCTCTTTTCCGTGAGTACATTTTGTTGTCTAAGAACACTAGGAAGCTCTCAGGGAACTGGCACCTTCCTGAATCCCTCCAGGTTCCTGTCTTGCCACGGAACTTACTGGACCTGTGTTCCCCCTACCATGGCACCATCCACCATGAGGCCTCATAGGACCTGAAAAGATGCTGGTCCTGGACCCTGAACCTCCAGAACTGTGAGCTAAGCACAGTTTAGCCCTATGAAGTACCCGGCTTTGGGTACTCTGTTAGGACAACAACAAACCGACTGAGACCAATGATAAGAAGTTCTGGGAAAAAAGTCTCAGGAGCTAGAACTAAATGACACTGGCTTATGAGCTGCAGAAGGTTTGGGGATGCTTTTAGATGAAGAGAGAATGGCAGCGGGCCAGGGAGAATTTAGATCAGTGCTCAAGGGAAACAAGGAAATGTTGTGCAGCACTCACAGAACTTTGACCAAGGAAGAAAAATTATTTTTCAGAAATTTCTCTAGTCCTCCTTCTATGTTTCTCCTGTCTCTTTTTCTGCCACTTCAGCTTTATGTGATAGTTCATAGAAACTTGCAAATGTATCCAAACCATTCAAAGGAGCAGGCTCACTGGCATCCTCAGTCTCTCTCCCTTCTCAGAGGAACTCCTTGGTGGTTGGCTCCAGGAAAATCAAGGTGGAGAAGAGATCATTTACAGCTGGAAGTCTAGAGCGAAGGTGGAAAGAGAAGGTCTACAGACCAGAGCAAGAGAAGGCCGGCCAGGGGGCGTCAGAGGGCAGCAATGAATAACAAGTGTCCTCCACAGGAAGCAACTTCATTTATTCACTTTCCTTATCTATTATCTATTCATGCATTTATTGTGTTTTGAATCAGGTGAGATTCCATGGGTTCTCAGTCCTGGAATGGGGATGCTGCAAGTTTTCATAGTAATAAAAGTATGAAGACTATAACTTCAGTTGAGATAAGACAAGAAGCATTATGCTACTAAGATCCCAATTCATTGTGAAGATTAAATGTGCTCAGGGCGCACTGTTCCTCTCCTCCTCCTTTCTCCCTTTCTAGTTCTAATCAAACATGGTGGGAAATCAATGAACAAGTCTTTATCCTCTGCCCTCTTTAGACCTACTGAGAGTCGTGTATCTATCAGTACAAAGTACACACACTCACACAGGACTACCACTATCTATAGTCAGTTCCAAGTTCTGAAATATTTAGCTCCTTTGAGATTTAAATGCTGCTGACCTGTTTCTCCCTTTTCCCTCCCCTCCTGTAACAGGTCCCCAGCCCTATTCTTCTTGGCCCTCACAGTGTCTGATTGCACCCTACTGCCGTCCAGCTCCCTTTCAGGCTAAGCTGCTCTCTGGAAAATGAGGTGGAGGGGTTGCAAATGGCAGAAGAATATGCAGGAGACTGCCCAGCACCCAGCATGGTGAAATGTGTCCTTGCAAGATTTATGGGATCTATATAACAACTGAAAGGCCGAAGGCGGTAAAACGGGACTGCTGGCAGTAATTTATAGGAGCTTGTTATGACAGACTTCTCGATTGAGGATGAAAAAGATGCCATTAAAACAAAACCAAGTGATCCAGGATGTTGCTGTAAACAAGAGGTCCCACTACACAGCCCCAGCACCAAGATTTATAATTCTCAGGCAGTTGAGGGGAATGGGCCCCTGGGAAAAGATTCTGTCATCTGGCTTTGAAGCGAAGGTGGAAGATGGCAGTGATAGAGAAAGACCCAGTGATGAGGAGCTAATGGATTTCCTGTCTTCCTCCATCTGAGGGCATCCTGCCATTTGGGAGTAGCTATCCACCTCCTATCTGCTGTGACACCCTGGCTAAAGGTGATTGCTGGTGGAATGCACCCCCACCGGGGTACTGGTTTGTTCTGGGCTGCTGCACGAATTAAAATAGTCCATGGCTTATGCATAGTCCTGAGATGCTAGCCAGGTAAATTTTGCCTTTTTCTCCCATTCAGATGGAACCCACAGAAACCCAGGCTCGCCATTGTTGCTTTAAAGTAAATTCTGTGCAGGGTCAGATCCTGAGAGTTGGGAGTTGCAGAAATTAAATGTAAAGCAAATCAGGTCTATAATGAAATCATTCTCATGGACTTCAAGGAGAGACTCACTCTTAACCTAGTAATACTTGCAGGGTTCCTTCCCTGCCTGTCCACTCACATAAACTGTAAGAAGTCCCTGTTTTACTCCTTAAAATATCACAAACCTATCCCTAGGTCTTAAACCACAAATGTTCATTATCATTCTTCAATTCATCTTTCCTTCCTTTCATATCTGTTTTTTTTGTTTTTGTTTTTTTTGTTTTTTTTTCTTGGTAAAAACATTTTCCCAAGGTAATCCTTTGTTCTTTGCAAGGGGAGTCCAAGAAGCTACTTCACATTTCGATTTTGGTACCGGAAATTGAACTCAGGGCCTCATGCTTACCAGGCAGGCACTGTACCACTGAGCTATATCCCCAACCAAATGTACTTTCAATTTTAATGTACATAAACAATCCATTGAAAAGGAAGAATCTTTCCCTCCAAGCCAGGGGGAAGAGGATTCAGGGACAGCATTCACAAAAGGATGGAGCTCAAGCTTGGGGCGAGATGAGGGTGAAATACAAGAAGTAACCTTGAATATTCATTTTTACCTTTGAGAGAAACACAAACAACCAAGGACAGTTTCTTGTGGTGATTCCTTTTAATCTACTCTAATTCACTTTTACATTTAAAGTAAGTAATTTGCAAAGCAGAGTTCTTCATTAGCTATGGGGACCTGCTTACTATTCCAGACCATAACTGCAGCGTGGAGCCCCCTGTGAGGGAAAGCTTCTGCGGGGTCCCTGGCCTAATGGAATGTGCCCCACGCTGGAGCTGCAAGTCCCTGGCCCACCTGCCTGCTGCAGGCCTTCATTTCCTTTCCTCCAAGTGCCAGCTTTGATCTCTGCTTTCCCAGCCAGACAGCTCTGGGCTGCGGCAGGAGAACAGATGCAGGGAGAAGCCCTTGCTGTGAAGCAAAGGTAAAAAGAATGTTTCTTAATAAGCAATACCTGAGATTAAAGAGGTACATTCCGCTTCATTTGGCTTAAAGCTGCCTCTTTGTGATGATGTCCTTGGTGGTATTACATCCTGTCCTTACACTGGTTCCCTCTCTATGATATTGGAGCTCAGGGACATTCTCTTTTTTTCCCAGCATCTGCTGACCCCACCTCCAGGCTCCACCCTCAGATGGCACAAGACACTTCCAGACAGTCCACTGCTTCTTATGCATTCTATGCTGTGGAGATTAATCTGGAACTAGTGGGGGACGAAATGAAGTCCAGGTCCAGAATTCCACATGCAGACCTTCTAGAATGTGACAGCTGCTGACCTGACCTCTATGGGCACAGCTCTCTGAGGCTATTTATATGACAGACACATGGCATCATGCTTGTGTCTGGACTTTCTACTGGGGAATATATGAGCCTCAAGTCTAAAAGCTCAAATGTTCCAGAGGTACATGTTAGGGTTTTTTTTGTTTGTTTGTTTTTTGTTTGTTTTTTTTTTTAAAACCTTTTTGAAATTTTTGCAGTATTGGGAATTGAACTCAGGGCCTCTTTAATAAGCTATTTCACTAGCCACCTTCTCAGCCCTTCTAGATTTTTTTTTTGTTTAATTTTGGGATGGAGTCTTGCCACTAAGTGAACAGACTGGGCTTGACCATAGTTCTTCAAATCCTACATCCTTTGCCTACTTTGGTACTATGAGTTTAAAAAGTTATACAGTCATAGAAAATTTAGAAAGTTAAGCTGCTATTCTACTCCTGAAAGATGATGGAGATACTTAAATTAGGCCATGGGTAGGCCTTCTACACATGTAAATATGTATACTTTCAACTTATCTGTGCTTTCTCTACTTTCTCAAAGTTCTCCATGGGCCCAGTTCACCATACACACACATTCAGAGAAGAACTGGGTAGGCTGTGCATACAGTGATGTAAGTTTGAGTGATTGTAATTCTTTTCTCATGACTTTTCTGCCTTATCTCTAAGCAAGGATAACCAAAATACTAGTTAAGGGACTTTTAGATATAACCAAGAAGAAGTGATATAAGTAACAGAGGGGTTAAGTAAGATACACATTCATTCATTCATTCATTCATTCATTCACTGATTCATTTGGAGTTTAAAACTTGATATGCAGACAAATACAGAGAAGACTGTGTCTTCCCAGCATTGGGATGATATTAGCCAGTAATGATCCTGGGAAAAGTTGTTTTGAGACACTGAATAGCTCGGTTTCATCATTTTGATCTGCATTCTAAGAAAACATCTGTTTCTACATTTTTTTTTAAATTTCAGGACATTTTATACCATCATCTTGCTGTTATTTAGAACTTTATTAGAGCTTATATTTTTACACTATCCATATTTGCTCTGTTTGACTAATGTAAGTTTGATGTCTTTCTTAGCTTTAGGGAACTAATGATGCAGGCTTCAGTACAAACAGGCATAATTCTTAGTGGTGCCTTCAGGTCCTGGGTTTTGTGAGTAAGGGTGAGCGCCTAAACATTGCAATTGAGATTTTCAAATGTTGATTGGTTGGTTCTTTATGTTTAGTTGTAGAAAAAAACCTAGAAAAGAACATAAATTATAGAATGAGTACCCTTAGGATATGTTAAAATATATTTGCATCCTGAATTAATGTCTCCTAGAACTTACTTTGAAGAGTGAGTTTTTTTAATTGTTCAATAATGAGCTTGGAAAGGAAAATAAATCTGTCTAAATCTGATGAAGGAGATTTAGCTGTTTAATGTTGGAAGGGCTGTATAGGAAAATGTACTGCTTTGCATGAAGTCCCATTGCTCAGATCTACTCTCTAACAGGCATGGTGTGGTCAACAAGATCATATGCAGTGTGATTAGCTGAGCTACTCTCTGTCCTCACATCACTGATGTGCTGGGCTGAGTAATTTTCATCCAACCTTCCTGTCCACTTGGGACCTCAGAATGGGACTACATTTGGAAACAAGTTTTTTTGTGGATATACAGTAATTAGTTAAGAATCTTGAAATAATATCATAGTGAATTGAGAAGACATCCTAAATCCAACAACAGGTCTCCTTACAAGAGCAAAAATTGACCCAAGGACACAGAGGGCAAGATGTCCGTGAAACTGGGGGCAGAAGTAAAGTTACGCTGCTACACACAGAGCAAGCTAAAGGCCACCAGAAGTTCATAGAGACAAAGCAAGATCTGCCCTGGAGCCTTTGGAAGGATGGCAGCCCTGCCACTAACTTGACTTTGTACACTGAGCCTCCAGAATGCAGAAAAAAAAAATTGTGATTTTTAAGCTTACCTAGGTTTTGATACTTTGGCACGGCATCCTTAAAAGACTAATATGCCTAATGTCTGCATGGTCGTCTCCACCAGGAGGGTCTTCAGCAGGAAACCATTCTGGAGAGGTTGTTGCGAGAGGCAGAATTTTGATCACTGGGAAGCAGAGCAGCACATATAGATGGGGAGAGCAGCAACAGAGTGCACTGGCTCACACCGTCTCAGCTCTGTGTCTTCACACTTTCCCCTCCGTGTCTCTGCATCCTCTCTTCTCATAAGAGTGTGAGGCAGTCCACTCCAAATCCAGGGTGCTATGACTTGTTCTATGCCAGATGGCTCTGCACAAAATACTAATTTCAGATAAGGAGAATGTGAAGGAGACGCCCTGGTGACTTTCTGTCCTTTGGCTCTTTTGTTACTGGTGTTTGAAGAGCCTAAAGTTTTGCTGTTCATATAAATACAACTCAGAAGTACAATAAGAACATAATACATAATACATGGCAAAACTTTACTAAAGAGTGAAATGGCAGCAGATAGTCTTGTGATTTCTTCCAACCAAGAAGACTCCCAAGACATAGGCATTCATACAGCCTCTCAACAAAGGACCCCATACAAGGTAGCTATTTGTGGAGCTTGTTACCATGGTAAACCCCATCATCGTCTTAATACTGATTGTTCTGTCTCCCTGCTTCTTTCCTTTCCTCTCATTCCTCCTTCCCATAGCTATGCTTCCTAACAAACCAGTAGGGCACAAACTTTTCTTCTAGTTTATTTTTCTGAGCAGCCCAAGTGAAGATACAGTTTTTTTAGTGGGCCAATTAACCTAAATTTAAGAAATTGCATTAGATGAGAATGCATTCAGTTACGAGTAGAAAAAGAGATCATCTGCAGATATCTTAGAAAATTTATAAGCTATCCAGTAAGAAGAGCCAACTTGCTGTAGCAGATCTGGATATAAAAATAGCTCTGTTTATCTATGTCTGTTGGCTTCCGTTTACAAATGGGTCTGGAATTACCTCCCTCTAATTTACTATTCCCAGCAGAAAAGGAATTTCTCTCTTTCCAAGAGTCCTATCTCTATCCAGGGAGGATATATTTTCATCTCGGGAAGAAGCATTATCTGTGCAGTGGAAGAAAACAGAATGAAGACCGAGGGTGGGGGATCAGCCTTACTCTCTCCACAATGTGTGATGTGCAGGAGAAATTCCTTAAGGAAAAAGACAAAGAAAAAGCAGGTGATTACATAGAAAAATAATTTAAATAATTATGGATCTCGGGTTCCATAAACGATGGTACTGTATGCCTGGTTTCTGGGATAATTTTTGTTAAGTTTCCAGGTAAAGTGAGTCGATTATTTCCTGAACCAAACAGATTTTTCTAAATACCATCTTTTCATTGTTTTTATTCTGTGGTTTATTCTAAGTTTATACCACTTGGCATGTTGGTAAAAATGCAAAATCCTCAGGTTTCATGTGAGATGCACTTATTCACAGTCTGTATTTTAGCAAGGTCTCTGGTTGATTTGTGCACACTCTGAAATTTGAGGAGCCATGCTTATGTGAAGCCACACTGAATCTTGAATTAGAGACTCCCAAAGGCTCTCCTGAGTCTGACAAATTGAGAGAGCAGAACACTAATTGCATCATTGATATAAGATGCTGACACATTTTTAATTATTCCTAAAACCAAGACCCCAATAAAGTTACTCATTTCTTAGAAGTTTGGCTAGCACTTTCCAAAACTGAATGTAAATGCATGAACAATTTGATTATGGTTCCAACACCTGCATTCTGACTGCACAAAAAGCTACTGTGAATTAAAAGGTAAAAAATTGTGGTTATCTCCAGAAAAAGAACCAAGAATCCTAAACCAAAGTCAATGCAGGGCAGGGTTCAGCACACTCAGGTAAATTCCGGACTTGATGTTCAGGGCACAGTTACAGCAGATGTGTGACATATCCCAAATGTCTTGGTAGTTTGTTCTAAGCATTATAATGGAGAAAGACACATATACCACTCTTATCTACTTCTCTTTATACCTACACCTCCTTTGGCTGTCCCTAAATAAAGTAGATCCGAAGGCAAAGCTTAGATCTGACCTCACTTCTAAAACTTCCAAGTACCAAAGGAAATCAG
Organism: Cavia porcellus; assembly: GCF_034190915.1. NCBI lineage: Eukaryota > Metazoa > Chordata > Mammalia > Rodentia > Caviidae > Cavia > Cavia porcellus. Next base: position 43,401,302 of record NW_026947512.1, read on the forward strand.
AGAAGCTACCAAATTCCATGAGCTGTAGGGAATAGTTTGTGAAAAATTCCCACAACGGACTGTATTCTGCAATTCCATGTAAAATTGTGTGTTTCCTTCATGCTTAAATATGAGAGTCTCAACTAATCCCCTCCAGGATAAAGGCCATTATTGCCCTTTTATTGTTGAGTGTAGTAAACGAGAATGTGTTAATTAACTTCCCATCACTGTACCAAAAATACATGAGACAGTAAACTTCTAAGAAGAAAGTTTTATTGTAGCCAGTGGTTTCAGATTTCAGCCCATGGCTGGTTGACTGCATTGCTTTTGGACAAGTGGTAAGACAGCACATCATGACAATGATCATGGGGAGAACAGAGCTGCCCAAATAATGGGGTCCAGGAACTACGAGAGAGGAAAGGACTGGTTACTGAGATCTTCTGTGATGTGCTCCCAATCATCTAAATAATTTTCGGTAGATCACACTTCCTAAAAGTTTCACTACATCCTAATGGTGCCACCGGATGTTGACCAAATCTTTAGCACATGGCCCTTTAGAAGAGATCTAAGAGCCAAAGTGTAGCAAAGACAATGCATCAGGAAAAACTCTTGTTGTCTACTTTAGGAAATAAATGAGGAGGTGCCAGAGAGTGAAAGTCAACAGTCTCAGATTAAACTTGAACTGGATGAATCTCCTAACAGAGAATGTGGGGGTGTTCTGAAAGTGCTAAAGTTGTGAGTGCAGAAAGTACAGTTCTTGCAGCCCCCCGAGGGAAAACTTTCACTTGACTTTATAACTAAAGACAAAGAATGATAGTAGACTGAAAAATGGCTCTCCCAAAGACAGGCGTATCAAGACCCGAGAACTTAGAAGTGCTGTTATATATGACAAAAGGTGTGACCAAGTTAAGGATTTTGAGAAAAGCTACCCTGGATTAGTCATGCATATCCTAAATCTAATCACATGAATTCTTATAAGACATAGGCAAGGACTGAGGATATAGTGAGTAGCATAGCACCTGCCTGGCAAGCATAAGGTCATGAGTTTGATTCCCAGTACCGAAAAAAGCAAAAATAAATAGAAAGAAAGAAAGAAAAAAAGGAAAGAAAGAAGAGGCAAAAGGGGAGAGAGTAATGAGAAAGCAAGCAAGCAACATAAGGTAGTGGGGAAAAGGTGGGTGAGGGAAGGAGAGAGAGAGAGAGAGGGAGAGAGAGAGAGAGAAACACCAGCCAACAGCAGCCAGAGAATACAACCAGCTACCAGAAGTAAGAGAGGGTTATTCTTTATATGAACAAATATTCACCTTCAATTGCTTAGATTAAATAATAATAAATATCCTAGGCATTGGAGATTCATTTATCAAAATCTAATATATTTTTAGATTTCACCAACATAATTTCCTCCAGAGAGCCATAAGCATAAGTTTTGATTAGTAAGAAAAATGTTGAGAGTGAGAGATTTTTGATCCTGACTTGAATAAGGCTTCTATGCTGCTAAGCTCTGTATTATTTACAGTGATTTCAGTACAGAGACAAATGTCAGAAGTTAGAGATTAATATGAAATCCTTAAGAGAGGGGGAGAAAAAGCAACTGAGAAAGGAAAATAGGTATCAATGTACCAAGGAATAGAGCTCAGGTCTGTTGAAAGCACTGTATGGAGATTAGGGACTGTAAATAATCGCTTCATCATTCCCATGTAGGAAATATGGTTCCCCTGAGAAAAGTGCTGAGGAGCAGCAAGGGCCATCAGCGTGCCGTCCTGTATGATTTACCTCTGGTATTGGCGTATGCACCAAGATAGAGGCTGCTTCTCCTATCTGCTCAAGTACATTTAGAGGTCAAAACTTGAACTTCCTAAAGTCAAAGTTGTCAAAGGAACTTTGGCAACTTTCCCCAAAAGTAAAAAAGGCCCTCTGATTTTTTCAGACTTTATGAATGAAATCTTATTGTATTCTACCTTGGGAAGAACCTGAGAATTACATTCCCACTCCATGTGCCAGGTTGGTGGAGGTGAATTTTCCCTCCACAGCACCTGGAGCCTCTAGGGCAGAAGCACTGGACGGCAGGGCTTGACAGCCTGCAACAGTAAACATGTAGCTGAACAATGTAGTGGAAATGCTTCCCATTCACTCGGTGATAAGATAACTGTTAAAATATGCCCTGGCTTATAGGCCAATGTTTAACAACCATTGCTGTGAAGCTATGTTCCTAAATAAAAATCAAAAGTATTGTGACATTCTTTGATTCCTTTTAGTATTCCTTTTACTCTGCTTTTGAAATCCGTGCTTGTGTGTATTAATAATGAGCATGCTCACTGTAAGTTCGAGCTAGTAAGATGATTATAATAAATGTCTCTATTAAGTGAGATTTCGAGGTAGTAGATATAATACCTCATTCTCATTCTGTGTATAAAGTCAAGGTACCATTGATTCATAATCTGGAGAGACTGAGATTCAACTTATATAGAGAGAGCATCTACTCCAGGAGGGACACTTGACTAGGTTTCTTTGAACATATTAGTGTGTCTGCTTTTTGAAACAGCTTTGTGAATCAACTGTCAGTAACCCTGTCTTATAGATGAGTCAACTCCAAAATGCAATTCTGGGATTTTTAAGTGACAGTTCACAGTCCAGTCATTTGTATCACAAGTGGTTTGTGCCAAATACTTCCTACTGTTCATTCTCAGTTTGAAAATGTATTTCTATGACTGAGCAGTAGCAAAAATCAACATGCTCTTCTGATCAAAGCACTCAGTGTGGGACAGAAATAAAATGCAAGTTGGTAGTAGTTGAATAGAAAGAGAATGTTAATTATGAAGTAATATTGTTTTACTCTATACAAAAGAAGAAAGGAAAAGAGAGTTATGATAAAAATTATAAATGACAATTATGATAACAATTATAAATGGCATTCTAGGGTCAGGGATTTAGTTCAGCAGAGTAAGCACCTGCTTGGCAAGTGTGAGGTCATGAATCCCCAGTACCCAAAAAAAAAAAAAAAAAAAAAAGGAAATTTAATATTCACTTTTTTTCTGTTTGAAAAAAAAGCCTTCTCCTGCTGCCATGGGACTTAATAGTTCCTGCAGCAGGAAACTGACCCAACACAATTGTTGCATTTGGCCACCAACATTCTGTGGCCTGTGATATTTGCATAGGAGCTTTAAGTGGTATAACACTCCAGTCCTGTTCTGCTTCTTCTAAAAATGACATTGCTCACGCAGGGAGAATGTGCATGGAGTTTAACTACAGCCAATGCATGGCTGACAACATGGAAAGCCATTTAGAAAAACTGTCACTACATGTAATTGAAAATTGTTACAGCAGCATTGCTGTTCACAGACTACTTGTTACGTCTAGCTGTGGTTCTTCTTTCTTTACTAATTTCCGTAATGCCAAAGGACCCTCAACTTAAAAGTCTAACCCTGATAAGCTAATGGCTGAATGTGATGGGACAAAAGCCATTCCTAGGTGTGATTGTCTTAAAATTTTACCTTGAAAACATGCTATCTCAAGAAGATCCTGGGAAATCTATTCCAACGAGTTAAGCAACAAGCAAACAGTGAAGAAGCAGTGAGACCCAACAAAGTGTAACAGAAAGAAAAGCAAAACTTAGGAGGATAATGAAGAGTGAGGTCAAGGGGACATCTGTATACCTTCCCGAGAGAATTTCAAGAAACTCCAGGGGAGATTTCTTCAAAATTACGAAATTGATAGGAAACTCAATGTGTTGAACATGTTGCATACAGATTGATCTGACTGGATGAGCAGCTTAATGTTAATTATTGATTGAAAATAGGAAACTAATCAAAAGAAGGGAATTAAAGGAAAAATAATGCCTGAACTTCAGGAAAGGAAAACATGCTGTGGATAAAAAGCAGTCACGTTTCAGCTGTGAAGAGTATTCACCCAGTCAAAGCACAAACAGTGAATTCTGATCTACTCAAAAGTGCAACACACTCTATGGAGGATGTGCATAGATGACAAGGTTGTACTGTGTGGAAGAACTTGGAGTGAGGAGGTCATAAAAAGAACCAGACTTTCTCATCCTAAGGAGTGAATTGATAAACCGTAAAATTGAAAAGTCAAGAAATAGAAATATATGCATGTTCTTTACAACATGTATTCAGGTAGTAAATTCAAGACCATGTGCTTGAAAAGCTGAATATTGCTGCCTCTGAAGAACCAGGAAAGGGGAGAAGGCCAAAGTGCTGGTCTTTGTTAACAAGCTTTGTGGGAAGAACTACATGCATCTTTGAACTAACGTCGGTAAAATTTTGATGTAAGCAAGCCCTGATTTGAATCCAAATTTATTTTCAAATAAAGGGTTTACATTTGGAAGGTGGCATCAGGTGTCCAGGAGAAAAGAGACAAAGCATTTTCGCTTTTATATTACTTCCCAGTGCTTTATTTTACTAAGTCAAAATTGCATTTTCAGACCTGTAGGCTGCCTATGAAGTGTGCATGATTTCACTAGATCTCAAGCCTTCATGGTAACTTCCTGAAAGTTTTGCACCACAGTTTTCTCAGACAGGAGCAAAAACCTCTACAAAGAACCCATCACCACCACAAAAAAAAAGTAGGAAATGGCCAGTCACAGGAATCAGATGGAAAATACAGCCTCTATTCACCTCCTTAGAATCCTTTATCAAAACAAGAGATCTTGAAACCTGCGCATATTGAGAAATCCACCTGCTGATCTCTTCTTTCTTTGAGATTCATTTTCTTCTCCTGCTTATATCGGTACTAGCCAGCAGCAGCTCAGAAGGCAGGGTGTCAATCCTACCCAGATATTCACCAGATAACAGGGCTGCACACTGAGTGCCAAATTAAAAATCAGCATTCTTGAAATTAATTCAGATGAAAGAGAGCAGGCTTTCCTCCAGATCATGCGAGTGTGTGCTTTGTTGATGGTAACAAACAGGGTTTTTACACCAGAACTTTTTGTGTCCATGCCCACATAAATCCTCCTGGGAAACACCCACTTCAGAAATGAGATCTTGTGAAGGACTATAATGCCTTCATTATTCTGGTTTGATCAGTTTTATACTATTTTGTTTTGTATGAGTTCATTATATGTGAAGATATAGACAACTATTTAACAAATAAGAGACCTTATGGTAGCCACTGTTGTCTTGCTTTGAAATCTGTGTCACTTACATTGTTTTCTTCTGATCTGCTTTGTTCTGTTTTGCTATGGTTTATTTTATCCTCTTTAAAATAAAGAGACCTTGATTCTAAGCCCTGAGAACACCTCAGAGAAAAAATGATCATTTAGATAAATAGCTGTATTTTAAATGATTCCATCATCAAGTAAATTGGACACAGGCATGTGTGAATATGTGTATGTACACACACACACAGGCACACACGCACACACACATACACACTTGTACTCATCAGAGTAATAAATTAACATAGAGTTAGAAAACTGCATGTCTCTCTCCAATAACTTAAACCTCAAAAGTTGCTCTAAATTGGCTCCTATACAACATAATTTATCCAGTCTCTTTCTTAGGAAAGATCTTACTTCATTCCAAAAAAAACACAGCTAAAAAGACTGGAGGTCAGACAACACTTCTCAGCCACTCAAGAGTCTGGCTACTTACATGACAAATTCCAACTATACTTGCCATAATAAAAAAGATTTTGTCTAAAAATGGCATGCCTGTTTTCTTTGTTTGTTTGTTCATTTTTAATTTCTGGTACATGTTGTATGAGAAATCATCCAACCTGAAACCTCTGCAACTGGATTTCATGGAAATATGAGATCAGGCAGCTTTGAGATACTTCAAAAGTCAAAGGTATATAAAGTAGAGGGTAGAGAGGAACAAAGATGGTGGATAGATAACAGCTGGCTACAGAAGCTTCCTGAGATAGTCAACTTAGAATTCAACATAATACAGAGTGTGGAGCTCCAAACAGAGGGAGATGAGTTCTCTCATCCCAAGAAGAAATTAAGGTGACTTGCTGACCATCCGAGGTCCCACCATGACTGGCTGAGGTCCCGCCGTGACTTGCTGACGTCCTGCCATGACTTGCCGGGGTCCTACCGTGACGTGCTGAGTCGTCCGAGGTCCCACTTCTTTGACTCACTAGAGGTGCAGTTACATTGAGTTTGGGGGTCAGTGAGCAGAATGGAGGACTGAGTTGACAGGGTGTCTACACTGACCTGTGGTGAGTGACAGGAGTGGAGCCATTCCATAAATAGGGGGGCTCTGGAAGACGACATTCTGGGACTGGGCAGGACTGGTAAGTACAAGGGGCACCAGTGACTTCAGTAAATTGCTCCCTTCCTGAATGGAATTGGTGGACTGAGCTAGACCTGGGTCATATGACCCAGCTGAGACCCAACAGGTTATCTGAGGTCAAGTCGTTGCAGCCGTGGCGCACACTAACCACACTGGCCCAGTGGGGCCTCCGAGGTTTGGCTGATATGGGGGGAAGATAGCACAAAGTGATACAGTAGTGCAGGTCACAGCAGCTTGATTGATCTGGAGAGGAGGGGCCAGCATATGCTGTCCCTGTCTGCAACCCACTAGCACACTGTAATGTGAAGGGTCATCTAGCCAGTGCTCTTCAGAAGAATTGTAACCAACAAAGAAAGAAACTAGGGCATCCTGGAAGAAGCAAAAAAGATAAGAAGAGGAAGCAACAACAAAAAGTCCCCAGGCCCCAACCCTGACAACATGGACCCAGGACAGGTAAATACAAAGGAGAATGAGAACAGCAAATATGCAATATCAGAGACAGTGCTAGTAGACATAAAGAGATATATTTGGGACCTCATATGTGAGTTCAAAAGTGAAATATTTAGCCAAATAAAGCAAGATATAAGAAGATTAATAAAAGAGACACTAAACAGCCCTCAAGCAGACACAGACAGAAGAAGAGAGGAACTCAAACAGAGAACCATTTGTTGAAGAATATAAAAAAGTATAGAATACATGAAGCAGATTCAAAGAGATTAGCAGGAAATTAAAAACTGTATGGAAAGATGGCAAATCAGCTTGAAAGAAACTAAGGATAGATTATCCAAACTGGAGGACAATTTTGCAACGTGGGAGTATGAAAGGGAAAACTTTTTAAAAATAACAAGGAAACAAGCAGCAACAATACAAAAGGATCTATAACTTGCGAATAAAGAATGTGAATGAAGAAGCTGGGATATAAACAAAGGGACTACAAAGGTTATTCACAGAAATAATTAAGGAAAGCTTCCCTAACACAGGAAAAGGAAATTATATTCTGATATATGAGGCATATAGAACTCCAGCCACCTAAAACCAAAACAGAGCTACACTCAGGCATATAATAATCAAGATCCCAGAAATTCAGTATAAGAACAGAATATTAAAAGCTGTTAGAGACAAGAAACGGATAACCTATAAAAAAAGGCCCATCAGAAAAATGGCAGACTTGTCGGCACAAACCATCAAGTCAAGCAGAGCCTGGAGCAAAATATTCCAAGCCCTGAAAGAAAATAACCTCCATCCCAGTTTGATATACCCTGCTAAACTGTCTCTATAAATTAATGGAGAAACAAGATGCTTCCAAGACAAAGAGGAACTTGGGAAATTCACAACCGCCAATCCAACTCTACGGAGAATACTGCAGGACATTCTAGAGAGAGAGAAAAGTACCAGGATTCCAGGAACGGTGGCAGAGAGGCCTCAGTGAATGGAGCAGAAAGCAGAATGAAGAAGATAAGCAGACAACTGATGGCGAAAAAGAGCATAACAGAAATGAGGCAGAGAACATTTTATTCAAAACTGATGTGATTGATAGTATCAAGTCTGAGAGTATAGGCAACTACACTGAAGATGACAAGACTCTATGATACACATTCTGGTTTGGTAACTGTCAGTTTTTGAAGTTATATACTATGCACAAAGTTGTGTTTTTATTAATACTGTTATGTAATGATATATTCAATTATACTATGTCTGATGACATAGCCAATTCTATTGGAGATAACAAGAGACAACACAGGAACCATGGTAGAACTCTTCGTACAATGATCTTATATGTTTATTTTGTTTCATGTGTTTATAGCAATATGTTTTGTTTTGCCTTGCTTTGTTTTGATTCTCCCTCTAATATAGAAAGGATAGAAATACATGTTAAGGCTCATGCATATGTAGAATCTAAAACAGTTTACAAGAACTAATCTTATGACACATGATGAAATGAACAGATACTTTGAAGAAAAAGAGACACTAAAATACCCAGTGCTGATCCTGGAGTGTCATAATGTGAAACCCAGCAATAGTATTATTCTTTGTTCGGAGTGATATTAGCCTGCTTGGGTTTATTGGAAGTCAACATAATTGAGGATATGGGTAACTGCACATATGTTTAAGCATAGAGGATTGATAACCATATTTCTAAGTTTTTGTTGGATAGTTGAACAGAACTGGTTGCAATCTCACTGTTTGAATCCCCACTTTATAAACTCCATTTTAGTATCTTGAATAACTATTTGTAAGAAGACAATCTGTAATCATCAACTAGTGATTTCTTACTGCTTATTTTTATTTGAAATTATGTATTATTTCTACCTGTTTTCTGTTTTGTTTAGTCTTTCTTTAAATCAAATTTTAAAAAAAGACACTACAGTACCCTATGCTGATCACAGTGTCATGATGTGAAATCCAGCAATACTGAATATCTTTGTTCAGAATGATTTTAACCTGCTTTAGTTTGTTTAATCTAAACATAAATGAAGATATGGATAATCACATGTATGTTTAAGTGTATAGGATTGACAACCATGTTACTAAGTTTTTGTTGGACAGTTGAACAGAACTGTTTGCGGTCTCGCTGTTTGAGTTCCCACTTTACAAGTTCCATTTTTGAACAACTATTTGTAAAACAACAATATGTAAACATCAACTAGTGATTTCTTAGTGTTTATTTTTTTTCTCTGAAAGTATGTATTATTTCTACCTGTTTTCTGTTTTGCTTAGTCTTTCTTTAAATAAAATTTTTAAAAAATTAGAGTAGAGGTTCAAGAAGGCAAATTCACACAGGTGATTATTCCAGAGGATGAGAAGGTGGGCTTCTGGGTTCCAGTCCATTCTTGGGCTGCTGGTGAGCACACTGCTCAGAACACAGTTAGAAGTAGGAGAAGGCCAGGAAGCAGAATGGTCTCCAGTTCTCTAATAGCAAACTCTTTCTTCCTACCCGTAGCATAAAACATTGCCTGCTTATCCAGGTAAAATTCTATAAATAAAGGGCTTCAGGTACAGGAAATAAGGCCCCAACTTAGTCCAAAGAATCAAAATCATGCCCATATTTGCAATGTTTTAAAAAGCACTGGGCTGGGGATTTAGCTCAGCGGCATAAGTGCCTTCCTTGCAAGCAGGCAGTTGTGAGTTCGATCCCCGGTACCGATAAAAAGGAAAAAGACAAAAAAAAAAAAAAAAAAAAAAAAAAAAAGCACTACTTATACTAAGCTTATTTCATGTGCCATGTTTTTACTGAGGAGATAAGTTTGGGGGCAACTCAAAAGCACACCTCAACTGAAGCAGGGATCTCCTTGGTGGGCTCTGTTCACTTTCCTTTGTGAGCAACTTTCTGTCAACTTAAATTGAAGGAAAAAGAAGAAAGTCTAGATGAGTCTGACTTTGTTTTCTGGTACCTGGAATCAAATCAGGACCTTGCACTTGCCAGGCAGGACGTGTGTCACTAAACTACATCCCCAGTGAGACTAACCATTTCCCTAGGTTTCAAAGCCTGTTTTGTCAGTAGAAGGGCATCTTCTCCCATGCAATAGAATAAAGGTTTAGGACCTTTAAATGCAGAAATATTTTTAACAAAGGTGCAAAATAACTTCAGCATATAGACTATGTTCTGGGAGGGAGGATTTGGGTCCCTATCCTAACATTAATCCTTTAAACCTGTGTGAATATAATTAACCAAACAATCTCTTCTCAACCTTTCCTGTTTGACTCCATTTCAGAATCTCAAATTTCATCTGATGGCCCTTTATTTGCAAATACTATAGTTGCTTCTAAGTCACCCAGGTAATTCCAGTATATGTGTTTCCAGAAAGCATAGCCTATAGCTGAACTGAGGAAAACCAGGCAGGTATAGACTGAGCACTCTCCATGATTCTCAGGGGTGTGGAAACTAAATGGTTTCTTGAGCTTCCAGGACCCAGTGCTATTTTAAAGAACATCCTGGTAAGAGTCTCATCTCAATCCCACACAGCCAAGAAGCCAAGTTTCAGGAAATCAGGCTACATTAAGAATGGAAAAAAATGGTCGCTGATAGATTTGCTTCCTTTAAGTGACAACTGCTCTCACCAGAGAACCAGCAGCTGGGATTACAGGTGCATTTTCTGAGCTCCTCAGACCTGGTCATTTAAATGGAAGCCCTGGCACTATTATGTGGTCTGAGCAGGAATTACCTGCAGAAAATCTTCAGACACTGCCAAGAAACAGAATTTGGATAATGCCTATCTTTCTTAGTACTGAAACTCTAACTCTGTCTCTCTGTCTCTGTCTCTGTCTCTCTCTCTCTCTCTCTCTCTCTCTCTCTCTCTCTCTCACTCTCATACTCTCTCTGTCTCTCTGTCTGTCTGTCTGTTTGTCTCTCTCAATTCCTGGAGATCCATAGTCCTCACCTCTGCCCAATGGCACATTTCAACCTTAGGCAAAAGCTACTCTACTGCTGCACACTAAGCCTGGTGACTTTTGAGGGTGGCACATGGTCATTTTCCAAATGAGACTCACCTGACCTGGGCACAGAGTTCCCTGCTTTCTTCCTCTTAGCTGAGCCTCCGCCTCTGAGCAGGCCCTGCATAGTCTGGGAAGAGACTGCCATGCGCATCACCCAGGCGGCTGTCAAGAGAGCCCTGGTGCCCTTGTTCTCTAACAGATGAAGTGTATTTTTTGCTTTTCCCTGAGGAAAAGCAGCCTGTCTTCTGACTTCCCATCAACTGCCACGACACCCTCCAGCTGCTATGAAGTTGTAGGTACATAGTCTCATCCCCAGGTAATTATTTCTTCTAAAAATAGTATAATCATTAACATCTTTCCAACTTAATTATAGTCCTGTGCCTGGGTGATCTGTTACAGTGGACATGAACTCAATTCAAAGTGATTTCTAAGGTGGATTCCTGTCACATTTCCCATCCCAGCATCCTTTTCCTCTTTCTTTAACACGACAAGTGACATTTTCCATTCGCATTTGTTTCCAAGGTATCAGGCATTCTGTGGAGGCAGATAGGTAGATAAACAAATGTTCATGCCTCTGTCCTGCTGAGTGACCACCTTTAGGGTATTCCTTACCTTCTTTTTGACCAGTAGCCTCCCTGCTTGCTTCCATGCTTAATGAGAGAGGAGGATTGGCATGAGGTTCTAATAAGTCAGGAATGGGCTTTATTTGAAACTCCAATCCATGGCTTTGCATTTTGGGCTCTTTTGAATTAAAATAGGAAGCCTAATTTGCACACTCTTTCAGTGTAATCCCTCTGTGTCTCTGCTCTTCCTTGGCATTTTGCTGACTATGCACCTCAGAAAGAATGCAAGGCTTCCTGGGCACGGTTTTGATGAACAGGATTCTATGAGGCTTAATGAGTGGCACCAGAATGGACAGACACCGAAGGGGCAAAACAGGGCTGTGTTGATGGATTTCTTTTCCAGGAGACGTGGGGCACTGCTGGGACACAGTTTTTACAGCAAGTGGTGAAACGGGAAGATAATTCAAGGATGTGCATGCAAGGCAGGCTGTGTGATGTATTTTCTTGGCGGCAGTGAGTGTGCAGAAAGAATTCGGTGAGTAGCTGCTTCTCAGGATGCCAAAGGGACAGAGCAGAGAACTAGTGTCCTCAGGAAGGACTACAGGGACCGAGTATCCGAAGCCATCCTCGCCCAGAAAGTTGGTATCTGTGGCAGTTCCACCTTCTCTCTCGTGGTTGTGCTAAAATCTTCATGGAGACACTGACGTTTGGTGTTTCTATTTACTCTTTACGGAAAGAGAAGAGAAGCAAAGGAAAAGCAAATATTTCCAATCATCATGTTCAAAGGAAGCAAAGGCTGTAAGGTGAGGTAACAGCAGTTTTTAAAAAATTTTAAGTGAGATCATTTGTATTACACAGTGCCTGACCACAATATCAAGATGCTAAATGGGTGGGGTGCCATGGCTGCGTATGGTGGGTGGATTCCCAGATTTTTCTGCCATGTGGACTTATTTTACTGAGTCTTTTTGAAGATAAAAACTCTTAAAATTGTTATGAAAAAGGTATGTCTCTTGTTCACCTTACTATGTCTCATTCTGCCAATTTTTAAAAATCTGTCCTTTTCTTTTTGACAAGGGTGTGAGACTTCTAAGTAAATTTCCATTTGGGGTTCATGAACTCAGAAGTCAGTATGTTTTTCCATGCTGGTGCTTTGACATGTGGGGATTTGCCAATCCAGAAGAAACCATTCTGTCCAGAGATTGCTAATCCTCAGGCATGGCAAATGACTCATCTGTCTTTTCTATGAAGACTAATGCTTCCAGAGTTCATGGCCCACTACCCCATCTACCAGGCTCTCACATGCACTATTCCTTTGCCTGAATCACCCCAAGGCCATGTAGCAATCAACTAGGAGCATCTCACAGTTCACCAAAATTACCAAAGTAGCCATCTGAAACCTCTTTACCCTCCTGAGACCATTTCTTCCTTGGAAACAATGAAAGAACCTCTAGTATATGTCACCCCATCTTTCCTCTACTTCTTGAAGGAACCTGGGATTTCTCCATTGGAGCCCTACATGTGTGGCATGATGTGTCCTCTTCAGAAACGTGTCAATCACTGTTCACTGGAACAAAATACCTGATGTGCAGGATTTAAAGAAGAAAATGTTAATTTTAGCTCATGATTTCAGAGATTTCATTCATGACTGGCTGGCTCTGAGGAGGAACATTATGATGGAAGGAAACAACAGAAAAAAGTCACTCACCAGGCAGCCTGGGAACAGAAAGCTGGAGAGAGGAAGGGGTGAGCAGAAGAGGACCCCTTTCCAGGTCGCACCCTTGTGCCTGCCTCTTCTAACCAAGCACCATCTCCTACTAGCATATTCTGTTATATACTCAGGAGTGGATTAACCCCCTGAGAACTGCAGCATCACCTTGACCCAAAGGCCTTTCAAAGCCCCAACCCTGAACAAGTGAGACTGACAGGAAGATGTTTCAATCTGAATCATAACAGGATGGAAAGCAACAAACTGTGAGGCTAGTGATGGTCACATTCTGATCTGTGACCTCCTCATACATGAATAGTAATAAATACCACACTTTACAACAGGTGCTTGTCAACTTCCTTTAATTTCAGATTTGCTGTAAGTAACCATGGGAAGGATTTCTGTTGATTAAAGATAATCTTCTCACTCTTTCTACCTATCAAAGCAATCCTTCTAAAAAGATTCACTTAAGAAAATTCTGATCTCAAAAAGAGCTCCAAAGCAAAATTGGAAATTTATAGACTCTCCTGAAGAATTAGCAATGACCCCCAAATTTTCTTCATCTTGATCTAAAATTCTACCAATGGCAAAAAAAAATGATGATGATTACAGAGTTTAGGAAAGATAGATGCAAAAAGAAAAGCTACTTTGGAAGGAAGATTTAGAGTATTTTTGAGGCAATCATATTCTAAAAAACAGCCACTGTAACTACAACTAGAAGTAGTTAGGTGTATCATCCTAAGGAGGAAAACCTTCATAATCACCATGAATTATGTATGAGGAGCAAAGTGTACACAGCCTACAGAAGTCGCTTCTCAACCCTCCTCTTAGAATGGTGCTTACATATCTAATAGGAAAGATGTCCAGTTGCCATGGGAACAAGATGCGAAGTGTGCATACGCGGATAGTAAATTTTAATCACTTTAACAGGAGGTAACATATTAATAGAGTTGTTTTGCCTAAAGGAGAGTGCTACTTTAGACTATAAACGACAACACAATAGATCAAATTAATACTTTAAGAGATTCAATGTTTTTATCTCTTACATTTACTTTTATTGAGTACTACTGCAAGTCAGGCATTCTAGACTCTGCACTTCAAAGTGAAAAGAAATATGGTCACTGCGTCCAAAGGGTTCAGTTGCTGAAGTCCACACATGTACGCTACCACTCACTGCAGCAGGCACAGTCACCCATCACAGAGTGTTTTGTGAATCTTCATGGAAGGAGATAGCAATGTTGGAGGTGTCCACACAAGTATTCAGAGACTAGTTCAGAGGAACTGGACCCTGAAAGATCTTACAAGAGAAAGCCCTTATGGACTAACCCTTTTCCTGCCAAAACTGTAATGCTGAAGCCCCAATTTACAATGTGACTACTTCTGAAAACAGGTATTTTAAGGAGGCAATTACAATTCACTGAGGTCATGAAGGTGGGACTCTAGTCCAAGAGGACTGGTTTCCTTATAAAAAGAAGAGAGACACCAGGAGATGGGTGTACAGAGGAGAAAACACAAAAGGACACAGAGAGAGTTCAAGTCTTTGCAAACCAAGAGGAGAACCCTGCTGGTATCCTGAGTTTGGTCTTCCCAGCTTCAGAACTGTAAGGAAAAAACAATTCCATGATGCAAACCATTTGGCCTGTGGTATTTTGTCATGGAAGGCTCTAGCAGACTGATAGACAGGACACAGGTAAAGAAGGAGGCGCAGGATTAGAGCATTTGGAGGAGAGGTTTGTATAAGGGGCAGCATTTCTAAAGGTAGTGTGAAAGAGACCCTGAGTTCAGTCTGGTGAAGAGTCAGGAAGGTCAGAACCCAAGGAACTGCAAAGCCTGGAAAAGTGAAAAGGGCTATTGAAACGTGTGGGGAAAGGCGTTGAATGCTAAAGTAAACACATTTCAACTGGCTGCCTTTGCAGTAGGGAACCAACTTCTGCTAAGCAGAAGAGTAATGCAATTTCATTTTATGGGTATTTTTAGAGAGTGTGAGAGAAATAAAATGGGCAGGAAGATGGCCTGGAATGTAAAAGAGGAGAATGAATCAGATGAGAACTGGAAAAAACAGACCAAAGTGGAGGGTCACAGGAGTCAACACTGCCTCAGATTTCAGACTTTGAACTTTGACATTTCACTCCTAATCCTGTATCACACTAATTCTTCCTTTGGAGATGATTTATCCTTTTTATCTTTTCCATCTGATTGCACTTAAGATTACAATATTTACCTATATCTTTCTTGTTTCTATTCATTTTGATTTTGAAGCTCTCTATGTAAGGAGTAAAATTTTACTTTTTCAACAAGCTAGCCTTTTTATGTTGGAAGAGGCGATAATCCGCACTTTTAGTCACCTGCTATATACCTGAGACCCAATACCTGACACCCCAAGCTTAAGGGAGGAGACCTTTTTTTTTTTTTTTTTTTTTTTTGGCTCATGGTTTCAGAATTCTCAGTGCTTGCATGGCTGACAGGCCCTGGCTCCAAGTCTGGGAGAGCCTGGGGTAAGGGAAGCTGCTCTAGTCACAGGGGTCAGGAAGCAGAAGAGAATGGGGAAGGCAGGGGGATGATACACTCTCCCCACCCCATAGTGACTCACCTCTTCTTCTGGCCAAGCTCTAACCACTTGATCCCACTGCCTTCTCCAAGCCTTGCAGGTGAGTGCACGAGGGCTTTTAGGGCATTTTAAAATCTAAGCTATAACAGCAGGGACCATGACAGTCAATTTGCCAAGCTGTTTTAAGAATTAAAGACAATAATATATTCAAAGACACCTAGTCCAGCATCTGGCCTGTGGTAAGTACTCTCTTCTTTGTTGCTTTCTTATGAATGAGCCATCTCCTTTTTAGTTCTTCTCTTGTAAATGGAGTCAGATATATTATAGGCTTTTGTAATATCTCTCATTTCTTTTAGTTACTTTATAAGTTGTTGATGATACAGAAAAATGAGATTCAATGTGGCATATTCATAATACACATAGCATATTTTGATTATTTTTGTCCCTGTTACGTGGTCTCTGTTTCCTCACCCTTTGAGATTCTCTGATCCCTTCCTGATCTTAAGAAGTCTGTCTTCAGTCCTGGGAACTGGGCTGCCACAGGTGAGTCCAACACACCAGTACCAGCCTGGGGAGAGTTTAAGATCATCACTCCCAGTGGTCAAGAACCCACACAGTATCCAGCCACACTAGACTGGGCTCTGCAGGTTTCTCAGGCTGGCAGGGCCAGCCCAGCGACCTTCTTTCAATCCAGGGAACTGGGGTGGCCCAAGGTGAATTCCAGCACACCTGCATGGGCTGGGGGGAGAGGGCACTTTAAGATCATCCCCCCCCCCAGTGCCTGCCCAGCTTCCAGTCACACAAGACTAGGCATGGGAGGTTTTGAAGCCCAACTAGACCAGGCCCAGTGACCTTCTTCAATCAGGGGAGCTGAGAGCACGTGAAGTGAGTTCTAGCACATTGGTGCTTGCCCAGGGAGAGCTTTGAACCAACATACACAGTGGTTAGGTGCCCAACCAGCTTCCAGGAACACTGGAGGTGGGACACAGGAGACCCTGTGGGTCTGACTGGACCACACTATCCCATTCAGTTGCAGGAGCCGAGGGAGTAGGACATGATTTCCAGCACATCTATGGGCAGCTTTGGAACATCACTTGACACACAGAAGTATAGGAAAATGACAAAACAAAAGACCAAAATATGATCTCAAAATCCAACCCACCCCAAGAAATTCAAGGAGCCATATACATAGAAGAAAATATATGACATACACCTGAAATACCTGAAATAATAGCAACTGAAATAAAGAAGCAACTCTGGAAAGCTTTAAAGAAATTCAAATTAGAAATAATCTCCCAGGTAAAAGAAGAAATTATAAAAGTAATGAAAGAGATGCTGAACACATCTAAACAAGATACAGTTTAAAAATTAGAGAAACAAAACAAAAAGATAGAATCCCTGGATAAATAATATAAGAAACAAACAGAATACATGAAGCAGATTCAAAGAGATATACAGGAAATAAAAAATTCCATTGAAAGTTGTCAAAACCACCTCAACAAAAGTTAAGATAGAATTTCAGACCTCAAAGATAAGATTGCAGCTAGTGAACAGAAAAGGAAAGATTTTTTAAAAATAACAAGGAATCAATAAATTAACAATTCAATAGCTGCAAGATGATCCAAAGAAAAACAACAAAAGATTGATAGGGATAAATGAAAAAAAAAGGGACAACACAAATGATATCAAGAGGCTATTTATAGAAGTAATAGCTGAAAATTTCCCAAACATGAGAGTGGAAACTGACATGTGGATTAGTGCAGCATATAGAACCCCAAATAGCCATAACCAAAATAAAACTGCACCCAGACATATAATGATCACCATTATAGGAATCTAACATAAGAAAAGAATATTAAAGGCTGTTAGAGACAAAACACAGATTATCTATAAAGCAAAACCTATCAGAATCACAGCAGACTTCTCAACACAAACAATGAAATCAAGAAGAGCATGGAATGAAGCATTTCAGAGCCTATAGGAAAATGATATCCAACCTAGGCTGATATACCCTGCAAAACTGTCCTTCAAAATCGATGGAGAAATAAGATACTTCCACGACAAAGAACAGCTGAAGAGTTTCATGACCACCAAGCCAACCCTGCAAAGAATACTGAAAGACAGTTTAGATACACATAGGAAAAAAACCACTATGCAAGGCAGACAAGTAAACAGAGTGGAAAGATACAGATGCAACAGCAGAAAGATAGCATATTAACAATAAACAAATATATAACAGTTATAACAACTAATGTAAATGCTCTCAATTCACCAATTAAAAGAAAAGACTGACAGAATGGATGGAGAAGCAACATTCAACCATATGCTGTCTACAAAAATCCCATCTAACCCAAAAGGAAACTCACAGACTGAAAGTCAAAGGATGTAAAACAATACTTCATGCAACAGAACCCCCCCCCCCGCCAAAAAAAGTGGGGATAGCTATTCTGTTTGCAGACAATGTGAACTTCAAGCCAAGAATGATCCTAAGAGATAAAGAAGGTCACTACATTCTAGCTAGGGGAAAACTTCAAGAAGAAGAGATAACAATCTTAAATATATATGCACCAAATTTTAGAGCACCAAGCTATACAAAACAAGTGTTAAAAGAAATGAAAAATCAAATAAGCAACAACACAATTATAACAGGAGATCTTAACACACCACTGACACCAAGGGACAGATCAACCAGACAGAAAATCAGCAAAGAAATAACAGAACTGAATCAAACCTGTGAAAAAATGGACTTGATGGACATATACAGAGTGTTCCATCCAACAACTTCAGAATATACCTTCTTCTCAGCAGCATATGGGACATTCTCTAAAATAGAACATATTCTAGCTCATAGAACATATTTAAGTAAGTGCAAAAGAGTTGAAATTATCCCATGCATGTTATCAAATCATAGTGTCATGAAACTAGAAATTAATGATAAAAGAAACTGCAAAAACCCCACAAACACATGGAAATTGAATAATATACTCGTGAGCAATCAGTGGGTCACAGGGGAAATTAAAGAAGAAATCAAACAATACCTACAAGCAAACGAAAATACCGGAATCTGTGAGATGCAATGAAAGTGGTCCTCAAAGGAAAATTTATTGCACTGAGTTCCCACATCAGGAAATCAGAATGAATACAAATCAACAACCTGATGCTACACCACAAACATCTAGAAAAAGAACAAGTCAAGCCTAAAGTCAAAAGAAGGGAGGAAATTATGAAAATCAGAGCAGAAATTAATGCAATAGAGACAAAGAAAGCAATCCATAGAATCAATGAATCAAAGAGTTGTTTCTTTGAAAGAATAAGTAAAATTGATAAGCCCCTAGCCAACCTTATTTCAAAAAGGGAAGAAAAAACTCAAATTCATGCAATAAAGAATGAAAAAGGTGAAATCACTACAGACTCTGTGGAAATACAGAAGATCATCAACACCTATTTCAAAAACCTCTGCTCTCATAAGTTTGATAACAGAAGAAATGGACAGATTCCTAGAAATATATGAATTCCCAAACCTGGGTCATGAAGATGTAAAACTGCTGAATAACCCAATTTCTATTAATGCAATTGAAAATATAATTAAGTCCTTACCTACAAAGAAAAGGCCAGTCCCAGACAGATTCACTGGAGAATTCTATAAGAAATACAAAGAAGGCTTAATGCTGACACTCCTCAAACTCTTCAATGATATCTAAAGGGAAGCAATTCTTCCTAAGTCATTCCTGGAAGCAAATATTACTCTAGTACCAAAATCTGAGAAAGACCCAACTCCAATCTCCCTAATGAACACAGATGCAAAAATCCTCAAAAAATATTGGCAAGCAAGATGCAGCAAATCATCAAGAAGATTATACACCAAGACCAAGTGGGATTCACCCCAGACGTGCAGGGATGGTTCAACATACGCAAATCAATAAATGTAATCTACTATATCAATAAAGCCAAAAGTAAGAATCACATGATCATTTCTATATATGCAGAAAAAGCTTTTGATAAGGTCTAACACACATTCATGAAAAGAATCTTATAGAAAATTGGAATAGATGTTTTTTACCTCAATATGATAAAGGCCATCTATGACAGACTAATAGCCAGCATCATATTAAATGGCCAAAAACTGAAGGCCTTTACCTTAAAATAAGGCACCAGACAAAGATGTCCCTTATCACCACTCTTATTCAATATAGTACTGGAAATACTAGCCAGAGCAATAAGATAAGAGAGAGAAATAAAAGCAGAAAAGATAGGAAAAGAGGAAGTTAAATTATCATTTTTTGCAGATGACATGATACTCTACATAGAAGACCCCCAAAACTCCATTAAAGACTCCTAGATATAATAAATAAATTTAGCAATGCAGCTGGATGCAAAATCAATACTCAAAAATCAACAGCTTTCCTATACACTAACAACAAAAGCACTGAGAGAGAAATAAGAGAAGCCACACCTGTCACACTAGCATCCAAAATAATGAAATACTAGGAATTAATCTCACGAAAGAAGCAAATGATCTATACAGGGGAAATTATAATACAATGAAAAAAGAAATCAAAAAGGATCTTAGAAAATGGAAAGACATCCCTTGTTCATGGAGAGAAAGAATAAATATTGTGAACATGGCCATTCTCCCAAAACTGTTATAAAGATTCAATGTAATCCCAATGAAAATCCCATCAACATACCTTATAGATCTAGAGGAATCACTCTTAAAATTCATCTGGAACCAGAAGAGACCTAGAATAGCAAAGGCAATTCTAAGCAGCAAAGGCAAGGCAGGAGGCAGCACAATCCCTGGTTTGAAGCTATATTACAGAGCAACTGCAGTAAAATCAACATGGTACTGGAATAAAAACAGAGCTGAAGATCAGTGTAATAGATTAGAAGATACAGCCAGAACTACCAACACACTCAACCACCTTATCCTTGATAAAGGGGCCAAACAGGTTCACTGGAAGAACGACCTTCTCTTTAATAAATGGTGTTGGAAAAACTGAGTCTCCATATGATGAAAACTAAGACTAGACCCATGTCTATCACCATATACCAAACTAAAATCTAAATGGATCAAAGATCTAAATATTAAAACAGAAACACTAAATCTATTGGAAGACAAATTGGGTAAAAACCTTGAAGACATAGGGGTAGGTAGAGAATTCATGAACAGGAATCAAACCACACAGGAAATATTTCCAGAATCAATAACTGGGATCGCCTCTTATTAAAAAGTTTCTGCATGTGAAAAGAAATCTCCAGCATAGTTAAAAGAAAACCCACAAACTGGGAAAAAATCTTAGTGAACTGTCCCTCAGACAAAGGACTTCTGTCCTAAATGTATAAAGAATTTAAAAAGTTAGACACCCGAAATTCAAAGACTCAATCCAAAAATGGGCATCTGAGATGAATACACAGTTCTCGGACAAAGACATACAAATGGCAATAAATACATGTAAAAATGTTCATCATCATTACTCATTAGAGAAATGCAAATTAAAACAACACTGACATTCCATCTCATTCCAGAAAGAATGGCCAGTATCAAGAAAACTACCAACAACAAATGCTGCAGTGGCTGTGGGGAAAAACTAAGTCTCCTGCACTGTTGGTGGGAGTGTAGACTGGTGCTACCATTGTGGAGGTCAGTATGGAGATTTCTCAAAAAGCTGGGATTGAAAATTCCATTTGATCCAGCTATTACACTTCTAGGCATATTCCTAGAAGAACTGAAAACACCATATCACAGTAATATATGTGCACCCATGTTTATAGCAGCACAATTTGTAATAGCCGGATCTTGGAAACAATCTAAGTGTTCATCAACTGAGAAATGGATACAAAATTTGTGGTATTTTTATACAATGCGTACTACACAGGTATAAAGGATGATCACATTTACATATTTATAAATAAATGGACACAACTTGAGACCATTCTCATAAGTGAAATAAATCAAACTCACATGTATAAATACTGTATAGTCTCCCTAGTGTAAGAAATGGTAAGAGTACATAAGAGTTTATGGTAATCATGATCCCCATTATATTGCTTTGAAGCTTTATAACTTTTTCATTCATTAGTTGGAATGGTTTTATCCTGTTTTGTTTGATTTTATTGTCTGTGATGGTATGAACTGCTATTTTGATGAGAACAATTCATTATAATAGCCATTGCTGATTTAATATCATCTTGCTTTGAAGTCCTACCATGCTTTTGTTCTTCTGTTTCCATTGGTTGTATCATGTTGTGTCTTACTGGATGTTATTATGTGTAATAGTATAAACAAATTTTCTATGGAAAATGAGATAATATAGTAGCCATTGTTCATTTTTCGCTATTTGGTTCTGAATGCCCTGTAATACTTTCTTTCTCTTGATTGGTTTTACACTGTCTTGTTATGTTTGATATTATAGTATATGAAGTTTTACTGAAATATTTCAAGCAAAGAGACATTATAGCAACTACTGTTATGCTGGGTTGTGTTGTGGTGAAATATTGTGTGGCTTACATTGTTCTGTTCTGATCTGCTTTGTTATGTCCTCCTTTGTCTTAATCTCTTTAAAATAAAAAAAAATAAAAAAGAAGTCTCCCTGCAAGTTTCCTTTTATCTCTGTTTCATTCGTATTTTTTTAATTGTTCATGTAGAAAGAACCATGAAATATTTGACTTTTGGAAACTAGGTTATTCCACTTAACATAATACTTTAGTTTCTCTTCGGATTATTATAAAAGCTTTTATTTCATTTTTGAATATTTTTTCTTTATCTTCTTGCTTCAATTTTTTAGAAGTTTTAAACCAAGACCTGAAATTGATTTTTTTCTTCAATTATTACTTTTTTATTAGTACATGCTTCTGACACACAATGATTACATTCATTATGGGGAGCTGGAACACGCATACATGATGCAATTTAATTCTTTAATACCTATCTCTTCTCACTCCCTTCACCCCATAATCTCTTTTCCATATAAGAATCTATCTCACTACTTGTTATGCTTCATTTTGTACTTCGTCTACATTTTGAGTTTCATGTAAGAGAAGTCTTGAGGATTCCTTCAGAATTATATTCTAATTCTTTCATTCTCCCTTTGACAGTGTTAGAACACAAGTTCTATTTCATCGTTTTTTAAATCTTGTGATAATCTTACAGTCTCTTGCTTCTTAATCAGATTTTTAAATCTCCTCTTTTATGGGCTGGGGATTTAGCTCAGCAGCATATGCGCCTGCCTTGCAAGCAGGCAGTTGTGAGTTTGATCCCCGGTACCGATAAAAAGGAAAAAGATAAAATAAAAAGTAAAAAAAGAAATCTCCTCTTTTATGTCACTAAGAATATTAAGTGTATTTATTCATGTCTGTATTTAAGAATTTTGGTATATGTTTTTCCTGACATATAATCGTGATTCTGTGGGTGTTCACATGTGTGTTTTCTAGGATTATTTTTTTAACTTGAG
Source organism: Cavia porcellus (assembly GCF_034190915.1). Taxonomy (NCBI): domain Eukaryota; kingdom Metazoa; phylum Chordata; class Mammalia; order Rodentia; family Caviidae; genus Cavia; species Cavia porcellus. The sequence goes on from NW_026947512.1 coordinate 43,424,230, forward strand.
AGGGTTGAGTGAATTTACCATGCTACTAAATATGCAACTGAATAAAACAATTTTATAACAATTTATGAGGTTGAATTTATAGATTTTAAGTGCAAGATTAATGTGAAATGTAGAAGAAAAATTTTTGGTATAACTCTTAAGTTGTTGGTTTCACACATTACGTTGATATATTAAATTAGATTTAAAAATGAGTCTAGAAAGATAAACAGTCCAGTTTTGAATACAAAGGTGTAACTGACAAGCATAAATAAGGCTTCTCTTCAGCCAAGAGACTTAACCATATATTTGGTGATAAGCAAGATAGAGTCAGTGACTGAGCCCATCCTAGTGACCAGGTTTAGTCAATGGACCAAGCAAAAATGGGTATAAAGGATAGGAGAGGACAGAAGAAGTAGAATCAGGAAGGCAGGAGACAGCGGAAGCATCATCAGTTGAGGGGTCCACAACTCTGTCAGCTCTCAGAGGTCAATGGAAGACCACACTGATGCGCAGAGAGTGTTAACATTTAGAAACTATGGACTTCGATAGGTTGATGTGATAAATTTCCACCTCTAAATAGAATGAGATATAAGTATTTATTAGTGCAATTTTGCATGGGGTTTATTCTGAGTTCAAGGACCTCAACAGCCCCCCCCCCCAAAAAAAAGGAGAGTGTGACCATTTTTAGGAAAAAAATAGTCAAGGGAAGAAGTTTGTAGACTTTTTATTATTATGGGATGGATCACATAAGCAGAGGGAAACAGGCCAGGGAGGAAGGAGAGACGGAAGAGGCAGCAGAGGGATGATGGCGTGGAAATGTTTGGAAGGACTTGGAAGGAATGAACCCCCGCTGACAATGGAGAAACCATTAAGCTCCTGAAGGAGAGGTGCCTCTTCCCAGGGGCCAAGGGACAGGGGGGAAGAGGGCCCTTAAAGACAGCTGTGTGTTTGGAGGAAAGTGGGACGTGTCCTCCCTAAAACACTCACCTCTGCACGGTAAGTTCTTGTCTGAAAGCAAGAATGATGGAGATCAAAGACTGAGAAACCAAAGGAAGGATTTTGACAGCCACGTGATCAAGCAGAGGGAAACTGGCCGGAAAGAACAAAAACAGTTACTGAGCTCTGTCATGCAGTTTTCAAGCTTTGGCAGTCATCAGAATCACCACGAGAGTTTGTCAAATACAATTTTCTGGACCTCAGCCCCAAAGATCTAATATAGTCTGGAACAGGGAATGGAAATTCACATTTCTGACAATGTGCCCATTGGCACTGACACTGCTGGTCTAGGAACCCCTTTTGCTATTAAAATAAGAGTGACTAGAAAGCATTTCAATTGCAGAGATTCCAGGGTACGATTGTTTCAGATCGATCAGGTGTCACAGTTTCATGATACAGCATTTACATGCTTTGTTTTGTGTCTGTTCAGAATTTACTGATCTTTTCCTAGCATGGAAGGCCTTTTCCTGCCCAGCTCAGTAACAATTCCACACATCCTCTAAGGTCAAGCACTGGAATTAATCTTTCTCCTTTCACTTCGGCCAGGTCTGAGCTCTGCTTTGGGCACACACATAATTTGTGCCTGAATCTTATTTTGCCTAGCATTTGTTGTTACTTAGCCAAGTGCCCAGGTTCCCACACTCATACACTGTGTGCTACTTGCAGGCACACACTTACCTTCAGCCTCTCCCACCCCCTATAATGTTTAGCACAATGTGCAGCACAGAAAGGTACACAAAATTATCGCTGGAGCTAAACAACAGGCATCGGGCTTTAGAGGCTGCTTAAGAGCCTTTGAAACATCCAGCCAAACAAACAAGAGAACATTAACTCAGAGAAAATCAGAATAAAATTTCACTTTATATGATTTGCCTCTTCCCCCCTGACAGAAGCTCTTAGTAAAATAACATTAGCTAAAAATATTTCTGTGCCAAAAGCAATTATGATAATGATTCCCTGCATTTATTTAATTCTTTTTATTCTAAAAGTTCATGCTGCACAGGCCTCAGCTCACAAGGAAAGCAATGCAGTGAACTGGGATTGAACTGCTAGTTTCCTTTGCAAGACCTGCACTTTTTTCCCCTCTAAATCCTCTGTAAGCCCATTAGCATTGCTGGTGTCTGAGCTGAGACTCCTACACCTGACATCCTCACCGAGTCTACTCAGGCATGGATTCAAAAGAGAGATTTCAATTAGTTCCCCTCAAAGATTTAAATGCTCTTGTCCCTCGTTGGATGCTCTCATCTTTAACAGGTGATTAAAGTTCTAATGGGCTCATACAGCTTTTCAGTCTGCTCCAACCAATTATGGTACTGAATAAAAACTAGGGGGCTCGGGGTATGGGAAGCAGGAACCGAGTACTTGCAGGAATCCTCCAAGTTTTTTTAAGGGTAAAGCAGTCTGCTTACCAGACTGATTTCCAGGATACTCTCAAACATCACCCTTTAGTCATCCAAGAGGGCTGTAAGCCCCCTTTCCACTGGTCTCTGTCTGCAGACTTCAGAAAGATAAGCAACACAGGGATGCATGCCCACATTGTCCGAGACAGGTATCATGGACACTACAGTTGGGTTTTGTTCCCGATTTCCATGGCACAGAGTCTCAAAACTCCCTAGGTTTTCCACAGAGACAGGAAAGTAGTTTTCATGCTGAGATAACTCACAGTGGACCCCTAGATAGCTCCGGATGAGAGGTCATTACCAGAAAAACAGATGTCATGATTAAAAGGTTGGAATTTGGGGCCAGCCTCATGGCTAAGAGGGCAGGAAACCTGGCAGTTGGATCCAATCACATGGCCAATGCTTTACTCAATCATGTCTATATAAGGAAATGCCGGCTACTGCTATGCACACCAAACCTTCCTGCTTGATAACAGATGGAAGCGCTGAAGGGGCACCATGCCAGGGTTCCACAAGGAATAGGTATGAGAATGCTGCATTTCCTCTAAGATCTCAGCTCATGTGTATCTTTATAACACAACTGTAATAATGTGGATAGCACTTTCAGTGAGTACTGAAATGGATACTACACAGGGCCAGCATCTAAAATGAGTGCAGTCTGGTGCAGAAGTGAGCCATTACCCGTTAGGATCAATATAGCTCCAGGTGGTTAGTGACAGATTTGAGTCATCTTACACTCCTGCCGAAACTGAGAGGGTGGATAGGATCTGCCTAACTAGCCTCATAGGCTCCATTCATGGCTAAGTGTAAGTGTCAAAGTAATTGCTTTGAGAGCAGCCTAGAGGGTTTATTAAACATGCTTCTTAGTTGTCACATTGAGGTGGGACTTTTGGGCCTGCATTTGGTCCCTATATCCATTTCTCTGGAGCTCTTTACCTACTGTACTTTCCAGTTATCATGATGTGAGTAAGTTTGTTGTGCCATCCCCTTGTGGTATGACATTTCTGTTTTGGAGTCAGCTAACTGTACTGAGCCCTCTTAAACTGTAAACCAAATCGAACTTCTCCTCCTTAAACTGCAGGTGTCAGTTTTTAAACTAGCAGTATGTATACAGCTGTGTTTCATCTCTACAGCCAAGAACACAGCTACTACTTGATATGCTTACGGGGCCAAGGCCCAGTGGTCTTTCCCCTTTATTCTGTGTTGCATAACCAGAAGGGATAAGAGCTAAATAAAATCCAAATGAATTCTTTCCTGCCATAACATTGCCTGTAATCAACCAAATGTTTGAGAACTCTTTTTTCTCCTGGTTGAGACCTTCTTTGAGACTCTCTTTGAAAATGGAACTTTCTTTACCACTTCTTTTTGCACCAACCAGTAGCGTTTCTCAAAGTCAGCTGCATGAGCCACTCACATCAGAGTAAAGCAGAGCATTCTCTGAGAAGACAGGTCCTAGACTCTTAACCAAAGAGTGTAGAATCTTCATGGAGAGTGGAGTGATGCATCAAAATTAGCATTTACATAAACTTCAGAGTTGATTCTTGTATATGCTATCATAAAAACAAACAAAAAAAAACTTCTTTGTACTTGATAGCAAGACTGAAAAATAAGCTTCCTTCTATGAGATACTGAGACCCTTGTGATAGTTATTTTTCTCTCTTTGGTCTAGACCTTAATTTTATAAAACAAAATATATTAGCGGGAAGATATGATTTGGATTTCCCAAAATGCAACATTTATCTGATTACAGTATAGTTTATCATTGGATAGTTGTGTATGCTTAGTGAGACTTGGGGTGCTAGTTCATTCAGCCATTCAAGTTAATGAGACCCTCGGGTGCTGGGTGGGGTTGTAATAATTTAAATGTACCCTCCAGAAACTATGAGATTGTATATTTCAAGAATCTAAGTCATCAGACAAAACACACACATCTTCATACAACTACTTTAAAGCTTTGGTCCTTTGTAAATTTTAAATGCCAAGAGAGATGATATGGGAACAAAGTGAGTAACCTATCATTTAGGAAATGTATCATAAGGCTGCAAGGTTTGGGTGAGGGATGTAAGGTTTTTTGTTTTGCTTTTTGGTGCTGGGGTAAAGCTTGGGTCCTTCTGTTTGCACGGAAGGTGCTTACCCTGTATATCTCAGTTTGAAGGCACTAGGAGAGGGTGATCAAGAAGAGACGAGAAGCAGAAGGCTGGAGGAACATGCAACACACAGAGACACTTCAATCCAAGCTTTGTTGTGTTTACAAATGTGTCCAGACTAGCCTGCCAGTGAATGTGATTGAAATGCAGTAAAATTAGACAAAAGATTCTGGAAGGGGTAATTATGTCAAACATTATCAAAATAATCAGTCACATGACATCTGACTTTCGAAACTGTTCATTCAGAAAATGATTAAGGACCTGGGATATGGTTCAATAGCATAAGTGCTGGCCAGGGAAGCACAAGGTCGTGAGTTTAATTCCTGGTTTTGTTGAACATGGAGGGAGAGCGGCAGGTCTGCCAGAGTCTCATATCCGCAGGAAGCTCAACAAGAGAATCAAATGCCGAAGGTGTCTTTTTATTCGATTTCAGATGCATTTGTTTTGACATAAACTGAGGAGTCGCAGATCTGCAGCAGCTCCAGTGCTTGGCCTATCTTACAGATGCCATGCCAGGGAGCCAGAAAAGGAGCAATATGCTCGCAGCCCACGTACTGTACTTACCGGTATCAGCTGTCAGTCCTGATGGATGCCTTTGTGAAGAGCCATCTTCCAGGCTGTCGTGTTATCAAACAATAGCCCACAAAGCTGGATCTCAATGAATTGGTGATAAAGAACTGTTTTGAGAACTAGTCTATGAAATGGAAGAAAAATCAGCTAAAAGTGGATCTAGACTCATCACAGCACTTTTTGGAAAAGAAGGAGGCCCCCAAACCTGCTGCAAGTGCTTCACCAGTTTCTGAGACTTCAGAGGACCACAACTGTGGCTCACCAGAGGCTCCGAGAGTGAGTTCACCAAAAGAGAAGGAGCCTCTGTGCTTCATTCACTGTTAGACACTAGTGATGATATCAGGACAAATATCTGGGTGACCTGGGCATTCACGACACATGGAAACGTGCAAAACGCCACGCTCAGTCTGGAGAAGAGGCTCCCAGCAGTCTGGACACATATCTCCCCTGGGCGCCTTCGATGAAGGGGTGACACGGTGACTGACTGATTTGAATCTATATATTATATTCAAATAGTAGAGCTTGAGGACATGTCATTTCATATACAGAAAGAAAAACTTTCATCTTTACCAACATAAACTTTTTAGTTTGATTTAAGGATGGGAGTTAATACAGAGCCAATTTAGATTTTTTTAATTTCAAAAATATTTCAAAGGTAGTATCAATAAAATTAACATTAAGCTGGGAAGGATAATAATGGTTGCCAAGCAGCATGATAGAATGTAGGTGCCTTATGTGAGCCCTTTTCTGATTTATAGTATCATCCCTAAGAATGTGTGGGACTTTTACTGAATAAAAGTACATGGTCTGTCCACATGGTGGCGCTGTACGCAGAGCGCCTCTGCTCCTCTGCAGGAGACAAGATGCCAACCTCACTGTGATATCTGGCTTCTCTGTCAGTTTGTCTAGGGTCCAGGTGGCTTTTGGGAAGTTCCTTGCCAGACAACCTTAAAGCATTGTAGTAACTTAAAGGAGTGAGTGATGTTTCTGTTTTGGGTTTGGAGGAAGTGAAGAAATAAAAGTGTCGACTAAGATCTGATGAACATGCCGTGGTTGTCGTTGTCCCTGTTTTTCATCAGCCCCTCTGTCCTCTCACTCTTTGTTTACCGGTGTTCTTGGAGCTGAACAGTTATGTTATCCTCAGTTCTACCCATAGTTTCTATTGCCTGTACCCCCAAGTCAAGCTAATCTACTGCTATTCTATGTGGCACAGTTCTGGAACATAATAAAAACACTAAGGTGTTGGGAAGAGCGTGTGTTTGTAATACACCAAACCCCAACTCATAAGGTGAGGAACCAAACCCTGAGACAGAGAATATGAAAAGGGAAATCCACAGACTGACCTCATTCTGTGAGGAGAAATGCAGAAGTCCTAAAGTCCTTTAGTCATAAAGGACTTTAGCAAGGTGTATTTATCCCAAGAATGCAAAGCCATTCAAGATTTTGAAAGCAACCAGTGCACTCACAACAATATCACATTAGTGTAGAAAAATCTAACCATCATCAATAGATACAATGCATTAGATAAATTCAACATGTATTTGTAACAAAAAATATGACTATCCTCAGGAGTGAGCAGATGCTGTTAGTGCCCATGTTAGCTCCTGCAAGCCAGATGCCACCTGCCGGTCTTTGCCTGAGAGCTCTCCCTCACCTCAGAGCTCACTTCGGAGTGAGCCCTCCCTGGCAGGTCCCATCCTGCACTCTGAGCTCCCGCGTCTTTCAGTCTGAATAACTAAGCAGTGGTTTTTTACACTGGCTCCCAGAGTTTCCCCGGCTAATTAAAGTTCAGTTGCTCACAGCAGTGACTGGCTATACAAGGTCCTTTCTATTGATTTTATTTTCTTCTCTAATGTACTTACCACTCTCTTTATGGCCTTCCCTTGGACCTCCTTCCAAATAAACTACTGCATTTAAATCCTTATTTCAGGGACAGCAACATGAGGTTGCAAGGAAACTTCTTTGACTTGATTAAGGAGGACTTTAAAAAAGAAATGTAGCAACCATTTTATCCAGAAGGGAGAGGAAGAGAGAGAGACAGAGAGAGAGACAGAGAGAGACAGAGAGAGAGAGAGAGAGAGAGAGAGAGAGAGAGAGAGAGAGAGAGACAGAGAGAGAGACAGAGAGACAGAGAGAGAGACAGAGAGAGAGAGAGAGAGAGAGAGACAGAGAGAGAGAGAGACAGAGAGAGAGACAGAGAGAGAGACAGAGAGAGAGACAGAGAGAGAGAGAGAGACATCCACAATGGTGCAACACTGAACTTATTTCAACCAAAGAAACTCGAGTGTGTCCATTATGCCACCTCAGCTTGGCATCACGCCAGAGAGCCTATTTAAATGCAGTGAGGCAGAAGGAATGAATAAAAGATAGAAGCATTATAATAATTCAAAAGAAAGAAAATCTGACATTATTTGCCGATAACATGGTTGTGGGGGAAAAAAAATCCCCAATTACTTGACTTGCTAAAAGATTTTAACAAGGCAGCTGGATGTAAAATCAATACATAAAAGAAATCAATTTCTAAGCAGTGCACTGAGAGAAACAAAGACTGAAGATCTCCATGGTGATGGTGCGCTTCGGAAGGACACAGTAGCCAAATGCAAAGCCTTCCAGTTGCCAAAGATGGAGCGATGTTAGCCGGAATATAACTATGGCAGTGCTGGATTGTAATCACAGAGTACATTAAGTATTCCTCAGTCCACACCAATACAAATAAATGATTAAATAAATAAATAGGCACCGAGACACACCTGTCCACTTCCGGAGCTGGCCCACCCTCAAAGAGGGGACCCTCACTCTCTGCTCCTGAGGCAGGCAGCACACATAGGACCCAGAGGGCTGAGAAAGAGTGATCCTGTGAAATCTGACAGCTACTCCTTAGCCAGGTGTTCAAGATCAAGTCACGCTTTGCACCCTTCATATAAAAGAAAAGAATGACTCCTAACCTGAATATGGTCCTCCTCCAATCTCCTGGTCATGCAAAGAACATCAAGAAACCCTCAACAGAAAGGTCTGCAAAATACAAAACCTGGACTCTTAAAAATTGCCAAGGTCAACAAATAAGGAAATTTTTTGTGCTAAGTTTAGTGCTAAAATCCTGAAACAGACAAAGGACATTATGTGAAAACTAAGAAAAATGGAAAAAAAGCATACGCATTAGGTACAAATAATGTATAAGTATTGGTTCATTAATTGTAATAAGTCCATTATAATAATAAAAGAAGTTAATGGTAGAAGAAATTGGGTACGAGATTTATGAGAACTGTGATATCATTACATTTTTTCAATAAATCTAAGAATATTTTTTATTCAAATATAAAACACTCCCTTTAAATTACTAAGTTAATAAAGTTAAGCTATTTAAAAATGTAAACTCACAAATCATGGCAAAAAGGGAATTAAGACTTTAGAGGTGTTAGTATTAAAAACTCAATGGAAATACAATTTTTGATTTGTTGAGAGACATACAGCTCTGGAGAATAAATCTTACTTTAAAGGGGTAAAAAAACTCAATTGTGACTTACATATCATAAATATGTATAAAAGTAAATATTAAATCATTGCTGTTATACTGAATTCAAATACAAATAACTGGAGTATCAACAAATTAACCAATTCATGTACAAAATTTGCATGAAGGAAATTATATTAAGGCGATTTTTTCAAAGACTTTGATAAATGAAAAACCATGCTTCATTCATGGGCTTTCATTAGAAACGAAAGAACATCAGGGTTGTGTGTTCTCATTAAATTGCTTTGTGTTGCAATTCAATGCTAGTCAAAATACCAACCCATTTTGGGTGAATTGGACAAGCTAATTTAAAGCTTTATGAGGATGATAAAAAGTACAACAATGGTAAGACATTGCTTGAGAAAAGTCCAGTAATGGGATTTGCCTTGCCAGATATCCAGTACTGTCACAGAAGCAGAAAATACAGAAAGAAATAAGGAAAAAGTGACACAAAGAACAGAATACAGAGCCTAGAAACAAACACATCTGCATGTGTATAGACACTAAATTTAGACAGCGCTCACACTGGAATACCTTGAAAATGAAACAGATTAAGAATAAATGGGTCTGGAACAGCTGGTTAGCCGTACAGAGAAATGTTAATTAATTGGACCCCTGCATCTGTACATGAGAAAAAAATGAACTCTAGCTGCATGAAGCAAAGTTAAACTGTAAAATTTTGGGCAAAGATTAAATTATAAAATTTCATACAAAATATTTTCATGGTAGCATAAATTAAGGAAGATTGCCTCTGTGAAAGAGAAATGTTGATAATTATAAACATGTGTTGATTAATATTCTGTTCATGTAAGTGAAAATGCAACAAATAAGCTAGAAAAGAATATTTAAAATAAACAAAGTGATAAAATCTGATAAGTAGCATACACACAAAATGCTTACAATCTGAGAAGGAAAAAAGCAAATTACCCAGTAGAAAATGTGGACAAAAATAAAACAAAAATCCTCTCCTCACAGAAGAGAAAATGACAATAAACCTATGTCAGAAGGTACATACGCTTGTCAATAATCAGATAACTGCAAATTCAAATTAAAAAATAATTTCAAATCATGTTAGCAAGTTCTAAGAAAGTAAAAATGTCAAATATTGAAGAGAATGTAAGGGAATCTGAGTAATTGTGCAGGGAGTGTTATTTATAAGCTGAAATCTAATCTGCTCCATCATCTTAGGAAAACAACATAGCATTAACATACGGTGTTATGTAAATTATCAAATATGTATGTAAATTATCAAATATAATCGCCAAAACATACACCATAGTGTGACTGACTTTAAATTTGGAAAGCATACATATCTGAATGATGCACTGGTGGGAATGTAAACAAACAGAGTTTGAGGAACTCTGAGATACAGTAGAAGGGCATGGGATGGACGGGGCACTCAGGGTGACTTTAGAGTGCAGTGATATTTTATTTATGAACACAGAGCACAAATTCTCAGGTGCTTATTATGCAGTAGGTATTCCCCACAGATGTCCTTAAAACATTTTTACAGCTAAATGCTTTTCAAAGTTACCACATGAGTAGAAGAGCTCAACTACAGACTCGAAGTCCTTAGGCTTCATTCTCAGGGTCTCGTTCATTAGGGGTGACTCTCTCTGAGAACTCACCTGACCTGTCTGAGGCGAAGATCCATCACCCTGAAACAGAGTGGTAACAAACGTAGCCGCCTCGCTTCAGGACCTGTGTGGGCAGGACATGTGAAGGCAGAGTATGATCACCGCACCCTCGCGGTGCCTGCTGCTCCCTAGACATCCAGCAGGTGAGAGACGTCTCTCTCCCTCATCCGTCCTTCGCTAAGCCTTCATTCATTCAGTTAATGGATGGAAACCAAGTTAATCCAGTGGGGAAGGCAACACCTTCTGCCCTCAACTAGTTTGTGAGTTTTAAAGCTTTATTTCTCAGATTTTTTTAAACAAAAGTTTTGTTTATAGTTGTGGCAGAGTAATTATACATATTTGATAATTTACATTTTTAAAAAGTTATTTTCTAGTGTTTGTTCTTCAGTGTTTTTACTTGACACACGAGGCGCAGTGTGACGCGGTACGTGTTGTGGGCATTGCAGAATGACTAGATCAAGATGGTTGAGACACTGGTCATCATCTGAGCACGCTCAATCGGGTTTTCTGATGACAATGCTTCTCTCTCATGAGAAGCTTTAGTAGGAAACTAAGGCCAGAGACTAGAAGGAGAAATATGGTCTTCAGTCATTTTTGGTAAAGCTAAAATTATAATTAAAATACATCCTGGCTAACATGCCACCTGGAGAAAGACACTCTGTGGCCCCAGGACCTCGGGCTTACTGTGCCTCTCAGCCTGCCCCTTATGCTAACCTCTGCTGGAGAGTTACTTAAACTTTTCCAAACTTCTTTGTTTCATGCAAAGAATGGGCCTAATATTTTTTTCCTTGCAAGTTTATGGTGAAGAATGGAGATGATGCATGACCCGTGTCCAACAGATTCCCGACACAGAGCAGGAGGGCGATGGCTGGTAGTGGCTCTGTGTGAACTGTGATATGGTTAGTACTTCCAAAAAGTGCATAAGCCTTTATTGTTCCACAGTACATGAATCTTGTATATATGTTTTAAATTATGGCATAGACGCACCATAGATGGCAGTCTCATGATTAAGAACTCAGAGACTGGTGTTAGATGGTCTAGGTTTGACTGTCAACTAATAATTACTACATCTGGAGAAGTGTGCGTGTTTATCATTAAGAAATATATTGAGATAATATACGCAAAGTACTATATATATGTAATAGGGATATTTATGTATACTATACATATTTGTATGTCAGCTTTCTGTGATGGTCACAAATTACCTATGAAAATCAGGCTAAAAGGAAGGCACATTTATTTGGACTCAGTGTTTCAGAGGGTTACTGTGGGCAGCACAAGGCAGAGCCAACCTGCTCACCTGATGGATCTACTATATCACCGAGTTCGTGCTCTCTAAAATGGAAGAATGAATTTTAGGAACAATGGAGGTAAAGAATAGAATATATTTATTGAGAAAAAGAAAGCTTCTGTGTGAGAGAGACAGAAGGGGTCCCCGCGGGTTGCCCAAGACTGTCTTTTCCAGGGACTTGATAGAGTAAAACCATGGATTCAAGGCGGGGTAGGGATGGGAGAAAACTGGGAATTCAGGAGGCTGATGGCATAAAGTGGGACATAACTGTAGTTAGCCAATAAGATCAACAGTTTAGATAAAATTGATTACATTAGGGACAAATGGGAAAGCAAGGCATTCATTAGAGTCGTGACCTTTCCTCTAGGGGGTGGGGTAGTGATTACAGGGTGAGAGGGAACCAGTTAGAATATCAGTCTTTAGGATGTAGATGCATTTGTTTGATCTTTTGTCTCTGTCTCCAGGTCTGGCCCACAGCAGGAGGTGTCTGTCTCCCCTACAGCTGCCTGGTGTTTGCACTGGCTCCTTTGAGGACCTAGCTCTGTCTCACTGCCTATAATATTTCTAACTAACCCGTTGCCTGCAACTTGATGGTGGGCAGGAAGTGAGAGAGTCAGGAAGAGGCAGGAATCCCAAGAGCCTCCAAAGGCATGCTAGCAATTACCTAACCTCCTTCCTCCTCCTTACCTAATCAGCCTTCTGAAGGTTCTACCACTAGTGGGGAACAAACCTTGCAGAACACTTAGGATCCAATCCAGTACAACAGTCATTAAATGTTAGTTTATTATTAATGATAATTTGAGAGTTTGCTTTTCTGTAAAACTCCAAAAAGACCTCCTGGGTACAGGTTTTCTTATTATATTATTTAAAGTTAATTCGTACTCTTTTGTAGTTAGGAGATCTTAGCACCTTCATCATCAAAGAAAACCTTAAAGCCATCCCCTGTGGACTGAGGTGCAAACCATACAAAAGATTCAAAGGTAAACTTGACTTGATTGTGGTCTTGTAATGGGCCTCCTTTAACATTCCAACTCTTCAATGTAAGCCTCAGTGAGAGGAAAGCATTCTTCTACCTCATCCTTCATTAAGAAATTCTGAAAAGAAAGCTCTTTTCCTCTATTATCTTTGTAGAAACAGCAAACAATGTGATTGCATGTTCAGAACTTTGTGATAAAGGACCAGACAGAGTCCCTGAATGCCTGCCTGGGAATAAAGGTAGAAGTCTCCAGGTTACCTTAAATAATGTACTTTGCAAATAACCTCAGGATAAAAGCATGGTGCTGAGGGGATGCTGTATGCACACAGCAGCACTTCAATGCAAATTGGGTTCTAAGATAACCGTATTTATTGCCTAGGATTTTATTCTGTCACGGCAACTATGCAATTTGTTTTTAAAAGTTGTCTTTTAAATAAAAGTGAGAAACAAAATCCAATGCAACCAGCAATTCAGGATTGTGAAGTTGCCCTTCATATACCCAGCCGTCTAGCAAAAGTGACAGAAGCCAGTGGGTCCCATCTCACCTCCCAGGAGTATAAATGGATGTTTTGCTGCCCTGGCTGTGGAGGCGGAACTTAGCTCCCCTGCCTTGCAGGACCTGGATTCAGCTTCCTCCCTTCTGCCTGGATCAGTGGCCACAGTTGCTCCTTCTGAGCGTTTGTCTATTTGTAGCCTGCTCTTTAACAAATAACTATGCTTTCCTTTTCCCTTTAATATTCTTTCTTTCTTTTTTTTTTTTCTTGGTTTTATTTTCAGTGGTGAAGAGAGTTGTTTTTTCTCTCTTTTTCTCCTATCATTCCTCTTCTGTAGATAACAAAGTCCAAGTCCCTAGCCATTGTAATTATTAGCATATTTCTGAAGAAAATTGCAACAGTCTACATTAAAAGACTCCCTGCAGAAATTTACACAGTAGGTATCCAATTTCTCTTTAAATAAAAGGCACTCAAACCAGTGAGGGGTTTAAAACAAGAGAAGAAATGGGGAACAAACAGAGCTTTGAGGAACAGCAGGGAAATTTGCAGTGGTCAAGAGGAGATAGTCAGGCTGAATTATTTGTATAATTAGTCTTCGTTAGCAAATTGGAGAAAATTGGAATGCCACCATAAGATGCTATAATGTGCCCACAGACCAGCAGTACTAAGAATCAGGTCTGACATCATTCCAAAAAGTTTGGCTCACACATTAAATATTCTCTCCTGGAACATAAATCCAAAGAGTGAGAGCACTCTTGAAAATGTTTCTAAAACTTAATAGCATTTGCATTTAGTAAAGGTGATCTTGATATTATAGCGGTCCCCTCAGGCGAAGAGGATTAGGCCTTGGAGGACCTCTCTTTCAGGAAAATTTCAAAATGCAAGTGAGGAAACAAAGTGCAAATGTCAGAGTTTCCTCTCACATTCAAGATGATGGAGAGTATGAAAGCTCAGTTTACCCCTTTTTAATATTCCAGCAACCTTCTCTGAAAATAAGTGGCATCAATAAAGGAAATGAAATCTAAATTCATCTTTTAAAAATGCTGCAAAAGTACTAAAGGAGCCCGAGCTCCTTGGTGAACACCCAGGAGCAACATTCCTTGTTTCTAGATTTCTAAGCACTTTAAGGAAGAGTGGGGTACAGGAAAAGTGGGGTACAGGACAACGAAGTGCATTTCATGAATGGTCCCAAGGAACAGCTAGGATCTCATTGGAATAGAGCTACTTGTCAAGGATAGATCATAGTGGACTGAGATGAAGAGGACACCAGAAAAAGAAAATTAGTAAGTAAGGCTAAGGCAAACGGCCAGAGGACTGTACCTTTCCTAATAATCAAAACCACTGTTTCCAAGGAGAACAGAAATGTTTTCTCACGCTTTACGCAGTGCTAAATAGTCCGAGTTCACAGCAGGCATCTGCACACTGTGTAGCCAGACCCAGGTATGACCACGGGAAGGAGCAAGATGGACTCCTTACTGTCCTGAGAAGTTTGCCCTCAGAGCTAACTCAGGGTATGTTACCTTGAAGGTGTTCCCATCACTTCCAGTCCCATCCAATCACATTCAAAACCCAAGTGGTGGGTAAAGAGTTACGCATGTTCTTTTAATGGTCCACTGAGTGTTTGTTTAGTAGGATCAGCCAAGGTCATTGACTCTAATAGAGTTGGTTTGACTCATTGTTCATTGTGGAGTAAGATTAGTACATTTTGAACCAGTGGAGATGTAAATATCAGGCAGGAATGTTGACCTCTCTGGAGCATAACTGTCACCAGTGGGTCACCAAATGGGTTTGTTTTGTATTCTGTCATTCTTGTTTCAAAATGATCTTGAAAACTCAATATCCCGGGGCTGGGGATTTAGCTCAGCAGCACAAGCACCTGCCTTACAAGCAGGCAGTCGTGAGTTCGATCCCTGGTACCGATAAAAAGGAAAAAGACAAAAAAATAAATAAATAAATAAATAAAAATAAAAAAATGAAAAAAAAAAAAAAAGAAAGAAAGAAAACTCAACATCCCAAAATGCTCTTTGAACTAACCTCATCTCTTCCAGGTTTCCTCATGCACTGATAAATTGAGTAAAATCACTGGACCATGTGCATGTAATATTTGAAAGGATTTTGCCCTAAATAGAATACTACAGCAGTGGGAGGTGAAACCAAGGGGCTTTACCTTGAGGTTATCTCCCTCCACTCTGGGCAATTCACCCGTGGTGTGAAATGAATTCCAGTGGGCTACTTGTGCATCAGTAATGCCCCTTAGGCAGCGCCCCAGACCAAAGCTATATGTATGCCCCCACACCACGTGTGTCTGACAGAGAAAGCCAGAACCCGGGGGTCATGGAGTTTCTCTCTGCATCCTTAAAATAAAAGCCACTTCTGATAGAACTCTGGGGGACCGGCTGCGGCTGAAAAGATAAGAAGTATGAAATATAAATGACATTTATTTTGAGAATGCGGGGAGAGACACCCCCCATCACCTGGGGTGCAGCACCCCCCCATCACGTCTGCAATCTCTCCGTGGAAACCGGCATATAAGTAACCTAGGTTTGGGGTGGAACCTAAGGGGCATTAGGGATGCACAGGTAGCCCATTGGTATTCTTTTGGCGCCAGAGGTAAATTCCTAGGGATGGGGGAGATGGAGCTCCTTGGTTCCACCTGAGGCTTTACCGGCTACAGTGTCCGGCCTGGGCCAAAACTCTTTCAACTTTCACTTTATATTTTCTATCTTTCTAGCCACGTCAAAAAAACCTATCAATATTGGTATGAGAGTCATACTTTTAAGATTTGGGAAACTGTATTTTGAGCCACTTTTTACGCCACTTGGATGTCCCAAACATTTCTAAGATGGGGACAAAACAGGTGAGTTTTTCACTTATAAATACTGCGTTTAAAAATAACTTTCGGTGATCTTACAGCATAAATTTTCTACCTTTTAAAAATTACACTTCAGTGACTCACTTTTCTATCTCATGCATAAAGGGAAATGCCAGGTCCTGAGACAGTGGCTTGCTTTACCAAGGCAGCAGTAGAATTAATGAACAAGGAGGATAATTTAAAGGAGAAATGAGGGGATTGATCTTGGATAAACAACTTAAAAATATAAAACTTCGAATCCTGGGACACAGCTAAATTGCAAAATATAAGAAAAACAACAGCTAAAAATAAATTGGAGCTGGTATTTCAGAGCAATTTGGAAACTTAATGAGACTGTGTCTCAAAAAACAAAAGTGAAAAAGCCAGTTTTTTGTATCTTCCTCTCTTTCTAGTTTCAACTGAATATCTCAAAAATTCACCAAGCAGAATGTCAAAGGATGCAAATGAAAAGCTATGCTCAAAGGCGCTGTTTAGGAGGGCAGATCGTTTAATGTTTCAGAATATTAAGATAAATGTGATCATTTGAGAGAAAAAGGCACATAGTTTGGTCAGCATGAGATTCCTGCTTGTCAAAATCTGGCAACATTATGAAGCGCTTTCATCTCCAACAAAGGGACAGAGAAGAATACTGAACATCTTAACTGACAATAAATAGGTCTTCCATGAAAATTTCACGGAAAATTTTTTCATTAATGTCTCAAAAAGTGTCTTTTATGAGATAATAGTTCACTATCAGTAGGAGGCAGCAAAAACAATTATTTAGATTGTGCTGAACATTTAATGTGGAGTGAACAGAGAAGGGACTAGACCTGGGAGGTTCAGGGGTTGTTCGCTCTCAGGTCCCCGCAGAAGTTTCTGTAAAACTGAAACCCACTCGCTCATTACAGAAGCTTCAGTGTACCGAGAGCATCAGAAACTGCTTGTCTGGAGTCTGGAGTTCTCTATTTTCACGTTTTGCAATTCTCACACGCAACTAGGATCAAAGCATCTCTGAGCAAAATGCTAGTCTAGTAAGTGGTCCCTGAGTTGTTCTTTGAGAAAGTTACTGTTTTAGTTAAATATTTCATACATTTGGAATCTAAGCACATCAATTATCGACATGGTAGTACTGCATAGCTTCTCCTTTGCTCGGGAAACACAGCAAACAAATGTTTTCAAGATGAAACATGTCCACACAGAGGCCAGCTGGGTCCGGATAACCTTTCTAAACATCTTAGGTTCATTGATTGGTCAACTGTACTGAGAGATCCGTGCAATGACCTCTGTAATGCTGTGAAGGTGCCATCTGCCTAAATGATTCACTCATTTCTGCTTCCTCTAGTATAAGGCCTGCAACACAAAAGACTACAGCTAATGTTGGCTAAGTAAGTGAACATGTGAACATGTGAACAAGTGAACATGTGAACATGTGAACAAGTGAACATGTGAGCAACTTATTCCAGTGAGCTCCACATCCTTTGTCAAACTGGAAAGATCCTTACTCTGGTTTTGTCACCACATTTAAGTTTTCTCTGAAAATTTCAGACCAAGATTTCTTATCCAAGGCAGAAGAAGAGATAGCCAACTTAATATTTTTCTTAAAAATGAGATATCATAGACTCAAATTTCTTTTTCAACTTGGGTCACATTCCAAAATATATTTTCATTTTCTACAATATATAAATATAATTTTCATAATATCTATTTTCCACAAATATATATTTATATTTTATATATATCCATAATATATTTAATATATTCTTAGCATTCTTGATGTTTTTGTTGTTTCTAGTTTCTTACAAATTCTACTGCGGGATGCAGATGAATCTAGAAGGAATGTTGGCTCTACTCTAACTAAAAGGGAAAAAAGAGAAAGAAAGGTAAGTTCCCCTAGAGGTAGGCTTTATAAAGTCCAAGTGAGTGAGAAAAACAAAGCTCAAAGTTACAGACTAGAAGACTCTAGTAAAATCAAGGGAGACTTTGAGATCTACACTTCATTAGCAGTTAAAGGAAAAAAAACCAATCCCCATGGCCAGCAGGTTAGAAGTTAATTAAGCGAAGTGCTGGGAGACTTGCTGCCTGCTGAAGAGGCTTATGAGGTAGTTGCTCTTTATTGCCACTATAAAAGTCTCCATGTTATGGCCCCCAGGAAACAGCAAATCCCCAAGGTCATTCAAAACCGGCAAGTCCTAGGCCTCCAGCACTCATGGGTCCTCTGTCCTGCACAGTAATGGGGGCTTTGGGATTCTTTTGTCCATTGCTTTTCAAGCTAAACTTTATCTGTGAATAAATAGATGCAGTTGGCTGGAGCACCAAAAACAGTAAGAGAAAATTCAATTTAGATCCATAGAGAGATAACCAGGAACAAAAGACAAGAGGAGAACAAAGGTCAGAATTCCTTTGGGTCAAGAAATAATCTTTCAAGAGCTAAAGAAATTCTTACCTTGGACTTGGTGATTCCAGAGACTAAAATCTACAGTTACCATTGGTTCTCTTCACTATGAACTTTCTCTGATATTCCAAAACAGATTATTAAAATAGATGTTTTCTTTGAGTTTTTTAGGTGAAAAAATGGGGTACAAAGGTGAATGGTAGAAGATCATGCTGTAGGACTAGACACTTGTATATGGCAGAGATGAGACCAGGGACTCTGAAATCCCTTATCAATGTGCAGGAGTAGAAAGTGTCCTCAGATGAGAAGCATGAAGAAAGTAACCAGAGGTGGCTCATAGTGCTGCAGGCAGCTGAGTTAGAAATATAGGCAGTGAGATAGGGCTAAGTCCCCAGTAGAGCTAGTGCAAACACCCGCAGCTGTGGGGAGACAGACACCTCCTGCTGCGGGCCAGGCCTCAAGACAAAGGATCAAACAAATGCATCTACATCCTGGGGACTGATATTCTAATTAGTTCCCTCTCACCCTGGAATCACTATCTCATTCCTCCAGGGGAAGGTCACAGCTCCAATAATGCACACTTCCTCTGTGACTTGCTTTCCCATTTGTCCCTAATGTAATCAATTTTACCTGAATTATTGGATCTTATTGGCTGACTATAGTTATGTCCCACCTTATGCCCATCTGGTCTGTGAGTCCCTAGTCTTCCCCCTCCTTGAACCCATGGTTTTTTACTCTATAAAAGTCCCTGGAGAGGAGGAGCTGGGCAGATCTGGGGTGCCCTCACTGGCCTCTCTGCGTGTCTGGAGGTCTCTGGATTTCTGCGCCCAGACTGCTGGAGTTCCTTCAGGCTTCCAGGTGCAGTGAAGGAGAGAGGTGGGTTTAAGGCTTCCACATCAGCCTCCCCATTCCCGGCTTCATTTGGAGACCTGCTGAGCTCCCGATAGGTGGGCTGGCCCACACTACCAGGCTAGCCCAGCCTGTTTAGCTGCCGCGCCTGGCCACAGGTCTGCAGAGGAGGAGCTGGGCAGATCTGGGGTGCCCTCACTGGCCTCTCTGCGTGTCTGGAGGACTCTGGATTTCTGCGCCCAGACTGATGGAGTTCCCTCAGGCTTCCAGGTGCAGTGAAGGAGAGAGGTGGGTTTAAGGCTTCCACATCAGCCTCCCCATTCCCGGCTTCATTTGGAGACCTGCTGAGCTCCCAATAGGTGGGCTGGCCCACACTACCAGCCTAGCCCAGCCTGTTTAGCTGCCGCGCCTGGCCACAGGTCTGCAGAGGAGGAGCTGGGCAGATCTGGGGTGCCCTCACTGGCCTCTCTGCGTGTCTGGAGGACTGTGGATATCTCTGCAACCAGGGAGGGTCCACAGGTTCCTGAAGCACTGCGGCCTGTGGTGAGTACCCTAACCCGGCTGCGATTGAAGAACTGTGGAGCTTCCAAGGGGCAGGTGGGCGCACAGTGTCCCTGAGGCCCAGCTTGTCTGGAACTGCGGAGTTCTGAGCAGGCAGAGGAGGGCCACTGGTTCTGTAGGCCTAATGACTTGGAGTAGCGCGGCACCAGAGTCCCAGTAGCTCCAAACATAGAAGGGGATTTTCAACAGATCCTGAGGAAGCTTTCAAGTAACACTTGAAACACAGAAATATAGGAAAATGACAAAAACGAAAGACCAAATTACAACCTCAAACCTCCAGCCCATCTCAAGAAACCCTAGGAGCGATGTATATATAAGAAAATATATCCAATCCACCTCATATATCGGACACAATAGCCACTGAAATTGACAAGCAACTCCAGGAAGCTTTAAAGAAATTCAAACTCGAAATAATCTCCCAGATAAAAGAAGAAATGATAAAAGAAATGAAAGAGATTCTAAATATATCTAAAGAAAACACAGATAAAAAATTGGAGGAACTAAACAAAAAGATGGAATCCCTAGACGAGCAATATAAGAAACAAACAGAATACATAATGCAGATGCACAGAGATATACAGGAAATAAAAAACTCCACTGAAAGTTGTAAAAACCGCCTTAATGAAAGTGAAGATAGAATTTCAGACCTTGAAGACAGGATTGCAGCTAGTGAACAGGAAAGGAAAGATCTTTTGAAAATAACAAGGAACCAGGAAACAACAATTCAACAACTGCAAGACGATGCAAAGAAGAATAACATAAGAATGATAGGGATTAATGAAAGAGAGGGAGACAATATGAAGGATGTCAGGAGGATATTTAGAGAAGTAATAGCTGAAAATTTCCCAAGCATGAGATCAGAAACTGACATCAGGATCAGTGAAGCATATAGAACTCCAAACAGTCATAACCAAAATAAAACTACACCCAGGCATATAATAGTCACCATCCCAGAAATCCAACACAAGAATAGATTATTAAAAGCTGTCAGAGAGAAAAGACAAATCACTTATAAAGGAAAACCTATCAGAATCACAGCAGACTTCTCAGCACAAACGATAAAGTCAAGAAGAGCATGGAGTGAAGTATTCCAGATCCTAAAGCAAAATGATTTCCAACCAAGACTGATATATCCTGCAAAACTATCATTCAAAATAGATGGTGCAATACGATACTTCCATGACAAAGAACAGCTGAAGAACTTCATGAACACCAAACCAACCCTGCAAAAAATATTGAAAGACAGTTTAGATACACAAAGGAAAAAACCACTAAGCAAAGCAAATAATTAAACAGAACCGAAAGATAAAGATGCAACAGCAGAGAGATAACATTCCTACAATTAACCAGCATTTAACAGTAATAACCATTAATGTAAATGGTCTCAATGCACCAATCAAAAGAAACAGACTAGCAGAATGGATCAAGAAACAAAATCCAACCATATGCTGTTTACAGGAAACCCATCTAACCCAGAAAGATACTCACAGACTGAAAGTCAAAGGATGGAAAACAATTCTTCATGCAGCAGGAATCCAAAAAAAGGCAGGAGTAGCCATTCTGTTTGCAGACAACGTGAACTTTAAACCAACAATGACCATAAAGGACAAAGAAGGTCACTACATACTCGTAAGGGGAAAACTCCAAGAGGAAGAGATAACTATCTTAAATATATACGCACCAAACTCCAGAGCACCCAGTTATATAAAACAATTATTAACAGAAATGAAAACTCAAATTATCAGTAACACAATTGTAACAGGAGACCTTAATACACCACTGACACCAAGGGACAGATCAACCAGACAGAAAATGAGCAAAGAAATAACAGAACTGAATCACACCTGTGAACAAATGGGTTTGATAGACATATACAGAATGTTCCACCCAACAACATCAGAATACACATTCTTCTCAGCAGTACATGGATCATTCTCTAAAATAGACCATATATTAGCTCACAGAACATATTTAAGCAAATGCAAAAGAGTTGAAATCACCCCTTGCATATTATCGGATCATAGCGCTCTGAAATTAGAAATTAATGACAAAGGATACTGCAAAAATTCCGCAAACACATGGAAACTAAATAACACACTCTTGAGTAATCAGTGGGTCACAGAAGAAATTAAAGAAGAAATTAAACAATACCTAAAAGAAAATGAAAATGCAGATACAACTTACCGGAATCTATGGGATGCAATGAAAGCCATTCTGAGAGGAAAATTTATTGCACTGAGTTCCCACATCAGGAAAACAGAACGAATACAAGTAAATAACTTGATGCTACACCTCAAACAGCTAGAAAAAGAAGAGCAAGTCAAGCCCAAAGCCAAAAGAAGAGAGGAAATTATAAGAATCAGAGCAGAAATCAATGCAATAGAGACTAAGAAAACAATCCAAAGAATCAACGAATCAAAGAGTTGGTTCTTTGAAAGAATAAATAAAATCGATAAGCCCCTAGCCAACCTTATTTAAAAAAGGAAAGAAAAAGCTCAAATTCATGCAATAAGAAATGAAAAAGGAGAAATCACTACAGACCCAATAGAAATACAGAGGATCATCAACACCTATTTCGAAAACCTCTACTCTCAAAAGTTTGATAACACAGAAGAAATAGACAGATTCTTAGAAGCATATGAAGTACCAAAGCTAGATCAAGAGGATATAAAACTGTTGAATAACCCAATCTCTGCTAATGAAATTGAGAATGTAATTGGGTCCTTGCCCACCAAGAAGAGCCCAGGCCCAGATGGATTCACTGCAGAATTCTACAAGAAATATAAAGAAGACCTAATGCCGACACTCCTCAAACTATTCAATGAAATTGAAAGGGAAGCAATCCTTCCTAAGTCATTCCTGGAAGCAAATATTACTCTAGTACCAAAACCTGAGAAAGACCCAACTATAAAAGAGAACTATAGACCGATCTCCCTAATGAACACAGATGCAAAAATCCTCAATAAAATATTGGCAAATAGGATCCAGCAAATCATCAAGAAGATTATACACCATGACCAGGTGGGATTCATCCCAGGAATGCAAGGATGGTTCAACATACGCAAATCAATAAATGTAATCCACCATATCAATAAAGCCAAAAATAAGAATCACATGATCATCTCTATAGATGCAGAAAAAGCCTTCGATAAGGTCTAACACTTATTCATGATAAGAACTTTACAGAAAATTGGAATAAATGGTCTTTACCTCAATATAATAAAGGCCATTTATGACAAACCAACAGCCAGCATCATACTAAATGGCCAAAAATTGAAAGCCTTTACTTTAAAATCGGGTACAAGACAAGGATGTCCTTTATCACCACTCCTATTTAATATAGTACTGGAAGTACTAGCCAGAGCAATTAGGCAAGAAAGAGAAATAAAAGGGGTAAAGATAGGAAAAGAAGAAGTTAAATTATCATTGTTTGCAGATGACATGATACTCTACATAGAAGACCCCCTAAACTCCATTGAAATACTCTTAGATACAATAAATAAATTCAGTAATGTGGCTGGATACAAAATCAATACTCAGAAATCAATAGCATTCCTATACACGAACAACAAAATTACAGAGAGGGAAATAAGAGAAACTGGACTATTCACATTAGCAAGCAAAAAAATGAAATATTTAGGAATTACTCTTACGAAAGAAGTGAAAGACTTATACAGTGAAAATTATAATACACTGAAAAAGGAAATTGAAGATGATCTCAGAAAATGGAAAGACATTCCTTGCTCATGGATAGGAAGAACAAACATTGTGAAAATGGCCATTCTCCCAAAACTGTTATACAGACTCAATGCAATCCCAATAGAAATACCATCAACATACCTTATAGATCTAGAGAAATCACTCCTAAATTTCATCTGGAACCAGAAGAGACCTAGAATCGCAAAGGCAATTCTAAGCAGCAAAGACAAAGCAGGAGGCATCACAATCCCTGACTTGAAGTTATACTACAAAGCAACAGTAGTAAAATCAACATGGTATTGGAATCAAAACAGAGCTGAAGATCAGTGGAATAGATTAGAAGATACAACCACAACTACGAACACACTCAACCACCTTATTTTTGATAAAGGAGCCAAGCAGGTTCACTGGAAGAACGACAGTCTCTTTAATAAATGGTGCTGGAAAAACTGGCTCTCCATTTGCCGAAAACTAAAGCTAGACCCGTGTCTATCACCATGTACTAAATTAAAATGTAAATGGGTCAAAGATCTGAATATTAAAACAGAAACACTAAATCTATTGGAAGACAAAATAGGTAGAAACCTTGGAGACATAGGAGTAGGTAAAGAATTCATGAACAGGACTCAAACCGCACGGGAAATACTTCCCAGAATCAATAACTGGGACCACTTCTTATTAAAAAGTTTCTGCATGTCAAAAGAAATCTCCAGCATAGTGAAAAGAAAACCCACAAACTGGGAAAAGATTTTAGTGAACTCTCTCTCAGACAAGGGCCTCTTGTCTAAAACATACAAAGAATTAAAGAAACTCAGACCTCCGAAATTCAAAGATCCAATCCAAAAATGGGCATCTGAGATGAATATGCAATTCTCAGATGAAGAAATGCAAATGGCAAATAAATACATGAAAAAATGCTCATCATCATTGGTCATTAGAGAAATGCAAATTAAAACCACACTGAGATACCATCTCACTCCTGAAAGAATGGCCAGGATCAAGAAAACCGACAACAAATGCTGGAGAGGCTGTGGGGAAAAAGGAACTCTCCTGCACTGCTGGTGGGAGTGTAGACTGGTACAGCCTTTGTGGAGATCTGTCTGGAGATTTCTCAAAAAGTTGGGACTGGAAATCCCATTTATTCCAGCTATTCCACTTCTAGGCATATTCCCAGAAGAACTGAAAGCATCATACCACAGTGATATATGTGCACCTATGTTTATAGCAGCACAATTTGTAATCGCCAGATCTTGGAAACAACCCAAGTGCCCATCAACTGAGGAATGGATAAAAAAGTTATGGTATTTCTATACAATGGAATATTATTCAGCTATAAAGAAGGATCACATTGAGATATTTATCAATAAATGGGCACAGCTTGAGACCATACTCATAAGTGAAATAAATCAATCTCGCATGTGTGAATACCGAATAGTTTCCCTAATGTAAGTAATGATTCAAATATATAAAAATATGTGATAATCATGATTCCCCATTAGGTGGCCTTGAAGCCTTATAAAGTTTTCACTCATTAATTAGAAAGGCTTTATTCTGGGCTTCTTGATATGAAAATATTTGAAGCTAGAGTATATGAAGTTTTACCCAAATGTTTCAAGGAAAAAGACACTATGGTAACTACTATTAAGTCAGGTTATAAGGTGGTGAAGTACTAGGTTATTGAAACAGTCATGCTGTGACCTCTATTGTTATATTGTTATGTCCTGTTTTATCTCAATCTCCCCCTTATTGTTTCAAAAAAAAATTATTAAGTCATTTCTTATGTTTGTCTTAATTACAGAAAAAATTCAAAAAAATTAGGATATATAAATAGTAACTCTTTTCGATTTCCAATTAACTTGTTTTGAAGTCCTGTAGTACTCCCACGATCTTGTTTTGACTGATTAGACTCTGTTCCATTCTATATGATAGTATCAAGTTTGAAGACATAGGCAACTACTTTGAAGACAATAAGATTCACTAAGATACCCATTCTGGTTTGACTATTGTCTTCTTTGGAAGTCCTGTAATGTTTACAATGCCTAAGTTTTATTGGTCTTGTTCTCTACTGTTTTGTCCAACTTTATAATATCTAATAAGATAGACAATTCTTTTTAAGGAAACAAGGGACAATGTTGATAACCATTGTTGATAAACTTGTACTCTGTTCTACACCATGTGCTACGTCTATCCTTGGTATTGACTGACAGCTTTGTTTTGCCATATTTGACTGTATTCTTCCCCCCCCCCAAGAAAGTAATAAGCACTAAGGAGTAATAAAATCCAAGATGTGTAAATTTTGTTGTAAAAAAGAGAGGGGAAAAAAAAAAAAAGAAAAAGAGCTCTAACGGATATAACAGCAAGTGTGTTTGGGGGTGTTAAATAGCTGACTTTATCAATGTTTTTGGAACATTGAACACAGCTGTTTGCAGTCTCCCTGTTTGAATGTCCACCTTGTGTTCTTTGATACTGTGATTTGAGGAACTATTTTCAAGAAAATAGTGTGTAATCTACTAGCAGGTAATTTCTTACTGTTATGGTTTTTTGTTTTGTTTTGTTTTGTTTTGTTTTGTTTTGTTTTGTTTTGTTTTGTAGTTCTGTATTGCGTGTACCCTTACACCGCTTTGGTTTGTTTTGTGTTTTTCTCTTTTTCCTCTTAAATTAAAAAAAAAAAAAAAAAAAAAAGTCCCTGGAAGAGGACAGAGTCCAGGGCAACCCACTCGGGACCCCCTTCTACCTCTCTTCAGACAAGCTTTCTCTTAATAAATATATTCTACTCTTCGCCTCCGCTGTTTCTAAAATTCATTCTTTGATTTTAGAGAACACAAAGTTGCGGACATAGTACGTTGAGAGTTTCGTTCCCCTATATCAATAGCAGAAAGGTAAATTCAAAATAGCTTGAGCTATTTTGTCTAATACAGAAAAGCTTATGTAAGTTTTGAAGCTGTGTCCTGGATTTGAAGACAGTTCTATATTTAAAGTACTTTGAGGTTCTCCAGAGCTGTCGCTTTCACTGGACTGTGTTCCTATCACCCACATAATGTTCAGTTTCTGACTCCCACAAAACCCTTCACACAGAATTTCTGACAACACCATCTTTAGGCTCCTGACCTTCTTGTTAAGCTTGTTTTTTTCTGGAAGCCCTTTGAGATCATCTTCTTATGGGCTACAGCCATTTCTACAATGTGTTTTGTGACTCTGTACATTGGGACATTTGATATTTCAATGAGGCTATAGAATAGATATGTTTTAAGTTAGAGCAGAAAGTTGTGGTAAACTAGCCAAAGACTGATCATAAAAAGGCCTAAAGATCTCAAAATTATTACAAGAATGCCACTGTTCAGGCACATTTTTTCTTTTTGCAAGCAAGTTGATTTGCAAACCAAAGTATCTGGCAAAATTTTGCTTCTGTTCACAAATTCTGCATTAGGTAACAGACACAACCACAGCTGCATTCCTCACACAAACTCAAATGCATCCTTCTTCCCCCAAATCCTAAAACAAATCAAGCTTCTTCCCCCAAATCTTAAAGTAAATGAAGTACCACTGCGCACACCCCAAGGACAGAAGTGGCATGTTTATCAGACCATATATGTGTGCTGGAGCAGAGAGAGGGCAGATTTCAGGTCTGACTGTAGATAGAGCCCGTGATATTTGATTCCTCCAAAATAAAGTATCATTTCTCCAAAACAAAAGGCTGTGAATCTGGAATCCTCTGTAAGTCCTCCATCTGGATCGAACTGGCCTTCGTGATCAGCTAGTCCAATCCCTTCTTTTTATCCCTTAGGAAACTAAAATCCAATAAAAGGAAATATCCAAATGAAGCTCCTCCTAGGTGTCAGTGTCAGAATGGAAAATGAATCCTTGTCTCTTTAGCAGGCAGCCTGGTGTTGTCCTTTCCAGAACACTGCATTTCCTCTCTAATTGAAAAATCATCTGAAGATAAATTTTGACCCAAACAGTAGAGAAGGGGAACTAGATGTGATTAGGGTTAAATTCTTTAAAAAAGGTGAGCCTTTGCTGTCTGATGATGGTGTCACAGGGAGAGGTGACCCAGGAAGCATAGTCCCAACCAGCACCTTGGTTTTAAACCAGTGAGACTTAGGTCTAACTTCTGACCTGCTGAGTGGTAAGACAATATATTCACTTAGCTTTAAGCCACTGTATTTCTAGCCATTCCTTGCAGTAGCAGTAGAAAGCTAAGCGGAGTCTAAGAGGCCATTTGTCAACTCTGTACAAACCATGTAGAATTCACCGCAGAATGGAAGCTAATCGGTGCAGGTGATGCATTGATACCATACAAGGTATCAATGGACTTTAGACTTTAGAACCTCACATTTCAATGGCAATCCTGGGGCAGAATCAGAATCCGAGTCTTCTGCTAGGTAGAAGACTAGGACTGGGACTCTGCAGAAAGCTGGACTCTCATCCAGAGCACAAAGGTGGGCTTTCAAAATCAGTGCACCCACTAGGAAGAGGAGAAACAAACAAATAACAAGTCAGTACATAAATAAAAACATCTGCCTTGTCCTAAAGTCATGTGGAAAGTAGCTGTAAAAGCAGAAATCATCTCTTCCACTATTCATTTCAGAGATGTCTGACAATAAGAAACAATTTGGAGTGAGCTACAGAAAAAGGGGGGCAGCCTGGAAAGACATCCAGCCCAACCTTCCCACACCCAGCATCCTCCACGCAGCAAGCCTTGCTTGTGGTCTGACTCATGCGTGGACTTCCCTGTTCTCCAAGCCCTCCATGTTGAGCACAACAGGTCATTCACATGCGTGTTTTCTAAGCTCACAAGCCTCCTTCTCTGCAGTTTACATCCATTTGTCTCAATTTTGCCATGCAGCACAAACCCTCTTCTACAGTTAACTGTAAATACTTGGAGGCTCTGATTACATCATCTGTATGTGAATGTTGATTCCATGGAACATCTTCCTGGTAATGCAAAATGTCTTAGATAGGCCTCAGCTGAAATCTTCAGAGTAGCCTTTGAAAAGGTCAAAAATCAATATATTGAGAGTTATCTTTGTTTCTCTGGGAAAATGATGGGAAATGTCAGTCTTTAATGTAATCATGGGCTACAATTCTACACGTTTAAATATCCTCAAGAGCAAAATCTTGATGCTTCTTCTCATCCCTCACCAGGAAATACAGCAGAATCTGGTGCATCTGGATGAAGCAGGTAATTTATGAGCTCTAGAAATGGGCTTTTTTCTCCCTGTTATTTGCTTTCTTCTCCTCAGGTTTCTGAAAACCATATGCAGATGGCCTAATGCAGGTTCTGGAGAACATGACTCCCATGCTACTGTGGTCGGTCGGCACAGGATGATTTGCTCCAGCTCTACCACAGAATGAACACTCACAAAACTTCAAACCATTGACTTTTCCCTGGTTCCATTATCCATGACTGGCAGGAAGATGTGCACTTCATGATCCTTGGGGACAAAGATTAACCCACAGTAGACAACAGAAAACACAATGAACAAATCCCACAGATAGGCAGGAATGAATAGGAATAGTGGGATGGGGGGCCTGGTAAATGGATGCCTTGGCAGTAGGCATCTGGAGAAAATTAGAAGTGAAAGAAAGTGTTGGTGAAAGTGCATTATGTGGAAGAATGAAACTTCTCTTAAAGCATGCCAGCTTCTGCTACTACATCTCCACCATTATGCTCTTGGTGCAGTGGTCAGCTGCTGGCTGCTGTGACAAATATCTGAAGTAAACACCTTGTAGCAGTTTCAGAGGGGTTGCTCCTTGCCAGCTGGCTCCATTGTTCTTTGGCTGATGCAAGGCAGAGACATAGTGGTATAAGATCTTGTCAGAGATAAAGCTGCTAACCTCTCGACAGCCAGAAAGAAGAGGGGACAGGAAGAGAGCCTGAGGGAAAGCCGCTAGGGCCAGATATAACCCACATGGCCATGTCTCTATGACTTACTCCCTTTAGTAGGCCCTACAGCCTAGTTTCTCTGCCCAATAACATCATGAAATTATGATCTCTTCTGTGGATTAATCCATTCATGAAGCTGGGCTCTTCCTAAAGGTCCATGCTTGAGTATATGAGGCTTTGGGGGATATTTTAGACCTAAACCATAACAGTTACTGTTGCTTTTTCCCACATTTGCCATTAAAATCCAATTAGAACAAAGCTGTTTTTATATAAAAGGATATTATTTAATAAATAAAACCCTATTTCAGGTTCTTATGATGCTATTTTTGTAGGGAAGTTTACTAAGACAGAAATCAGTTTCTGGAGGGTGATGGGAGGTAGATGCTAAGTGAAGTTAAAGGCTCTGCTATTAATTCTGTATGCAGGGGCCTATATTCTTCAGTGTAGTGGAGCTGATGGCAATGTCTATGGCTCTTTATAACATAAAATGAAATGCAGAGAAGTCCATGGATTATCTAAAAGGTGGGTGGACATGGGCAGGGATATATAGTTCTTTGCACACTAAGGTCCCCAGGTGTCTTGGTCTGTTTTCTGTTCCTAAAATACCTGAAGCTAGGTAATTCATAAAGAAAAGAGCTTCTTTTGAACCATGATTCTGGAGGGTGAGAATCCCAAAATCACAAAGCAGGCATCTGGGTGGTTTCTGATGATGGCCTTGTACTGCATGAATTGACAATGGAAAATAGCAGGGCAAGCAGGAGCATTCACAAGAGACAGAGCTTCCTCACAGCATCCTGCTTTGGTAGTAACTGGACAGTGGCATTAATCCACTTGAGGGCCCTACCTCTGTGGCCCAGTCACCTCCTCGCAAACCACACCTGCCAGCCCAGTCACCTCCTCGCAAACCACACCTGCCAGCAACCTGAGGCCCAAGGCTCATCATAAGGTTTGCCGTGGACAAATCACACATGAGCCACAACACCAGGGAGAAAATCAGACAAATATTTCTGACTGTATCAAGAAATTTATGTTCTGCTGTGAAAAACAAAACTCAAATACAAAACAAAACAAAGTGGTGTGCATAAACTTGGGAGTTTATCTTTCCCACCAAATCAGGTAGGTGTCCAGCAGCAATCACCAGGTCAGCAAATCACACCTGTTACTCTGAGGCCCTTGGTGTCTATGGGACTTTTCCTCACCATTGCCTGTGACTGAACATCGGCAGCTCCACACCGGCATCTGCACTCCAGGTGTGAAGGGAGAAAGGTGAGAGGAAAGGTCTGCACTCACTGAGTCTTCTCTTCCAATCCTTCTTGGAATTTATTTTTAATGATTGCTTTTTCTGGGGCTGGGGATTTAGCTCAGTGGCATAAGTGCCTTCCTTGCAAGTGCGTGGTCGTGAGTTTGATCCCCAGTACCAATAAATAAATAAATATTTTAAAAATGTTTGCTTCTTCTATCTCATGAGCCAGAGCTGTGGTCTTTGGACACATCTGGCTTTGACAGAGGCTCAAGACTAATGCTTTTAAATTGGTCTGATTAGTCACCTCCTCCCCAAAATTGTAGGTGTGGGAATACAGGGGAAGGGGAGGCAAGGTAAGAGCAGCTTGCAGTGCCAGCCTTCCTGACACTAAGAACTGATGGTGGATTCTAATTCTGAAAATAGATTTCAATCTTAATCAGATTATCTTGATAAGAGCTATTTGTGAAAAGTGCTAGGACCAGTAGGAGGCTTTTGAAAATAAAGTGTTTTTCAAGTGTCAGATAATCAAGCAAACACCATGATTTTCAGATTAAGTCTTTGGGTCACCACTGGTAGGACCCCAGATGTCATGCTGCCTTCACTACAACTTTCATGCCTAAGAAGTGGTTTCAGGCTGTCACTTGACCTTCCTTATAAAGCTGAAAATTTCAGCATCAAAACTGAACATTAAAATGATTCTGGTCCTAGACGTCTCCCGTGGCTGTCCCTCACGCAGTCTGTGTGGTTTTTATTGAGGTTTAATTTACATCCTTTAAAAATGGGCCAATTGTGAGAGTGTAGTTCAAAGCGTTTGGACAAGTGCACATGTCCCTGTGAACTATTGCAGGATAACTCTTTGCTGTGTGTACAGAGCGTTTCCTGTGTATCACTGAACAGGTTATGCAGTAGGGCTTTGAATGTCTTTGACTTCACACAACAAAGAAGAAGGAGAATCTCATAGACTTCCAAAACCAGGCTCACACTGGTCCACATCTCTCACACCTGGGGTGGGCAGAGCTGTTTACCTGCGGGTCCCAACTTTCTACTGAAGGGAAGGTCTGGGCCTCAGGAGGAATGTGTTGGGAGCTTCCCCACCAGGGAGTCGAGAGCCATTTACAGGTGATTTATTTCATGAGATGACTGTAATGAAAATTAGGGTATGCCTCCACATGTCGCATATGGTGGGAGCTTTTCTCCCCAAGAGCAAAATTAAACACATACTTAAAACCAGAAATACTTGTTCATGTAACACTGCACTCCCTCCTTTAAAATGAAATTGTAAAAGGGGATTCGTTTCGGTGGCAGATGTGCTCATTGTGAGAGTTTCCAGGGTAATTTAGCAACCCATAATTCTAGGGGTGGAAAACCCTGAATTGGACTTGGGCAAAGCTACTCCAAGCCTGGGTCCAGAGCCTATCCTTCTTCTCAAACTGGCAAAGCCTGGATAGAGAGTTCCTAGGAGCATCCCTCTGGAGGTAGGGGGCCAAGCTTTGAGGACCCTGATGAGGAAAGCTGAAGCTCTTGTCCTGTAGGGGGAAGTAATCCTGGACCAAAAGCTCCACAAAAGAGGCTGTGGCACAAGACATACGAGATAGGAGTGGAGCTGGGGGAGGGCCACGCTGTCTTATAGCATGGAAAATATTGACTATGTAGTCCCCATGTGACAGCACATCCTGAGTAACAGTTTCATTCATTAGATTAAAGGAACTTCAACAAGTATGGGTAAAAGTGTCTGGCACAGCAGTTTACACTGCTAATCTCAACTATTAAGGAGGCTGAGGCAGGAGTAGCACAGGTCAGAGGTCAGCCTGAGTTACACAGTGAGATCTTGTCTCCAAATAAAATAAAAATGAACCAGTGATAGAGTACTTAGCTAGCATGCTTGAGGCCCTGGATTTTGTTCTCACTATTGAAAAGGAAAGAAATGAAAAGAAAAAAACAAAAGATAAAAGCAACATTAAACTTAATTTGGGGATTCTATAGGATAAATTGTCCAGTATATGTGTCTTTCTCACTTTTGAAGCAATGTTTCAACTTGTGTCCCCTGTGTGTGGAAATTCTGTGGTTCAGTGCATACCAAGCATTGAGAAAGGACCATCAAAACTGCATGTCCACTGCTGGCAAGAGCTAAGGACACCGTGCCCAAGAATCTAACAGCCCGAGGCAGCCACTATGCTCTGGTATCTGGCTCAGAAATCCTTAGGATACAGTTTTGCAGGTGCTATCATGCTTCCCACGTTCTTAGGTGAGAGTCCATGTCTGATCTGATATTTGCAGCACAAGCTTTTATGTAAATGTGTCAGAAAAAGCAGAAACTACGTTGATGTTAAGACCCAAGAGTAGTGGTTGGCTCTTCATGACACCGAATGACATTGAATGGAAGTGGCACTCTTGTGGCAGTGGCAGTGAACCTGCATGCCACAGTGGATGGTTTATTATCACTGAGCTCTCTGAAAGGTTCGCCATCACTGCCATATGGGTGTGACACATGGTCACTCCTTGGCACTTCACACAGTGATTATCCTGATAGAGTCATTAACATAAATAATAATGGCATTAACACATTTCCGGGCCCTCCCAGCAATCCAATAGAACACATATTTGGATAATTACCAACAGTCAAAGGGCAATTTCAGACCTACACATGCAACTTCTCAAAACTGCTCAAAATAAGGTTTAATAAAAAAATTTAAAAGTATGTTGTAAGGAAAAACAAGCTTATTTCT
Organism: Cavia porcellus; assembly: GCF_034190915.1. Lineage (NCBI taxonomy): Eukaryota > Metazoa > Chordata > Mammalia > Rodentia > Caviidae > Cavia > Cavia porcellus. Next base: position 43,457,439 of record NW_026947512.1, read on the forward strand.
CCCTGGCATCTACTTTTTATGAAGCAGAGGAGAAAATCTTCCAGGCACCCAGAAGTCTTAAGAAAGCAACACCTTAGATACAAAGAGGCGCTTCCTAGCCCTGTTATTCTGATTTGGGAAAAGAAATAGAAAAAAAAGGAGTTGTCAGAAAATGATCATCAAGTCAAGAAATGGTCATGTTCTGTATAATTAAATATAAGAAATTATTATTTCGATTTAGCCCTTTTAGATATGGATGGTATTTATCATGTGTCATTTTGGTAGAGTTTGGAAGATTCTTGTAAATGTGTACTTATCTGAAAATACAGAATCCCACTTGCAGAAAAATAAAACTACATGCCCATGAAAAGATTTACCTATAACTATCCATGGCAAATTTATTTAAAGAGGCCCCAAATATATACAATGTGAAGGAACATTAATAGGTGAGTGAATATTTGGTTTAGCTTCCATAAAGTAACAGAAACAAATAAGCAGATCATTCTAAGAGTATAGATTAATCTCGAAACCATTATGTCTGCCAAAAATAGGCACAAAACATTACATACTGAATGAAGCAATGTGAATAAAATTTTAAGAAAGACTAAGCAGATCTAAAGTGGTGGAGCCGATTAGTATATACCTCAAGCCAGGCAGGAGGGAGAATGGCTGATAAGAGTCCCATTGGTGGAAAACTCATCCTGATTACACAGGCACACGCACTCGTCAAACTCCTTGAACTATACTCTTACAATTATCCTATTTTTAAAGGATGCAAACTAAACCTCAATAATTCACCATAGACTGTGTAAGGGACAGCCACAGGAGATGTCTAGGGCCAGGGAGGCGTGGTCAGGTGGGCAACAGCCCCCCGGAATGTTGTAGGATCAGTGATCTAGACCCCGCTTGCATGATCAGAGCCCAGGTTCAGCCCGAGTTTCAAGAGACTTGGAAGTCCCAGAACCAGAGCCTGGACCTGAGGCTGCTTGCCCACCCAGCAGCCACACAGGTCAGCCTGCTCTGTCTCCCAGTGAGAGGAGGACAGGTCTTGAGTTGGACACTGCTGCAAAACAAGTAGGCCCTGAAGACAGCCACAGGCTCAAAACACAGAAAACATGCTTTTTTGCTTTTATTGTTTTTAGTTTATTTGTGTGTGTGCACATTGTTTTTAGTCTATGTTTGTTCTGCTTTGTTCTTTACGTTGTTGTTGTTTCCTTCCTTCCCTCCCGTCTTGTCCCGCAGGTTCCTGGGGCATGGGCAATCTTCCTTTGTACTTCAGTTTTACTTCTAGTTTCTTTTAATTTTTTTACTTCTCTATTTTTCGTTTTTTTTTTCTTTCCATTTTTCTGCCCTTAACTCCTTTATTACTTTCAGTCTCTATATAATTTCTTTTTTTCTCCCTTTTTCTATCACATTTTATTTCTTGCCCATTTTTAAAATCTTATCTCTACCCAATCTTACAGACATCCTTCTACTCTGCAAAAAGATCCTTCCTATCACTTCTTTCTGTTCCTTCTCCTATCATAAAGTTTCCAGTTTCAGAGTTTTCCTTCTGTATCCCTCCATTCCCAAATCCTAAACTGTTAGTGGTATAACCATGATACTCTGTTAATCTTTTGATAGTTGCCTGGGTAAAACCACAGTTGAATTCTTTTCTACCATTAATGGGAATATAGTTTTCTGCCATTAATGGAAATATAGCATTTAGTACATATTGGTAATAAATTGATACCTGGGTTACCTTAATGTTTACATCATAAATGCTAACTTTCTTTTCTAGAATTATGAAGTGGCACATAACTGGGTCTCATGATGTGTTTACGTCTAGTTGGTCTTGGGCCACACCATGGTAGCTGTTATGCTTGATATGAACAAAGTCACATGACTTCACTATCCATAAGCCAGACAGCTTTCGTGACAGTAATAGTACCATAAGCCAGACAGCAAGTTCCTAGAGGACTTGGTTGCTGGGTTAACTACACTGCATCTTCCTGTCCCAAAATAACTGAGACAGTCAAATATTGGGGTCTAGCAAAGAATGATAGCAAGTCACATCCAGAATACATCAGTGAAAAGCAGCTAAGGAGATGTCTGTACTAGCAACAAAGTCTTTAGACTATAAGCTTCCACAAATCTCAGCACAAAAGAAACAAAAAAACCCAACCAAACAAAGACAGTAGAAACACGGGAAGAAAAGGACCAAAGTGGCTCCCCAAATTTCCAGCTCTCCCAAAGCCAGTCCAGGGTGCACCAAGGGGCAGAATAATGTATACTACACACCTGAATTATTCAAAAGCACGGCAGAGGACACTCAGTCTTCTTATTAGAGAAGATATAACTAAACAGATATTGTAAGCAATAACCAAAAAGATGCAGGCACTCTCAGAAAGCTAGATGACTTAAACAAAATGACGCAAAACATGAATGGCCAGTTTATGAAAAAATTGGAGTGTGTGAAAAAATTTCAGTGAGAAACCCAGATTAAAAATTATATTGAAAGTACAAACAGTAAGACAGACCAATCAAAGGACAGAATTTCAGAACTAAAGACAATGATGGCTTCAAAGATCAACTATGTAAAAGTTTCTTAAAAATGAGAGCTAATGAGACATAAATTGAACAACTGCTAGATGATGTAGAGTTCATTTTAGGGACAAAACCTTAAAAGTTTCCAGAAAGGCAATCAGTCCCTTACAAAACTAAACCCATGAAGATTACATAAAATTTCTCTACACAAACCTTAAAGACCAGTAGGCCTTGGAGTGCAGTGTTTCAAACCATAAAAGATAACTTCCAACCTTGACTTATGTGTCTTCCAAAACATTCCTTTAAATTTGATGGAGAAATAAGGTATTTCCATGACAAGGAGCATCTCAAGAAATTCATGACCATCAAGCCAGCATTACAAAAAAATTTCAAGGACATCCTAGAAAGAGACAATGAACTAACAATGCCAATAAGTCAAAATAGAATGGATACACCTGACAGGGCAAGTGTAAAAGCAAAGGGGGAAAAAGGATGATGTTAGATGAAAAACTAATACAATGAGAGGAATAAGTCAAAACCTCTTAGCAGTGAGTTTTCTTATAAAAAAGCATAATTAAATAAACTAATGAGGGACCTCAACAGTCTAGAGAAACAAGAACAGTTCAAATCCAAAACTAACATAAGGAGGGAAATTATAATCATCAGGGCAAAAATTAATGAGATTGAGTCTAAAAACATAACACAAAGAATTGAAGAGCTGGCCCTTTGAAAGACTAAACAAATTAGAAAACCCATTACCCAATCTTACTCAAATAAGGAAAGAAAAGACCCAAACCTGTACAATTAGCAATGAAAAAGATGAAATCACAATGGATTCTGCTAAAATCCAGAAGATTATCTGTAACTACTTTGAGACCTGTACTCTAATAAAATGGGAAATTTAAACGCAATGAATAAATTTCTAGATGCCTGTGAACTACAACAGCTGAATCCAAAAGATATAAAAATCCTGAATAAGCCAATATCCACGAAACTGAAGAAATAATATGAAAACTACCCACTGAGAAAAGCCCAGGTCCGACAGATTCACTGCCAAATTCTACAAGAACTTTAGAGAATATCCATAGCTGTACTACTCAGTCCCATCAGTGAAATTGAAGGGGAAAAAGGACTCCCAGAGTCATTTCTGGAAGCAAAAATTCCCCTGATTCCAAAACTGGGAAAGGACCCGATAAGAAGGAAAACTGCAGGACAATCCAGTTAACAGACATAGATTTACAAAGTATGCAGTAAGACACTGATAAGCAAAATTCAAGAATTCATCAAAAAGGTCAGATTGTGACAAATTGGAATTCATCCTAGGGATACAGCGAGGTTCAACATATGAAAATTAATAGCTGTCGTGTTCCGTAGAAACAGATGTGAGGGCATAAATCACATGATCATTTCAACAGATGCAAGAAAAGCATTTGACAAAATTCAACATCTGTTTATGATAAAAACCCTGGACAAGGAATCAAAGGTCTATATGCCGATTTGATTGAAAGTCGTCTATGACAAACCAATGGCCAACATCATACTAAATGGAGAGAAGCTGAAACTGAATGGTCAATAAATACATGAAAATATTCTCAGCATCACTGGCTATTTGAGAAATGGGAATTAAAATGATACTGAAGTTCCATATACAGAAAAACGACTATCATCAAGAAACCAACCAATAACAACTTCTAGCAAGGCTGAGGAGAGAAAAAAAAATACTTCTCCACTACTGGCATCATTGGAAACTGATACAAGGTCTATGGGAATCACTATGGAGATTCCTCAAAAAACTACGACTAGAAATATTTGACCGAGATACTCCCTCTCTAGGTGTCTTCACAAAAATTTGAAAACATCATATTACAGTGATATCTGCATACTGATGTTTATAACAGCACAATTCATAATAGCTAAAGCTTGGGAATAGCCAATATAACCATCAACAGATGGATGGGAAAAGAAATATTGAATTTATATACAATAATATCTGTGCTGCTGAAGTGAGCGTGACATTTATACACAATAGAGAACCATTCTACAATAAAGAAAGATAAATGAGTAATCTTTAGGAAAATGGATATATCTTGAAATCATAATTTTAAGGGAAGTAACTTAGAACACATGTTTAAATACCACATGATTTCTCTTATATGAAAATGTACCTACATATATGTATGTACAAAAGAAAAATGTATTATAATCAATACAGCAGTTTATCTAAACATATACCTTGACTTAATACAATTGTCTTATATCTTCTATATGTTCTTTGGCTTTCAGCTTGATTTTTCAGTCTGTATATATGATAATCAACTTTATAAGGTCTTATAAATAAATGAATCTGATGCTGGAAAATAAAAAAAAATGAAAGGAAAGGATAAAAAAATAACTGAAATGTGTTATATACATGTACAATTCCCTACAGTGAGTGTATCATTATGTACTGCAAACATGTAGTTATGAAAGTCAGAAAGAAAGAAAAAGAAAGAAAGAAAGAAAAAGAAAGAAAGAAAGAAAGAAAGAAAGAAAGAAAGAAAGAAAGAAAGAAAGAGAGAAAGAAAGAGAGAGAGAAAGAAACCCAAGGCTGATAAAAGTCATCAAAATGACATATGAATGTCAAAAGCTCTGGATCAAAGTGTAATGGACACTAGTTCCTCTAGGTAGATTACACCGAATGCAGTTAATGACTTTTACCACCTATAGTTAAAATTTGAATAATTTGAGAATAATTTTGAATTGGCTTATCATTTACAAACTTCATTTCTTTAATAATTTTAATATGTCATTATGCAAATATATATTTAGATCACACATTTAAAGCCTTCCACTTCAGCTATATTGACCTAATCAAAAAATGTCTCTACTACAATGAACTTATCATTTTAATTGGAGCTTTATAAAGAGCAAGTTTTTTGTTTATAGACAGGATATTTCATTAGGGAGGTGACATTTCTATTTTTATTCAGCATCAGTACATGAAATAATCTCAGATTACTAGAAGCATTGTTTAAAGTTCACAGAATCTGATCTTTAAGGAGATATTAATTATTATAATTAAATTAGTTATATACAATTCATTCTGATTTTAAAAGAGCCTTAGAAATTTAGGTAGTGAAAATAAGATGGCTTTCCATATAAAATACTCTATGTCTTAGAAAATATTTTTTATTTTATTCTTCATGATAAAATTAGAGAGATGCCAATTAAAGTTAAAGAATAGTTAACAAATTTACCTAATCAAGAAGTAATAATGTTAATTAGTCTTACAATTTTGTATTTATTTACCACATACACAATTATATTAAAATCATTTACACATTCATTTATTAGTTGATACATGTTTGCATCTCTTTTCTTCTTATCTAGTAATTTTCTATTGCTAGCACAGCTTGACTTTTTCTGAGCTGACAGAAATATTTCTTAAAAGACGGTATATTTAAAGTATTAAGTATTCCAGTTTTCCTTTTATACTTTAAGGTATTTTTGTTAATTCCCTCCAGAGTTTGACAAATGTAATTAAGAGATATGCTCAGAAAATATTTCAAATTCTACATCAAAGAACTCTTATGAAAGTTGTGGACTAGTGAGACAACTTGGTGTGTTTTCAGTCTACAGGAAACAGTTCTTTTCCCTGGGCTTGCACCGTAGGTAGGAATGTTTGGGTACTAAACTTATGAAGGTAGAGATATGTAAGCTTATTCTCAGAGACATTACCCTTGACAATTTTCAAAGTGCAAAGAAAGAAAAGGCCAAATTTCCAGAAGCCCTGGCCTTTCCCCAGAAGGTTCTCATTTATGAGCCTGGACTCCAGGTACACCTTATTAATCCTATATGCATTCACACTATTATCCTTCAGATTCACCCACAGCTAGCTACACAAAGCATACCAGATATTGTGGTTTCCAAGCCATGCCTAACTGTCAATTTCTTTAAATATTTATGCATGTTTTCTCCTCTTTAATAGTACATGTGTGTGACTGTCTTGGATCTTCATACAGTGTGGAAACAGAATACATCCCATGTTCAATAAATGTCCAAAGATGCTCCCTAAAATATCTGGCTCCAGTCTAGCTTTAATTGTAAGCAGATCATTCATTACAATTCCCTTCCCCCTGGTGCATATGTGGGGAGAGACTTTTCTCATTTCCAGACACACAGAAACAGCTGATAGCATCAGGAAAACAAACATAACAAGGATTGCATGGAAGTGATTCCTACAGGAGGGCACAAACTTGCAATCTGAGAATTCTTCCTAAGCTCCTCTCTCCACCCTGCTCCCTGCAAAGGAAAACATCAGCGATGCATGAGGTGGAATAGAGCGACTTTCTCCATCAAGGTTTGGAGGGTCTCATAAAAATATTCTCCCTTGACACAGTGGTTAAAAGCAAGGGAAAAGCCAAGGCTGTATAATTTGGTGAAACCTTGCAGACACACAATGCAGAACCAATCTTTAACGCTTAACACTGGCAGAAAGAAACCAGATGGCGATTAATTAATGACAGAAATAATTCAGATCGGTCATGAAGCAGAAATCAACCAGACAGTCACACAGATGTGAATCAGAAATAATCCAGAAACACACTCAGCAAGATTCTGCTGTTCTGTACATGGTAATTCATCTTGAGACCCAATTAGAGGGCCCCCAGGAAGATGCCAACGAGGTACATCTGCTGATCTGAGCACCACAAGGTGGTCGCTTTGAGAGTTCGATCCTCATGGACAGAATACCAATAACACAAATGATAAACAACAGGACCCATGGACATTTTGGTCCCCTTTGGTCTTGTACTCTGTGATAAACAGTAGCACAATGAAGTGTTTGGGAAAAATTGGTCCTCCAGGATGAAGATAGAAAACTGCAACTGTAAAATGATGATAATAAAGAAAAACAGGGTCTCCCTCTTGTTATGCATGGCTTACCCAGGAAAGGGGGCTTTTAGGATCCACTACTCTGGCTCCCATTGTAGTCCACTGGGATGCCTTGGTGGTTTGTAACTCCTATTTTCTTTTCTCCTATTTCCTATGATCAGCAACCCCCCTCGGAATGCAGTACGGTTAGAAGCACAAATCTCTGTCAGGGGTGCCGTGGTGGGGGTTCTTTGCATGGAACCTCATTTTAACTTTTTCATGATTGCTTTCTTTAGGTGTTTTTGGTACACAACTATGAGAAATAGGAGCTGTATTTAAATGCTTCTAACACTGGTAATAAAACACTTAGATCTATACATTTACCCAGAGATCCAGAGAAGTGTTTACATTTTTTTTTTAAAAAGTAAAAACATGCTTTCTGTCTCTCTTCCCTCTGTTTTTTTCTCTATTTTCATCTCTCTTTCCTATGCGCTCCTGAGAGGGAGTGTGTGCTGAGGGCAGAGCCTGGAGGGCCTGTGTTCTTCCCCAGTCTGTGATGGTCACCCGAGTCTCATGGAGCATGTGCCTTGTTTCATATTTCAAGTTTCTTTGGGTGCAAAACTGCTTGGCTCCTGTTCGATAGTGGCCTGCAAGGGTTAATGTTCAGAGATGGCAAAGTTAACAAGGGACACACCATAAATGACGCCAGCTGTGTATAATTAACTGTAATACTGCAGAGTAAATGACTTTTATTGGCAACCATGTCATAACTTCATTAAAAGTCATATTTACAGCCCTCTCCTATGAAATGAGTCCTTCTGTATTCTGGAATTTAATGAGCATTCATTTTCACCTTGTTCAATTATCTTCACCCCTTCCCCCTCCTCCCTTTCCCTGGTGTGGGAAGTATGAAGCTGAAGAGAGAAAGACAATAGGAATGCAATCAGCACCTGGCACAGGGCCCTCCTTGGAAGGAGCATTTCCCAAAGCACAGTAAAACTGTTTCTCCTTGTTTTCTAATACAAACAGGCAACTTCCTTACACAAAAACATTAGGTAACAATCATAAAAGCATCAAGCTGATTTGATGTTTTGCTTCCAAAGGTTAGTTGTCTAGTTGTCTAGGAAGCGATCTTGTCTAAACCAATCAGGAACAAAGCCTAAATCTGTCAAGTGTGAGTAAATGCGGAGTGAATAGCGATCAGAGACCAGGATAGAAAACCAGCTAACAATAGACTCAAAACCAGCTAACAATAGACCCGGTATCACATCGGTAACCCTTATTGCTGAGAGTACGCATCTTACACTTCTTTTTTCTCCTTGAGTGGTATAACTACCTCCTCAGTTCTGTTTCCTTTCCCTACCCTCACCTCTCAAGCTGTGAAGAAAATATCCTGTGTTATCCGTGAAGTAATCTTGATCTCATGATCTCGACTCAACTTCTACTCAATCTCAAGTGTTTGCTTAGGGTTTTTGGGTGTTCAACACAGCAGACTTTTGGGGGGGGGTGGCCTATAGTATAAGCATGTTTTTGTTGTTCATGTTCTAGTTGGTGGACTATTGTGGAATTTAATGCTTGCTCACATGAATATTAGGAAGGATAAGCTCTGAGCACCCACAAAACTATATTTTAATTCCATAATCATAACATAAACTTAGAAAATCTAATGCAAACTTACAGAAGATTCTCATATGAATAGGTGTTATTGCTGTCTTTTTAATGGCATTGCTATTTTAAATAAAATAACATGCCTCATGAGTTCCAGAGAGAAGGAACTCATTCAATATGCTTCATATTTCCTCAACCCTCCCTTCCTCCTCCCCTTTCATTTGCCATTTCACTTCTCCCCAGGAGTTTGTAATTTCCCTATATCTTCTCTTTCACAAAGTAAAATGTTTGACATTAATGTTTGGGGCCCTAGATTAACTGAGAACTACTCTTGACAAAAGATGCATGTTGGTTGATGAGCCAGAATCTATAAAACGGATCTGTCTACTGTAAAAGGATGCCATGAAAGGTAATGGTGCCTAACTCAGGCTGGAAAGTGGTGAGAGAAATGATAGCCTTGGCTGGCATTGAACATGAGGTCATCTCACCTCCCAGGACTCCACTGGTCTGAGGGACTGAACCGGAGTAATGTGGTGGGAGGCAGTGTCGAAGACCACTCAAGCACAGCTAGCACTTACATTTTTGGATGTAAAATGCCCTTGGAAGCCGGCATTCTTTAAGCACAGTGTCACATGCCAGGGAACATGGTTTGCTGCTAAGCTTGCGGTCTTCAGCAAATTCCACTGCACATTTCTGTGCTCACTTTTGCTGCTTTGTCTGATTCTCGACTGACCCTTTGCAATGAGCTTTGTGGGCAGCAAGTACTGTTTGGGAACACTGTTTACCCATTCATTTGGGGTTTTAATGAAGCTCAGGAATAAAATGAATAGGAACAACTTCTAATGGAGTTTTCTGTCTCGTTTAAAATGAGGATCAAAATTCTTCATTGAGTTTTAACTGGTAAGCAAACACAATTACACATTCTAAAAAAGGGGTGAAATAAAATAGAGCAACACACAACAGGAAAAGTACAATGATAAAGGTAAGAACATTCTTCATGTCACAACCAGGGCACATGCCTGTGGCTAGGGCAATCATTGATGAAATTGGTACTTAAATGAGAAATTATACACAGCACAGACATTACAATATTCAGAACTAAAAACTGGTCAGTGGAAACTCCAACTTGATGACCACTTTTATTTGCATAACTACTGCAGGTATCACTGTAGTTTATAACAGAACATAAAGCTGTCGTACATTACTGCACAGTACATGAGCAAAAATCATAGCACTGCACCGTGACAGAAGACACCATGAAGCTACATGGTCCCTTACCCGCCTTTGTCAAAGTGTGGGCAGTGGGTTGCACCTGAACAGTGTGCTTTGGTCGTAAGTCTACGTAGCCGCTAAATAGGCTGGTCATTGAACAAGAAGCATCTTACAGGCTGATAAAATTGTGTGTGTAGACAGTGTGTGTACACACCTGTGCACATACATGCGATGCAGTAAAGGACGCCTTTCTTATATAAAAATCATTGCCGAATGGTTTTCTAGAAGCAGCTGGCTCAATAAGCACCAGTGTTAGGGCAAGTTGTCTTACCCCACCATGTTGCTGTCTTATTACAACCTCCTCTTCAAAGGGCTCTTGATCTTCATCTTTCTCATCAGCAAAATACACCCAGCGGCATCAGAAGAGTGCTAAGGTAAGCAATCGCAACCCGGGGCAGAAGGGACCTAAATGAATCGAGGGGGATAATTGTCCCATTGGTGCTTATTTGTGCTTCCACAGTTAATCGGCCCTCAACCCTTCCAGGATGATCGTTTGACTTCTCAGATTCAATAAAAATTTCAAATATAAAAATTTGCATTTAGATGCAGTGAGTGACAGTGTGCATCATAAGATAATTAAGCACATGCACGCTGAGTGGCATTTAATTGCACTTTTACCAAGTGTTCTAGGGCAGCTTTTTCCAAATGTTTTGAAATGAGGGACCACAAGAGAATTCCACTGTGACTGTCACCAGATATATTCTGGCTGGATCTCTCATGCAAATAATGGGACTAGAAAGAGGCAATAGTGACAAAAAGAGAAGACTGAGGGGACACTACAGGTGACTCAGTACAGGCTGTTGGTCCCCAGTCCAGACTTATGCCTTATTAACAACAATGTACTTTCTAGTACCTTAGGTTCTGCATATCATCCTTATTGTCTCTCTGTCCACCGTCCTGTCTCCCTCAATTTTCAAGGTGAGGTGATTATATAAAGTGGGAAAATTCTATTTAAAAACAGACTCCAGAAAAAGAGAGGAAACACCTGTGAGTGCGTAGATGACGACAGATCCCTCTCGGACCATCGGTTTTCATAGACACAATCTGGCCCTCTGTGGAGCAGGCTCACAGAACTCATTAGAAGTCGTAGGCTGCCCTCACACCTGTCCAGCCAGATGGGCAACAGCACAGGTGTCCGCTCGCGTCGCAGCCAGGCGCCGGGAGCACAGTGTCCTCTGGAATCCAGGGCTGTCTTGGAGCCTTTTGAGATTTTCCACTGCATAAGAACCTCCTCTCCCTTCTTGACTTACTGACTTTCAAGTGTCATTTGGTGAGGTAAGAAAGTAAGGCAAACATACATGCAGAGCTTCTCCCCGCCCTGCTTTTTTTTTTTTTTAAGGAAATATAAAGATAAAAAGACCAGAACAGAGAATCAGAAAAGGACACAGAGCAGAAAGGTGAAAAAGACAAAATCCAAAGGCAGAAACCTTGTCTAAATTGTACTGAATTCCTTTTTCCTCCTGATCTGTAACAGCTAACTGTTATATGATAATGAGGAGAAACATAAAGAGGCAAAACATTTATTGAAAAGGAACAGAATAAAATAAAACATATACAAAGGTATTTAGACTTTTAGACTAATAAGACAATGGGACTAAGAACAGATAGAACAATATGACATTCTTCAGTTATTTTGTTCATTTCCATTCTAGAACCTGCAGTGATGGCAATTTTTAGGAATGACAAACACATACATCAGTAGGTTTTAAGTGAAAAACATCGCCATCCACATTGTTGATGGGTCTTTGCAGTCCATTTCAAGAGAAAAACTGAATTTCCCCCAACCAGGAGAGATTCTGTTTCCAGAACTCAGCTCCTTTGAACTCAGCATCATCATGTTAGTTCCTCCCTGGATCTCTAGCATGCTGGCTTGGCTTGTAGAGTTTAGACATTCCAGCCCCTACAATTGCATATGCTAGTGCCTTCAAGTTGGTTGAGCCTAACACACATACACACATACATACCTCCTACAGAGTCTGTTACTCTGGAGAACCCTAGTATAACTCTGATGGAATTGGACACAGCCCTAATCAGGAATGAATACATGTACACAGATCAATTGCAAAAGTGCTATGGGCCAATGACTTGTGTGCATGTGCCCCCTACCTGCTGTCCTTCATGGAAGTAGTTATAGTTAGTAGCAATATTCATCTGTTCCACTGTCGTTTTCTTGCTGGTTGCATCAGGTATAACAGGTCAGAGTTTGCAAATCTCCAGAGAGAGAAGAATATCACTTGAGGATGCTCATTCAAAAGCTCTCTTTACTCATTGTATTGGGGATAGCATGCTGGGTGAGGCATATCCCTTTGGAACCAGAGTCTTACTAAGCTGCATGGGCTGGCTTCAAACTTGTCCTCCTGCTTCAGCCTACCAAGAAGTTGGAATTATAGGCAAGTACCATTAATGCCCCAGCTGAGAAGATTCTTCTTTCCTGGATTTGATTTAGATGATCAGATTATATATTTTACTTGGTATTGTGATCTAGTGAGATTTTGTGATCTCAGAAACAGAAACCAGAGTATCTTTCCATAGGTAGGAATATAAAGATGGTACCTCCAGATCAACCCTCCTGACCAATCCGACCAGATTGGCAGATTGTAATTTGTGATTCTTTGACTTCACAATAGCATGAGTAGTATTTGGTAGAAATTGCACTTCACATTTTAAATGTTGACCTTCTTTATGATTCTGCCTTGAGATTCTAGACATGGCAGTGTGCCCAGCTCAGTGCTCCCCGTGATCATGAGATAAAATGATCAGTGACCTACAGAGGACTATGTTGCTAAGTTGTGATGTTCAGTAGGGTAGGTGCATTGAATGCTTCTCATATTATGGTGTTTTCAACACACCAGTGGGACATAGCTCCATTAAAGCTCATCTGAAAATACTTTATAGTCAGAGTATTGGCTTTGGTCAGTTTCTCAAAGGGCCACAAATTCTTTGATGCCTCTTGAGAAGTGGAACCACGTTCCCTTCACCCAGGGTCGTTTCCAAGCTATAATTCCTTGAGTCACTTAGACCAATGCTGTATCACTGCCAAGATCAAGTTATAAAAGGATGTGCAATTCTTTGCTTAGTTAACTTGTAATATTCACATCTGGACGCTTCAACTGTAGTATAGAAGATGCTATGATCCTGGGGTCACGATGCTGTGAGAAGCCAGGCTCCACAGGAAGCCATACTCTAGTTTGCAGGTGCTTTTGTGACCAAAGCACCAGCTCTGCAGGAAAAACAAGCCTTTGGATGATTCTAGATTTCCACCACAGCCACCTCCAAGCAAATACTTTCTGAAAAGTTCCCAACTATTGTGAGGAAGAAATAAGCCATTGATAATACTGGACTTTCAGAGCCCTGGGTTCTCCGAAAATAGAAATTATTGAGAAGTCTTCCACACTTTTGTGCGCCAGGAAACAAGCAAGCAGGAAGGATCGTTCTCCCCTCACATGCTATGAGATAAGACCTGCTCTATCTTTCTTCCTGATTCCCATACACCTTTGGTTGACTCCCCTACCCATCTGCCTCTAAGAGCCAATACTCTCAGTCTTCTCTTTGCCAACAAAGGACCAATTCTGAACAAAATCCTTTCCTTAATGTTCTGTCTGGTCTTTTATACCATTCTCACTCGGCTCTCCCCAAACTGTTGCCCCAAAGAATCTAAGCACAATGAAATGGCTATCTTATAAGATTTATAGTTGTTTTTTTGCCACAAAATAACCAGAACACAGCTCATAGCCATCTCTCCTTATGACCTAAAATTTAAATCCTCACAAGTTGAATGCAGACCTTTTTTCTCCTATTTATATTCTCACAGGTACTTCTGGTTGTTTTTAATCAGAAGAGTTATGGTTTGATTCAATGTCCACAAGAGTTTCTCTATCCTGTTTTGAATTATTGCTCCTGTTTGATTCGTTCTCTTCCTCTGAAATACCAATTATCTATATGATTCTTTCCCTTCAGTGTAAATCATCAGTATTTTTTATTTTTATCTCTTTTCCTTTCCAGTGAATTCTAAAGTATCTTCCAGTGTGTTCTCCATAACACTGGTTTAATTTCTGATATATTCAAATACGATTTTATGTCTGAGATTATGGTTATAGTTTTTAAAAATCTCTCATTTTCTTTGTCAAACAAGTATGCTTCTCAGCAAGCTTCCACTTCACATCAAACATTCATCTCTTTTTATTATTTTCTCTTTGAGTTTTTTAATGTACAGCCCATATGTCTTTGAAATTAATCGGAGCACATGATATACCCTTGAATTTGTTTTCTGCTCTATCATTTTTTCTGTTCTTTTTATTTTTTAGTGTGTTTGTGACACATAATGAGCACCTTCACTATAGGTAGTTGTATACATGTATATATGGCTCTGTTTTTAAAAACATATTTTTATCTATAATTTGAGCATTTAGTCTTCCATTTTTTTAAGGTTAGAGATGTATTTTTGCTGATTCTGGTATTTTGGTTACCTATCTCTTCCAGTTTAATCACCAAACAAAGATCAGGAGCAGTTCTGCACTCCTTTGATTGCTTCCTATTTGGTTGCTGTAAGAATTCTTCCCATCTGGTTACTGTTAGAGTTCTTTTCGCAGATCCGAAGCTTTACATGTCAAAGAGGCAGGCATGCCTTAACCATGCTCTGTCATCTCTTATGGCTTGTAAATACACAGACATGACGCTGAATCATCTGACATCAATATGCTATAAGATTTTACTCTGTGGAATGGAGTTAGTTTATTTTCTGAATAACACTGAGTTTGATTTTGTTTGCTTTTGGTTTTTCTTTCTTTTCATTCTTGCCAGAAAGAGGAAGTAAGGAAATTCCAACATACAGCTTGGGTTCATCCTTTTGAGGTTCACTGGCTCTCTGTTGTCCGTTGTCAGTTCCCAAGACGGAAGCTCCATCTCCGTGGGAGGCTTTCATACTGCAGTTGGTCTAAAAGCATCTCTAAGTCTGACTTGGAATGTCCAGACCTTTATCATTCACAATTTGCCTGCTGACCCTACCAGATTGGCGGAACCTTTTTCTATCATGTTCATACTTCATATTAGTGTAGGGAACACCAACACTACTTACTACTTTGATGAAGTCAAAGTATTTATCTTCCACATTATTATATTGCAATGTCCAAGTACATGGCATAAATTATGCAAAAGTGGCTTGAGAGTTTGGAATAGAAAAAAAACAAAAAGTTTTTCATTGTTAATTATAGATTTTTTTAAGGAGACATCATTGGTGCTACTCTTCTGCAGGCTTCTTATTAATGTTTGTCACTTACCCTTTGCATGGTGACTTTTTAAAGGTTACATCACTTTTCTAGAAATCAAAACTTCAGTCAATGTAGCCAGAAAGAAAGAGCACAAAATTAGGTACCATTTGGTCCAATATTTACTGCACACAGAAAAAAAAAAAAAGCCTCATACTCCCATAATCACAATTGCAACTTGAGTGCATTTTAGCTGACATTTGTGTTTCTTAACAGAGTGCAGTGGGTGCAAGGGGAGAAGCAGAGGCTGAAATCCACAGCCCCTAATTTTGAGTTCTGAAAATGTATCATGCTATTTAGTTCCTGACCTTTCAGAATGTGGATGGTGGGTCAGCAGACAATAGTACTGCCTTAAAGATGACCAGGATACATTGTCCTGGCTTCTTCTAGACTTTCTCAAATCGTCTGTATTTTTAACAGGGTCCTCTTTGATCCACATGCATACTAAAATCAGAGAAGCACTGTACTTTTCAATGTTTTGGCAAGTTCTGGAGAGTAATTTCCATGTCTCTTAATTGCTTCAGCTGCTGTATTTGTACACATTTTGGGCTGGGAAGGCAGGAGTGTACCCTGTCAGACACTTTTTCGTTTCTGCTTTTATGAGTGGTTTTGCTAGTCATTGATTACTGCCACAAAAATAGTGATTAACTCCTAGAACTCACTGATCGAGCATGGATAAGTGATGACAGATTTATATTCTGTAGAGAATCTGATAAGAACAATTAAAATGTTAACATCCTGTAGACACCTTTACTATTAAGCATGGTGGAAGTTTGGTTTTATCAATCCAGTACCTGTAGTAGCACTCAGCAGGGCTTTCCAGTACACACATTTAAAGTAAAATGGGGTTTAAAATAGAGTTTCTAACCAAGTTTCTTTGTGGGATAAATGTAGCCTAGAATTTCAAATTATGTTTATGTCCAAAGCAGGTCCCCCAAATTCTATCCCAGATTAGCTGAAAGCTACTAGCAAAGGAAATAAATACTCTCTGTACATTTCTCTCAAAGAAAGGAGTTATTGGATTGGTCCAGGGTAAAGTATGAAGTGTGTAATAATTCCTCTGGGGCTTTCATTCTTGAGTAGAGATCAAGCCTTTTAATAAGCTGAATTTCAAAAAGAATATTAGAAACCACAGAAATGAAAAATAGATTCATCAGAGGCTACAATTCCCTTATTAAAGAATAACAACTCTTGGTATGTTTCAGTATCTACATTTACGCAAAATTTGATTAAAGAAATACTAAAATGGACTCATTCTGTTATCTGATGCATATCAACTTCAAATCTCCATTCATTCATTAAACTGTTCAATTAAATGTAAAGACAGGAATAAATCATTACCTATCAGTAATAACTCTCAGTATGAATAGTCTCAATTTTCCAGTTAAAAGATCGACTAGAAGAATGGATCAAGAAACAAAGTACAATGATATCTCATATACAAGAAACACATTTAACACAAAAAGAAATCTATACAGTAAAAATTAAAAGATGGAAAATAATATTCCATGTGACAAGAATCAGAAAAAAAAACTAGGTGTAGCTATTTTATATTCAGACAAATTGAACCTCAATCTGAAATGATCAAAAGAGACAAGGTTACAACATATTGGTTAAAGGAACAATCCAATAGGAAGAAATAATCCAACAGGAAAAACAATTATTAACATATGTACTGAAAAATGGTGCAAACAACTTCATAAAAAAGTACTACTGCATAAAAGATCAGACAGAAATAAACACATTTATACTGGGGTAATTCTATACACCACTAACACAAATAGATGGATCAAGAAGAAAAAAATTAACAAAGAAGTATCAGAGTTGAACAAAACCTTCCAACAAATGAGTTTAATGTATCTACAGAATGTTCCACCTCACAACAGCAGAATGCTCATTCTTTACAGCAACACATGGAATTTTTTTCCTAAATAGACTAAATATAAGCCAATAAGTCAGCCTTAAATAAATTAAAATAACTGAAATCATACCACACATATTATCAAACTACAGCTCAATGATGTTAGAAATCATACCAGAAGTTAAGATACACAATAAAATCAGTCCTAAGATACATATGAATTACCAAAACTAAACCAAGTAAATTTAAAAACTCTAAATAATTCAGTAACAGCAATGAAATTGAAGCTGTAATAAATAACCTACCAACTAAGAAAAGCTCAGATCTAGACTGATTCACTGATGAATTGTATAAAACTTTAGGGAAACCCTGACACCATTAGTCCTCAAGCTTTTTAATGAACTTCAAAGAGAAAGAAATACTCCCAAACTCATTCCTGGAAGCTCCTATTACTCCATTTCCAAAACCTCGGACTATGATCCAAGAAAAAAAGAAAACTACACTCTAATCTCTTAATCAATACAGAAGCAAAAATTCTCAGCAAGATTCTGACAAATATAATGCAACAACTTGTTGAAAATATCATAGATCATGACCAAGTAGGCTTCATTCAAGGGATGCAAGGACGATTCAACGCAGGCAAATCAATAAATGTAATACATCACATAAACATAATCAAGACAAAAATTACATGATCATCTCTTTGGCTACAGAAAAAGCCTTTGCAAAATACAACATCATTTCATGACACGAACAGTGAATAAACTAGGTATAGAGGATCTTATCTCAATTTGATAAAAGCCATTTATGACAAACCTACTACCAATGTCATATTAAATTGGGAAATACTGAAAGATTTCCCTCTAAAATCAAGAAGTCCAGGATGCCACTTCTAGTCAACACTATATTTGAAACATTAGCAAGAGGAATTAGACAAGAAAAAGAAAAAGAAGGGATATGTATAGGAAAGGAAGAAGCCAAATTATCATTTTCAGAGGACATGCTCTTCTACAACGAAGATCCCCCAAACTCTACCAACTCTTTCAAGTGATAACCAAATTCAAGCACATAGCAGGGTATGAAAGCAACACAATAAAATTAATAGGTTTCCTGTACATGAATAATGAGTTACTGAGAAAGAAATTAATAAAAATATCTTCACAATATTAACAAGAAAAATTAAATACTTAGGAATGAACCTACTAAGTAAGTGTAAGACCTCTACAATGAAAACTATGGTATTCTAAAAAGCAACTCAAAGAGGACATCAGAGGATGGACAGATATACCCTTTTCCTGGATAGGCAGGTCCAATAGAGTCAAGATAGCCATACTTTCAAAATTGTTCTATTGATTTAATATGATCCCAGTCAAAATTTCAGCAGCATAAAATGACAAACTACAGAAGGGTGAAAAATCTTTACCAGCAATTCCTCAGACAGAAGAGTCATTTATAGAATATATAAAAAACTCAAAAATAAAATTAGAAACCCTGTGTCTGGATGTCCCCCCAAAGCCTCATGTGGTCGTTAAAGGTGGGCTTTTCAGAGGTGGCTGAATTTAGAGTTTGTGATTGGTTCACTGTCTAGTGCTGGATTTGGGGGTGTGTTTTCTATAGTCAATCCAGGGTGAGTGAGCTGCAAACAATATAAAGGTCAGAAAAGAGACCTGCTTCTCTTTTTGCTCTTGTGGCTTTTGCTGCTGTATTTAAGAAATGCCCTTCTTCTACACCACCCTGCCTTAGAGCCAGCTGATTATGGACTGAAATCTCTAAAACCTGTGAGCTGAATAAATCTTTTCCTCTTTAACACTTGCTGTTAAGTATTTTGTCTCAGCAGTCAGAAAGTAACTAAGACATTCAAATAAAAGATCCAATCAAAAAATGGCCAATAAGACTTGAAAAAGGCTCAACATAACTGGCAATTAGAAAAATGTAACTTAAAACAACACTGAAACTTTATTTTATCCAAGAAAGAATGACCATCACCAAGGTATCAAGTTATAACACATTCTGAAGAGGCCCTGCTACACGATTGATGGGAATGTAAACTAGTACAACCACTATGAAAAACTGTGGAAATTGCTTTAAAAATTAAAGTAGAAACTCTATTTGACCCAGTTATTTCCCTTTAGGATATCTTCCTGAAAAAGTTAAAAACATCATATGAAAGTGATATGCATACCCATATTTATAGCAACACAATGTTTGATAGATAAATCTTGGTAGTGGCCTATATGGCCATCAATAGATGAACAGAAAAGGCAAATGTGGTATTTATACAAAGTAGAGTACTACTTGGCGGTAAAGAAAGATAAATTTGAGTCATACGTAGGAAATAAATCAGATACACAGACTTAAAAATCACATGGTTTATCTCATACAACAAAGTCAAAATAAAAATAAAAGTTAGATAACAGTAAATAGGGATATTGAGCTGTTTCAGTGGGGAACGGGAATACAAGAATTGGAGGGAAGGGAAGAAAAGAGCATAAAAAAGGAAATTGGGATATATTATGTACATGTACTCTTTTCCCATAAAAAAGTAAACATCTAATAACAAAATAAAATTAAGACGAGAAAAAGCAAAATATTGCCCTCCGTGTGCCATTGTTTTAGAAGTTGTCTTCTTCTGTCTTGTCTTACTCTCATTTATTTTTTGTCCATTCATCCAGGCCATCCTTTGAGTAAAACAGACTCCACTTTAGTGCCTCCCTCACCTGATCCTGCCTTGAGCTGGCTGCTGCCGAAGAAACGCAGAAATCAATGGGATAACAAGGTCCCCACATTTGCTGACTTTTCATGCAGTCATTTGAAAGGAAGAGCTTTGTGCTCTCTGTGTTAAGACTCAGTTTTGCTTCCTGCCCCTGGCTAAATTCCACACTGAGTGATTTCAACTGCTACAGGTTAATTTTCCTGTAATAGCCTCATTGTGATGGAAGGTTTTGGAAATTACAAAAATT
Source organism: Cavia porcellus (assembly GCF_034190915.1). Classification (NCBI taxonomy): domain Eukaryota; kingdom Metazoa; phylum Chordata; class Mammalia; order Rodentia; family Caviidae; genus Cavia; species Cavia porcellus. Next base: position 43,477,760 of record NW_026947512.1, read on the forward strand.
ATATGCACTACTAATTGGCCTGTCTTGTTTTGGAGCGGCTCCCTGGGTTGTAACACAGTCAGAGGAGGCTGCAGTAAGGCTGGTTCTGATTCCCAAACCAGTGCTCGGCAGGAAGACAGATGAGACAAAAGAAAACAGTTCCAAGAGAATCACATGCAGCGTATGATTGTTTTCCTTTTAATTGGCTGGGAAAGTGTTCTGGAGAGATGTATTCTCTTTCTTCGGGACTCAAGGCAGCATTTCAACAAGAATTCTTAAACACCTACTGTGTCCAATCATGGACTGAGTCAGCAGTACATGCAAAAACAGGACACACAGCTCCCTAGGCTTAGGGCTTTAATTTAGAAGGAAGAAAATATCAAGTCATATAGCCATGTAGATGGTTTCATAGTTGCTTAAGGAATGATATAAGTGTACAAAGAAAATGATCTCGATGGCTCTTTATAGTTAATCTGCTTTTTGCAACAAATTCCAGCCCATCTCTCTATCTTACCCATTTTTCTGATGCTGAGAAAAACACTCAGCGCCCACAGGAGAGGTTCTCCGTCCTGGTCCTCATGAGGGCTGAAGGGCTTTGTCTCTCCTGTAAAGTAAGCTGGTCACTGCCCTTTGTAGAATCTTTCAGCAATGTGTGTTTTCCTGGACTGGACCTTTTCCTACCCACCATTGCCATCAAGCTCTCTGCACCTATTTTCAGAACTCGGGGTTTTCCATATTACTAGTGTTTCATGGCTGGTCCTCTGTAGAGGACTGGGAACACGGTTTCAAACCCAAATAAGTTCCCCATGTATACTGCAAACCGTCATTCTTATATTGTATGGGACATGGTCCAGAGTTAAAGGTTTTCATTTTTCTGTGGTCACAGAAGGCCTCAGATATGGCCAGGGAAATAAATTCTTAGCTTTATTTCCCTCCATGCTTTATAGATGTTACTTACGTTTCCCCTGCCACCAGTTCAGTTTAGACAGTCTTTAGGATCTGATCTCGTCACTCTTCCTTTTGTCTGCATCCTTCCTCTGGTTGAAAGAGATGAATCTGGAATTTGAGAATTTTCTAAGTTAGATTCTTCCTCTATCAGGGAAATAAGCCTCTTGCTCAAATCATTGTTGCCAAAAAGGGCTCGCCTCCATCTATTCTGCAAAAACACCTCCTAATTGAATCCTAAGGCTTAATTTATGATCTGCTAAATATTGGTTCATCTATTAACATAAGTAGAATTTCAATCCTCAAACCTGTTATAAAAACCAATTTGGATATCAGAAATACAATTTAAGCTCTTTTTTTACACATAGAGGGCAGTTAAGAGCAGAAATTGAAGCAAAATTCTTAAATTTCGCTCTTCACCGTACCAATTTTTAGGTTTCTGATCTTCTGGAGATTATAATTCTTCTCTGTGCCTCAATTTTTTATCAAAAATATCAATATATACACGACAGGGTCACAGAGTAAATGATACAAGTTTGCATCTGTGAAGAATAGAAATAGTGACTGACATATAGCCAGAAAATAAAAATGTTGACTTTTTAATGTGAAATTATCCCGGAAATCCAGAAAGAAAGCAGAGAGGAACAAAGTTGGGAGGAAAGGGAGTTGGTGGAAAAGTCCACATCAGGTAATGTAAGAGAAAGTTGCATAAATATATTTCCAAAATATCATTTCCCTTATACTTTTATAAAACAGTTAAAGAAAAATTAAAGACAAATAAATAAGGACTGAATTTCATTCCTCTTGTCGTATTTGTTGCTAGCAATAATACCATGAGAGCCGAGGTGAATTTCAGTGGATGCGTTCCAGGGAGTTTTGCTGAGGTCTAAGACCTGCATGTCTCTGTATAAATGGAGAGGGTGGAGGAGCCTAGAAGATATAAATGGAAGGGATGCTATCTTTATAGGCAAGATGGGAAACAGTGTGGGCTTTGTTAGGGTCTTTGGTGACTTCCTGATTTTTATGGAAGATGGTTTAAGAATAAAGTGAAATGAATTCAGTTTTCTCCTTGAGAGAGAAGTCTGTATAGCTAGGACCAGACAGCAGATGGCAGGGTAATCCAGAAGCCAACCTCAGTGCCTCCGACTAATCTCGAGATTGTTCTTCCCTCTTGAAAGAAACAGTAGTAGGCAGGACTAGTGCGCTCTGCGCAGTTTCAAAAGCAGCCAATCCAAGTGCTCGCTGGCAATCCCCACCCGCACCCCCACCCGCACCCCCACCCAGTCCGGTGGCCCCCCACCTTGGCTTTCCTCCCCACTAGTCTCTGGTCCTGTTTCCTTTTTTAGCTTTGCTCAACCTTCTTGCTTTATAAGACAAGACACTCAAGGTTAAAATGAACAGTACAAGGTTTGCTGGGAGAACCAGTTAGAGTAAAACTCTTTAGTACCTTGTTTCTGACTAACCTGTGCTCCTCTTGAGCCATCACGACCAGGACCTGAGAGCAACCAGGCTGAACATTATCCTGGGACAGTACTCGGCAGAGCAATTGTGGTTTCTCTTACTTTTCCGTTTTCAGGGAGAGAAGAACAGGAAAATGAAGGAATGGATTGTGATTTAATTATCCTCAATACAATTATCTCATATAATTATAGCCGTGCTTGAAGTCTAAGCTAGTCAGCGCTTCATGATTCTCCTGATGTTAGTGCAGACAAAATCAGAGAACAACTTTCTACCTAGAGTTTCAACAACCACATCGATCTCAAGTGCAATAGGCTTAATATTCCGTATTTGGATGCAAGTGAGTGTTACTATTTATACACTTATCTTCCCAAGGCTCTTATGATTATTTTTAAGAGTAAAAAAAGCCATGGAGTAAGAAAGTTTACCAGCAGGAGTTCTAATCTTATTTTAGAATTCTGCAAGAACCTGTCACTGAAAAGGCAAATTCCCCAAAATGCCATCCAGGGGGCTTGCCAAAATCCCAGCAAGTGTCCTGGGAACTGCCAGAAGAGCACTAGTTATTAGGCAGAGTTTAATTTGTGCATATCCATTAACAGAACTCTCTAATTAAAAAATCAATGGATGCCTATGACATTAACCAGAAAAACCTAATAGAGGTCCATTAAAAATTTTTTCTATTCAATTAACTTGAACACAACATGATGGACTCAATAGATATTTTAATTAGATGCATATGAAAAGAAATTTTGCAAAATTAAACAGACCCTCTATTTGTAACTGATATGAGGAAACAGCAAAGATTTTCTCAGATACCTAATGATGGGTCATTTCCTTGAGAGGGACATGAATTCTTAGGCATCATTCTTACACATCAGTCCTCCAACCAAAAGCTGTCCTTTACAAGAGACGCTGCACTGACCTGCCCACTTCTTTCTCAGTTCCTTTATGCTGAGTGAGATATCCATGTGCAAGGCACAAAAGCCAAGTTTCCATAGACTGTTTACTAAACTCACTGCTCCAACATAAATGGCTCTACCTTGCAGGGTGAATATATGTTCAGGATTTCCCTGGACAGTCTCAGTGTATGTCAGTTGCATTCAGATAACTTCTAATAGTCTCTTTTTGCTCTAAATACTGTCCTGCTTTGGGCAATAAACTATAAGTCATCCTACTCGTTTATACAACATCTTCACTTCTTGTATCACCTTGCTAACCTAGCCCTTTCAATTCTTGGTAGAAACAAAAAAGGCTAAATTTTGGGAAATGGATGAGTTCTTGTTACAGACTATGTAAGGATAAGCAAATGGGACACTAGTCTCTTCCCTCATGCAGCTGTCTGTTCTCCCTCAAACTCCCACATTTATCCCCAACACTTTCACATTAAGATTACTACTGACATCTCTTGAATGAATTTAACATAAAGCTCCTTCCAGAAGTGCTAACTCTGAGATGGCTCTGTCCTTTCTGAGGTATTATCCTCCCCCAAAACAACTTATAAGTAATGAGCTACACAGCCTTGAGAGAGGGGATTCTTTGTAAAATGCTGCCTTATCACTCTGGCAAAGTAACAGTCTCCACGGAGGCCCACTTTCTGATATCACACTCTCCATCCAATGCGTCATCTTTGGTTTTTGTGACCAATATGTGATGTGTCTCCTTGCAAGATCAGATCATGAAAGCCGGCTGTATCCTTACTTCTTCCCTGATCCTCTGTCTTTCTGATGACTGGAGGAAGACATGCTTGAAATCTCTTGTACACAGCCTTAGGAGGAAGGCTGTGTCTGAGGAGCTGACGTCTGGTCAGCCACAGGCAAAGAACTGAGCTTTACCAATACCCACATGAGTGAGAAAAATGAATACTTCATTTGAGCCTTGAAAAGGCTACCATTCTGGCCAATAGCTTCTCTGGAGCTTGGTGAAAAACTCTGAGACCCTTAGAAACTGTGAGATAATAAATACACATTTGGGTCATTGTTAACTTCGGGGGCAATTTGTCATTTAGCGATAGCTAATTGATACAACTGAAACCCCTGCCACCTAGGGGAATGTAATTAGATAAGATTAAAATGCTGTCCAAAAAATGAATCAGTACAATAGATGGAGATGATGTGGACATGATTCATTCATCTATTCTTTCAACAAGTGTTTATTCTCAGTGTCGTGTAGGGGTACTTGATGCTGTATCCATGGTAGTGTGGACAGGGACAGACTAAGGACATAAGATGAAGACTTGATTTCATTAAATTTGTAGCTAGTAAAGTCTGGCAAACACAGGAAAATTTGCAATTTGTTTCTGAGGCCATCTCTATTTGCAATGGCAAATATGTAAAGATAGACATGAGGATGTTAAATATATAGCGAACACTTAGAACTTTTCCTACTATATTATGCATGCAGGTATATAACACTCAAAAATCAAATGATTTGCTTTGATGGTTGTAACATTTGACTAAAGTTAATAAGTTTAGGACTCATTCTCCCCAGCTTGAGGAGAACCAAAATAAAACCAATGTTTAACACAAAGAAATTTGTATATTAATATCTGATCAAGTAATTAATTTTAGCTGAGTACTGAATTGTGGTAATACATTTTTGTGGTGATAGTTAACATGTGGTTTAATGCAGGAGAGGCATAGAAAGCACTCACTGAGGTAAACTAGCCCTGAAATTTTGGTACAGCTTCTTAATTTTATCATAAAAATGGAAATGGTGACTGTTTAATCTTAAATTCCAGGTCCAGCACTAACTTCTTCAATGATCTGAAAGAGACAATTTCCTGCTTCACATTTCTATTACATACATTCAATGGAGATAATAATACTTGGCTGGCTGTTTCACAAAGATTTCAAAACTAAATTCTAGAGTCCTGGATAAGAGCCATGCGAGGGTGAGTTATCACAGGAGGATTTGTCTCTTCCATGCTGTGCTGTATCATCATTGTTTCAAGGACATTTCAGGCCACAATTGTGTGACCTGTAGTTCATTAGTTGGCTCTCCTGGCTTCCAGAACCCAGTAAGAAGAGGACATTACTTCTGCCTGCGGCCACACGCACACCCTTGTTCACACGGAACAATCAGTGCTGACACCTCCAAGGTTACAACCACTCCTTTCAACTTCCTTTTTTCCTCCAAAGCTTAAAGTAATAATCATAACCATTTTAAAGATTTCTCATGGGAAGCTTGGGCCTGACTAGAAGGGAAATCAATTGTTCCTTGGACAGCTATTATTGTAAGAATTAATCACCCCTATTTGCAATTACTGTACCGTAGAATTATCACTAATATTTATGCCAGTCTGACTGTGGCAAGAGACTGCATTTCCTTGGCTGCTATTACCCCAGAACAGCGAGGCAGGGTGAAAAAATAAATGAAACGGAGCCTGCGGATGACAGGCTGAGAGGATAGGATTCTCCTACCGTCAGGCCAGGATGTATTAAACAGCCACAGCCCGCTCCTGTCACAACAGTAACCCACTCAGCTGGAAGTTTTCCAGGAAAAGAAAAGAACTTACATACGTTTGAAAGGATACAAAGTAGAATCATTCTCAGCCTTAAAAATCTATTTTCTGAGCTTACATAACTTATTTCTCATAAAGCATATGGTTCTTGGTCTTAACTAAAAGACAATAAAAATAAAAGCCATAACATCACTCCCTCTCTTGAAATGAGCTTTCCACTGTGTACAGTTGGACTGGCAATGATGACTTACCCTCTCTGTATTGATGAGGAATAATTTAGCATTAGAATTTACCAAGGAATACACAAAAGAAAAGTCTGCTTGTCTGTTTGTGCAACACCAACTTAAACTTAAAATAATTTAAAGAAATCTTAAGTTTAAGTTTTCTACTTTATTTCTTAAAAAATACATAAGTAGTAAATAAAAATGTTAGAGGCACTACAAATGTGAAAAAGCATATATAACTTTTCCTGTGATCCTCCTCCAGAGTGCCCCAACTCACCATGTGAACTGTAAAAATCAGGAAATGAGCATTGAAATGACAGTATTATCTAAGGTACATGCCTGCAACTTTCACTAATTTTCTAATTAATACCATTGTTTCAGACCCAAGGTTATATCCAAAATTATATCACTATATCCCCTGTCCTTCATCTACCTTGATCTGGGACAGTTCTTTTTTCAGTCTTCCAAAGTTACAGCTTCTACCACCAGGATATTGACATTAGCAGTCAGGACACAGACCGTTCCACCAACACGAGAATCACTGATTCTGCCTTTTATAACCACACACTCCCCCCCCCCATTCTCTTCTTTTAACCCTTCACAACCTCCAGTATGTTTTTCATTTTCATAGTTATCGGCTCAATAATGTTTTATTAAAAGCTGCCATAACAATTTCTATACAGGTTTTCAAATGATCATATGTTTTCATTTACCTGGGACAAATGTCCAGAATTACAATTATTAGGTAGCATAATAACTATCTGTTTAGTTTTTGAAGACATTAAAAGCTGTGTTTCAATGGCCACATTGTTTTCTGATCTGCAAAATATAGGTGATCCAGGTATTCCACATATTCACCAGTATCTGCTGTTAGCATTCTTTATTATTTTAGTCATTCTTCAAGTAATAGCTATATCTTATTTTAGACTTTTTTTTGCATATGGCAAGGATGCTTGTCATCTTTTCCTCACTTCTTCTTTGTTTCTTTTGTGGTGTCAGAGTTTGAACCTTGATTCTCCTACATGTTACCACTCTCTACCACCTGAGCTACACTCCAAATTCTGAATCTTTATCATGTATGAATTTTGTTTGGTAAAATATCTGCTCAAGTCTTTTGACAGTGTCTTACTAAGATGTTTTTCTGTTGCATTTTGCATTATCACATGCATGGTGTACAAGCGTGCTCTTCCAGACTTGTACCTTCATCCTCATATGATAGCGTTTATCAGAGCAATATTTTTGTTTTGAAGAAATCTAATTCGTCAGCTTATCCTAAAAGGTATTATGCACTTGGGGTTAAATTGCGAAGTTTTTCCTTAGTCCAGATTCTAAGATTTTTTTTCTTAAAAGTTTTTATAACATTTTTTCATCCAGATCTAAAATAATGCTGGGGGAAGTGGTCATTTCTGAGACAAAAGAAAACAAAACAGGGAAAAGAGAAGGGAAAAAAGAGAAGAGGAGAGGAGAAGAAGAATTTAACTTTGTCTTATTATACCATGCTTAGCCCCATTTCCTAAAGATTGTCTCAGCTGCTAAAGATTTTCTCATATTTTTGTTCACAAAACTTCATTTGAGTCACTTTCCCATCACTGTTGTACTACGCCTGACACCTGCAACATAAAAAAGGAGAGGTGTATTTTTGGCTCACAGCTTTACAAGTTTCAGTCCATGGTTGGCTGACGCCAGTGTAGAAATGGCATGTAGAAAAGGCCTAAGCTGAAGAAAACTTTTCACACCGTGCTGTCCAGGAAACAGAGGGAGAAGGGAGGCACAGGCAGGGAGACACATCCTTCCAGGTCATGCCCCAGAGACCTGTCTCTTCAACAGCGCCCACCTCCAACAGCACATTCAGACATAGCATATTAGGACCCAGTCAGCTTCCAAGAGTCCTGCACTTGAGTACTTGATTCACTTCAATAATATAATAATTTGTAGTATGTTTGTTGTTGTTCTTGTTTGGTTTGATTTTTTTGCTTTTTTTTTTTCTTTGCTTTTCTTTCTCATTCAGTTCCCAAAATGTTGTTGGAGTAAGTGGGCATTCCTGAATTAAAGAAAGAAAAAGAAAAGAAATGAAAGTTAAGCTTGAAAATCCACTTTCCACAGCACAGCTTTTTGAACAATGCAATCTTTCTTCCATTGAAAAAATCAGGCAGACGTATTTGTGTGGAAGATCTCCTGTTTCATTCCATTCATCCACTTATGTTTATGCCTTCACCAACATCCATAATGTTGAATACTGTTGCTATGGAAACTGCTTTCTTTTTCATAATAGTTTATTTATTCTAATTCCTTTAAATTTACATATAAAATTTAGAAAATCTGTTTCTATATCTACTAAATATTTGGCTAGTGTTCTGATAAACATTATCATAAATTTGTATCAGCTTGAAAATAATTGATATCTTTCCTATGTTGAGACTTCAAATTGATGAACAGGATGTTTTTTTCTTTTTTTCTTCTTTCATCGGCATTATATTTCATTTGCTTCTTGAGCTTATAAATTGTAGTGCTTTTTCAATGATATCATTCACTTTTTCATTACTGGCATATAGATCTGCTATGTTATTTGTATCCATATTCTGTCTTCTGTAATGTGGCTGAATACATTTATTAGTTCAACAAAGTTCTCTGTTTTTAATCGGATAACAGCAATCAGGGTTTGGAAATCCTGATTATGCAGAAATGTTGTAGTCTGGGACTGCAAGAGAAACAATAATATACAGGACACACAATTTATGGTATTATTTATAATGATCACCCAAGGAGTCAAACGCAAAGAAAGTACAGGAAATCTGTCCACATACTAAAGGCCTAGAGAATCCAGCCAAGAGTCTAAATCCCATGGCAGTGCCTTGCATGAGTTCAGCTGAAGACCTAAAGCCCATGACAATGCCTCACAGGAGTCCAAATGGAGGCCTAGAGCCCAAAACAATGATTCATATAGGTTGTTTCACAGATCTGTGCTGGGGAGATCAGTGATGGAAGCCAGAAAGTCTGTGCCAGCAGGATAAAGAATCTATGCCAGTAGGCTGAGGGATCTGCACTGGAGCCAGGAAGCAATGCTCAAAGTATGGACCAGAGCTTCCCTAAAAAGTATGACAGCTATCCTCAGTTGACAACAAGCCCCAAGTCCCTCTGATGATGATAACAACAGAGTTCATATCAGGAAACCAGTGTGACAAGCTTCTCTTGGAAATTGAGTATCACACATCTTCCCCTCTGGGGCCAGCAACAAATGCTCAAGGTAAGGACCAGAGCTTCTTCAAAGTGAACCACAGCCATTCTCAGCAACAGGAAAGAAGCTCAACAAGCTCCTCCAGAAGAGCCCAAAGCAACAGAAGAACCAACAGCACCATGGAGAATCAACAAGCTCAAGGCCAAATCCTAACTGAGAACTTCAGTAAAATTATAATAAAAATTAGATGTTCCCAGGATAGAGTTTCACAGGGTATTCATTCTCATCGCACAGATGAAAAGATGAAAGAGGGATGTAGAATAAAAGTGGACCAAAGTGAGACTGAAACCCAGCAAGGCAAATATTAAGTCCCATAAGTCCACCTGACAGCTGAGGAATGTAGTGGCTTGAGGCTCACCACAATACGCTTGACCTAGCTTCTGTGACTTTGCCTTTTGAGGTCCGAATAGCCTCTTTCCTGATGTGGCTCCATTTACTCCTTCTAGCTTTCCTTGGAGGTAGTCTATGGTCCTGATATCTTCAACTTCTTGAGGTCTCTAACATAGCTTCTACCTCAGTCCCACAGCTTCACTCTTGATCCTCTGAGTGGCTTCTGTCACACCAGTGCCTGGCTTCCTATGCCTTTGAAACAGGGTGGAAATTTCCATAATCCTTTATCTATTGCATTCTGCATGTCTATAAAGCCATCATCACATGTATGACACCAATGTTTGCTGCTAGCAGAACAATAGCTTTGGACCATCACTGTAGCAGTCTCTGAGTGCTGGACAAATCAGCATGGTGAAATTAATTGAGGGAACCAATTCATTAGGTATCCTTTTTTGAACGGAGTTTACAGAAACTGTCATCTCAAATAAAAGGTTTACCATCTTCCACCCTTGACCCTTCACTGGGTGGGATCTTGCTAATTCCTTGAGGAATGTTTTTTTGCCCCAGTTCAAAGTGGGTTTTGTTTCATGGTGCTAATCTTTTCAGAACCTACACCTTTTTCTTTGACCCCAACATCACAAAGTCTTCTTTTCTGGTATACAAGAAGGTTTTCAAATTTCTCATCTCTAATATCTGTTTCCAACTCTCAATATATATCTGACCAGCCAGTATCGTAAAGCAGTATTGTATTGGACTGCTGTGACAGTTTCTCCCCCACATCAGTTATTCCATCCACATTAAACTCAGCATCACACAAAATTTCAGGACACTAGAAAGTACCACAAATAGCTTCTAGTCCAGTTCTCAGTGGAGTCCTTATTCCATCTGAAACACTCTGCGCCTGGCCTGTATTGTCCCCATTGCTGTTAGCATTCTGGTCTTCTAAGCTCCCCGAAAAACCATTCACCAAGCTTTGCTTATGTCAACTAGGACTTCATTTTATACCTTCAAACCTTTCCAGATCTCTCCTATAATCCAGTTCCAAAGGCTACTAAACTGTGTACTCAGACATAATCATGGCAAAGCCTCACTTCCCCGATTTTCTGTATTAGTCAACTTTCTCATCACTGAAACAAAATACCTGACGTCACAACTTGAAGGAAGAGAAGTTTAATTTGGTTCAAGGTTTCAGTGGCTTCAGTTTATGCTTGGTTAGCTCTGGTGCAGAAACAACATGACCATAGGGCATGGTGGAGAACATTGCTTGCTTTGTGGTGATTAGGAAAAATACACAGGGAAAGAATACCAGAGTGCAAAGAACCAGGTCCCAGATAAAGTCCTCCTGGTCATGCCTCTGTGATCCACACAGACACACTCAAAAGTGTACTTATTGATCCTTTAGACAAATGACTCACAATTTTTTTCAGCAATAGTGACTAGTTATTTGGAAGAATTTTATTTTTCAATAGATGGATGGATGGCTTGTCTTTAGTTTCTTTTTATTAGAAGTATATGTTCACAGTTAATAATAGCTACAATTCCAATGAGTAGCATCACGGCTCTACCTCAGATCATCAGACAGTGGAAACTCATAAGAAATATGCAGTCTAGAGTCCTCACACATGCAGCTCACAGAAGAATACATGCTCCAATGTGAACCTAATACTACCACCAATCTAACAGGAACCAAAGCTCCAGATACAAATAGCTATACTTGATGGATTGTTGTTCACCTTGTGAAGCCTGGTTCACAAGGAGCCAGAGACAAATATGCATCCCCACCCAGGGGCCAGTGTTCCCTGCCCAAGAGGACTCTTAAGCCAATTAAGTTGACAATTCAAACCAGTAACTACTTCGTGTCACCTATTTTTGCATTATTTTTCACTTCCTGTATTCTAGAATCTGAAAAATGAGGTCATGTAAGAGTGCATATCCTTGTCTTGCTCCCAATTCTAGGGGCAAAATATGCAAATTTTCACTAAAATATTAGTATTAGTTTATTTGAAGATAGTCTTTGTCAAGTTTAGGAGGTGGAACTTACATTCTGTGCCTGCTTTTCTGAGAGATTTAATCATAAGTAGTTTTAAATTTTCACATAAGTGTGTTGCATTAATTGCTCTGATCATATGATAACTATTCTTTAGCTTGTTAATAGGTTCAGTTAAATTGATTTTCAAATGTTGAAGAAGTCTCAGATAACTGGAATAGACTTTAATTAGTCATGGTATATAATTTTTCATATATATTACTGAAAATCTACTCACTAAAATTTGCTAAAAATATTTGTATCTATACACGTAAGAAAAAATTGTCTGCAGTTTTCTTTATATTCTTTTTAAATTCATTCTTTACTATATCTGGTTTTTAAAAAGGTAGTATTAGATTCACAGAATGATTGAAGAATTATTTCTTCCTGTTATATAGTCTAAAGGTGATTCTTTAAAAGTGACGCATTTCTTTTTTAAAAATTTGGTAGAATTCCTCTGGACTCATTTAGGGCTGGTGATTTTCATTTTGTGAGTGTTAAAACCATTAATGTTCTTTCCTTAATAGCTATGGGATTATTCAAATTATCTATTTAATGTTGAGTGTATTTTGGCTTTTGAGGAATTGGTCCTTTCTATCTAAATTTTCTGGTGTATGTATGCAGAGTTGTTGATAACTTTATTATACATCTCAGTATCTTCAGGGAAAGGTGATTTTGACAGTACCTGGCTGATTTCTGTGCTTGTAAGTTAATATTTTCCTATAATAATTAATAACTAGTATATGGTGAGACATTTTATTGTTACTTAAATGCTTTTTGTTCAACATACTTTCAGTGGCTAACCTAGTGCCCATTAAGCTTCTTGCTGGAAGCAATTAATATTGTGCTTTTTGCCAAAGGATCATTTTTCATTTTCTTATATATTTGTTATGTATACTTTAAGAAATTTCATTTTTTTGCTCAAGAGTACATATTTATAAAAAATACTTGAAAACAGAGAATTTAACATAAAAGTCTAGCTTTTATTTATTCTAGAATAATTTATTGTATTCAAATTATCTCACATTTGGCCAGTGGTAACTGTTCAATGTGGCTTCTATAACTTTTTGAAAAGTATCATTCTTTCCAGGTTTTTATTATTTTATGGAATGAAACCTCTTCAGATGCTTTTTTGTTTGGGGGGGTTTACCAGGTATTGAACTCATGACTTCGTGTTTGCCAAGCAGGTGCTTGTGCTGCTGAGCTAAATCCCCAGCTCTCAGATGCATCTTATTCACTTCTACCTCCACTCAGAACTCTATAATATCCTTCAATATAAAAATGGTGATTTTTTTTCACTTCCTATATCCTGGAAATGCCTCCAAACCTATTAATGTAAGTCTTCTTCATTGTTTTTTAACATTACATTGTATTTCTTTGTGCAGATGTATCATAGTTAATTCAAATACACTTCCATAGAGGTAATTAGAATGTCCACAATCTTTTGGAATTGTAGTATTGTACAGTTAACCTATACAAATGTAACTTCATATTGTTCAAGGTGTATCTCCAAGGTAAATTCCTAGAGGTGGGATTTACTTGATTAAAGTAGGCAAATATGTACTTTTGTTAAATATGGCAAAATTCCAACTCAGAAGAAGTACATGGGCTTGCATTTTGCATTTCCATGACAAAACATAAGAAAGTCTGTTCCCTAAAACCCCAAGAACAGGATACATTGCCTGTTTTGAGATTTGAAAATCTGATAGATGCCAAAATGTAGTTTAGCATACTTTTGATTTGCTTTCATACAATTCTAAGTTAGGACATTTTTCTGTTTATTTTGGGATAGCTATCTAATGTATAATTATGTGAAGTGTGGTTATTGTTTTCTCATATTTCTTTTATCTTTTTTCCTTCAGTTTTAAGAATTCTATATATTTTTAAAATATCAATGAATTTTCAGTATGACCTTTGTTCAACTACTTATTTCCAGTTTTCCAGTGGTCTTTCCACTTTAATGATGGTGCCATCTCTCAACCATGCTTTTTCAAATGTACTGGGTCATCAAATTTATCATTTTTTTTAGTCTTTTAGTTTTAGGTCATACTTACTTATCCTTCTCCTACACTGAAGTTAAAGTGAAATATGTTCCTGCCTTCCATTAGTACTTGTATGATCTTATTTTTTACATTTAGATCTCTTATTCATTTAAAATTTATTCTGCAATAGAAGCTCAGCATTTTGTCTCTTTCAAATGACTACTAAATCACTTGAGCAATACTTATTAAAATTTGTGTCCCCAACAATTTGAGATGTTATAATTGTCATGTATCAAATGTTCACAGTTTACTACATAATTGCTAGCTTTGGGCATTTATTCTATGTGTATCTGTACTCTATTCAGTAACACACCCTCAGACTTCTACTTGGCAATACTTTGTGTCCCACTTCCTTTCTAGAGAAGATTAGCACATAAAGCACTTTTTGAAACATGTCGACTATCCTCAAAGACATGAGTCTATGGGCCTGTTTTTTCTCATTGGATGTATCACCTTGATTTCTGAGGCTCAGCCATTACATTTGTAAATTAGAGAGAATAACAGCAGCCTTAAAGTTCTGTGAGGATTAACCAGAGTAATGTTTATCAAACTTCTGTATTACCTGTTATTGTTGTCATTATTATTATTGTTAATATTGGAGTAACAGAGATGACATTTAACAACTCAGTTCCCACAATCAGACAGACGGAACTTCCGGCCTTATATTGAATATGTAACTGTGATCAAGGTAATAGTGTCTTTCTGAGTCTTATATTTTTCATTCTTAAATGAAGCTAATAATCACAGTTGTATTTCCAGCTTGTAAGGATTTATTATAACATTGTATGAAAACCTTTACCACAGTGTATGACACATAGACTTTGGTTCATGTTAGAGTCTTGCTGTTCCTCATCTATGAATGTGATTAACAACTTTTGGGGCAAAAAGCTATTCTTCCTAGACATCACAGTCAAACATCTGCTTCAGTGAAATTAAGCAAGTAGATAATCAGTTTTTTTAAGGATATGTAAATAAATCATATACCTTCTAACGAGGAGCGGGACTATACAATTTTTTTGTTTATTTGGCAAATTACACACACAGCAAATTTCTAATGTCCCAATCAAGTGTGTTTACTATATTCTCTACATTCAGTGCTTAGCACATTTTGCAAACCTAAAGTCAATTGTGATGCTTTCTACACAGCATGTTTTTGGAGAACCAGCTACCTGCCTTAATTTTGAGAATCTCTATATTGTGTCATGAGTTCTTTTCCATGCTCTGAGTCATGAGCCAGGTGCTAGACTTTTTAGAGGTAATTTACAGAAGATCTCTTCATTAAAGGGATTTGTTCTCTGCCACTTTCAAACCGCTGTTCTTTGGAGAGGGTTGATTTTAAGGGAAATAAAACAAGTGCAGATGTTTTATTCTATAAAGAGCTTCTCAGCTCAATGCAAACCTTCTTGTTATCGATTGTTTCTCAAAGATACAAACTTACCATAAGCTTAATTCTGTGAGGAGGCATCTCCAGTATAATTGTTCTCTTTCCTTAAAAATGTGAGAACTTGGGGAATAAAATTCCTGTTCATTTGTCTTCTCCCTGCTATCTAAGTGACTGTCTGGAAGCAATGTTTGGTGTCGTTCCTAATGTCCTCATGAAACTTATCCTAAGCTGCTGTGATTTTTATCTTATCTCCTAAGGGTGCATAACACATTTCACCTGCCTACTGGGCCTGTGTGATACCTCAAGCCCACAATGTACTCTAATATCCTCTTCTGCACTTGATTAATAATGCATACTCGTAGCAGTCTGCTAGAATTTTCCACGTACTAACAATTAACTTGCACTTTATTCCAATAAGAATTTACCCACCTACCCTAAAGGACATTGCCATGAAGGATAGCATGTTTTTATTCTCTCTCTGGACCCTCAGATCCTAAGTTATTATTCATAATGTGATAGATGCTCAATAAATATACTTTAATCCACATATTTTCATGAGTATCTATTTTCATGAGTGTCTATCACTACTCTGTTTCTCAGTGTAAATTAAACAGCATACAGAAAAACAATCCATTTTTGGAGGAGCTAGTTCTAGCAATAAATGAACCTTTTGTGTGCGTATATATGAAGATCCTCTTGAGAGCCCTTCATTTTCTTCTAGTTTTAATTATTTCCAGATTTGAAATTTTTTCTACATATATTTGTACCTTTCTCAAGGCACTCACAAATTTGCATGTAAAGATGTAACTGTTTTCCACTATCAAGTTTTACGATTTCTATATCCTATTGGTTAATGTAGTTAATGTGAGGGCATCTGAGTCATTGAACAGGTTCATTCTGAGTGACAGATCTGTATTCAGATAGCAGAGGGAATTCTATAATGCATTAAAGTGTTTCCAATAAGGTCTAATGAATAGACCACAGTTAAAAACAATTCAATCTGCTTGATGATTGATTTGAATCTCAAGATAGAGATACAGGTAGCTAAGTTCCTTTTCTGTCTCCCAAATGTTTTCCACAAGATGAAGATTAATTTCCTTTATTGTGCTGTAGAAACAGTAATAGAGTCATAAAACAGAACAGAACAAGAGGAAGTTGACAAAGTATGTGTTTGATTAATTGCTTTAGTAGATTATAGGTGCTGACTGAAGTTTTGTTTTTTTAAATTTTCCAATGCACATTCATCAAAAATTTTTAGATATCTCTCTCTGTTCCTCTCTCTCTCTGTGTGTCTGTCTGTCTCTCTCTCACACATACACACACACACACACACACACACACACACACATAGAGACACACATACACACATAGACACACTTATTTACCACCTACCAACTCTGTGAACACAAACTAAACACAAAGGCATGTGCCAGAAATATTCAAAATATTCAGAATTTTAAGATCTACTTGGGGTTAGGATCATTGGGTCACAGTAGATTAATTAGATTGACTTTTAAATGAATAAGGCAACCTGGAATTTAAGACCTTTGGGGTTACAAATGATATCTTACTTCTCTTATTATAGGACAGAAATTTCCCAGAGGAAACACAAGAATCATTCTCAGTGATTCTTGGTCTTGCTTTTCTCTTTTTTTCACATAAATGCTTAATTTTTTAAAATTGATACACAATAATTATACAGATTTATTAATTACAGGGTAATAATTTGACATGCATAAAATATATCATGATCAAATCAGAGAAATTCACATTTCTGTCTTAAATGTTTATCATTTCTTTGCATTGGGAGATTCAAACTCCTCTTTCTCTGTTTCTCATAAATATAAATTGTTGTGAATAGATGTCTCCCCCATCTCCACTGTCTAGAATGTCAGAATTTACATTTCTTACCCAACCATGTATTGGTACCTGTTACTCAATTTCTATCTCTTTTCCTATTCTCTTCCTGGCTTCTAATGCCTACTGTTTTACTCTGTAGTTCTATGAGATCAAATTTTTTCACTTCTTCACATAAACAAGAGTATCTTGCATTTTCTTAATCCTGGTTCCAATTCAAAAGAGCTTTGTCTTGGGATTGTGTGCGAATATCATGGGTAAGAAAGCTGGAAAAGGATTCAAAAACAGGCCACAAGTTGGATGTGGAGGTGCATGCCTTTAATACCAACACTCTTGGAGACTAAGGAAAGAGAATTTTAACTTTGAGCCCAGCCTGGCCCACATAGTAACTTAGTGACACCCTAGCTCAAAAGAAAAATTGGAATGATGAAAAAGCTATATTCTGATGGCTGAGCTCAAAATCTCTTATTTTCCCTGTTCTATGTTGCAATCCTAAATTGTATGATTTTCCTGCCTAGCAGTATTTATTCACTCTTAATCATTTGTATTTGGGATTCTTCTGCTACATGAGAAGTTACAGAACAAAGCAAATAACAAGGAACATGAAGGATTTCTGTCTTCTGAATAATTTTAGCCTATTTAAAGAAATAGATATTAAAGAATGATTTCAATGAATTGTGGTAAGTGTTATGATAGTTAATTGTGTCAACTGGAATAAGAAATGCCTAGCAGATTAATGGAATAGAGTTCTGGGTGTGTCTGGATGATTGATTTACTGAAAACCAAAGACCTACCCTGGGTGTGGATGGCACCAACCATTAGGGTGGTAGCCTGGATGCAATAAAAAGGGAAAGAAGAAAATCTTGGTTTTGTTCCAGTTTTCACCATCGCCTTGATATCTGTCTGCAGGTTTCAGATGTAAAACTCTTCAGTGTTCCAGTTCTGACTTTTCAGTCTTCCAGTACAGACCTTTTGCTTTCCTAATACAGACTCATGCAGAACTGTGCAGTGAGCTTCAGGCCTTGGACTGTTAACTGAGTCCTCCAGCTCTGCATCACACAAAGGGCTCTTTTGCACCTTGAACACCTAACTCTGCAGGCAGCCATTGTAAAACTACCCTGGAAATCTTTTATAAATCACATATATGCATTATATGAAATATGTTCCTCTAGTGAACCCTGACACAAGGTATGACAGTGGGAGCACATTGCACTGCAGGAACATAGATCAGAGAAGCTAGGAAGGCAGATCGATCATGTGTTCAAAGAGATGTCTGACCTGGAATGTTAGATAAGCTTAAGGCACGAGGGGAACTGAGAACATTCACAAATAAAAGAGGGAATCTCAGTACATGAGGTCCAGGGTCCTACAGCTTTTCCTTGGGCAGCACATGATGGTGGACAGTATAAAATCAAACAAAACCCTATCTTTTTGTCAAGAGGTGGCTAGAAATGGAAGAGGATCTCTAAGAAAAGCATGAGCTGTGGTATCTTTAAAATACTCTCAAAAGCCAGGTTTCCCCTGAACTACAAGTTCTCTGTGAAGATTAAAAGGACCTCAGAAGACGCTGAGCAAGAGATTTCACCTGCTGCCTCAGTCAGGCCATGGATACTTGGGTCCAAAACTTACACTTTTCTGGCCCCTTTTCTCCTAAATTGAGTCATGGAACTGGTCATAGCCACTTGTGGCTCTTTATATACTTTCAACAAAGCCTTTGGTTTTCACCCTTAAATTTCTATTGGCTATTAATCTCCCTTTTGCCTTTTTCCAGAACTCAGTTACCCACTCACTTTCTTTGTTGATATAGTAACTATTTTATAATTCTTGAATCCTGATCAGCTCTATTCAGTACATATATTCTCTTCCACCAGCACCATTCGTCACTGGTGAACATTCTACCAGTTTGGATAGTCAGGTTTTGCCCGCAGTCATCGACTGCCACTTACAGGTTTCTCCTTCTTGGCCTGGAATCCAGTGACCAGCTCCAAAAAGCTGACTGTGACCATCCGGCTACCAACTATTGCCATCTGGAAGCAGATTTTCTGGCAGAGCTGAACATGCTGGGTGTTTAGGATACTGCTGTTGGAGAAAACATCAGAGGCTTAGCTTGGTAAGTGTAAGAAGATGAGTGTCATGTCTCAGCCAACAGGATTTCTAGAACTAGAAAGACCTTTCAAAATTATCCCATGGAGGAACATGATAACCCAGTGGCTTTGTTACTTTT
The DNA here is from genome assembly GCF_034190915.1 of Cavia porcellus. Taxonomy (NCBI): domain Eukaryota; kingdom Metazoa; phylum Chordata; class Mammalia; order Rodentia; family Caviidae; genus Cavia; species Cavia porcellus. The sequence continues at coordinate 43,496,924 of NW_026947512.1, forward strand.
CTCTCATTGCTGAGACAAGATACCTGATGCCAAAATTACAGAAGGAAAGGTTTATTCAGCTTGCAGTTTATGGAGGTTTCAGTATATAATATGCCAGGTCCAAGGCAGAGTGGCATAGCACAGGGACAATCTTTCATGGTGACAGAAGACAGCAAAAGCAACAAGAGAAAAAATGGAGGAGTTCACAGGAAGACTTCTCTCCTTATATTGTGTATAGAGTACCAACCCTAGGGTGGGTATAACACTCACACTCATAATCCAGCATTGGACCATAAATCAATCACAACTTCTAGAAGCCTGCTCCTATGACTGCATGAGGCGTTGAGGGGACGTATAGCCACAAACCATAACGTCTAGCCTTACTCAGTCAGTTCTTCATGCCTTACGAAGGTCTCAGATTTGTGTCTTAAGGCTTTCTGAAGGAGAGGCAATGTGACAGAATCTGTCAGCTGAAGGCTGTACACTAACAGTACTCTCAGAAGAAGTCAACAAGGGCATGTGGGTTATTACAGCAAACATTACAAACTATCATTGCACTCCTCATTTTGGCTTTTGGGATGAGTACCTTCGTGATACAAACCAGCATTGGAGAAATGGCAGAACGACTGGGCAAGGAGACACATGCCGGTAAAATAAGACAAGAGAACTACTTGAGTCTAGGAGTTCAGTGTCAGCTTGGACAACAATAGTGAAAATATGTCTTCAAGAAACATATAAATAAACTAATACAACAAATTTTTCAAAATAAAAGCAGTAGAAAGAAAAGACAGGAAAAAAACTGATTACTTAAAGCCTGGAAATGTTTAGTTTAGAAATGTTTCTTAGTATACTATAGATATGTTATCACTATAGCCAGTATTAGCTGCATAGGTACTGAAAACATCTTAACATATAGGGAATGGGAGAAAAAGTAAAATCCTGTGATGCAGGCTGAGAAATCACATTTTAAAACAGCTCAGATGTGAGAGAACACACATCTTTTGAACCACCGGAACCAGTCCAGCACGGATAAAGAATATATTGCATAAAGATAGAGAAGAAATTCAGCAAGAGAACAAAGGAGTGAAATCACAGGGAGCCCCTTCAGCTTTGGTAAATTGTTCTTTTTATCCCCAAAGTAATGGAATGCAGTAGCAAGGTTTTAAGCAGGCGAGTGACATAGTAGGATTATGCTTCTGAAAGATCTTCCCAGTTCCACTAAAGTGCCATGCTTGAAGGAGCCAAGGAGTGGGAAACCTTTTAGGAAGAACTTCCTGTAATCGTGGCAGTCAAGGCTTGGAGCAGAGGGATGATAATGGGAGCCATTAGAAGTCAGAACCCAAAGAAGCACTTGCTGAGCAGCTTTGTGCAGAAGAACTTGAAATTTGTGACGATTTTCTATGTCCATCTTGGACATCATGTGTTTGGGCACAGTTTAAATTGCAGCCCAGAAGAGTGACTCCACACCCCAGACTTGTGTTCCCTCTGGACTCTGCCACCTCCTAACTCAGTGTCTTTTATGGACTGTCGCCATTGTGTGCCTCAGTTTGCAAGTCTGTAGAGTGTGGTTAAATAACTCTCTTAGAGCTTTGTTGGAAGAGCAAACGCGTTAACACAAGTGAAATAGTGAGAACAAGTTTGTCCATAGGAACTTCACCATAAACCCAATAGATACTAGACAGTTTAATCATTAGGAATCTCGATCTGGTTTTCCTGATCTATTTCACATTTTTAAAAAATTATTTTTTGTCATGATCTGCCCTGGCATTTCTGGTGCCCTGGCCAGGTCCCTTGAATTCTCTTAGACCATACCAGTGGAACTACAATACAATTATAGGTAAATAGTTTCTGAAGAAGAGTTATTTATATTTAAGCTGTCTATATCTAAATTACTATGTCTTAAAATAGACCAGGCTGACATCCAATTACTAAGTGTGTTCTGTCACCCAGCACCCATGGCACAGGCTTCATGGCCTATTCATTGTAGGTGCTGGTAGGATTTTAAAGGCTCATCAGAAGCTTCTTCATCTTCACACCTCTGTGCTTCTCTGAATTTCTTCAAATCCCTCATTCTTCCTTGCCTTCCTGAGCTTCTCCACTTCAGTCTGTGTCATTCAGAAATTGTCACCACAACCTCCATACTGCACAAGTACAGTCCAAAATACCCCTCTTCAGTGACCCTTCCACCTTCTTACCCTTACTGAAATAGACTCCAAAGATGTCATTTCACGTGCAGCACCTCAGTTTTAGATTGCTCTCTTCCTTGTATGGTCCCAGTACCACATGACATAGGAGTGATAAGAGGACCCCTTATTTCACATAGATGCTTCATTTCCCCATCCCTGCAAAGCTGTGCATCTTTTGGGGTGGTGCCAATACACAGGGTGGCCTTCCTGTTATCCACACCCAAAGCTAAGCCAGCCAATCAGTGGACTAATCCAGTGATCACACACTTCTAATCATCACACACCCTAGAGCCAGTCACCACTGAAAAGCCCCACCATGAACGAATGCGGCCTTGGGAAAACATCTAGATACAAGCCATAACAAATACTGAACACTTGTGATCAAATGATGACTTGTTAAATGATAATTGGCTAACATTTGAAGCTTTACTGTTAAAAACATGTTCTATTGGAAACTTGGGTTCATATCTGAAAAATAGGAAGAGGTATTATACTAAACCAAGGGTATGTTGATAAAGAAGAAAAACCAACTCCATATAGAAGCAGAGACAAAAACAGTGCATGAGCCACACAGAGTACATACAAAATAAATGAAAGCCACTGAAACATAGAACAGATATATTTGAGATTTTACTGTGTGTATTATTCTATCTTGCTTTTTTGTTCAGTCATATGGGCAGTTTTCACACCACTGAAATTGTTTGTAAACACAGCTTTCCAAAGTTGAATAATATTCCCTTTCCTATGGTAAATCCATGATAAATTTAACTTTCTACTGATATCCATCAATATTTACTGTTAAAATTTTTTTTTTTCTTTATAAACAAGCATTCTTGTGTATTAGTCTTTTGAAACATTTCTGATTATGTCTTTAGAATGAACTCTGATTAGGGTAAGAAATATTTAAAAGAATACATATTTATCTTTTAATTTCATCATCATATATTATTAAATGGCTTAAGAAAGTTTGTGTAATTTATTTTCACAGTCTATAAGAATAACCATTGCAAAGCCCCATCCAAATTTAACAAAATATACTTAATTTTTTTGCTCATTGATAGTAAAAATGTCAAATTAATATTTTACTTTGTATCTGTCCTTACTAGCAAACCATTACTATTTCATAGGCTTACATTAGTTCTTTTCTTTCATACATATGCATTACATCTTTTTCTCCTTTTGGTCTTAATGGTACTCTCATCAGTTTGTCTATTTTATATATTAAATATATTAGTCATTGATCTAGTGTATTTGTTTCAATTATTTCATTTACCCTTAGTATTAAAAAAGAATGTTTAATTTAAAGTAAACAATATTAAAGACTCTGAAGCCAAAGAATAAATCCAAGATAGAGTAGAAAAGTTCCGTTCTCCAGAGAGCAGAACACATAAGAATCGTCCTAGCTGGAAAAATTAAAGCAAGAGAATTAGGGAGTTGCCTGAATAGAATTCAACACAGGGCCAAAAGACTCAGGACTTCATAGATCAAGAGAAAATAACACTCCATAGGACAAACTGACCAGACTTAAGAAATGTGTTGATTGTATTTCTGAAAAGAAAGACAAGATCAGTGTTGGTTGAGAGACCAAATGCTGAGCATAAAACCACAATATATCTTTACTGAATTAAGGATTAAAGTATCTTTGATATCTTAGTCAATTCTGTTTCCAATCTGTAACCTTTAACCTCACATTTCTGTTTTCTGGATCCATACACATTAAAGAAATCCAACAAAAGTTTTAAACTCTAATGTCTGGAAAGAAGTCAGGGGTAAAGGCCAGATGTTGTAGAGAACAAAAGAGAATTCCAAGACTTCCGCAAACCTGGCTAAATAAAATAGCACCCGAAAAGCATCTTGGTCATGGGAGAGAAAAGTGAGAGCAATGTGGAGACAGTGTCAGTGATGGGGTTCAAGACCTGCCACCCCAAAATAAGGCAGATTGACAAAGTTAGTATTTTATACTAAAAATATATGAGCAAATGGGAGCAAGAATGGCACACTCGCCTTCCCCACTCTCCTGGAAGCGGGGAGTCCGAACTAGGCAGGGTTTTCTTATCTTCCTCTGACACAGGTCAGCCAACTCTCTTTCTCAGAGGGGTCTTCTCAATACCTGTAGCAAAGAGAAGCCACCCCTCTGAGCATGCAGGACCCAGAACAGAACTGGAATAAATAGGCTGAGGTCTTCCTGATTTATTTTCACTGGATCACACCCTTTGGTCCAACTGTATTTGTCCATGACTGCCTACTCTTCAAACTGGGTGAAAAGACACAACTCTAACAGTCCCTTTGGGCTTGCATTTCCTTATGGAGGCTCTATGTCATTTAAAATGTATATTAAATAAGCGAATGTCATTTTCTCTTATTAATCTACCTATCTTTTGCTCTATGGCTTCAGCCATTAACCTAGGATATCCATCCCTGTCCCTGCCTTGGTAATGAACAGGGGCCAAATGTCAACAGGGCCTCAGGTCTGGCTGTCTTGCTCTCTTCTGCAGGGCAAGGTAATAGAGTAACAAAGAAAAAACATGAATACCTGGGAAGAAAGGTCTCTCTCCCAGCAAAGTGTGTAGCTTGGCATAGCTTCTGAGCAGCCTCAGCTAGCTGTGCACCTTGGCACTGGCACGGGCAAGGTCCCCGGCCCTGGGGTTAGGTCACATTTTCCAGCTCAATTTAAGAGCCTGGTGAGGAACCCACTGAGAAAGTTCATATTAACACTGCACTATACTACTTGACTGTTTTCTCTTTAACTTGATTTGAAATTTATTATGCTTAGCCTATTGATCAATTTCCTGAAAGATACTGTCACATCAGTGTTTCTCTTTTCCCAAGCTCACTTGTGGACACAGAGCCAATTGTCATTCGACAATGAGAAGAAGAAAAAAAAAATAGCTTTCCTTATCTCTCTTTTCTTATTTATTTGGATTTCCCTCAGGCTTTTCAATGTTCCCAGAAGAAGCTGCGTGGCTCTTAGTAATTCTATTCTTTTAATATCATGGAAATTAGCTTTAGGGTGCCATGCAGGAAACGATACAAAGAAAAGCTTACCTTTAAATTAGTTCATGAAAGGGAAATTTGTTGTGTGTTCATAGAAACATTTTCCCTTTCTCAAAGTCTATTCTCAAAAAAGTCTGAAATCTTTGAGCTGCTTGTTATCCCGATCCCTACATCAGTTCTCCTCCTCCTCCCAAGATTATGTCTCCTTCCTGTCTTCCTTCCCATTTCAGCCACCTCGGCTCCCTTCTGTTCATTTTTAATATCACAGTGGTTCTCTGACGTCACCCTTGTAATTCCAGGGCACCTTCAGAGCATCATGCTCAATTATTTAACCAATCGGCAGCGCAGGGGCAGCCCACTGTGAGAACACAGAGCTTCTTCCTCCATGCATTCAGTTCTAGGCACTCCACCCACTTCATTTGCCTTGTCTCTGTTTTTCTCAATTTTTACAAACTTTTAAAGGAATTAATCAGTTTCGTCTGGATTCAAATTCAAATTTTTTTTGCATATAATCATAAGATATTAAAAATCCCTGTAGTTTTGTGTTCTTTATTTTCTTTTGTTTGCTTCTGTTTTTCCATTCTCCATTCTGTTTGTCAGCATATATTTCTTTTTCGTATTCTGTATTTTTCTTAGTGAATCAGGGCAGAAATCTATGTTAATCATCTTTTGGAAGAAATAGTTTTCTGTTAGTTAATTTTTCTTGTTTAGTTATATTTTACATTTTATTGTATTTTGACTCTCATATCCCTACCATTTCTTTGTTTTATATTTCTTTGGGTTGGATTAAATTGAGTGCTAAGTCAGTTCATCTCTAATCATTTAGCTTTCTGGGTAACTAACTATAGCTTTCTATTTAAATATTGCTTAAACTCTGATTCATAAATTGTGTGTGTGTGTGTGTGTGTGTGTGTGTGTGTGTGTGTGTGTGTGTGCACTAGGAGCAAACCCAAAACTTTCACATTGAGTTATACCCCCAGCAACTCTTTTTGTTCTGAGACATCTCACTAAATTGCTGTGGCCGAGAGTGGGCTTCATTTTGAGATCCTCTTACTTTATCCTCCCACAGTGCTGAGATTACAGGCTTCAGCACCACACCCAGCTCCAGATTTGGGTTTTAATGTGAGTACTGTCTGTTTCTCAACACTTAATTTCCTTTACTATTTCTGTTTTTAGTCCAATGATTAGTTAGTAGTTTACTTAGATTCCAAATACTTGATTTTACAAAAAGTACTTTTGTTTCTATTATATTGATTCCTTGCAATTTATTGAGTTTTCTTCTATCTCTGAATATGGAGAATTTTTTTCTACATTTCTGTGTGTTTAAAGAAAATGCTAAATACCTTTTCTTATAAATTGCTACTAATGTTCTTGTAGGCTTTAACATCTTTACTTTTTCTGCTTGCTTAGTCTCTTAGTTTTTCCTTTTTTGTGTTAAAATTCTCTGTAACTGTTTTCTCTTTCGCTTAATGTTATAGCAAACTAATATTTTTTCTGTCTGGTGGATGTATTGTTAGGTACATATATATCTTTTATAAGTTTATAATGTATGTCTTGAACATTATGCTGCTTTGCCTTAAATACTGTTTAATCAGATTCTACTAATACAACCCTAGATTTTCTTTGGTTCATTATTGTTTCATATACAACCTTTTCTAATATGCCTTCATTTTAACTCTTCTTGTTTTAAGAATATGTCATAGGGCAGAGTTTCTGCTTCATTTTGTATTCAATCTTAGCATTGTTTTTAATTGCTATGATCAATCCAATCATGATTATTATAATTATTTTATACTATAATTCTGCTTATGATCTTATTTCTTATTTTTTATTAACTCTTCTTTTTTCATCTTTTTTTCTGGGTAAAATGAAAAAAAAAATCAGACTTAAGCAAACAGATACTTGGTTCACAAGAATGATTGCTCTAAGTAGAGAAAGACAATTGCAAAAGTTTGAACCATCAGACATCAATCCGTGTGTCTTGAAATTTGGGTGGAAGGGAATTTTCTTGTAGATGGAGGGTGGGCAGGTAGAGTGATTGAGCAGCCGAACACAGAACCATCAAGGTCAGAGTTTTCACAGGAGTCACTTGCGAGAGGTTAGTGCTAGGCAACGCTGATACAGGCAGAAAGAGTGTTGGGGATCTGAGAAAAGGATGGAAAAGTGACTAAAGCTTAGGAAAATCAGATATTTTCTTTAAATTCATTAGTGGATAAAAACAGTGAAACAAATGATGGAAATATGCCTGATGGCATCATAGATGAAAGAGGAAAATAGCCTGGTGCAGAGGAAGATCTCCAGTTTGAGGCCCCCCTAAGTAACTTAGTGAGACTGTATTTCAAAATGAAAAATGAAAGACTTGAGATTCATCTCAGCTGTAGAGCAACCCTAGATTTCATCCCCAGTACCACAAGAAAAATAGTAGGTAATCTGTTATCTTTATTTAATGCACATAGGCAAAATTAGATTTTTACAATAAACTATTTTATGGAACAAAGAAAATAATACACCAAAGATGGGAGGATTTCCCAATCATCCTTATTTTCCAAAAGCAAAGGTCTCATTAAATTTTGTAATATCATCTACTTTCCAATCATTTTCATTTGAAGCTTGAATTTTATGGTATTAGAGTTTTCTTTAAGACCCATTCTCCTCTTATTTTATCTGAATTGATATTCCTTTCTCTAATATTCCTTTCAGAGATTCATAAACAAGAAGTTGGGGGTAAAGACCTGTTTTAGTGATTTTCCTTGATGCTGAGGCAAAACACATGACATCCAAAATTAAAGGAGAAAATGCTTATTATAGTGCACAGTTTGTGGATCTTTCAGTCCACAGTTGGTTTGCTCCACTGCAGGCTGGCATCACATAAGAAATCACAGATGATTAACAGTCCATGGCAAGAGAAGACAGAACTGTAACAAACAGCAGCAAGTGACAAATAGCAAGCAGCAACCCTCTTCTTGCACCTTATATTCTGTTCAGGCTGCCTGTCTTAAAGACAGGCGCACTCGCACCCAAAGATGGTCTTCCAATTGTCTACATCCAGAATTATGTCAATCCAATCTCTGAGCTAATTTAGTAATCCCTTGGTCCCAGCATCACATACACAATTCCTAGCATCACACACTCTAGATCCAGCCACCTCTGAAAAGCCCCACCTATGAGTATGTGATGCTTTGGGGGGAATATCTAGATATAATCATAAGAAGACCCAAGTGTAAGATGCCAATTAAAAAAACACTGTCCACACAGCAGAAAATTGAAACCAGCTGGGAAAGCCATGAACACATAAATTGTACCATATGCATACAAGTGAATATTATATTGTATATAGTGCAAATTATTTAGCCATAGGGTTGGAGATTAGCTCAGTGGCATATGCACCTGCCTTGGTTGTGAGTTCAATCCTTGATACCCCCCAGAATTGTTTAGTCATGTCTATATATAATTTCATTGATACCTTTCTGAAACAGAACTAGATTTCTTAAGAAGTTCCTCAGAAGCTGATGTCCTATGACTCTGTTTTCATATATTTAAAAAATAAGAAGAGTGCTTTACTGAGTTAGACAAGGAATTAAAAAGCAAGGAAAATAATCAATAACTACTGACCTTCAAAAAAAATCAGTAAGCCTACACAGTTCATTAGGCACCATGCCAAACACTGATGGAAGCAATTATCTCTTTTTTTGCAATACCTTTTAGAAGATGGAAAAAGTGGAAATATTCCCTAACTTCCATAAAACCAACATCTCTATACAAAACTGGACAGTGACATTCCAAGATGGGATCACTCCAGTATCTTTCATAAATACAAATGCAAAGACACTCAAAAAATATTAGCAAATCAAATGAAACAATGTTTGAGAAGAACGAATACCACAAAAAGTACGATTTATCCCAGAAATGGAATGATGGTTAATCCATCACATCAACAACCTAAATACTAAAAATTACATAATCATAATAGTAGAAACTGAAAAAGCATTTGACAAAGTCCAACATCTAACTCATGATTATGCAGTCTCCAACCAGGAATAGAAGGGAACTTCCATAAAATCATAAACATCTATGAGAAAAAATATCACTAATATCTAATTTGAGAAGAGAAACTCAAGGCTATGCTACTAAGAACAGACAAAAGACATGGATATCCCCTCCTGACACTGCTTTTCAACATTATACTGGAAATCTCATCAAATGAAGTAAGGCAAGGAAAGGAAATAAAAGGTATGTAGACTGAGCAGGAAAAACTAAACCTCATCTGTGCAGATGACTTAATTATATGTGTAAAAATGCAAGAGAATTCACAGAACTCCTGGAACTGCATGTGACTAAGACACAGTACAGTATACAAGATTAACATAAAAATCTATCATTTCCTACATACAAGGAATGAATAAGTAGAATTTAAAATTTAAAATGTGACACACTGACATTGGGTACCACAAAAAGTGAAACAGGAATAAGTCTAACAGAATACATATAAAAAGATGATGAAAAGAACTATAAAACTCTGATGAGGAAAAATCAAACAAATGGAAAGACATTCTCTCTTCATGGATAAGAAGACTTAATATTGTAGAAGGGCCATTTCTTTCCAACTTGACCCATAGATCCAACACAATCTTTAGGGTATCATGCATTACAATACCATTGGGTTACCTTGTATATATAAACAAATTAATTATAACTTTTGTATAATATAGAAAGACATTTGGTCCAGAATAGAAAACACAATATTGAAGAAGAAGAAGAAGAAGAAGAAGAAGAAGAAGAAGAAGAAGAAGAAGAAGAAGAAGAAGAAGAAGAAGAAGTCAGAGACTGATCCTCATTGACTTCAAGGTTTACCATGAAATGTACAATAATATAGACAGCATATTATTGGAAGAATAATATACAAGCAGCTCAATGGAACAGAATAGAAAACTGAGAAATATAATCACATAAATAAAGTTAACAGCTGCTTGACAAAAGAACAAAGACAAAAGGCGTTTATTTTAACAAACAGTGTTGGATATGCTGTTCCATACATATGTAAATAAATAAATAAGTAAACATGAATGAATGAAAGAATGAATGAGTTCACCAAAGACCTACACAAATATTGGCTTGAAGTGAACTACAGACCTAAATTTCATCAATTAATAAAACACTTAGAAAATAATATAGGAGAAAATTTAAATGATCTTGGGTTGAGTGAAAATACTTGAGTGATACTAAAGTTATGATTCATGAAAGACTTGATAATCAAGACTTCACTAAAATTAAGTGTCTGCTCTACAAGAAGCACTGTCGAGAGGAGCAAAATGAGCCACAGACTAAGACAAAAACACTTATCAAATAAACACGTGGTAAAGAACTGTTGTCCACAATATTCAATGAAATCCAAAAATTAAACAAGAAAACAAACAACTAAGTTAAAATTGGACTGAAGACCTTAATGTATATCTCACTATCATATGCATAGATAGATAGATAGATAGATAGATAGATAGATAGATAGATAGACAGATGACAGCAAATAAACATATAACTGAGACTTCACATTCTTTGTGAAATGTAAATTAACAAGATGATAAGTTACTACAACACACATATTAGAATGGCCACCATATGATGTCAAAGATGTGGAAGAACACAAACTTTCATTCAACAAAAAATACTTCAGTCATATCAGAGCACAGTTTTCCAGTTTGTTACAAAGCTAGACAAATAGTCTTATGCGAAATCCTGCAAGCATACTCATTGTTAATTACCAACATGAATTGAAAACTTATGTCAACACAAATATATGTACATGGAAATTTATGGTGACTTTATTCAGATTATGCATAACACAGGGTCCCACAAATCCATACCCTAATTTTCTGTCTTTAGCATAATACTAGTGTGCAGTGTGTCTTAGTTCCTTACCTATGGGATACAGGAAGCAAGCTTTGTGTTTACTTATTTTGTAGCATGAAGGGTAAATGTGTGCACATGTGTAAAAGTGTCAAACCACACTTTACACCCGCATGATACTCCCTGGAACTGTTTTTGTGTATGTTTATCTGAGAATCATATAGGGTATAATATATGCACACCACTTTAGGATTGTTTTATTTAAAGTTTTCTTTTGATTTTTCCAGTAGAATTAACCCAATTCAGTACAAATGGCACACAAAAGACCAGATTTGCAAGTTTTTCAGGTCAAAAATGAATCACTATATCACTCAGGCATGGATGATGAAGATGATCCATTATGGAAAAATACATGTTTCATAGGAGAAAAGTGATATGCAAGTATGATGTATATGATGATGATGACTTTGATGTTGACCTTTTAAACCAAAGTTCCTGTAACAGTGAAATGGTACAAGAACCACTGATGCAGATATAGAGAATGCAGAATTCCTTGATTCAGGTGACAAAGAAAATAGCCATGTGAGCACATATTTGACCAGCTGCAATGTTGTGAAGTGGCCCTGCAATGAAATGGAATGATCCAATATTAGAATGAGGTCCAAAAGTATACTGAGGTTCTTGGTAGGACTGAAAAGATATGGGACAGGATGACAGCATTGTCATTCATTGTTGAGAACTGTAACAAACAAAATGATGCTGTAAAATGCACAAAGTTGGAGATACAAATAAAACATTTTGCATGCACCAAAAACCATATTCACAAATTTATTTATTGTTACATCTCACTGGCTGAACTGAAAACATTCATAGGTCTGCTATACTTAGCAGGGATTTCTCAAGGTAATCATGATAATGTAAAAGACTTGTGAAAGAGTGATGCATCAAAATATGGCATAAAAATGTATGCCCTTGTAGATGTGAAGAGTTATTATGTTTCAGTTCCTGAAACTTAGCCATCAGGTCCTTATTTGTGTCATAATAAACAGAATGATGTTGTGAACAGACTTATGGATCCCATTTCCCAAACTAATCAGAATGTGACATTTGACTCCAGTTTCCAATTGATGCTACATTTGCTAACACAGCACAAATTGACAGTTCCAAAAAATGTATGCAGGAACAAAGTAGAAATTCCAAATGAAATACTTCAATTTAAAAACAATTTTTGGATTTCAGAAAGATTTACATTGATCTTGTACATAGCAAAGAAAAATAAACTGGCACTGCTGATGTTAACATTGCACCATAATGGAAAAAATCATAGGGAAACTTCTATAAAAAGGAAGCCTGGGGTGGAAACTTTGTACAACAAAATCAAAGGTGGAATAGATGTTGATGACTTATGCAGTAGCTCTGATGTTGCTCAAAATGCAAAAGTTGGCCAATAGTTGCATTTTACTTAATCCTAAATATGTGTGACATAAATACTTTGATGTTTTACAAAGAAAATGACAAGTGAAAAATATCACAGAGAAGTTTTCCTAGAGGATGGGGACTGAAACTTGTAAGAGATCAGTTACAACAGAGGAAAAACAAATGTTTCTGCCTATGGAATTATGCAAAAATTATAGACCACGTTGGTAAACTGACAGGTGAACAGGTGGATGCAGTATCTTAAAGATCTACTATGATGCAAGGAAGCCAAAATAATTTCAACTGTGCCCTAAAAAAAGGAAATGAAAAACATACACGTCACAGTGTAAGTAATATTTGTGTATGGAACATGGAATTTTCATTGCGAAGACTGCCTTGGGTAAGAGAAATGAAGCAAAGAGTATTTTTTTTTGTTGAGTTCTATTGGTGTTTTCATTGCAGTTCACATAAGTTTTGTTTCTGATGCTGTCTCAGATTTTGTAAACAAGTAAACAGTTGATGTGAAAATGTTGATGCCTATTTTAAGCACTCATTTCACAGCTGATATTTTATTTTATTGATATCTTATTTCCCTGCTATGGGAATAGTAGGAAGCTCCTGTCAAAACAAAAGAAGCACGATGACAAAAATGACTTGCCACAAAGAAAAGGAAAGCTACACACATGGGCTGTCCCTACAAGTAATATGTGGGCATGGAACATGCAGCTGTCATCTGTGAAGACTGCATTGGGTGTGATAATTGAAGGAAAGATTATTTATGTGGCAGCCTTTCATTTGTGTTTACATGGTAGCTCCCACAGGTTTTGATTTCTGATGGTATTTCTTAGGTTTTTTCACCAAGCACACAGGCTATGTGAACGTTGACATCTATTCTAAGTACTCATTACTCATTTAATATTTTATTTTATTTACATTTTATTTTCTTAAAGTTTTGGTGAGATAATTGAAGTAAAGATTTTTTGATGAGTGCTATTGGTTTTTTCATTATAGTTCATGTAGTAATTCATGTCTGATGTTACCTTTTAGGTTTTGTAAGCAAGTCCACAGCTGAGGTGAAAATATTGGAGTTTATTCTAAACCTGTAATACATATTAAGAATTTAATATCTTATTTTATTGATATTTCATGTTCCTATAAACTACACATTGTATAACATAATAAGAACCTGCTGACAAAGCAGCAATACTATATGATCTATAAAAAGGCCAGGAAAGCAAAATACATGTGCTGTCAGTGTAAGTGATACATGTGTATGGAATGTGCTGTTGGTATGTGTGCAGACTTCCTTAGGTATGACAATGAAGTAAAGATCATTTTTAGAGTGCTATCGATAGTTTCATTGTGGTTCATATATGAATTTATTTATGTTTTTCTTTTTTAGAGTTTGTATATGCACAACTAGTTGATATTGAAGACTTTTATTCTTTTTATAAACACCCGATAAATGTTAAAAATGTAATGCTTTATTTTTGTGATATTTTTCCTGTTAAGCACTCATCTTAATATAATAAAACCTATAAAATTAAAATTAATAATTCATCAATAGACATATCCTAAAGAGTAAATATGAATGTCATACACCTATGGTTACGATATGCCACATTACGGCAAAAAATATGCTATGTTCCAAGGGGTAAAACTTGGAAGTAACCAAGATTTTCTTTAGTCAATAAGTGAGTGAATAAACTTTTGTGCATTCAGATAATGGAATATTGTTTTCAGTGTTGAAAATAAGTCACTGAATCTTTAAAAGACATGAAGAAACTATAATTGCACATTAAGTGAAAGTGTTGAATACTGTATGACTAACATATACTGATCTAGTACTCTGAGAATGCTACATTTTATAGATTACAACGATGTGTCATTGTAGGAAGCAGGAAAGTATGGAAAAAGTAAGAAGGTAGGTGGTTATTAGGTATTGAATGGGGAGAAGAGTGAATATGTAGAGCACATATTATTTTTAAGTCAACAAAAATACTCAGTACAATATTATAGTACATTAAAACCAATAGAAAGTTCCAGAATGAATCTTATGGTAAACAGTGGCCTCCTGGTGATAATGTGGGCTCATCAATTGTGATAAATGCCCCACTGCAATATGAGTTGTGCAAGCTATGTGTGTATGAAATCAAGAAGTACGTAGGAACTCTCTTCTTTCTTCCCAAGGTTTTTATGAATCAAAACGTACTCTAAGAAATCAAATCTAATTTGTGTGAAAGTCAAGGAAATAGCAAAACACAAACTTTAGCATTTAGTCACCAATTCTGGTTAAGATAGGGAGTTTATGTCAGTCACTTTCCCTTTACTGTGACAAAATTCCTGACATTTATACCTCAAAGAATGGGTGGTAAATCTTGGTTCATGGTTTTTTAGAGGATTCAGTCCATGGTTTGCCAGAACCATGGCAGAAGAACATGGTACAAGCATCCAGGTGGAGGGTAGCTGTTCAACCCATGGGAGCCAAAAAGCAGAGAAAGAAGAAGCTGGGACCAAGAATAAGTGCTTTTAGGTCACAACCCTGGTGACTTTCCTCTAACCAGGTCCCACCTCCTAACAGCAAGTCAGCTATGAACTCATAAGTGGACTAATGAACTGATGACTATAGTACCCCATAACCCAGGCACCTTCTAAACACATGAGACTTCTGGAGAACTTTTCAGATCTAAATCATAGCAATGCTAGAACAAGGAATGACCACATCATTAATGCTGTTTATTATGTACATTTTATAATTCTTAAATTCCTTGATTTGTTTTGGCATGTTTTGGCCACTCCCTCCAAGTCATACTGTTCAAATCAAGGAAGACACTAAAACTACACAGAGCTAACCAAGACTTGTGATTCCTCTGGAGGAAATCATTTTACTTTCCCTGTATAAAGTTACTACTTTTTGTATTGTGGATACTACTCCTCTTTAATTCTTTTTTTTTTTTTTGTACCAGGGTTCGAACTCACAACCTTGTGATTGCCAGGCATGTGCTTATGCTGCTGAGCTAAATACCCAGCCCCTATTATTACTTTTTTTGTATAAAATTATTTTGATGGACTTACTTCAGTATCACAGGCCAGGTACAAATTCAAGAGAATTTATCTGGCTATCAGGTCAGATTTTTTCATTGGCCTCCAGCCACCTTGTCACCTGCCATGGAGATACATTTCTTTTTTTTTTAGAAGTGGGTAACATCTCCCTACTGCTGGTGCTAGTAACCCTATGGAATATAGGGTTATTATAATATAATAATATATACCAACTGCAATCGTTATTATATAATTATAATACCATTTGCAAACTGTCTCTGGACTCTATCTATTCTGCTCCAGAAATCCCTACATTTTAAGCATGTCTTATCTAGATGTTTTTTAAACTAATGCAGAAGCATCACCTATACACAAAAAAATTCAAAACACAACTTCCTTTGTTTACTTAAAAACCACTGCATCCCACATACAGTCCTTCAGTCAGGTTTCCACATCTGAGGTGCCCACCTCAGTAGCCACTAAAAGCCTCCGTTGTCATTTACCTATTCCACATATCTTTGTTTTACTTAGACAACCCCTCCCTCCCAAATTTTATACTTGTTTTCTCTAGTTTCTTATGATAGGGTGAAAATCAATTAGGTTAAGTGAATTCAAAGTGCAGTTCTGCCAATTATTTTTTATATAATCACATATTACTGAACATAATTCATCTTTAATTTCTTCAACTGCAAAATGAAAATAAATATAATCAGTTGTCTGGGAAGATCAAATTAATTAATTAATTAATTGCTATCAATCATTTATTATTATATCTATCCTAATAAGCACTCGATCCAAATTTGTTTAACCAATTCATACTACAACAAGCAATAAATCAGAATAGCTACCTCATCAGCATCTACCTGTTTACTGTTATTTTAAGAAATTCGATTTACCAATCAATTATTTACTACATTACTGTGTTGCATTATTGGGCTTTCCAAATGCATGATTAAATCAGCACCATATGTTTGTTGTAGACCTTTATAGTTTTTAAGATGGTGTTAATGAGATAATAATTAGTATCCATAATTAAGTCTGTATAATTTCCTACTGCTTATTGTATCTTATTTTCTTGCTTCCATTCTCTATGATTTAACTTTCAGTTTTGATTATGATTTCAGATTATTTTTTCCAGTACTGGGGATTGAATCCAGGAATCACTGAGCTACATCTTCACCCTTCTACTTTTGAGACAGGGTGTTACTATGTTGCCCACGTTGAACTAAAACATGTGATCCTTCTGCCTCTGCCTCAGTCTCCCAAGTAGCTAGGATTACAAATATGTGCTAACATTTCCAGCTTATAATAAGGTTTATATCCCTCTCAGTGTATCCATGGAAGTTGTAACACCAGGATCTTTTTGGTAAAAAAAAAAATTACATTGCAAATTATATTTAATTATAAAGTTCCACTTTGAAAACTTCCAATCACAAATTATACATAAATATTTATATATTATTATTCTAAGTATCAATTTACACAAAGTTGTATCAGTCTGCAATAAACATATCCTTAGATCTTACATGGAAAGAAAAACCCAGAATAAACCAAACTTAAGTATATATTGAAACTGTATAATTAAGAATCTATATTGAAATTCAGAATTTCAGTCACATTTTATAGAAATATTTATCTGTTGATATAACAAATAGAACCCTATACCTTTGGGGCAATTATTGCTCACATAATTACAATAAATTATGAACAATATCAAATTAACACTAGATACTAACTAGATATACCTCCCCAGGCCCGCCTCCCCTTTTTTTGGTAACAGGAATCGAGCTCAGGAACTTGCACTTCCAGACAGGTACTGTGCTGCTGAGCTATATCCCCAGCAAAGACACTTTTGAAATATCTAAAACCAAAAAGATTTAAATTTTACCATTTTAAATGTTCATCATGCTGAGAAGGGCAATTAATTTTGATGAAATATAACTTAGGGATCCTACAACTTGTTAAGTGTCATCATTAAAAGAACTCACTAATTCCCCAAACACCACCTAAGCCGTCTCACACTGTTACGACACATCTATTTATCCAATCAGCACGTAATTTCTGGCATTGGGAATAGAATGATTGACAAGAAAATTCAGTTACTAACTGTTCCAAGTTTACAGCTTGATCTTGAAGACACACACTGAATAAGTAACTGTAGAAGAGAGTGGTGGGTTAGTATAAAGGATGTTCTGTGCCACTGAGACTCTAGAGGAGGAGACCCATCTAAAAAGGCTGGCATCTGGAGTGTGAGTCTAGAGAGCCATTTCCCAAGAAACTCCCCCCAAAACCTGCTCAGTTCAGTTGAACTGTTTCAGATCCTGAAAACACAGAAGAATTTTTAAAAATTCTTAAATCACTTGAAATACCACCTCCACCCTGTAACCTTCCCAAGGAGTTCCTGGTAGCTACAGCACATTTTCTCCCTCAATTGTCAATTTAAAAAAAATCCTTTTGTGGGCCATCACTGTCCAATTGCTAGAAGAGGATCCTTTTTCTTTTTAAACAAAAGCCTTTCTACCACTCTGATACTAAAGAAGGAACATTTCCTCTGGCCTGAGTTGTTGCGAGTGGACTGCCAAATCCACATTGAAAGACTGGCTGTTTTCGAGGTGATGCACACCGAGATAGCAAGAACTATTGTGGAGACTGACATTCATTGTTCAGAGACATCAGAAAATGACAGCTTTTTGCCACAGCACGGGAGGTGAAACAATGAATAGTTTCTACTATGCACTACCATGCAAACTTAAAAGAGACAAACTTACACATACATAATTTATAATAATTTAATATTAATTATATATAATATAGGAATTACATAGACATTGAAAAATATGAAAACCTAGAGAAGCAAAAAGTTGATGTCATTTTTATCAGGAGAAATTGGCAAAATTATGTGGGAAAAACAGTATTGAGTGGACTCAAAAGTCTGGAAAAACTTGCAGAATTTGCAGTTGCAGAAACAGTACTTTAAGTGAAGAGAATATCAGAGGCTCTCAGTGAAGCTACGGATTCAGGAAAGTACAGGATGTGTTTGGATCCTCTGGAGTCACTGTGGCTGGAGCAGAGGCATCTAAGCAGTCTGACCGAGCTAAATAAAGAAAGAAAAGTTCAGTTTTGTCAAATCATCAAAGTGAGGGGCTAGCCTCTATGACTCTGTTTCTTAAAAGAACAGCAAAAACTTTGAATCACATTCATTTTATGATCCTTCCCAAAGAATATTATTTATGTTTTTAAAAAAGTGTATTTTAATATGTAGATCTTTGATCCTTTTTGATTTTAGTTTAGTGCACCAGCTTTTCTAGCACCATTTATTAGAGAGGCTATCCTTCTTCCAGTGAATGTCTTTGGCCCCTTTATCAAAGATTAGGTGACTGAGTGTTGGAATCCACTACAGAGAGTCTCTGAGCAGGATTTAAATTTTACCAGTTGGCTTTCTATGTTTATCTGTGAATCTGTCCTAGGCCTAGTCCCTTTGCCTGGCTACAGGGATTCATAGTAAATGAACCTCTATGAATCACTGGTTCTGGCTGAGGCCGATAGTGGCCTGTGAGGTCAGAGATACTGCAAAGGGCAAGATAAGGCCACAGCCGTGGACACTTGACTCCAACTCCAATAACAAGGTGGAGACTGCAGCTGCAAAGATTACTCCTGCAGTCTCACTTCTACCATGTGTTCATGATAGGACAGTGCTACTAAACTGACTTGATTCATTACTTGGAGATGTCCTTGAAGTGACTCCCAAGGTCCTGCTCATTGCCTGTGCTTTCCTCAGTTTCCCCACCCCTTGTTGTTGGACCTCATAAATAAAGGGGACAGTCCAGAGAAGTCTTTGTCTTAGCTCTAGGAGTCATGAGCTTAATTAAAGTTCCTGGAGCCCTAAAGAATCATACCATTTGTCTGTTTTTATTTAAGCTCTGCTGTACACTTGTTTGGATCTAAGTTAGGACCCAATAGCTGAGTCTATTTGAAGTTTTTCCTGCATATTCTAGTGTGTTCCATTGATCCTCAGATCTGGTGGGGTTTTTTGTTTTGTTTGTTTGTTTTTATTTTTCCCCAGAACCATGCTGTTTTTATCACAGTAACTCTGTAGTATAATTTCAAGTCAGGGATTGTGATGGCTCCTGCCTTACCACTGTTGCCCAGAATTGTTTTTACTATTCTAGGCCTCTTCTGATTCCAGAAGAGTCTGATGTGAGGAACTAAAAGTGTAAATAAAAACCCAAATATAGAGTAGACATTGTGAAATAGGAAGAAATTGTACAAAATAAAAGTGGGGGGGGGTGAGAAGAAAATGATAAAATGGAAACAAAGCTTCGTATATTAGGAGAAGAGGGGTTAAAGGGAGTAGGAAGAAATGGGAAAAAAGAGGAATTAAATATATCATATACAGGCACAAATTCTCTATGATGAATGTGATTATTGTGTATTTCTAAATTGTATCAGTAAACTTAATTTTAAAGAGTCTATGTTGAAATGACTGTAAGATCAAGGAATTCAATCTGGATCCATGAATGTCTATCTCCTGACATGCCCTTGCCTATATAGCTTCATTTGTCATCCGAGGAAGTATGATATACAGTACTGTCCAGAGTCCCTTTAGCAACCTGGAGAGACCAGGGTGAAAGTGGTTTAGTGTCAAGAGGAATGGGTATGTCCTTCTATCTACATCTACCTGGCAGCCAAACTGTAAGCACCATACTGGAAGAAGTGCACAGCCCAAAGACATCAGAGCCTGAAAGAACTCTACTCCCACTGCTTCCTTTGAAGCAGATACCAACTGATGGCTGCCAGTCCTTGCTGGTACTCAACAGCAAAGTTTGCAGATCTGTCTAAACAATGTTTGAAAATGAACATATATTTTCTGGAGTATAAAGATCAACAATGTTGTTTTACCAAGCTTATGTCAGGGCTAAACTCTGCACTATCAAAGAGCCAAGTTATTCACGACAGTCCATATCTTGCCTAGTAGTCATGTAATGTCAGGCCCTAAAGCAACTACGACATGGAAGTTTAATGCTTTGACAACATATTAGTGAATGGGAACCCAAAGTATAAATGTGCATCACCAGAATACATATATAAGAATATGGAATAATCAAGAAATTGAAACTCTTCCTCCAAATGGCAAATGCAGCTTCACTTCTCAGTGCTTCAGAGTAGATGGAAATTGTAATTCTTTTCACTTATTCAAAAATATCCACTGGAGTGATTCATCCATTGGGCATGCAGTTGCAAGAACAAACAGCAGCAATGCATCTGTCCTTATGAAACTTGCATTCTGGCAGAAGATTTGTACACTAAACAAAAGAAGCCAATAAGCAGTAGAAGAAATAAACACAAAAGAACAAAGAGAAGAGAGGAAAGAAGGATCTGAAAGGAGGGAACCTCTTTCACTTCTTTCACGTAGGATTGGCTGTCACACCAAGTCTCACTACTTAAATGTTCCAGGACTACAACCCAAAGGAACTGAGCTAGGAACAAAAATTGTCTGCAGGAAGAGGGTTCCTGGCAGAGAAATCTACATAACAGAAGAGTCCACAGTAAGTATGTTCAGCCTGTTTGAAAAACAGTGAAGGGACTGGCTTGACTGGAATAGCCTGAAAATAGGGAAGAGTTGAGAAGGGAAATCTCTGAGGTTCCAAGTGAGCCAGGATCCTGGGACCCAGTTGGGACACTGTGAAAAATGGGATTTTAAAAATTCTCAGTGAGATTGGAAAACAGCACAGTGGTTCCAGTGGAGAAGGCATTTGGTCCCTCTGTGTTAGGGAAGAACTGCAATACCTTCCATTTAATACAAGACGACAGGTGGGGTCTGTGTGGGAAGGGTGAAGCAGGAAGACCTGAAAAGAAAGAAGGCTTTGCAACCACGCAAGTGAGAAGTGAGCACTCTGAGCAAAGCTGGGGGGAATAGGAAGAGCTAGCTGGATTCTGGTTGTATTATGATGACAAAGATTTCCTGCAGGTTGAGGCTTATGAGAAAAGAGCAAAGTCAAAGATGATTCGGTCTTGAAGATGCAGTTGCTATTCACAAAGATAAAGAAGACTGGCAGAGTAGCATCTCTGGGGACAGGAAAGTCACAGACAGGATTGAGACAAGTCAAATGTAAGATGCCCATTACACATCAAAATTCAGGGGTGGGCAAGAGGAAAGCGTGTTTAAGGTTGAAGGAAAGGTTTGTGGCTATAGTTGTAACTTCGTACATCAGTAAGAGGACCAGACGAATAATCAAAGGAATCATTGTAGAAAAAGAAGAGAAGATTATCACTGAGCAAAGAAGAACTATAGTTGGAGAGGAATCTCTGAAGTACATAGTACCAGATCATTGACTGTGTGATCATTCTTTTTGTTTAAAAGATCATCCTCATTATTTTCAGTCTGTCTGTCCTGTAATTGTCTTTTGTGTAGCCACTGCTGATGCCAATATCTCCTGGCCAATTTATCCATTCAGTACAGATCCTTAAGTACCTGTAGGTGTGGAGTGTTTTTTATTCTCTGCCAAGGCATTCCTCCACCAAAACACAAAGAACATTTTCTCTGAGCTTTCTTGATAGTGATGCCATAATGATCAGAAAAAGCAAGGTAGCTCATTTTTATGAGAGCTTAATTTCTGAACGGCTCAATCTTTCGCTAGTTTAGTGTGTAATGGTTAACTGGTAAGCCAAAAAAAAAAAAATGATGACATATCAGAAAATGGAGGGGCCTGGGGATTTAGCTCAGTGGCCTCCTTTGCAAGCAGGCAGTCATGAGTTCGATCCCTGGTACCGATGAAAAGGAAACACACACACACACACACACACACACACACACACACAAGAAAATGGAGCACTGAGCCCCAAATAACAGGACAAGGAACAAAGCTGCCATGAGTTAATAAGAAGACCATTCTGGAAAAATCAAGATCCTACTTCCCTGCTCCTGCAGCAATGTGCTTGGCAGACTGATTTTCTTTAGACTCTGGAAACATTAATTCAATAAATTACCTCAATTCATTAATGTAATTATAAATTCATGACTGTAATTTTAAAGTCATCCTTTTTGTTACCCTTTGCTCCAGTGACATCTGAGGGCTATTGATTGTGAGTGTCAAATTAGATTTCGAGGCATATTTTCCTTGTTGTGATCAATACAGAACTAGATCACCTTTGACAGGACATTGAAAGTTATTCCTCACTCATGTGGCATTTTGATTGCCCCCACCAGTATTTCAGTTAGCTTTTTACTTCCTGGGTGTATACAGAGAAATATGATCTTACTTTGGGATTTGAGTTATGATCAAACTCAAATTGCAGACTAAGAGAAAGAGATGTGAGAAATTGGAGTCATATACATTAACTTAATTTTGAATAAACTCAATATAAGAAAATTCAAATTTATAAAAGCTGATTAAGTAGACACAGCTGTGTTAATTATTTATTGACTTTTCACAAAAATATTCTTAATTCTTTTAGAGTAATTCAGTTGAGTCTGTCAGTCACTTAAAAATGCTTTACATACAGCTTTTCAAGAACTCACATTTAGCATATAGTCTTTTCAGTAAATTGCAGACTTTTGAAAGGAAAAATTGATTGGCTCAAAAATTATTTTAGTTCTCTCTTCATTTACTGAGTCTATCATTTACCAATTCTGTAGATAACATTAAAAATGTCCCGTATGCTAGACTCTGAGTCACCCGGGGCTGGGTGCTACGTCTACCCCCGACCAGTCTCTCCCACTATGGGTAATAATAGCATGGCCACAAAGAGGCTTTGGAAAGAAATACTGCTGGTTATGGCTCTTCTCATTGTTTGCTGAAGGCTAACTACCACAAATTCTTCATCCTATTCTCTACAAACTCATCAAGGAAATCTGCGTTATTACTCAGACATTTGAGTGAGTTTCTTTGGAGAAAACCAAAGAGGTGCCAGTGTCTTTATCCAGGTTTGGCATGGACAGGAATCAGATGCAGAAGCTGACATACAGGAAATGATGCCCACAACTTGTCCTCTGTGGGACATTCCTGTTTCTCTAGTGTAAATGGCTTGCAGACTTCACACTGTCTTTCCAAAGGCATTCCGTTCCGTCATGGTAAAGTCTGACATTTATCTGCAACTTCAGTTTCTTGGCCCTGGCCTGGCCCTCACCCTCATCTCACAGGTAATGAACGATTCCTTAATAACAGGAAGATGGAGGATTAGCTGTGGAGTGTTTTTCTGCTTTCCACACGAGCAGCAGCAGGGTGTACCCTCAGGGTTACAGTAGCACTGTCTTTCGACAGAATTGTAAAGCAGGACATGAAGCCCCAGATGCAGTCATGGAGGACTAATGGGCCTGGAAATTGGCCATAATGTTCCACGGCAGAGTCCTCATGTTGGTCCAGTTTATGCTCAGTCAGAGAGAGATACACACTGGAAACCAAGAGGCTGACGATGCCATTGGTGAGCATAACGGAAACTCATGCTTCACAATGGGGATACCATCTCTACTGTCTCACCCCTCATTTCCCATACTCTTCCCCCTGCTCTCATTCCATCATATTTTTCATTTTCTCCTCCTAATGAGTCAGTGAACATAAAAAGATATACCTGACTCTGTCCATCAGGAATCAGGGTGGAAGAAAAGGAAATGAATGACTTCTTATAAAGAGCCTTGTCTTGTGTTCTCAAAAAAACCAAAGAGACAAAAATAATGTTTTGAGTGCACTTTAAAGGACATTGAAATTTACAAAACATCACATAACTTTACACTGAATTGTCACAGAGATGTCTTAAGGTATAAAGAGGCAAAATAATGTAATGGCGGAGGACATGGAGTTGGACGGAATGTCCCGGCTGGCTCCACACAGGTCAGAGGACTTTTGATGCTTTTAAACCCTGTTTTCCTTATCTGCAAAATGAGGATTTAAGTGATATTTTTGTAGAATAAGAATTAAGCAACCAACTTCTAAATGCCATAGAAATTTTCACCAAGTATTCATCTAAAAATCATTCTTGAGTATTTTCTGTATATGAAGCAGCATCCTGAGCCCTGAGACAAATCAGTGATTAATAGAGTTAAATGTATGCATGAGCAAAGAAATAAGCAAAACGTACACTCGTTAGTATGTTGAGTGTATCTGTCCTCTGAAGAAATGCAAAGCAAGAAATTCAGAGTGAGAGTCCTGGAAATGGGGAGGAGCTGGCTGGCAAAGTGATGCCAGGTTATGGGCTGTGAGCTCGGCGAGGAAACTGTGCCAGGCAAAAAGCTCTATGTGTTCAGAAGTGAAGTGGGGTATTGCATCACCAAAATGGGGCCTGCCTTTAGGGAAGAACATAAGACCTCTTGTTTGAACTATAGGATGGGCAGGCACTGGTGAGGAGATATTATGGGGTGGGACATGTGGATTTATTAATCTGTCTCCATTTTTCTGGGTAAGGATGTGTGTCTCAGGGAAATTGTGAAATGCCAAAATTGCATGTTGAACCCAGAATTGAACCCAAAACTTCTAACCTGTCATTTGAGAGGAAATGAAAAGGGAAAATTGGATCACTCTGAACATATGAATTTACTCCAAGTAGGAAGTAGGTATAAAAACCTCCCTACAACCAAGGTTCTAAAGGATAGAGTTGCCAACGTCAAGGGGGAGCCACCTGCAAGAATTACCCTCTGGTGTTAAGAAAACTGCCAAAAGGGCTGGCTCTGCACTTGTTGAGTTCAATCACCCTCTCGAATTCCTCCCAAACTGCAATCTAGCCACTAAAAGCGTCTTACTTTCCTGCTCAGTTCTGTATTATGAAAAGGGCAAGCTATTTCTCAGTACTTAAGGTTTAGTATTTCAAAGAGTGGTACCTATAGCTCCAAACACCCTGCAAGGAAGGCATTTCTGAAGCAGCTATCAAAAATACATATTCATTTAGTTACTGGGACTGTAAAAGCAGTACCTTCCTCTTACCGGTGGGGAATATCATTTTTTCCAGCTGCAATTTGTTCATAAAAGAGCAATATTTGTGCCAAGAACTCAAGTGAAACAAATGTCCTTCTTGATGGGAAGTGTCCACACTAATTTGAAGCTGTAAAATAAGAATTTTAAATTCGCCTTTCTGTGATTTGGCCTTTGCTGCTTCTACATACTTTAACTCATGTTGAGCTATGTGAAAGGACTTGGTAGATAGCACTACACAGTGAAATGCCACACTGGAGCTCTGAAATTTCCACTGTACCTTTCAAAACTTTGCATTTCTGGAGTGTGCTGTTAGACATCCAATCATCATTCTTTCTTTGGAATGTCACCCTTGTTCTGTCAAAGCCTCCTAATTGTGTTTCTGAGGAGCTTTACAAATATCTGACAGGAAATTGTCAGAAAAAACAAAGCAGGGAGATGCCTTTAGTCTCTAAATGGAGGGGATGTGATTTTGTTGGACAGTGCAAATAAGCTGAAAAAATGTTGGGCAAACTCACCAGCCCTTTGGAAAGGCGTGAAGATAATGCCTGAGGGTTGGGCAGTTTGGAAGGCCTGCTGCCTCTCTGTGACTCTCTCAACAATGCCTCAAGCAAGTGGCTGCAGATAAACTCTCTCAGCACATCCAGAACTCTGACAGTTTGGTTTATTCTCAAGTCCTCAAGTCTTTCCAACCTGTCATCTTTCCTGTAGAATTAAATATTCCATGAGTGAGGGAGATGCACAAATACACTCAGATTTTTAACACAGAACATGACTATCAGGCATGCATTTTATAATTTTCAATAAGAAGAGCCTAGGTTGAGGACTCTAACTGGTAGGATGTAAGAAGCCAGTGATATAGGGGATTGAAACTCCCAACCTACTGTATGTCCAGTGTGAGTTTGTGTTCTCTAAAATAGAAGAATGAATTTTAGGAACAATGGAGGTTAAGAGTGGAATATATTCTTTGAGAGAAAGAAAGCCTCTGTTTGAGAGAAAAAAAAAGAAAGGGTCCTGAGTGACTTGTCAAAGACTCTCTTTTCTGGGGACTTTCACAGAGAAACCCATGAGGGTAAGATGGGTCTGAGATGGGGAAAAATGGGAACTCACAAGGTAGCCAGGATGAGGTGGGACAGAACTATGGTCAACCAATAGGCTAATTGTTCAGTGAAATTGATCAAATCAGGGGCAAATGAAGAAGCAAGTCAGTAGCAAGCTGTGTGCTTAAAGAGCAGTGACTCTTCCTGTGGTAGAGTTGGGATGGTGATTCCTGGCTTCCTCAAGGTGATCCATACCTGTGCAGAATATCAGTCCCTGATGTTTATACTTAGGGTGTGCTTGTATTTGTTGCACTTTTTGTTTTGAGATCTGTCCCACAGCTGGAGTCTCCTCCAAGGTCACAAGACATCTGGTCCTCCTCCTATGAGGGCATAGCCCTGTCTGACTGTCTATAATATTTTTATCTAACTTAGCTGCCTGTAACGCCAGGATCCTTAAATGCCCTCTGTATCTCTTCTTGTCACCTCACACTGAACATGGAGCAGTGCTGCAGGAGGCCAGCTCCAGCCCTCACCCAGGAGAACTGCGGTGCTGACTTGGGTGTCTTGAGCTCTGCAGTCTCCAGATTCCTCTCCCTGCTCAGTGATAGTGCTGTAGTTCACGGACAACAGAGTGGAGGAACTCAACTCACATTTTCAAGTGTGGTGCTTCACATTAATAAGAAAATCATGTGTCAAAAAGAGTGAAGTCTGTAGTGTTCTGTGATAGGCAAAGTTTTAAGGTTACTGGTAAGATACCTGAGTCCTACCTTAGTGTCATGATTGGATTTTTTTTTCTTTTTTCTTTTTGCAGTACTGGGGATTGAACCTAGAACCTTCACACTGAGCTAAATCTCCAGCATGCATACATGTATGTATGTATGCATATATATATATATGAATGACAAGGTCTCATTAAGTCACTGAATTGCCCTGAACACATGTCATCTGGTCTTTCTTGGTGTTCATGATTTGTATAATACTCTCCTCTTGCTTGTAGAGGGAAATTGAGAATGTGAGGGAATTATGTTATTTTATAGGACTAAAGGGATTTTGCAGATGCACTTGAGGTTGCCAACCAATGGACTTTAAATGAATGAAAAGGAAGGTTATCCAAGTAGGCTGGATCTAATCAGAGACAGAGATAGTCTGCAATTTTCAGTAGAAGCCTTGCTCCTGCAGACCATGGAGGAGTGAACTGGCCTGATGTAGATGGGCACATGTGTCACAAAACAGTAGCAATCTCACAGCAAACCGCATGGAGCAGCAGAAACAATCAGGGACTCAGCATTATGAACATATAAAATGAAGTTCAGCTGACAACCTGATGAGCTTCAAAGGAACCCTCTGCTGGCAGGAGATGGCAACTCCAATCAACATCTTGATTTTAGCCATATGAGACCCTAAGCAGAAAATCTTGCTCAACCAAGTCTATATTTCTGACTTTTAAGTGTCATAAGATAATCCATATTGTTTTAGGGTACTAAGAATGTGATAGTGTTATACAGCAGTGCATTTTCCCTTCCACGTTGAATGAATGACTGGTTTACACCATCCCCAGGCTGTGTAGATAACAATTTAGCCTCTGTTAAAGTAAACTCCTAAGTGCTTCTCAAGGAGCCATTACACATCCTAGAGGGGAAAAGGATGGGACTGAATGGTCCCATGTGTGAGAACCAAGAGGCCAGATGAAGGGGAAAGAGTCCAGTGTGCTTCTAGTTTCTATTACCAGTGTCTACACCAGCACTAATATGAACCCATGTCTCTTTTCCTCACACATTACATGAGTGAATGAGCAAGGAGGAGAAATACAGGAAAAAGCATTACTAGCATTCCAGGAAGTGTGCAGAGCCACCTAGCCGGAGCCAGGACCAGAGGTGATTGACTCATTGGGATGGACCAAGATTTTGTCCATCATACAGGTTTACGAGATTAGGGACACTGTTCTGCCTGTGGGAAATCATGTTGTTCACGTTTGTCAGTGCGGGGCATTGTCCTAGTCCCTGGGGATACAGCCTGATCAATCCAAAGCAGAAATGACAACAAAATAACATTATTTACCTCCACTAAGCAGTGTCCAGAAGGCATAGAGTATGGAAAATTTTAGCCCCACTCTATTTAATGAGCTACTTGTTGCATTTAGCCACTGTGACAGTACAGATCAATCTTTTCCAGATCCATAATCATGACAAACTGTGTGCACCTCCAGGGCTTCCTTCCTTGACCAGATGCCTCTGTACCCTCTTTCCACTCTTCCTGACTTTCACATGTAGGCAAGGCATGGCTGAAGCTTCCAGATTATTTTCTTCTCTAGTTGCACCATCAAACAGATCTCACTCATCTCTGTGGTGAGAGCAACTGATTCCCTCACCAAATACTTAAAAATGAATGCTCCCAAGAGCCATAACATACTTCTCTGTTTATGCTACTTCATAGCATGTCACATCATCACAGATACAACAACCCACTTGTTAGTCTATGGCTTACTATTGTCTATGGAATTATAGGTACAAACTAGAGAACCCTTTTTGTTCATTGTTCCCACTCTGGGAATGCTCAATAGATACTCAATTTGTTCAAGTTAATGAATGAATCTATACTGTGAGAGTCGACCCCCCTGCTACAACCCCCTCCCCGAGTTATAAAACAGAGCAGTAAAGAATGCTTCACTCCCTAAACCTTTCCCAGGAGATAATCAGAGCAGGGCAGAAAGGAATGTCTCTGCTAGTCATTAACCACTAGATGTTCTGTTCTCTGTAAAGATAGAGATAAGCAAAAGAATGTACTGTATAAACAGGACCAGGGGGCACCTGGCACTCTAAGGTCAACCCAAGACCCTCGGTCTCCATGGTTACTCAGCCCCAGACCCTCAAATCAGCGTTAGCCAAGTCCTGCGCCGTTCAAAATTAACCAATGCGATTTGCTTCTGTAACCTTGCTTACCTCCTGCTTGTACCTTTAAAAACCCTACACAAATTCCCCTCGGGGCCCCTCCGCACACGTTTGCCTGAGGGACCCCATGCGCATGGAAATAAACTTTCTTTTCCTCACCAAGAGTTGAGTCCTTGGGGTCTCTTTCCCTGCGGCGTTGGCCCTAACAATACTTCAAAATAGCAAGAGCATGTGTGGGGAAACATACTCTAATTTGAATCTTTGCAATCTCAACCATCATTCCTTTAGTGAAATATTTATTTAGTAGGAATGTTGAATAAAATTTTATCTTAGCTGGACACTGGAGGACAAGCGCTGTTGGAACTACATCTTGGATTGCTGTACTGAACCTTAATGTATTAAGTAGAAAAGTTCCACCTTAAATCCATAATTGTCTCTTTTAAGGTTTTATATCAATTTTCCATGTCTGTTCATAAGTGAGATCTGTTTTTAAGTGAGCAAATCAGGAGATCAAGAGTTTACCAAGGTAGAGCCAGGAAGAGAGAAACAGACTCTCCTTTTCTTAGGATTTCTAATGTTCTTGCCAGCAGAGGGTCATTTGGCTGATTCCAAGGCACAGTGCAAAGCTGATCGTAAATTGCCCGTGGTTGGGGCTGGCAGTGTCTACTGCCTGTGCATACTTTTTACCATTGCCACTTTAATTTTATGCATTTTAACAAACTTCCTCCCTTTTAAAAAATTAACTTACTTATGCAGCTATTCATTTTTACTAGAACTCTAAACTTGTTCATTCTGAGGAGAAAACTTAATATCTAGTACACAGATAATTTTGACTCAAATATATTAGCCTCCATAAATGATAGGTACGGCTTGTTGAAACTGAAGCCATCCAGATACCAGATGGTTTACATTTTTGTCACTATGCCTGGCTGAGCCATTTGTTATGTGCCTTTACAAACTATATATAATCTTTATTTTCATAAAGTTGCACTTAATCATGAAGCTTTTACTATTATTAATGCCATAAACCTATTACATGTTTACCATAACAAAGAAATCCACAAAGCTAAAAAGAAAATAAGTGGTCTCTCTTCACCCTTTCCTACACCACTTCTAACCCAATAGACCACTCGTTACACATGTTTTTATTTTTCTGGCATGTGGACTTTAAAAGGAAATAAACAAATTCTGGGGCATATTCTTTTTTCCTTGAATGTAGTTCATCAGGGCACATCAAATTACTGATACCCAATCATTCCTCTAACGTATAGTACTGAATGTCCAAAATGCATACAATCTCATGATTATACCTGGGAGACAAAGGTACAACTTACTGATAATGGAGTTTGTCTTCTGCCAGAGGGGCAGGGGACTGGGGGTGGTATGCTTCTGGTAAATAACAGGGCAGAAGTAAGAGCCATCCTGAGAGGACATTCCAGGCAAAAGAAGAGCATTTGTAGAAATTAAAGTAGTTGGAGAAAAACTGAAAATCCATTGAGATAGTGACATGTAAGATAAGAGAAAAATATGCACTGGGATTGAAAGTTAATGTCAGCATTTTTTCACATCAGCTAGACTATTTGAATTCAAAACTTAAGCTGTGATTTTTCTAATAGTCAGAAGTAATTCTGGCCTCAACCTTCACCCAACTCCTCTGAGACCTCTAAAAATTCTCAGGCATGGCTTGCAAATGTGGCCATCCAATTAAGTACAAGTAACACTGTCATTGGTACAGAGGAATAGGATTCATACCTAATGCAACCATCAAACAGGATACAATCATCAAACTGTTCCATCAGTTGAGGATGAATCACCTTCTTAGCATGTCCCACCCTATTAACATTAAACACATGATGGGAGAAACAGGAGCATAAAATTTTCTCTCTATACTGCTCATGCTTCAATACGTAAGTAGAACAAAACAAATCAGCCAATTTACATCTATAGTGTTTTTCTCTACCTGTCCAAGAAAAGTGATTGTTTCTAGAAACTGACATCAACTCTGACATATGCAAAATGAGTTTGCCTGTCTGATTCTGTATTAATCCAAGTTCAATCCCTTGGGTTAGTCTGGAAGCTAAATCAAATATTACAAGGGACTTTTCGATTGGGAATGAGCTAGAAATGAGTACAATATAAACCTATTAAAGGGTGGCAATGAAATGCAAACAAACACTATTGTGGTTTTCTCCTAAGGAAATATAATTAGATTGCCAGGTAGATTGCTTTTGGATTATTTGGATTAAGTGTTGCATTCTTGAAAGTTTAGTGACTTCCTGGCATTTCATTTCCTTGGAAACCACTAGTTTCTATTGCCAAATGCTATGCAGAGTCTCTCAAATGCTGTGGGCATTTTTTCACTGTGCTTTTGTTTCTCAGATTGGGAATCACATCAGTTGAAACTGGGACGTAGAACAGAATAAGGACTAAGGTTGACGATTTCTGGCTGATTCAGAAAGGGAAGAACAGCAACATTAATGCAGCCTCAAAACACACACACTGAGCTCCACAGGCAAGCAGCACAAACAGTCTTTCTTGCTCAGAAAGTGATTTTGAGCATTTAGTAAGCTTCACAATCACAGTAAACAGTTCCTGCAACGGTTAACTGAAGACCTTTCTTTAATTTTTGCCCACTTTCCAGCCCGGAGACCTCAAGAAATAACCTTTACTTACCATGTTGCTGGCTTCATGCAGAGTTGAAAGGAAAATCTCCTGAGATTTCACCTGTGTCTTATTAGCAATGTTTTCCATTTACAGAAAGAAACTTAGGCATCTAAATAAGGAACCATGCTGCATATTTAATAAGGGTAAAATGGAGAGGATCAAGAAGGTAACTGCAACAGAGATGCATTAGAACAGGAAAAAAAAGAGTGACCACTCACTTCCTAGTTGAATTAACCAGCCTTATCATACATCTAGAGGCTCAATTAAACTGAGAATTTGATGGGGTCAATGGTCACTTGTCAAATTCATGGCCATATGGCTATAACCTGGTGCAGACATCCTGATTTAATTGGTCTGACTTAAGCCTAACGGGTTCTTTTAAAGTTTTGATCCTTTCTTGATCAATTTTTGTACCTACCATAACCTAGGAGAAAAAAACCAGTCTTAATTAATAGAGCTAAGGTCTTCATCCATTCTCCATTACTTTTGTGTACCAGCTGAGACCAAATGATTGACTTTGATTCCAGATTCTGGAGGCTAGGGAATCCAAGAGCATGGTGAGAAGTATCTGATGAGTGACAGAGCAAGAGGAAACCAGAAAGTAAGGGGCAGGACATGAGGAGTGGACTCATTTTATAGTAATATGTCTTTGAGGGTAACCAGTCTATTCTCACAATAATGACATTAATCAATTCTGTGACCCAAACACACATGTCAGGCTCCGTCTCTCAACATTACTCCTTTGGGAATCGAACTTCCAACACAAACGTCTGGGAGACAGACACTCCAAGCACAGGAGCTGGCCTCTAACAAAATTACAACAAGGGGAAATGGGCATTCTGTTTCCACTTATTTCCAATGGTCACAAGGCATGAGTGCCTATAGCTTTCTTTTAAAGGGCTAAAGTTCATCTGGTCAACCCAGGCAGAGACCTGCAATCTGACCTACCTGGTACACAATCTTAAAACTCCAAAACCAGTTCTCTCCTCTACCTTGTTTCTTCATGCCTATATTCACTGAGAAAACTAGATTAATCAAACCCACTGGAATCTAATCACTAAATGAGAAGTAGAAGATCTTGTACATATAGGCAGTTTCATTAGGTGCTTCCTGCAAGTTTATCTTTCTGGAAACTCCAAGTACAGATGTTATAGATTAAAAACTGGTGATCAACTTAATGCCAGCAGAATTAAATCACCATAGTGCTGATTGTAGATGTTCCACCTGTGGCAAGTTGCCAGCATAAATAGAGACATGGAGAAGGAGAAGCTAGGCACTGGGGTGTTGATGGCTCTCCTATGAGTTGCTGTTTGAGCCGTTGGTACGGCTCTTGCCTTTACATTGTGTATTGCTTCCTGGCCCAGGAGGGGAAGATCTGTGTTGCTTGGTCTCCAGGATAAATTCGTCAGCTGGCTTCCTGGAACGTACTTGACTGTGCTTTTTGTTGGAGGAGCTGGGGCCTCCGAGTTGCTGAGGATGGGTGTGGTGCTTTTCAGGACAGCTCTAGTCTTGTTTTGAGTGTGACTTCTTGGCTCCAGGTTAGAACCTTCAACCTACCAGCACAGCACCTTCACCCTGTGAGCACAGACTTTCTAGCTCCCACCACTGACCTTTAGGCCTTCCCAGCACAGATTTG
Organism: Cavia porcellus; assembly: GCF_034190915.1. Taxonomy (NCBI): domain Eukaryota; kingdom Metazoa; phylum Chordata; class Mammalia; order Rodentia; family Caviidae; genus Cavia; species Cavia porcellus. Next base: position 43,530,515 of record NW_026947512.1, read on the forward strand.
TAAAAGAGACTGGTGTGAGGCCTTCTTGTGGGCTCTAGATCTCCAGTTGGACTTGTGGCAGGCACTGTCACAAGCTCTGAGTCTTCCTCTGGACTCATACAGGATATTGCTGTGGGATTCAAGCTCTTGGTTTAATATTCTATGTCTTTGGTGTTGTGGATAGATTTCCTATAATTTCTTGTGTTAACTCTGGGTGGCCATTATAAAATAATAAATTCCATGCCCTGTTTTTAATTGTTCTCTCATAACTCCTGACCACAACAGAGTTCCCATAATTGTGGAGTAAAGAGAGGTATAAAAGGAAATAAGAGAGCTTTGGTTTGTTACTCACCTCTGATCAGCAGAATGGGGATGTGTGAGCTGTCCAAGGAAGTTCAGAATAGTACCAGTCAAAATAGTCTAATATCAAGCTCTATGCCCAGGATCTGCAAAAAGACAGAGAGGAAATAGTTTAGAGTTTGTAGTCCTACATGGCAACTGTTACAGCCACCCAACTCTGATGCTAGTCCACAGGCTGCCATTTGTTGGTCTCGTTTTCACACTAGTGAAGGAATGCATCAATTCATAACTTCTTCAAGTGAGAGATTCAACATCTAGAGTCATGGGGCATAATAAAATGATCCCTCTTGAAAGAGGAAGGGTGTGTGTGTGTGTGTGTGTGTGTGTGTGTGCGCATGTGTGTGCATGTGTGCCTGTCTGTGTTCATATACAATTATTCATAACTTACTGATGGTTGAAGCATCATAGAAATGTGACACTGGGTGATTTTGTTGTTGTATATCATTGACTACACTTCCAAAAAGATGTTTAAAATGTCATTAGTTGATATAATAATATTATGGACCACTCTTGCATATGCAGTCCCTGATTGACAGAAATGTTGAGCACATGACTGTATGTTCTTATACACATGAATATCTCTACACAAATATTTGTATATATGCATACATACCTATTTGTATATATGCATACATAGAATTGATACAACTCTTTCTTTTTTTTTTTTTTTTTTTTTTTTTTTTTTTTTGTCTTTTCCTTTTGTATCGGTACCGGGGATTGAAGTCGCAACTGCCTGCTTGAAAGGCAGGCGCTTATGCCACTGAGCTAAATCCCCAGCCCCCCAACTCTTTCAACTAATATCTGTTTCTCTATAGACCATCAGCTGAGTGACCCTTCAATAAGCTAAAACAAAATTGAATTTCCCCAGTTTTCTTCTGTATATTTCTGTATGAGCATGGGCCAAGAGTGGCATGTGATATTTGGACAAAGGAAGGCTTGAGGTGCCAATTAGTATGTTGCATTCTCAAGGTTGGTGCAGGGCAAAGGTTGTAGTTGCAGCTCACACATGTGGCTGAGTCTTTTTTGTATGAAGCAGCAGCCACACCCTCAGACTCAAACTGAACTCCTCTATCAATTCCTCCATAATTTTTTTCTGTTCTTTTTTTTTAACAGTAATAGGTATCACAGTATATTTCGTTATCTTTACAATAGTTGTTCTTTCAACCACATATATCAAAGTAAAATGAAATATAGATCATTATAGAATTTATCAAAACAGAATATTGAATAGAGTAGTACCATTAATCAGAGTAAAGCAAAACAGTAATAAAAATATTTGCCTTCAAAGAGATGGTAGAAGGAAGTCCCCCTTATTTGCGATGGTCAACCTCCCAGGAGATGCTCAGATTTCTGGTTCCCATTTGCTAATGGGGGACAGGGGAAGTGGTGGAAGTGGGATGTTTGATTCTAGGCCATGCACCATTAGGTTCACAATTGCTTAGCAGGGAGGCAGGCTGGTTGCTTGGTTTCCCAGGGTCCTAAGTTCCAACATGGCGTGTATCTCAAGAGATCACTGGTGGTTCTCCCCTTGGAAGGGCCATAGTCTGCCACCGAGAATGGTAATTTTCAACTCATTGTAGGCCTAGTGTCAAAACTATGCCAGAGTAGATAAGAACTATCGGAGAAGCAATTCACAAAGCTGTTTATTAGTGAAAATCTGTGTTCACTATTTCCCTTTCCAAAGCTCCCTACAATATATAACTGCTTAGCTACTATGAAAGCATTATTTTGCCTATATTTCACACGAGTCAATTTCATTGGCTCAGTTATAAATCTCAGTATAAATTATTTTTAAGTTCCATTCATCTGATTCAATGGATCCAGTTGCATTGTTTCTCTGCTGTCTTAATTTCAACTTTAGTGGCATTTAAAAGAGAGTAGAAACTGTCTTAAGTAACAAATGTGTCAACTAATTGCTTCTGCTGGTTGTAGCTGTTTGTCTTCTACACTCAGAGCATTGACTCTTGTTGATTTTCAACAAGTATACCCTGCATACATACCTTGATGGATCAGCTTATTTGTGTTTGCTTTTACTGTCCTATAGGCAACCTCAGACAAGAACTAAACCCCAATGGTTACAGGCAACAGGACAAAGATTGTTTGCTCTTTCAAAAGTTACTTTTTCCATTTTAGCCACATAACACTATATGTCTCTATTAAAAGCAGCACATCTTTGAGTTGAAAACTTTTGTGAGATACATTTATAGATGAAGATAAATGGATGCCAGTCTACAGAGTGTAGGAAATGATGTGGTTTATGTGCCAACAGCTGAGATTTTAGAAATGGGTTTTTTATAGTGTGGTTGTCTGATAAGGTCCCCCAAAAAATTTCAACTCCTAATCTTTAAAATCTGAAAATGTGACTGTGTTTGAAAAGAGCCTTTGCAGATGCAATTAATTTAAGGATTATGAAATGGGTATATTGTCTTAGATTATGTGTGTGGCTCCTCAGTGCAATCACATGTGCCTTTGTAAGGCAGACAGAGGAGGATAAGGTGCACAGAGGAGAAGGCAGCCTAAAGATAAAGGTACAGACTGGAAGGATGCAGCCACAGCCAAGAAACACGAGCAGTCAAAGGCAGCTGGACCAGCACGGAATTGTCTTCTCTGCAGTCTCGGAAGGGAATGTGTCCCAGGTCGGTGCTGATTTTGGCCTACTGAGGCTGTTTCAGGCTTCTGCTCTCAGAACTGTGTAATGAGAGATTTCTGTTGCTTTAAATCATCAGATGGGTAACAATTTGTCCCAGCAACGACAGAACACTGGTTCACAGCTTACCAAAGGTTAGTCATCTCTTTTAAGTTTGAACACTCAGAGCAGTTGGATAGCTCCTCAAAATCTAGGACAGCAAAACCCAGCTGGAAAGATTCCATGTGGCTCATATGGATGTGAGTGGTGCTTGCTGGAAAGAAGGTGCCACACAGTCATTATTTCCCCCACTTTCACGGAAAGATTTTGTTGATGTTAATTTCTTGATCATTACTGAAAGAAATTCTCAAATTTTCCTGGCCCCAAGATTTTTGGCAAGTAAAGTTCTTCAATACCAGCTATTATTTTTGTGACGTTAGTGATAATAGGTTTCTACCATAAAGATAGCCAAATAAAGAGATTTCTACCTCCCTCTCTTCAAAAATAGGGCCCAAGCAAAAAGGCAACTGGAGGTTCCACTCATGAGGAAGGGAAAGGTCTAGAAAAATCACATGTAGGAAGAAGGCAGGCCATTTGTAGCTCCAGAGCCTAGAATGCATTGTAGAGATCAGTCTCCAAAGTAGAGAAGATGTATTAAAAAGCAACCCAATAACCTCATTTTAGAAAAAAATAACAGCTCAAAGTAGGACATACTCTGGCGCAGGGGAAAGTGAGGAGATGGGCCACCAAAACAGACAATTACTGAAAGTTCTGTTCAAGTAAGCCAGAGTGGAGAAAATAAAATAAAATTGGGAGCAGTGCTGCAGCTGCTGGTCTCTCTTGGATGAAAGAAGCAAAGTTATACATTTTCATACTAAACCTATCATTAAGGACGTCATTTGAAATCAAGGAAAATTACTACTGTCCCAGAATAGTGGCTGAATCTTTCCCCACCTGAAATTGTTGAGCTGGGAAGAACTCATTCAAACATAAAATAATGAAGTATGCAACTCCAACGCACAAGTATGCAAAGCCTGCTTAAAAAGAAAGGTAAGTAAATGAGGATACAGTAAACTGTGCTACCAACATAAATGCTAAAAAGGTTTTAAAGGGGTCAAAAGAGAAAAACAAATGACAGATATGCACTTACTTTCTTTGTGATAGAGCAGATAAAAATTATACTGTAAAACATTTAAATAAAAATGTTTCTCAAATTTTCACTTTTTAAAAATACATACTGAAAACAGAAAACCCATCATTGTGTAAAACTTTAGGAAAAAATACTGAGTGTGTGAAAGTGAACTGCCTGAGCTAAGGAAAGAAATAAAATATAAAACTGTCTTGGAAGTGAAGATTCTTTTGCACACTGTAAGAAGTCTGTGGAAATGCGATGAAGGACAAGGTGGACAGGACTGAGTACGAGGAAATGCAATCAGTGAAGGAAAACAAATATAAAAAATAAATGCTGGAATGTGTGCATCTGTGTCTCAAAATATACATAGAGTGGATCAAAAAGATTGACTTTCAATTTAAAAATGAATTTTAGGTATACAACAACAATGACATCAACATAGTATATCCTATAGCCAGGCAACTCTGAATACCAAGCAAAAATAAAACCAAGGCTTGAAGAAGATATATTACAATAAAAAATACAGGGTGAATCTCATGAAGACATAGGCTTAAGGTATTGATTTCAAAGATAAATAAAAAACATTTGCATACACAAACAAAAACATCATTTCCTATATTGGAAATATAATCATAGAGTTCTAAACACAAAAACATAAAAAGTGGTACCTAGTAACTCTTCAAAGAAATAAAGTTTGAGTTCAGAAACTTGTGACTAGCCTATTAAAAAAAATTTCAAGTATGAATTGAAGAACTACAGATACTTGGGTAGTTACTTTTCAAGAGTTCATTTTAGTCAACTAAGACTGAATGCAGAAAGTATTGCTAAAGCATTGGTGATAAACATGAAAAAACATAGAACCAATAGCAGTAGAAATAGTGGCCAAAGAGTAGAATGTGAAAGAGATGCACGACACACATAGAAAAATAAAATAATACCATACAGAAGGCAAAGTCGGAGAAAAGGAAGGTGTATAAATAAGGCAAATCAAATATATAAAGTAAAATTTGTAGACCAAATAATAGTTGACATTATATTCACAGACAATATTTAATCACTGGAAAATCATTAAAAATAACTTAGAACTTAAACCAGGAAAAAGAAAATGAGGTAAAATTGGCAGTAATTTACCTTTATATTTGCTTATAATGGTTATGTCAATATTAATAAACAAAGAACTAACTAAAGATTCCAAGTTTTCACACAAAAATTAGCTTTTCAAATTTTCTATTAGAAAATCTCAAATTCAGGAATAAAAGCATTAAGTGAAATAAACAAAGGTACTTCATAAGAAAAAGAAAACTAAACACTAAAGATAAGACGATGAAGAACTAATAACCAAAAGCAGAAAAAGTACATAAAAGATAAAAATTATAGTAAATATTTTTGTAAAGATAAAAACACTAGCTATAGGAAGTTTAATTTACATTTTAGTGAGGGACAAAGAAAGTGCATAATAAGATGCATGAGTGTAGAAACTCTAAGTGGTACAAGATGGAGCTAAATAAATTTATCAAGTGTCATGCTTTGATAGCAGAGCTGAACCTCCTTTTCTAGCACACACTGTGATTACATATGAAACAACAGAAAAACAATATATGCTTCTATGCAGAAATACTACAAATAACATTCTTTGATAACAATGCTGTACACCTATTATTTATATAATTAATATTAAAATTCAAATCTAAAAAGTTTTTCTCAACTAGCAAAGTGCAAGAAATTCTCAAATAAATTTCAAGCAAATTGAAAACTACAAATGAGATTTTGCAACATCTGTGAATGACGAGAATGAAAATGCCACATAGCAAGATACTGTACACAACCTTCCTGTGAATGACTGGCAGAGGAAAGATCAGAAGAGCTATTCAGGGCAAAGTGACACATCTCAGTTCTCCTGGGAGAGGCCAGTAATCCTGTGATACCAACATTCTCATAAGGACAGTACGGAAAGGAAACTAAGTTCTACAACACATGAAAAGAACTAAACACCATGACCAAGAGAGGGATATTTTATTACAGATATGCAAGACTGACTAAACCTTAGGAAATCAACCGGTGTCATCCAAGAAAGACAAAATCCACTAAAGAAAACAAAAATCAAATGATCATATCAATAGACAGTAAAAGTCCTTGAAGAATGTGAACATCCATTTTTAGTTAAAAACTGTGAACAAGTTAAGAGTATACAGAAATTACCTCAACTTGATAAGGAGTCTTTACAGAAAACTTAGGGCTAATATTATACTGCATGCAAAACTCTGAAAGTTTCTCCCTTAGGTGGAGAACAAGACAAGATGCCTCCATTTACCATTCACTCACATTTAATATGTGACCACAGTTTATATGCTGTAAGTCAGGTAAGAAAAATAAATGAAAGGCACAGAGATTAGAGAGGAAGAAATAAAACTGTCCCTATTTCCAGATGACAAAATTGTCTATACAGAAAAGCCCAAGTATTCTACAATACAGCCTTCAAAATAATAATTGAATCTATCTAGTTCACAGGATATAAGACTAACATATGAAAATCAATCATGTGTTTAAACACTAAAAATTCACATGTAACAATCAAAATTGAAATCACAATTGTACTTATAATTTCACCCAAACAAATGATAGCTCTTAAGTATACAGCAAGCAAAGTAAGTGCATGATTTGCATGCCAGAAGTCATAAATTACTGATTAAAGAAGTCAAAGGAGACTTAAGTAAATGATAGACAGATCCATTTTATATTTTACAAAATTCAAAATAGAAAATTCTCCCATAGTGATCTATAGGTTTAATACAATTTGTATCAAAAGCACAGAAAGATATAATACAGGCATAGATGATCTTATTCTTAAATTCGTGTAGGTAGGAATGGCCCTGGAATAGTTAAATGTTCATAGTAAAGAATAATAGGTAGGGGAAGTGACTGCCCTGTGTTAAGGTCAAGTGGACAGCAGCGATGCTGGTGGAGCGGGACGATGGAACAGAATAGAATACTTGGACACATGGAAGTGCCCGCAAGTGATTCTTGACAATCGTGTGGAGACAGGAAAAGTCTTTTCAAAAAGCACTGAATTCTCATTTAAATCGCACAACTCACACACAAAACATTGACTCCTATTGAATCACAGGTATGAAATATGAAACTAAAAATCCTTTTTGAAAAACAGTGAGAGAAAATCTTTAGGAGATCAGGATAGGGTTTATGAACTACAAAAGTATCCTCTACCCAAGGATGAAATAATAAATAGACATTATTGAAAATAAACTTATGCTTTCAAAAATCCTACATGAAGAGATTTGAAGGGTGGTTTACTGGTTTGGATTAAATATTTGCAAACCACATATTGACAAAGGACCAGTACCTAGAACAAAACATCCAGTTAGAAGTTGGACTAAAGAAAATGCATCTCACTGCAGAAGATGGCAAACATCAAAATATATTCAGCAAGGTCAATTAAATAAAGGTAAACTACATACTAAATGCAAATTAATGAAAATTAAAACCACAATGAGGTGTCATCAAAAAAACCTATATGAATGCTAAAAATTTTGAATCTCAGAATTTCAAAAGTTAATAAGCATGTGGTGAGACTGGATTACTCCACTGCTAGTGGGGAGGTGAAACACTAGTGCAGCTCTGAAAAAGTTTCATAGTTTCTTGAAACACTAATTACACGAATACTACAACTCAGTTGCAGTCCTGGACATTTCCACCAAAGAAATGAAACTGTGGACTCATGCAAAGACAAGCAGAACCAGGAAGAGACACCAAGCTGTTACCGGTGGCCTGGAGGGTGACACTTCTTAGCCTCTGTGCAAATAATTCATCAGATGCTTGGTATAAAACAAACACCTAGAAATAAGCCAAGAGCGCATTTGGAGAGGGCTGATTAAAAATGGACTATACTATATACTAATTGAAATGATAGCAGCAATTTAGTGTATTCTACTATAATACAAATACATTAGAAAAAATGCCAAAAGATCATTTAAATATTAGCCAGCTTAAGTGTTAAATCATAAACATTTACAAATTACGTATTTGTGTGCATGTTATAGGGGTCTGCAATACACATACATATATTTGCATAAAGATACGTTTTTAAAAGCAATTCTGAAAAAAGGTAGCAAACGCATTTTAAATGAACTCTTTTACTTTTTCCCAGTTGGAGTTGATTTTATTTTACTTCTTTTGGATATATCTAAGCCAGCTTCTCTTCTAAATATAGGTACTCTGACATAGTTTCACGTGATCTTCTGAAGTTTAGGAAATGTTTTCATAAAGAACTATAAGCAAGGATTATCTATAATTTATGTAGACTTCTTATAAACTATATAGCTTTGCATCTTTACATCTCAGTATGGCCAGCATACAATCAATCAGTTTTTAAGCAGGAGAAACTATATAAACTGCCATTCCCTGTTTTACACCAGAGAGAAAAAAATTACTTTTCCAGATCATAAAGTAGTGTGAGGAAGATCTAACTATTAAATTCTAGTGCAATATACTTTCTCTTACCCCACATAACTAAATAGCTAATAAAAATGTGCTAATATGCCTTTAAAAGCTTAGTGCGGATTCCAAGTTGTAGAAAGTCGATACCCTCACTGATGTAGTTCATCTTCCTTTGTAAGGGACCCACACCAAACTATGTGTAAAGTGCTAACACTCTGACCTGTGAAAGCAGTGGCTGGAGTCATACAAACTAAACACAAACATCCATATTTGCACTGTTTAATGGATGAGAACAAATAGTCTCTGTTCTCATTAAAGAGCTTTTCATGATGGTCCCAGAGTATGTTCATAAACGTAATTTACTCTCTGGCTGCCAAGGCTTCCTGACTAATTGTTCCCTTGTCCCTTATTGTCTTGAACAAGCATTCTTGTAAGTGATCAGGTGGCTTAAACAAGCAGCAGTATAATGCATACTTCTCAAAACGGTTTTGTAAATATGGAGAGTACATCATTTGCATAAAAAGATAACGCAGCACTGAGATCCCTCAGGCTCAGTAATAAGCTCTTTTGAGTAGCCATGAGAAAGTAATAACAAAAGCCCTAAGATCCATCCCTGAAATAGTCAGATGTTATATTCTCACATTCTATGGTTTCCTTTAAGTAAGCTCCACATGGTCTTCTTTCAAATCATGGTCCTCCTGTCTGTCCTCACCATAGCATTTACATTGGTGTTGACTGACTTATAATCCTTGATCCATACTGTGACCTTGAGTCTTCATCTTTACAACTATTTTCACAGGTAAACTTGGTCCTATGGACTCTCCACCACCATCACCACCACCACTATCATTACCATTGATTCAGGTGAAAGGCCATGCATGCAGAAAGACGGCAGTGTAAGGTGACACAGGCCATGTTAAATGTAGTAGAATGATTCAGAAGTAAGATATAGAGGGCCTGGATTTAGCTCAACAGCATAAGCAACTGCCTTGCAAGCCCACAGTCATGAGTTCAATCTCAAAAAGAAAAAGTACAAAAAGAAAAAGTAAGATATGGAAAATAACAGCAGAAAACAATCCAGTAGTGAAGACTTGAAAGAAGAAACGAATTTTGGTATTTGAAGAACAGATGAATGAAAATATGTCTAGATAGGTGTAAACTGAAAATATGTCTAGATAGTAGTAAACTGAATTTTGAAAGAGACCATATACTAATTGCTTTGGGAAAGGTGATTTGTTATTGACAATGAGTACGAAATTGAGGTAAATAACAGAAAAACAAACAACAAAAAGAACCCCAACTCTGAGTTTCAAAAGGCAGAAAGCAAGAGTGTAGATGATAAAACATATATGGGAATGTAGAAATAAAAATGTCAAGGTAAAATTTCTTTTATATTTTCATTGGAATTAAAAGCTGACACTTCAACAGAAGGCTCGTAGACATCAAATGGTTAGAGTTGAATGCACTGTAGAATTTTTGTCACCCAACTGATCTGTTGTACAGATAGAGATACTGAGACTCATATTAAGAAAATATTTTAAGCAAAAGTACACTCTTACCTCTATCTCTTACAAGAAAATTCTATTAGAAATAAATTATTTTCTAAGAAAAATAAAAATGGACTAAAAATTGGAGAAGGGTATGGGAATTGTATTCATGTTCCCATCACTGGTACAAAATATTCAACACCTGCAATTTTAAGAAATTGATTTTGGTTCCTGGTTTCAGAGGATTCAGTCCATGATCAGCTAATTTCAAGGCAGAAACCGCATGGGGGAAGCACATGTCAGATGATAGTTACTCACGGATGGTAGCTGGAAGCAGAGGGTGAGAGAGAGAGAGAGAGAGAGAGAGAGAGAGAGAGAGAGAGAGACAGAGAGACAGAGAGACAAAGAGACAGACAAAGAGACAGACAGAGAGAGACAGGGAGAGTCAGAGACAGAGTTAGAGACAGAGAGAGGAGGTACCAGAGACAAGAAAATACCTTCGCAGGCCATGTCCCCAGCAGTTCACCTTCTCTAACCTGACCCATTCATCTCCCAGCACATTCGAATGCTTCGGTGGATTAACTCACAGAGAAGCACAATGGCCCATCGTCCACGCACTTCTAAAAAGGCCACCTCTGAACATCTGAGACTTCAGGAGCACATTTTAGACATAAACCATAACAGAATAAAACAATAAGATAAGAAATTGAAAGAGTGAACAACAGTTAGTTTAAGAAATGATGCAAATTGCCAATAACTTTATTAGTTCTCATTATTTCAACTTTTTAAACACACACACACACACCTTCTGTTAAATCAACTTTAGAACATGGACAAAAGGGAATATCCCCAGTATTGTGATTAATTCCATGAAACTCAATTCCAAAAGCTGACAAATACTGAATTTTAAAAATTATACTCCAATACTTTTTCTGTAAATAAATCTGGTCATTGTCATTATATACTAAGAATTAAGCACATAGGTTTATGGTAAGAATATATCAAAACTAAATAAAATTTACTCCTCTAATGTAAAATAGTTCAGAATCTATTAATTTAAGAATAATATTCGATCAAATTTGTAAAATAAAGTCAACATCAAGAAATAGAAGACAAAGATTTATGATAAAAGCACCTCTTTCATAATTTTTAAAATTTTAAATAAAATAGTATCATAAAAAAGGAATAAAATGCCCTTTTCTCATTGTTTCTTCTTCTTCTCCCTCCCTTCATCTTTCTTTCTTTCTTTCTTTCTTTCTTTCTTTCTTTCTTTCTCTCTCTCTTTCTTTCTTTCTTTCCTCTTCCAATGATGCTAGAAATGAAACTGAAGTCCTCATCCATATTAGGCAAGCACTGTACCACTATGATAAATTCTCTTCCTAAGTTTACTTATTTACATGATAAATATTATGTATCTTAAGTGAGAACATGTGCTTTAGTTTTAACAAAAATGTTTCACATTTTTTATAACCCAGAAACAAGAATGCTCTGCCCGATATCACTATGATGAATTAGTGTTGTTCTGGAAGTTGTAGCCAATGAAATAATACAAGAATTAAAGCAAAATTTAGATATTAGAAATAAGACTCCAAGTTCTCATTCCTGTAATAATATTTTCTAGTGTTTACCTCAAAACCTGAAACAATAAACTAAAATATAGCAAATTATAAATCCAATAAATATTTAAAAGTACTCCTTACATGTCTTAAAAGCCAAGTGGAAAGTAAAAGCAAACTAGTGTAGTCATAAAGGCAACATAAATAAAGTGAAAATAAATCTAGCAGTAATCATAATTTCTCTCATTTGTTGAACAGTGATTACTATATCAGATGCTATGCTAAGTGCTTTTACATACTCTATATTATTTATTCCTTAATACTTTCCTGTAAAGATAGAATTACCCCTAATCCCACTAAAAGGAGAAAATTTAGATTTTAGATTCAGTGACTTGACTGAATTTATTAGCAAATAAAAGTGTAGAAATAAAGAAATATGGTCAAACCTTGATGAAGTCGCTGAAGGGAAAAGTGTAGAAATTTACTTTATCTCCGGGTAGGAAGATGAGCACCATCAGTGTTCACACTATCCCTGCATATACTAAATTCTCATGTTTATTAAAAAAGCATATGTAAGGCAACATAAACTCTCAAAATCTGCAAAGGAAGAAATGAAATGGTCCTAGGAGAAGCCTCAACCATGCATATTTGGGGTAGGAATAAAGCAGAGGGTGTGGGAGTGCACAGACGATCTGAGAACACTCATGCATGTAGCTGTGAAAGAGGACACAGCCTTTTGTTTGAGGCATCACTTCCTGCAGCAGCTTCAGTCTCGGTGCTGCTCCTCTGCAGATTTTCTTTCCTGAGCTTCCACAACTGCTACAAGGAGTGTGTGTATCTGGTTCATTGGAGAAAGCATTTTCACATATGTTTCTGTTACTTGGATTAAATAATTTGCACATGTGGGATGCTACAGAGAGCCTTAAATATAACCATGAATATTACTGCCTCCAAGTATCTTCCATAATCTTCATTTCAATGATATGTGACGGGGGGAGTTGATCTGTTTTTTGTTTATATGACTGAACATGATATTTATAAATGGGAGTTTACTTGACTTATAGTCCTGGAAGCCAGGAAATCCCCAGTGTTAAAGCACAGGCTTCTGGTGAAAGCTTCATGCTGCATCACAGTGAGGCAGAGGTCATCACATAGTGAAGCTTGATACGCAGGTCTCACTTTTTCTTCTGAGGCTGCTTCCTCAGGACAAAGGAGAACTCTATTTGAACTCCGCCTGGAAGTCTGGCCACAAGAACTAGGAAGGTTTTCCTCTCTCATCCTCACAAGACTGCATTTACTACCCTTTGTTGTTTGGTATGGTCATGTGCAATGAGACATGGGCATAAAGTGATGTGATATCTTGTCAAACCTGACCTTCTCAGAGCCTGTTCGGTCTCCACCAGCTTTCAGTGACAAAATGCTGACTTTCTTTTGATCAGTTGAAAGAAGCTGGTTGTTTGAAGCCTTGCTTGTATGATCACCTCTCTGGTCTGTCGCTGTGACAAATGCTTGAGAAAATCAACTCAAAGAAGGAAAGAATTATCTTGGCTCATGGTGTCAAGGGTTTGATCCATGGCTGCTTCATGCCCTTGCTTTGGGCCTGCAATGAGGCAAAATGTCATACTGGGGTGCACCTGGTAGAGGAACTGTTCTCTTGGAGTAGCCCGGAAGCTGAGAGAGGAAGGGGCTGCAGTCTTAAGGCTCTTCTAGGTTATACTGCCAGTGACCCAGCTTTTTTCCATTGGAGCCTAATGGTTCCACCACCTTCCTGTAGTGCCACAGGTTTGGCACCAAGACTTCCATATATGTACCTTTACAGGACATTTGCAAACCCATCACTGCTTAAAAAATGATTGTCACTGACTGGAAAAACCTGATTGAGACCTGAGCAAAATGAGAGGTAGCATTGGGTTTGTGTTAAACTGCGGTCATATGGCGTTATCTATTAGAGCTAGTAATGTTATTGAGATAGGGCTCTACTCAAGGTAGCCGAGCCAGAGATGTCAGATAATTTTAGCAGTGACACAAGAATTTAGGGCTTACACCTTCTCATATCAAAGTAGCCATTTGCTACAGAAGTAGGAAGAGAAATTCTCAAGGTACAGAGTCACAAAGGGGAAAGTCACATGAAGAATACAGAGTCACACAATGGAAAGCCACATGAAAGTCACAAGAGGATAAACAGAATAAAACCAATCAAAACATACCAGTGTAAGAGATACAGGATTCCAGAACATTATGAAATCAACAATAGTTACCATAATGCCTTTTGTTATCTTCAAAATAGCTGCAGATAACTTTGGGCATAGTAAAAATCAAATAGAACAGAATGGAATAGAAACAATAAAAACAAAACGTTGAATGCAGTAAAGGACTTCAAAACAAGCCAATGGTAACTCCAAAATTGTTTCCATAATATATCCAGCTATCTTTGAAATAGCTGCTCCTGCCATTGGATTTAACATAATCAAACAAAACAAAAGAGAATAAAACCCAACCCAACAAAACAATGGAAACAATACAGGACTTCCAAAACAAGGCCATAGGGAATCAACAATGGCCACAACCCTCAGAAGGAGATCCCCCCTAGAAGCTACACTGTGTCCTGCTATCCTCCAAACCCATGATCAGACCACTGGCCATAGACCTGCAATGGTAGTGAAACATTAAAGCACCACAGGTATTGATTGTATAGCTATCATCACAGCCTGTGTTTCTCTGGATAAGCCAGTCACTTAGGGGAGGGGAAGGAACTGGTACTTCTTCTTTGCCAGCCCACACACTGGAAAGGGCTGGGGTCTGGCTGCCCCAGTCTGGTGGTGGCCAACGCGTGGTTGGTGCTGGTTCCCAAACTGGGCTTGGTTGGTGTGGCTTTGTTCTCTCTACCACCCAGTCTACAAATGGCACTGAGTCATGGGGAGACACTGGGGTTTGGCTATGGTCTGGCTGCTCCAGTCTGTCACTGGCCATGTTTTTCTTTATGAGGTGTTTTTTATGTGCTTAATGGTTTTCATACATTATCACATTCAATACTCTGAACTATACTGTAATATAGCCCTATTATTATTTGCATCTTATAATTTTGATAACATTAAGATCATTATTGGTGACTAATTTCTCAACTAGCATGAAATTAACAGGCTGGGAAATAGTGATAGAAAAATCTAGTGTTTTCCTGTAGGGATTCTGGTGCATAAGCAATGGGAGATACAGCAGGAGTTAAAGGCCTTAGCACTGGGGTGGAGGCTTGCTGCATATCAGACCACAGCTCATTTATACTTTCCATGCCCTTAAACCTCCCACTCTGCCTCACCTCCTAAAAATTCTACTACCTCAAAACAGTCCAAGTGAAGGACCATGTCTTTAACACATGGGTTGGGGGGGGTGAGCACTCATTGTGGGCCCAAACTGTAGGAGAACAAATCTATTTATAAACAGAAAGAAATATCCTTTCTTCCTTGTAAGCATACCCAGGAAAAATTCTCACTAATACAGAAGAACATAGGTCAAGCATAGAGTTCATTTCAGGGTTTGCAGTTAACACCTGGGCACATTCAACAGCACAGCTGCCAGATGCACACCTGATGCAGGTGACATTTCTGCTTCAGGCACCCAGTTACAGAATGAGTCAAAGCACCTGGCTCTTAGCTGATTTACTGTGATCCTAAATTGCTGGATTGGGTTGAGCCTCATCTTCTCTTCATTCTTCCTCTCTGACCTGTGGAAAAGGTGGAATAAATGCATGCTCAGCTGTAATTCCCATCCAGCATCAAGGGTCCTCCTTGTCCCTATTGCCATCAGTTTACTCCTGAACATCTTAACTCTCAAAACTCAGTGCTCTGCAAAGAGCTTCACCTGCCTCTTACCCTTCTAAAAAAACTTTTTATTTAAAGAAAGACTAAGCAAAACAGAAAATGGGTGGAAATAACACATACATTCAAAGAGAAAATAAACAGTAAGAAATCACTAGTTGATGTTTACATACTGTCCTCTTACAAATAGTTGTTCAAGATACAAAAGTAGAACATATAAAGTGGGAATTCAAACAGTGAGACAGCAAACAGTAATGTTCAACTATCCAACAAAAACTTAGTAATATGGTTATCAATCCTATACACTTAAACATACATGCAGTTATCCATATCTTCATTTATGTTGAGATTAAACAAACTAAAGCAGGCTAAAATCATTTTGAACAAAGAATAATAGTATTGCCAGATTTCACATCATGACACTCTGTGATCAGCACTGGATACTGTAGTGTCTTTTTAAAATTTTTTATTTAAAGAAAGACTAAACAAAATAGAAAATAGGTAGAAATAATACATACTTTCAAAGAAAAAATAAACAGTAAGAAATCACTAGTTGAAGACTACAGATTGTCCTCTTACAAATAGTTATTCAAGATACTAAAGTGAAGCATATAAAGTGGGGATTCAAACAGTGAGACTGAAACCAGTTCTGTTCAACTATCCAGCAAAAACTTAGAAATACGGTTATCAGTCCTATACACTTAAACATACATGCAGTTATCCATAGCTTCAATTATGTTGAGATTAAACAAACTAAAGCAGGCTAATATCATTCTGAACTAAGAATAATATTATTACTAGATGTCACATTATGACACTCCAGGATCACCACTGAGTACTTTAGTGTCTCTTTTTCTTCAAAGTATTGGTTCACTTCTTCATGTGTCATAAGATCAGTTCTCATAAACTGTTTATAGGTTCTACACATGCATGAGTCTTAACATGTATTTCTATCCTTTCTATATTAAAAAGGGGGACAAAAAGCAAGACAAAGCAAAACATATTCCTATAAACACATGAAATGAAAAACACATATAAGACTGTTGTATAAGAAGTTCTACCAAAGTTCCTGTGTTGTCTCTTGTTATCTTCAATAGAATTGGCTATATCATCAGACATAATATAATTGAATATATCAGTACATAACAGTATTAATACAAACATAGCTTTGTATAAAATTTCAAAACCAGGCAATAATCAAACCAGAATGTGTATCATAGTGAGTCTTGTCATCTTCAGTGTAGCTGCCTATACTCTCATACTTGATACTATCAATCATATCAGTTTTGAATAAAATCTGTTGTTACCAAATAGCAATCAAACAAACCAGATTTAACTAAGATCAGTCATGATAAAACAGTATAAGTCGTATAGGGCTCCAGATTAAGTTAATAGGAAATTAAAGAGGATTACTGTGAAATATCCTGATGTTTTTTGGATAGCTGTCTGTGCCCTCAAATCTAATGCAAGTAGACAAACTGAGACAGAATAAAATCTATCTAAGCAGAGTAGTGCGAGTAATGTGGGTTTTAAATCCTGATACACTGTTAATATCTTCTGCCATCTTTTTTTTAAGTTTCTCCCTTTTCTTTCACTTCCCCAGGGTACACTGTGCATTTTTGGGTCTCACGAAGACCGTTGGTTTTAAATTGCGGTGGGGGGCCAACTTGCTATTTACTTAAGTGGTTCTGAACCTTCTCTCTCCTGGACTTGACCTCTAATTGTATTCCTTTACCTATTGAAGTCTGTCTTTCCAACCTATCCACAAATACTGGTCTAGTTGCCCCTATTAGTCTCTGGCTCTCTGTCACATAGAGCATTGTTTTTTAATATTTGATTTTCAGTCCATGTACTCTTTTTCATGTTAATTATATTTCCTATAAATAACATCTCGGTGGACCCTACCTCCTGATCTACTCTATGTGTGATTTTTTTAAATTTAGTGTATCAAGGCCATCTATATTAGAAATTATAACAAACCTTCTCTGCCTCATTTCTGTTTTGCTCTTTTTTTGCCATCACTTGTCTGCTTATCTTTTGCATTCTGTTTTCTGCTCCACCCACTGAGGCCTCTCTGCCATTGTTCCTGGAATTCTAGTACTTTTCTCTCTCTGTAGAATTCTCTACAGTATTCTCTGTAGAGTTGGATTGGTGATTGCAAATTTCCCAAGTTCTTCTTTGTCTTGGAGGATTCTTGTCTCTCCATTAATTTCTAGAGACAGATTTTCAGGGTATATCAATCTGGGCTGGAGGTTATTTTCTTTCAGGGCTTGGAATATTTCTCTCTAGGCTCTTCTTGACTTGATGGTTTGTGTCGCAAAGTCTGCTGTAATTCTGATGGACCTTCCTTTATAGGTTATCTGTTTCTCATCACTAACAGCTTTTAATATTCTGTTCTTATATCAAATTTCTGGGATCTTGAGTATTATATGCCTGGGTGTAGCTCTGTTTTGGTTGTAGGTGGCTGGAGTTCTGTATGCCTCATACATCTGAAAATCATTTCCTTTTCCTATGTTTGGGAAGTTTTCCTTAATTATTTCTGTGAATAGCTTTTGTAGTTCTTTTGTTTGTACCCCTGCTTCTTCATTCATATTCTTTATTCTCAAGTTATAGATCCTCTTGTCATCTTCTAGCCTTTGTATTGTTACTGCTTGTTTCCTTGTTATTTTTAAAAAGTTTTTCCTTTCATAATCCCACATTGCAAACCTGTCCCCCAGTTTGGATAATCTATCCTTAGTTTCTTTCAAGCAGTTTTGCCATCTTCCCATAGAGTTTTTAATTTCCTGGTAATCTCTTTGAATCTGCTTCATGTATTCTATATTTTCTTTATATTCTTCATCAAATGTTCTCTCCTTTGTTTGAGTTCCTTCATTCTTCCATCTGTGTCTTCTTGAGGGCTGCTTAGGATCTCTTTTATTAATCTTCTTATATCTTGCTTTACTTGGCTAAATATTTCCCCTTTGAACTCATCTATGAGGTCCTGCAGATATCTCTTTATGTCCACTGATGCAGTGTCTGATATTGTATGTTTGCTGTCCTCATTCTGCTTTGTATTTACCTGTCCTGTGTCAGGTTCTCAGGGTTGGTACCTGGGGACTTTTTCTTGTTGCTTTCTCTTCCCATCTTTTTTGTTTCTTCCAGGAGGCCCCAGTTTCTTTGTTGGTTACCATTCTTCTGAAGCACACTGGCTAGGGGACCCTTCCCACTGCAATGTGCTAGTGAATTGCAAACAGGGGCAGCATATGCTGGCCCCTTCCCTCTGTGTCAGTCAATCTGCTGAGCCTTCACTGCATTAGTGTGCACTACCACTGTAGGGAATTGATTTTGGATAACCTATTGGGTCTCAGCCAGGTTGCGTGACCCATGCCAAGCTCACTCCATCAATCCCATTGAGGAAGAGAACAACTGACTGAAGTCACTGCGGCCCCTTGTTCCTGCCAGTCCTGCCCAGTCCTAGAATGTCATCTGTTGGAGCGCCCTTCTCTGTGGCATGGTTTTATTCCCGTCACTCACCACAGGTTGATGCAGGTCCCCACTAGCTCAGCTCCCTGTTGGGCTCGCCGATCCCTGACCTCAGTGTGACTGTGTTTCCAGTGAGTCAAAGCAGTGGGGTTTCCAAGGACTCAGTAAGTCACTGAGACTCAGGTTGGGGTGCTGCAGCGGGAGCACTGAACCTTCAGCTGTTCTAATAGTAGCACCAGGACTGTGTGTTTGATTGGTTCTTCTCACCTTAGTTTCCTCTTGGGACAAGAGAATTAATCTCCCTCTGTTCGGGACTACCCATGCTGTATTATGTTGAATTCTAAGTTGACTATCTAGGGAGATAGCCTGCTGTTATCTATCCGCCATCTTTAATCCTCCCCCCTGCTTCTTACCTTTTTATAGTGAGAAAAACACATGGTGGATACTGCAAAACTTCTGTTCCTATAGATTTGGGGTCTCTTTTTTAGAAAGAGGTGAGGGGACAAGGTCCTGCCTTGTAGTATTGCAGGAAAGGAAGTGGCTCTCTCTCTCACCTGTATCCACATCTGCCAGTCATGATTCTCTTTTCATCACCACAAGATTCACAAATACTGCAGGAGGATGAGCTGTTAACAGAAACTGATTTGGTTTGGGGGTGTGTGTGTCCAGGAAACCAATAAAACTGTATGTTTGTTTCACCTCGCCAGATATTCATAAAAATTTCAGGGGAGTTGAGCATAGAAAAATGACCATCTATAATCAGAGATTTAATCCTTTTGAAATAAGGTTTAAAATGTGACAGTTACCAACAGAAATATTATGAGTGAATGTGAGGCCTTTCTGATATTATCTACTTAATGACCATGCCCGTAGGCCTGATGCTCTGAAATCCTATTTAAATAGGGATATTGTCCACTGTTGTTCAGGGACATACTTCTCATGACCTGAATGTCTGGTCCCCTATTGAAAGCCCTGTGAAGAGTTCTAGAAGCCTGGCCTTCATGTCACGTTCAATGACAAGGAGTGTTTTCCTGAAAGACTCAGAGCTCATTTTAGAGAAGGAGTGAATCAAGGTTAATTTACATTTCTGAAACCACGCTCTGCATTATTGTATGCTGACATGATTGAGTCTCAGAGAGAAAACCAAAATAATATAGTAAAGTACAACTTTAATGCTATTAAAAGCTAAGAATAGCCATGATTAATTACTTTCAGAGCTGAATGGAAGAACAGAGGACTCCCGGAGTCAGTTTAATTAATCACTTGGTTTAGAGTTAATACAGTCTCTCCCAGCTTGGTGAGAAAGAATGATCCACAATGAATAAATGGTGTTTACTATTCAGGAAATTGACACAAACTCTTAATCTAAAGAACATTTGAAGTATCCCCACATCATCTGTTTTTCTATTTCTTTAATTAAAAAAGGTAAACAAAAGTACCTTTTTCTGGTTTTGATAAAATGGAGGACAGAGAAATCTGAGCGGCTCAAAAGCCTTCATGAAGAGGCAGCCACTTCATTTCTGCTGTATGCACCTTCCTGTGAAGCATGTGCTGGGTCTCCTCTTGATGCTAGGAAATCAAAATCCTACCGAGGCCGGCCACAGCCAGTGAGCAGAGTGCAGGAAAGAGTCTAGCCCTCAGGCAGTGCTTTGGATCATTAGGCGCAACCATACCAGGCAGTCCCAAACTGCCCATTCCAGCTCAAAGCATCTGCCTAAGCCAGCAGGCACCCGAGACTAACCCTGTGGTTGCAAACACTCCCATGTATCATATGATGGCAGAAAGCAGCCAAGAGATGGAACTCAAGTTGTTGGGGCACGGATGTCACATAGCAGGGGCAGCTTTGATATCTCAAAAGTGAATCAAACAAAGCAAGCCCAGGGAGCATAGCTCCAGCAGTGTACTCCAGAGCCCTCTGGGGGCTGCCCCGTGTGCTCGCCCACTGAAGCCTCCTGATGTTGACCTTGTGCTCAGGGAAGAGAGACACCAGAAAGCAGCTCCAGAGAAGTGGGCAATGTCTGCTCAAAATCCTGCATTTGTCATATGTGGTGTTTTCCCCCATTGTTTCATGGAACTTTTTGACTTGTCATAGTATGTAATCTTTTGAGCAGTTAGAAATAGATAGGGGCAGAATGAACCAGGCTTACCTGACTCTAGGAAATATTACTAGGGGTGAGAAGTGTGTGTGTGTGTGTGTGTGTGTGTGTGTGTGTGTGTGTATATAAATTTATTTTATTTATAGTGAATGATGGGTAATTACCTTTGTCACCTGAAATCCCACCAAATAAAGGTCATATGTTCACTAATGCAAACTCTCCTTCTACAAACTTCTTTCAAAAACCAACATGCCTAATCCACATTTGTCTAAGAAGTATATTTGGAATTTTACATTTGAGAATGAAAACTTGATCATTCGCTTCAGACATTGTTCATACACTCAAACAACAAAATCAGCACAAGCTATGTATGACAAAATTTCTAAGGTGAAACTAAAATCAGCACAGACGTAAAATGACATTTAATAGCTCAATTTCTAAGGTCACCTCACAAAATGAAAACAGTACACATTGAACATCACCTACACCATCCCTCCAGTGCAGTACACCAGCGTTGAATGAGATTGCTCTGTCTTCACTCATGTACAGGGAATCTGCTTTCTAACTAGTGCCTGTAAGCACCAAGTGCCCCTGTGCCACTGATCACTCAGTTCTGAACCCACTCCTGATCACTCACTGATCACTCAATTGTGAACAAGCAGGCTTACTTTAAGCTCCACTCCTTGAATTCTTTTTCTCTTGTGACTCCTCAGCTTCTTGTTTTCCCTGCCTTCATTTCTCCCTTGCACAAGGATGTTGAACTGAACTAATCAAAGATAAAAGTGTATACGGCATCAGTTCTCTCTGCCTTGCTGATTTTGTCTGTGCAGTATAAGCATGAAACTGTATGATAGCTGTGCTACACTTTGATGGGCACATGATCAACCTGTATTTGCAGGGAGTGAGGATGGTCATCTTCTGTGCCTCTGATGGCATTAATCTACTTAGACAACACCTCCACTGCCTGGCCATTTGAGCCAGAATCATTTCATAATAATGATGGTGACGTGGATAAGGGTGGCTGTTGTAATTATGATGAACCACAACAGGAAGAAGGAAAGAGGAGGAGGAATTAAGACTGCAATGGTTATGGAACCTCTTCACATGCCAATCACTGAACAAAGTATTTTTCTTGGATTATATCCTGCAACAGCTGCAAGAATCAGTACTGTTTTTATCACTCCCAATTTAAAGGTAAGCACAGTGATGCTCGGTAACTAGCCAGAACTAGTACAAATCCATGCCTTTTGATGCTAGAGCCCGTGGTAATAATGATCAAATTGTGTATCTGAGTCATCTCCAATTCTGTCCTCTTACCAGTTTAGTTTCTGGACAGATTCTGCTGCCTAAAAACTCACTTTCTTTTGCTTTGTCCCTGCCAACTCTGCTAAGTCCAACCCTTCCCCTTTCCTCTCTTGGGCTCTGCCAAACTAGTTTAATTCCAAGTAGTCTTCATGCCTTCCACTCACTCACTCTCCCCTGTGCTGTGGAGGTGTATCACTGAAGAAAAGCGCCCTCCTACTGCACTCATCGTAAACTTTCTCCACAAGTCCTTGTGACTGCTGAGATTCTGCAGTTTTCTCGGGGCACAGAGAACACCTGTGACCTTGCTCCAGGCTCCCCTTGGAACTGCATCCTCTGCCACACCTCCGCCACCAGCTCCTGGCTCAAATGACTCCATGTTCCCTTACTTACCTCATCTTTGCTCTACTCCTGTCACTGACCTCATTTTCCTGGCTGCTGTGCCCAGCCTTCTTTTCCTAGAGAACGCTTCCCTGTCCCTCAGGTCCCACATTGAGGAGTCACCCCAGTCAGGACATTTTCCCTGGCTGCTTCTCTAGAGATTCAGGCACTGGATGCTATTCCTGCTTCTAGGATAGCACAGCACCACTCCTGCCGGGATTGTCCGAATAGAGACCTGTGTGCTGGCTAAGAGCAGTGACCATGTGACATCCGTGATGCCTTGAAACCCAGCGCACACCTGTGTTTGCAGTCTTGTCTCATAAAGTGTAACTGATGTACCTGCGGCGGTAAGCTGAGTGTGATTTATTGTCTGCCTGTAATTAATTGTAGAGGTTGCTCCTCCTATCTGGATAGACTCCTCCTCAAAGCTTTTCCTAACCGGAAATAGCACTTTCCCTCAGCAGCTGCCCCAGAGTTCCCTGAACTTGGGCTGCATTTCCCTGACACTGTCATTTTCCACTTTATGTCAAGCTGCTCTGTCCATAGTGTAGTCTTCCTGTTCCAAACCAAGTCTCTCAGCTTTGAAGTCTTTCTTAGTCAGTGCTGCGCCATCTTCACACCCAATCTATTCGTCCTTAGTTTCTTTCTCCTGGCTCCAAGGTCAGCAAAGTGAAAGTTGGTGACCAGCATCAGGGTGAGTCTCACTCTCATCCTTCATGCTCCCCTTTGCAGCAGAAGCGGATCTAGGAAGCGATGGTGGGACAAGAAATAGTAAGTTCCTGAAAATGAGCAGAATGTTGTCCTTTGGCTTATGGACCTGAGACTGGTTATATCAAAACCTACTTCTGTCTGATTTGAGCGCACTGAGCTGAAAGTTGATAAAGCTCTTGGTGAAACGCTATAATCATCATAGCTAACATACGCTTCTCTTTGTTTATTTGATTGTTTGTCTATTTTTGTGACAGGTCTTACTGTGTAGTTCAGACTGGTCTTGAATCTTCTACATAACCCAGCTGGCCTCTAACTCATGGCAATTCTCCTGGCTCAGCCTCCTGAATGCTGAGATTATAAGCATGTGCCTCCATGCCAAGCCCTCACGCTCATATTTGCTAGGTTTCCTGCAAGCATTTTTATACATTTTGTCATTCTTCACAACAGTCTACTAAAGTAATGCTATCAAATATAGGAGAAATATAACTCCAAACCTGCTAGATATCAGATGTGTTGGGTTTTTGTTCCTTGAAATTGAACAATAAATTTCAAAGAACAACAGAAGTTAAGAGTAGGAAAACTTTATTGAGAGACAGCTCCTGAGAGACAGGAGAGGTCCCACATAATCTGCCACTGAAGCTGTTTGTCAGGAGTAATGTACGCAGCAGTGTCACAATGTAGATATAACATGGGTCAAGCTATAATCAACTGAGAGGATGACAAACACAGCTGCCTAGCTAATGTTGATCTAGTAGGGAAATGAGTCATGTAGCAAGGGCACATGGTGAGCACATGTTTGGGAAGGGATGGGTCCAGATGCTCGGGGTACCCACCTAGGTAATCTGATGCCTACCTGGATTTAATAGGTCAGAGTTGGAGAACCTATGGCCCATGTGTGACAGCTGGCTGTTCCTATCGCTGAAAGTTGGAAAAGTTTTGCCATTGTTGATCAAGGGGGTGCTAACTACGGTATAATCTCAGGTTATTTTTTAGCCCTTAGGGAGGCAGGTAGATCTGACCACTGCATCTTTATCTTGAGAGCTGGCCTTCTTTGGATATTCCTCCAGCCACAGTTCTGACTTTTCTGTTTTCTCTGCTGACTTTCTTGAGAGCCCAGTCCCTATATATATATATATATATTTCTACTTAACATAGCTGCCTATAATATGATTGTTAATTTTTCCGTTCAGCACACAAGGCTGTGGAAGGATTATGTCACTTGTGTAAGACGTGTAAGACCACAGACATTAGAAGTGGCAGATCTAGGTATGTGGCATTTGAAATAGATAGATAGATAGACTTTTTTCCTGTGCTTCCTTGCTCTTGTTTCTTGATTTTAACTTTTAAAATTTTAGGAATTTTCAAAGTGATAAACATCTTTTTGCATGCTAATGAGTTTCCTATGCCAGGTCACCCTAGGGAGCTGCCAGACAGGGGAGCTGAGCTGATGACCAGAAAGATCAGGGCAAGAATAGAAGATGGGGACTTGCAAATCCACTGCCCAAACTGCAAGGCGGGGAGGGGGCTTGACAAC
The DNA here is from genome assembly GCF_034190915.1 of Cavia porcellus. Classification (NCBI taxonomy): domain Eukaryota; kingdom Metazoa; phylum Chordata; class Mammalia; order Rodentia; family Caviidae; genus Cavia; species Cavia porcellus. Next base: position 43,555,405 of record NW_026947512.1, read on the forward strand.
TGGCAAATGATGTCATGAATCATTCCTCTATAATGAATCTTCCATAAAACCCCCAAAGAAGAGCACTGGAAGAGCTTCCACAAGTTTCTGGGAGGTGGTGCTGCCATCTTGCAGAGAGGGGACATGGTAGCCCCAGCCCCTTCTGAACAGTTTGCCTTGTCCATCGCTGCATCTGATGTTCATTGACATCCTTATAATAACCTGTATAATAAATCAGAAAAGTTATCTCATCTCCATCAGCTCTGAGTCTCTCTAGCAAATTAATTACATCTGAGGAAGGGATTGAAGGAACCCTGATTTACAACCTAGTGGTTAGAGGTAAACAAATTGAGATTTGCTTGTGATTGGCCTCTGGAGTGTGGGGTAGCAATCTTGGGGACTGAGCCCCCAAGACGTTACCTCCAGATAAGAGAACTGTGCTGAGGACGTACACCCGGTGTCTGCTTCAGAACAAGCTGCTTGCTGGTGGCATCACAGAGGGAGAACAATGCATTTCTGTCTGACTTGCGGGTCAAACTCCTAAAAATGTTCCTTTTTTTAGAAATTTTCCTAACTCACTATAGCAGAAAAAGAAAAGCAGCAATGTCCAATTTCTTGGGGATTCATTAAAAGCAAGTTTTATCAACCTTGGCTAACTGACATTTAAAGGTGGGTGAGTCTTTGTGGTAGGTGTCTGCCTTGTGCACTTCAGAATATTTGCAGTATCTGTCATCTTCTCATGGCATGCCAGGCATGCTCCTGTCCCTCCAATGCACTTTCACTTGTGATAATCAAAATTGTCTCCATTGCCAAGGGACTGTTTGAGAATCATTAAGTTTAAAAGGCAAGGAGAGCCTCTTTGGTTGGGTAGCACTTCCAATCCTGATTCAGGTAACATGCTAAACAGACTGCATTGCCAGGATAAAATTGCAGTTTAACTAGAGAACTCATCTGAGGTGTGCAGCCATCAGAACAGCTTCCTCGGGTGCTTTCTCTAATTCACGACTAAGTGAGCAAGGTGCGTCAGCATTTTTGACTGAGCTTAAGGCAGGTGAGAGAGGAGAATGCCTTTCCCTCCACCCTGAGGTGGGAATGGGAAAAAGCATTCCTAGTCATTCTGTTCCTGAGCATCCCACTTAGTTCATGTGAAGCCAAATTTCTACTTTCTTACCTTGATAAAATCTAGTTAAAATGAGAACTGAGGGTTGAAGATGAGAATCAGTGGTAGAGTGGTTGCCTATTCATGGCCATGAAAAAGTACTTTGAGAGGAAATATCTGAAAAAAAGAGTAGCACCTGTCCTAAGATTTTTTTTTATAATAATAGGACTAATACAAGATTTTAAAAATAATTATAGGACTATATATTAATGGATTATTCACATGGGATTTTAGATTCTCTCTCTCTCTCTCTCTCTCTCTCTCTCTCTCTCTCTCTCTCTCTCTCTCTGTCTCTCTCTGCTTCTGTCTCTGTCTCTCTCTGTCTCTCTCTCTCTCTCTCTCTCTCTCTCTCTCTCTCTCTCTCTCTCTCTCCAGAGTTTCCTATGTACTTCAGGTTGACCTTGAACTCATTACATAACATAGGCTGGCCTCCAACTTGTGGCAATCCTCCTACCTCAGTCTCCCAAGTGCTGGGGTTACAGGCATGCACCACCATACCCAGCTTGGAAGTTTAGATCTTTAAAAATTGATAGCTTTGCAAACCTCCCATGTGCCATCACTACACAAAAGAAGGCACTTCCAGTCTAATACCTCATAAAATATTGCACAAAATCTGAAAAAAGGATTAATTAACTGGACCCACTAAGCAACCTTTGTGATTTTAAAAGACACAAAGCTGAAGGTCAAGATTTTGTGTGGAGGGGGATCAAACTCACAACCTCACATTTGTCAGGCAGGTGCTTATGCTTGGAGCTAAATCCCAGCTCAAGTCAAGATTTTTAAAGCTCTTAATATGGAAGCATAGGCAGTGAATCTGGAATTCTTAGCTTAGAGCTGGCTAAGGTGAAGTTGTTCTTCTAGTTAGAACCTCAGGTTTTACCTTGTGGCCTGCACTCTGGTCTCCCTGCTCACCAGCTGAGCTATTACAAAAATGTAACTTTAAGATTTGTCAGGTTTCAATCAATAAATACAAAGAAACCCTTGACTGTACTATTTGTGTGACTTACTGTAAAGAGTAAGCAAAAAGAAAGTCAGATCCATGTCCTTCCTATGGGAAGGTCTCCTTAGCTACATCCTTGAAGAATAGAATTTTCTAAACTTACTGTGTATTAGCAGCATTGTGGAAATGAGGTGAGAAAAAAGAAAATCCTAGTGTCTCCCTGTACCAGCTCTGCAGCTTGGGACAAGTTACTTGAATTCTCTTGCACCTGTTTTCTCATCTACTAGATGAGGATAATAACACCTGGATTGTAAGGCTTCAGGGGAGCTTTAGTATTGTGACTTATTTTCTTTTTCTCCTCCTGGGCTTTTCTGTGCTTGCCTATTTAAGGACATCATTTTATATACTATTATTTCAGTACAAGGGGCTTTCTCTCTGCTGCTTATACAGACCCGTATTCATTCACCCAGCAGATTGATTTTCTCTGCTGCCAGCCAGCAGTTACAGACAGAAAGAAGTCCCAGACATTCAGCTCCATTCACTTTGGACAGCTCTTTCATGCACTCTCTGCTGCACAAATGTATGTTATTTTCTATTATTTATGCTCCTGTCATTTATATAAGATCCCACGTAGCTTATACTTTGTTGAAACGGGGGCATTATTCAGATTTGGCTGCCGAAAGGCTTTGGCGTGCTTGGAGAAGTTACGAGGCAATGCACCACAGTCCACAGAAAGCCCCCAGTAGCCTCTCCTTCACCTCTCTCCCATCTCCTGCCCTGCCCACAGCACAGAGCCACAGCACAGCAGAACAATCCTGTATAAGAAGGAGCTGTTTATCAAGATGCTATTTTTGAGATCAGAGTGCCATTTAAGTGGTGTTTTGCTGAATCTGACTTTCAGTAGGATCTCTATTATCTTAAAAGTCCGTCATTTGATTCTCTCCCATGACATTTGCTGGCAGCAAGTGGCATGTCACAGCAACTGTCCTGATGACTGTGAGGGGGAAAGTCAGAAGCAGTAGGTGGATGGTCACCTTTGAATAAGCCTGTGGATTATTGGGTGACTTTAAACAGGGATTTCAAGGACTCACAGGTTCCTTCACAAGTGCTTGGGAGGGCTACCCCAGAAAACCAGGTAGGGGACCTGAGTCTGGGGCTCCAGGCCCCCATACTTATTTAAATCAGAGCAGCTTAATCTATTTTTAATGTATTAGAATAATTCATGAGACTTTTAAAAAAACAGTTGTATTACTAAAAAGACATTTAAGCATATCTGAAATGGTGCCTTTGGGGCCTTGTGTGGAAACTGCAGTCCCTCTGTAAAGGGAAATGATTGTAGCTTTGAAAATCAGCAACTCGAGTAGTTACTAAAATGTGCAGGATATTAGGGGGAAACACTGAAGCTGGTTAGAACTGAGAGGAGAAAGGAAAACAGAATGCTTCAGAAAACCAACAATCATGTCTCATCTGTTTCTTCATGACTCAATTGCTTAAAAAACATCCTATAACTTCCTTCACTCCCAAGCCTCCCATTCCCAGTGAACCCACTTTTATCTGACTTCTCTCTGCACTGCCCTCTAAAACCAAATCCTTCCTTGTGACAGTGAAATATGCCTCTCAGTCTCTCTCACTCCACACCTGTGGCATTGGATGCTGATGGCGACTTTTTCTTTTTGAAACTACACTGATCCTTTAGTCTCCAGGAGCACAGATGTGTCTGGTTATCCTCCCACCTCTCATCTGTCTTTCTTGAGTATTTCTTTGTCCCCCATAAATTGGTGTTTAGCATTCTGTCTTCTTTGTTGAACTCATGCATTCCCATAATTTCAGTTATATCCAAGAGTTCAGGACACATAAAAGTTTCTCCAAACCCAGGGCTGTAGACTCACAAGTGGCCATTGTATATCCAGAGATGCTTCATCTCAAAATAGCAAAATCCTGTTTAGTCATCTTCTCTGTTTTGTTCTCCATCTCCAGTTAACATGGCATTTGTTACTGCCAGCCTCATCATTGCCCTAAATGGAAACCCAAAGTCCTCAACTGCACCCTCATCTATCTCCTCCTCTGGATTTATTAGACAAGAGAGAATCATTATGACTTCTCCTACATTTTTATTTTTCTTCTTTCCCTCTTCCACTTCTTCATTTAACCTTCCTTCATCTACCACCCAAATGGAAGCTGTGACCACCTAGCTGGTCTTCACACATTGCCTGTGCCTGCCCGAGTCCATTCCCGATACTTCAGGCAAACTGAAATTCTAAACTGTAAGGTTAATTAACTCCACACTTTAATACCATGTAGCTGTTTCTCACTTTTCTATGGGAAATCCAAATTATCCTAGCGGTTTATAACATGGTGTGCAATATGGCTCCTGTTCAGCTATATGTTTTGTGTCTTGATATTTTGTCAAAATCTGAGTTTGTGTAATTTCCTTGTCCTGTGTTCTTTCTGTGCAGTGCTCTTGCCTTTAGCTGGACCGTTCTTCTGTTCTTTACCTTACTTATATCTTAATTTTCACATTTCTGTATGTACTTTATTTCCTTATGAAAGCATCTGCTGATTCCCCAAATTATGAAAAACTCCACCTACATGCGCCACAGCCATACTTACCCCATTCCCAGGATGGGGTTTGGATTGTGGTGTTTGCTCTGAGCTACATCATTAGCCCTTTTCAGATTTTTTTATTTGGAGTCAAGGTCTCACTACATCCCTTAGTTACCCTATTAGGACTCAAACTTGTAATCCTCCTACCTCATCCTCCCTCTCTGCTGAGATTACAGGTACATACCACCAGACCTAGCTTGTATCTTCTCTTGTCTTGATTTCAAAAAAGTATTTTAACTCTTCAAAATAGCACAAAAATAATTGAAGTATGATAATATGGAATCATGGGACATTACTCTACAGTAGATAAATGGGTAGAACTCTTCTCAGAAACAAGAAATCAAAGAGAAGGCACCCAGGAGAAGGGTGGGGCAAAGAAGAGTGTGGGTGAGTGGGCTCCATGGTGCCTAAGCATGACATTTACACAGCCAACTCAACTATAATACAGCAAATCAGAGGCCATGAATGTGTGGGCCTCAGGTGGGGACTCCTTTCAGTCCCTCCATACTTCCAGCCAGAGATGGAGGGAATAGACACTGGCAGCTCACCTGAACCTGGGGGTGACCCTCTTGCAGACTTCACTGCCTACATTTTGAGTGAAGGACAGGGAAACCCAAGACACTACCCTAGACCAAAGACTGGCCCTCAAAGGCAGGGTGGACCCAGCCTGAGGATGATGCAGTAAGACTCAGAGAGCTGAAAGCTGGTGGTGGTCTGAGTCTCCCTATGAGTGGCAACGTGCCACTGCTTCTGTCCTGTAGTCCTTCAGTGAGGATGGGAAGGAGACCAGCACCCTGGTGTTCTCTCAAACCTGGCCCTCTAGGTGATACAGCCACATATTATACTGTATTGCTATTGTTGATTTACTTTTTCCATCTCCTATCTAGACTTTAAATATAAAAATCACAGAGACCCATTACAGCACCAGCACTTAGCAATGTGCTAAGCATTCAGTAAATAAACCTCTGTGAATAAACAAGTAAAAGCTCTCTGAAGAGCAAAGAAAGTGATTTCAATTAAGAACTCAAGACAGTTGGCATTTGAGATGTATAAAAAGAAAGAAAGAAAAAGAGCTAAGCAGTGAGGACTTTGGTTTGGTGTTAATGGGATTATTTTCTACCACTTGAAGAAAGAGTCATTAAAACTATGTAAATCAAAACATGTGGGATTTAAGTATTTCTAGAATGTATACACCCAGATATAAAGTCAACTACATCTGTTCAGCTGGGCATCTGGGATTCTGAGAAAGGAGAGAATACACGGCAGAAAAAGAAGACCTAAACATTGAGAGGAACTTCCATACACAAGCACCAAGTGTTTGATGGATCTAGACCCAGTTAGAAAAGTCTCAATAAATACTTCTCATGAGTAAGAGCTTTGCTAGGTCCCAGGGATTCAGAAATGAGTAACCTATCTTTCTTTATTTAATGAGTTTAGAAGACACAAAGAAAAATCATCACTAACAACAGTAGTAAGAAATTGTTGTGTTGAGTCCCAAGCACAAAAATTAAAATTGAAGGAACAATTATAATTGCATATGGAATGGAATTACTAACTCTTATGCTTTTCAGAAGACACCTAGAAGAGGTGACCACTGAACCCTGTTATGACAAGCAACAAGATAGGACCTGATCCAACTGAGAAAAGAGAGAAGATTAGAGCTTTAGGACAAAGATGGCAGCCATCACAAGCCATGACCATTAAGAAAAAATGGAGAGCAGTGCCAAGAAATGCACGTCGGGAAGTGAAGTATACAGTGAAAAAAAGACCAGGAGGGCTGGGTCCTGACCCCAACCACCAAGTTAGGGTAAAGAAAACCAGTTAGTAACCAATGAATATGTAAAAGAATTTAGTGGTGTCATCCTAGGTACCTTTGAGAAAATCTATTCAACTTACCAGAAAGTGGAGAGCTACAAGAGCCAGAGATGAGAGCTGAGGCAGTAATTCAGGGAACTTTGGGTAACTACACATAAATGACTCTTTGGGGAGATGATGGAGTGTGTGTTTCTGAGAGAGAGAGAAAGAGAGAGAGAGAGAGAGAGAGAGAGAGAGAGAGAGAGAGAGAGAGAGAGAGAGAGAGAGAGAGAGAGAGAGAGAGAGAGAGAGAGAGAGAGAGAACGAGAGGCTGTATGCTAAAGGGAAGAGGCATCTTCTGCCTCATTAAATCTTTACAGGCTGGATTTTCTCACAATTGGTACCTTAGCAATCTTTTTCTTTCCTCACAGTTTGAAAAGGTCAAATTTCTGAATTCATTCCATCAGGTGAAGGGCGACTCAGAGAAAAGATAATGAAGCATATTACAGGAGATAAAACAAGGAGTTTCCTAATCTGTAAAATGACTTTGTGCTATTCAAGCAAATCCATCTGCCAAGTTTCACCCTGTGTCTACACTAATGTCCCTTCCTAGGTTCAAGGGCAATATTTTCTCCCAGCATATTATATATGAAATATTAAAGTGCCAGGTACATTCGAAATATTTAGATCAATGCATTTGCTAAAATAGCAATACAACAGGAACAGCTGGCTTGTACCCTCCTCTGAAAGAAAAAAGTCTCTCTGAATGTTCCTGAGAAATCTGTCATCTCTTTCTCAAGAAAAGTGACAAGTGAGTTATGTAATGGGGGCTTCAAAGGTTCAAACCATATTGCATAGCAGATGCTTTGAAACCATTATTCAGAGTCTGCCTGGGCCCCCTATTGGCCTCTGATTCCCTTGAAGCATTTTATGACCTACTCTCTCTTTGCATCAGTTACTTTGTGACCACATTAATCCAAGAGATGCATTAACCTCACCTCTTCTTCATTTTTTCTTAAGCCCCCATGCTCCTCAGCTCTCACCACCATCTATGTACGTTATGCTTTCTTACATTGTCTAAAGCAGGATCATTGCGGAGAAGTATTAGTGCAAAATGTCCAGCTTGAGATATACTGAGCTTTTACCTGATTCTCTACTTCTGGTCCTTCCTGATTTTGTTCCACCATAAATCTACTGGCAGCTTCAATTTGAAGATAATGATTTCTCCTATTTCTGTTTCATCTTATTTCCTAATCATTCTCACCTTAAAATTAATCCAGGTTAACATTTTATATGATGCTCATACTACATGAAACTCTGCAGATTGTCCTTAGATCCACATTTTAGAAATACTCAATAATGCTCATTATAACATTACCATCAACAATCTCTTATCAGTGACATATTAAGACTACAAAATGCTTTGCATTTATAGATCTTGTTGAATTCATAACTATTACCTATACAACATCAAATCATGAGAATTAGAGCTGGAAAAGTCTTATTAGGACTGAAAGTCCATCTCTAGAGGCAATATAAGAATGTTACTTATAATTCAACATTTATTAAGCTGTCAAACAGACGATGCTCTTTACAGAGCAAAGAGCTGGGTGAACTTTCAGCCTGAGTTCGTTACCATCATTCCTGTCCATTTTTCTCTTTAAAGTACTCCAGAAATTGAGCATCTAATGTTTTTCACAAACCAGGATCATGTAGCTTGATAAATTTTTCAGAAAAGAAGTATTTCTTGATATCTAGCCTATATATTTATTTGAGAAGGAAGTTAATTTACTCTATACTTGTTAAAGAAATTGGGCCAAAATGGATGTATAAAATATGAACACAAGGAACAATTTCTTTCAGAGTTTCATTATTTTCTTTCTGATTTTTAAGAAGGATAGAAGAAAACCAATTCACAGACTGCATTGTTTCATACTTTGTGATAACCGAGTAGCTGACTAATGTCCTCATATTTCTTCTTTCTTCCTTTCTTTTTTGACGAAAATGTGTTTGTAAATATTGTCAGCCAAAAAATATATTAAGTAGTGCTTGATCCATGGAAGTTTTGTGATATATTTTAGTTAGCTGCACATACAATAATCATATGCTTTTTTGTTAATGTGTCTTGTGGTATATTTGGTTCATTTTTGCATTGCTAATTTGAAAGCTCTGGGAAAAGTAAACTGGTACTGTGAATATAAACCTTGCTTTAAAGAATTCATTGATTCAAATGCACAGTTCTTCAAAACACCTATAAGACAGGTAACTTTGCAAATCAGAGAATGTAAATTAACCGACATTCACACCAGGGTTTTGATTACCATTCAGACCTACTTTGAATAAAATATAGCATTGTTTACTGAGTGAGATGCTTCAAAATAAAATCAGATCACTGTGGAGAAGGGAGAGTGGAACAATCAAGACAATAATGCCACCTCTTCTGTTGCTTTTAGCAGATTGATTGAATGAAATAATTCAGGTATAGTCTCATCATTTAAATAAAAAAAGTCACAGAAACCATATAGCCAGCAGAGGAGTGGAATATGGTACTCCATCTCCTCCCTTATTTCAGTGCCAAGATCTATGCATTCCATGCAAATGGAATGTCAGGCTGCAGGTTATAACCCCTTCTCTCCAGTTGGTTCTTCAAATAGAATGACAGCATTTAACACAGAGTTTTTTAAAAATCCCATGATATTTGCCCTGTAATAAATGAAAGCTTGATACTCACACTCACTCACACCCCGTGGACACTGGGAGTACACTGGGTTGTACATTTGTCTCCAAGTGTCCTCCTTGGGTATCACGCATGTCCCATCCAGACTCCTCCCAGCCACCAACCCTTTGCCTCAATCCAGCAGAGCTCACAGGGAGAATGCATCACTAAAGTATTTGTCTAACAGCAAAACCTGTTCATGTGAGTGTAATATTCTTCAACCTGTGTCACTACAGGTAGAGAAACAATGTATTAAAATATTTACAGTTGAAAGTACAGAATCTTCAAGATTTTAATTGAATGGTAAAGCAGATGCAATGAACCTTAGCTGTGTGAGGGGGCTAGCCTTGAAAGAAATTTTTAACAGCTCTTGTCTGCTAGTTAGAAAATTGTGATTGTAGACTTCGCACTAATTAACTATGTGACCATTAGAAACACTCATGCCGGGTTTTAGTTTTGTTTTTTGCTTATTTTTTCATTAATTGAGTTTTTACTGATATATTTTAGGTAGACACAATGATCACATTTATTCTAGAGAATTTGTTCCTGTAAATGATATAATTTAATTCTTTTTTCCCCTTTCTTTTCCCCTTCCATCTCTTCCTCTTTCCCTCCTTATTTAAAAGATTTTGTTTTCTATTTTAACTTTTAAAATAAAAGTGTTGAACTAAATAAGTTTCAGATATTCTGCGACTGAAAATATCATACTTGCATAATTATGTGCTCTCAAAAATATGCTTCACAGATCTTAATATGAGGTCACAGGTAAGCACTGACTCTGGATAACAGTAATCATATACAATAAAATTCTGATATAACATGAAACATTTACAAGGTAGCTCTGAGGAATTCCATTCCTTCATGAGCATTAACATTTAATTGTGGAAACTGTGTCCCAGCCTCATATGAAAGATTTCCAAATAGAGACAAGGAAAGCAAAGCTCAAAGATGGAGAAGAGGTCCCCCATGGCCCTGCAGGAGTGGAGCTCAGAACTGACTACACCCTGTGTGTGTCTGACCAGAATTCAGCATTAGAAGAGCTGCACTTAATGGTTTTCAATATTTTATCTCAGAAATCACTAAAATAGAACGATGATACCAAATATACCCAAATCTTTCCATTGGGCTGGACACTGTTAACAACACTTTACAGATAGCATATAATTTAATTCTGTAATAATCTTAAGTGGGAACAGAGGAAGATAAAGAGAGAGACAGGTCAAGGTCATCCAACAACTAAATATGAAATTAAGACTTGAACCCCTACATCTGATGTCAGAGCTTGCTATCCATGATGCCCCTATAGATAGAATTGAAACCAAAGTGCATTCGTAAACTAAATGGAAGAAAAGCTTGTGAAGCTGGCTCACTGCATAGTTATCTGAAGGAAAAGCATTTTCTGGGGGGAGGATCTTATTGTGAGTCCTAACTTCCAAGCACACTGAAAAATACATTATTTGGTCAAATCTGGTCCAGTGTGCACACAAGTATTTCCAGGAATCATTAGTCACTTTATGTTCCTGCTCTGTCAGCTCCTTCAGCTACATCACTAATCTCTAACATGTCCCCACTGCACATGGGAACTGTGAAGGTGCCTGGTGACTCTAAATAAATCCACGTGAATCATCACAATAATGGTGGTTTGCTTTTCTACTTCAACATGCTATTTAATAAGTAGCATATAAACTGGATATGTGAAAACTGAATTATACATCAATATATTTTAATGTGCAGGAAGCACCAGGCTATTATGCATGTTAAATCTTGGAAACTGGAAACCAAGAAATCTGTGTAATGAAAGTGTTTATTGAATCATGACAGACATTAGCCAGGAAAAGAACTGACCACCTCCAAGGAGAAGTTCCGACAGCTACTAGCACCAGGGCTAGGTGGTAGTTGAAAAATGTCCACTGGATCAGAACTAGAAGTTTTTAAAATTGACTCTGGGAAAGGAGGACTCTGTGATTGACAATGGCTATATAAGAAGGGTCTAATAACATAAAGTATCAGAAATTTTAGGTAAGAGGACAGTAGTTCCGGAAGGGCTGAGGTTCATAGCTGAGGAGGTTTATTTGTAGCACAGCAGCCCTGGTGGTTAGCAGTGATTTCATTGAAGTTCCAACATAGGCATGGTGTCTGCCCCATCTTCAACAGTCATTTGCCGGTTACCACTTATTTGTTCTTTCCTCCACCTTATGATCTTTGCAATCAAATTTAGGGCATTTCAGAACTTTTCTTATATGGTGTAGAGCAGAGAATCTTTTCGTTTTAGCTTTTTGCATACATTTCTATCTGGGATTCCTACTTTTCATATATCAAGCTATTATAAGGGAAAGCATGATACAACAGTTCAGTGTTTGGGAAGCACCGATTCTGAGGTTTTCTTTTTAGGTAAAGGAAGTCCTGCTGACATTTTACTCTCTCATGAGATTTTCATTTGTACTAAATATGCATAAAATGTATTACCCTGTGACCTAGAAATACTACATTGCTCAAATGGTTGTATTTCTGGCTGCGGCACGTTGCATCATATTTTTGTTAGAAAGTAACATTGCAGTTTAGATTCTTTAGTTAAAACAATCACACTGTGTCCACAGATAAAAACTGGCAAGAAACAAAAGACTAGCAATTGACAATTCAAAACAGGTTTCTCCTTAAGATCTTCAAACAACCAGCTCATTAAATCCATCCCAAGCCAGTTTGTTTGTTGAGCCATTACAGTATTTTCAGGACCACACTAAGCTTCTAAGAATATTCTTACTTCACATGGTAAAATGAACAAATGCCACTAACTCTATACCTCTCTTAATTTGATAAGTACTGACAATCAATCTTGATGATTTAGGTTTCAAAATGTTGAAAATCTTTGAATATTTCTCAGCTCTACAAATCAGCTGTTCCTTTTGTCTGGACTGTTCCCCTGCAGTCATCGGCACACCACACATCCTATTCTATCCCCAACCTCTGCAAAGCCTCACATTAAATATAAAGCGTATTACGATTAGCTAATTTTAAACCACAGCTTCAGTCCCTTTGCTTGTCTCCATTTATTGTGCTCAAAACCACTACTCCATCTATTTTCATGTGGTTTCTATGGTGTTTCTTCCCTCCAGGTTGCAGGGATTCCATAAAGACAGAGCTTTCCTTGTTTTTCTCACTATCATATCCCCAAAGCTTACAGCCAATATATGTTTATTCAGTGAGTGAAGAGATAATGTGCTCCAGTGATGGATCTGTAACACTTTAAGAATATGCTATAAAAATTCCAATTTTGTATCCAAATATCACTTTCTGTAGGGATATAGGCTACTCAAAGATTCCTTTTGCTAATAATAACAAAATTTTTGCAACAATTTTAAAAGTCTAGGGAATGGGTCATTGCAACATTTGTGTTCTAGTGTTGATCTTCGACTTTCCCCAGCAGGGTAACTGTTCAAACCTACATTCTCAGAACTTCAGTTATCCAGTCACGTAAAATAAAGAACATAGACTATATGACTGTTCGATTCTATTTCACTCCGAAATTCTACAATTCTTTACTTTTTTGTATTTATCAAAGATTTTTAATAGAATTTATTTCAATTAACAAACAATAGCTGCAGATATTTGTACAGTACAATGTGGCATGCTGTACAAATATATACAGTGTTACTTGTTCATTCAGCACTACAGAATTAACAAATCAGGCTGATTAACAACCCTAGCAGCTCCCATGTTTATCATAGCTTGTGGTGAGAACACTTAAAATTTATTTTTAAAGAAATTTTGCAATATACAATACATTATTCTTAACTTTAGTTACCTTGCTGTGTAGTAAATGACCATGACTCATTTCTCCTATCTAACCAAAACTTCACGCCCTTATCTATCAAATAACTTGAACCTTCCATGTGTTGGACATGTAATAATCAATAAAAATGATAGAGGGAGGTAAAAGATCTTGGGCTAACTTTATAGACATAAACCACAAGGAATCAGGAAGAACGTTTACTAAGCATTTTATATGTAAATTTTTATGAAATTATTTAAAAGGCACATGCTTTAGATTTCTTGTCATTGCCTTTTCCATCAACAGTCCCAAACCTGTGAATTATACCCCACCTAAGCACTGTTCTAATTTTTTTTTCTTAGAATCCAGATTACAAAAGTCATGGAACTGTCTTTCCATCTTGGATGCTGCACTGCACATAGCACACAATTTTTCAACACCATAATTTGACCTGAGAACATCTGCAAGAAATCTGTAACACGTTTTTACCCCTTCTCAGCACTTGGCTTCCAGCCTCGCATTTCAAGACATTCTCGCACAGTTTCTGTGACATATTATTCAGCAAACCATCAGCTCGGCTTCTGTTTTGCAAAGTGTCAACATGAACAGAAAATGAGCCAGATTAACATCCCGGTTAACAGAATTCTTAATTACTTTCTCAATTTGCAAATACACCTGTTCTTTCATAAATAAGAATACCATCGTGTTTTCTCCACTGTCATTTTTTATTTGAAATAGCTTCTTATATACAATTGGCCTTGCTTCGTGCACATATTTATTTTTTTCAAATAATGAATTTCCTAGAAAGAACTGCAAAAATATCTCCCTGGTCAAAGTCTCAAAGGCAAAGACATTTTATGATAAAGATGTTCAATTAACAATTCAAGTATTACCTGAATTACACAAAAATCCTAACATTATTGTCTCTTACTACATTCTTTTATTTCATGCTCAATATTCTTCCAGGTCTCATTTTCTTCTTAATATAGAAATTCAGCAAGAAATGCCACTGTGTCCTTTGAGTTTTCCTGCCTTATTTCCCTTCTGTTGTTTTTACTTGCATCTTATTTTTACTAATTAATTAACTTATTTATTTTTACTAATTAATTAACTTATTTTATGTTTTATAGTATTGAGGATTGAACTCAAGACCTTGGGTACAAGCTGTATACCTATTGCTTTTTTTCTTTTTATTTTGAGACAAGATCTCATTAAGTCACTAAGTTTCTGAGGCTAGGCTAGAGTTTGCTTTATTTTCATCTTTTTTTCATCTTATTTTCATCTTATTTTCCTACTTATCTGCTAACTTCCTCTATTATTACTTTTTATCCACTGGAATTTTTGCTGTTGTTGTCACTGTTGATTCTAGTACTGGGCTTCCATTACAAAACACCACACACTGGATGACTTACACACAGAAATTCCTTTTTAACTATGTTAAAAGGTTTTCTTGGAAGCCTCTCAACTTAGGTCAAGGATTGGTCACCTTCTCCCAGAGTCTTCACAGTTTTTCTCTGCAACTGTGTTTTAATTCCCTTCCCTTACAAGGGTACAGATTCCATTGGTTCAGCCTCCACTATGACATGACTTTGTTTATCCTAATACAATAAAAAGGCTTATTTTCAAATAAGATCGTATTCTGAAGCGCTAGGTTTTAGGCCTTCAAAATACGAATTCTGAGAGGGCACGATTCACTATAAAACTTGCCCCCCCCAATTTGCATATTTAATTCCTATTCTTCTATGCTTTCCTTTTGATTTGTGTTTCTTTCCTTTTTCTTTCTTTTGTGCGTGTGTGCGCGTGCGCTAAGGATTTAACCTAGAGTCTCCTGAATACCCAGTAAATGCTTTACCACAGCACTAATCTCAGCTTGACCCCCCTGCTTGTGTAACACATTCTTACCTTGGTCTTCAGGTCCGTCTCCTTTCCATGCCTCAAGACAGACTCATGGTCTGGGCTCTCCAGTGCCACCATTCATCCCCACCCAAGAATCCCAGCAAGCAGCAGACCCCAATGGACTTCAGTGTTGAGAACAAGGAAGGAATTTAGAAGATGAGAGCAAAACCTGTCTGTTATCTCCAACCGGGACCAGATCCTGCCCCGTGGCCCTGTGCGCAGCAACTTTCATACACAAAGATAGGAAGGGAGAGAAGAAACCAAAGTACCAATTTCCATTTTCCTGTTTACTTTTGGGAAGGCTCAGCAATCTGCTATCCATTTCATTCCTATAAATCTGCTGGTGACTTTTCTCATGGAGTAACTGAGCAGAAATGCTTGTGCTCTTTAATTTCCATCATCTTTCCAAGAGGAAACGCCATCAGTCTTATCCACTGCCTTCTGAAACACTGCTGTGTGATGGATGACCACCCCCGAGTTCCTGACTGCAGTCACAGATCCTAGAGAAGTTCTCTGTGTTTGCCTCAGTTAGAGATGCCAGGCCCTGGCCAGCCCTTTCCTTCCTGCTCTCAGAGTGCCTGCCTGCTTTCTTTGTCCCCAGTTTGCTGGATTTCACCCTTGTTCTAGTCCCTCATCTAGAGAAAGAGCAACGCTGCTGCTCTACACCATCAAGAGGTGCCCAGTTCCTTATGAGTTTCCCAGGAGGCGGAGAAAGCAGTCATCTGGAGTACGCTACACATGGGAACACGAAAGGATATTTGAAAGGCTTTTAAATTTATTAATAATAACTTTAAAAAGCATTAAATGAGACTTCTTCAGGCAAGAAATGAGATCTTTGCTGGACTGACTTTAGCATTTCCATTTTATGTCTTGGGATCATTATCTTGTAATTTGCAATATGTGTGAATCATGCAAGTTTTAGTGCCTTTTTTTCTTATTGGTGTTCAGCTTATTTTATACTTAAACTGCTCTGAGGAATGATAAATTCTTTATTTTAAATAAGTTAAACACAACCAGCATTTTAACCAACTTTGAGTTGTTTTATCTCTAAAATGCATTGTGTTAAATATATTGATAAAATGCATGATTCAGAACATTCACCGGCTCTGGACTTGTAGCACTTTCATTTCACTGTCGACTGTACACATTTTTCAAACTCCCTTAAATTCTCCCCTATTGATGTCCCTGAGTATTTCATTCATGGGAATCAATGCAACATAAGTTTCTAGGTATCTCCTGAATAGGGGTGGAAGCCGTAGACTGAGTTATGGCTCACTCTGCTGCCTGATCCTCAGTCTGCAAGCTTTAGTTCTGTCTATGCACCAAGACATATCCTCTTTGGGAGAAATTAAAGAACTGTAGGTTAACTGTAAAATAAAACACCCCATTAGCCACTTTGGCCTGCTTGGTTTCAAGATCCAGCAAGTGGATCCCAATAGCCGTGAGCTGACAACTTCCAGGGCTCTCACTTTAACCATGGAGCTGCTTCCTGTTCTTTCTGTGCAGTGTCTTTTTACCAGCATGAACTCACTGAACCTAACGACAGCATTGGGCAGGGCTGGTGGTGAGTGAGACATTAACCCCATTTCAGTACCTATTTCCAACAGCTTCTGTCGGTGAGGACGTTACATGCCAGTGCCTTGCCCAAGCCCCGTGTAAGAAGCCAGGTCTTCTGCCTCGCGTGCATGCACCGTCTTTCCTCGGCTCCACAGTCACCCACTAGATGGTGCGCTCCCACTCTCCATGACAAATCTGACACCCAATTAAGGTAGAGAATTTTAAATGGGACTTAGATGCCTAGAGATTATTCAAAATCACAGAATGTAAAGAAGGATCAAAGAGTCTGGTCCAGACCAATCTCTACCCACTCTGTTCCTGATGGTAGGCGCTTGTTGCCCCTTCGTTAACCTTTAAGCCTCCATTTCCCACCGTGGAATTAGGGAGGTGATCTACACAGTGCTGCTTAGAGTATAGCCCATCGTGCTAAGCATCCCATCTGGGGTCTTCTCCAATCCAATATAAGCTCTCAAACATCACCTCCTGTCTTTTGAACGAGGCTCTCTGAGAGTGGAGCCCACTGCCTATGCCCCCTCAAATCTTCCTTGTAATTTTGATATACACTCAGTTCCATAGATTATGGACCCAGTTCCATAGATTATTGACCCAGACCAGGAATCAGACATCTGTCACCTGATCTTTGAACAAACCCATTTGGTATTAGCTTTCCATCACTGTGATATACACCTGAGAAAATCAACCTAAAGGAGGAAACATTTATTTTGCCTCACGATTTCAAAGGTTTTAGTCCTTGGTCAGCTGTCTGTCCTGTTTTTAGGCCTGTGACAAGCCTCAAGCATCAAGGCAGGTGGACACAGCCAGCACAGCAAAGCTGATCACCTCATGGGGGCCAAACTCAGGTGGGAAAGAGGAGAGAAGGGGGCAGCAGACCAGATATACTGTCCCAGAGCACATACTCAGTGACACACTGCCTCCAACCAGGACCCAGCTCCTAACATTCGCACCATCTCCTGATAACACCAATCAGCCTGGGGTAATCTGGTGTTGCTTTGGCAGCATGGGTAGTTGTGTCAAAGACCATTTGGTGTCCAGACCTAAATGCTTACTTACCTGAGTTTTTTCCAAAAAACCAAATTTTGTCAGCCTTTGGCCTACCTCACCTCTCAGGAAAATTACACACTAAAATCATAGTATTTAAGGGGCTGGACATCAATAATTGATCACCTCTAAGATCTTACGGAAAAGAGTCATTTAAATAATAAATGAGATTAAAGAAATGAAAAACCTAACTGAAGACCCAGGGATGAGGTCCTGGGGCAGCTCATACTCCAGCAGCTGGACACACGCTTTAAGGGTCCTTTTGTTTCTGGGGTAGAGGAAACCCCGATGGGCAACTGCTCTTGCCCCCT
The DNA here is from genome assembly GCF_034190915.1 of Cavia porcellus. NCBI lineage: Eukaryota > Metazoa > Chordata > Mammalia > Rodentia > Caviidae > Cavia > Cavia porcellus. Next base: position 43,573,189 of record NW_026947512.1, read on the forward strand.
ACCACTGTATTTGTCATGAAAGTCTAGTGCAGAGTCTAATGCTGGCTCCTGTCCATGCACTATGCAGTTATCTTTTTTCAATTTCTCCTGCTCAGAATTTGCCAGTACAATTTTTGCTGTGGAAAGCTTCCATGTTCAGAAAGTAAGGTAAATACTAGACTAATTTGAGAATCAGTGTTACAGTGGTTAGAATTCTACTTTTGGCTTATCTAAATATTTTCCACCCAAATGAATTTTAAATGACTTGTGTACAGTTTATGTCCCCATCACTAGCAGAACTACTTGAATAATGCTGTTATTAATATGCATAGTCACACCAATTTGTCCAGTGAATATAAACATGTTCTCCACATAATGTACATTTGTACTTATTCTCTAAAATAAACATCTCTCTACCTAAGGGGACTGATATGTGCAATCTGTAGCAGAATACTGAGTGTGCAGAAGGTTCTAAAAAAGATAGATGTGGGGTGGAGCCTTGTGAAGCCTTGCGATGGACGGGAGTCCTCTGTGATAACTTGTCTCTACTCATTCATATTGGGAGACGAAGGAAGAGCTGAAGATAGTGAGTTCATAGCCAATATTGGGGGCGAAGAAACAATCCATATCTATAAAATCCTCCCTTTTTATCCCAACAGTGAAAATACTGTCTTCAGCCTTTTACTGCACTGACAGCGCCTGTGCCGCAGCTGTAACAAGTTTTTCACCTTTTCACAAAACGGGTTCCTCAGCCCCCATCCCTCTGTGCGGGCTCTTCCCTTAGCTTTGTCTAGGCCAGTGATAGCAAACATTTTAGAGATCGAGTGCCAAACTGCAACTCCAAGCCCACTTCGTTATCGCAAAGTTCCAACACTACAGTGAAACCCAGATAGTGAGGCTTTAGCTTAGAAAAAGCAATGTGTACATTTACATTTTTGTCTTTAAAGAAACACACAATCACATACTTGCCCCTGGTCCAATACCCACAGTCTCTCCTTTCCCCTTCTGTTGGCCTGCCAGACTCCCAGACATCGTTCTGACTCAGCAGAGATGCGTGCCTTTGGGCAGCATGTTTGCTTGCATCGTGGAGACAATGTTCATCAAAGATAAGGACTGTTTCCTTCTTGCTTCCTTGTCCTTGGCATTTAGAATAAATTAATGAATAAATTGGTATATCAATGTCTGAGTCAGATTTATCTGAAATAGTCGTTCATTGAACTTTGCTTTTTTTGTGGTATATTCATCCACTTTCTGTGATTGTAACCAGTACCAGAGACAGTCAAGTTATAAAGATCAAAGTTTATTTTGGCACACAGATGTGATAGTTCTAGGGCACAATCCTTGGTCCCATTGCTTTGGCCTTATTGAAAGGCAGCACACACAGGCAGGAAGGTAAATCAAAGTAACATTACTCACCTCATCACCAAGAAGTGAAAGGGGAAACAGGAGGTGGCCAAGTGCCCATAGTCCCCTTTAGGAACACATCCCCAGTGACCTGAAGACCTCAAGGGCATCCTTCCTCCTAACAATTCCACCACCTCCTGGGAGTGCTGCTCTGCAAGCAAAACCTTCAACAAGTGGCCTTTGGAGACATCCAGCTTCCAAACTACAGCACAGAGTATAATTTCTCTATGCTAGTTATTCTCCCTGTTTGATTTCCAAATTCCAGAGATTCTAAGTCTATGTGATCTGAAATAAATGGTTTGTTTTCTTACCTTGCCTTGAGTCAATGATGCAAAATACACATAGGTTTAAAGGATTGACTAATGCTTAACAAAGTACCTAGTGCAATAACATGGGCAAAACTATCATTGGTTTATATTCTGTTCTTATGCTGTCTATACTTTTTTTATCAGACTAGACTAGGTAGGGGTTTAACAAGACAGTTAAATTTCTACAAGAAAATCAAGCAGTTATTGGCATTAAATTAAAAGAAAAATAAATGTGAAGTCCAAGAAGAACATGAAATTTTCTCTAAACAGCTACCCACATTCATCTCAGCAGATACTCAGTTCTTGGACATTTTTGGAAACATACTTCCAGTTTTACAGTTCCCAGGATTTTCTGAATGTATTTCAGAGACACCATATGCCTAATTTGAGTTAGGTATGAGGCATGCAGCATAGGGTCAAAGCTATCAGCTCTTGATCCATTTCCTTTTATGGCTTCTTGCATAAGCTTATGTCTGCACTATTGGAGAAGTCTTGACAGTGTAAATATTTCAGATGGTATTGGAAATCCATTTTAATTGATATGAATTTAGTTGGTGTTGGAACCAGCCTACCATTGTCTTCTACATAAAATTCATTTTATTCTTGGTTCAGGTCACAGGTCATGATTTAAGCTTTTCTTTCATGAAGCAAATTTATCCTAGTCCTCATGGACCCCATTTACATTAAGTTTTAAAATTCTACCTAGTTCAATTTAAAGTCACCCTAAAAGCCTATCAAAATAGTGCCTTGAATATGTTTTGTAGTTAATGAAAAACAGTGTCATTACTAGATCCATACAGCTTAAAGAACAAGTTTAATCTTATCCAGACCTGTCATAATTATTAGTTAGGTTGGAAACTATTGATTATTAATGGTAATTATTTTTTTAGGACTCCCTTCTGAAGCTTGCTTAGAAATTACTGCCCAGCTTGAGAGCAGAAGAGAGAAGGGAGCTAAAATAGCTCAAACCTTTCCTTTGAGGACCTCAGAGGAGACTGATGAGATCACAGATAGTCTTCAACCAAATACCAAACCTACTTGACAGAAGCCGCACAGCAATTCAAAGGTCAGGAAGTAAGAGTGATGCTTTTTAAACATCGTCCCAGCAGGGGGTCTGTCAGTAATGAATTGGACTTGTCACTTTCTCCAAGCAGAGGTAGCAAGGCTATTACTAATGTTAATGATCTGTGTTTGTCGCTAGGGGAGGAGCCGGAAGCAGAGTCTGGAGGAGCGCAGGGAGAGCTTTCATTTTCTTTTCATTTCTTTTCTTTGGGTTGTGCGTTAATATGACAAAGCTACTTTTCTACTCATCCTTCTCCTAGATTTGAAAAACCTCAGATGACATGAAACCTGTTGTACATTCTGCTCCTTGATGAGCCAGTCAACACTAACTCACAGCATAATTCTAGGCAAGACTTCGATATAGAAAAGGCAGGAATATTGCCCTCATAGAGGACTGTGTGTGTGTGTGTGTGTGTGTGTGTGTGTGTGTGTGTGTGTGTAAAGGTGGACTTCCCTTACAGGGTGCAGGCTTTCCAAGGATGTCTGCGGACAGATAGTGTTTTGAGAGTAGCTTGTTTAAACAGGATCCAAATTCCCACAGGCTATGTTTCTATTGAATCCCACTGTTAGCGAGAACATACTTGAACTAAATGACAGGTAGGAGCTCTGTGTTATTATAATAAACTATCTACATGGAACAGCTTTACCTCTAGGAACACGGCTCCTTTAATTCATCCCCAATAATTAAAAATTCTCCTCTAAGCATAGATACAATTCCACTGATAAGCAAAGTTCACTTTCTAAGGCTCTTTTGGCCAAAACTTTCTCAGAGAAGCAACCAAGAATAAAAACAGCAATTCTTTCTGTTCGACTTATCATTTACTCTGTAGTAGATAACTCATGGAAATAATGCCATCGAAACCTTCTAAGCTCCAGCAATTACTTCAATGACCCAAACTTCAAAATAGAAACAAAACAATTTTAATGTTGATAGCTTGAGTTGAAACCAGTTGAAAATTTAATTCACCAAGCACCCACGGAGATTACTAAAAATAAAAGGCTAAATGTTGCATTACATTAAAGAACATAATGGACTTCAAAGAGAAGACGATTAAGCTGGGTATATTCAAATTGGGCTATTTATAGACTGAACTCCCCTGAGTTTGTCAATAACTTTGCATTTTCCTTTGAAATCAAACAAACTTCACAAGTCTCAAGTCTGGGCCCAGCAAGCCACCAAAAGTTAATAAAAACTGTAATTAAGGATGATTCAGAAGGGAAATGCATTTCATATTCTTGATATCATGGACTGTTCACTAATCATTATGATTTCAGAGTTTTCTGGGGTTCGGGAATGGAAATCAATGGCAAAGATAACACAGATCAAAGAGGCAGAATGGGCTGTGGTCCCCTTCCTCAGAACTCACAGTTGGATTTGCTTTCAAGACCTGCGTTTCAATTGGGCCATGAGCTGGAAAAACACCACAAACAAGAAAGGAGAGAAAATAAAAGCCCAAATGTGCAGCATCAGGGAAGGATTTGGGGAGCCCTGGTTTATTCCTGCCCATCTTTTGTTCAAGCCAGCAGCTGTTCCTGCCACTCATCCCTGCTGCAGGCTTCACTTTGATTCCCGGGTCTTTGAAGAATTTCCCTGCATGCACACACACACAGGAAGTTGAATTGAATTTCGTCAAGGAAACTTTCCATGAGTTTTTTCAGGATTTCATCATTCTTCCCTTTTTGCTAGTGTCTAGCCTCTTTCCCATACACATTTCTTCCACACACACACATTCACCTTTCTTGCCCTCTTCCCTTCCCTTCCCTTCCCTTCCCTTCTCTTCTGTTCTCTGCCTTGAGCTGCCTTAGTGAGCCCTTCTTAGTCAGGAGATGACTACCTTGCATAAAGCAGCTCCCACCAGGCACCTGCCTTGGTGTGAGCGAGTTTGAATCGCTGTCTGGCTGCACTCTTAATAAGCCCCAAACACAACATGCTATTAACCTGGGCTGGATCGAGCCAGTGGCATTTGACTGAGCAGCTCTGAACACATTTTTCAGGTGTATTGGATTTTACAAAGTCCACATTGGATTTTGCCCCACAGGTGTGCTACTTATTTATTCCTTTAATTTCCAGGCCTTTTGTGGATTTAAGAGGTCCTAAATCCATAGGAACAAATTACACAGAAGCCTTTTTAAGTTCAGCTTAAACCCAAGATACAAAGAGGAAGTAAAATCAATGGTAATTCTGAAATTAGTGAGAAGTGCTTTCTTTCCAGCACACTGAACAACTATGTTCGAAATCTAAGAGTAGGCAAAGGATAAGGATGAATGGATACAGGCTGATGTATGTTTATGCCAGCTTTTGCTGTGGCAGTAACCAAGTCTGAAAAGTCAGTGGTTTACAACACACTTTTATTTTCTACCCATGAGTTCATGGACTGGCTTCACTGAGCTTCACCCAGCTGAACTTGCCTGAGCTTGGCCTCAATTTGAGTGAAAGCGCACTCCCCCCATCAGTCCTCATTCTGGAAAGCAGGTTCAAGAAACACTCATGAACTGAGTGTGCTGCTCTGGAGACAGAGGTCGAACACTAGAAAGTAAGATTCTTCCTGTGGAGTTGGTACAACGTGACTGTCACCCACATTTCATTGTTCCAAGCCAGTCACAAAGGCCAAGCCCAAAAGTCAAAGGGACATGGAAGGTATGGCATAATTAAAAGTAAATATTTGGACTTTATCTTGGATTTCTGGTTCCAACCCTTGGTATTCTGTCGTTTGTATGTTAGTGAGACATCTTGTGGGGAAAAAGGAACCAGTTACCTCCAAGGCGGAGATGGTCACCCAAAACAAAACAAGGGAGCCAGTAAAGATTAGAACTTCAGCCTCCTTGTCCAGAAAAAGAGGGACTGCTGACCGACCTCAACCACCAATAGTCGACATTTCATTACTCAAAGCTCCACACAAACTCTTACATAGCAGTTCTTGGGAACTTCAGTACCATGGTCACATCTACATGAGAGGGCATGGTGTGTCCAGACTGGGTTTGGAAGCTCTGCACCTTCCCACCCTTACCCAAGGGCTCTTCTGTTTGGCTGTCCCTAAGTTACACCTCTAAGGATAAACCAGGAATGGTAGGAAAAGCACCTGTCTGAATCCTGTGAGTCCTAACAAGTTATTGGAGCTGAGCGGAGGTATCTATTTTAACATTTGAATCGGGAGTTATCAAGTAGAAGGGTATGTAGCTTTGGGATTGGATTTGTGGGTGCTATCTGAAGTGTAAGCATTTTTGTGGGACTTGGTCTCTAACCAGAGGGATTGAAAATGACTATAGAAAGTTAGTATCAGAATTAAATTGAAGTGCTGAATACTGTGTTGGTGTTGGAACATTGTAGAATTGATTGGTGTTGAAAAGACACCTTGTGTAATGATATTCTAACAACGAGGAAACCAAGTTCAAAGAATGAAAACATAATTAAACATAATCTACCATACGATACTCTGGAACAGATTTAAATACATGACAAATACTTAGCACTGTTGAATATTCTCAAACCATAAATTCTTAGTTCAATCTGCTCAGTTGTAACAAACAATATCATTCTATTCTTTACCAAAATATCAATAATATCCAACCCCCTGTTTCCTAGTCATTTCATATGATATGAAGAGAGAATCATGTGTATACTTTAGGTTCTTAAGTGGTTTCAAGTTCCTGAAGATAGTGCTTTATCATGTCTAGTCCCTGTTTGATTTCCACAAGATCTGGCAGATAGAGAGCTCTGGGTATCTTCTGCCCATTGATTTGCAATAGTGCTGGGTTGCAAAGCTTTTACTATCTTATGTGCATAATTATGAAGATATATCTAGTAAAACTTTGCTTTGCAAGCTTAATTTGTTCCAGAAAAGTGCTTATAATCCTAAGCACTTGTATATCAACATAATTTTCCCTATAAGTAAAAAGGAAATTCACATCACAACCCATATAAAAAATATTGTAATATTGTGAGGCAATAAAAAATAATAAAAATGCAAAATATTAAGAAAAATAAAGAAATTAATCCATATTTATCTTTGAACCCTTTCATGACTTGTGTGAAGGAGATGAGAGACAGGTTACAGCCTTATTTACATCGTGCTTTTTTTACAAAAAAAGCACTCTTTCCCACATTTCTCATACCTCCCTAGTCTCATTTGAAGTGAGAAATTTCTTTGCTTTTTTCTTCTGCTCTGTAGACATGATCTCCTCCATAACTTCATGCTATTGAGAGACCCACAATCTCAGACAGAGAGAGGTTGGCTTAGCTGTGACCATGTGAACAGTCAGTGTCATGTACTACTCAAATTGTAAGATATCAGTCATTTATCAAGTTAAAATGTATCATAAATGTTTGCTCATCCTGTGGAACGCACAGAACTAGTTACTCACAATCCAGGGTTTTACTGTGTTCAAAGCATGGGTGAAAGATACCTCATGCGTGTCATATGTTCATTTTCTCAAGCTCCAAAGGCTTTTGTCTTTCACTCCAATTTCAGAGTTAAAACAGAGAAATATATGGCATCACATCTACATACAGCACAGTCCAAGATGTGACCCTTTCTTTGATGGCTCGGATCCCCACCAACATCTGTCAGAGGGAGCCCTTCTGCGCCACTTCCATATGCAGCTGCCCCAGAAAAGAAACTAAGACCACAATATCAGGGCGGTACGGGCAAAATGATTATGCTATTAAACCGACATTTGAGCTTAGCCATACCCAACACAAGGTTCTTGTACGATGCACCTTTCCACAGAGAGATATGCAGTTCCCATCTCAAGGAAAGGTAGATTAAGAAACATTGGCATCTATATTATGAAATTTATCATATTCAGAGGGGAAAAGGATAGAATAAGGTCATGTTTGCCCGGAAAAGGCAGACTGGTGTTAGATGTCTCTGCCATAGATATTGTTCAGGATTAGGGCTCACTACCTATTTTGCAAAGCCCACTGTGCCTTTTGTACTCAACAAAAATACAACAAATGTCCTTACAAAATTGGACAGCTGATTCACCAAGGAAGATAAACAGAAAACAAAAAACAAAGAAAAAGATATTCAACATTTATTAGCATAAAGGAAATGCAAATTAAAATTGTAGTGAGCTGCCATATCACACTTAGAATGGCTGAGGTCAAAAGACAATCACAACTATAGACATCATAATACAATACAAATCATGTCAATCATGATATTCCTAGCACTCAGGAGGTTGAGACAGGATTGCCAGGAGTTGAGGGCAGCCTGGACTACATAAGGAGTTCAAGGTCAGCCTGGAATACATAGTGAGATCCTATCTCAAAACAAACAAACAAACAAAAAATACCACCCAAAGAATCATGAATAATTAAGTGTTGTAAGTGAAGTTTCTAAACTGTATTCAAAGTAAAAGCACACTTTGTTAAACAATTGTCAGCTTTCTCAAAAAGTAAGCAAACCATAAAGCCCAACTGCTTGAGTACTAGGTATTTACTTTAAAAAAGTATGTATATTAAAAAACTGTACATTTATGTTCATAGCAGCCTGTTTTACAATCACCCCAAACTGAAAGCAACCTAAATGTTTCAATAGATGAATGCATGGAAATGACAGTATATTCAAACAATGGAATAAGAATCAGTGATAAAAATAAATAAACTATGGATACATTTAATGACATGGATGGATCACAAAATTATTATACTGAGTGAAATATTTGGATAGCCCTCATAAATACTATATTGCTCGATTTATATGTAATTCCAAAAAAATGAATGCAGATTCACAATGACAGCAGATCTATGTTTAAGTAGAGAAAAACTTACAAAAGATCATAAGGGAAACTTTGGAGCCAGCAGATGTTTAGCTTCTTGAATTCTGGTGATGATATCACGGGCATATTCTATGTCAAAGCTTTGAAGGGTGCACCTTTGAAGTAAGCAGTTTACTGGATCCCAGTCATAGCCCAGTGAGCTGTTGTTGAAAAGCATATCATAAAATCGTCAGTGCGGAGACTGATTTCCAACTCTGAAGCAAGACCAGTGTCTGGCACACTGTAAGCATTGTGCGTGTCCTTCAGGGAAAGCACCCGCCTCCCTTTTCTCCTCTGCAGCCACAGGGGATTTGGCCAGTGTCCTCCTTCTTCTTTTTATATTTCTCTTTGGCCGTCTCACACTCTGCTCCCCCAAATGGACGGGGACAGCTGGCTGGCTGTCCTCCCTGGTTATTCAGTATTTACTCTCCAGGACACATTGACAGAAGGCTTAGTTCAGCTGTCAGTTGTGATGTCTCTTCCTCATCTCTGCCACTCTACATGCCACTGCTGCTTCTTTGGAGATGTTGAAGGAGCCCCCTAAAGGGCCTAAGATTGGGGAGACAGGGATCTGGTTCCTCGATTCGCGTACTTCACCCCACCAAACCCCAAGTAGTTGTGAGGAATCCAGCTAGCCTGCCTGAAGATCTCTACTTTGTCTTTGCCATTTTTTCCCACAAAGGAGACCAAGTTTCTACCCATGGCTCAGGTCTCCCCACCCCTTCACTGACTCACTCTTGTGACAATTGCACTTTTCCTGAAGCCCAACCCTCTTGAAACAATCACAGACCTGTGCTGGAACCAATCAGCAAGCTGAAATTTGAGCCAATCACAGGCTTCCACTTGGATCAATGACAGGCACTCTGTGCAGCAGCACTTTCTTCATTGGTCTAGGAGAGTCCTGGCTGTTGCCCTGGTCCCTGTGCTGCTGGACAGCTATGTTAAATTAGGGCCTTGCATCGTGGTCCTGGAAATCTCCTGATTTATCTCAGAAGGTCCTGTGAGGATTCTTGTCCCTAGCAGTGTGGATAGAGCAGTTGCCTAAAAGAAACAACAATAAATACTAGTAGCTGTCAGCCCTGAAGGGTTTCAGGAAGCAGCAGTCATTGGAGATCAGTAACACAGAGCAGCACCCAGAATTCTTCCAGCAGCATCCAGCCCAAGCTGGTTGGCATCAGTAGGGGCCAGCAGAGGCACAGACAGCAGCCTGCTGTGCCAAGTGACAGCATCCAGCATTATCTGGCATCACACAGTGATATCAGGGCCACTGGCAGAGCTGAACTTTGCTGATTCGTGTTTCCTGTCTGACTCAACTGAAAGAACCCTCAACTGTCTGGCAACATACACATGCTAAGATCCAAGCACTCTGATTCTTCGTGTCATGAAAGAGTGTTACTGAGTCACTGCTGGCATTAGGGATAACCTGAAAAGCTCCCCTGCCAGCTGTGTGAGGCAACTGCCTGCCTGGATCACTGCTCATCCACAGCAGGGTTGTCAAGATTGAGAACAAAGCCTTAACACGGACTCTGCCCAAGATACATTCCATCATATCTACCTTTCCCGTGCTGAGAGGTATGCTAGGAAACAGATCCATGTGGAGTCCTTTGCTTCTAATAAGGAAGGCTTGTGATAAGCCTTCATAGGACACCACAACTGAGCACTACTGAGCCCACAAACTACAGCACTGCTCACACGACCTTCCTTTCAACTACCTCCAATGCTGAGTAGCACTCAAACTTTCTGCAAGCTTCATTGATTTTGCGGGAACTGGGAATGAAACTAGCTCAGTTCAAAGGTTCACCAGAATCCAAATGCTTCAAAAGCTCCAGCTTCACAGGTGCTTTCTAAAACTGTGTATTATCTTCACTCTCATTCATGCACACCCTCATGCTGTAATATTGCTGGGTATCCCAGCTTCATGCCGTGCAGATTTCTATAGACATCCCAAAGACATTATAGGAAGCAGCTTTGGAGTTATAAGCATGTGAGAGTTTGTTTTCAGGTGGGAACTATAGGCAAGAAGGGACTCTTAGCAGGAGCACTGGGACCAGACAAGGGTCATCAGCAATGCACAGATGACTACATTTGCAGGCTGGGTCCTTGCTGTTCCCTAATCCAGAAACCTGGGAGGAACTGAATTTCTACAGAGATTGTCTTGAAGAACATGATCATTATTGACATTGCTAAGCCTTTTAAATATACTGTCCTGATAACATACATCTTCATTGTTTAATGTCGAAATCTTTTGCTTTCTGCTCTGTCCTAGTCACCTTAGATATATACAACTTTTGCTAAACTTTGCTGATTACTAGTAGAAAAAATGGGGGGGGGATGTCAAATTCATGTCATCCTTATCTCTAGCGTCAAGTATGAATTTCACTGCTGTTTGCCATTTTTAAGCAATCTCCTGAATAAAAATTAGAGTAGAAGATTGGATTCAGATTGGATACAATATGATCACTGTCTTCATTTTTTGTCTTCATTTCATAGTAAAAATAGTTCAACCTATCTTGCTTACCATTGCATCCCTGGCACCTAAAGCATTTGACCAATGAACCACATTATATTTCAAAGAGGCAGAGAAAAAAATTATTTTATACTATGTGAAGCAGCTATTAATTCACCTCTATTTTATAAATGAAAAAATAGGATACATAAGATAAAATGATATATTTGGAGGACAAAGCTAGTTAAGTCACAGAGCCAAAATTTCAAAAGTAAATTTTTATTAAACTATAAAAAGCATACAGAAATGCTTACTTGTCATAATTGATTATATAGATGAGTTTTCACAGATTTTACTGTCCCTGTAACTAACCCACACTTCAAGAAATACAAACTTTTTTGATGATAGTCATTATTTCTAGGATGAAATGGACTCTCAGTGCTATTTTAATTTGTATCTCTTAAATGACTAACAATGTTGAATATTTTTTCATGTATTTATTTGCCATTTGTATTTCTTTATCTGAGAAATGCTTTTTTATCTCAGATGTCCATTTTTTGATTAGATCCTTTTATTTGGGGAGTCTGACCTTTTTTTGAATTCTTGTGTATGTTCTGGATAAGTCCTTTGTCTGTGTGACAACTGGCTGTAATTTTTCCCGCTCTGTGAATTGCCTTTGTACTCGGTTGGTGATTTTTTTGTTGTTGTGTAAAAGCTTTTTATAAGGTAAGATCCCATTTGTGGATTCTTTGTAGTATTTCCCTTGAAATCTGGGTTTTGTTGAAGTCTTTGCCTATACCTATATCTGTGAGATTTCTACATATTTTCTTTTCTGGTATGTTAAGTATTTCTATTTTAATATTTAGAGCTTTCATAAGCCACTCTGTCTTTAGTTTAGTGTATGGTGATATAAATGGGTCTGAAATGGCTATCCTCAAACAGTCAACTGATAACAAATGCAGTCAGGGCTGTGGGAAAAAGGGAACCCTTCTCCACTGTTGGTGGGATGTTGCCTGGAAATCGATGTGGAGATTCATTTAAAAACTCACATTAAAGACCCAGTTAGAGCCAGTTATCCCCATTCTGAGTATCTTCCCAGAAGAATTAAAAACATCATACCACAGCGATATATGTACACCCATGTTTATGACAGTATAATTTATAATAGTTAAATCTTAGAAATACCCCAAAGGTCCATCAACAGAAAAATAGATAACAAAGTTGTGGGTGATTTATTTCTTCATAATGGAGTACTACCCAGTCATAAAGAAGAGTAAACTAGAGGCTTGATGCAACTCGAGACCATACTCACAAGTGAAATAAATCAGACCCATGCATGTAAACATCACATTGTCTCACTAGTGGGAGAAACTGAGTAAATAAGATCCAAAATGTACAGTAGATCTTGTGAAGTGGGAAGAAACTGCTCAAAAAAAAAAATAAAAGACAAACTATGATAAGGGAAAGAGGAAAGGAAAAAAAATATATTTATACACAAGATATTTAAGATAGTTACAGAGCTAGTTTCTGTTAGTTCATTGAAAAGATATTATTTTCTTTTAAAATCCTGTAATGTCTCCAATGCTTTGGTTTTATTCTTTACTGTTTAGTTCAATTTTATTATAACTACCAATTCTTCTTAAAATAGCAAGAGGCAATATGGTAACCATTGTTGATCACCTTATATTTTGTTTGTGCATTATCTATTATGTCCATCCTTTTGATTCGACTGACTCTGTTCTGATAGGTCGCATTTGGTTTTACTCTCTTCAAAAAAAGTAATAAGAACTGTGGGAGTAATAAAACCCAAAATGTGTAATTGTCATTGTACAAAAGAAAAGAAAAGAAAGTGCTCTAAAGGTTATAACTGCCTATATGTTTAAGTGTATGAGATAGATAACCATATTACTGAGTGTTTTTTGGATCACTGAACAAAACTGTTTGCACTCTCACTGTTTGAAAGTCCACTTTCCACTTTATATGCTTCAACAATGTAACTTGAACAACTATTTCTAAGATGAGAATATGTAATCTATTAACTAGTGATTTCTTACTGTTTATTTTTTAAATTTTGTATTACTTGTACCCTTTTTCTGTTTTTTTTTTTTCTTTTTCTCCTTAAACTACAAAAAAAAAGAAAGAAAGAAAGAAAGAAAGAAAGAAAGAAAGAAAGAAAGAAAGAAAGAAAGAAAGAAAGAAAGATTTGTACTAATAGTGTTTGGACAACATACCATGCCTATATCTTGTACTCTGAATAACTACTACAAAGACAAAATTACGCAGCGTATTAATTATTGTAACTGTCCTACTGACCTGTTTGGAAATTGCTTCATTGTTATTTTTATCATTTTTCTCTTTAAAATAAAAACATAGAAAACTATCTGCCCCTACTAATCTGCCTTATGTCCCATCCCAAGAAATACTTTTCAGAAAATTGATATTCTAACTATTAATATTGTAAATTAATTTTTCTTGCTTTCAAACTTCACTTAAAAGAATGATATGCCATATTTGTTAGATCCTGACATGTTGTGTATGTGCAATAGCTTGTTCACTCTTCTTGCATAATATTCTGTTGCATAGTTATACCACCATACAGTCACCTATTTATGTTTTACTTTAATAAACATCTAGTTTTTTTTCTAGTTTATAAATATTGCAAATAACTCTACTATGAATATTCATGCACACATGTTAGTATCTTTCAGGTGCATAACAAGGGATAGAGATAGAGGCTCTTGGGTATCTATATATCCAGTTTGGGTACAGATTGCCAGATTCCTAAACTGATTGTTCCAATTCATACCTCCTACCAGCTGTGCATGACAGTTCAATTGCTTCACAGTTTTGTTGAAAACTTCAAGCTTTCTCATTTTGGCAATTATGGTAATGTGCTATTATTGTTTAATTTGCATTTCCATGATAAGTAATGAACTGAGCAAATAGATAGATAGATACATGCTCACACACAAATACAGATAACCGTTCTGTGAATTTCTTCTTGTTTTCTCCACTGAAGTGTTTTCATTTGCACAGATTTTTTTGAATCCTTATATATCCTAGATATGAATCATGTGATAAAATTACAAGTTACAAATACCTTACTCTACTCTGTGGCTTGCCCTTTTTATTTTCAAATATATGGTCAGTGATTGCTTTTAGTAGGTTTAATTTTAATGTTCTCTTTTAAAATCTTTATGGTTAGTACTTTCTCTGTCCTACTTAATATCATCTTGGCCCACCCTGAGACTGTATAGTCATCTCCTCGTGTTTTACAAAAGAATTAAACTTTAAAATCGAGCTTTGTGCACTGTGTGTGGTAGGAGGGAAGATGTACTTTTCCAGTTTTAGTGTATGTGCTGCTGAAATGAGCACAGGATGTGGGTTTCCCGTATGGATTTCCGATGCACTGTGTACCAGTTACTGACAAATAGGAAAGGCCCTTTCACTCTCGTTTCTTTGCTGTTTCAGTTTTTTCACAGAGCACATGAGCATGTAACTCCAGGTTCTTTTAGAGCTCTTATTATTCCACTAGCCTCTTTCACTTAAACTAAATTCACACTATTTCCATCTTCATTTGGTTATGAATATTTGTTTCTATAAGTTGCTGAAGTTTTATGTAATAGATGGCTGTTGAGTTATATCAGACACATTTTCTGCATTTAAAAAACGAGTATAGTATTTTCATTTCTGTTCTTTTCATTCAATTGGAATTGAATTTTTAATGTTAAACCAAATATGCAATATAAAACAATTCAAATTAAACTATTATTAAAGCACTGCATATAAATATTTACAAATGACTAAAATTTTACTTAAGATTTTGTATTTATGCTTATTATTTATTGAGCTCTACTACATTTTTCCTGCGTTATCCTTGTCAAAAATTGGCATCAAAATTATTAAAAATTCATGTTATATTTTGTTCATTCATTTATTCATTTGTTTATTTACTTAGGTTTCCTATTCTCTGAAATATTAGATTTCCTGTTTGCAGACATTTTGTTCATTTAATCTACTTTTTAGTGTTTGATATTATGCTGTAAAATTTTAAATATTTCTAGGTTCCACAATAATTTCTCTCTTCCCATGCTTAATATTAGTAACGTGCATGCTTCATTTTTCTTTGTCTTGCTAAGGCTTTATTTCTTTTATGAATATTTTGAATAATTAGCACTCCTTGCTCCTTGATTTTCTTTAATGTTTTCTATCTCATTAATTTTTCATCTTCCTTTGGCTGCTCACTTTTTCCTTCTTTACTTGGTGTCACTCCTTTGTTTTTTTCCTACGATCTGGGTTGGATTCTCAAATAATTCATTTTAAGCCTTTGCTTTAAATAATACATACCATAAATTATGCTTTAAGAATAGCATTAGTTTCATTCATAAGTTTTAGTGTGTTGTATTTCATTGTTACCCACAAGGCAAGATTTAACTTTAGGATTTTTAATTCCAACTTTAATTCTTCTAGTTGAAGACATACTCATTTCTTTATCACTCGTAAGTTCACGACTTTCAGATAGGTATATGAAATGCTTACATCAAAGAAAACTGCCACTGTTTAGTTTGCCTATTCTGTGAGTAAATGTGCCAAGTTTGTGCACTTTGGGTTTTATATTTAATGCTCACAATAGCTTTGAGAAGTGCTGCTTTCCTCTCCTCAAAAATGAGAAATCATAGGCCCCAAAATACTATATGATTGTGTCCGTCTAGCTAGGATGGAAATATTGTGCAATCAGAATTTCAAGTTAAACCTACCTAGTTCCAGTGTCTGTTTTCCTTTCATGCTTTCTGGCCCCACACTGATTCTACACATCTCCCAAGTACTGAAGTCACCTGATCTAATTTAGGTAGCATGAGAAGCATCATAAGCACTTCTAGTTTGCAGAAATAGAACCCACTCTAGAAAAGCTATGTTCCTTGGCCAAGACATTTTTTAGTGAGTGATTGAAACAGAATCAAATCCAAACTGTCCTGATTTCAAAAACAATGGTCTTTGTGCCTTTCTAAGTTGCTTTACAACTTAGATAGGCATTAGTGTCACACGTGTTGCTTAGATAACAACTCAGTGCACCTGACTGCGAACCTTAAGAAGCAATTAGTTGGCATCACCATAAAAGAGTACAGAGCCAATCTTCACTAGCTCCCTGACATCTGCTAATAACTTCTTTGGATTATTAAATCAGAACAAAAGTTTTCTTGCATCTGATTGGTAGTCACTGAGGTGAATTAATACGGGGTGTAGGAGTCAGGAGTTTCCAAACTGTCAAAAGGGCACTTCACAGAAATGCCAGCATGTATTATCCAAATTTATATGTGACTTTAGGCACTGGGATTCTGGTGTGTAAACCTGCTGCAGTTGATTGTAAGACTCCTTCTGCCACTTTCTTTCATTTCTTAGCTTCTGGCATTTTTAGAGCTTAAGTGCCCTGGTCACCAAGGAATTCTTTCAAGGGTGCCTCAATCCTTGATATAAGGTCCCAGTGGGCTAGGAAGAGAAAGACATGATTGCTGATGCAATCTTCACTGTCCACACCCCTTGTCAGAAAGAATCTCCAGTGCTCAGGCTAACGGCAGAGATGAGCCTACTGAAACTATAAACTGTAAAACTCTATTCTAAGAAAACACATCATCCAATGAATGCCTCGTAGCTTTTGCTGAGAGACAATAAATGTTATAGCTCTCCAGTAAGGAGAAATGAGAAATCCTCCTCCCAAGGGAGAGAAAGTACATTCCTGCATATGACAAGTAGTTAACATTATGGATAGCATCTGCCTGAGTTCTTATCACGATGCAAATTTGTTTTCTATTCACTGGCTTGAATAGTAACAAAATAATATCAAAATGTGAGTGAAGCGCCAGATACAGATTTTATTACAGCTTCCACAGTAATCTGACTGTGAGGGGAAAAGTTTAGCTGTGAACAAAGACAGAGAACAGTTAGTCAATTCTAATATTTATAACCCAGGTTGGAAAGCCAATTTGCTTATTGATAATAAGCTGAATGCTTCATGGAATGGAGTGTTTTTTTAAAGCTGTGGCAACATAATATAATCGGAGTTTACATAAAGTCCTTGCACCAGTTTGTGCTAACTTCTTGACAAGATTGTTTGTCATCCTTTTTGGATGAAACATAAAATGAAGTTTTAGCCACAACTCTCATGAAAACCATCTTATGTTTTATTTTTCTCTAGGAGTAGACATACTAACTGTGAGGTTCTGGATGAATTTATTTCAGATTTATCCTCTGTATTAAGCTGCTCAGAGACAGAACTCATATTTCTTTCAAACTTAGTGTAGCACACAGGTTTAGGAGATTTGGAATGTATTCCACAACAAAAATGAACGGGGTATTTTTAGAACTTATAGGATGATTTGCAACTCCTACTTGAAAGAATGGTAGCATTGAAAATGCCCATAGAAATTTTATTAATTATCATTTATTCCTTATTTACACAGTATCCTCAAGTGTGTCACCTAACATTAGATTGCTGCTCATTTTTACTACCATTTTAATAAACTGAAATACATCTGTTCACTGCTAAATTAAAGGTGTAGGGATCCTTATTTAAATGGGAAAGCTTTAAAAATATGATAAAAGCCTTAGTAGTGAGGTTGTGGATATAATATAAACATTCTGAGGTATATGTAGGGAAATAACAAAGGTATTGTGCTCTTAATAAGAACTGTAGAAAAGTCAGTGTTTACTGGTGAGGGATAAAATAAAATGTGGCACATTTATTTCATTATCATGTGGTCAAGGGTGAAGATAATATTTTCAAATAATATTCTCTGATGTATTAAGTCAAAAACAAACAGGCCTGTAAAAATGTTAACAAGTGTGGAAATGCTCTGTTAGAAAAATTAACACTGTTGCTAGGAAGTAAACTTTGAGAGTCTTGGGGTTCAGTTAATTCTGAGGAGCCTGAGTGGTGCACTTAGTGTATTTCATGAGGAGAATGAGGGAAAAGGCTGTCACACAAGAGAGGGCGGGAAGAGGGACAGTGAGAGCCACTGAGATGCAGAGAGACAGAGATCACACACCATGCTGCAGGCAGGTGAGCCGGGAAGCGGAAAGGGCCTTTCAGTCCACACTGTGATATCTTCTCATGACTACCCAGTTTTTATCCCAGTCTGCTGTGAAATATTATACAATTTGAAAAAGATATCTTATAAAAGTCATGGAATTGACTGAGCTCCCCATTCAGGGTATCTCCAAGCTCCACAAATGTTAGCAAAAATGTTAGTGCAGAGAGAGACAGAGACAGACAGACAGACAAGACAGAGAGACAGAAAACACATAAAGACAGACAAAGTCAGAGAGTGTTTTTCAAAAGCACAAGAATAGGGGCTGAGGATTTAGCTCAGCATTATAAGCTCCTGCCTGACAAGCACAAGGTAATGAGTTCGACCCCTGGTACAAAAGAAAGAAAAGCACAGTACAAATAGAAAGAGACCATGGAAGGGCAATCAGATCTACAATTGAAAGTAAGGTCTGTTTCACAGATCGATGAGCGGTGACAGGGTGGGATGTAGCTGACATTTGGACCACGTGTTTACAGTATTGCAAGACTGCATTACGATTTATGGAGATATATATTTAATTTAGGACTATAAATCTGGATAGCTAGATGCCACAAATATATGTATGTGTGCATACGTGAAGGAATGAAATGTATTCATAAAGGGATGATAGCAAACGGTTTCTCTCTGGATAGTACTGTTATGTGAATTTTTTTCCCTTTGAGCTTCATTTAGTTCTTCAATTTTTTTATAATACATATTATCATTTTAATATATATAACTGAATATAATTTCTCCTCAAAGTCTAGTTATAAATCCCCCCTCCCATCATTCTAGTTATTTATACACTTTACTGTTAATTTTAATGAAAATAGTTAACTAAATGTATCATAATTTTTGTTAATCTTTATTATTTTTTTCACCCTGCTCTTTTCCTCAGCACTGATTCTTTTCTTTTTGCTTCGATAGTTTTTAAAAGTAGGTTCAGTAAGAATTTAAGTGGTAAGCTTTCTGAACACTCATCTATGCCAAAGTGTCTCTTACTTTGTCATTTAATTTTTAAATGGCAGGTTATGTGGATAGAGAATTCTAAGTTGTCGGTTACATTTCTTTTATACTATAAAGATGTTGCTTCATTGTCTTTGCCATTTGTTACTGCTGATGAGAAATCACACCTCTATCTATTCTTTTCTTGTAGATGTGTTGCATTGGACAGTGATTTTTTTATTTCTTCACTTTAAAAGTTCAGTAATCACACACAGAGATGATGCATTAAGCACTCACATGCACTTTCAGGATGGCTGCAGAGTACATAGCCCTGGACTCACTCACTGTGCCCAGTTAAAAAGTGTCCACTGTGTCTTATATAGTGACCATGCATCCATGTCAACCTCAGGCTCCTTTCGTCCTCCAACATTACTGATGTCTTGATATTTACTGCAGTTGTAGTCTGATTTTCATTAATTGAAAGAGTCTCACTTCCTTTTACGTACCTGTAAACAATACAGTACAGTTTTACCTGTGAGTAAATGCCTCAAAACGAATCAAGATCCTTTCCAGTCCCATCAAGGAGAGAGCACTTCCTTCTACTTCCACGCACTTTCCTGTGGATTCTGAGGGCATCCTGACTCCTACCTGGCAGTCTCCAGGCTCCCTGCTGTGCTCCTTTCATGCTATTTATCCTTCTCGTTTTCTGGAGTGCCATTTCAACCTGAATCACCAGTCTTATTTTAACCTAGAAAATCATTTTCCATTATGTTTCATTATGCATCATGTTTTCAAATATGGTTTCTTGCAAAGCTCCTTTAAACTTTTTTTCAGTGCTTTACTTTTTCATTCCTTGCTTCTATATTTTTAAAGTTTTTTTTCTCTTTCTCACATTCTGCATAATTTCTTTAGTATAATCTATTCACTAGTTTTACAGCCTGATTCTTTCTAGAGCTGAAAAAACATCTTATTTAAATAAAAGTAAATGACCACATTTTTATTTCTTAGGTATCTCTTTTATTTCTCACTTATTAATGTTGCTGTTAGGATTGCTGTGATATAAGCATTTTATAGTTTTCCCAAAATGTTTTAATAGTTTAAAATCCAGCAAAACTTGTTTCCTGATAATTGATATTTTACAGCTCTCTCTCTCTCTCCTTTCCTCCTTTTCTCGCTTCCCCTTTTTTCCTTTCTTTCCCAGTCTCATTTTTGCATTATTTCGACTTCTTTTCAGCTTTTTTACACTGTGTTGAGGGGAAAGGGACCCTGCTCATCTCTTCTTAAATTTCATCTTTTATTTACTATTTCTAAGAGTTTGGCCACAAAGAGAAGCCTACTGCTAAAAATCTGTTAGGACTTCCATACATCCAAGAGTAATATATTGATATTAATTTTTAAAATACACTGTCCTGTAGAATGTATTGAACAGTGCAACCAAAAGCCAGTTCTAGAATAATCCAAGCACACGGAGATGATCTCAAGGTCTACAGAACAAAGTCTGAGCTGAACATGTCTACATTTGTCATTGATTCACCTCTCTTTAAACAGTGGAAATGAGACCCAGAGTGTTTTCAGGCTACCCCCTCAACATTTAGAGCCTCAGTTGTGGAAAAGAGAAGCCAAGCGATGTTTGCTCCTCTCTCCACAGCCTGTGCTAAGCCTTCTTTAAGGAGAGCTCTATCTCCCTCAGCAGCTGACAGAGGTGCAGGGATGCAGGTATTATGCCTGTGTTATGCAAGGCAGAAATAAATCAAACTGCTTCTCACCTCCACCAGGCACACTGCCAGAGGAGAGCGGAGAGGTCAATCAATATGTGTGTCATTGCGTTAGTCCCAGCTGGAGCATGATCACACACACGCCTGAATTCTGGTTTCCTCTCTCTGTAGCTGTAAACACTATTGGGTCCCTTGTGTAGGATTCTTGCTGGTAGTAGACTCCCCCATGGTAGACACAATCAGTGCTGTGTATATGGACAAGGCTAGTCACATCAATAAATTGATTCCAAGATTTGGGTGAGAACTTTTTTAAAGTGAAAAAGGTAAATTAACTTTTAAGACACATTTTGAAAGTATCATAAGGTGGGCAAAAATGAAAAAGATTCCACTAAAACTTTTGAATTACTGAGTTACTTCATCAAGGAAAAAGCCAATAACAGGAAAATATATCTATATCTCTATGTATATGCATATCTATATTTATATCTACATCTTTCAATTTCTACTCCAGAAACATATGACTTCTGAAGAAGGGCTGATCTGAAAAATGCAACCTTTTTTCTCTATTAGAAAAGGGGCTCCCAACAAGGTGTTATCTGTGCCATTGATGTCTCTCCCCAGGCAATGATTGACTGATGTGGGGATAGAAAGATTTAATCTTAGCTTGCTTTCTTTCTTTCTTTCTTTCTTTCTTTCTTTCTTTCTTCCTTTCCTTCTTCCTTCCTTCCTTCCTTTCTTTTGAACTGGAGATCAAACTCATGACCTCTTGCCTGCTAGGCAGGGCTTATGCCACTGAGCTAAATCCCCAGCCCAATCTTACCTTTCTTTGCAGCACTGAGTATTGAACCCAGGGCCTTTGAATTAAACTAAAACTCCTGTCTTTTTTATTTTGAGATAGTATCTCATGAAGTTACTACATTTCCCAGGCTGGGCTTGAACTTGCAATCCTTCTGCCTCACCTCCAGAGCTGGGATGGAGGACATGCATCCTTAACCCCTAGGTTTTGCTTTGATTTGTAACAATGAAGATGCCTTGGTCCAACTTGACATGTTTTTGAGAAACCTATCCAATTCCAGTCTTCTGTAATGGATCAGCAGAAAAATTAGTAATACCCATATTGCAGACAAATTTCTCTTCCCAATAATGTCCTTCCACTTTCTGAATGGCATTTATTGCTTTCCAGTAAATTTTCAGCATTCAACTATCCATCTCTCGTTATTTCCAGGTACCCAATCTGAAATAGTCATTATTACCATTCTGGGTGAGGCATCCCAACATCCAGAGCCAAGCCACTTATACAAATTTCTTAACATCAAATCAATTTGTATTGTGCTCTTCCACAATTCTGGTTTCTCTTATTGTCGAGCAGTTAGCTTGCAAAAGGACTGAACTTCTCACTGGCCTGCCTTTTGTTCTTAGAGCACCAGTAGAAGGCACATGCCTACAGATATAGCAATCTGTCTTTCAAATGCTGGGAACTAAGTACTCGGCAGAATGCTCAGGAGACCTTTGTTCAATGGCTGTGTTCACTCCAGATTGATGCATAAAAGATGAAAAGATACAATCTAGCTCAAATCCTGAAAAGATACAATCTAGCTCAAATCCTCAAAGAAGGATTTCTGACTGTGCCAGGTCATGGTTTTTCTTCCTTAGTAAAAGCAGCATGAATTATACTACAGTACTCTAATACGAATGCCAAATTTCAGTATTCAATGCATTCTTGGGATAAATATTGCCTCACATACTATTTAGAAACAGTGTAGTAGAGTCGTTAGGAGGCAGGATTCTCAGTCAGACTAATTTAGCATCAAATTTTGACTCCAGAATTGATTAGCTATGCATTCTTATAGCTTAAGTAAATTAAGCACTTCGTATTTTAGTTACCTTGAACTGTCAAATGAAGACAGCAGTAGCCACATCTTAATGCAGTGATTGATCTTAGCATCATAAGTAGCAGGATAACAAGGCAACAGATATGACTCCTGGTGTACTGCACTGCAAGGTCCCCTCCACCCACGAATACTTAATCTGCATCTAAACAGGACTCAGGACTGCTTTCCATTTAAGAAACTGAAAAATGGAGAAATTTCTCAAACGACATAATGAGAAAGAAATCAGATAATTCAGAAATTAGTAATTCTCATAAATACCTAGTCCAATATTCTTCCTTCCTTCCTTCCTTCCTTCCTTCCTTCCTTCCTTCCTTAATTTCTTCTTTCTTTCTTTCTTTCTTTCTTTCTTTCTTTCTTTCTTTCTTTCTTTCTTTCTCCCTTTCTTTTCCTTTGAGGCAGTGTCTTACTATGTAATTCACTTACTATGTGATTTTGAATTCACCATGTCTTGAACTTCAAGTTGGTCTTGAACTCATGGCAATCCTCCTGCTTTAGACTCTGGAATGCTGGAATTACAGATGTGCTCCACCATGCCCAGTTTAACATTTATTTTTAGAGCAATTTTCAACTTAGAGAAACATTACAGTGGTAATATGGTTTTCCCATATTACCCATAACCTGTTTATATAATTGTTAACACATTAGTATGGTAGATTTGTTATTATTAATGAACCAATACTGACACATTATTGTTAACTGCAGTCCATGGGAATTCAGATTTTTAAAATTTGTATCTGATTCCTTTTGCTATTCCACACCCCATAGGATAGTAAATTATTCTCAGTCCTTGTTCTTTACTGAGTTCCTCTTGGCTGTAACAATGTCATAGAATTTCCTCTACTTGGTTACCTTGACAGTTTCAAGGACATACACCGATCTGTACTGCATCTCTCTATAGCCATCTATCTTGGTTACTTTTCTATCATTGCTGGTATGAAATATGCAACACCCAAAATGAAGGAAGGAAAGGTTTATTTAGCTCACAGTTTGTGGAGGTTTCAGCCCATAATCAGCTGGCTCTAGGCAGAGCGGCTTATGGCCCAAGGCGACACTTCAAGGTAGCAGCTAGCAAAAGCAGCCAGAACAAAAGGAGGGAAGAGCAAACTTCTTTTCCTCCCTTATATTGTACACAGGCCACCACCACCACCTGCCGGGGCAGGTATAGCACTCACAAAATCTTCTTGTCCTCCTCTTGCACAGAATGAGGATGTTTACAAAATAAGGACCCTGGTTCCCTGCTGAATCCCTTATTTAAACTTCTACACTTCTCAAGTTGACACAGTGTATCAACTGTAACACCACCTTTTTTTATATGAAGCCAAACATGAGGTTTTCAATGCTAATTCATTACCAGATGAGTCATTCTAGCTCACCCCCCTTGTTTTTAAAAAATAGTACATATTTGCAGTACATATCATTATATTCTTTATGGAGAATAGGTGTATATACATATATATATATATATATATATATATATATATATATATAGCTTTTGATTTCTTTTTTCATCCTGTTTTCCTCCTGCCCTTCCCCACTCTTCCGTCTCTTGGTCCCTCATCCTTTTACAAAAGTCATATATCCCTATTTTCTACTATATTAATTTTGTGCTGCATTTACATTTTGAGAATCCCATACAAGAGAAACAATTAAATATTTAATCTTGTGTGTCTAATTTATTTCACTGAACATTATGGTCTCAAGGTGCATCCGTTTTCCTACAAATGGCTCAATTTTATTCTTCCTGATGGCAAAGTAGTATTCCATTGTGAATAAATGCCACATTTCTTTTATCCATTCTCTGCTGAGGTACATATAAGCGGCTTCCAAGATTTAAGTAATATAAATTGTGCTTCTATAATCTTGGGTAGCATATTGCAAGTAATAAGATGTCTTTAAATCAGGAAGATATCTAGAAGGGGAATAGCTGCATTGAATGGAAATTCTAGTTTTAGTTTTTTAGGAATCTCACTACTGATTTTCTTAATGTTTGTGTTTATTAATAATGCCAATAAAAATACAGATGGATTTTTTTTGCTTTAGCCTCTGCACAATTTGTTATTATTTGATTTCTTTATATTAGCCGTTCTTTCTGGAGTAGGATAAAATATCAGTGTTTTAATTCACAATTATCTAATATCCTCATATGCTGAACATTTGCCATGTATTTATTGGCCATTTGTATTTTCTCTTGTGAAACAGGTCTGTTCATTTCAGTTGTCCATTTGTTAACTGGATCTTTTGTGGAAAGTCTTTATAACAAAAACTACAGTACTCTGAAAAAATGAGATTGGAGAAGAAATCAAAAAATGGAAAGATATCTCCTGTTCCTGGTTAGGTGAATTAATATTATCAAAAAGGACAACACTTCCAAAATTGATACACAAATTTAATGCAATACCAGTTAAAATACCAACAGCATTCTTTGCAGAACTAGAGAAAACAATCCTAAAACTCATATGAAGTCATAAGAGACTCAGAATAGCAAAAGTAATCCAGGGTAACAAGAGCAAAGCACGAAGCATTATGATCCTGGATTTGAAGTTATAAAGCTACAATGATAACAAAGAACATGATATTTGTACAAAAACAGAGTTGTGGATCAATAGAACAGGACAGAGGGTACAGAAACAACTCCGGACACCATCAGGCTGATATCAGCTGTCTGACCAAAAAGTTTTATCAACAAAAGGAAGCTTATTTAACAAACAGTGCTGGGAAACTGGCTATCCACATGCACAAGACTGAATCTAGACTCAGCATCTCTCACCACCCACTAAACTAAAATCAAAATGGAGCAAAGATCTCAATATTAAAACAGAAATACTTAGCATGCAGGAAGACAAAATAGGAAAAACTCTTGATGAGAGGCACAGGCAAGGACTTTCTGAACAGAAGCATGGTGGCACAAAAAATAATATCAAGAATCAACAAATAGGATCATATCAGATTTAATAACTACTGCACAGCAAAGGAATCAACAAGTAACAGGGAAGAGACAACTTAACAGACTGGGAAAAATTTTCCCAGCTAGTTCTCAGACAGGAAGCCTAATACATAGTAATATACAGAGTCTAAGTGTTTACACACTTAGAAAAGACTGTATTTTTTTCAATAATGATGTTACCCTCACATGGGGGACCTTAGAAGAAACCATGTATTGCAGAAAACACACTACACTGCCAGCCCTCAGAGAAGATATTGAAAATGCATGCTCAGCAATCTTAATGACCAAGGTTACCCAAGCAGGAGTTTGCCTTATTAATAAATGCTGGAAGCTAACGCCAACCCCTTTGAGCACCTCTGGTAATCGTAGAGGCCAAAAGTAACTTGTATTAATCTCATGATTCCTTACTAAACTTAGTATTAAAATATTTATACTAGTTTTTCTTTCTTTTTTTGAAGTATATATACATTTTTGGGCAGACTCTGTAAAGAAACACACATACACACACACAAAAATTATGTTCCCTCCTTTAGGTAATCTTGCACTCACACAGTGAGAAGTCTTCCTCCACCCGTTTAACACTCATTTACTGAATAATGAGTTTCAGTGTGTATTACATGCACAACAGCACCAGAAACATTAATCCATTCATGTATGGAAAGCAACTGCAGCCTCTGCTTATCTGTAGAGTTTTTAAAAACTTTATTATTAGACACTCTACTTAATTCCAAAATTATCTAGGTCATAAACTTGTCTTTACTCATTCTGTTGAGGATTGATTCTTATGGTTGTGATACAATTAGATTATTTTTGTCAGAGTATGCATTCCATTTTAGGATCTCTCAACCTGCCAAATGTTTTTTTCTTTTTCTTTTTTAATGTATATACATCAAGGCTTTTTGCGTTATACAGTTCTATGGGTTTTGGAAAATGCAGTATCAAACTCTTCCAAACTGGTTGTCCTCTTTCACATTTCCACAATCAGTGAGTAAAACATCTGGCTTCTCTGCACACGTGCCAGTATTTGGCATTAAATTTTAATAGGTAGTATCTTATTATTGTTTCAGTTTGCAATATTTGATAGTGAATAATTTCACTAAAATTTTTCATGTGCTCATGTTCTATCTATGTTTATTCTTTAACGAAACATCTACATTTTTCCATTTTGTTTGGGTTGCTTCCCTATTCTTAACTTTCATGAGCTGCTTATATAGTTTGGATACAAAGTTTTTTATTGCTATGTATTTTGAGGCTAACATTTCTCCATTTGTGACCTGTATTTTCACTCTTTTAACAATGTTATTTATATTAGAGAATTCTTAATTCAAATAAAGCCCAATTTACCAATCTTATAAATTGTGTATTCCACTTTGGGTGCTGCTATTTTAAATGATATTATGTTTCTAATTTTAAATTCAAGGTAGTCATTTGCTAGTGCAGAGAAAAAATAATTGACTTTAAATATCAGTATTCTGCAACTTATAAGCTTTTTAGAATTTCTCCCACAATCATGTCATCTGTGAACAAAGATAGTTTCATTTCTTCTTCCATAATTGGATATCTTTTGTTTCCTTTCCCTGTCTTGCTGCATTTGTAAGGACTTCTGTGTAATGTTAAACAGCATTGTGGTAGAGAATATCACTGTATTTTCTACAAAATTAGGAAGATTTCTATTTTTGACACTTAAAATGTGGTGTTATCTATAGATTGTCTGTAGTTGTTCTTTGGTAAGTTAAAGAAGTTCCTCTCTATTCCTAGTTTTTTCATAAATAGAAATTGAAATTTGTTAGATGCTTATTGTCAACATTAATATAATCACATACTTAATTTTATTTAGCCTGCTTATGTGATGCATTGCAAGGAGAATTTTGAAGTGTTGAACCAGAATTCCCTAGATGAAAAAAATTTCACTTGACCATGATGAATTAACTTCACTAAATATAATGTTTTTATATATTATAATTAGGTTGCTAATATTTTCCAACTTTATTGAGGTATAATTGGAACAAGAAATCTGTATAATTAATATAGACATTTTGTTGAATTTGGATATATATATAGTGACTTACTGTCACAATCCAGGCTATACACATATCCAAAACTTCCAAAGGTTTTCTGAGTCCTTTTATCTGTGATAAGATCACTTAACATGACATTCAAGCTCTTAACAAAATTTTACTCACCCAGTGTCATCTTATTAATTCTACATGTTATGTTATACAGCAAATTCCAGGAACTTATTTATGTAGCTGTAACTTTTTACCAATTTGAATAAATACTCATGTGATCCTTCTCCATTCTCTATTTTGTCAAGGATTTTGTATCAATATTTTAAAAAGATACTGTGTATAACTTTTCTTTGTTATAATATCTTGGTCTGCTTTTGATAATTGGATAAAATTGATCTCTCAGATTTACTTAAGCAATATTCTCTCTACTTCTATTTTCTGGAAAATATTATGAACAGTTGATATATTGGTATTAGTTCTCAAACTTTTTTCTAGAATTTGCTAATGAATCAATCTGGGCATGATGCTTTTTGGGGAGCCTTTTATATCATTGTTTCAATTTCTTAAATACAAGTTATCAAAAAATAATGAATATTTACATTTTAGAAAATTTATCACAGTGAAAGACATTGCCAATCAATCAGCCTCAAATACTCTCTTTTGCTTCAAATACAGTTATCCCACCGTGTTTCCCATTTTCTGGAACAATTCTGAAAGTCTCTTTTCTGTGTGTCTTTAGTTATGCTGTCGTGTCTATCTCCACAACCTGAAGAGTTTCAAAATGTTTGCCTTTCATCATCGTTTGATTTTGGGAAGAGATAAAAGTCATAGGGCACCAGATCCCATGAATAAGTTAGATGAGAAGATTCCAACAATGGAATGTTTTTATTGGATCAGAAGCAGCAGGATCACACAACTCCAATAAAATGTGTTGTTCATAATCTTTGATTTACATCACACTGTAAAACACACTTTTGCTCAGTGGTAGCCCACAGCGGGCCGGCTACACAGCATCAGCTGGAACTTGACCCCTGTTCCTGCTGGGATTCCACTCACTGCGGTCCTGCTGATGGCCCTGCCCTTGTTAAATGGCACACCTCAGGGACAGCCCCTCTAGGGTTTGATCACACCGCATAGGTGCATCCCCTTTCCACTTCTTGTGTGAGTTTATCAGTTCATACCTTTCAATGGCTTTGTCTGCTGCAAATGGATTAGTAAGTTTGTAAGCACAACGTTATTTACAGTCTTTACCACTCTTTGAATCATCCATGGCATCAATAGAATGATTCCTGTTCCATTTCTGAAATAGAAATTGGTAACTTGCCTCTCTTGTCTCTCACAGAAGGCTTAGCAATTTTACTGATTTTTTTCAAACACCTAGTTTTTGGTTTTGTTGATTTTCTCTGTTGCATACTTTGTTCAATTTTATAGATTTGTGTCCTCATTTTAATACTTTATTATGCATACTTTGGAATTAAATTGTTCATTTTCATTTCCCATATGATTGAGGTTTATATTTACTTTTAGATCTCTTCTTTCCTAATATGGCATATAACATAAAGTGTTCCTCTAAGCACTACATCCACTGTGTATCAAAAATTTTGCAGTTTTATTTTTCTTTTCATTGGATTCAAAATAGTTAAATTTCTCAAGACTTAGTGTTAACCCATATGATTGGAAGAGTTTTGCACATCTTCAAGTATTTTGGACTTTATCAATGTTCTTGTAGAATTGATTTATAGTTAAATTCCATGTTGGCGAGAACATACTTTGTATAAGCTACATGCCTTCAATTATTTTTATGCCCCAGAACGTGAGTTACCTTAGCAAATGTTCCCAGCGAGTTTAAGAAGGATGTGTATTTGACTCTTGGGATGATGTGATTGCTCACTGTGACATGTCCACTTGATTTGAGTGATAACTCCCTCAAGAGATTAGTGTCTTTTGCTGACTGACAAGTAGGCAAGAACCCTGAGAGAGGAAGACCTGCCCCGGGTATCCAGGACACCAACCAACAGGCTTCTTCTTTGGGAGGAGCTTTCGTCTTGGCCACTGCTCTTGGCCTTGACCTCTCCTTTCCTCAGCCTTCCAGCCCTGAATGTTCAGTTCTCCAGCACAGACTCTTCCGCCTTCCGGCATAGACTCACTTCAGTAACTCCACAGTGAGCTACAGGTCTGCAAACCGTCACTGCCGCTGGACCCTCTTCCTACCCAGCCTGCAAATGGTCATTGAGAGTCTTCTATTTCTGACCCCATGAGGCCACCTACTTGGTAAATTCCTTGGGAAATCACACACGTATTTTAAGTTAATTCTGTTCCTCTGGAGAACCCTAACACATATGGAATATTTTAATAAAAGTCAATCAATGAAGTTGATTGACAGTGCTGTTCAGGACAACGTCATTGCTACTGTCTCTGCATTCTTAGTCTGTCACTTACCGAAGCTAATGTTGAGCCCTCTAAGCACAGTATAAGATCTTTCTATTTTCTCTTGCAATTCCTTCCAGTACAGCTATTCTCGGCTGTATGAACAATTGTTAAGGTTTGCTAAATATTCTTGGAGAATCGATGCTTTTATCATTATGTGATGTATTTGTTTATCGCTAATAATTTCCTTCTTTCAGAATTTGGTTTCATGCAAAATGAATATAATGATTTCACCTTTTGCTAGATCAATGTTAGCAGGCTACATCTTTCCAATCTTTTACTTCTAACTTCAGTCAGATGTTTAAAGTGGGATTCTTACATATAACATATATAACATAGAGTGGAGTATTTTTTTAAAAATCTTTTGCAAAAAATCTATTTTTAATTAGTGCATTTAGACTGCTCACATTTAATTTGCTATTGATACAATTTCATTAATCTCTACTGTATTTGTGAATTTTTTATATTTATTTCCCTTCTCTTATTCTTCATTGATTATGAATGAGGACTTTATATTGTTCCATTTTATTATCTTTCAGTATATCAACAAAAACTAGTACTTTTGTGTTTGCATGTTATATCTAAAACTGTGTATGTCCACTTCAAAAACACTGCATAATAGGATCTCCTTATCCATGACTTCACTGACTATGGCTTCAGTTATTTGTGAAAGCTGTGGTTCAAAGGTTGGGCATAGCCCGTGCCTGTAATCTCAGCACTCAGGAGGCTGAGGCAGGAGGATCACTACAAGTTTAAGGCCAGCCTATGTTATAAAATGAGTTCAAAGCCAGCCTGAACTGCATAATGAAATCCTAACTCAAAAAGACCAAAAACAAACAAAAAAAAAAAAGAAGAAGAAGAAGAAACCTCATGGTTTAAAAACAGTAAATGGGAATTTCCAGATATGATTGGTAGAGTCTAAATTACGTGTTGTGAATTGTATGATTAAGATTTAATTCTTACACAGTCCTGCACCAATTCATCTAGCATATAATTTATTTGTCTAGTGTGACGCCACAGTATAGGTTGATAGTCATTTGGGTTATGAGTTGATATCACAGCACTTCTGTTTAAATAACTGTATTTTACTTAATAGTCCAAAGAGCAAGAGTGATAGTATTTGGAATTTAAATATGACAAAGAGAAGCCATGAAATGTTTTCTTCAAATCAAAGGTAAAAGTATACTAAGATATTGAAAGGGAAAAACAAAGAGACAGAGAGACAAAAACAGATTCTGTAAAGGTTTTTCAGTATATTGATATAACTATTCTATTTTATTACTGGTTATAGTTGTTAGTCTCTTACTGTGCCTAATTCATAAGTTAAAATTTGTAGCACATATGTATCAACAGAAAAAACAATCGGTCTATGGAGCTCAGTCCTATAGGTTTAAAACATTCACTTCAGATCTTGTAATGTATTCCTTGTAGATAAAAGAGAATGGTAATACTGCTTCACTTGATACAAACATTTTAGAGTATTCCTAAATTACCCCTTCCTTTATTTGTTGCATTCTCTAATTTATTTCACTAGTTATTCTTTGATGATCTTTCTTTCTTCTATGGATTCAAAATTCTAACCTATGTCATTGTCCCTCATCCTGAAGTTTTTCTTTTCATTTATTTTTATTTTTGTTTTTGTTTTTTATATGATTGTCTGACAATGATGAATTCCTTCCATTTTCATTTGTTTGAGAAAGTCTTTGGTTTTTGTTGATTTTGTTCATTTTGGGGATGGAGCTTGGCACCTTGTTCATGTTAGGCAAATGCTTTACATTAAGCTATGCCTCCATCCTTTGCTTCCAAAGATTTCTTTTGAAGACACAATTCTATATTGGTGAAAGGTTCACTCCCTAATGCTTTAGGTATTTCATTACACTGTCTTCTTGCTAACCTAGCTGATGACAAGAAGTTCATTGTAAGTCTCAGTTATGTTCCCCAATTGATAAAGTGTTGTTTTTTATCTTATCTTTGAGTATGATGTCCCAAGCTGTAGATTTTTGGGTATTTGTCTTACTTGACTATTCTCTGAGCTCCTTGGATGTCTAATGTGTTGTCTGTCACAACTTTTGGACAATTTTCTCATTATTCTAAATAGTTATTTTGCTCCATTTTCACTTGTTCCAATAATTGTCTAGGTTATTTTTTTATCTCATCCTAAAACTCTTAGATGTTCTGTTGCTGCTCATTTTCTCTGCATTTGAGTGCGGTCAGCTTCCGCTGGAGATGAAGCTCACTGATATTTCACTGGCTGCCACATCTGCGGAAACTCCCAGTGCAAACTTCCTTCACTTCGGTTGCAAAGTTTCTAATTTCTAGCATTTTCTTTTGTTATTTTTTTAGTGTTTGCTTTCCCCCATGTATATTAGTCATGTCTTCTTGCATATTATGCGTATTTCCATCGGTCTTTCCCATATTAATCTTACGTGCTCGAAAATCCCTATTTGACAATTTCATAACATGTGCATTACCTGCGTTTGGTGCTGACGCTTGCTTTGCCTCTTCACACGGCTTTTGCTTGGCCTTCTGTATGTGCTTTTATGTTAATTTGGCTCAGAGTTGGGCTGGGTTTAATGCTTGCTATAATTGTGGGTTTCAGATGCTTCCAATTCCTCTTGTTTTGTCTCCTCTCTTGTCCATCAACTCTTCTATACAGGCTCCACTTCATAGCTTTTCCAGCTACAAAGCAGCTTTATCCTGGAACCCTACTGCTGAATGCATGAATGCAAGAAACACTTTTGTACTGTAACAGTTAAGCCTCAATGTTTTAATGGGTCCGTGTCCCTGAACTGCCCCTTTATCAAGGGTTTCTTCCCCTTCCACTTCACTGATCTTAAGTGAAATGGGAGGTCTAGAGAGGACCACAGCTGGGTAAATGACTTTCCCTCAAGTCTCAGGTTGTCTTTTCCCATAGACACTAGGTTTCTGGAAAATGCACCACTTATATTTTAAATGATTACTTTCCTATTTTCCCTGCCAGACTTTGGAGAGTCCTGAGTATCTTTTTCAGGAGTGCAAAGGCACTCCTGAAGGGTTTGCAAGACCTTTTGGTCTTAAACCTGCAGCCCACAATTCATTCTGGTCACCTAAGTGCTTCCGTGGGCCTTGTCTGTCTTTAACTTCCTGTCTCCTGTGATGGTTCCCTCCTGTTTGAACACGTTCCCTTTCCCTTCAGGTGCACACTGTGACATGAATGTAGTCAGTCTTCTTAAATTAACAGCATCATCAGCCTGTGTGGAACGGCGTCCTCTTTCCCCGGGTTGCCTTATCTGCATTGGCCATATGCTTTTGCGTACCTGTGCCCTTGTGCCTGGTTTTCTGAGGAGCCATCATGACTTCCAACACTGGGCCCAAGAAGGACAGGTGAAGTCTGTGATAGTCTACATGTCTTTGAGCAGCTTCTGGATCAGCTGGCAGGAGATGGCACTCCTGATCACACTGGTCTCCTGGGACCCATGCAGATGGTCTTTCTCCACAGTGTAGCCTGGGCGTACTCTGAGGCAGCCACTGTGGGGACAGCTGCAGTTTTCAGTACTACATTGTCTTGGTTAATTTTATCTCATTGCTAGGACAAAATACCCAACAGCCAAAATGAAGGAAGCGATGTTTGACTCACTGTTTATGGAGGTTTCAGTCCATAATCTGTTGGGTCCAAGTCAGCGTGGCATAGCACAGGGACAACATTTCAAAGGCAGCAGCCAGCAAAAGCAGCCAAAACAAAACAGAGGAATAAGTCTCTTTCCCTCCCTTATATTGTATGCAGAGTACCTCCTGCCTTCCACGGCAGATGTAGGACTCACAAAATCTCTGTGCTCTCCTCTTGCACAGGATGAGGGTGTTTACAAAGTGAGGTCCCTGGCTCTCTGCTGAGTCTGTAAATTAAACTTCTGAACTTCTCCAGTTGGTACAATGTATCAGCCATCACATACATATTTGAGGTACACTTGAGAACCTTTTATTATGAACTTGACATTAGGTTATATCATAGCCACGATGGCCATATTCATGCTATAATAGTATTATTAATTGTCATTTTGAAAATTCCTTTATGATTTAGAGACAAATACTCAGGAATATAGAATAAGAAATCATGGTATCTATAATTTCATTTTAAAACTTATAATAAATTGAAGTGTGGCAAATGTTAATTAGTCTTATTAATTCTAGATGGCAAGCATATTCATTCTATTGTTGACTGATTTTTCTAGATACTGAAATTTTCCCATATTACTTAAAATAAATGAAAGTAACTTGACCTTGCCATTTACTGAATACTAAAAAGTATATATGCTATCACATACAGTACAGCATCTGATACAAAGAGAGTGCTCAATAATTTTATCCCAAAAGTATGAATTGTGTATTCTTGGGTAAGGATTAGATATTCATTTAGAATACATAATGTGATCCTCTGAAATTAGTTTCCCTTCAACCAATACTCATCTTTTTAGAGTAATGAAGGTTAAATCAATGTTGCTTGTCAAACAAAAAAAAATAGCACTATCAGTAGGAATGCAGTGTATGTTAATGGGGTAGCAAGTAATGATGAATGATCAATAAATGAGGTAGGCATCTACCATGCGACCCCTGCTAAAGGTTTCCTGACATCCGCTAGACATCCATTCAGTGATGGATGCTGATTGAGGGGTTGATGGGCTAGTGAATTTTTCAATTTTTGGTGCTTCAGAATGTTAGCCTGTGAAGACACACATAAAGGAAATTAACATATGTCTTTGTATAAATAGCAAAATGTGTTATTCTATAAATCAAAGATCATGAAGCTGAAGATCAGAGAAATTAAGTGGCTGCTCAAATGGGAAAACCGTACTCTCCCTTCTTCATTTTGTGTCCTAGGACATATAATATAAATTATGTTGGTTTAGGCATTCTTTTTGGACTTTTTGTTGTTTTTAATTCTGAATGTGACTGCAACACATCGCTTGGAAAATACTTCGTATTTTTTCTCAAATAATTTTGAGAAAAAAATTTAAAGTGATAAATTAAATATATATTTATTAATGGCTTACTGTGTATCAATGAGAGGAAAGTAACCAAGACAATGTAGTACTGTGTATCAGGAAATTAATTCCTAAAATAAATGAAGTGTTTCTTGCCCCTCACAAACTTACAATCCAGCATAATGAAATGAACAATGATAAACAAGTCAGCTGTGGGCTGTGGAGTCATCAAATAGTGAAGAATTGACTCTGAGAATTGGCTGTGGGAAGATGGTGGCTGCTGTGGAGGCAATGGAGTGTTGTAGTCAGAGTTTACAAAAGATTTAATATAGGACACATAAGTTATAGGATTATTTTATAATATTTACCCAAAAAGTCACATATGAAAGAGTGCAGGAGATCTATACACATACTAGAGACTCAAAGAATCCAGATGAGGGCTTGGATCCCACAGCAGTATCCTGCATGAGTCCAGTTGAAGACCTAGAACCCATGGCAATGTCCTCTATAAGTCCAGTTGGAGGCCTAAAGCCCATGGTAATTGTTGGAGACCACTATGAAGTGGCACCGAGCAGGATTTAAAATTAACTAATTGGCTTTCTGTGTTTATCTGTGAGTCTGTCCTAGGCCTAGGCCCCTTTCCTGGCGACAGGAGTTGATTCATAGTAAATGAACCTCTATGAATCACTGGTCCTGGCCGAGGCCTGTAGTGGCCTGTGAGGCCAGAGATACCTCAAAGGGCCAGAAAAGGCCACAGCTGAAGACATCTTGGCTCCAGCACTAATTAAGTAAATAGAGAATGCAGTGGAAATAATCTCACTCCTGCCATAAATGTCATCCTGGAGATCAGACGGCTCTCCTAAACTGGCATAATTGACTAGTTGGAGAAGCCTTTGATGTGACTCCCAACGTCCTGCTCATTTCCTGTGCTTTCCTCAGTCTCCCTACCATTTGTTTTGGACTAATAGATACGGGTGGTCCAGAGAAGTCTTTGTCTTAGCCTTCAGAGTCTCAAACTCAGCTAAATGATTTTGACCCTCCTGGACTCCTAAAGTCATACCACTTGTCTCATTTATTTAAGCCTTCACTGTACACTCTTGTGGGAGATTGGGGATCTAGGTCTGGACCCAATAGACAATGTCTCATGCAAGTCTGTACCAAGGATCTACACTGGGAAGGACCAAAGCCCGATTGTAGAAGCCAGAAAGTCTGCAGTGAGATAAAGGATCTGTGTTGCAGGCTGAAGGTTCTGGAGCCAGTGAAGCTCAAAGTAAGAACCAGAGCTTCCTCAGAAGAACTGCAGCTGTCCTCAGCAACACTGAGGACTCAAGCTCCTCCAACAATGAGAACAGCAGAGTTCATGTTAGGAAATCCAACACGACAAGCTTCTCCAGGAGAATCAACAGCATACCCCCCCCCACCCAGTTCTCTTTTTTGCCACTGGCAACAATCCTCATATGGGCCTTACACACCCAGCACCACGCTGACTCAGTTCAGTTGGCTGTTAACAAGTTGACCATTGGTTAGTCCACCACACAGTTTATCAGAGTCATAAAGATGATAAGTACATATTCACTGGATCAAAGGGTGAAATAAGAGAGACAGAAGATGGTAAGAGCAATGACCAAAGGAAAAAAATGTAAAAGAGTTTAAGTCCTCAAGAAAAAGGTGTTTAGTGTGGGTAGCTGACCTGTATGCAGCAGGCAGGTAGGAAATCAGATGAAGGTCTGAAACAGTCGTCAACTGTAGTTGTGTGTTTAAACCACAAATCACTTTTTTAGAAATAATAATGTCAGGCCCTGACTTATGGACCCCATTTTACCTGGTAATCCAAGGACAGCTGCAGGCATGGACACTTAAAATTTCCCCAGGTGACTCATGTGCAATCATGAACATCTATGAATTAAGGCGAGCTTGCTATGAAAAGGTTTTAATTTAATGCTTGATTCTGATATCAAATGGCTTTTTAAAGAATTTCTAAGTAAATAGTCTTAATCGAAAATTCCAGAAACCTATCTGATGACTTCCAGACTTAATTTTAGTTTTCATTTTAAAGATAGTACCTAACTCTCTGTAATGCAGTAGACATCAGAATCAGGGCAAGAAACTCAAAACTTAAACAAACATATTTCCTTGAATCAGGCTCCCACTAAGAAATTGAATAAGGACAGTTAACAAAGTGAGCGCAGTGTGGGACATTCTCAGCATTCTTGGCCCGGCCAAATTCCCCTGTCACAGTACCCATCCGGAAGTTCTCTAGCATGGGTTCAATTAGATAGTTTCAACTTTCATTCATCAAATCCATATTTCTTGCACACACATTATGTACCTCCTGCTGACTGGACAGAGCTGTGAGTACACGCAGTCAGCAGGCTGCTTCCTTCCTATTCACTTTGGCACTTCTAAATCCCACCTCAATGTTTTTCTTTCATTTGTCTCAGCTTTTATGTTCAATTTTTAATTGTTATTAGTTTATGTTTGCAGGATATAATGATTATGTTCACCATGGGAAATGTACATGTACATAACAGATCTTTTTTTTTTTTTAATCCCTAAACTGTAACTCTTTAAACAGCCAAACAAATAACAAGAAATTTAAGATTGGTTAAAAATATACAATCACTTTTTCTGTCTTTCCTCCTGTCAACCTTTCTTCTGTCGTGCTTCCTCTACCAATCTGCTGTACTGACTTAAATAAAAAAAAGCATTGGTGGCATTATATGCCACTCCCTGTCAAAACCTCCCATGGCTCCCAGTGGCTCATAACACAAAATCTACTTTCGCTGCCAAACCTTCCTTTCCATCTTACCTTTTCCAAGACCTACTGTTGAGCTACTGAGATTGGCAGGACTTTCCAGACAGATTAGAATAGAGAATAAAATGCAACTATTTTGCACTAAGTTCAGCCTCTGCATACCGCCACATTTTCCTGCTCAGTTGTGCTCACCTCTGTGACGGGAATAGTAGAGCACTGTCACTGATTCATTTCCTACATCTCTGTCTGAAGAGTTTCTTTTCAGCTCTTTGTTCTCACCTTTTAGGTGTTCTGACCCTAAGGCTCCAGGATGCTTGGCCTCTTCCATTCATGCGCAATTCAATTTTTGTTTTCTTGAAATACTGTTCAGATTGTCACTTCCATCTAAACCTCCGCATAAGAGTGTCTTGGGGCTGTGTTTCATAAATATGCATTACTCAGAGCATCTGGAAGCACTGGCCATAGGCTGAAAGTAAGAGCTTCATGTTCCAAAAAACTTGGCTTACATCAAAGACCCAACATTTCCCAATATCCCTAAAATGGGAATTATAATATTCACTGCTCAGGTAATAAAGATAAACTACCAGCTCTTTAAAAAATTGTGCAAGTGTAGTAACTTGCTGATAAGGGAAAAAACCAATGATGGAATTCATTGAGCTGTGTACTACATAGGAAAAAAAATCAAAGAATTTCAAGTGCTATAGAGGAATAGTTAATTGATTCTGGTTATGCCAATTAAATACTAAAGACTACCACTGTGGGTAAGTCTATGGGTCTGATGTGACTAACTGAAATAAATAAATAAACAAGTTTGTGGGGTAAGACAGTATTTTCAGTTAGGTCCAGTAAGGTTATAGAGTATTGATGTCATTCAAATTCTATGTCTTCTATATGCTTTAGTTTCTTAGAATGTATTATGTAACAGTGAATTCTGCTATCACTTAGGAAAACTGTACTTTAAGTGGAAGATTTCCCTTTTAAAGGGTTGTTTAAAATTTCTAAAATTATTAAATTTTATTAGAATATATTGTCTAGCATTTAATATTTTTGTTTACCTTGAATCTTATAATCTTGATGAACTCACATTATATAAAAACCTGTTATCTATAGATTAAGACAATTTCATTTCTTCTCTTCCAATGTACTTGTTTTCATGTCTTTCTCTTACCTGATTATACCGTCCGGAACCTCCAGGATGTGGTTTAATAAGAGTGATAAGCATAGACTTCCTTGCCTTGTACATCATTGCGGGAAAACATTTAGTTTTCCACCATTAGTTATGTTACCTGTACATTTTTTTATAGATGCTTTGTCAAATTGCATGAGGTACCCTCTGTTTCTATTTGGGTGAGAGTTTTTATTGTGCATGATAGTTGAGCAAGATCAAACACTTTTACTGTATTCATTAACATGATTGTTTGTGAACATTAACCTGTTAAATAAGTTCATTATTCATCACTGCAATGAAATATCTGAGGTTGGGTAGTTGTTAGAGCAAAGAGATTTATTTAGCTCAGTGCACAGTTTTAGAGGTTTGCAAACCCAAACAGCATGGCACTGCCTCAGTCAACTCCTCTTACTCTGCCCTGGCTGCATCACATCATGGTGGATGGTGGAACAGTGGAAAAGAGTGAGAGAGGGATAACATTGCAAGACAAGAAGTGTGAAGGAGCCAAGCCAAGCCTGCTCCTTTCACAATCCACGAGAGTGAACTGGGCCCCTATGAGGACTACTTATCCTGTCTGAGTGCAGCACATCTCACTAGGTCCTGCCCCTGGTGATCTAACACCACGACAGTACCACACAGAGGACCAAACATCCAACACATGGATGATTGGCAGACACACTGTATCTAACCACAATACCTGTCGATGCAATGATTTGCTTTGATTGATTCTCTAGTAATTGAATCATGTTTCCAGTCTGGAAATAAATCCCACTACCCCTACATGTAATTACTATTATATCTTGTTAATTTCTATTTGTTACCATTGAGCTAAAGATCTTGCTGTCATATTCACGGGGTATGTTGGTCAGAAGTATGTTGTTGTCCTTTTTGGTTTGTGCAGTTTTGTTTGTTGTCATATTAATGTTAGTTTTATACACTAATTGGAAAGTGTTCTTTGCTCTTCTGTTTTCTGAAAAACATTGAGCCAAATTGGTTTTAATTCTTCAACATTTGGATAACAATCATTATGTCATTTGGTACTGGAGATTATGTTTTGAGGGAACATTTTAAATTATGAGCTCAACTTCATAATAGTTCTAAGGCACAAGATTATCTATTTCTTGTCCGATGAGTTGTAGAAGTTATTGTCTGACAAGTTGGTTCTTTTTATTTAGTATGTTAAATTAATGTATGATTATTTGTGCCATTATTTTTGTCATATAATGTCTACAAGATCTCTATTGGTATTCCCTCTTTCACTCCCGATTTTGATTCTCTCTCTCTCTCTCTCTCTCTCTCTCTCTCTCTCTGTTAGATGTTTATCACCTTTATTTATATTTTAAGAAGTCAGCTTTTTCTTTTCAATTGATTTTCAGTTTTATTTCTGCTCTTTTCATTTTTATTCCTTTCCATCTACTTTTGTTTTTGCATATTCTGAATTCCTGAGATAGGAGCTTAGATTATTGATTCTTTTTTAATAAATATATTATTGCTATAAATTTCCCTCTCAGCACTGCTTTACCTGCATCCTGTAATATTTTTTTCATTTTACAGAGAATAAAACAAAATAGAACAGAGCAAAGCAAATCAGAATAGAACAATGTAAGCAACACAGCACTTCACAACAAGACAACCAGACATCAACAGTAGCTACCATAATATCTCTTTTCTTCAAAATAGTTGAGCATACCTTCACACACAATAATACCAAACATGACAAAATGGTATAAAACCATTCAAGAGAATGAAAGCAATACAGAACTTCAAAACCAAATAACATAAAATGAACAATGGCTACTATAATATCTCATTTTCCTCAAAAAAGATACCCATCACACATAATAAAATAAAATAAAACACAACAGGATAGAACCAATCAAAACAATAACAATTTGATATGCTAAATCTTCATTTTCTTCATTTTTCTCTTTATTTCAGTCTAGTATTTGCCTTTATTTCTTATCATACTCTTATTTGTCCATGAATTACTTAAAAGTATATGTTTATTTTCTAAATATTTGCAGATTTTTCTGTTATCATTCTGTCATGGGTTTTGATTTTAAATTCTTTATAGATGAACAACACATTTAATATAAGTACATTTTTAAAGTTTATTGAAGCTGTATTTATAACCCAATATGTGATTTTACTCATTGTACATGTTGAGCCTGCACTTGAAATGAATACATATTCTATTGTTTGGGGATAGAACATTCTATAAATATAATTAATGTTATTGATCAATGGTCTTGTGCTGTTTTTCTATATTTTACTGGGTTTTGGTCTAATAATTCTTTTAATAACTGTGAGAGTTGTTGAAGTCTTCAAGAACAATTGTACTGTTTTATCTTCCTCCTTTAAGGTCTGGCAGTTTGTATTT
Organism: Cavia porcellus; assembly: GCF_034190915.1. Taxonomy (NCBI): domain Eukaryota; kingdom Metazoa; phylum Chordata; class Mammalia; order Rodentia; family Caviidae; genus Cavia; species Cavia porcellus. Next base: position 43,614,405 of record NW_026947512.1, read on the forward strand.
CTAATATTTTGCCATTTTGATGTGTTATGTACACACATTTAGGATTCTATGTGTTCTGGGCAGGTTAATTCTTTTATAATATAATGTATATGTCTGTATGTCTCTAATATTTTTATCTGAAGTCTAAGTCATCTAATATTTATATAGCTATATCTGCTTTCCTTTTTAATAGGGTTTGGATGACATACCTTTTCCTATTCTTCTATATTCAAATTATGTATATCTTTAAATTTATAGAAGATTTTTTGTAGGAAATGTAATGTTTGCATACATTCATTTAATGTTTGGATTACATTCATTATGCCAGTCTCCCTCTATCTTATAAATACTCTATGTACAACATAAATATTTAATGCAGTTATAAATATTTTAGTGAAGTTTTACTTTATTTTGCTTTTGCCTTTTTACATCTTTTTCTGTTTCTTTGTTTCACTTAAAATACTTTTAAATATTTATCTGGATTTTGCTATAGGATGTTGAACATACCTCTTTGCACAGGATTTTTTTAATGGCTGCTCCACATATTTAATTATATACACATAACCTATTGAGATCTATCATCATTTTACTATTGACAGCTCTGTCAGAAATGGACAGATCCAGCCAGCACAGACAATATAAATATAGGGAATTTAACAGTATCTTCTCTTGATTCCCTGCAATTGATTATGGACTACTTTGTAAAAATAAAAAGATACACATTCTGTCAAGCACACATGTGACATTCACTCATGAAGACACAGCTTGACAAATCTAAAATAATAGAATTCAAGCGGAGTGTTCTCAGAGCACAATGAAACTAAATTAGAAATTGCAAACAGAGAAATTGTGAAAATAGCAAAATAAATGTACATCAAACAACATAGTTGTAAATAACACATGCCAAAGGAGAAAAATCTCAGTGGAAATTTAAAATGTTTGGAGATTTAAAAAAATACAAATACAGTTTATCAAAACCACACAACTAAAACCCAGCATTAAATGTGTATATTAGAAAAAAAAGATCAAAAATCTATCACACAAGCTTTCACATTAACTAGAAGTATAACAGCACATTAAATGCAAAGTAACCATAAGACAATAAATAAAACTTAGACCATGCTGTAGTCAGGGGTTGTACACAGAGAACAATTCAGACCAGGACATGGAGTTTATAATATTTTTATAATGGTCACCATGAGTTAACACAGGAAAATTCAGGAAATCTATCCGCAACACCAAAGACATAGGTTATTTAGTTAAGAGCCTATACCCCATGGCAATGTCCCACATGAGTCCAGATAAAAACCCAGAGCTCAGGACAATGCCTCCCAAGAGTCCAACTGGAGGTCCAGAGCACACAAGAAGGACTCACGCCATTCTCTGTCACGGATCCGTGCCGGGAAGACCCAAGGGTCAGCGGTGGAAGCCAGAAAATCTATGCCAGCAGGATAAAGGAGCTGTGCTAGTGGGATGAGGGTTCTACGCTGATAGGAAAAGCTGTTTCTTTGAAAGGACAATAAAAGCAATAACTCCTTAGCCAGCCTAAGGACGAAGAAAAGAAATCAAAAGATACAAATTACTATTATGAGCAGTACAACTAAGGGCATTACTACTGAGTCTATAGGCATTAAATAGACAACAGATGAGCACTGTGAACAACTAAAATTCTAACAGTTAATAACCTAGGTGAAATGGACCAATCTCTTGAGAGACAATTTTCCAAGCTCACACTAAAAGAAATATACAATATCAGTAGGTCTAAGTGTACTTAAAAAGCTGAATCACTAATTAATAAAGTTCCCCCAAAAGCAACATATTCAGATGGGTTCACTGGCAAATTTTGCCACACATTTTATGAACTTATACCAGTTATCTACAATTTCAACCTGAAGATAAAAGTGATGTGAATAAATCGTAACTTATACATGGCTAGTATTAATTTAGTACCAAAATCAGACAAAAACATTACAAGAAAAGGAAAGTAAGACCAATACTTCAAAATCTTCCATAAATTATTAGTAAATCAAACAAAACGGTAAGTGAAAAGAATGTACATCACATCCCATTGGAACATACTTCAAGTATGTAAGCCTCATTCAGCTTTCAAAACTCAATTAATAGACTTTATCATACCAATAGGCTAAAAACACCACATAATCATATCAATAAATACTGAAAAAGCATTTAACAACTTACAAAATGGTAGCCCAAATATTGTATATTATAAAGTGATTATAACAAGCTTATCGCTTTGGTAGAGAGAAACCTGTGCACGTGGAAAGAAAGGGAGCAGAAAAAATGTGGGATCTCTATACTTTACTGCAAACGTTTCGGTGAACCATGAATCTAAACATACTGTTTTAAAAAACACACACAGTATCTTTTAAGTCCTATCTTTACACTTGGCTTTTCTGACAATCCTCATAGTCATACTAGACATTCTGCAATGCTTTTCAACCGTTTCTACTCAGCTCCAATTTTATCTTTGCTGATTTGGGCAATAGGAGGCCACAATTTTTATGTGGTGTTTGAATAAGCAGAGTCGTTGTTTTCTAGAAAATCACAAGTATTGTAAAAAGAAATACATGATGAACAGAATATGCAAATTGTAGCAAAAATAAGCCGTATTGTTGAAAATCCTTTTTTACTGAGACTACAGTGTGACTACAGTGTGACCTCCACAATATTGTTATTGGTGTTGTCTAAATTTAGAATGTAGAGATTTTCCTTCCTATAACAAAACAACACCCATGCATGGTTTATGCAAGAGACAATCACATTTCTTTCTTACTTAGAGAAATCCTGAAGCAGTAGCTCTGGGCCAGAAGGATGTCCCATGGCATTATCAAGAATTTGGGACCCTCCCTGTCTCTTCCATCATCTTCAGCTTACAATTTCTTCTTCAAGGTCACCTTCTGGGAGGCATGAGCTATGTTAAAGGACTCAAGAAAGAGAAACAGCAGAAGTACGTAGATAGAACTTCACTTAGCTGAGCCAGCTCCTTTAAAGAAGCCTTTTCAAAATTCCATGCATTTCTACTCCTATCTTCCTGGTTAAGATGTATTCCTTTGTTGTTTAGGGTGGAAAGAAAGATTGGATACAGAGTCTTTCCTCCTGAGCAGCAATGAGCCCAGATGAAAACAGTGTTCTCTATCTAAGCAAGAAGAGCAGACTAGATTTTGGGAGAAGGAAATTGACAATCACTAACATGCATACATTATAAATTTTCAAAATCTAAGGGAATTAGCCAAATCCTTTCTTTTGTATACTTTTCTAGATGTTAGTAAATGTAAATAATATTGTCTAGAGTACAGGGCAGGAAATAGAATGCCAGAAACTTCAAAATACATGCAGAGAACAGTTGGGGAACTAACACTAGCTGGCACTATTTGCCCTTCCTTTGAGCTGATTTGGAAATTCTCATTTAATATCCTGATCAAAGTGATTGGATTTTAGGTCCAAGGGATAACGTGTCCTGTTTACTGACACTAAGTGTGTGCTTTCATTTTTTCCTCTCGGCCCCATAATTCTGGACAATTCAGAGGCAAACTCTCCCCTGCGCTTGGGACATTGTGGGTATCAGCAGGTTCACATTCAGCTCTGAAATGTCTCTCCCTCCTCATTCCTGACAGCTTTATAGGCTGGTTGTTAAGTTTTCGAGGGCAGCTCATCAGTCCTAGAGCAACAAACCTATTTGAGGAAGTGGAACCGAACCCCTTGTTGTAGCAATTTTGAACAAGGTCAATAGTTTTTTTTTATAGAACCCAAAACAATGCAATAACAGGAGGAGAGCTCCAAGCTAAGGGATGAAATGCAGAATTTTATTAAATCCTCAAGGGGAAAAAATAAGTCAAGAATCACAGAAGAAAAAAATTTGTCTGAAGGCCAGAACTTATAAACAGAAATATGTCAAACATGAAATAAAACATTCCATTTTGATTTTCATTGTTTCATTTTATATAAATTTATATATTTACATTTATACATGTATAAGTTTTGTTTTAAAGAAATTTGATAAACTTACCCGCATTTTATTCATCTAATTTATTGATTTTGATATAACAAAACTTTGGTCAAGATAAATTCACAGAACATTTTCATTTTGGGAAAGCAGAAAAAGAATAAATAGATAAAAGGAGCAAATTGAAAAGAGCTTGGCAATCAGAAAGCAGCTGTGAGGACTAGGGCTTTCTGTCATATCACCACGCTTGCAGCACTGTTTCGTAGACAGGTAGCAATCTTCCCCTAAATTCACAGATCTGTGAGTCCGAGTCAGGGTTTGAATCAGCCTAAACCTTCTAACCATGAGGAAGTACACAGTGCAGGCAGGGGACAGGGAGGCGCAAAGGGGCAGAAGTTGCAGCCAGGCCAGTGCTAGCGGAAAGGTCCGAGTGGCCACCATTTCAGGGTCTTCAGCCTTCATAAATGACTGACCTCTCACTCTGCCAAACACCTGAGCTAAGGACTGAAACTTCATGCTTTTTTCATGTGCTGGCATTGGTTTAAACAATGTGATACTCCTATTGTAATTACATCTCTATTCTTTTGTACTCTTAAAACATATGAAGGACCTACAGTGGTGTCTTAGGAAACAGAAGTGCATTTGAGTAAGCAAAAATGACTACATAGCTCAACCTTTGAGGGAAAGTGAAGTTAAATTCTTCTTACACCCTTAATCTATGGTTTCTCACCCTAACATTTTGGGTGGTAGGAAAGAGTTCTTCTACTCCTAATTCCTCTCTGCTCACAATATGACTGTGTGCATCCACAGGAGAGGAGCGACAATCCTCACTTGGTCTTGGGGGCATCTCTGTCTGCCCCTCTGGTTCTCTCAATGCTTTTGGCCTGGAGTTTTTAGCATGCAGTGCAGATCACCAGCCCAGGGTGCTTTGAGAAGGGGTTGCCTGTTCCTCTGCTCAACACACATTTCTCTCATGTGTCCTTTGCCTCTGCTCTGTCATTCTCAAGAAAACAATTTCATAATTCACTAATAACTCTCTGGTAGTGTTTTCTGTGTTAATTATTGCAAGATATGTTAAGTTTAACAATGAAACCTGGAAAAGAAAATCTCATAATCCTAAAGCAATACTTGCTGATTAAAATTCTGTTAAAAAAAAATCCTGTAGAATAAGCAAGCAGGTTGGTGAGCCCTTGAATCATCCCTTGGAGATACACAGGATGTCGGTTCCTGGGGTATCATCCAGGACTCCCTGACTGTTCTTTCAACTTGAAGGAAATATTGGAAAATTGTCATTCTATCTTCTCTAAAGTCCTTCTAGGGACTGTGAGTAACTTGGAAAAAAAAAGAAAGAAAGCATTTTGTGATGGAGAAATATCTGCAGGCCTAACTCCAGCTTGCTGGATTCTAGGAGATCTCTTCCGCACTCCACTTCGCAATTCACGACTGTCTGGCACATCAGGAGTGTGAAGGAAAATTTAAAGTAATAAAATAGTATTTCCAGTGTCAGTGCTGTATGTAATCTGTTTAAGGAACGATTCTGTCCTTTGTTTAATTTTGTCTAAGGTTCCACTGGCTATTTGAAATCATAAGATTTTAAACCAAGATCAGTTTACTATGTTAAAAAGCAAAAAAGAAACTATATTTGGAAATGTTAACAATAGTTCATTAAAATGTTGAATATCACTCTTCCCAAATAAAGCTGACAAAATATAAATCACTCTTATCCTCTTCTTAAAAACCCACCAGGAAAAAATAGTCTTTTGTATTCATATGTGTTGAACGGATTTAATCTTCCTCATCTGCTTCTGTGGTGTAGAGAGATGGTGGGGGGGGTGAAGCAGCAGAGAAAAGTCAGTAAGTGACAAAACTTACTAGAAAACTCAAATTCTTTGAGCCTCCCATTTTGGCTTTGAACTACATGAATATCACACAATGCCTAAATGTAATGAAAAGGAAGGCAAAGCTTTGGAAGTCTAGACAAGAAAGCTGTATGGAACTAATTATATATACAGCTGGTCACGGAGCAAATAATCATCTCAATAGTTTTAGAAAACAGCACACATTTAAGAAAAAAAAGCAAAGTACTACAAAAAAACAAAAATCAATGAGACACATTGTAAGGTAAAGCAGTATACAAAGAAACCCTAATCTTCATTTAGAAAGTTTTTTTCCGATGGCCAATAGTTATTCTTTTGTTTAGAAACATTTCTGAGAATATTGTACTGAACTACCAAAGTTTCTGCTTTTGTGTGTACATGTTAAGTTTTCCAAAATTACTTGTTAAATATAAAAACTACTGTTTCATCATTCAGTGATCTCTTATCAAGAAACTTCTGGCCATATAAACAGAGTTTTTTTTGTTTTGTTTTGTTTTGTTTTGTTTTTACCAAGATTATTTTTCTCTCTATTCAATTTCTTGTGTTAGTACCACAGTGATTCTGTTACCAGAGATTCGTAGTAGTTTTGTAATCCACAAATGTGAGACCTCTAACTTTTTCCTTAAGTTTCAGGTGTCTTGTCTATTCTAGATTCCTTAAGTTTTCAGATGGATTTTGCGCCATTTACAGGTAGCGTCATTGAAACTTTCATTGGGATTACCTTGAATCTGAAGGTTACTGTAGCTAGTACTGGTATCTTAATAACATTACATCTTCTAGCCCAAAAGACAGCAAAACATTCCATTTATTTTGCACCTTCTCTAGTTTACTTTGGAAACATTTTATACTTTTCTGTGTTATGTCTTTAATCTCTTTGGTTAAGTTTGTAGCCAAGCTTTCTTCTTTTTGATGCTATTGTAAATGAATTTTTTTAAATGCCCATTGACATATTTACTGTTAGTGTATAGACACACAACTAACTTTGGTACATTGATTTCACATCCTGCAAGCTTACTGAATTTGTTTACTAGTGCTTATAGGTTATTTTTAATATTCAGTGCTTTCTGCACATAAACATTTGTTAGCTAAGATAATTTTATTTCTTCCTTTTCAATTTTGATGCTCATTTATTTATGTTTTTATTTATTTATTTTGTGTACACTTGCAGTAGAATGTTGAATGGAAATTACAAAAGTGAGCAGCCTTGTCTTATTTCCAAAAGTGGAGAACAAATTTTCAGTTTGATAATTAGGCATCATGCTAGATGTGAATTTTCATATATGGACTTTATAATGTTGAAGTAATTACCTTCTATTTCTATTTCATTACGTTTTCTTATAATTGAAGTATATAGAATCTTATCAAATGAACTTTCTGTATCAATTTAGATTTGTTTGTATTGAACTACGTGGTGGATTCAGACCGGTCTTGAAATCACTGCTGTGGCCCTCACTGACCTTGAACTCAGCCGCTCCTTCTGCATTAGCCTTCCAATTGCTGGCATTACTGCAGTATTTCTTCTTTCTTTTAATATAGCATACTACAAATAATACACTTTTTAAATAAAAAGGAGTATACGTCAATAATGTGACCCTCTTTCATCTCTGACTTGAGTATTTGCATCTTATCTTTTCCGTCACTAGTGTAGCTAAAATGTCACTCTGGTGTTTTCTGAGCATCATCTTTATGAAAAGGAAACCAAACATCTTAGCTTTGCTGATTTGCTTTATCATCTTTCTATCCTCTGTTTTATGTATCTCTAATATTCTTCCTTTTTTTCTGCTGGTTTTGAGTGTAGGGCCCTCTTTTCATAGTTCTTTAAGACATAACATTACATTTTGGTTTAAATTTTTGTGTTTTTTCCACATGTTTATAGTTACAAATTTCACTGAGCATTGATTTTGCTATGTATCATAAATTTTGATGTTTTCATTCTAATTTCTTTAAAGGTATTCTCTAATAACAATGTAACATCTCCTTTGACTTATTGATTGCTTCAGTGTTTAATTTTCTAGTTTTGTGGACTAAGAGTAAATCTTGGAAAACGTTCCATGTGCACTTCAGAAAAATGTGCCTTCTGCATTGTGTGAAGTTAGATTCAGGTCTTACTGGTCTACAGTGTTATTCAGGACCTCTACTTTATTAAGTTATTCTATCCAAAATTACACGAGAGTACTTTTTCTATTATTACCGTTGAACTCCTGTTTCTCATTTCAATTCTGTCAATATTTGACTCATATATTTACAGTCCTAATATTTGATACATATATATTAATAACATATTTTTGGTGAACTTACCCTTTTAAAATGATATGCCTTTGTCTCTAGAAATAGTTTTTGAATCTATTTTCTCTGGTGTTAGTATAGATACCGTGTTCTCTTTTGGCTAATATTTGTATAAATATCATTTAACATTTTCAGTTTCAATCTGGGATTGTCATTGCTTCTAACAAGGGTATTTGGTGGATAGCTCATATGTGGATCCTGTTTTTTAATCTATTCAGGTAATCTATGCCTTCTAACTAGGAATTTTAAGCTATTATATTTAAAGGAAAGATTGGAAAATACTTTTGACATGTTGTTTTCTTTCTGTAGGTCTTCTAGCTGTCTGTGCCCCCATATTTTCTTCATCATTTTATTCTTTATACTCATTTGATTTCTTAGTGATACACTTTTATTTTATTCTCTTTTCTATATGTTAGACATAGCTTATCTTGTTACCATAGATATTACATATAATTTCCTAAAGTTATGAGCTCCTACCTTCAATGGATTCTGACAGCTTCGATGCCTACAAATACTATTCTACAGCTCCACCCTTCCTTTGAGTTTAGCTGTGTTATATCTTTTTGTCCTGTGTATACATTAACATAGTTTTAATTGATTTTCATGAATTTATCTGTCAAGTTCTATAAACAAAAGCTAGATTTCAAAAACAAAATTCAAATAATATTTTTTTCTATATTTATATCTAGCAACCACAAAATTGTATATGTTTGTTTCACTTTGAGGTAGTGTTAGCATCTTTTCATGTCCACTTGAAGACTTCTACAGTTCTGATACAGTGAGTTTAGTGGTTATGGGTTCCTTCAAATTTTGCTCATCTAGGACCTTAATTCCTCACACGAGTATTAAGACAATTTTACTAGATACATAACTGTTAACAGATTATTTTTTCTTTCTGCTTCTTATACATACAGTAGTATCTCAGTGACCTGTAACCATCAGAAGTCTGTTGACAGCATTACCAAAGGTTCCCTAATGCATCTACGATTTGATCATTTTTCTGTTATTTTTACGATTCTTTCTTTATTTGTGCCTTTTGATAATTCCATATAACATGCATCACTGCAGGTCTCCCTAAGGTTTTCCTACTTGTAATTCATTGAGCTTCCCACGTATGCAAACCTTTGTCATTCCTGGACTCCTACAATGTATATGTTTCTTCATTTAGTAGTGGTTCGTAGCCTCACGAGGCTCATTTTACTTGTTTCAATATTTTTTTTCTATTTTACTGTTCAGATTAGATCATTTCTGCAAATCTTCAGACATTCTGATTTTTTTTCTATTTCAATAACTTATATTTCAGTGATTTGATTTTATTTTCCAGCTCCAGAGCTTCTGATTTTTAAAAATAATATCTAGATCTTCATTGAAGTTCTCATTTTTCTCCAATATGTTTTTTTTTTAATTTCTTTAGCCATTTGGTCATGTTTTTCTTTAACTCTCTGAGCATTTTTAAAACAGTTCTGTTAAAATATTTGTCTCATAAATTCAGTGCCTGTATTTGCTGGCATTTATTTTATTTCCTTGATTGGTCTATGTTTATTCCCATTCTTTCTAAGTTTCTTAATTTCTCAGACTGTTTCAGCCTAGGTTCCTCTCAGGACTTTTGGGCTTCACTGCATCATCTTGCCCATGTTAACTGGTACCAAGGTGCCTTTGAGTCTATGTATCTTGGTAGTTTTCACACACTATGGCTTGTGCCACTATTTCTTGTGGCTGCAGCCATCTTGAGATTCAACCTGCACACCATTGCACGTCAGAGCTCCCAGTTAAATGACACATAAACTACTCCCTCCGTCTGTAGCAGGTTACTTCTTCTATGAGTTCAACTGTTTTAGACTACACGAAAAATTAAGATTATATGGTATCTTAACATAGCAACCTCCACCTTCATGTTGTCATAATTGACAAGATTTCCTTCTGTTTTTGAAGCCGAACTGCATTTCATCACTCATATACTCCACAGTGTCTGTATCTTTCATCTGGAAAATAGGTTGATTCTGTATCATTATTGTTATGAATAATACTGTGATGAACATGACAATCCAGATATCATTTGAATATACTGATCTATTTTTCTTTGGACAAATACCAGCATAGTCATGTGTTACTGGCTGATGGTGATATGTTCTGAGAAATGTGCTGTTTTGATGATTTCATGATTGTGTCAACAGCATGGAATGTACTTATACACAGAGACAAAGAAGTGTGAGGTTGCTGCTGCTATGAAAATGATAGTATTTTACTTCTTTGTAAGTAGCAGTATATTCTAAAACAACGATAAAAAGAGTAACAGTGTAAATACAAAAGCAAGTAACCTAGTTTTTTGTTATCACTATCAAGGATTGTGTATTTTACACAATTCTATATGCTATAGTTTACATGACTTGCAGGGCTTTTGTTTCATTTTAATCTTGTGGGATTACTATCATATATGAGATCCTTTTAGTAGCCAAAGTGAGGCAATGCAGCATGTGACAGCAGTGGCTGTGCTTGAACATTTATTACTTTTGCCATTTGAAAGAATCTCCACCCTGTTCTCCATATGGCTGCCTGAGTCTAAATTCTAATGACCAGTACACAAAGGTTCCTTTTCCTCCACATCTTCACCATCACTTCTTGTCTTCTATCTTTTCGATGATAGCGATCCCAGCAGGTATGAAGTGATGTCTTCCTGTGGTTTCAATTTGCATTTCTCTGATGATTAATTTGATGGCATGTTTTTCCTGTTGCCCATTTTTATGACTTGTTTTGGGAAATGTCTCCTCTAAGCCTTTGCCTGTTTCAAAAATCAGGCATTATCGATTATAATCAAAGTGTTTGTGTTCTTTATATGTTTTAGATGTTATCAGATGATTTGTAAATAGTTTTCCCATTCCAAAGATTTGATCTTCAATTATTGTCTCCTTAGCTGTGCAGGCTTGTTACTTTCATGTAATCTCAGTTTTCTACATTTTATTTTTGTTGCCTGTGCTTTTGAGTTCACATTCCCCCAAAAATCATTGTTTAGAATCATAGATTTGTTACCTTATTTTATTTTAAAATTTTATAGTTTTAGGTCTTAAATGTGAATATTCAGTTTATTTTTGATCTGGTGTGAGATAGATATCTAATTTCAATATTCTGTAGGCAGATGTTCGCAGTTTCCAAAAACGTTTTTGGGGAAATTGAGATTTTCCCCATTATATGTGTTTAATATTTTTATTGAAATCAATTGAGCATAAATGCATGGATTTATTTGTGTGCTCCTTTTATCTATTGGAATGACTCACGTGTTTACCTTTATGCCAGTAGAATGTTGTTTTGATTACTATAACATGGCAGTATATTTAGAAGTTTTGAAATTAGATTATGTGATGGATCTAGTATTACTCTTTACTCAAGATGTATTTGACTACTTCTAGTCTTTTATGATTCTGAACAAATTTTAGATTTTTTAATCTATAAAAACCTGGAATTTTGAAAGTGATTTGTATTGAATCTGTAGATTGCTTTCATTAGCACTGATATTTTAATATTAATTTAATTTAAGAATATGGAATATTTTTCTGCTGCTTGTATTCTTCTGCTTATTTTCTCAATGTTTTTATGTTTTCCTTGTGCCTGTATTTTCCTTCCTTATTTAGACCCACTCCCCTAGGAGTTTTATTTACAAATATTTAAGAAACACAGAAGTTTTCAGGAAATATCACATTTATAGATTTGCATATGTTGGGCCATCTCTGTATCTCTGAATAAATCTCAGTTGATCATGGTAAATTATCCTTTACTATGCTGTGTAATTTGTATTGCTTGTATTTGGTTGAGAATTTTTGCATTTGTGCTGTTCATCAGGGATTTGGGTCTATAGGTAACTTTTCTTGTAGCATCTTTGCCTGCCTTTGATTTCATTGGAGGACTGGCTTTGTAGAGTGAATTTGGTAGGGCTCCTTTCTCTTCAACTTTCTGGCCAAATTTAAAAAGGATTAGTATTCATTCTTTAAATATTTGGTAGACTTTAGTAGTACAACCATCTGGCCCAAGGCTTTGCTTTGATGAAAACTATTTTTAATTACTGACTCAACCTCCTTACTTATCATGTATCTGTTTAGATTTTTCATTTATTCATGACTTAGTCTTGGTAAGTTTTATGTGTCTAGAAATGTATCCTTTTTTCCAGATTTCTCAATTCACTGGTGTGTAATTATTTCAAGTATGACTTTTTATATTTCTGTGGTTTCATTTCTGGTTTCACTTTAGTCTTCTCCCTTTTGTTGTTTATATTTTCAAAAAAACAACAGTGATTTGTTAATCTTTTCTAATTTTTACTCTACATTTGATGCATTTCTGCAAGAACTTTTATTACTTCAATCCTTCTTCCAACTTTGGGATAAATTTGCCAGGTCTTTATATTTTCTTGTAGGTATGAAGCTTGTTTGCCTGTTTTGCCTTTTTCTCATTTCTGATTCCAGTATATATTGCCATAAAGCTCCCTTTACATGTCATTTTAATATATTAGTACATATATCACACAAATATATGACAAAGAAAACAAAATTGTCTCAAATGTTGATTTAAGTAGTTGGCATATAGGTAGTAATTATATTATTTCTTTTACTTCTTAATATTTAAATTATTAGGAATGGTATGTTTGAAATTCACTAAATTGGGCAGAAAAAGATTTAAGTTTTTAAAACCAGCCACAGACCTTCAACTGATGGTGGAAATAAAGAACTGAAGTGGCTAAACAAACTGTGTTGCATTCATGTTTCTCCAATGTATAGTATGATAATTAGCAATGTCTCCATCCATGGATTGCAGATGAGCATGATGCCTTTCTTCCCTATGGGGTAGAAACAACTTAAACAGAGACGTAGTAATTTTTGCTCTCATTTTAACACTTCATGCACCTAAAAATATAAATACTATGCTGTAATGATTGTAAGTGTGTCAAGGAGTTTCTTGAGTTTTTAAAGTGTGAGAAACTCACACACTTTAAGAGAGTGTGAATAGATTATAAAGATTTCTATAATTGTTCATGCCAGACTTTATGCCCCTCTCTACACACACACACACACACACACACACACACACACACACACACACGCACACTTTGCTTGCATTGCATTCCCAGGGCACCATGCATTCCCAGGTACCTTGACTTTATGATGCATTTCAATCAAAAGGGAGAATCTATCTATTAATCATTTGCAACAAGATTGTGAGTTGCTTTGGCCAGTGGAATGCTGCAGAAGTGACCTTGCACAGAGTCAGAACCTGCTCTTCACAGCCCTTGCATGCTTTCTCTCCCTTGCAGCCCCTCCAGCCACCATGTTGTCTGCCACGGCACAGGCTGCTTTTCACTAAAAGATCCATGCTCAGTCACCTTCATCATCTTTGCTAAAAATCAGACAACCCACACATCAGGGCCTCCTGGCTGACCATACCTGACCAGCGCTGACCACACATGCATAACTGCACCAAGCAGCAGAATGGCTGCATGCCTGAGCTCAGCTGTGACTGCTGACTCAGAGCCTCCTAATTCTGTTGGTAAAAGCCATTAAGCTATGGGTACTGTTAGTTCATATCTACAAAAGTTATATTTGTCTTCTGGCAATAGGTAGCTAACTAGTTTCACATAACAATCTTCCCTCTCATTAACCCCATATAGCAGAACACGATTGCTTTGCTATTTCTATTAAGCTCCTGCCTGTGGTTGTTTATTTAGTGTTGCTATAACAGAATACAATAGACTTGGTAATGTATAAAGAAAGTAAATTTATTTCTTACAATTCCAAAGGCTGGGAAATCCAGTTGTGAGGGTCCTCGGTCTTGCTAGGACATTCTTCTTGTGTCATTCTATGGTAGACGTCAGAAGGGTAAGATGGCAGTACAAAGTAGAGCCAGAGACCAAAGTCCCAACCTCAAACCCTGTCATCTTTAACATTAACCCATTCATGAGTGAAGAAAAAGCCTCCCATTAGCTCCTGCCTCCCAATTTTGTTGCATGGGATATCTAATTTCCAAAGCATGCTTTCAGGGATACACATTCAGACCACAGCACCGCTGCTTCATTTTCTTATGGTTGTTGGTAAAATTAAGTGAGTTGATTTCTTTGCACAGACATGGACCCTGGCTGATTTCTGAAGCCACAGGGATTCTGGACTCTAACCTGAACCTCGTCTTCTCTTCCTCTCTTCCCAACATACTCCATTGCTGACTACAAATTACTGTATCAAGAAATACATGATGACCCTCACTCAGTGAAGAATACTGACAAAAAGCTGACGAAAATTGACCAACACCAAAGTCTACACAGGACGTATCTACTTAACTCACCATTTGGAACATTAGTGTTCTGCTTTGATGCTATGGAATATCCTCAGGGACTATCTGTAGTCATAGGAGATTAATGGAAAAATAGAAGAGGTAGAATCAGCAAACTATCAAATCAAATTTGAGCTTTATCCCTCCTCCTATACTTCTTACAAAGGGTTTTAAAATGTGTCTCGGGGACTCAGAAGATTAGCAGGACAGAGCTATGTATGTTCAGCAGAAAATCAGATTGGAGCAAATTAAAAGAAATCTAGGGTAAGGATGTCTGACCTTTTTCTTCTATGATTTTGGTTCAAGCCATCTTGCTTTTAATCTTGATTTTCCCATGCAATGGGCTGCTCTTCTATATCAAATCAGAGTGATTCATGACAATAAATTTAGTGCACTTACCAATATTTCTGGGCCTGACAAGCAGTCAAGGTGTAGCAGTGGATGCATTTCTGTGCCCTCTCAGACCTTTTACTTTTTGTTGTCTCTCAGTCATTTCTAAAATATTATGCAAGAGAATTTCTCAAGATAGACTGACAAACGCACTCCGCATCTGACTCACCAAATCTGTATTTCTGAGGGTGAGTTCCAGGTAACCCAAGTTTAGCAAAATTATAGTAATTTCTCTGCTCTCCTAAGGATACTGGCCCATGATCAAGAGTTTTGGAAACTGCAGTTTACAAAATTAAAGTCATATAAAATATAAAATTAAGGTCAGTATTTTATGATAAGTTATGTGGAGAGCTTTTGATAAACTGAGTCCAGTAGAATCAGTTTGGGCACTTCTGTAAACATAAAATTTAAGTGAGTCTCTAGAGTAAAGAATACAAATGTAAATATTTAAAGTACTAATTTGGCAAGTATAAAAAGTTATATTGCAGTGTCATAGAGTACTGTATGATTTTCCAATTACATCAAGAAATTCGGGTGTTTTAAAGTGAGTTTTTAAGTGTTACCCTATTTTAAAACATTGAAACATTTTTGGGGGGCCTAGTGGGATATCCCTATGGGTTGGAACATGATAAGCCTATGAGCTACCTTGGGTGTCTGCAAAAGTGATGTTGAATTTATATAACTGCATTCTGAAGTATTCCAAATATACAAAATTCCCATAGATTAATGAGTATCAAATTATTGTCAAATATATTGTAGTATGCATTAGGGTAGTAGAGATCTTCCTCTAAATAGAGACTCACTTGGGTCTTAGCAGCATCCCTATCCCATTCACAAACCCAAACATGTAAATACTTACCTTTCAGTTTTGTCTTTTATAAGTTTATAATCCCTGGGTGCTTGAGGAGTGGAGGAAAGTCCATTATACAGGAAGATGTGGAGCAATGAGCAGTTCTAATCAGCATTTCCTGACCTTCAGCTTTCAAATCTTTGTGGAAAGAGATGTTAGAAGCACAGGATTAAAACATCTATTTCCATGAGAGATACTGTGAGTCTCTGAAGAGAAAAAGTGATGTTTAGCAGCCTTAGTGAGAGCATCAACACAGAGGAAGGGAGTCTGGCATTGTATTTCTTTCTGATTACTGAATAGCTTCAACACCTAAAAGACTAAAGCAAAATACAGCTTCACTTGAATCTCTAGGATATGGTAGGTCTTAGGGTTGGACACGGGGATTCAGCATCTTAGGGCAGCACTGGAAATGCCAAGTGACCTACTCCAATTTATTTGTGAGCAGGCACAGCATCCATAAGGAGACCAAAGGTGATGTGGGTCAACCTATTCCTATGTACCAGGGAAACCACTCAGTGTACTCTCAGGAAATTGATTCCTGCCCACCACCTACCTGCCATCATCACAGTCCTGTGTTAGCTTCCCTGCTGCTGGGACACAATGCACAACACCTGCCACTTCAAGAAGAATTTCGTTTGACTCACAGTTTCAGGGGATTCAACCTGTGATCTGTTGGCTCTGAGACAGCAGAAACATCAGGGCAGAAGTGTGTGATAGAACCAAGCTGCTTAGTTCAATGGGACAGGGAAGCAAAGGGGACAGCACCAGAGAGAAAGAGACCATGTATGGTACCCAACGCCAGGCCTCTGTGACCCACCCAGACACATTGGAAGTGCACTTTACTAATTCTGCAGGTTCCTTAGTACAGCCAAGCAGACGTCTCAAGGTGAACAACCACGCCATCTGTGGGCAGACCGAACACCTCACCCACACAAAGGCTATGTGTTTAGTGTGGATCTCAGCCACGTTAGCCATGCTGAGTCCATAGGCTCCTCTTGGTGGATACTGGTTGTCAATTCTTTCTTCCACAGTGTTACTGCTCTATGATGTTTTTTAAAAACAAAAGCACGTACCTAACTGTACCTTAAGTAGCAATGCTTACTACTGGGAAGCCAGAACACACCCAGACAGTGAGCTCTTGCAAACTTGGTGAAATCCTCTTTTTGGTCTCCCCAACTCTGCTTAGGCACTCAACAGTGCCAGCCGTTAATGCTTACCCTGAGGCAGCTGAGAAACATACACTTGTCACCCCAATCCATAGTTTTACTTTTGGAAATGTCAGTTACATGGTCTGAAAATATTAAGTAAAACTTCCTAAAATAAACAGTTTTTGTGTTTCAAACTGTACGCTATCCTAAGTAGAGTGATGAAATCTTACACCATCCTGCTCTGGCCCACATAGCTGTGTGAACCACCCTTGAGAGAGGCCTCCACACAATATATATTAATCTCCAGTGGTCATTTAGCTACCGTCTCAATGGATATCCACTTTCCCAGTGTTATAACCCTTATTTTACTTACAAGGCCCCAAAACAAAAGTAGTGATGCTGGCAATTCAGACATGCCAAAGCAAAGCTATAAAATGCATACTTTAAGTGAAAATGTGAAAGTTCCAGACTCAATAAGAACAGAAAAGAAAAAGAAACAACCACATGCTGAGGTTGCTAAAATCTACAGTAAAACCAATCTTGCATCTGTGAAGTTACTAACAAGGAAAATGAAATTAATGCTAATTTTGCTGTCACATCTCTGAAAAATTTATGATTGCAGTGTATTACAAGTGCTTAGTTAAGAAAAAGGCTTTTAGTTTCTCTGTGTGTATGTGTGTGTGTGTGTGTGTGTGTGTGTGTGTGTGTACATCTAGGAGAAAATATAGCCTATATCAAGTTTGGTGTGAACCAAGATATCAGGCATCCATTGGGGTCTCGAAACATATAGCCATGGATGAAGAGATCAACTTCACCCTGATAGAAGCAAAGCTGTTTATAATCTCATGAAGCAAATAATTCGTGAAGTAGGAAACTTGAGGATAAGTGGAGTTGTAGGAAAAAAATATTAGATTACTTGAATTGTAGAAAATTAATTATACAAGAGTCTTCTGCATGAATTTTCACATCCAATGAATAGAAAATATTATTTAGTTCTCCAACAACATATTTTAATGTTTATCATGTGAATTAATACCCCCTCCCCAGTTCTAGATCAGGCTGTGATAGGTGAAGCATACTTTATAGCTTCCTCTGTGAATTATGGACTCAACAAATTGACTTCAAACAAATTTGCGCTGAAATACTCTGAAATATAGATGCAATTGCTTAGGAACATTCTTTACATGTTATGTGACCATGCTTCCAGTAAAGATTAATACTAATATACACACACACTCACATTGTACAAATAGCCGGCAAAGCACTACTTTTGGCCAAGGAACCTACTTGACAGTGAATTGAGTTTACAAGGAGACAGTTCAGTCCATAGATTTACTCATCATGTAACCTGATAGGTCTGTTAGAAGAGGCCAGCAGGAAGCAAAATGGTAGAGTGACACCAGAAGAGGTTGGCACTGTGGTAAGCAGAAGAAAATACCAATCACTGGCTTGCGCACTTAGATGTGGTGTTCACTTTCAAACAGAACTCAACATTGGAGCTCTTCCTCCCTAATGGCACATGGGAACAATCTGAGAGTTTGAGGCAGAAGGAAGTGCTCCTTTTTTACATACATTGTGGTTTTATTACAAACTTTCACCTCATAAAGAAGAAATATACCACCATCACATTGGATATCATCACACTGGATTATCACTCTAGATAATCAAGACCAATTTTCTTGATGCAAATCATAAATTCCTTTTCCATGTGTTGAATGGATAGGGAAGTTTAAATTAGCCATGTGGATGTTTCAGGTTCTAACTCAGTGCAGCAGTTGCTGAGTAGCCTGATAGAAGCATTGCTTTCCTGGAACTTCCGGGATAATGGTAGAACAGGAAACAGCAGAGAAAACAGCCTCTCTGAGAGACATCATCTAGACACTGTCTCATACCATTGTGAGGAAGACAAGAAGAAAGGAAGTGGATCACTTGGACCCAGGAAGAGCCTGAAGTCTGACTCAAAGCCAACAGAGATAGGAAAAAGAAAAACTTCAACAAAGAAGAAGGCGGTGGCTGGTGGCACCTTCACCTGGAGCTGGACTAGCTGAGAGGAGCTGTTGGAACCTGAGGATGCACAGTCATGGTGACAGTGGCAGCTGGCAATCCCAGAAGCCTGTGTGGAGAGACTGTGGGGAGAGGAGCGGCAGATGTGAAGGACTGTAGTGGCTGTTGGGGAGTGCAGAAGACCTTATGTGCAGTCAGGGAGGAAGAGCTCCAATCTTGATTTCTGCTTGAAAGTGAACACCAAATCTAAGTGCAAAGAGATTGGCCAGGAGCCATTACGGAGTTGGGTCGGATAAGCTCCGAACCAGAACTGCTGCCAGCTTCCTCCAGCAGCTCCTACATGGGCAGAAAGCCCTGGAAGTTTCTTAGACTATGGAAGCCCAATGAGTCTGGTCCCAGGGTAGGCCTGCTAACATTGTCTACTACTATGTCATAATGCAGCTCTTGGCTTGTGAGGAAATGGTGGCTTGTGAGTGTGGTTCCTAACCTCCTTGTTGGTGTGATTTTGTTCTGGTACATCTTTTATCTCTTTCAGCTCTTTTTTCTTTCAGTCTTCTGCATCAGTTTCCCCAAGTTGATGGGATCCATCTTTGTCCTCCAACCTACTTGTAATGCTTTCCTCTTTTCCCAGTTGTCTGTTTTCTCCTTAATCCATTTTGAATCTTAACCCTTGAGGACATAATTGACATACTACTGGTAATAATCCAAGAGTAAGAGATAACAATCATAAGTGTATATGCAATAAATATTAGTGCACCCAGTAATACAAAACAATTATTAATGGATGTGATAAATCAAATAAGCCTTAATACAATTGTATAGGAGACCTCAATACCCTGCTGTCACAAAAAGTCAGATCAACTACACAAAAAACCAATAATGAAATATTAGAACTTAATCAAATTTGTAGATGTCTATAAAGTGTTCCACCGCACAACATCAGAATACAAATTCTTTTCAGCTGTAAGAATATACCTTCTCCAGAATAGACCATGTACTGGATCATAAAACATGCTAAAGTAAATATAAAGGAATTGAAATTATCCCATATATAGTGTCAGACCACAGTGCAATGAAATTGGAAATCCATGCCACAGGAAACCACAAGAAGACATTAGAAAACGGAGACATATCCCATGTTCTTGGGTAGGAAGAACCAACATATGGAAAATGGCCACACTTCTAAAAGTGTTACACAGATTCAATGCAATCCCAATCAAATTCCAATAGCATATCTTATAGAATTAGAGAAAATAATCCTAAAATTCATCTGGAATCAGAAGAGACCTAGAATAGCAAAAGCAAACACAGGGGGCATCATGATCTTGAAATTATACTATAAAGCTACTGTGATAAAAACAAAATAACACTGGCAAAACAACAGACCTGAAGATCAATGGAGCAGATTAGAAGATGCATAAACAACTGCAGACACACTAAGGTACCCTATCTTTGAAAAAGGTGCCAAACATATTCACTGGAAGAAAGAGAGCCTCTTTAATAATTGGTGCTGAAAAAACTGGCCTTCCACGTGCTGAAGATTAAAACTTGACCCATATTTTTCACCATGTACTAAGCTAAAATCATAATGGACTAAAGACTAATATTAAAACAGAAACATTAAATCTACTGTAAAACAGAGTAGGTAAAACTCTTTTAAGACATTAGTGTAGGGGCTGGGGATTTAGCTCAGCGGCATAAGCACCTGCCTTGCAAGCAGGCGGTCATGAGTTTGATCCCTGTTACCGATAAAAATGAAAAAAAAAGATTAAAAAGACATTAGTGTAGGAAAAGACTTTAAGAATAAAGCCCAGATTACACAGGACTTATCACAAAGAATCAACTAATAGGTCTCATCCTACTAAAAAGATTTTGTGTGGCAAGAGAAACCACCAATAGAGTAAAGAGACAACCCACAATATGAGAGAAAATGTTTGCCACCTGTTCCTCAGATAAAGGAGAACATACAAAGAAATTTTTAAAAATCACTCTTCCCAGATTTAAAGACACAAGCCAAAACGGGCATCTGAGATGAACACACAATTCTTAGATTAAGTACAAACAGCGAATAAATACATGAAAAAATGTTCAACAGCACTGGTCATTCAGGAAATACAAATTAAAACAACACTGAGATTCCCTCATCCCAGAAAGAATGGCTAGTATTAAAAAGTCAACTGCTCCTCTCTCCATGGACTTAAGGGGTTGGCAGATAGTCAGCCCCATCCCTCTCCTCACCCCATGGACTTAGGGGTCAACAGATCATCAGCCCTGCCCCCTCCTCCCTCCAGAGACCTATGGGTCGACAGATAATCGGCCTCACCTGCCTCCTCATTCCAGGGGATATAGAGGTTGGCATGAACATCAGTCACCATTGACCCCCACAAAAAAGACCACAGCAAACCACAGACAATTAACAACCCCTTCAACCAGCTACAGAACACTGATGGGCTGGTGGGAGCCTCAGCAATCCCTCACTCACACAGAGGACCTTAGTGGGTAAACAGGAGCAGCAGTGAACTCCTTTCCAACTATAGGATCTTGGCGAGTCTGGCAAGCATGTGAGTGAGTCCGTCTTCCAGAGAACACCAGGTGGGTTGAGGAGCATGCTGACAGGGCCTCCCCCAACCTGGAGGTAGTCAAAAAGGCCTAAGAGATACCTAGTGACACAATAGGGTCCCAGCTGAGGCAAACATGATCTGGCAGCCTGGAACAGCCTAAAGCCATAGTCACAATAGGAACTAAGGGTCACTTACATCAATACTCCTAGGCTAGTCAGCCTAGGAAGAATATTGGACTCACTCAACAGGCCCTGCAGGACGAATTCAGATAATTGGCCTCTCCCCTTCATTGTGAGACTCAGCAACTGGACAAACATCAATCAGCCACACAGTAAAATCCTAACACACACATGTTGAGACTAGTGAGATTGAAAAGACCAAAAGATTAACCCAAAGATGAAAATGACCAAAAAAAGCAAAATACAATATCAAACATCCAGTCCATCAACGAGTACAAGAGACATTGAAATAGAAGACATTAGAAGTCATACACCTGAAATTTCTGAAAAGATAGCAAGTGAAATAAAGATATAATTGAGGTTATACAGGAAATCAGATTAAAAATGATCTCTCACATAAAGAAATGACAACCTTAATAACGGAGTTGCTCAGCGTAGCTAGAGAAGTTATAGATTAAAAAGTACAGGAATATGGGAAGATGATGGAAACCTTGAATTAATAATACAAAAAAGAAGTAGAATGCAGAAAACAAATTCAAAGAGATATTCAGGAAATAAAAAATTTTACTGAAAGCTGGTGAAAATGTTTGAATGAGGCTAAGGATAGAATTTCAGATCTTGGGGACAGGATCACAGCTAGTAATCATGAAAGGAAAGAACTTTTAAAAATAACAAGACAGCATGAAATGACAATGCAACAGCTTCAAGATGACACAAAGAGACACAATGTAAGGCTAATAGGCATCAGTGAAGATGCACAGGAGTCAATGAAAATGACATCAATAAATTAATTGCAGAAGGAATAGCAGAAAATTTC
The DNA here is from genome assembly GCF_034190915.1 of Cavia porcellus. NCBI lineage: Eukaryota > Metazoa > Chordata > Mammalia > Rodentia > Caviidae > Cavia > Cavia porcellus. The sequence continues at coordinate 43,636,766 of NW_026947512.1, forward strand.
CCAAACATGGGGAAAGAATCAGGTATAAAGATAGGTGAGGCATATAAAATGCCAAGCAGTCATAATCAAAATAAATCTACACCCAGACATATAATAATTAAGATCCCAGGAATTCAGCATAAAATCAGAATACTAAAAACTGGTAGAAAAAGACACAACTCACCTACCAAGGATAGCCTATTAGAATCATGGCAGACTTCTCAGCACAAACCCTCAAGTTAAGATGAGCCTGGAGTGAAGTGTCTCAAGCCATGAAAGCAAACAACTTTCAGCCCAGATTGATGTACCCTGAAAAACTTTCTTTCAAATGTAATGGAGAAACAAGATACTTCCATGACAAAGAACAACTGAAGAAATTCATGTCCACCAATCCAACCCTAGAAATAGTACTGAAAGACATACTAGATAGAGGAAAAAAAAAGACTACAACTTCCATAACAACAACAGAAAGAAACCACAAAAAAGGGTAAGCAATTAAACAAGAGGAAAAAGCAGGGACCAACAGTGGAAAAATAGCATGACAAAACTGAGTGAGTGCATATCAGTTATATCCATCAATGTAAATGGTCTCAATTCAACAATTAAAAAAATAGGTTGACAGAATGGTCAAGAAACAGGATCCAACAATACACTGTATACAAAAAACACATCTGACTCAAAAAGAAACTCAGACTAAAAGTTAAAGGATGGAAAACAATATTGCATACAACAGGAACCCAGAAAAAAGTGGGGGTAATTATTCTGTGTGCAGACAATGTAAACTTCAAACAAAAATGATCAAAAGGGATAAAAAGGTCACAACATACTTGTTAGGGGAATAATTCAAGAGGAAGAGGTAACAATCATAAATATATATGCACCAAATACAGAAGCACCCAAAAGTATAGGACAGATACGAATAGACATAGAAAGCCAAATATGCAATAACACAATTATAGTAGGGGACATTAATACTCCATTATCTCAAAGAAAGAGATCAATTTAGACAAAAAGTCAGCAAAGAAAAAAACAGAACTGAATCAAACCTGTAAGCAAATGGACTTAGTAGATGTTTACATAACATTCCATCCAGTCACATCAGAATATACATTCTTCTCAGCTGCACGTGGGACATTCTCTAAAATAGACCATATATTAGCCCATAGAACATTCTTAAGTAAATGCAAAGAGATTGAAATGGGATCGTGCATATTATCTGACCATAGTACATTGAAATTGGAAATTAATGGCAAAAGAAACTATATTACCTATATAAACACATGGAAATAAAATAATAACCTCTTAACCAGTGGGTTACAGGTAAAATTAAAGAAGAAATAAACAATGCCTACAATTCGATGAAAATGCAGTTAGAATATACTGAAACCTTGGAACACAATGAAAGTGGTCCTAAGAGGGAACTATATAGCAATGAATTGTTACATCAGGAAAACAGAACAATCACAAATAATCTAATATTACATTTCAAGCTTCTAGAAAAAGGAGAGCTAGTCAAGTCCAAAACTCATTGAAAAAATGAAATTATAAAAATCAGAACAGCAATTAATGCAATTGAGACTAAGAAACCAATACAAAATTAATGAATCAAAGAGCTGTTCTTTGAGAGAATAAACAAAATTGATAAATCTCTAGCCAACCTTATCAACAGAAAAAAAGAAAAAACTCAAATTCATGCAATAAGGAATGAAAAGAAGGATGTTACTATAGATCCCATGGAAATTCAAAAGATCATGAACACCTACTTTGAAAATCATTATTCACATAAGGTGGAAAAAACACAAGAAATGGGTAAATTTCTAGAAACATATAAATCTCCAAAGCTGACTCAAAAAGACATAAAAATTTTGAGTAACCCAATATTAGCTACTGAAATTGAAAATGTGATTAAAAACTTATCAACAAGGAAAATCCCAGGTCCAGATGGGTTCACAGTTGAATTCTATAAGAAATTTAGAAAAGATTTAATGCCAATACTCCTCAAACTTTTCAATGAAATTGAAAGGGAAGCAATTTTTCCTAACTCATTCCTGGAGGCAAATATTACTCTGATACCAAAACCAGAGAAAGACCCAACCAAAAAGGTGAGCTATAAGCCAGAGAAAGACCCAACCAAAAACTATAAACCAATATCCCTAATGAATGTAAATGCAAAGATTCTCAATACCGTCAAATAGAATGCAGCAAATTATTAAAAAGATTATGCATTATGACCAAGTGAGATTTATCCCAGGAATGCAGGGATGGCCACCATATGCAAATTAATGAATATAATACACCACATCAATAGAGCCAAAGACAAAAATCACATGATCAATAGATGCAGAAAAAGCTCTTGATAAAGTCCAACACTTGTTCATGATAAAAGCCTACAGAAACTTGGAATAGATAGTATCTATCTCAATCTGATAAAGACCATCTATGACAAACCAATAGCCAACATTATATTAAATGGACAAAAACTGAAAGCCTTCACTCTAAAATCAGGAACAAGACACGGATGTCCACTATCACTACTCCTGTTCACTAGCCAGAGCAATCAGACAAGAGAGAAAAAAAGATTAAGGATAGGAAAGGAAGAAGTTAAATTATCACTATTTGCAGATGACATATTACTATATATAGATCCCAAAAACTCTATCAAAAGACTACTAGAGTTAATAAGCAAAATTCAGCAGTGTAGCTGGATACAAAGTTAATACTTAAAAATCAATAGCATTCCTGTATACAAACAACAAGCTCACTGAGAGAGAAATTACTGAAATGACATCTTTCACAATAGCATCCAAAACAATAAAACACTTAGGAATCAACCTAACAAACGGTATAAAAGACCTATATGCTGAAAACTATAGTACCCTTAAAAAGGAGATTGAAAAGGATGTTAGAAAATGAAAAGCTATCCTTGCTCTTGTTTAGGAAGAACCAACACTGTGAAAATGGCCATACATCCAAAACTGTTATTCAGATTTAACGCAATTCCAAACAAAATGCCAATAACATATCTTACAGATCTACACAAAACATTCCAAAAATTCATTTGGAAACATAAGAGACCTAGAATAACAAAGACAATCCTGGGCAACAAAGGCAAGGCAGGAGAGATCACAATCTCTGACTTGAAATTATATTACAAAGCTACAGTGATAAAAATACCATGGTATTGGCAAAAAAAAATAGATCTGAGGATCAATGGAACAGATTAATAGATGCAGACACAACTACAAAGACACTGCCATCTGGTCTTTGACAAAGGGGCTAAACATGTTCACTGGAAGAAATATAGCATATTTAATAAATGGTACTGGAAAAATTGGCTCCACATGCTGAAGACTGATCCTTGACCCATTTTTATTACTATGCATTAAACTAAAGTAAAAATGGATCAAGGATCTAAGTATTAAAACAGAAACCCTAAGTCTACTGGAAGACAAGGTAGATAGAAATCTTGAAGACATAGGGATAGGCAAAGAGTTCATGAACAAAATGCAAACTGAAAAGGAAGTACTTCAAAGAATCAACAACTGGGATCGCTTCTTATTAAAATGCTTTTGTACTTCAAAAGAAATTACTAACAGAGTCAAGAGAAACCCTCAGAATGGGGAAGAATTTTAGCTAGTAATCCCTCAGAAAAAAGATTTATAGCTAGAACATACAAAGAACTCAAAAACATTAGAATCCACAAATTCAAAGACCCAGTCCAAAAATGGGCATCTGAAATGAACAGGCATTTCTCAGATAAAGAAATTCAAATGACAAATAAATATCTGAAGATACGCTCAATATCACTGTTATAAATTAAAACAACACTGAGATTCCATCTCACTCCAGAAAGAACGGCTGTGTCTGTTACTTTTTACTGGTCACTGAGACAAAATACCTGAAGCCCAAAGTTGGGAAAGGAAAGGTTTATTTCTTACAGTGTTTGGAGGTTTCAGTCCACACTCAGTTGGCTCCAAGGCAGGCAGGCATGGCTGGGCTGCAGTTCATGGCAGCCGCAAACAGCAAACAGGAACCACAAAGAGCAAGACACACCTTCTTCCTGCCATTACATCACATCCTGGATCCACCCCTATGTGGGTGTGGCACTGACACCATCAATCCAAGCACTAGACAATGAACCAATCACAAATACACAATGCAAACTCATGAGGCCTGGGGGACACTGACATAAACCATGACAGGCTGCCATCAAGAAATCAACCAATAACAAATGTTGGCAGGGCTGTGGGGAGAAAGGAACACTTCTTCACTGCTGAGAGTGTAAACTGGTGCAAACACTGAGGGAAATAGTGTGGAAATTCCTCAAAAAATTAGGATTAGAAATCTCATTTAATCCAGCTATTCCCCTTCTGGGTATTTTCCCAGAAAAAAATTGATAATGTCATGTGACAGCAATATATGTGTACCCATGTTTATAGCAGCACAATTTGTAATAGCTAGATCTTGGAAACAGCTAAAATGGCCTCAACTACAGAATGAAGAAAAAAAGATGTGGTATTTTTATACAATAGAATACTACTAAGCTATAAAAAGGATAATCTTAAGGCTTTTATAGGTAAATGGAGGCAACTTGAGACCATATTCATAAGTGAAACAGATCAAATTCACATTTAAAAATATCATATTCTCTCCCTAATATAAAAAATAATAAAAATCTGAAAAAGCAATAATATCCAAAATATACAATAGATATTGTAATAATGGAAGGGGAAGAAAGTGCTCAAAAGAATGGAACTACTGGGACAGGGAAAGGAAGAAAGGAAAAGATTGTATATATGTTGGTAAACTTATATAAATGTATGTATGCTAAATTCATAACTATACTACTAATCTCTCTTAGTTCATCAGAAAGAACACTTGTGCTGGCATTGTTTTATTGACCACTTTTGTATTTAGATTTTGTAACCTGAACAACTAGTTCTGAGATGACAATGTGCAATATATTAACTAGTGTTAATTCCCTACTTTCTTTCTTTTTTGAAATTCTGTATCATTTTATCTTTTTTCTGTTTTGTTTTATAAAATAAAGAAATCAACTAATAACAAATGCTGCAGGGGATGTGGGAAAAGGAACTCTTTTCCACTCTTGGTGGGAATGCAGGCTGATGTAATCACTGTGAAAATCAGTGTGGAGATTCCTCAAAAAACTAGGATTAGAAGTTCCATTTGACCCAGCTATTCTCCTTCTGAGTATCTGCTCAAAAGAATGAAAAAACATCGTACCACAGTGATATATGTGCACCCATGTTTATAGCAGCACATTTTATACTGGAAACAACCTAAATGCCCATCAACTGACAAATGGGTAAAAGTGATGTGGTATTTCTATACAATGGAATACTACTCAACCATAAATAGTGATAAACTGGACACTTTTATAGGTAAATGAATGGATGTACCATGAGAATTTACTTATTGGTGGAATAAATTAGACATGCATGTATATACATCATATTGCTTCATTCGTGTGACGAGCTGAAAAAAAACATGTATATGTGTATGTATGTGTATATCTATATAAAAGTAGTTAAGATTATTTTAAAAAAAGAAGAAACATGATGGCCTCCTTTGTTTTCCACATGCCCTGTTTGGAAGCAAATTCAATGCCTCCCTTCACTGAACACCTCTGTAGGTGGTGCCTTCCCTTCTGTACCCTGTCCCCATCTTTTTGTCTCAGAGAGAATGACCTCAGCCAAAGAAACAACTCAGTCCACACCTGCCTTTACTTTAACTCACTGTGAGCCATTTTGAGTTGATGTTTGGATGACTTAAGAAAATTTTGATGTACTAGAAGGTTTGGGGTTTTTACATGTGGATATCCAGTTGTTCCAGTATATTTCTTTTAATTTTGGGGGGTCTTTTTTTTAAATTTTAGAGAGATTAAGACAAAACAGGACATAACAAAGCAGAATAGATCAAAACAATGCAAGTAACACAGCTTTTTACCACAAGACAACCCATAATTAACAGTAGCTACCATAATGTCTCTTTCTTTGACATAGCTGAGCATACCTTCATATATGATACGATAGTATGGAACATAACAAAACAGTATAAAACCATTCAAAATAATGAAAACATTACAGGGCTTTCAGAACCAAATAGCAAGAGAATGAACAATAGCTACTATGTTATCTCATTTTCCATAGAAAATTTGTTTATACTATCACACATAATAGTATCCAATAAGATATAACAGGATAGAACCAAAGGAAACAGAAAAACAAAAACATAGTAGGACTTCAGAGTAAGATGATACTAAATCAGCACTGGCTATTTTAATGTCTTGTTTTCTTTAAAATAGCTGCTTACACTATTACAGATAATAAAATCAAAAGAACTAGGATAGAACCATACCAACTAATGAATGCAGACATTATAAGGCTTCAGAGCAATGTAATGGGGTCCAGTATATTTCTTGAGGATACAATCCTTTTTCCACTAAACTGCTTGTGCGTCTTTGCCAGAAATGAAGTGTCTGTTATGTGGGTATCTGTTTTAGGACTTTATATTGGTGTCATGGTGGTTTGTCTATCTTGACATCAATGCCGTTTTGTCATTATTGGTGTAGCTTTGTGGTAAGTTGTGGAATTAAGGAGGGTTGACGCTCTAATTTTGTTTCTTTATCAAAATTGCTTAGACTATTCTGAGTCTTCTGTCTTTCTACAGAAATGTAAGAATCAAAATGCTAGTTTTTATGAAAAATGATGCTGACATTTTGATAAGGGATTGTGTTTTCTGATCTTTACAATTTTCTTCTATTTGTTTTTTGTTTTAGTCTGTCTTTTATTTCTTAAGGGAAGATATGAGGATATTTCATGACTTTCTTCTTTTCTAATAAATATATTTGGTGCTAAAAAAAAAAAAGAACAATGTTTTCCTGAAATATTAAAATTTTAAAACCATGAGAGCCCCAACTCTGTTTTGCTATTGGACAATGAAAAGAGTAATGTAATAACCTTTTATAATATAGTAAATATAATATAATAACATTTTTGTTTGACCATTTTTGAATCTCCTTTCAATATCCAGGCAACTCCTCATCTTGTGAATCTTGAGAGACACTATACAGACCCTGTTCTAGAAACCAAACAGGCCAGGTGCTCTCCGCCCAAGCCTCCTCATAGTTAGTGCATGGGTGCACAATCCAAGCAGAGCCAGTAACAAGCCCTCATTCTGGGATTCAATAGGGAACTAATGAAACAAAGAAGCAGGGTGCAGAGAACCATTCTGTAAGCAGATGTGAAGCTCATCCAGTTTCCGGAGACACCAGCATCTGAGTATCAGTGACAGCCTCCAGTAACAGGCACCACTGTGGATAGCAGCCCCCACGGTGCTCAGAGCTCGCATTCATTTCCTGCTGTGGTATACGGTAAGTTGTCAGCATCTCAGCTGCTTAAAACACACAGTTGTTCTCTCACCATACTACGTGTCAGAAGTGCCTGTGGGTTTGGCTGATGTCTCTCCTCTAGCTCTCACAAGAAAGAAATCAAAGGAGTGGCTGGCCTTAGCTCTGACTGGAGGCCCTGGAGAAGGACTGTCCAGGACAGTGGCTCTGTCCTTGTGTTTAGGCGACCTTGCCTTTACACGCAGGGGACATGCAGACAAAGGATGAAGCACCGCTCTCCACATATCTGCAAAATGCGGAGGCTGGGGAGAGGCCTCCCGGAGCCCATCTCCCACTGGACTTGTCATTGACACTTTCTCCTTGCTTCGCAGCCATGATAAGGTGTGGGACTGGTTCCTTGTCCTTCAGAAGAGAAGCTGCAGGAGATAGAGCTGCTGAGCTGCAGTCTTGAATTCACTCCTCAGCAGCCCCATCGTCCACATTACGGGCCCCTTTTGTTTCTGTGTCATCTTTTTTGTTGTGAGGAACAAAGGCTAACAGGGGCCTGCGTCCTAATCTTGCTTTTCCAGTGTAATAAGCTGTCTGGATCCTGAAGTGGTTCGTTGTGTCTTCGCTTGTTCTGACAGTCAGGTGTCGGCCTTGTCTTGTCTTGTCTTGTCTTGTGCGAGTCTGGTTATCTGCTTCCAAGCTTCTGGCTGTGGCCAGAAGTCTGTCTCTTGTGGATGTGAGCTGCTTCTCCACTTTTCATCTAGGAGTCTCAGAGCCCCGTAAGGCCACGGGTGTCCCTCACCGTGCTCTGCCTCCCCACCAGCAAGGCTGCAGACCCCTTCTCCGCCTCTAACTCTGTCTAACCTGTCCCTTCCTTCTTTCAGTCTAGGGTTCACATGACAAGATGGAGACCCCCTGAATTATGTAAAATAGGCTTTCTATTTCTAAGTTCCATAAACCTGCAGACTTGCAAAGTTTGATTGCCCTGTAAAGTAACAGTCACTGGTATTGAGGATCAGGCATGGCTATTTTGGGGGGTGTATCTTACCAGCTACAATTGGCAAGAATGTTGGTGTCCACCCAGACTAAATATGTCATACAGTTAAGGCTCTTGTTTTGACTAGATGCTTTCAAAGTTTAGCTCTCCAGCTCTCTGAAAACTACTTAGTACTATTTTATAAAGCTCCTCTGAATACCAGAATCAGTTTTATTTCCTTTTTTTTTTTTTTTTTCCTTTTTTGGAGGAGGAGAGTGGTTGAGACAACCACTGGGTAGTTAAGGCTGGCCTGGACCTACTATATGCAATTCTCCAGCTCCTGCCTCCCAAGTACTAGAATTATAGGTGAGCACCACCATACTCAGCAACAGATCTGTTTCTTGCAACTGAAATTCTCACTCATACAAATCCACATCATTTTCATCTCTGTTGACAACTTTTGGATGACATTTCCTGGAGATGACATATTTTGCCAAGTAATTATAGTCCACAATGCACAAACATATTCTTCATAACTCTCTAGTAGAAATAATACCTTAAGGTACAAATCTTTTTCTTTGCTGTTGCAGTTCTACCTGAAACTTGTAATATTAATACCTATACCTATGTGACAAACTATTTCCTACACTCCTACCTGGCTATGATATAATAATACTGTTAAGAAAGCAGCTACCCAAAGATCAAGGCTTTGTCTGGACTGAAACCTGGTTATCCTCCAAGGGTTTCATTTCCCCTAAATTCCCCCAGGCAGAGCTCTTTTACTTCCCTATCCTCCTCCTTCACACAGCAAAGCCTTACAGCACTGCAGTGTTCTCCTTACTCCCTACTGGTCTTCTTTACCTTCTGCCTTCGTCCAGCACTATCCCAGATCAAGCCATGAGAATGTATCAAACGGCCATGCTCCTTGTAACTGTTATCTGCAGACATCTTGCTTTTTTCCCATATCCCACCTACAGAAGTGATTTCTGCTCAGAGTTCATCTTCTTAATGGAGCCTTGCCTAACACCTTCCTGGGAGATCACTCTACTTTGCCTTCATTTCATCTGTTCTTTATCATCCTGTCAATTTAATTTGCAGCACTTGTAGTCTCAAGTTTGTAAATTAATTATTTAGAATATTTTTATCAACATTAAAATGAGAGGGTTCTTGTCAATAGCATAGGTAACTGCATTAGTCAGCTTTCTGTTGCTGTGACAAAATACCTGAGGTAAACAATTTAAAAGGAAAAATGACTTGTTTTGGCTCATGGTTTCAGAGGTTTCATTCCATGGGTGCTTGTTTCTGTTGCATTTGGACCTGCAGAGAGGGTGAATATCATGGGAGAGAGTGTGGGGCTTACTCTATGGCAGCCAGGAAGTAGAGAAAAGGAGGAAGATGCCCAGGTTCCAACGCTAACGTCAAGAGCACACTCCGAGTGACCTAACATCCTCAACTGGACAGCCCCTTTCAAAGGTTCCACCACTTCCCAACTGTGCCATGGACAGGGGACCTTTGGGGATGCAAAATATAACAGACAAGCTGCGTGCCCAGATCTCTGCCTGGTACTTTCATGAAAATTACTTGCCTAAAGTGTTTTAGAGTAACTTTTTAGTTCCACGAAGTGCTACCTTAATATTTTATCCAAATGGTCATCTCTCTTAGTACTATTGATAGAATAATATGTTTCCTCTTCACTAACACGTAATTTCATATTACTGAGATGAGGGCTGCTTTACAATTTCTACTCCATCACGTGGATTCATTTGTCTGATTATTCTGCCAAAGGCAACCTGTTTTAATTACTGAGGCTTAATTAAGCTTGTCATAAGTGGTAGGGCTGTTTCTTCTTCCTTTCAAGCTTTTCATGGGAAGTCCTTTAAAATCAACATTACAATTCAGATCATCGGGGCATGTCTGTGGTAGAGTGACAATGGAACAAATCATGAATGAAAGAAAAAAACTAACTTGAAAGACTTTATTTATTTTTGCAGTACTGTGGTTTGAACACAGGAACTTCACCCGAAGCTGTAGCCCCAGGCACCCTCCTGGAGTTTTTATTCTGAGGCACAGTCTCACTAAGTCACTAAGTTGCCCAGGCTGGGTGCAAACTTCCTGCCTTTGTACCTAGAGAGCTGGAATTACACAGATGCGCCGCCACATTTGGGACTTTTTAAACATTTACTGGGTAACAGAGTCTCACTGCATTTCCCAAACTGACCTCTAACTTGTGATTATCCTACCTCAACTTACTGAGTATCTTGAATTACATCTGTCACCATGCCTGGCTCAAATTAAACTTGATTCTATATAATTTGAAATTCTGTATGCCATAGAACATAGGAAACAAACTTAGGAACAATATTTGTACCTTCTGAATCAGCGTATGGGCAGAGGCAGGATAGATGTGATGACCCCATCCCTGGACAGGCCCATCTCTGTCATCCAGCTGCCTCCACACCTGCCAGGAAATGCTCAGGGCAAGGGCACAGATGATTTCTTTTAGGAAGACCAAGAAGCCAGTCTGGGAAAGAAAACAGGAACCCGGAACACAGTCAGACCGCAACACATTCACCCATCTATCTGACCTGTAGACTGGACAGAGGAGAAAAGTGAAACAGATGTCTGGAAGAAAGTCCCGCAGTCCAGCAAGGGGTGCAATGGCTGGAACGTGAGCAAAGTCCCCCTGCACGGCCTGCCACCCCAGCCTTGGAGAGACCTCTACGGGATGAGGAGACACAGTAGCCAAAACTCCAACTGCTGAGGACTCTGAAATATGGTGTGGGACACCTTTTTGGGAAACCTGGACAAAGCCATAGAGATGTCTGCTGCTGGCCAGGCAGAAGGCAGAGCCCCCTGGAGATCCAGGCATGGGGAGGACACAGTCTCCTGTCCAGGGCAACAAGATGGAAGTGGCTGTCCTGAAAGTGGCCGGGGTCTGGTTTACTGTGACAAGGGGAGCCCAGAAATGCTTGATCAGAGAGGTGCAAATTGTGGATTTGTTGAACATCTAAAGGTTTTTAATTGCCAGTGGGTAGAGTCAAACACCCAGGGATTACAAAAAATAGACAAGTTAATATTATCGTTAACATAAAAGATGTTGTTCACGGAAACAGTGAAGACTGACTTTTCTATGGAGTGGGGGAACTGCTGAGGAGATTAACAAATAATTTGCTAGTGAAGAAATGCGGCTTTCTATTGCATGATAAAAATAACTGATTTAAAAGTGAGCAAAGAAGTAAAAATTAACATGAGAAAAGACATTATATTATCAACTGAGCCAAGATACGATAAATGTTAAAACTTGATAGGGCAGCTGAACTGGAGAAGGCCAAGATGTTTCAGCAAAAGTAAAAGCAATATGAACTTCCTAACCAAATGTGTGACAATAATATAAACCTCCTAAACACGCTTCTGTCCTTGGGTATAGTAGTTTTCATTCTTCAGAATGAACCAAAAATCAGAGACGGACACAAGTATTTATAAAGATGCTTATTGTAACAACTCTATAATAAAATATGGAAAATAACCTAAGTGTACAGAAAATGGCTCAATAATTAAGATAATATAGTAAGCCTTATACTGTAATTAAAACAACCTTTTAAAGTAATGCTAGTGATGTTAGTTGCAGAATATCTAATGTCCAACAGAACAACAAAAACAAAAAGCATAGCACGGTTACTTACAAGCCATAAAATCACTGAGCTGTACCTCAGGCATTTCCTGGGCCTCTGAAATCATTTTCATGGGTGAAGAAATTAAGGCTCAGGAAGGGAATTTAAAATTGGGAGGATAAATGACTTTCCCAAAGTCACAGAGTTAGGAACAGAGAAATAGGGAATTCTAGATCTTCAAGGTCCTATTCCATGCGTCTGAAATTTGTTCATGTAGATTTCTTTACTCACAATTTGCAATCTTGAAGAATTTCAATCCCTTAACTGCATCACCGACCCCTGCCCTGTGTGTGTGTATGTGTGTGTGTGTGTGTGTGTGTGTTCATTAGATTTTCCCTTATCAGACTTTCATGTCTCTAGGTCACACTGCCTTATCGCCAAATGCTTATCTGGCTGAGTACAGGGGATTTAAAAAAACTACTTTACATCTTCTCTCTTCTAAGTACTTTTGTTCTTCTTATCTGCACTGTACATTAACACTTTAAGAGATGCACATTCTTAAAAGAAATGTCTCTAAGCCTTCTCAAACTCACAATATGGAAAATACCACTATTACCTATCATTCTCTCCATAAAACATCCTAAAGTGTAACTTAAATTTTAAGTGGCCTCTTAGACAATTAATGATTCTATGAATTCTGAAATCTTTTTATAAAGCTATTAAAATAAATTCCAGCAGAAACGATTGCTATAATAGTTTCCCAGATTGCTTACGCTGTATCTCCAAAGAGCATGATAATTCTCATGAGTTAAACTCACCATTTGATTCCTAAATTTTCTTTCTTTCTTTTTTGTCTGAGAAATTAACTTTTATCCAAAAATTAATAGTGAACTCTTTTCAAGGACATTTTTTTCAAAAGAAAGAAATGTGTTTCAGCGCTCTGAGGAGTGTTTTGTTTCTTTGTTTTTAAGCCAAGCATGAGTCCTGCTGACTGTGCAGTGTCTAAGAAGGAACAAGTCTGTCTACTCAACAGATGAGCAGCACAGCCCGTCCGGGAATCTGAAGCACAAATCCTGAGCCTGGAGAGTTACTAGGGACGGGCTGCTCTCCAGTTGCTGACCTTTCACATTCTCCACAGTTGCCAAGCCAGTTCTGTTTTCTTATAAGTTTTGATTCCCCATGAGACGCTTTAGCAACCTGCATATTTTTAAATGATCTGACACCTGGGGTACCATCTTCCAATGAGCCCAGCTGGATCCGTGTGTCCCCAGACATACACAATGCTGAACACAGGACAGCCACTCAGGTCTGACCGGTGAGTCAGATGCCAGTTCTGCAGATGCAGCCAGTCCTGGCATCAGCCAGCCGAAGAGAAGGGCACTTGGGATAGCCTCGTGGGTCCCAAGAAACCAGGCATGTCTTCCCAAAGCAAGTGTTTTGATCTATCACAAGAAATGGAAATGCTCCGTAACCTATCAGGTGCTATTAGCAATGAAAGGCAAACGACAAAAATAAAAATAAAAATAAACTAGAAAGAGAATTGTGTCAGATAAGGATATGGAAATTTGCATTGCAAATGTATAGCTAAGGACTGAAATCCCACTGTTTCTTACATGAAATACAGGATTCTTTTTTCTTTTAATTTTTAATTTTTTTATTTAAATGAGACTAAAACCAAGCAAAATAAAACAAAATAAATCCAGTCAGGACAAAATAGTATAAATTGCACAGGATTTCAAAACAAGATAATAGAAAATCAACAATGACTACCATAATGCCTCTTGTTTTCTTCAAGATACCTTCCCACACTACTGAACATAGCAGAAATCAAACAAAACAGACAAGAAGACTTAATAAAAATAAAACAATGAATGCAATAAAAGACTTCAAAAGAAGGTAATAGCAAATCCAAAATGGTTACCATAATGCATCTTGTTATCTTTGAAATAGCTGCCCATGCCATAAGATATAATAAAATCAAACAAGATAAAACCAAACCAAACAAAACAATAAAAAAAAAAAAAAACCAGGACTTTGAAACAATAGGGAAATAACAATGGCCTCTGTCCTCAGAAGGAGCCCCCATAGAGGGCACACTGCATATTGTTGTCCTCTGAATAGATGATCACACTGCTGGCTTTAGGCCTGCAAAGTCAGTGAAACACTAAACACTACAAACATTAAGTTGTGTTTTACCTCATTAGCTATCATCACAGCCGGTGTTTCTCCAGATCAGCTGGTCAGTTATGGGGAGAGGGAGCTGGCTCTTCTTGTCTCCCAGCCCACACACCAGAAAGGGCTGGCTTTTTGTTCCCTCCCCACAGCCATGAATGGCGCTGGTCTTTCTTTTCTCTTCCCTTCTTTCTCTGCTTGCCTACCTCCCTCTCTCCGTTTCCCTCTCTGCCTCTTTCTCCTCTATCTTTCCTTCCTTTCTTTCAAGGTACCGTGGATTAAACCCAGGGTCTTCACCATGATCTACCTCCTCCACCCATTGTGATTTATTTTATTTTGACACAGGGTCACACTAAGTTCTCCAGGCTGGGCTTGAACTTGGGATCCTCCTGTCTCAGCCTCCCAGAACGCTAGGAACACAGGTGTGTGCTCTAGCGCCAACAGTACAGTCTTAAGAGGCACTCCCCGCCTCTCTCTTTTTTTCCAGGCAGGCGTTTACCCCACTGAGCTAAATCCCTGGCCCTCACAGTCCTTTCTTGCTAGCAAATACCAGGTCAGAGCTCTTAACTGCAGCACCCTTGGCATGCTGAGGGTGGCGCCAGAGCCCAAAATGAGACTCTTCTCCCCCAGCTCAGGGCGGCTGTGCTGCCTGGTCCGGCACACTTCGCACTTGGGACAAGTTACTCATTCTTTATTTGAACTTAATCTTGAACATCTTTCTATCTTTCTGGTGTAAATTCACTTTTGCTAAGGGAACATTTTAAAGATTATTTTCCTCATGATATGACGAAAAGCTCACCAGCTGCTAACAAGTTTTTGAATCCGGTAAATAAATCTCCGGTAGATTTCAGACAATACATGCCAGTGTGTCTTCCCACCGTTCCCACGGGCACTCAGGAAAACACTCGCGATTTCACCCCGTCAACACGCCTCCAGTCCAGCCACCTCTCTGTTCCTCTCACACCCTTCCACCCACACTGCCCGCATTCCCCGACTCTGGCCTTCACAAGTGTTTTCCATTCCCACCCCCTACCCCGTCTCTGCTGCCTATCACAAAGGCAGATTGAGGAAACACAAATGCAGTATCAGGTCTTTGCCTTAAACTGCTTCAAAGACAGGCGTAGCGGTCATTCTTGCAATCCCAGCACTCTGGGAGGCTGAGTCAGGAGGATCACAAGTTCAAGCCCAACCTGAGCAACTTTGCTACTTTGTGAGACCCAGTCTCAAATTAAAAAATAAAAAGGACTAGACCTGGCTTTAGGTTTAATACACACACACACACACACACACACACACACACACACACACACACACAAAGAGTTTCAGAGACCTCCAAGTGATGCTAATCAATGCACAGGATGAGAATTCCGAACCGAGCAGGCCTGCTACGGTCCAGCCCCGCTCACTGGCCTGGAAGCAGCCGCGTGCACGCCCACCACCTGCCCTGGCGGTCTCCTTCCAGGTTTCACCGCAGCTCGGCAGTGGGCCAGGGCTGAGCACAGGATGCGGGAGGACGCGCCGCCCTGCTGCGCAGGACACTCTGGGGTGCAGATTGGAGGCCCCAGTCGCGGCTCTGCCTCGCTTAGCTTTTATTTTCCCTGCTTTTAAGTCACGTTTTAACCAGGAGTTAGCGTTGCACCCTTGTGGGCTGCAGGGAGACGCAGCTCTGGCCGTGGGATCTGCAGGAGGAGGCGCACAGGCGGCACCCCAAACCCTTCTGGGGTCTACGGCTGGGCTGGCCTGCAGGAGGAGAGCGCGGCCACTCCAGCCGGCCGGGGCTCTGGGGCCACTCCTGCCTCGGCCTCACCGCGGCCTCCTGCCCTCCGCTTCCCCAGAGCAGCCTTCGCACAGTCCCTGGGTTCCGAGTTCTTAGGGGGACACGCTATCTTTGTTTGCAGTAATCGTGATTTTTGTCACTGTTGTTTGGTTTCAGGAATCGAACTCATTACGCTTGCCAGGCAGGCGCTGTGCCACTGAGCTCTATCCCGGGCGCCTGTAGTACTCATTTGTGTTTGTGATTTTACACTCGCTGGTTTGTTAAAAAGCTGCTTGGGATACAGGCTCTGCAGCACGTGGTGGCTTCTCAGTAATGACGCGTTCAGTGAGTGACTGAAGGACCGGCTACCACTTGGTGACTATTTCAATTAAAAGTTCACTTATGAAATAATACATGGTTATTATCATAGAGATTTTAATACTGTGTGTGGCAGGATAATAATCTACCAAGGGATGCCTTTGTTTATTAATTTTTTCATTTAAGAGTACAACATTTTTTATTATTCGCCCACTAAGAACATAAGGTATCTTGCACTGGGCGTGGGGGCACAAGGCAAGAGGATCAGGGGTTCTAGGTCCGCTGGGGGCACACAGCAAGCCCGTGTCGACAAAGAAACAAAAAACAGGTGAGTTATTTTACAGAAATAAAACATATTTAAAGAAATAAGTAAGATGTACACATCAGGAAAAGAAAAACTCACAAACATTTTAATAGTAAATTTACTGAGACATCCTGAGATTCCCACAAGTTACCTTTGGCCTCTACAATTACAAGGGCGCTCAATGTGGGGGCCACGAGCTTCCAGACATCCCAGACTTCGTTAGTATGGTGAACTGCTGAAGCGGATCTGTATTTTTTGACAGTCTCTTTCTTCCCCTCCTCAATTTCTCTCAATATATATGTATATATCCCAGTGTCACATGGTACCCCAATAAAACATATAGTTTTGCTTTTGTGGATCAGCTGATTAAATTTAAAACACATAAATAATCTTTCATAAGCATTTCTCCAAGTCCTGAATCTTTGCTAAACATATACAATTGCTAAAACAAAGAAATAAGAATGTTGATTCTTTAGCAACATATTTACATTTTCAACAGCAATAGAAAGGACAACATTTTTGCAACTGGGACCAGAAAAGCTTCCTTTTGTTTTCAAGTTGTTTTCAAATATCCATTGTTACCTTTGTCACTAAATATTTTTCCTCCTCTCTATTTTTCCACAGGTGTCTAGTTCTAAAAATTTTACAAGGTATTTAGGAGCTATCAAATTTATATCAATAATTTGCATAAAACATCTTGTGGGCTTGTATTTTATAATATTCAGGAAATGCAAAAATTTAATTTCTTAATCAGCAAAGAAGCACATCTTCCTTTTGTGGTCTTTTTCATTCTTTTACACCCAGAAGCTCTTTCCCCTACCCTAGCAGGTAAAGAGTAGCTGGACTGTCTTTAGGGTTTTAGTTTCTTTCTTTTCCTTGGATGCTTACCACGAATCTCATTTGTCTTGCATAGTACCAAGCCCTGAAGTTACGGGGAGACAGAACTTCCAGGAACGAGCTGAGGCTTCAGGCAGAAGATGGGGACATTTCCTCCTGACCAGGTGCTCTTCCACGAGTTACCTCGCCCATCAGGAGCCCTCACACCCACGGCAAGGGTTTGCACCGTGGAGGAGATGGACACACCGCATCCCAGAGCAGTTCTCCTGCTCCTCCCCTTGCACATGTGCCTGTCTTACTTCTGAGGACATGTTCTCGTCTGGAATGATGCTGTCTCCTTCACCCTCTAAGTGCCCATGACTCTCTTCTTAAAGATGGCACTCACTCTCGTGTGCCTGCTGATCACTCTCGTGTGCCTGCTGATCACGCTCGTGTGCCTGCTGATCACGCTCGTGTGCCTGCTGATCACGCTCGTGTGCCTGCTGAGGGCTGTACTCTGAAGGTTACTGTTAAGTACTAAGGGCCTCTTCATAGCTTTTGCTGCCTTCTGTCTGTCTGCCTTCAGGACATCACTGCCCCCTCCACCAAACTCACCTGTTACAATGTGTACAGATTTTGCAAGATACTGCAGGGGAGACAAAAGAAGACCAGTGGCTCTCAGCTAACTGCTTGCTGAATTATCAAAATAAAATCACTCTACAACATCTAACTCTCCCCTGCCAAGTCCACTGTAACCAACAATTTGCACCTTGGAAAGATCACTGGAAGGGTTGACCAGATGTACATACCATGCACCCACTGGCAGCCCAGAAAATGATCTGCTGTAAGTTGTGTTGCTCCCTACTGCATGGCAGAGACGTGCCACCGTGCTGGGTTCTGAATATAGTCTCTGGACATCACAGATCCTGCTGAAGGAGCTCCAGCTGAATTGAGCTCCACTTCTCAGAACCTGCAGCTTCCTAGGAACAGCAGCTCTTCCCACCCCTCAGCTTCCCGGGCTGGCTGGGGCCTAGGAGAGCTGTCCACTGTGCAGAACAGGATGCTGCTAACCAGGACCCACCCATTCTGTCTGCCAGTTCTGCCTTTCCTTTGCTCAGTCCCCACCCTCATTTTTCTCCTTAGAGAAAAAAGTTACCTTGAATCAACAGGATTTCCAGATTCAAGCAGTGGAGGCCATCAGGATGGCTGTAGAGGGCCATTAGAGACCTCTCATTGACACTGAGTGACTGTCTGTGACGAAGGCGGCCTGGAAGAGCAGGAGGTTTCCCCCTCTGAAAGGAGGCAGCCTCAGCCGCTGAAGATGCCTCTGCTCAGGATACAGGCATCAGCTTGCAGGGAGCCATCTGTGACCTAGGAAAGCTGAGGGATTAGAATGCAGACCTTGGAGTCAGCTCCATGGACTTTGAATCAAAACTGCCACTGGGAAGATCCAAGACCACGAGCGAGTCCAGCTCTCTACACCTCAAATCTTTAATCTCTACTATGCATTGCAGTGATGATTTATTAAGATACTCTAGCATTCCAATGTGGACCCCTGTGTTCAGTAAACACCTATCATTATCATTGTTCTTGTTTTCTGAGAGCCCAAAGCTCTGGCCCACTGAGGGCCTACTACTGACTCCCATGGCATCTGTGCATCACATAGGAGAGGGGTTTTATTGTCACATTTCTGCTTTTCTTTCTGCCCAGATTTGGGAAGCAGACAAGTCAAACATCAAGGTCATCTCAGGAGGGGACCTGAGGCTTCTGCACTGCCCCGAGGCCTCTCTTCTCCTTATGGAGGAATCCACAGAAAGGTGAGCCTCTCAATGATGTGCAGTGGTTTGTTTATTTTATTTCACTCCATCTTCTTGGGTCCAACCAGGCAGTATTAAAGCCAAGCAGAGCAGTCCAGCTATTGGGTGTTGTCAATGTGTTTAATGATTATTCGAGGGCAGGTGATTTCCATTAGAGTGCAAGTGACAGATTGCCCATTAGCTGCAAATGTGCGCTTTTCAGAGCAGAAACTCAGCAAACGGGAGTTAGAGCTGGCTCATCTGCCTCCCCAGATACATGCGTGGCCTCCCCTGCCCCAACAGCAAAGTGAATGAGGTAGTGATCGTAGCCAAGCCAGGGAACCAGGCTCTGAATGTGTCTATCACCAGCAGCTGCCCGCTCCAGCAGGAAACAGAACAAGGGTTTGAAGAGTCCTGAAACCAAGATCAATGCCGGCTTCCTCTCTAAAGAAGGAGGCAGGAAGGCCTGGGACATACACAGCCCCGACAGCACTGCTGACTTTATATGGCCACCACTTTTCTGGGCTGCTGGGCATCAGCGCATTTGAATGGGGGTAGTCTGAGGCTCTTCTGCCCATGTCTCGATTGCTGTAATGGACTTAGACCATTTGCTTAGTATCTCTCCTTAAGGGCATATTTGCAGCAAGAAAAGAAGCTAAAGAAGATATTTTGAGTAAAAAAACAACAAAGCTTTTTTAAAATGTGATTTTTATTAAATTTTTGAATCCAAGAAAGGTGATCCAGGGCCAGGTTCTCTCTGTAAGCCTACATCAGGCATCTGTGACCCAAGAAAATCCTCGGAGGAAAGGTAGCCTGGCAACCAGGGAAGCTAATGAGATGGGTGCAGGTGGCCCTGAACATCTGCCCTTCCAATGTCATTGAGAGGAGCGGAGCCTTTGCCAAGAGAGGGCCGGTCAAGGACTCTTTTGATCTCACTGCTTCTCAAGACTACATTCCCCACCTACTCTGATGAAGAACTGCAAGGACTTTTTTTCATTCCCAGGGTGAAAAAAACTTTTGCTTTGGAAAAGGATGGGGAGAGGGAGTTGACAAGAGCAACAGTTAGTCAATTCTGCCCTCTGGTGGTAAGATTTGCAAAGACCAACCTTTGCTTTAAAGCAAAGAAATTAGAGTAATGCTTGCTTGTCAAGGACGGGTGCTGACCACTACTGATTACAAGACAGTACCAGTGACCGAAGGAAGGGCTTACTTCCACAGAGATAACCGTTTTGGCTTTCTTGAAAGCAAATAGCATCTTGCACCACATTGCTACGCCTTCGCCTTTCACTCCCCCTCTCCTGAGCAGATAGGATCCGATCCTTTTTCTCCAGTGTAGAACTCTCCCAACTCCATCGGCTTAATGTTACTTAGAAGAGAGATTAGAAGATGTTTTTAAACATTTGGGAGACACAAAGATTTCAGAAAATATGCTTACTGTTCGTCCTGATGACTATTCGCCTGTTTTCCCGTCCAAATCCTACGCATTTGAATGGGTTGGGGGTGCCTCCAGCCTGCTTTCACAGATTGAAGACCAAATTCTCCTGCCTGGTTCTTAGTTTCCTCCTATATAAAAGGAATTCATAGAACTAGGAGCTGAGTAGATTTAATGCTCAATAATTTTTGTGTCATACTAATGTATGCAGCTTTTCACATTGTATTTCAAAATCCTTCAAGGTTATGCTGAAAAATAAAATAAATATATTATACAAATAGCCCTAAGTTACATACATTGTATATAAAGATAGTTTGTATACAAATGCATTTAAAATTACAACACAGATGGAGAAAGAAACATTGAAAGCGTTCAGGGAGGATTACCCTTGATGAAAAAGGGGACAGAGCCTGGTTTAGATGTTAACCATTCCAAGGTCACTTCCTCTGCCTGGTGCATGCAGCTTGCATCAGCTGGTTTTCTTTAAAGCAGGTAGATTAGAATAAATTTTATTTTTGGAAAGTCCCTCTTTCTTTAAAGTGTGTAGATTAGAATAAATTTTATTTTTGGAAAGTATCTCTGTGGTTTTTCTCTCACGAGGTAACTAGCAAACTACCATGCTGTCCCCAAACCAAAGACGGAGCTAAAGGACAGCTCTTTCATCTGCAAAGCCCGCCAGGAGACAGGGCCTGGGGAGGCCTAGCGAGTGAGCATGCCAGCTCCACAGCAGCTGATCCTGAAAACAAGGCTTTCATCTCCTATGCTGGGGGTGACAACTGTTTTTCACCTAAGCTTCGCGTTGGGACTCAAACACATGCACGGTTCATGGTAATTAGGATTTTGGAAGCAGATACTCATAGCACGCGTGGGAATAATGCAGCCAGCCCCTGGGACGATGCCGCGATTCTCGGCAGCCTTTTGATGGTAGACCAGCAGTTCCAAGCAGGAGCAGTGAGAGAGCGGCCTGTGGGTGACTTGGCAGTCACCACCCGCGGCCAGGCCAGCACTGCTGTGGGCGCTGCCAGTAGAGAAGGCCCACGGCGGTGGCCCTTGCCCCCTCCTGCTGCTGACCACTGGAAGCCTTCAGATAAAAATCACCAGCTGGGTCCTCAGCTGGGCTGATTGCTAAAGAAACTGATTGCTAAAGAAACTGATTGCATTACTCAGGGTCGTGAAAAGGTTTGTCTGACTCTCACAGAGCCATAGAGATCATCCTTTTTAAACCCCCATGGTTATCAACAGTTTAATTTATCCCTCCATTCTTTCAAAAAAAAATAGATTCTCTGAAGATTAACAGTAAGCGCCTGAACAGAACGCAGGTCTGGTGTGAGGCCGCAGGAGTTCAAAAGCCCTGGGTCTTACTAGAGGACCGGACGCCCTCTCCCCGTTTCTTACTTTCTGCTTTCATGTCCTCTCCCCAAGTGTGTTCCTCCATCTTATTTTTAAAACAACAACAAAAACAAAAGACAAAAAACAAAAACAAAACAAAACCGCTTGTTCATCACCTAATTCCCTGTGAAACAGCGCCACCTGCTGGCCCATGAGAGGAAATTCATGACTTTGCTCACCAGTTTTGAAGACAGACAGTTCTCCAAACATTTCAGGCTAAGACCAAGTCAAAACATTGAAGGACTTTAGGAGGTTCTTCCCTTTGAACTAAGCGAATCACCCAAGTATTCCCATGCCCTTGACACCCCCAGAGACACAAACGCAATTCAGAAACACCCAGAATGAGGAAAATTCTGCATTACTGCAAAATGCAAATTAGTGACAAAATTCATGAGTGAAAACCAGAAGAAAATTCTATCAATCTATGTATGTATCATGTATTAATAGAGAAGAAAGAATAATTTCTCTGACAAGCTAGTTATCATATTTCTGATCAGACCATATTGAGAAAGAGGCTCTGGATTCAGAGACAGGGGCTCAGGTAGCCATGTTCCTCCTGTGACAGTTCTAGACGAAAAAATGACCCAAAAGAAATATAACTACATTCCAAGCTTATTTATTGACACTTCTTCAATTCAAAAAGTCACTCAGAAATGATGCTTCTTCCTTACTGGTTCATTTTTAATAGAAACTATTTGGGGAATGAGATCAGACACTGAAATATAATGTTTACTGTTTATTAAAGACACCACCAGAACTATAAAAAGTTCCTGGCATGGGCCAACCTGGAATATCAAAAACACCAATCTAGCGTCCTCAGTTCACTTATGGAGCATAAGAAACTTGTCCAAAGAGCCAACCCTTCAAAAGCATGCCAACAAATTTTACCAAAAAGTATGGATTTTAAATATAATTATTAAGTGTATGATGTCAGAGCTACTCACTTCTAAAAACAAATCTGCTGTGACAGATGCACTACTGTGGACATCCAGCTACTGGATTAAAATTCCTGCATTTGCTCATGGCCTGTCCAGATAGAATGGCCCCCTAGTGAACAGCTTAGGACACAGCACAGTGGCTTTTCAAATAGGTCTTAGACTTAAATATTCACACATCGATCATATTCCCTCAAAAGTAAGCTCTCTCCAGAAGTAATGACGATACTGTTGTCATGTTGAAGAAAATATGAGGTTAATTGGAGCAAAAAAAAAAAAAATGTAAGAAGCCATAAGGTAAAGCCTTACTAAGTAAAATAGTTCCACACACAATCTTGGGAAACTGAGGCTTTCATCTGTAAGTAGCATTTCCAAAGGGATGGATGCTTTCCAGCCCCAGAGACAGGAGATTGCTGGGCATTGAGAGTCCCTCTTCTGGGGAATCACAACTGCCCTCAGCCCTGATTTTCCACTTATTCTATTGTTGAGTGGTGAGTATTTCTAGACTAGTTTTTAGACAATGGTGTACATCATCTTTAAAGATAGGAAATAAGCCTTGGTTTTTAGGAGTACAAGAAGGAAGGGTTGTAATATTAAATGTGTAGATTTATGTCCTTAAAAAGGCAACATTGTAATACAATTTATTGCTTTCAAAAGAGTATAAACACACACACAAATACATATTCATGGTGCTATAACATAAACATTTAAAAATAAAGATCTGATTTTTCTTCTCCAAATACTGCATACCTCATGAAGAGTGACACAGTCACACAAACACACAGACAAAATGAACTGTGCACACATACACAGTGGATGGTACCACATTCAGAAAAACAA
This sequence comes from Cavia porcellus, assembly GCF_034190915.1. NCBI lineage: Eukaryota > Metazoa > Chordata > Mammalia > Rodentia > Caviidae > Cavia > Cavia porcellus. Next base: position 43,660,447 of record NW_026947512.1, read on the forward strand.
TTTGCAGCAAGAAATGAGAAATATAGTAGTTTGATGTGGCATCACACACCTGCAATCCCAGCATCTGAGAAGCTGAGGCAGGAGGATCACCCTGAGTTCGCTGAAGCCAACCTGGCCTACACTGAGCTCAAGGCCAGCATGAAGTACATGAAATATGTAACAGAACCCTGTCTCAAAATAAAAGCAAAGAGACGTGGGAAACGAGAAGTGTGGCTGGCTTGTGTTAATTTATTCACACATTCAGGAACTACTCAAGTTCATGTGATTTTCCAAGTACGAGCAGCGTTCTGCAGATGGGAGAGACAAGCCTCAGGAAAGAAAGCGTAATGCGGCAGCAGTTCTGAATGACACTTACACAGTCTTCCAGCCACACGGAGCGGAGCTCATCAGGCTCCCAAGAGCCACGTGATTTCCCAGGCCTTGTCCCCTCCTGTTGGACCATTTCTGAAGTACACAGGTAAGCCTTGTCCTCCACTGGCTTGTAAACTATCACCCGCCACCCACAGGCGCTATAAGACATGACATTGCGCCTATGTTAGAGAACGCCAGAGTGAGTGACTGTCCCTCAGGCTGACATCTGCCTCTGTTGGTCCAACGGACTTAGGGACAGGGCAGGAATAAAGGTGCAGAAAAACGAGTCCCAGCCAGAAGGGATGAAGAAAGCAGGTCTATGGGCACAGTGGCAGCCAGGCTGTGATCACACCCGCGAAGCTGCCTGTGCCATCACTGCATTCTATGAGATGCCTTTCTTATTTCAAGGGAAGCAAAAGTATTTTTTTTTCTATTTTAAGGTATTCTTATCTAAAAAAAAAAAAAAAAAAAGAAAACAGCTTAATGATCTGATGTATTCAGAAATAATGAAGTGCTTACTGTAGTCAAACAAATTAGCATACCTGTTACCTCAGAGTTACCTGTGCCTGTGCCCGTGCATGTGTGTGTGTGTGTGTGTGTGTGTGTGTGTGTGTGTGTGTGTGTGTATGTTTGTGTGTGAGTGTGGCTAGTGCACCTCGAATGTACTATACAACTAACTAGGTTTCGTGTCATATACTAGATATTTAGATTAATTTTCCCATATATCTGCCACTTTGTTTAGATAACTTTATTTTGATAAATAAAAAACCTTGCAGTGTTTCTCTTCCATCCACCTGAGGCTACACTGCCCTCTGGGATCCAGAATCCACCCAGTCCCGTACAAATCGATTTGATATCAATGCATCCCAAAAGCTGTCTTGAAGTTGTTTGACTGAACAAACCAATTAGGCAGCCTGATGGCCACAGCCTCAGTGAATGTGATTTCTCTGAGATCACGGGGAAAGTCAGCAATCACTGGATCTAGAATTCTCTCTGGACCATCTGGGCTCTGGGTTCCACCCATCTCCAGTTGCTGATGAATGTGCAACTCGTGAGCATTTAGTGTTTCCAGATTATCACCGCGGCACTAGAAACGTGGCATCCCGGAACTGTTACCATGCCGCCATGACATCATAGAATCGCCTCCCCATTCTGTCTCCCGATGTTTTGAGCTAAGCCACAAGAGGAAAGTGGGACAGAACTGGGGGAAATGGGCTGTAGGATTGAAATTCAGGCAGCATTTCTTCTGTCGTCCTTCGTGACCTTCTTTGGTGGACTTGCCATCTTATCCCTCTTCAGATTAATCAGGAGAATCATCAAACACAGGGAACGCATGCAGAGAACAGGAATCGTCCTGGTCAGTTGCTTTATTTGGGACCACTCATGGGAGAAGCAGAGATGGTTCTGGCGTATGCCTGTGTTTAACCCAGACTTCCCTGGGTTTCTCAGGCTTCGTCTGGTGTTCGTGAATGGGTGGGCTGCCATCCTAAAGTGGCCAGGTATGAGGCAGTGCTTCCCACGACTGGAGGGTCAGTGTCCAGGGAAGGTAATGAAGGTCAGGCTAGAAGCTGAGGACATTGAAAAAAGACATGCTCATAGACATGGTGGCTGCCATGTTTACCCTTATGAAAACAGTCAGAGGGGCTACTATAAAGAGAGGAAAAGAAGTGGTTTCTTCCTACACAGGCACAGCATACCTGTGCCAGCTGCTCTCTTTATTCCCAAACCAGTCTGCAAGGGTTGCTGATGGTGAATAATAACTGTAATGAAGAGAATAAATGATAGCTGCCCCAGATGAGGCACCACTTAAGAGCTAGAAATAAATGTCTCAGACACTACCTAATGACTACTAGCAGAGATCAAAGGTAAAGGGTTTTATCAAGCCTTGTGTAAAGGTTCCCATTGTTGTTTAGTAATTTTGGGGTTTTTTTCATTCAAATAGATGACAGTAATTTCCATTATAGAACATGTTTTACCTGGCATCATCATGAATATGGAAAATTTTCTTAAAACGTTTCTCTTCACATAAATGAGTGACATAAGTAACATAATTTATAACAACTTGGTACATTTTTAAGGTGGTTGATTAAAAGCAATTTATTTTTGACTTTAAAAAAGTACCCCATTTTGAAGCTCATGGGTTTGTTTCTGAATTCAGACTATTAATGATTATTTCTGCATTAAAGATTTTAGGAAACATCATAAATTTCAGGAAAATAATTCAAAGACACTTAAGAATGAGGAAGTATGATAAATCTCACTCTGGGTTTTCACCTCCTTTTATTTGCAAATGTATGCTGGAATTTATAGAAATTCTTCTGCTCCAGGAAATGTTTTTCTTTCCCCATTGTAGGTATTTTACGTGGTTACAAAACTATGAGAGTGTGTTTGTCAACTCACATTTCCTTTGACTGTAATTTGTGTCTGTATTTCAGTGTAGAGGTGCCTTCTGATTTCAAGTATTAAGTGAGCATAAAATGTTAAGACGTGGGGTCAGAGCGTCCAGCAACTATACAGTTCTGCTCTTGGGATACTGAGGAGTGTGATGCATGCTGAGTGACTTCTCAATAATTAGCAATATTTAAATGAATTGAGAGTGTTATACTTCTCTCTAAGCCTCTGGAAAAGTTGACCAAACCCAAAATTGTCATAAAGTCAGATATTATGAAAATGCCTTTTGAAAATTATTTGGAGAGCTATCATTTCTCTATAAATGCATTTTAAAGAATTCTACAACCACAAGTAAGATTTTCTTATTTCTTGGAGCCAGTTTGTTTTTGCACAGACGTTACCTCTAATTATAACATGAAATTCAAATGAGTGCCCCATACTAATGTCATGCTAAATGTTTTTTTTTTTAAATTATTCTTAAACCTCTCAGAAATGCTCATGCTGAGTCATGTGTAGGAGAAACAAGATCATTAATCAGAATATGAATTCCTAAAAAGTCTTCTAGCAAGACTTTTTTTCCTACCACTCAGTAAATAACAGCATAAAAATTAAGTCTGAGTGAAACTGATTAGGTAGCCCACGGCCCCCGCAGTTCCAGCTGCTCAGGAGGCAGAGGGAAGGGGATCCCAAGTTTGAGGCTAACCTGGGCAACTTCCTGAGACCTTGTTTTGAACTAAAAAATAAGCAGAGCTGGGGATGCAGTTGGGTAGAGAGCCCCTGGGTTTGATCTCTGGTACCATGAACGAAAGAGAGAGAGAGGGAGAAATGGACAGAAAGAGAAATGGAAGGAGGAAGGGAGGGAGAGAAAGAGAGAATGACAGAGAGGGGAAGAAAAGAGACAGGGAGGGAGGGAGGGAGAGAACGAATCTCCCCAAGGACTCGGTGTGACAACCCTGCATCAGCATCTGTCTCCCTGAAGGTTCTGGACCTTACTAAGACAGATGGATGCTCTCTCAGACTCCTGTCTTCCCTCCTTTTTTGATCTTGGACAAGGCACTTAATTTCTCTATTCTTGATCTCTTTCTCAAGATAGAACTGATTTAATCACACCTACTCTGCCTGCACATAGGATTACTATAAATTTCACATGCAACAGGTAAAGCCGTTCTACACGTATGACAGAAGATTATAAATTCAGGAGACTGTGATACCAGACAAGGAAGTAAAACCAACCAATTCAAAATTGTTGAAACTTTCCTTAACACTTCCTTTTAAAAAGTCTGGAGTAATCCCCTAAAAACCACTGAGTTAGCTTTTTGGGATTTGCTCATGTATTTTGTTGGAAAAATGTGAAAGCACTCATTCCTAGAGCAAAAAGAAGCATTCTACTTCCCGTGTTGAACATTACACTGAAGTTAGTTTGAAGGGTCTGGGCTGAGGATAAGCAAGAAAACCAGCAGAATTTAAAACTGTGCAGAAAAATTATACAAAACCAATAAAGTCCATTTTGCACTCTATTGGGCAGAGACTTCCCGTATCCTCTGGGTCAGGCAGGGCAGAGTGATTTCTGGCCAACACCATGACACCCGGAGCTACAGCTCACTCTGTCAATTCCCTTCTCTTGCTTATAGGAACTCTTCTCATCAAATATCTTTATTTATAACCCATTAAGAAGACTTTATTGTTATGGAGTATTTCGCAAACAAATAGAAATGATGCTTTCGGCCCAGACCTTCGTGGGACAAGTACTGGTAAGTGCACGCTGCTCCTTAGCTTGCTGAGGCGTTCTACCCCTGAGCTTGACAGAGCCTAGAAAGGTCCTTCCTACTAAAGGGAGCATTGTGGGCTCCCCGGTGGTCTTACCTAGTTGTTTGTCTCGCCTTCCTCTGGCTGCTAATCCCAAGCATTTCCGGTTTTTCTCTAGAATGCATACCATTACTGAGCACTAGATTTTTATATTTATTGTCAGTTTATCTGTGAGAAGGGCAGCATTGTTTTAAAGGTAAAGGTTGTGGGCATTTTGTTTTCTTGTTATGTAGAAGACTGTCTGGAACATAAATCATCAAAAACCCCTCAGTATTTAAGGACCTAATCTGGCCTGAAGCATGCAGCTATTTTCTCCTCTTTTGATTCCAAACACCTCTTTTTCAGGTCTTCGTCATACACCTAACCTTTTCACCAGTCTGCAGTATGTATTGTTTTGCTCAGTAATTAAAACATGAAAACTCAGTCAAGCTCCAGGTCCCTGGGGCATGTGTTAGACCGCAGCTGCCCCCGCCCCATGTCTGTGGGATCCTTTGAACACTGTGGTTGGAATGATCTGTGCGTGTCTTCCCCAGTACACTGTGAACTGTTGCAGAGAACAGGAGACTGCCTCATGGGAGTATCTGATCCTCTGCCGGAGTAGCAGAGGTCCCAGAAATGAACCCCGTGCTGATACCGCATCACTAGGTCAGTTTTATCTAAAACAGCAAGAAATAAGTCTTTAGGGAATGTTACCGTCTGATGATGATATAGTGAAAGCAAGTTTATGTTGACTACTGATTTTCCTTGGCACCTTATAATTAGTAAAACTGGCTCTTGTTTACTTGCTATTGCTTAATTCAATTGCTAAAGTTTTCCTTGGAAATATATAAATAAAATCGCTTTCATCAAAAACTGCAGAGAATGTTAAATCCCCTGAGAATGTGCATTTCCTTTCTCTATCTTTTAAATGGTTTGTGTCTTTTTTTTCCTTAAGTTTCTGTGGGTATGATTCATGGCAAAAGATTTTGTGATCCTCTCTGACTATATGAAGGATTTCTTGGTTGGGATGTTGTCAGATATTGAAACTCTCTTTGACTGTGTGAGGATAATATCTGGAATAACATTAAAGGTCTGCGGTGAAGCAGAAGGAAGTTTATAACACCTGCCGTAGAAGTGTTACACCAGAAGAGCTGGGGAAATGCATAATTATTGATTATTATCCAGTAAAAATTATTTCTTTTTTTTTTTTATTTTATGAAAGAAAAGTAAAAATTTCATGGCCAAATAACAGGAGAATAGCAATAGTTAATACACTGAGCATTGCTATCTTTAAAGTAGTTAATCAAAGTTCAAGACATGGACTCAAAAAATTCTCCAAATGAAATTAGTGCAAATCTTTCCAATGAACTACGGAAACTACTAATATAAGTATCTTATGTTTTTTAATGAAAATTATCATAATGATGGGAAAAATGTTCTTTCCACCTGCAATGGCCAATGGTTGTATAGCTGGAACACTAGAAACTACAGGGTAAAGGTCAAATTAAATAACTATTTTACTACTGAAAAACCTTAACTGCAATTCTAAGGGGCCCCCATGAAAGTGATTCTGCAAGAGTGGGAGGAGAATGACATTGCATTTGCATTCCTTTCTTTCTATCCTTCTTTTGTTCCTTTACATACTAATTACCTTAATTCCTTCAAAAATATATGTCACTTGTCAACCACATGCTAGGCATCTTCTCCATCCATCATGAAAAATTCAGCCTTTGCATTTACAAAACTTTAATTCTGGTGGGGACAGAGCCGATAGATATCAAACCAAATAAATGAGAAAAATTCAATCAAAACTGAAGGGGCAGGAATGATGTGTTGGCACATTCTCATGGTTGAGGAATTAGATCATGCTGGATACAATGGTCAGAGAAGAAATCTCTGAAAAGATCAGATTTGGACTGAGATGCAAAAACCAAAGGGAGGAAGCAATTGACGAGTTGGGGGAACATTGTTACAGACACAGAGAACAGATTTGTGGAGACCAAGAGCCCAGGGTACTGCAAGCACCAAAGGAAAGTTCACATGCTAGAGAGCATGGAGGCCAGGCCAGAGTTCTGGGAAAAGAGTGGAGGACAGTGTGAGGTCTTGGGCTTCACAAAAAGAGCTAAACTCAAATAGAATCATTTTATTCTCCAAAGGGAGAAAGCATGAGTTGTCATAATGTACTTACGTTTGTGAACTTCAGGACATACTAAAGTCTGATAAATAAGATACTATTAAAGATATACCAGGTAAATGACAATAGAAATTGATAGTTCAATTTTAATATCATTAAAACAAATTACTTTTAATAACATTAAAAGATATTAAATGATGTCAAATAACTTGCACTGGTTCCTTAAATTTCCCTACGGAAGCATGAAAATGTGAGTGGTTTAGGCAATAGAAATGTCGCCTCACAGTTCTGTTCTCTAGATGTCAAAAAGCAAGGCATTGGCAGAACTGGTTGCTTATAAGGCTATGAGGAGAAATGCTCCATGCTTTATGTCCTGGGTTCTGTCATTTGCTGGAGATTTTGCCCTCTTCTTGGTTCAAAAGCATATCAGATAGCTCCCTGTCGTGGTTTTCCACATGGTGTTCTCCGGGACCTTTGGCTGTGTCTCCATTATCCCCTCATTCAACGTCACTCATCATAATAGGTAACAGCCCACATTCATGACCACATTTCACTTGAGTACATTTGCAAAAATGTCATTTCCAAGCAAGGGCATGTTCCGAGGAACTAGGGGCTAGGACTTCAGCCTTGTCTATTTTGGGGGGACAGAATTCAACCTGGGACCTGTGTAATACTAAATGCAAAAATAAATAAATAAATAAAACACTCCAGGATATGACATCATGAATATCACTACCGCAAAATTATAATTCAAGATAATTAGTGAAAAATTACCAGAGTTAAAAATTAATATAAAATAATACCTGGGTAGTGTTGGATTTTAGCTCACCTATCTCATATTGGAACAGAATAATACTAATTTTTATTTTGACCATAAAGAAAACCAAAGAGTCTCAATTAACAGCAGGAGGCAGATTGAAATGATCAAACTCCACATTCTGAAAGCAGAAATTAAATTTTCCAGTAACTGTAATTTATTTATAAACATTTAGTCCACATAAAAAGCCTAGTTATAAAATTTACAAAGAGACAACATTCACTGAATACCATTCAATAAGTGATAAAATAAGTGAACCTGGAAAAAAAGACCCAACAGATACAAATGTTCAAATTTCTCTTTCTTAAATGGCTCTTGGGAAACTATAGAATAAAGAATACAGATAATTAAAGTATAGTTATCACATATCCCTTTGTAGTAGATAAAAGACAAAAGATAGTTTAATGTAAAACTTTAAAAAGTAATCTTGATAGACAAAAATAGATAAAATGATCAAGTTTACAAAGATGAAGAAAATAGATGAAATGAAAGCAGAAAGTTTAAAATATAGTCAGAAAATACTATATTATAAAAGAGCTGATGATTTGAAGTAGTGACAGAGAAATCAACAAAATGCCAGTCTAAACAAAGAAAAAATACATGCCTATGAAAGAATAGATGAAAATGAGAAAATCAGTAAAAATAAAAAGGAAATTGAAAGTCAATTAAAGTTGAGAAATGGATTATTTATTATGGTAAGTTATCACAACTATCCATAAAATAAAATTATCCGAATATCTGGAAATCATAAGGCTGCCCAAGACAGCATCATCACCACCCATTCCTCCTCACCCTTCTCTAAGATACACGTATGTTTTCAAGGCTCATTCTACCAAACCTTCAAGAAGTGGGTATCGCTAAAGCTAACTAAGCAATTTTACCCCAAACAAAATAAAAGAAAGAAAATGGCTAATTTTCTTTTTCCAATGAATGTTCAGTGTCAACGTCAAAGCCACTAAAAGTAACAAAATAAAAATTGCAGACTAATGTCTTTAATATTTTGGGAGATAAATCATGACCACAGTCCCAGGATAATAAGAAGAAAGGAAAGGAGGAGGTAAAGGAAGAGATGAAGGTAAAAACAGGAGGAAAAGAAAGAAGAAAATAAGAAAGAGGAGGATACACATATCAGTCACTAAAAAGAAAGAAAAAAGAGATTCTCTTCAAAACAGGATGTCTTGGAGCCAGTTGATAAAGGATCGGATACCCTAAACCATGAAATAAATCTTTCCTGCGTTAGCTTGTGAGTGTCAGTTTCTGTGGCTAACCACGGAAAAGCCACCACTCTAGGAAACTGGCACCAGAAAAGGGGCCATTGCTGCTGCTATGTCTAGACGATCATGTAGCTTAGACGCCTCTGGATCTGGTTTGCAGGAAGAATTTGTAAATCTTTGGAGATTCAGGACAGTAAAGGCCAAGCTCAGGAAGTTTCAGCTTGAAAAACAACTCCACTGGCAGTTGAACTAGAGGCCGTGAGTTCTACATTCCACAAAAATATTGTCTACATTTTGCCAATTACCTAAAATCTTGTGGTAGGATGAAATCATGGGTGGTAGGTGAACTAATCTGGTGAAGGAACTTTTAAGACAGTGCAATATCCAGGCTGCGCCCTAGGTACCACTGGCTGCTTTTACCTAGACACTGGCCATCCCTTTCTGGTATCACCTGCTCTCCTCCCTGGCTGCTATGAACTGGGAAGCTTTGCTCCACTACACCTGTGCCATGACAGCTCTGCCATGGAGTCAGCTGGCTGTGAGCTGAACCCCCTAAACCGTGAGCTAAATTACACATTAGCTGCTCTACACTGGGTCAGATATCACATCCAGCAATGAGTAAGAAGACTACTATAATATTTTTATACCAATTCCCCGTGGGAGAAATGTTCTTCTCACTTTCCAAAACGGTCTTATTTTTAAGCAGTTATTCTTTTTGTGGGGTTGGTTGTTGGTTAGTTTGGTTTAAGGTCATTATTAATCTTGTAAGTAGCTGTTTCTATGTTGTTTTGAGGCTAAAAAATTTAGAATCAAAATCATGGTTCCATACTGATAAGTGTATCTATTTTAGCATAGGTCTAGCCACTGCTTTATGTCTCAATTTGATCTTTTCATTTTCTCTGGATTCAATTTTTTGCAGGCAATCCTGGATTTTCTGCCTTTGTGTTCTGTTTTAAGTCTCTTCTGCACAAGGCATAAGCTTCTCTGTGTATAAATAATCCTCTCAGTAGATGAATAAACTCAGTAGATGAATGCAGACACCTTCCATTGTTAGCCTTAGTATCAACAAATGGAGGGTCAAAATTCATTCAGGGAAAAATATTAAAACAGAAATATTAAATATGCTAAAAGACAGAATAGGTAAAACTCTTGAAGATATTGGTATAGGAAAAGACTTTATAAATAAAACCTCGATCGCACAGGAGCTATCACAGAGAAACAACTACTGGGATCTCATCTTATTAAAAAGCTTTGCACAGCAAGAGAAACCACTAACAGAGTGAAGACACAGCCCACAATGTGGGATAAAATGTTTCCTAGCTCTTTCAGACAAAGGATTACTAGTGAGAATTATGAAGTACTCAAAAATAGCACTCCCCAATTTAAAGACCCCATCCAAAAATGAGTGTCTGAGATGAATACACACTTTTCAGATGAAGAAATACAAACGGCAAATAAATATTTGAAAAATGTTCACCATCACCTGTCGTTCAAGAGATGCAAATTAAAACAACACTGAGATTCCATCTCACCCCAGAAAGAGTGGCTATTATCAAGAAATCAACCAACAACAAAGGTTGTCAGCACTGTGGGGAAAGGAACCCTTCTCCATTGTTGGTGGGAGTGTAGACGGGCGCAATCACTGTGGAAATCAGTATGGAAACTCTTTAAAAGCTAGGAGTGGAGTTCCCATGTTATCCAGCTATTCCCCTGCTGTGTATCTCCCCAAAAACATTAAAAACACCATACCACAGCAATATATGTACGTTCATATTTATAGCACACTATTTTGTAATAGCTAGGTCTCGGAAACAACCCAAATGTTCATCAACCAAAGAATAGTTAAAAAAAAAAAAAAAACAGATGTAGTATTTTATACAACGGAGTACTACTCAACCATAAAGAAAGATAAACTCAAGGCTTTTGTAGGTAAATGGATACAACTAGAGACCATACTCATAAGTGAAATAAATCAGACTCACATGTGTGAACATGTTATCTCCCTAATGTGAGAAGCTCAAAAAATTACAGAAAGATAGATAGATACATAGATAGATATTGTTAGGGAAATTAAATGGGAATATTGCTTGGGAAATTAAATGCTGATCTATTGTACTCTGAATAACTAATTTAAAGATAAAAATATGCAATACATTAACAAATCTTACTCTCTAATTATCTTGTTTTGAAAGTTTGTTTTTTTCTCTTTAAAATAGAAAAATTCATTCAGTAAAAAATATTTTAAATATAATGTTGGAGATATGGAGTAACAAAAATTCATTTCTCGTTCTCTGTTGTTTTTCTAACAATGCTACTTCTTAAAAAGGAAAAAAATATTTGTTACAATAGATCAGTTTCTTACCACAACTTTTGAATCCATTGTTTGTGTTAAAATAAAATAAACCTTGTCCTCCACCTGAGATGAGTCGTACAGTAGCACCTTGTTTCATGAACTTATTCATGATTCTAGAAAACGGCCACATTGGTGTCCCTGCGGGAAAGGAGGGCACAGTCCTGTGAGCGCTCCCTCCCCGCAGAGTTCCACAAGTCAAAACAAACTCCGCTGACCACTTCTGTTTGTGAACAAAAGCTTTCACAAACCAAAGCTTTTGTGAACTGACATACCATGTATCTATGTTTTGTACATTTCCTCTCATTATTCTGTATTTTTTATTTAATGAAGATCAAGAATTTCTTTTAACATATACTATGGAAATATGCTTTAGTTTAGAAATCTTTATCAGACAAATAAAGAAAAGACTGGTAGGAAATATTCCACTATGATCAAACTGAATTTTTGGTAAATTATTATTTTTTAATGCATTGATCATTTGTGGAAAGCTACATTGTTTTATATTTTTATGCACATGGCACAATGTTCGAAAACACAAGGTCGAAGTTAAACACCTTCCTTTCCCCAACTGCAGGAAGCAACCGGACGAATTTCTTCCCTTAAATCCGAGCATGTTCAATACTACTGTCAGATTTATTTTCTTCAGGTGTTTATTTAGTGCACTTAACTCCTCGCCTCCCTTCAGTCGGATCTATAAAAGTATAAAATTTGTAACAAGGAGCAATGTGCACCCCTTCCAATATCATATACTGCATCACCAGTTTAGGGTGAGAATTTTCTTATCTTTTCTGTTATCAAAACGGCTTCCACAAGCTAAAGAAAAGAAATTCAAATAGACCCTGAGTGTTTTTAGGAGAAATTTCTAAATGGCCCTGCTTCCTTTCTGTGAGGACACAAGTTAGAACGGGCTTGGACTCCAGGGAAGAAAGAATGAATGGAGAGTGCCCATGAGGCTGGGTCCTGCTCGGTCCTGCTGAGGCCATCGCCTGCCTTTGAAAGGAAACACCCTTCTCCAGCAGCTCAGCCTTAGGGCCCAGGCTCTTCCCGGCCTCCGGCTCACCCATCTCCACCTCCTGTGCTAGTGCTTTCTCTTGACCAGGCTTCTGGCTGCAGGAGGCTCCGAGCAGCTCAGGTGCTCGCTTCTCCCACATCAGCATCCAGCCGGTGCTCAGCTAGGTCCAGTTCCAAGCCAGGGACACCGCGAGGGTCCCACGTAGCAGTTCTGGCCTCTGAGGATGCAGAGAACCAGCTAGTGGGCTCCTGCCTGGCTGTCCCGGCGGTGAATGCCCGGGTGGTGGGGCAGCAGGGCGGACCTGACTGGTCCCTCCCGCGTGCAGGCTCCCCCTGCTCGGAGCTGTACCTGGGCACCGGGCCTCGCCCTCACCTGGGGTGGCCCAGAGATGCCCCCAGCTCTGTCCCACCACCGAGGCAGCTCTGCCCTCCCTGACAACCACCACCCAAAAGACCTAAAAGACTGGATTCCCTGAGTTGTAGTTGATTTAGAAGAATCCTTCCTCTGAGCACTTCTTTGGCTATATCTTACTTTGACAAGTAACGCTCGCTCTTATTTTTATTAATACCCAATTTTTGTTCTGTTTTAAATTTTAATTTTGATTTCTTGTTTGATTCATGCTTTAGTTAGAGGAAAGCAATACACTTTTATTTTCTGAAGAAAGACAATGTCGGGGATACGGAGAGATCTTTCCTACTTTGGTAGAAATTTATGGTGCAAGGATGACACTGCTTTTATGATTTCTGCTTTGTGGAATTTAGGAGAAAGTCTTTGTCACAGAGTGCAAGATCAATTTTTACTACTTAATGGACTTTTGAAAGACTATGTATTTATCTGTTTGATATACAATATAAGCCATGTTAACTATGTTTGTGTTTTCCATACCCTTAATCATTTGTTGAATGATTGAGAGGGGCGTGTCAGAAAGCTCCACTTGGGCTATCTTAGCTTTGATTGGATGTCTTCCATTTCCGACAGATTTTGGGGTGATATATTCTACTACAGATTGTTGCACAAGGGTACTTGCTACACCTGAGCTGCTAGTGCTTTTTACCAATAGGAAATGTCAAATGTCTATTTTTGTTGCTTTCAAACATGAGCCTGTTTTTTTCTGGAATACTTTAGAACATAATATTATCCTGTAGCAGTGATTTTTTCTGCTTTTGTTTTACGCACAGTTGATCAGGATAGCTTTGCCCAGCTCTCTTGCCATCTTTTTTCATTTCCTCTTAAATGTCCTGTAGCTGGATGTTTGTTTTTTCATTGATTGATGCTTGCTTCTTAATTTACCAGAGCAATTTAATCATTCTCCTTGATTATGATCTCTTTTATTGGTCTTTAGAATATTTAGAAATTGAATTTGTTGACTAATAGAATGTGTAAATATCAATAGTTTAACTGAACAGCTAGGAGATCTGTTGGTAAAGGGGAAGATGGGTGCTGGACACACAGCCAACAACCTGCCCTGGTCTGCATTTCTCATCCTACTGGAAGGCTGAGCGATGGTGAATTTTGATTGAGACGGGCTTGCACATTCGCTCCTCCACTCATGAGTGTCTAATTCTGGGCAAGGGAAGTTTTCTAAGCTGGGCTGCATTCATATGATGTGAACATAAAGGAGATGACAGAGGTCTCACTAGAATATTGAAGAGAATTGTAAAATACATATAAGACACTCAGTACATGCTGAGTACTGACAACTGCCTGAAATTTGTATTTTTAGTTTATAGTTTTTAAATTGGTTTTATTTTTTGGTATATTTTAAAGGAGATAATTCTATTTTAATAGGATAATGTAAAAGTTGAGTAAATCATATTCATTCTGCCTCTGTACTGCTGTGTGGCTCTGTATATTTTGCATTTACATTCTCCTGAATGGCACCGTCTGATTTCCCCTGTATCATCTCTCTTCCTTCCAGAAATGGTGGCACTAATTTGAACATTAGCTCCCAATTGTCTTTGTGTGCGTGATGAGTATGTGTGTTGGGTGGTGGTGGGTGAGTTGGTGGGGGATAGCAGATGTTTAGCATCTGATAAATTCCCTTCTTAATATTTGTAAATCTGAAAGTTCCATTGATCCCCAGTTTTACCAATTTCATTATTCGACCTTTGTTTTCCTACATCTTTCATGTTTCTGAATTTTTCTTCTCTTTTTCTGGAGAATTTCTCATATTCACTTGCTAGGGATATGCAGACCGTATACTTTCTGAATCCTAGAATGTCCAAAATGTTTACTGCTTACTTTTCCAAATGAACAATGATTCCTTTGGGTTTAGAATTCTTGGTTTGGCATTCTTTTTCCTAAAGTCTTTATAAATGTTATTTCAGTAAGTTCTAGGACCTGAACTATTTTCTAGGCTCCAATCTGCAGTCTCTCCTTGGCTTTGTGATATTGGGCCAGGACTAGTAATGTGTTTTATTTTGTTTTGGTTTTGCTTTGATTTTTAAAAATAATTTTATTAGGAATATTAGCTACACAAACGAATGGATTTCCTTTTGGCAGATCAACATGTGCACATATAAACTATTTTCATCATGTTTGCCCCTCCGTCAATCCTTCACTCCTCCCTCCCCTTCCCCTTCCCCACCAGTCTCCAAATATATTGTTTTCTCATCTGTCAGCTGATTCATAGTTAGACCTTGTCAACAGGCAGTACAGCAGCTGACAGGAAGCCAGGAGAGGCAGGGAGTGTTTGGCACCTGTTCTCCCCAGATTACACAGTGTTAGCACAGTAGTAGTAATCAGCTCCATTTCCTTTCTCTTTTACCCATAGTGCCAGAAACAGGGCATCGCATGCCTTACAGGTTATTACCCCTCCTCCAAGCCTGCATCCCAACTCCAAAAGCCTCTTTTTACTAACTTTTACTATTTCATTTTTGTTGATCTCCCACTTGCTTATATATATAATTTTTTTAATCGGTACCGGGGATCGAACTCACGACTGCCTGCTTGCAAGGCAGGTGCTTATGCCCCTGAGCTAAATCCCCAGCCCCTCCCACTTGCCTTTGTAGTTTCAACTACTGCATCATTTTCTCTGCTGTGGTCCGATTCTATGCAGACTTCTAGAAATAAACTGCCTTAAAATGATTGATGTCATTTCCGCTTTCCTTGCTGGATCTTGACTGAACTGAACACAACGAGGATCATGAAATCATTCTTGTTCCATGTCATTTGTTATGATCTGTGGTTTTGTATTTTCTAATATCAGAGAGTACGCTATAGGAAATGTTTCCAAATCCGCAATGTCACTGTGTGTACGGCATCTGTCTGTGTGTCTTTTCCCCCCGCTTGACGAGGTTTGCTGGGCTTTTTCAACAGCTTAGATCTGCCTTCCATCTAGGGATGCATTTTTTTTTAATATTTGTTTTATTTTCTGGAATGCCAGTTATATTGTATCTCTTGTGCTCAGTTTCCCATGCCCTTGTTAATCATAATTTTCATTTCTGTTATTGCCTGTTGGTATTGAAGAATTACTTTATTTGTTCCCTTTTGCTTTGGCCAACCTCCTCCTGCTACTCAGCACCCCAATGAGAGTTTAATGTCTTTAGTTCCATTCTCTCCTGACAAGCAGTGTTCTAGCAAATGTCACTGGGACACTAATTGTAATTTTAAAGCCATTTGCCATGTATCTTGTGTTCTCTTTTCTGGAAAGTCATTTCTCGCATTTTCTCTGCATGTGCCTCTTGTTATCTTGAACTTCCCACAAACTGCAGTGTGTACGGCCTGCTGATATCCACAAATGAAGGTTTAGGCTATTCGGTGTCCCTTTTCAGCTGCATCTATCATTGTCTTCCAAAGACACCTACGACAAACTACCAACCAGCTAACTAGATGGAATTTTTAAAAACAGGTATTTTTAAATCATACTGTAGGTGCCTAAGTTCTAACTTTCTGTGAGGTTCCCCACAGAGACAAACAAGGGGGTAAGACTGTAATCAACAACTCCAAATGAGGCTCTTTGGACCAGGTCTCAGAATCTTCACACTGTGTATCTCTGGGGTGCTCCTTAGAAGGGGTTCCTGCTGGCCAATCCTGTCTCCTCCCCGACCACTGCTGGCTCTGGATGGTGTCTCCTCTCCAATGCATGGTGCCATGCCTTAGAAGGGGTTCTCTACTCTCCCGTGTAGCTAGATCTTCCAGATTTTGCATTTCTCACCCAAGAAACATTTGTAAGTCTTCTCAGAATTACTTCCCATTTCTCATGATTCACTGAATCCCATCTACAACCAGGAGCAGCCAAGGCTTTCTTGTGATTTGTGTGCATTGTACTGTCAGTTACAGATCATTCCTGAGTAACTTTCTTTGAGTTTGTGGCATGAGGTTGAGAGTCAATAAAACTATTTTTTTTTCTTCTTTTACTTATTTACTTCTTTGTCATGTTTGTGGTTTGGCAGGTTGTAAACATATAGCCCTGTTAGCATATTTACGGAATTAAATGTGTGTGTAAATTAGAGTGAGGTGGAATTAGAGGAGGACTTTTGAGCAAGATACACTGTGGCAGAGGTGTGGGAATGTCTGACACATTGTCTCTGGGGTTTTTATCAGGACAAACAGTGTTTGTGTGTGTCCAGGGCTCCCTCTGGGTCCTGGGAGAGAGTCTGAGGTCTCCTCCTTAAGCTGGTGTCAGTGTGGGAAAAGCATCAGGCAGAGAATGGCAGTAAGAGGGGCAGAGAAGAGATGTGCCCACTGACCGGCGCAGCCCCCCAATGAGACAGGAGACGCTCTTGTGGGCGACAGTTAACTGCTGCTTTATTTACGCGGGCTCTGGTTTATATATTTGGCCGTGACCAATCACAGGCTGCCACGAGGAAGCAGGGCGGGAATGGGACGCAGGCTCTGGCTACTATATCCAGCTGTGGCCAATCAGGGGTTGCCACAGAGTCGGCACGGGCTAATACGGAGTGAGCACGAGGTGCGCACGGGTTGGCTAATTTAAAGAGGGATGTAGCGCATTGCGGAAGCTGGCGTGGTCCTTAGTCCCAGGTGGGGTATGGTATGTTGAGCGCCTGCACCCAACAGCCCACCACTGAAGAAAACCCAGTGTGCATCAGCCTCACCAGAAACACACAAACGGGACTCTGAACTATTACGCATTAGCAAGACTGCAACTGCCGATCCATTTGTCTTGAATGGACGACTGAATGACAGCATAAATTAAAGTGTGAATAAGTGTCTACACATGTATAGGCAATGTAAAATGTGAAAATACACTCCCTCCTCCCTTCCTGCAGTAATAACTATCATGATAAAATTTATTTCAATTTATTTTAAAAAGGGAGAAAACATGGTTTCGTGGGGTTTTTTTATTATTTTATTTTCCATGACTATAAAATGGCTTTGCGCGCTCATGCCTGTCTTGGTTTCTTTTCAGGTGATCCTTGTCTTTGTGCTGAGCATTGGGTCTCTTATCATCTATTTCATCAATTCTTCTGAGTGAGTAAAGCCCTTAATCGTTTTCATCTGCGATATCACCAACTCACCCAGCTACTTTGAGATTTTTTTCTCCTCAGGGTATCACGTAATGTACTTTCACACACACACACACACACACACACACACCTATACGCACATGCTCACTCATAGGCTAATGTAAATGTGTTTAGTTGCCCCACCGGACACCAAAGAGATGTGTGTGTTTCCCCTGTGCCAGGCCATCCTGTGGACTAGAATTGATTTGATGTGAAGTTTCAAGGTAACTCTCTGGGAATTCGACTGAATTTCCAGTGGTGGTACGTGTCGGACTCACAAGGCCACAAAAACCAAGAAACTGAACTAGGTGTTGTGACTCTTGTAATCTGAGCTGCTGGAGACGCTGAGGCAGGAAGATCACAAGTTCAAATCCAGCCTGGTCAATTTAGAGAGACTGTCACACACACAAAAGTGTGTGCTGGGGTGAGATGTAGCTCAGGTCACTGTACATATCCTATGGAAACTAGCAGTCTTGCTTTGTAAATTCCTGATAGATCTTTTAGGAAAGTTTGTTTGATTTGGCCGAATCAATCCAGCTGACCTAGAGTGAAATGTTTCAAAAGCTAAAATATTGACTGGATAGATGAACCTGCAAATCAAGGAAAGCTATGTAATCTCCACAGCTCCAAATAGCCATTGAAAAAAATGGAACTGGAACTGGTCAACCCTGTGGCAGTGATGGTGGGGAATTTTCTGTTATTTTTAAGCTCCATGGTGGTCCAAAGGCTCTGTTCCTGCTGAGCTGTACTCCTCAGAGAAAGGTAATTTCCTGCACATCTCAACTTAAGCATCTGAATTGACCATTCATACTTAATAAGTTAAAAATTGCCTCCCTTCTCCCTAGATTTGTCCTTAACCGACATGGCATTTAAATGCTCACCTTTAAGCACTGTGCTTATTTTTTTCCAGCTCTATTGGAAGCTGTTCTTCATATGAAGACCAAACCATCCCCATTGATTTGACTTTCAATGCTTTCTTTAGTTTCTATTTTGGGTTGAGAGTAAGTACTGATGGGGAGTGGGAGGAAACACATAAACAGAACTGGATTGACACAAAGGGACCAGTGCGTCCCTTGGTTTCACAGTCTACCTGAACACTCAGGGCTTCACAGGTGGAGGGGGCTGTGTTGCTAACACTTTCTCTCTGCCTCTCTGTCTGTCTCTCTGTATTTCTGTCTCTATTTCCCTGTGTGCCTCTCCCTCTCTCTCTCTCTCTCTCTCTCTCTCTCTCTCTCTCTCTCTCTCTCCTCCACCCCTTGCCTTGGAAGCTAGGCCAACATGAATACATGAATGAAACCTATCTTTTCAAAACCATAACCCCTCACACTCTCTTTCTTATTAGCCACCAAGGACCACAAGCTAGCTTTACTAACAATCACAAGGTGTAGATCTGGAATAACATATCTCTGAAGATGCCACTGGTTCTATTAACAGCATAGGTCACATTTACCTGTATGAAACACTTTTGTATCTTTGTTTAATTTTTCTTACATTCACATATTAGTGAGTTGTCTTGTTCCAATCGCATTTGATGAGTCCTTCTTTCAGATCTGTATTTTAGTTTATTAATCCACTCCATGTTTGTGGGGGGCTGTAGCATCTATTTAGCTCTATATCTATTTTTATTTTTTAGAGAAGAAAAGCAAAACAGAAAAAAGTGTAGAAATAATACAGAATTTCAAAAAAGTAAGGAATCACTAGTTGATAAATTACATATTGTTAGAAGTACTTGCTCAAGTCACAAAACTAAAACATAAAAAGTGGACAATCAAACAATGATAGTACAAACTATTCTGTTTGTTGAACTAACAAAAACTGAGTACTATGGTTATCTTTCACACTTAAAAATACATACAGTTCTATCTTTTAGAGCACTTTCTTTCGTTTTCATTATTAAATATCTATTATACATTTTGGATCTTATTATTTCAATTTTTATTATTATTTTTATACTAGGGAGACAATACAATATTCACAAATATGAGTCGATTTATTTCACTTATGTGGATAGTCTCAAGTTGCCTCCATTTACCTATAAAAGCCTCAATATCATCCTTTTTACAGCTGAGTAATATTCCATTGTATTAAAATGCCACATCTTTTTCATCCATTCTGCAGTTGATGGGCATTTTGGTTTTGTTGTTTTTTGTTTTTGTTCTTCATTGTTTGTCTTGGTACCAGGGATCAAACTTACTACCTCACGCTTACCAGGCAGGTGCTTATGCCACTGAGCTAAATCCCCGGCCTGCTTATATTTTATATAGAGGAACGTATCTCATATACTCCTCATATACATATATGCATACACACAAATATACACAAATGTACAGTATGTATTTCTATGATATTCCTTTAAAACCAACCCTACCACACTGAACTCCAAGGTCTTCTTACAGTAGTAAACTCTGCTTCCTGGCATCTGGCTTTGTTAATCTGAGTAGGGAAGCTCACAGACACAGACCACTAGATGAACTATGTCTTTCTCATTGGAGATCTTTTTAAATCATGTAGAGAATTAGCATCCTGTATTAATTGAACACTCATTAAAGTTATGATATCTCTATCTATATTTTATATGATTATATGTTTATGTATGCATAAAAGAGACCAAAAGCAAATCTTGAGGTGATGAGTGAAATGTAGCTACAAAATACCATCTCATTGTGTTCACCCCAAATTCTTAAGGGTAGCAGAATTTTCAGTGTTCTGTTTTCATTTTTATAGTTTTTGGCAGCTGGTGACAAGATCAAGTTCTGGCTGGAGATGAATTCCATTGTAGACATCTTTACCATCCCCCCAACATTTATTTCTTATTACTTGAAGAGTAATTGGCTAGGTAAGCATGTGTGTGAAATCCATAGCAATATGTAAAACTCACTGTGTGTTTATAGGTACTCTTCATTTTTCCTCAGTGGCTGGCTGCCACTTTAAAGATCCCTCCCCTGAGTTATTTGGTCACTGTATCAGAAACCATATTTTTTAAGCTCAACAGCACACGCTGCCCCTAGTATGCAGTGCATGTTCAATAGCTGTTGATGGGAAGCCTGGGATCACCCGAGAGGCCAGGCTCCAGTGTCCTACTCCCTTGGCATCTTTGTGCTGGGATTCCACATGGGCAGGAATGAAGATTTCTCGTGTTTTAAAAAGGCCGCTCATCATATCTGCACATACTCAGACACATTAGGGGAGCACTTAGTTGTTTTGTGTTTTAGGTGGCCTTGGTATTGGGCAGCTGTCCTAGTCTCCTTCTTGTCCCTGAAATCTATTCCCCAAGAGCCACGACCTGAAAAGGAGGACAGGTAGGTAAAGGAGTCAGACCGCAGCTGGCTGGGCTCCATGGCAGAAGGGGCATAGTGACAGTGTCTCGTAGAAGAAAACTGCTCCAATCACGGTGACAGGAAGCAGGGAGCTCAAGAAGGAACCAAGGAGGGAGACGTACACTGCCAGATCCCATCCCAGGAAAGGACCCAAGTGCTGAACCCATTCGAGGATGACCCAGCTGACGAGGGTGGGGCCCTGGCCCAGTCCCCGTCTGTACACAGGAGCATTCTGTACACAGGAGGACGTGCCATAGTCAAACCGTAACATTAGCACTTCACATTTTTCTGTAATTTTGTATTTTTGCTTCTGTCTATAAAGTACATTGCAGTTCTGTTCCTAACTATGATTAATGACAAAATAGATAAATATTGAGGAACAAGGTATTACAGATATTGGGTCATCAAGAGTTTAGGTGGTTTGTGGCAAATTTGGTTTAGAAGAAGAATTGGACAGAGCAGCCAAAAAGTCCCTATTATATACAAGGCGTGCTTCAACACGCGTCAGAGGAGCACCACAACTGCTTAAGGTCAGCGTGATTATAATTCTTATTTCACAGAATAGGAAATACACAGGGAGCAGGACTGCTGTAGGTGGCAGTGGCTAGTAACTGCCTCGAATTAAAACCCAAATGATCTTACACCTTGAGGCTTTATGTTTTTAAACTCGAACTCAGCATTTGAACTCAGCCCATGCTCTTAAAGCTATGTCATTATGCCATTAGAACATAGCAGGGTCGAACATTCTGGGGAGAAAAGAAAGCCTGTGACCTGGCTGTGCTGTGACTCAGGCCATTCTTTATAGTGCCCTTTCTCTTTGGGCAACTTTCTCCTTTTGATTCTTCAATAGGTTTAAGGTTTTTAAGAGCTTTGCGGCTACTGGAACTCCCTCAAATATTGCAAATTCTACAAGCCATCAAGACCAGGTAAGTGCCAGCCTTTCCTGCTTGTTAATAGTTCAGATTAAGAAATGAAAATGTTAACTGGACCCAAAATTCATATCAGAATTTCCCTGTCACGGTGAAGAATCCCTCAATATCCCTGATGTTCTTCATATATTCTTCCTTCATATTACCTTACACACTGGCCAAAATCTAATCATCTCAAAGACATTATTATTTATGTTTGTTTTATAAAGCCTCAAGGTGTAAGATCATTTGGGTTTTAATTCGAGGTCCCTTGACCAATACGTACATACACATACACACACACACACACACACACACACACACACACCCCTCAAATCAGTCAGCCGATTCAGAGGCTTTCTTTCTCCATGTTGTTTTAAACATTGTGTCTGTCTCCTGGCAGTCAGAAACTTGTCCTCAGGCTTGGGGGTGCAACACGATTCCTGTGGGCACAAGAGGCTCCCATGACGTAAATCGAGCCATAGGCTGAAGGCACAGTGCAGTGGTAGGGCCTAGCAGGTAGAAGATGCTAACTCCATCCCTAGCCAAAAAAAAAATAAATAAATAAATAAATAAATAAATAAAGTCATTTCACCATCATCAAAAGGAAAGGACAAAGCCCTAACTACTTTTGAGCACCAGTCCATCCACAGTTTGAAGCAGTTTGTTCTGTTATCCACTCAAATTCTTTGCACCTCTGCATTTTCATTAGAAATATCAAACCACCAGGTAGATTTCATTGTGGAGAAATAAGGGTACAAAAAGTCATTCTGGCTGCAGGGGTGGCCTTGCCTGAAAGCTGCAAACATGCCAGCCAAACTCTAGGGCTTTCTGTGGGTAACAGGAACACTTCTGACCCTTTCCAGTCCCTGAAGCCCTGTGATGAGGTCAGCAATCTGAGTGACTCTACTCAGAGTTCTGTTTTACATGCTACTGCCTGGACTCCTGGCATGGTGCACTTTGTGTAATCACCTTAGACAACATAACCGCTCATTAAACTTATCTACCCTGACCTATGTGTTGTGTATTTTAAAACAATGTCATAGCAGCCTAGTGAATGTCACAGCAAACTCTCGAAGAAGTGTGTGCAGGCAGGTGAGTTTCAGAGCTGTGCCCCTCACCCGGATGCATGTAAGAATCAGGCAGAGGACCCTGTCATACTGCAGGGTGGCAGGTGAGGGTGAGGTTGGGGGTCTCGCAACCTCCCCAGAATACCATCACCTCTGGTCTATGAACCACCCTTTGAGTAGCAAGCGAGATCTTAGAGAATAAGGTGTCTATGTAGTTTTGGAACTTGCTGGAGGAGACCCAGGATGATCTTTTTTAAATCCTTTCTTCCTTTAGTAATTCAGTGAAGTTCTCCAAAGTGCTATCAATATTTCTCAGTACCTGGTTCACTGCGGCAGGATTTCTTCACTTGGTAAGTACCACATCACCATCTCTCATCCCTAATGCGTATGTTCCCGGAGAAGAACCCGTGGAGACCAGAAGTCTATCCTTTCTCTTTCTCACCTTACATCTTTTCTTCCACCACTACATTTATGATTAGTATGTGTCTTCTATCACATGGAAGGATCTTTGCTCCTCTTCCAACTTTCAAAATTTGCTCTTAGGGAAAGATCAAATAAGACCTATGATATAAGCAATAGGCAGTCTCTACTGGTAAGGCCTCATGGAGGTTTGGCAATTCTGGAACTGAAGTATACATTTCTATAATGAGACACCAAACCAAACCAAACTATGGATGTGGCTCATAGTAGGGCATTCACCCTTCATGCACAGGCCCTGAGTTCAAGCCCCAGCACTGCCACAAGAAAAGGAAAACCAACATCACTTAGAGAATTTCAGACTTAGAGAAAGCTGGATGGTTGTGGGAGAAGAGATGCTGTTAGAAAGATGAGCTCCTAACATACAGGACTCTCCAGAAATTACATCCTCCAGTGCTTCCTTTGCTTGCAGGGAAGGCTGGTTCCTATCTGACATAATCAGCAACAGAGTAAATGGCTTTTGGCAATGGGATGGGAACGCCTGGGCCTCCCTGCTGTGCATGGTTGAGGACAAGTCATCAGAAGTCACAGAATAAAGGAGGATATTAAAAATCTGCAGAATCCTTTGAGAATGAAACCAAACAAAACAGAAAATATAGCAGGTGTTCCTTTGACTTCTACCTTTCAAGATTAATCAAAATAATGAAGATTTAAAAAGGAAAATAAGAACTTAACTATTCTCAGTCTATCATGAAAAGGGTTAAATACCATATGACATTAGGATAAGGGCTTCAAAGAATAAGAAACCCACCTATTCCTTCCTCCACATGTCTAGCAGGAGAGAAACTTCTTTTCTGAAGCAGTGTCACAGCTAAAGGTAGATCCATGAGTTCAAAGAGCAGCATCGTAAGCTATCCCTGAGCTATCAGGGAAAAGGAACCAGCAGTGTCCCCTAGGAACTGCTGGGCCCGTCCCAGATACTAGGAGAGAAGCCACTACCTCTCCCCTGCCCGCCTCCTGCTTTCCATAGCAGTTTGAATGAGACACACTCGGGCCTACCATTATATTTTATTTGACTTCTTTATTTTTTAGTTTGTTTCCTGTTATTTATTTAATTAGTTGCTAAGTTTTTATGGACAGCTCATGTGAAAACCTGGATTTCTGAATTCTTTGGAAAAGTATGAGTCAGCATCTCTGTTCTCCCAAGGAAGGCTAAAGAGTCATAGCTGAAGAACAGCTGCCTGCTGTGTACACACAGCAGGTGCCGCGGGCTGGGCCGGCCCTCCCACTCCGCTGACTCCTGCTCAGCCTTGTCCTGCTGCAAATGCAGGTTCCTGAAAAGGCAGCCTCAGCGTGGAGGCCTGCAGGAAAGGAGCCGCAGGCAGCGGGTGGCAAAAGCATGGGCTCTGCTTCGAGCTGCACTAATTTCCACAATGTAAAGAAACCTCCAGGAGCTACAACCCAAAATAAGGGAAAGAGTAAACCTTGCTGAAAGAATATTTGGAATGCAAATCAGTATAAAAGCGATGATTGTCCCAACTCACCATCTTCTCGTACTCACAGTAATCTTGAGCGAAAATTTGATATGACTTAAAGATTGGTATTAACTAGAAAAGAGTCAATACATTGCCTAACCATGAATTCTGTCCAAAATAGTAAGGATATGTGGTAGAAGGTAGAGAGATGCCAGTGTAACTGTAGATACATAATAGAATAACTGTAAAGCCAACAGCTACATTATAATAGGAACAAAAGTTAGGAAAAAGCATTCCATATTTGAAGAATGCAAATGAATTGTTTTTGTAAACCTAAAATGGTCCTCCTAAGATTAAATGTTCCCAAACAAAAGGACACAAAAACAGCACCAGGGAGATATTTGGATCTGTCAATCAACGGGTAGACTGTGTTCCATGTAAAATGACACTCTGTTACTAATGTTTGGTAAAGCAGTTACTGACTTTCAAGGCTAACAAGGAGAGTGGAAGCAGAACAAAGCAAGGCCCATAGAAGAGGGGGAAAAAAGAATATAGCCTTGATTTCCCTGGGCACATTGATCTCTATCTGAAGATGACAGAGATGTGTCTATCTGATGTCTCTCTGTGAAAGCAAATATAACCAGTCTTGTCACAATAAGCATGCAAGCCACAACAGAACCCATCGTCCCTTTTAGAAATGTAGCTTGGTAAAATTCAGCCACAAAGGAAATGAAACAAAACTAAGAATTCAAAATGGACAAGCCATGCCCCAAACTGGTAAATGAACTTACAATACAGATGACACAGCAGGGGCATTATAGACTAAGACGTGTGCCATTGCTTTAATTGATTGTCCCGTTTGGGGCCAATGGATTGGTTTTCGTATGGTTAAGAACAAGAACTGGAGGGAAAGGTGGACCAGGAGAAGGCGGCCACTCTCTTGGCCTAGGAGCTGTGAGGGCAGTTTAGACAGAAGCTGGGTAAGACAGCAAGAATTTGGAGTACTGAAGTTGTTAACCAACTCCCAATGATAGTGAGTTAAACCTTAAAGCATTTCTCAAATTACTGAAGAGAAGATTTCAAGCCTTAAATCAATTTAATTTTAGTCTTTACAACATTTTATGCAAGGAGATTATTGAAGCCCTGCACCAAGATGTTATAAAAAGGGGGTAGGGGGTTACAGCCTCAAAGAAACTGTCCCAAAATATTATGAGATTTACAGTCCATATGATATAAACCTTTTTTTTTTAATGATATGTTATTGTCTTAAAAATACAGCAAGCACTCCTGAAGTTAGTGGAAGCAGATGAGTACACTTTATAAAAATATTTCCTGTTAGCTTGGAAGTAAAAAGTACAGGTGTACAAGGTCTTTCTTATTTTGGAGAGAAGGATTGTAGGAATCCACACACTCAAGCCACCCATCAAATTTAGGAAACAGTTCACATTTGGAACATCTCCTTTAAAAAGGGATCCAGCCCATTGCTAATTCCTAAACCAGTTCTTAACAACACAAAAAGCCTCTTTCCCCCAAGAAATCTCCAGAAAAACAGAATCCATGGGTGAAAAAAATCTCTAAAAATGGGAAGAAAGGAGGATTATATATAAATATATACAAGTATATTGTAACTTTCCATTTTATATCATACATGACACATTACAGAATACTTTCTATATAACAAATTGTATATAATTTGAATATAAATAATTATTATTCCATGTATTCAATATGAAATTGATAATCATATGATAAATATGATTTCTGTAAAATGTGAAGACTTGGAAAAGCCTCAAGAAAAATACTCAGCTTTGTTTTAATTGTGAAAGATTTTTGCATGGACCAGAGAAATAACTTGGCAAGGCTGTGTGTTTTTCCTGAGACGCTACTATTCATCTGCTTAAGCTCACTGAAATGCAGTGCTGGGCTTCTTTCCCTAGTGATGCTCCCGACCTGGTTAGGAAATGAGAATGAATGGTGACCTCTGGGTCTGAGAGCTGTGGGAGTCGCTGGGGTTTCAGAGGCAACGTTGTGCTTCGTGCATGGAGAGAAGGGGCCGCCTGCTCTTGTGAGGTGACCTCAGTACTAGGCAAAAACACGTGCCCTCGCATTTCAGCAATAATCATCATTCAGGAGAATGAGGCTTTCCAACCACAGCTCATAATTCACAAAACCTTTGTGGTTGCCTAAGAATCATTTATTAGAATCGAATGGAGTGAAGTTAAGCCAACAGTCAGCCTGCTCTTTGTAAACTATCCCTAGTGTTCCATTCAGTAGTCTTTCCTTTGTCTCTGTGGACAGGTGGAGAATTCTGGCGATCTCTGGCTCAAAGGTAGAAACGCACAAAATATATCCTATTTCGATTCCATTTACCTGGTCGTAGCAACAATGTCAACTGTTGGCTTTGGAGACGTGGTGGCCAAGACGAGCCTCGGGCGGACTTTCATCATGTGCTTGACCCTGGGGAGTTTGGTAAAGAATATTTTAGTATCTTTTGAAGATAGCTACATAAGCCAAAACAGTTCATTAATCTAGAGAGATAAAATGGTTTAGGAGTGAGGATGAAGACTGCCTCATTTTGAATAAGTGTCAGTGAAAATGCAAAGATGAGTAGATCCCTTATTTTCCAAGCTGCGTTCCCTAGAACCCATGGCACAGTTTCTTGGGGTTCAGGGGTGAGGACTGGTAGACAAAAGGAGCAGACTATCCTTATTAGCCTCTGCAGTGACTCCTGCAAACTTATCTTCCTTTGTATTTGTCCATTACATTGGCTTTTCTCCTAAAGTGAGAGAACATTTGAAATTTGGGAAGAAATTTCCATCTTGTCCACCCCGAGTGGGTGAGCACTGGGCATGAGCTTCTGATTCCAGACAAGAGAGGACCCTGCTGGATTGAGGAGTACAGTGAGAGTAAAGGAAGCCTGCCTTTTTTCATTCCTTTAAAAGCCACAATAGAGTTTTCTACTGCCTTTTCTTCTAGTCTCCCATCCATGGTGTTGTGTGTTTTCATTTCAGTCACCACTTTCCTCACACACTAGAATGTCCCAAGGTGCAGACGGCATAAAGTCAGACGCAGAAGGGAGACAAAAGTCGCTAAGTGTCAAAACTGATGGGAAGCCACCTTCTGGCATGTCTTTGGCTTTATCAGTTGAATACTGACAGCCATCTCATTAAACTTTAATGCAGTTTAGATACAAAAGTAAGGAACAAAAAACAATCTCCCTTTTAAAATTCAGTTCATAAATTCCTCTAGATGAAAGTTATATGCATCTGCTTTCTTCATTTTAGTCTGCAGATTTGGGGGTATCTTTTGTTAAAATAACAAGACCTAGGGTTTGCTGATCATTTTAGGTCCTGTTTGCAAACTATGTCCCTGAAATGGTGGAACTTTTTGCTAACAAGAGGAAATACACCAATTTCTATGAAGTGGTCAAAGGAAAGAAGTAAGTAACTTTTAAAACACACTTTCAGCAGTTTAAGATGTGTATCAGTCACATATCTCCTTCTAGTTGCCTGTTACCTAGCCAAGTTATGGAACCCAAGGTTCATTGCTGGGAAGTTTCTTCATTCACTAAAGAATTCTTTGTTAGAATAAATAACATGTAAATATGCTCTCTACTCAATACAAACTACTATATAGGTGCTTGTAAAAGTGTTAAATCAAGTATTTCAACCTAAATAGTGAGGAGTAAGGGGGGACAGAGAGAGAGAGAGGGAGAGAGAGAGAGAGACAGAGACAGAGAGAGAGAGAGAGAGAGAGAGAGAGAGAGAGAGAGAGAGATTCCCCAAAGACTAATCTTTAAATGAGAATACATGCCATAGTACTACAAGCACATTCAAATGGATGAAAGCTGGTCACAGTGGCAGTTCCTGAAATCCCAGCTACTCAGGAGACTGAAACAGTGTTCTCTTGAGCCTGGGAGTTCAAGGCCAGCCTACCTGGTGAGCAACTCTTCAATAAATAAATAAAATTAGAAAGATTGCATATATTAAGACTGTAACCCTTGGCTGCAAAGAATAATGGCAAAGGTGGCATCAGTGTGAGAGTGAATAGACCATCGCTGGGCAAACATCCATGCATAAGTGTGTGTGTGTGTGTGTGTGTGTGTGTGTAAAGCTGCAGTGGCCTTTGTGCAAGCTGGGTCGGGCAGAGTCTTCTATGATGCTTACTGCCATTCATTCATGCATGTGAAACCCGTCCTGCATCTGTTTCAGGCTGACTTTCTTGCTGGCGTGCCTCTTTTTCTTTCTCTAATCAACACATGTGACTTCATTTCAATTCTGATAACACTCAGAATTAAAATGACAGATAATGTTGTAACTCACTGCTGATAAATACTATTGGGGATGGCAGTATTTCTGTGTCTCTTGTCACTAGCTATTCTCATAGCTATTACTAACTGTCTTGTTCATTTTCACCATGAGAGTAACACTGATCACATTTCACAGTGGATTGAGTTAAGCCATGCCTCAAGTTTAAAATAATTAATGTAGTGAAGCTTTCTTAGGTAAAATTGCCCTAACCACTTGGGGCTCAGTTTTTGGTCAAAGATTTGCTACAGTGGGGAACAATTTCTGCCTTCTTTGGTGCTTCTTGAATGATTGGTTTTTCCAAAGCTCTAGCCATTTAGTCCCAGAAGGGTAATCGAGGTTGAGATGTTCTTATCCTATTTCCCTGTGGACTCATGCTATCCCAGCTACCATTATGTCTTTTTATATATAAGAAGAAAAGAATGGATTGCAGAAGTTAAATTCACTGTGATACTTTTTTATTGAGCCTTTATATGAAAGAGGCACAATGTAGGTAAACTCCTTTGGAGCCGTTTCTTAGCACAGTTGGTAAAAATTATGATTGACAAAGTTGTACAGAGAATAAAGGAAAAATGATGAAATTAATAAAAAAAAAAGTATACTGAGAACCAGTAAAGCAGAGAAACCAAAGCCTAACTCCATTTATCTCAAGAAAGGCATGTAGGGCACATATAAATCAGCCATCCTGATCTGAAAAATTTAAGGTTAACTTACACTAGACCAAAATCATTCTTCTATGAGTAATAGTGGAAAAATACTGTTTTTAACTATATTAAATCTAAGAACATTGTCAACTATTTTCACAAAAATGTAGTAGATATTTATTCTTGTCCAGCCATCTCATCATAGCACTAATTTGTCTTATAACTACCAGGTCCTTTTAGATGTGGAGGGCACACTGAAGCAATCAAGAGCATGGTTTGTTCTAGATTGGTTTCACCATGGTATCTGACAAAGGAAAAATGGATTGAACGATTCTGAATTTCAATGAAAAATAAAGACTGTATCATCCAATAGGAATCAAGTGAAAACATTAAGTGGAAAATCTGTTTTAAGTTATAAATAGCCATGACAAATCTAGCAATAAGGATTGCATTCTTGCAAAGTTATGTATAGAGCCACTGAACACACAGACTTGAGAACAGCTAAAAGACTGCAGAAATCTGACGCTTTTTATACATTAGAGATGGAGTGTTTAATGCTTCTCTAGTTAAATATCAAGCTTATTTACAAACAAGGTTAAACTAATTGTTCATCTGTAAAACTGAACAGGAAGATACAGTCAGTCCTGCCTGCATCTATAGATTCTACATCTGTGGGCTCAACCAACTGTAGTTAGAAAAATACTTGAAAATTTGCACATGAAATGGACTGGCACAGACATATTTTCCTTGTCATAATTCCCCAAGCAGACAGTATAGCAACTATTTACATAGCATTTTCATTATATTAAGCATTAAAAGTAATCTAAAGGTGACTTCAAATATACAGAATTTATGTGCAAACACTACACTACACCATTTTATAGGGAGACTTGATCACCTGCAGATTGGGCTGTTCTTGTGGATTTTGGAACACATTCCCCATGGAAACCACAGGGCACCTTTAATATGCATTCCTCAGATAATCTGCCTTCTTGATTTTGATGCCCAGGTTCATTGTGGTTTGTGGAAACATCACTGTTGACAGCGTGACTGCTTTCCTGAGGAACTTTCTACACAACAGGTCAGGGGAGATCAACACCGAGATTGTTTTCCTGGGAGAGTAAGTGTGTGGCTCGTAGGTCCTAAACTGGTACCTGAAATATGTGTAAATGTCTTTAATGGGAGAAAATTATTCTGTTATACTCATAGAGATTTTGGAAATGGTAATACACAAGAAAGGAAGAGGAAAGCAATCTCATGTCTAAAGTTAACCTATATTAAGCATTTTGTAATGTATCTTGTGTCCTGCCCCTAAGGTGTGATCAAAGGATATAGTAAATATTTGCATTTTTAAAAATTTGTATTTCTTTCTGCATAAAATTTGAGTTTTCAGCATTCAAATTGTGATCAAAATATACAGGGAATATTTAGATTTTTAAAATATTATTTTTATTAAGACATCTTTTATTTACACTTTCATGAAGTACCATTAAAAGTATGGTGAAGACAGTAGTCACATGCTATCCAACAGAAAGTCAGCTTCCTAAAGACATTCTGGTGTGTTCTTATCCACTTTATTTACCAGATCTGGGACCCATGTGACTCTGGCTCTTCCCCATAGTCAAAATGACTATGAAAGGTCAATATCTTTAAGTGGTTCAGGACATCAAGGCAGCCATGACAGTTAAAGATGCTCACAGAAGAGGACCACCAGACTTGATTCAGAAAGTTTCACAAACGGCGGGATCAGTGCACTCCAAGCACAGGAGGGTGTTCTGAAGGGAATGGATGGCACTGTGACTTTTACCGTGACTGGTTTTTAATGTAAACATTTACTATATCTTTTGACCACACCATATATGCACCAATACTACTTAAATGATTCTCCATGGTTTGTCATTTAAGTTACTCTATATTTTTGTCATTGCACATGAGCATAATTTTGAACACAGATCTGGTGTGCTTTATAACTCTTTGTAACTGTTTCTGAGGATTGAAAAAGTGAAGTACAAGAGATTATCCTTAATAATGCTTTTGTTCTATACAGTTTTCTTTTCTTCTAGCAGAGCCTAAATCAAGTAGATTGTCAAACACTGGTAAATACATATTTAATACAAAGATATTTTAAAGTATTAATTATATGCAGTGGCTTCTTACTATTTTATTTTACAATTCTCAGTTTTATTTCCCAACATAAATGGCTTTTTACTGCTTTATTTTACAATTTTCAGCTTTAGTTTGTAGTGAGATTGAATATGCAGTTTTACATTTTGAGTGCTTTCCTTGTTTTTGAAATGCCTCTATGTTTTTTATTCTTTTCTATTAGAAGAGCTTTTATTATTTTATTGACTTTTAAACACTCAAAGTATTTCATATAATACTTTTTATGTCGTTTGCTGTATATTTATTTTCTTACAACTTTTACCTTTTGTTCGTGCTTTTATTTTAATACAGAAGGTTTTAATTTACAAGTACTTCTATCTATCAATTTATTCTTTTGGGCTCCTTACTTTTCTGACATTTTTAGGTTTGTTTGTTCTGGAATTAAAAGACTATTTCTCTAATATTTTCATAGCGTGATTTTTAATTTTAGCTGTCTAGAATTTATTGTGTATGATGTGGGGAGAACTAACGTCTTCATTTTTCTCAAATGATGAATCAGTTTTCCAAAAACTGTTCTCTAAATAAGTTAACCACACTTGAAATAATGCTTTTATCTCGTACAGGAATTACATACAGGATCCCACTAACCTTCACTTGCTTTACATGGTGCAGTCTGTACTTTACACTCTGAGAAGGACACCCCACCATGAACTCGGGCTTTTGTTTATGTGATGTCCAACAGCATTTCAGCTACATTATGACGCTAGCGACAAACAACGAACAGCTGTTTCCACATCAGTGCAAACTGTCTTTCCTGAAATGTATGCTTTATGTGAACCTTTAGAAAATAGTGGGGAAAAGTGGAGACGATGGAGAAGAAAGTTCTAAGATGAACTGTAGGCTAACTATCCATTCATCATCCTGAATTCATTAGATGTTTGGAAAGTGATATATTTTATCTGAAATTGCATCTTTATCAGCTAATGTGGGTTTCTTGTATGTGCTTGTCAAAATAATGGGGTTTTAAATGGTGTCTGATGTTAGAAGCATCCCTCTAGAATTTTATCAATTATACCCATGTCTCAATGTCTCCAAAATCCATATTTGTCACCATTTTCTGTGGGTTTGTATTCACACAACTAGTTGCCTACTGGAAATTATGATCCTGTTTAAGGAACAGGAAGTCCTTCCTCATCCACATTTCCAAAACTGAACTCATGATCTTATATCCCGTTGCCATCTCACAAGGCATCAAGTAAGAGACAGAAAGCCCACGGCAGTGGGAGCTGGGAAATGCAGTTCCTTAAAACAGAAAACTAGGCATTGAGCCCTGTGTACATTTTCATCACTGCTACGAATCATTCTCACGAAAATCCTCAGTCTATTTCTCTTGCTCCATCTCTATCACAAACCTCCTCAACATTTCATCTTATCTCTGTTCGGTTTCTATGAAGCCCACTTTATTTGTTCCTCCACTTTGCTCTGAAACTCTTGTCCTACCTTGCGCATGACCTCATGCGTTCCCACTCCCCAGCACTCAGGAACCCTCTAGCCATCGTACGTGAGCTGGCATCTTACAGTTTCCCTCTGTGTTATAATTCTACCTTATTTGCTCACTCTGAAGGTGAGGTAGATACTGTTGTAGTACAACTGTTAACATTTTCTCCTGTACCTTACATTCACGTCAAAGAATATAAGTTAAAGGTGGAGTCCATCCCTGCCCCCTTGACTCTACACAGAACGATGAGTCAGTTTGGCCAAGAGAATGCTGAAGAAGTGATATTTTCACATCCAACCTTTAAGAGCAATGATAGCTTCAACTTTCTCTTGAAGCCCTGAGCCATCATGCAAGACTTCAAATAATTTTACCGGAGAGAAAGCCTAGCCACCTCCAGCTACTCTCATATGAGATTACAAGTATATGAGAAAGCCATGGTTTTGGACAATCCAGCTTTCAGATTTAAAAAAAAAAGCAGAAGAAGGAATCTTCCAAAGGGACAACCTCAGCCTCACTATGTGGAGTGAAAGAAGCATCTGACTGAGATCAACCAACCCAAAAAAAGCATGAAAATAACCCATTACTGTTTTATGTCTATACTTTCCAGAATGCACTGTTTGGTACACATGGATAACTAACATCAAAAAACGCAGTATTGGAAATGAAGTATTGTCATACCAGAAATTAAAATACAGCCTTTCCTTGGAACTGGATGAGACCAGAGACTGAAGGGTTACAGAGGGACTCTGGGCAGAGACTGGAGAGGCTGTGAAGACTTGGTATGAAAGCAGAAGCATCTTATGTTCTCACAGTTGAATCTTGTAACATTTTCTGTGGCAAAAACACGGGAGATGGAAAATGTACTTAATGAAATTAGATGAAGCTGGCTAAGAGGATTCCTGTACTGAGTTCCTTTCTTTCCTCGTGAAGGCTATTATAAGAAAATTCCTTAGTTTTCCAGCAGAAATAAGAATAAATATGAAATGTTCAGAATAGTTTGTCCAGCTGGCAAAAAAATGTCTAAGAGAAAAATAACTGCAAGAGGAAAAGTCAAATGCAGCTATGCATGCAGGGTCAAGGTCCAGCCGAGGATGTGGCTAGGAGACTCTTCAGAAGGCAGAAAGATTTAGAGTGGTGACCTCCAGATGCTCTCAGTGAGGCAAAGTGGCTTCAAAGAAGCTTAAACACATTCTTCCCCAAAGCCAGACATATTTTTAAGAAAAATCTGTCTCCAAGGAATCATGAATATGACTTTTGGGACATGACATATATCTGAATAAGATTGAGAGAAAATTCTCAATATCTTAAAAAAAAACTGTGCTGTGTAGTAGCCCCGCCAGCACTGAGTATACAAAGCAAAGAGAGTTCAAAATGAAAAACACGCTTCCGAGCCTCCACTTTAGCACAAGCAAGAATCAGGCCAAGAAAGCAACACCAGGACCAACATGGGTCATTTGTCAAGGACAGAGAAACATGATGACTCGGGGTCAGAGGGCAGAGATAAGGATCAAGAATGATGGATTTACTATGAGAACAGGTCTGGGTCACCACCCAAAGTGTTCTCTAGGCTAGAAATAGAGGATCCTACTAGTAAGTACTCAGACAGACTTCAGGAATGGGAGAGATGGAAAGGAGATGCTCTGTGCTCTCTGCCTCCACCCCCAGCTGCTCCAGTTGGAAGCATCTACTGCAGTTTTCTACCCCGTCTCACCCCAGTATGTTGGCTGAGAAATAAGCAGAGAACTTGTCTATTCTGCTCAGCAGCCTTTAGATCAGGAGGGGCTTTGCCTGAGGGTCCCCCCGAGTCTGCACCTGACATGTATGACAATTTAGGGCTTTGAGCTGATACTATAAAGGCATAGGGCTTTGAGGGGAGAAAGTGAGAGTATTTTGTAGAGTAAGGGTATGAATTTATGTGGGCAGACTGTGGTACACTGTTGTTAAAGAGGGCTAGTAGCTATTCCTCTCATATGGTTAAACTAAACAGTGTAGATAAATAAAAATTACACTACTCTCAAACACTTCAGAAAAGGTAGATAACCACATTTAGATACAAAACAACCAGGAGAAGTGATGATGTGATGATTCTTTGCTTGAATGATGTGTATTATTATGCATGAGTAAGTACATGAATGTCATTCTTCATGTTGAATATATAGGTCTTACATACTTTGTGTATTTACTGTTTTCCACAATAAAAGTTTAAAAGATGATAAATGAATAGAATTGTATCAGTTAGCTTTTAATTG
The DNA here is from genome assembly GCF_034190915.1 of Cavia porcellus. Taxonomy (NCBI): domain Eukaryota; kingdom Metazoa; phylum Chordata; class Mammalia; order Rodentia; family Caviidae; genus Cavia; species Cavia porcellus. The sequence goes on from NW_026947512.1 coordinate 43,695,960, forward strand.
CTGTGACAAAATACGTGACATAAACAATTGAAAGTTAGAACAATTTCCTTTGGCTCATGGTTGCAGAAGTTTGAGTCCATGGTCAGCTGGCCCCACGGCAGAATCATCATGGTGGAAGGGCCTGGCAGAAGAAAGTTGCTCATTTCATGGAAACCAGGAAGTCAAAAAAGAAAGAAGTACTCTTCAAAGACACTCCCCTGTTGAGCTACTTTCTCTCCAACCACACCCCACTTCCTAAGAGCCCATTCAGCTATGCACACATCCCTAGTTAATCCACTGATGAGATTAGCACTCTCAGAATCTAACCATCTCTATAGGGGATTCTTAATCTGATCAAGTTAGCAGTGGAGATTAACAATAACAAGAGCTGATAAAAACATCAATTTTCATACTAGGCAGGTATAATAATGTAGGGCAGGATAAGTGAAAATCAAGCATATTTATACTTGCTTGAAATGTGAAAATCGAAACATAAGGGTAAGGACAGGCATTCATGTGAATGTCATTAGGTAGATGGGACACCTAAAACCTAACAGTTTTTAGGGGGGAAGCAAACCTGTGTAGTTTTCTGAAAGAAATTCTCCATTCAAAAGAATAATGTGTGCACATAACTTACACATCAAACAACAAAATCTTTTTATAAGAAATTTATTCTTGTCTTTCCCCCAGTCTTCTTGCTCAAAGATCACAACCTCAGATCTCTTAGATATAGCATTTCTTTTAATTTAAAATCCATGTTTGGATTTTAAATGGATGTTAAAATCCATTGCTTTGATTCCTTAGCTGTAGACAGCATTTATGGACAACTATATATAGCAGATGAGCGTTTTCTAGCATTGTACACAACTTTCCTCCCATCTCTCTATTACAATTATCTTAGAATTTAGTTACAAGAATCCTTGTTTATATATCACTATGGCTAATGTATGTTATTCCCTGAAAGTTCAACTATTTCATAATGATACACTGTACTTTGTACTTCCTCAACATTATTTTTTAAACTCTATGATTGAGTCTATTTTTCTGATGCCTATCATACATATTATATATGATATATACAGTAGATATATAACATATCCAGTAGATATATCAGCAAATAGCATACATGGCTTTTGATTTCTCCAACATTAATATTATAATAGTAATGAAAGACAAATGAATAATTTCTAAAAGTTTCATATAGGTTATTAAAGTATAGGAAAAATATGCTAAAACTTCTAATTAAAATGTACTTTGAAATGGTCGGATACAAACTACAGCTCTACGTCACAACCATTCTGAATGAGAAACATCCCACCACCAGGACACCTGCACAACCTTCCACATTTTTAATCTCTAAAGGCAACTAAAACTCTGACATTGCATCCAATAATTTTAATTGTCTTATCTACCCTGTTTATTTTCATTACTATTTGACTTTTCTTGTTTTAAAACATATAAATGACTTGTAAATGTGTTTGTCTCAATGCTGTGTTTGTGATATTCATTCACTGCAGCTGGACACAGTCACACTAATCTCTACTAACTCTGGTCCACCTTATGAACATACTCCAATTTTTCTAACTTCATTCTACTTTTGGTGACATTTTCCTCAAATATTGCCTGTAATAAAGAGAGGTGCAATGCAAATGCTCATCTGGGGTATCCAGGAATAAAATTGCGAGCTACTAATGTTTAAATATCTCTCTGCATCACAACTATCGGTTCTGAAAAGTGGTTTTACCTGATGCATGCCATTTCCACCAGCAATAATGAATTGCTGTTTTATATCATCACTAACATGTGGAAATGTCTAACCCTTTGCATCTGGTCTAACCCCTTAACATTTCCGCCTTTGAAATTTTCGTTATTTGAGGGCTTTCACTCTGAACTCCTTTTCCAGCCATGTATTTATCTATTTTTTCATTCATTTGAATTCAAGACAGGGTCTCACTGAATCACTTAATTGTTAGCCTGGGCTTGAATTTATGATACTCCTGCCTCAGCCTCCCAGAGTTCTGGCATGCACTGTCTCACCTGATAGCTTCATTTATTTAATGTTTAAAACTTTATCAACTCAGAATTTTATAACAGTTTACATTAAATCTACCCTTCTATTTAAATTTTTTTCTATTTATTTCTCCTTGCTTCTCTGATCTTCCTTTGCATTACAACTGTTGTTCTTTTTGCCAAAAAAACCAAACCATTCCTCTTTCCCTTGAATGAAGAGCTACAATAATAAGTCACTCTTTAATGTAAATGATCTATGTTTTTTATTCACACATGGGCAAATGTCATGGACACTGGCTATACCCTGACAGTTACTTCTTTAAGAACCATGAAAGTATTCATCTACTCACAAGGGTTTTCAGTTATCAAGAGGCCTGTGGAACTATTTTCTTAACTACAAAAACTCTCTTCTTAGAAGACTGTATATTTTACTGAATATGAAGCACGCTATTCTTTTACTGTGAGGTTTGCATTTCTACTAATTTATCATGTTAGGATGCAAATATTTCGCCAAAGAACGTTCTTCCACTGTTTCTGAAAGATCCACAACTATTTCTTCAAATACTGGCTATTCCCCAGTCTTTCCCTTATACAACACCATATACTAGCCCTTTTCCCCTTTTTGTTTTACCTTCAAACATTTTTTTTTTACTCCTTCAGATTCTCCTTTAACAAACAAAAAGTCAGGTTGGGGATCTAGTTCAGTGGCACAGCATCTGCCTGGCAAGTGCAACGTCAGGAGTTCAAGTACCAGTACCAAAAGAATCTCTGAAAATTCCTAGCCATTTTCAATTTTAAAATTTAAAATCTCCAGTCATTTTTAATTTTAAAATTTTGAGACAGGGTCTTGATTAATTGCCAGGACCATATTCAAAATGAGGATCCTCCTGCCTCTTAAGTACCTGGGATCACTTACAGCTTGTGCTACCATGCTCAACTTATCCATCGAATTTTTAATTTCAGTCATTGTATTACTTAGTTCTAGAATATGTGCTTGTTTCTTCAGTAAATCTGAAGTTTTTATAATTACTTGCATTTGTAGGCTTACCTTTCATGTTCAGCAAAGTGAACATAATTACACAGTAGTTTTTGTCTGTTAATTCATTTATCTCAAATTTTTGGTTTGTATTTTTTGCTGATCCTGTTGCATATGACATATGCTGTCTTAATTTTGCCCTATTCCTTTAGATTATGCTCTGATTCTTGTATTGCAAAATTTAAGAAACAGTTTATAAGTTGCAATAATGTTATCTTCTTCCAGATAGCTTATTCTTTTACTTCTGTGAACTACAATGGTTTTTTTTAACCTAAATTTAAGTTTTGAACACCTCTGTACTACATAGGTGACAAATTCAAGGTGGTAGTTCATTTAAAAGTTAGTTCATTCACTTTTACTGTTCATCTATGCTTGCAAATAAATATTCATTATTTCAGTTTACAGTTTGGAGCAATTATCAAACCCTTTATTTTGTTTATCAAAAGCACTGGACAGCAGCACTCTCCACTAGAGTGTCAGGGGGTCTTGCTTTTTGTGAATACTAAGCGCCTTCAAGAGAAAAAAAAAGCCTGATTTACCCTTGAGTTTGCAGTTCAGTGTTTAGAAACTGGATGATTTATTATGAGTTTCTAAATATTTTGATCAGTATTTCTATCTGTCTTCAGTAAACGTGAGGCTGGAGTTCCTTGGTTTATCATTCTCCAAAGCACAAGCCTCTGCCCTGCTACTTTACATATGGAATTCTATGCAAAGTTCGCACTTCCAAATGCCAATGACCATGTGTGGTGCAGGGAGTGCCCACTATTTTAGAAGGGAAAGTTCTAGATTGATGGCTTCTGAGTATTTCAAAATATTGCAGTTGACAGTGCATCAGATAATAAAGGCATTTTGCAATTCACTGTAAACACCTGGCATTTAGCTTGATTATTTTATCTGAGTTCTAAGAATTTTGAAAAGAGGGATGATGCAAATTAGATTTAGTTTTCTTATTTGGGTGTCAGAGAAACTCAAACTGAATTCTTTGCAAAACTCTTCATTAAAATTTGACTCGTCTTCTCACTAAGTGTACAATTTCTTTTGATAATTAAAAAGTTTTAGTAGGAGGCTGCACAGTGATGCTTTTAGGAGCCTGCTTCCCCTGGGCAGCACTGGGAAGCACCCTTCACTGTGTGGTCTCTTGATCACTCATAAAGCCATGAGCCAGGACTGTCAGAGCTGCTTCAGAAAGTGGCAAAAATGGTGAGACAGTGGTGTTCTATGAAAGGAAGACTAGTTTGAAGGGGAATAATGGTGACAACTAATACTGTAATTCACCTTTCAAATATTCATCATCTATTTTGACCACCTCAATGTGTCATTTGTATGTTTTCTTTCTTCTTCATCAGTGTTAAGCTTTGCTTACTGTGTTAAGCTATTTTTCAAAGAACTGCTTTTGCCATTGTTGAGCTTTTCTGAGTTTATTCTAATATTAGTGTCCATAACTATATATCCAGTAAATCTCTGCTGCTGTTGTATCCAGAAGCATATGTATTTAATGTTGTTAACATGTCTTATTTCTAAGAATAATTACAAAGAACTACTCTGATTTCTTCTTAGCCCATAAAGAAATGTAGCAGTTCACTTTTTTGAAAAAAATTTGAATATGAAAAATATTTTTAATTTATCTTTTGGTTTTTAATATCTAATTTAATTGTACTGTATAAAAGACCATAACATATACAAAAACTATATTCTGTAATATATTGAGGGGTTCTTTTCTGATTGAGCAAAATACCATGTCAGTAACTTTTGTACTCTTAAAAATACGTTTTCTAAGTTTTATTTCTAAGTATTGATTGAAAAAACATCAAACTGGTGTTCAAAATACTTGGTTGTTCTCCTCCTTGATCTGTCAGTAAATGAAAGACACATGTTGAACGCTCTAATTTTGTTGGCGTCTTGAATTCCTCTCCCTCTCTCACCATTACACTTCCTTACTGTGATTCACAACATTGCGATTGCTTTAGGCTTAAGCGACAAACTCCCTGGAACTAGGCTGAGTATGCCCAGATAACCTAACCATATAGATTAATAATAAATGACGGATATTTTCCAAGGGGAAATTATGGATCTGTTAAATGCACTAAATTTGTATTACAACTTACAAACCAAAGTCAGTGATCTTTACCGCCACTTTCTTTTGCCTAGGGTCCTTCCTTCTTTGGAATTGGAAACCATACTTAAATGCAATTTGGCCTACACCACTTTCCTGTTTGGATCTGCACTGAAGTGGAATGATCTGAAGCGAGCTGCGGTAAGATCTAGTTCTTTCTCTTCTTGTGGTTTCCCTATGGCTACTTTAGATCCTTTATCTGGGGAGGGGTGGAGTGTAGCTTTCTTAACTTTTAAACTGATTCAAAGAAAAGTATAATATTTGACCTCCAAATCTTCCTTGACAAAAGGAAGTAGACAGTGTTATTTGTGGACACTTACATTAAAATTTTTATTTTACTAAGTTCTTTATTTACTAAATTCTTCATCAGATCTGAAAAGATTATGAAGAACAAAAATGTATTTGATGTTACCATCCAAATATGGTTCTTACCAGAAGACAAAATTTTAGTACCCATCATTCTAACCAACTTCTCCCGAGCCTACTAATTTAGGTCTTCACATAAGGAAACATGAAGGAGAATAGCAAAATCTCATTAAGGGTTGGAACTACAAATAGCGAGCAATAGCCAACCCTCTAGTCAGTTTTGGTTTTAGATCAAAGACACCTTCCTTTCATGTCCTAAGTCTTGCACAATCAATAAGCCAAAACTTTTAAGCTCAAAAGAAAGCTATATAATGACTTCGTGCAAAAATGACAGACCCTATGTAAACTTTCTGTCTTATAGCTCAGTATTATTGGTGATATTTCCATAATTTTCTAGAATCTTAAGATTCAGAATGTAAAATATATTGAATAACTGTGTATGTGGCGTCAAGAAAACTCCTATTTCCTCCCTTTTTTTTTTCTTTGCTGTCCTTTAAGGCAAATAATTATACAGCAAGTTTCTGAAATGGTCTTAATGCCTGTCACTAGATATAAAATAATGGTGATGGGTGGTAAGAAAAACATCAGTTTGTACATTGCACACATTGAAGCAGTCTTCCACCTGTGTTGGAGACCCTGGTCCATCAGCTGTAGTAGTCACCCCACCCTGAAAGTATCTACAGGACTATAATCCTGATAAAGGCCTCAGGACTGTAGCTTCTTTCCATGTGCATTATCTTTCTTACTGGCAATTTTTCATAAGAAAGCCCAACATCAGGAACACTAGGCCACTTTCTGATGTGATTAACAAAACGGCTGCTGTTTAATCTTGAAGAGTAGGTGGAGTTTGCCGAAGCATGCCTGATTTTAGCCAACCCTTTGTGCAGTGATTCACAGGCAGAAGACACTTCAAACATCATGAGGTAAGGAGCTGGCATTGAGCTTTGCATTCTCTGGTGCTGATTTGTTTTCTACTGCCACTTAAATAAAGCCCAGTGCATAGGACTAAGAAATACAAGGTGTCATCATCAGAGATGACATGTGCTTTGTTACATTCCAGTTTTATGCTTATTTTTGGACACACTGTAATATGAAGACAGATACAAGTGAAACTAGAGCATCGTATGTGCATGTGTGTTTCTTGGTGCTCTTCCCCAATGTTTCATACTTAATAGATATCTAAATTTAAAAGACAAATATACAAATAACTGATTACTATTGAGATAGCACCATTTAACTAAGGTTCTCTTTTCCTTAAAAGGATGACAGCTTTTAACCTTATTTGTACACTTCTTGGGATTTTTATTCTGTACTGCTTGTGAAATATTAGGCATGGTTAGTATGGCGTAGTTATAACCATTGGCAGGTGTTTTCAAGGAGGACAGGGTTAACATTAATATCTTTAGCTACAAATTATCTGTAAGCAGGAGTCTGACTTGTGTTAATTGAAGTTTGGCTGTGATTATGGTGGTGTATTAGCTACCCGAAGGCTGGAATGAAACACACAGCACAAAGAACTAAAGGAAGAGAAGTGATTTTGGCTCACAGTGTTTACAGGATTCAGTCCAAAGTCAGCTGGTTCCAAGGCAAAAGTATCATGATAGACCGTGGTGCCCTGGTTGAGAACAGCTGCTCATCCCATGATGCAGCCAAGAAACAGAGAGAAAAGGGAAGAACTGGGGACAAGAATACAGCCTTCTGTTCACACTCCCCGTGACCCAGCTCCAACCAGGCCCAACCTCCTAAGAGCACCCCAGCTATGAACTCACCAGTAGACTATTCCACTGCAGAGTATAGCACCTGTCTTGATTCAGTCACCTTCCAAAGACGTGAGACATTTGGGGGACATTTTAGATCTAAAGCACAGCATTCTATCCCCTGGCAACCCAAAGACTCATGTCCTTTCACTATAGAAAATGCATTTTATATATGTGGTCACTTTAGGCTATTCTCAGCAATGATCCCAGACCCATGTTCAGATGTCTAGAAGCCTCTCATTGGAGAAGGAAAATTATATTGTGACATTTTATCCCAGAAAGAAAAATACTGACATTTGTTTAAAACTGAAGCCACCACCCCCTGGGGACAGCCAGACTCTAGTCTTTTCCTGTGAGTCAGCACCATCTGTGGACTGAGGAGGGAAGAGAACAAGAAATCAACAAGAAGCAGCCACGCACACACACAGTGCTGTTTCACTGACTTTACAGGTCTAAGGCCAGTGGTCTGATCATCTATTCAGAGAATCATGGGGTGCAATATGGCAGCTTCTAAAGGTCATAGCCATTGTTAATTTCCTGTTATCTTGTTTTGAAGTTCTGTATCATTTTCATTGTTTTGTTAGGCTGGGTTTTATTCTCTTCCGTCTTGTTTGATTTTGTTATATCCAATGGCATGGGCAGCTGTCTCAAAGATAGCAAGATATATTATGGTAGCCATTTTGGATTTACTGTCATCTTGTTTTGAAGTCCTTTATTGCATTCATTGTTTTGTTTTTATTAGTTCTACTCTGTTCCATTTTATTTGATTTGTCTAAAGGTATCTATAGTTGTTTTGAAGACAATAAGATGCATTATGGTAACCACTATTGATTTTGTACAGTATTGAAGTCCTATGTCACTTACACTGGTTTGTTATGATTGGCTTTGTTCTATTTTATTTTTTGTCTATTTTTATTCTCTTTAAAATAAAAGAAAAAAAAAGAAAATGCATATAATCTGTCTTAAGAGTTACCAAAACATTTACAATTCCACTATTACCAAAAGGTCCAAGTTCAAAATCTCTTGAGACCCAAGGCTAATTCATAGCTATAAGTCTCTGTAAACAGCAAAAATAAAGTACTTCCAATACAAAGATGTCATAAGGTAAATATGTCTGTTACAAGAAAAATAGAAGGGTGTCTTAGTTACTTTTCACTTGTCGCTGAGACAAAGTAACTGATGCCCAAGTTGGGAATGGAAAGGTTTATTTCTTACAGTTTTTGGAGGTTTCAGTCCACACTTAGTTGGCTCCAAGACAGGCAGGCATGGCTGGGCCGCACTTCATGGTGGCTGCAAACAGCAAGCTGGAACGGGCAAAGAGCAAGACACACCTTCTTCCTGCCATTACATCACATCCTGGCTCCACCCCTATGTGGGTGGAGCACTGACACCATCAATCCAAGCACTAGACAATGAACCAATCACAAATACACAATGCAAACTCATGAGGCCTGGGGGACACAGACATAAACCATGACAAAGGGCGAATCAAAGTAAGTCTGAAACCCCGCAGGGCAAACACTAACTTTGTAAGTCTTTGTCAAGCACCCTGGCAGGGCATGTTGAAATGTGAGCTCCACAGGCTTGAGCAGCTCTATCCCTATGGTGGTGCTGGCTGCAGCTCACATGGCCGTTCTCTAAAGCTGGCTCTGATGCCTACTTGAGGCTTTCCTCAGCAGATGGTCCGTGTTGCCGGTATCTTTAACTTCCAATGGTACCCACTACACTTTCAGCTTAACTCTCATAGTTGTAGGCCTTGCTTTCTGAGGGGTTTACTGCCTTGCTTCCCAGACCTTCTTCTGAAATCTGAGTCAAAGTTTCTGTGACCCCACAGTCTTGCCTTCTGCATGCCTGAAAAGCCAGCATCACAGGACTGATGTCAAGGTCTGGAGACTGAGGCAGCAGCTAGACACCTTGACCCATTGCTGCACTACAGTGCTGGGGGCCTCTAAGTGCCTGCACGGCTGAGCACAATGAAATGAATCCTAGGAAACCAGTTCCCTCAGCAGTCTTTCTAGAGCAGAGGCTCCTTCTCAAATGAGAGTTATGCAGTTTTAAATACTTGAGTCTACAAAACATAAGGTATTCTTTAATCTTAAGACATTTTCAAGCCATCTTTTCTATTGTCTTCATGCAAGTATGTGGCTTATTTTCATTGCACAGAATTTTTTCACAACTGTGCTTTCCATCTGCTCAACTTTGCAGATAATCTTCTTTATGCTGAAACCACAAACTTTTCACACTTGCTTTTTGCCCACACTTCTCAGAAATACCTATGCAAAAATCTGAACTTTGGGCTTCTTTTGAATTTTTCTCCACCACATTATTGTTCCAGTGCCCTTAACTTCAGTCCTCACAAACTCTCCAAAATAAAGACAAGTATTCTATCAGACTGTAACACACATGACATCTGGTCCAGCTACCAGTGGAATTGTTCCCAAAGGCAACCTCTGATCTGGCCTTTTATCTTCACGTTTCTATCTGCTTTCAGCCTTCTGAGATCTGACAGGAATCTCTCATCAGTCTCTGTTTTCTCAGCTTCCCATATTCTATGACTTCTTCAGCCCTCATCTCCAAACATTCCTAAGTTCCTTCCACAAACCAGTTCCAAAGATTTCTGAACCTGTTCAAATCAGTGGCCCCACTTCTCTGGTTACAATTTGTATATTAGTCACAAACCCATCATTAGAACAAAACACCCAGTCCACACAGTTTAAAGGAGGAGAAGTTTGCTTGGAGTCAGTTTGTACAGGATTCAATCCAGTACTGGCTGACTCTGTGATCCCAACATTTTCCAAACACTTAAGACTTTCGGGGGACTTAAGGTTTAAACTGTAACAGGTGGAAATGATATTGTTCTTTACCATATGAACTTTCAGTCTACAGAGCAAAATAAATATGCATAGCTGAAGGTGACTTTACAGAGAGATATAGCTAAGGATGTGCACCATATGTGAATATGAAACCGTTCTTAGTTCCCTAACTCATAAGATAGGAAAGTTAGACTAAATATCATACAGTGTACTTCAAGTTATGGATGGCAAATAAATTTCTATTTTTCACTGTATTCATCGTGGTTTGGTCAGAAGACCAAAGTGTGCAATTTGTGTTTCCTCCTCCAGAACTGGTTCCAGAAGACCGCTGTCTTCCAAACCCAATAAGTAACATTTCTACATATTGGTCTGATCTAAATTAGTCACTGAAACAGTGGGGCTTTTCTGTATATACTATTCATAGAACATCATGGAAAGCACAGTTATGTATTTACTGTCCTCCTTTACTTATTCATGTATCATTTCAACTCTAAATTGATTTATGTAAAAATTACGGTATGACATATAACTAATGAGCATAATTGTGGTTTATGCAGGGTCCTCTCTATCAAGAACTATTTCCCTAAGACTAGAATCATCATACAGATTCTTCAGTCACATAATAAGGTATGAAATAGTCCTGAATGTTCAATCTCCTTCTGTGTACATCTATAGTGGTAGGTGAGTTTTACCATTCTCAAATGAGTCTACAAATTAGAAAAGATTTACCAATCAGAGGTGAAATTCGGAGTCTTATTAAGATTATGAATTACTTAAAGGTATAACTTGGGGTCAGAATTAGAAGTGTAAGCTATCTGATTTTATAATATTGTCAAACCACTAAACCACTTAAAAATCCTGCATTGTTATTATTTCTTGCATTGACCTACATACTACCTTTATTCCCAAAAGTGAAGAGTAAATGATATCAAGTAGATGAAATGATAGACATCCATTCAGAAGAATTTTTTTGAGAGATATGTATCCTGACCACTTGACCTGATTTCTACCCTGAAACAGGTTTTCTTGCCCAAGATTCCCAGCTGGAACTGGAATATTGGAGACAACATCATCTGCTTTGCTGAATTAAAGCTTGGATTTATTGCCCAAGGTTGTCTGGTCCCAGGCTTGTGCACCTTTCTAACATCTCTATTTGTTGAGCAAAACAGAAAGGTAAACTGATGTTGAATCTTGTCTGTTTCCCCATGTCACACAGATTAGTACCAGAATCAGAAAATACCAAGTTTTTTTTTTTTGAGGAAAACAAGAAGTTCCCAAGAAATGAACTTGACTTCTCCTTAATCTGGGAAAAGATTGAGAAATCTAAATCAAAGCTCCAGATATTTCACTGGCCTTGAAAAAGTCACTTGGCTTATTCCTGCAGTGTTTATATTACAAATCATAACTCTGCTTCCTATGTCCATTCCAGAATGTCATATGTATAAATAATATTCATGAGTTTGGAAGCACTTTGAAAGTGAAAATTTAAACAAAGATTATATTATTGATGAATAGTTCAAATATTTAAATGCAAATCAAATTAGGAATAACAACATAATAAATAATTATTCAAATAAAAGTAGCGATCCAAATAATTTAAAACAAATGTTTATCAGATTATTTCAAGGAAAGTACATGCAGTAGTAATAATAGTGATCATGTACTGATTTATGTGTTATTTCTCTATAATATTTTGCAGTGGGGTTGCTGAAGCTAATTATCTTGATTGTAGAGTGAATTAGTGAATACAAAACAATAGTTTTCTGGTCCACAATCTTACCACCATGCTCTATGAACAGCTACAGCACCAAAGGGTAGCAATCCAAATAGCAGTTCCATGAAATGCTCCAGAAGAAGAGCCCCAACCTTTTGTTGGGTCAAGTATCCTTACCTAAAGACCCTCCAGGAAGTGATCATCCTTTCCATTTTATTCTGAGTTCAAACTGCTGCTTCATACACTTGAGACCTCTCTTAGTCTCTCTTTGGTGTAGATCTCTGTTCAAAACTAAATTTTACATCTTTTCCTGTTCCTTCCTTGATGCCATTAAGGAAAAGAGAAAGAAGCAAAAGATGTTCTGGCCAGTAAAATGCTAACTGGAGCAAACAATTCTTAGGTAATTTCCTCAGTGAATGTAAAGAGATATATTACATAGATAACAAGAAAAGACCATTAGTCAGAAGGGAATGAACCTTGATGAGCACGACTTTCCCTTCACTTAGTAGTCATTGTGTATGGTTGAAGTATGGCTTGTAAGGAAGTATCCTTTACCTGTGTGGAATGCAGGAAAGAGACAGAGATTATTGTGACTTTACACCCGTGCCTGGATTAAACAGATGCAATGAAAATTCTGTATGAAGACACTGTCTCCTCCTCTATAAAAATATAGAATACAGAGATGTAAAACCAGTTAAACCTGTTTTTCTGCTTTGTTTTCTCTCAAAAAAATCTGTGCTGTTAATCATTTTTAGTAATAGACACCTTCCAATATTCATCATAGGATGACTTACAGAATACAATAGATGTTTGTAGTCTACAAAAATGAAGTCCACAAGTACACACATATGTACACTCACACACGTGCTCTTACATACAATATGCATGTATTTTTATACATATTTTTCTGTTACTGAAGGCTGAAAGTCACATTCAGAAACCCTAAACTGGCAGTATTCAATGAACTTTGATGTAGTGGCCAGGACTCTAAGGTTTTGAATCATATTTTTCTCAAATCAGGCCCTCACTTCCTTTGTCTCTTAGTTCTCTGCACTAAAATGGAGCTCATCAATCTCACAATATGATTTTTGTAAGGGCAGAGTTAGTATTTGTAAAAAGCATACTCTTATTAGGAGGTCTTGAGTAAACACCATGTATTTTAATTGTATAAATTATCATGTGAGAAATTGTAGTCCAAAGAGCATTTCCAGTTGGCTGTTGGTCAAAAGTACTGCCTTATGCTTAAAAATAGATTAGATCCAATATAGCTGGATTACCTGAGCCCCTAAAATCTTCTACACAATATCTACATCATCATCCAATTTTCCTCTTTGATGTTTTAAAAACTTTCCCAAGAAAGCTTCTCCATCTCCACAGTTATTATTTTTATGAACTTTATAAAGCTGAAACATTTATATGAGAAGTGTATTAGAGCTGGGGTAAAAAATGTCTTTCAATAGTTTGTGAGTTCAGAGGTAGAGCTTTTAGGAGGTGATTAAATCATGGGGTAGCAGCCTTACCAATGAATAGATCCACTGATGAATTTAGAACGGAATGTGTTGTTAGGAGATATGGCTTTATTAAAGGCAGTAGGTCACAGGATGTATGTCTTTGAGGGACATGCCTTTCATCTTGTTTTTCCTGTCTTTCACACCCTCACTACCACAAGTTGCACAGCTTTCTTCCCCCACAGCCTTCTACTATATATTCTTGCCTTGAAGTCAACTAACCAGGAACTGAATACTTGAAACCATAAGCCAAAGCAAACCTGTCTTCCATAGAGTTAAAGGTGGCAGATATGTTGTCCCAGTGGGAAACGAAGGTGACTAACTCAAAGCACTAATCCAATTTCTTTAGCAACTAAGATTTGAATAGTGATATAAACTGCCTGGTGAGGTCAGCACTCTTCATGAGAGGATTCTAACCTCAGAGACTGGGAAATGGCAAGAAATTCTGCTGAATCTCACTGTGAAAGAAGGAGATAAGGAAGGATGCTAATGTGCCTGAACTAGTTGGTCCTTTTCAGAAGGGTGATTCTCAAACACAAAAATGAGCATGAGGAAAATTTCTGAAGTGGTCATAACTTCAGAATGAAGAAGTTTCAGTAAGTTATAGAAATGTAACTTTTACCTGAGATTCTGGAGTTCAAGACCCTGTCCTTCCCTATCAGGGCAGTGTGGTAGTGAGTCTTCTGGAACCAGGGAAAGAGGATGAGGCAGAGGTGACGTACAGGCTGGAGAGGAAATACCCCACAGTACCTTCTCTTTCAAACTCCTGTTCCCCTGGAAACCTACTGCTATCCTTGATTTTTACATGAACATTACCATTGATTGAGGTGTCTCTTTGAATTTATTTGAACCAAGGAAGTCTTGTGACCCTGACAGAAGGCAGAAATATTTTTTCTTTGTAATGTATGGTGCATCAGTAGAAGTCCGAGATATTTCAAAAGCCATCTTAAATAATCACACCCAGAGAAATACAACATAGATTCCACCTTATGTCTTCCATTTCATTGTACACCCTAAACCATGTATGATTTAGGAATGAGAAAGGGAAAAGAAATCTAATTTCCAACAAGGAGACTTGGATGCCACCTGATAAGAAACTGAGATGTGATGTATTACCTCATCCTTAACTCCTTGGTGAAAATTACTGAGTTTCAGTTCTGCCAAGCTTTCTTTTTATCAGGTATGCACTAGGATAAATCTCCTTCCTGGTCCCTGAATGGAAACTAGTGGTATGTATTCTAACATCCTCCATCTCACTTCCACATTTCTTATACTGGTGACTTTGTCTCCCAGCTCTCGGCAAAGGAGCTTTGGCAAAAACATTTCTTGGATGGCCTGAAGAATAAAATTCTGACTCAGCGTCTGTCTGATGACTTTGCTGGAATGAGCTTTCCTGAGGTTTCCAGGTGAGTTAAGTAAAATGCTTCCCTCATTCCGCACACAGCTTTCTTTGGATGATGCTCATAGAGGGGACACTGTCAACCAGAGCCCAGCAACAAATCTAAGGGGGAGGATGAGATAACTCAGGGTCACTGCAACTTCAGAGTTACAGTGCATGTAACTCTGTGTCCCTGCCTAGGGGTTACCTGCAAGAGCTGGGGAAAATCTGTGTTTGTGGCTTCCTTACTCCACCAAGGTGTTGGTCTTCTTCCTAACATGGAGCACAAAAGTGTGGGCCACAGGCTCCTGAACTCGTGTCCTGCTTGCTCATCTCTCCTTACAGCTTCTTTTCTCCTTTCCCAGGCTCTGCTTCATGAAGATGCATCTCATGCTGATAGCCATCGAACACAAATCCCTCCTTAACGGTGGTGGCTGGTACCAGTTTGACTTCTCATCTTTTCTGTTTTCTTTTAAACGGAATCTTTACAATTAAGACTTTTCTAAAGATGCAGGCATAACTAAGCATTTCGGCACTGTAGAGAGCTTGCCTCTTCACACAGGCTGTATTTTTGTGGTCCCTCTGTGCTGTCTCTAATGACTGAGGTTAGAATTCATTTCTCAGGAGTGAAATGCTTTGTCTTTAATTCTATGGCTCTGTCCTCTCTCCTGGGAAGGAGTGAGAAGCAATGGTCATCTTCACAGAGCTCTTCCTTTGAATGACATTGCTTGGAGGAAGTCTGGAATGTGAAACAATACTGTGAATTACTAGAGATGAAAATGTTCCCATGATCTCCAGCTTTAGAGAGTAAGGTGAAAAATCTGACAAAATAACAATCTACCTGGCCTGCTAAGTAAAGTCTGTTGCTGATAAATGAAGTAAAGAGGTGAAAACATTAGATCATTGTCATTTCCTGGGAATCTTTATGTTGGTAGCAAGAGAAATAAAGAGATACTTACCATGTAATTGGAAAGAAAAATAAGAGACCGAGAAAGAAATCAAGACAAAAAAAATTACACAAACAGAGGGAACAAAAAGTGAATCAGTTGCAGTAATTAAAAGTGGTGAGAGAGGGATGAGGAACAAGAAAAATCTACAATGTTGTGTATATACATTGTTAAGTGGAAAAATAGCTTGAGATCTACTGGAGTCAACTGATTCTGATTCTGATGATGGTCTGTTAGATCTATGGCCTTGGGGAAGTGCTCATCATTTGTACAAGTAGAATGGAGAGGTCAAGTTAGTTAATCTCTAACCCTGGAAATCCAAGAAATACAGGAAAACATTCAAAATTCAATACCGTCCAGTGATCCCAGCCGGACCATAAAGGAATGATTTTGTAGGAAATGTCAAAAAGAAGAAAAGATCTGTCTGAATGGAAAAATTGAAGTTGCATAAGTTGTCTGGGCAGAACAAATAAGTGGACTACTGAGAAAAAAAATCATTAATAAGACAATAACAAATAGTTCACCAGAATGACTAAATGCCATTTGACAGTCCTCCATGCTCAAGAAAATCATACAATTCAAACTGTAAACTTCGACAATGAAAACATCTGCCCGTCTTATTACTGGAAACTAGTCATAGTAAAAAGAGCAACTTTAGAATCATGAACTAGGAAATTTGGGTTTCAAATTGACCTAAAAGTTATTCAACTTTTAGTAATATCTTTGGCCTTCAAGAATCTGAGCTATGCATGGAAATTACTTGTGAAATTTTAAAGATGGAAATTCCCAAAGCCATTTCTTACTTTATAAAATCAAAATCTCCAAGGGTGGAGCCTGATAATTTTTTCTGTAGTTTCTCTGACATAGTTTACATATTAGCATTCAGGAACTAGTGGAACACACGGTCTAAAAATCCATTCCAACTCTACCATTATAGGTGCCTGTAAACTGTATTGAGATAACTGTTAATACAGCATAACCAGAAGTGTGAATATGTACCAGCCAGCTAATTCCTAAATAGTTGGAAGAAGCCCTGGTGCTGTTTATACCCAGCACACATCTACTGCCAAAGAGAGTGACCCACTCCAACACAGGTTCAACGTTCTTGCTGAAAAGTTAGGTGAATCAAAGCAATTACAATGTGATTTTAGAAAGGTATCAGCAGCATTTTCCCACTTGAGTGCCAGCTCACGACCCACATTGCTGTAGGCACTTTAGGTCTATTGACTCTTCAGTCCTTAAAACACTGAGGCATGGGCACAATTATTAGTCTCATTTCATGAAGTAGGGAGTTAAGGCTCTGCAAGGTTAAATCATTTTCCAAGCTCACACAACTGCCAATTGCAAAGCCAGGGCCTGAACGCAATCTGACTCTGGGGATGGTGGCTCTAGTCACCATGCTGTGATAAATCTCCCGGGGCCACTGCTAGTAGTGGGAACACCAGAAGTCTCAGTGGCTAAGCCTCAGGCCAGGGTACTGAAAGATGGGGGGAAAATTATCTTTTCACACTTTCTGTTTTCTCTGCTAATTGATACACATGAGTAATCTCTAAGATTTGTGAAAGCCCTGCACAATCATAAGGGGTTGTCATGGGAAATAATATTTTGTCTGATGAGAGATGATGCTGATTTTGACCCTACTCACAAAAGGTAATGGGTGTGTTCCAGTAGCAAACATTCTTTAAATAGAGCAAATAGCTGTGGTTCATGATGGGGGTGCAAGCAAGAATTCCACCTCTTCTCACAAGTGCTCTGTATTCAATTTGAGTTCAGATCTACATAGAAAAAAGGAGACACTTAAGTCACATGTGTATGCTCACTAGGTAGTGAAGATCAACCCGTGATACTCAAGGAAACACGAATCTATATTCTTTCTCTTCTGTGGTCAAATCCAACCATACCTCTAATTCCTGTGTAATTCTGTGCTGAGAAGATGCATGTATTGCATGGTGTCCAAGAAACATCTACTGGACATAGCTAGCAAACCGCATTCAGCCCTTGTCAAAAGTCTTAGGAGGGTTTTTTGTGCACATGTAAGCTCTTTTGTATTTTTGCAACTTACTCAGGACTATCCTAACAGCAAAGTAAGTAAAAACAAAGATGTGACATCATTCCACTGTGAATTTTCAAGGATGAAAGGAGTGCTTTCATCTTGCAAAAAAGAAGCAAGAGGAATCCTCACTAGGCTAGAGGTGTGAATTGAAAAGAAAAATAAGGAGAAGACATCCTGAGAAGCAGGGAAAAGTTTAGGTAACTCAAAACAGCCATGATGAGTCAAGAGCGGCATATATAGAAATTTATTAGATATAAAATATGTAAGCCATATGAGAACAGAAGGTTTAAATGTTCAAGTAATGTACAAATAGAAATAGCCAGGTATATAGCTCAGCGGCACAGCACCTGATTGGCAAGTGCAAGGTTGAGTTTGATTCCCAGTACCAAAAAAAAAAAAAAAAAAAAGAAAGAAAGAAAGAAAAGAAAAGAAAAGAAAGAAAGAAATAGAAATAATTCATATAGGGGGCCGGGGATTTAGCTCAGTGGCATAAGCATCTGCCTTGCAAGCAGGCGGTCATGAGTTCAATCCTTGGTACCGGTAAAAAAAAAAAAAAAAAAAAAAAAAAAGTTAAAAACAGAAGAAATAATTCATATAGTTCTTGCTTTCTAAACTTTGCAATCTAAGTACACAATAGTGAAGTCAAAATAAATGTACACTTTCAAAACCTCTATAAGTAAATAAAAAGAAACTCTGAATACAGTTGGTTGATTGGCTATAGTTTACTTCGAAGGCAAGCATCCTGAGGATGAACACCACCATCACGACTGTAAGACCGGCAGCTGTGTGGTGTTGGCCTAGTTGGCATTTGATAGCAAGGTGACACGTGTTTGCGTTACTTGAACCATCTTGGATTCATGATACAGTCCTAGGGGGAGCTTCCCTTCAGCTCAGCTGTGAAGGCAGCTCAGATAACAATCCCGTTGTTTGCCTGACTCCCATCAACTTATTTAACAGCAATCGAATAAAGAATTAGAGTAAAAGATTCATGTTTTCCACTGTTAACACTGGAAGGAGATTGAATCCTAATAACTTGGTAGCTTTGCCACAGATATCGGAGGGAAAATTGACTGTATTTTTATTTTCTGTTTCCAGTGATCTGATACTAAATCCACCTTCACAAGTGAAGCTGCATAAGAATACATTAGGGTTCTTTATTGCGGAATCTCCAATAGAAGTCCAGAGGTAACTTTTTTATTGCTTTATGGAGGGAAAGCACTAAAGCAAATACAACTTAATGGGAGGCATACTGTGTCAGCATCTAGTGTAAAGCCTCAGGTAAGTCATTCTCGGTTTGCTTTCATTGTCCAGAGCCCGCTTTTACTGTTTCAATTGTCATGGCGACGTGCAGGATCCCGAGCTAATTGAAAAATGTGACTGCAAAAATAGTAACCATCAGCACTTCACAGGTAATTACACTTGACATAGTTCAGCCTCTTACTGTCTGGCCAGGACCAAAGAAGTAGGTTTCATCCCTTTAAAGGACAATGTCCATTCGTACTTGAGCAGGATGAACCATATGTTTCCCTACTGTGTACCCACGACCTGAAAGTCAGTCCCTCAGAGTGAATTCTAATGCGTACTTAATTCAACTTCCTTCTAGGCCAGCTGAATGGGCTGAAATGTTCAGCAATGCTGTCCAAAATCTCAGTACCCCTGTTAGTGACATTGGCAGATTCCATCCTAGGCATGATGACTTCCAGCCTGAAAAGATAGCCTGATCCAGCTGCTTTGTGGGTCATAAGCACATCACTTTCTGACCATTCCTCCATATTCCATTCCTTAGTGGGAGGTCAGCAATTTAGAGTTTATTCTTTCAGCATAATGATGAGGCCGTGTAACTGTCCATCGTCTATCACTGAACACAAAGCCTTAGGAATGACCCTTCCACTTCAGTGCTGGAAAATAAAAAATAACCTCAAGTGTTTAGGAAACATCTGTCCCTCCTAGTTTTAAAAGTTAGTCTCTTCCAGATACATTCACATTCTTAGGGCAAAACCCCAGTGCTTCACAGTTTAAATTTAATCAATTGAAAATGTGCATTTCCCATAAGGAGCACTCTCATTTCTAAGATTCGCAGTCTCTCCTCCTTATGCCCTGAATGCTGTTTAAATCTAAAAGTAAACCTTTGCAGTGTACAGTTGTTTTCACAATGGACATCCGCTTCTCACCAATACCAAGAGGCTTCTCCTTCTCTTTGGTCTGAGACTGTCACACTCTGCAACTCCCACATCAACAACAAATCAATCACTTCCTTCTGATACTGAGTCACCTTCTATCGGTTGGTAATAGAACCCATCATCCCTGTCATAGCCTTTATTTTTGCAATCTGAAAACCCTGCTCTTCAGTGTGCCCGTCTTTGCATCCCTTGTCTTACTCTAGACCCTCTATCATGTGCAATTCTCCCTGTGTACACTTGGCTGACAGCCTCGGATGCCCTTCCTCATTTCACCACGCTCACATAACCAGGCTGCCATGCTCCTCTTCGGTACAGGTTAGCATTGCGAGCACACACTCTCCTGAACAGCTGGGATCCAAAGAAAGTGAAGCTTTGCTCTATATTCCCCATGCTCACCTCCAAGATATCATTGTAGGGCTATCTTTTCTAGCCATCCCTCCCTGACCTGAAATATATGCAGTGGTGAGGACTGGGTCCTTTTGGGGGACTCAGGCTTTGTCTTTTTATAATAGCAAATTAATTGAGATAAAATTTGAATATTATCATAGAAATACCATATCCATTTTTTGTTGTTGTTGTTGTGCCAGGAATCAAACTCATAACTTTGCACTTACCAGGCAAGTGCTTGAGCCACTGAACTCAATTCCTTGCCCATCATATCTATTTAAAATGTACAATTCAGTGAACTTTAACATGGAGAGAGTTGTACAACTATCACAAATGATCAATTTTAGAACATTTTTCTCATTTGAAAAAAGAAAGTCCTCCACACCCATGAGCAAGCATTTTCCATTTTTTCTCTCCTACACCCACACTCCTGAGGACCACTAGTCTAGATTTTGTTTTGTAGATTTAACTATTCAATTATTTCAGGAAAACGGAATAATTCTGCATATTTAGGCTTTTGTGGGTGGCTTATTCCTTCAGCCATGCTGTATCATATAAAGGCTGTCTAATATTCCACTATATAGATGATTTCCTCTTTTTTTATCCATTATTCTGTTACTGGAGGAGGAATTAAGATTATTTCCACAATTAATACATAGTGTATAATGGTGCCATGGACCGTGACATAGAAATATATATTAAAGTTCTTGCTTTCACTTTTTCTGTGTACATTCTAGAAGTGGGATTGTTAAGTCAGATGTTAATTCTGTTTTAATTTCTGAAGCACCACCATCCAGGTTCCTACAACATCACACCATTTCACATTCCTACCAGCAGTGCACAGAGGTTCCAGTTTCTCCACAGTCACATCAACACTTTTTAATTTCTGTTTTTGTGTTATTTTTCAGTAATAGTCTTCCTAATAGTTTTAGAGTGATGTGCGATTGTTATTTTGATCTGAATTTCCCTAAATGCTAAAGATGTTGCACATATTTTCATGAATATCTTATTGGCCAGTTATATTTGAGGAACAATCTCTTTGGATCCTATTTTAAATGGGGTACTGTCTTTTTATTACTGAGTCTGTCATAGATGGTCTTTATATCATTGTGCCATTTTATGTAAGGAAGTCAGCTGGGATTTTGACTGTGATTGTTTTGAGTCTATAGGTTAAATTTGAAACTATTGATGACTTACCTATATGAAGTTATCTAGTTTACAAACATATCATCTTTATTTTTGTTTGTAATTTCTTTCATTCAACAATATTGTCCTTTCCTCAGATTACAGATTTTATTTTGCTTCCGTTATACTAATCAGTAAGAATTTTTCTTAGTTTTATTTCCAGATGGCTCACTGTTCATCATATACATACATGCATTTTTGCACACTAGTCTTTTTGGTGGAACGGAGGAGTGAGTGTCTTTTCACTGAGCCATATCTCCAGCCTTTTTTAGATTTTATTTTGAGAGAGTCTTGCCACATCAGGAACTTTCCCAGGCTGGGCTCAAACTTGTAATCTTCCTACCTCAGCCTATATGTTGATTTTATAGTCTGAAAAAATATTTATTATTGATTTCCATTTAATTTCTTGTCTAATTTTCTCGGCAGAACCTGCAGAACAATGTTGAGTAGAACTGGCATGCGTTGCATTCATATTTTATTCCTGACCTTGAAGAGAAAGCGCTCCATTGTGTATCTGCAGCTGGAACGTTAGCTGTGGGCTTTTTCATGGGTGCCTTTTATCTGGCTGAGGAAGTTCTCTATTCCTAAAGACTGTTGAAGCTTTTGTTTGTTTGTTTCTGTTTTCATTTTCTCTCTGTCTCTCTCTGTCTCTATCTCTGTCTCTGTCTCTCTCTTTCAGATTTTTGTCCTTTTATTTCTTGTTGAGATGATAACTGGTTTTTGTCTTTTACTTTGTTGATACAGTGTTACATTAATCGACACCAACCTTGCATTCCTAAGATAAGTCCCAGTTGCCATGCTATAAGGTCACGTTCATACATGGCTAGATTTGGTTTGGTAGCACTCGAGTGAGGAATTTTGTATCTGTATTCAATAGAAATGTTGGTTTGTGCTTCCATTTCTCGTGATGTCATTGTTTTTGTCCTCAGAGTTAAACTGACCCTATAGGATGAGATGGGAAGCATCCCTTCCTTTTCATTTTTTGCAACAATTTGTGAAAGTTCAGTGGTAATTTTTCTTTAAATATCAGTTAGAATTTTACCTGTGAAGCAATTTGAGCCTAACTTTACTTTTTGAGTATTATTCAACATCTTTACTTGTGATAAGTTATTTAGATTTACTATTTCTTCTTGAAACTGTTTGGGTGGTTTTGTCTTCTAGGAATTTTTAAATTTATTCTATGCTATCAAATGTGTCCACAAAGTTTGGTAAGTATTAAATATTGTCTTGTATTACTTTTTATTTTTTAACAGATCAGTAATAACATTATCTTTTTCATCTCTGATTTTAGTAGTGTGAATGACCCTCTTTTTGTATAGCTACTTTTGTTAGAATGTTAATTTTGTTGATCTTTTCAAAAGGACAGCTTTTGTTTGTTAATGTTAACATTAATTTTACTCTACTGGTTTTCTTTAATTAATTTCCACCTGAACTTCCATTATGTCCTTCCTGATCCTTGATTTGGGTTGACTTGTACTTCTTTCTTTAGAGTCCTAAGGTGAAATGTTAAATAAAATCACTGATTTCAGATCTTTTTTCTTTTCAGAAAGATGGTTATTTTTATTTACAAATATTTCTCAAAGTATTCTTGTGAGGCACACCATAATTTTGACATGCTGTGTTTTTATTTTCATTCATACAAACCTATTTCATGTTTTCTTCATAGTTTCTTTTTTTTAATCCATTGATTACTTAAACAAATATCATCCTATTTCCAAGTGCTTATGATTTTTTCTAACTTTTGCCTTTCTTATTCCATTTCATTTGGTTCTGTAGTTGTTGTTTAGTGAGGCTTATTCTATAGCTTCATACATGATCTATCCTGAAGAATTGTGAATACACACTTGAAAAGACTATGAATTTTTCTGCTGATTGGCAGAGTGTCTTTAGAAGAGCATTAAGTCTGGTTTGTTCATGTTTTTGTTTCCTTTCTAATCTTTCTAGCTGTTCTATGTACTACTGAAAGTGAAATATTGATACCTTCATATGTCTCCTTGGGATATTTGCCCATTTCATTATTTAAGAAGTTTTTGTTCTCAATGAAAATTTTTGTTTGAAAGTCTGTTTTGTGTATAATTAATATAACCATAACAGCTCTGTTTTAGTTACCCTTTGCCCAGAAAATCTGTTTTCATCATTTTTCTTTCAACCTTTCAGTGTCTTTGCGTCTACTATGTGTAGCATATGGCTAGCCCATTTTTTCACTGTTCTGAAAATGCAGAGTTTAATCCATCTCCATTTGAAATATTTCCTGACAAAACAGTATTTTTTCTATTATTTTGCTCCTTGTTTTCTATATGTCATCTGTTTTCCTTAAATCATTTTTGTAACTTTTGTGTTAAATAACTCTACTATACTTTTTTTTAATTCCTTGGCATTTCTTGTAGTAGATTTTTTAAGTTTTTTTCTTGGCATTAGGAGTCCAATTTAACATTAACATCATAGTTCATAACAATGTAGCTTGCATTAGTGCCAAATTAATTTCCATAATATACAGCAATTTTGTTCTTACATAGTTTAATTTCTCCCTCATGGCTACTATTGTCACAATTCTATCTATCTATCTATCCATCTATCTATCTATCTATCTATCTACCTTTCATGCACACTGATCTATAAATATTGCTTTATACACTGATTTTTAAATAAGATAGGAAAAGGACTTATAAACTATATATTTACCTGCATAAATATTCTTTTATCAATGCTCTTCATTTTAAATTAAAATGGATGTTAGATTTGAGATACTATTTAATGTTCTTTCATTTCCACATCAGGAGCTCCCATTAGTATGCATTGTAGGACTATTTTTCTGGCAACAAACTAAGTTTTCATTGATCTAAAAAATGTGTTAGGGGGCTGGAGATTTAGCTCAGCAGCATAAGCGCCTGCCTTGCAAGCAGGCAGTCCTGAGTTCGATCCCTGGTACTGATAAAAAAAGAAGACAAAAAAAAAAGTCTTAATTTGGTATTTATCTTAGTAAATACAATGAGAATCACACTACTGACATTTATACTAGTCCCACACTATTATTTATTATTTACACTATTCTTCATGGGTGGTCTTGAGAATCTAAACTGGGCAGAGTCCCTTCAAATCCTTGGCTACAAAGATTCATTCTTTGACTCATCTGTTGGTTCCTTGAGTGAATAGACACAAACAGGTCTTTTCTTTCTAATTTATTTGGGTTTACCTAGTGCTAAAAATCTCTCCAGGGAATATTATCAACTATTTCAACATCACATGGCCTGAGATGATGGCTGGTTGATTAAATACAGGCCTCTGAAGACATCTTATGGTTTTTGAATGTAACCATATATGACAGTAAGAATTTTATAGGTGTGTTTAAAATAAGGATCTTCAGATAAAGAAATTACCTTGCAGTATCCAGGTAGGACCTAGATGTACTAACAAGGGTCCTTATAATAGAAAGATGGAGGGAGATTTAACTACACTCAGAAAAGAAAAGGGCCTTGTGATGGGAAACAGTTCAGACAGAGAAAATGTCACATCACTTTTCTGGAAATAGAAGGGCCACTTGGCCGGAGAATCTAAGCAGGCTACAGAAGAACAAAAGGCAAAGAAATGGATTCTGCCCTAGGACTTCAGGAGGGGAAGCAACCTCACCAACACTTCCATCTCAGGGCATTGAAAACATTCAGATTACTCATCTCCATAATCATAAAGAATAGATACCTGTTGCTTTTAATAAGTGAGCTGGTAGTAATCTGTTGGGGGAGCCATGGGCGAAGTAATACAAACAGATTACTGGTTTCATTAGTGGTTTGCTTCTTTATTTCTCTTCTTACTCATCTTCCAGCTGTATGTACAGGATACATTAAGTCATACTACATGTTTTTATGAAACTGTTCATTTTTCCTAATACTTTTTCTCTGCTTTTAAATTATGTAATTCTCTCTCTCTTTCTCTGCCTTTCCTACTGTTTCACTCTTTTAGTTTAAATCGACTGCTCAGCCCCAAAGTACTTTATAATTGCTGCCATAACAAATTGCTTCCTATTCAGTGGCTTAAAACAATGGATATTTCCCAGCTAATAATTCATACTGTAATGGATCCCACTCTGTAGAAGTCAGCAAAGATCTGTTTCTGTCTGGAAGACATTAGGGAAATTTCACTTTCTCACACTCTGTGGCTTATAGGAGCTACCTACATTCCTTAGCTCGTGGACCCTTCCACCCTGACAGCAACAATGGCTACTGAAACTTTTTCATATATCATCACTTTTGCACTGGTCCCACCAACACATCTCCTTCTCTGACTCTGATTTTTTGCTCCCTGATCCATATTCAAAGAACTAATGTGATTACATGGGCCAATTTGAATAATGCAAGAAAATCTTTTTATCTTATCTGTCTGCTAATAAGCAACTTTTAGGGCCATCTGCAACCTTGCATCCTCCTTTTCACATAACAACGTATTTACAGATCTTAAGGTTTAAAACATAGATATCAATTTTTGGCAGGGTTAGTAGACCATTTGTCTGCCTACCACATGTTCTTTGATTCACTTCCTATCATAGAAAACTACTAAATATGAGGGATTCAAATCAACAAGAAATTATTCTCTCCTAGTCTTGAGTACAGAACCCAAAATTGGTATACTCCCAGTGCCGCACTTGTGGAGTCCACAGTGACATCTTCCCCAACTTCTTCCCAGCCTCTAGTGTTTTGAGTGGGGGCAGCATATTATAACGCCAATCTCTCCTCCTGAAACTACTCCATCTCTGTATATTTTTCCTCTTCCCATAAGAGTCACAGTTCATCAAAATGTTTTCATCTGGAGATCCTTGACTAATTACACAATGTGTTGATTACTTTTTCCTCATTGCTGAGACAAAATACCCAATGCTCAAAATGAAGAAAGGAAAGGTTTACTTAGCTCACAGTTTGTGGAGGTTTCAGTCCATAATCAGCTGGCTTCAAGGCAAGGTGGTACCGCACAGGGACAACATTTCTAGGCAGCAGCCAGGACAAAAAAAGGGGGGAGAACAAGCCTCTTTTCCTCCCTTATACTGTATACAGGCCCCTGTCACTCTCTCCAGGACGGAGAGCCCTCACAAAATCTCAGTGTCTTCCTCTTGCACAGGATGAGGATATTTACAAAATATGAACCCCAGCTCCTTTCTGAGTGTCTCATTTAAACTTCCAAACTTCGCAAGTTGACACAATGTATCAATCATAACACACAAAAACAATATTTTTATGCTATAGCATTGGTCAACTTGGATTTACCCAACAAAACCCCATGAGCCTGATAGTCTGAACAATGTAAATTTATTTTCTCATAGTTCTGGAGTAGGGGAGGTGAGCATCAAGATGGCAGTGAATTTGGTCCCTGTAGAAGCCCTCTCGTGTCCCTGCATATGGCAGAGAAACAGGAAATGAGTGTGGTGGTCTCTCTTCCTCTTCTTAAGAGACCACTAATCCTATGAGATCAGAGCACAGCCTGAATTATGTCAGTAAGACTGTCTCCAAATAAGTCACATTACAGATAAGGCTTCAAAATGTGATGATGAGGTATGGGTGAAGCACGTGCAGTTCAGCCCATAGCAGTCAGATTCTTAGATTCCAAGTAGACATAAATTTTGTGAGATATTACACAACCCATCCATTTGTATGGTACATAATAAACTTCAGTTAGTGCATTTTCAATGACAGAATTTCCATTCGGTTTTTACTGATGCTTTCACTACAAGAGGCGTTCTCATCACGTCTCTCTTCTTCAGTCATGGCTGTCTTCAGTTCCTTGGACACATTTGGAACAGACTTGTCTGCAAAGTCTGATGCTAGACTCCTGCCTATGCAATTTGCTGTGCCTACTCCCTAATTGGGTCGTACTCACCAGTTTCTTTGTATGTTCCTTACATTTTGTGACTAAAAACTGGATATTTTAGATAAATAGAATTTTGCACCGACTCAGGAGACCAGGGCCTGTTATCATGGCCAGCTTGATAAGTGTTTCAGCCAAGCTAGCTCATTGATACCTATTTTCCTGCGGCGTCGAGTCTCTGATGTCAGTCATCAGTTGCAGCTTACTGCACAGATCCACAGCACAGGTGTTTTAGTGGGGTTCTTTATAACTGTCTCTTCCCTAACCTGTCTACATTTGGCTCCATGAATTTACTGCTGATTACTTTATTCTTTTTGACAGTTTTCTGATCTATGTGGTGTTCCATACCAGCATCCTCTAGAATTTGGGCACCTCTGCAGAGTAGCTTTGATGACCAGTCTTTACACTTTATTCTGACCTCAAGACAGCACTTAGCATTTATTAGCTGCCTCGTCTCTTGGTTCACTATGGTAAACTATGACCTATGTTTTTCCTCGTTGCTCCCCTGGAGCTGCCAGTCTCCAGGTAATTGTTTAGCGTCAAAATCACCATTGCTGTCAAGGAGCACCCTTGGACTTGAACTTCTCCACAGTGAGCTCCAGATACAGTCAAGTCTCCTGGACAAAGCTTCAAAGCTCCTTATTCTTCTAGCCCCTGGGCAGGGCCTCTGAGCCTCTGCTGGGGAGCAGGAGGAGGAATGTTGGAGACAGTGGACTCCTCCTTTGAAATGGCACACTTGCTGTGTGACCAGGGTGCTGCACAGGTGTCTCCTCCCAACAGTGGCCTTTGTTTGCCTCTCCTGCTGTGGGACTTCAGGAGTGACCTGGAGTGAGGGGCATCTTTGCCTCTGCCAGCACTGAGAGGCCAGGACAGAGCCTCACTGTGGCCCGCAGCCATACGCACCTTGAGTTTGGCTCTGCCCTGCCTTTCACAGCACACATCACAGTCTTCTGAGGGCTGCAGGGAGAAGAGCCTTGTACCTTGGAGCCCACATGTGCAGAGCGCAGATTCTGTTTGGTTTGGAGGAAAAGATTCAGTTAGGCACTTGCTGCTCGAACTAAGATTTGCAATAGTTTCTTGAGTCAATGTTTATTCACTTGCCATCTGTCCGCAGGATGATTTAAACATCTCTGTGTGTGCTTGAATAATCTTTACCACTTTTGACAGCTTCACTAAGGGGCAGGTTTGTAGGATTCTTGTGTTACCATTCTTCCTATGGAATCAAAGGTTCTATTTGCTGTTGCTGCTATGAGGAAACACTCACAGCTGGGTATTTTATAAAGATAACAGGTCTGTTTAGCTTCCAGCTTCAGAGTCTGAAAGCCCAAGTCAAGTAGCCCTATCTGAGGATAAGGAGCTCATGGCAGGAGACCTCAAAACAGTGAGAACATTGAGGATACATCCCATGGTGACACCAGAAGCCATAGGGATTTAGGGTCAGATTTGCCCTTTTTAGGACAAATGGTTCTCGTGGAAATGGCTCAGGGTCCCATGAGAGCTACATTAATCTTTCCCTAGAATAATACTCCACATTGACCTAATTATCTTCCAAGGGGCCCTACCTCTTGAAAGTCCTCTGAGGCTTATATTGCTGTTACTCAGTTAAAATTGGGCCCTTTGCAGGAATGGTATTTAAAATCATTTGGGTTCAAGTTAAAAAGCAAGTCTCCAACACGTGGATCTTCAGGAGATACACAAACCCCATGGAACCCATGGCACCTATTTTTATTTCCTCTATTTTTTTCAATTTCCTCTAAAACTCTAACAGCATTTCAGGCATACCAAGAAACTTCTGTTATATCCCCAAATCACTATATCAACTGTTTGTCTCAAGTGAATGCTTGAATCTAAAAAATTTTTTTTTCTTAAATGGGTTTTAAGAGCCTATTTTGGAAATCAAAGTTAAACATTAACTTTTCTGGCATCCTATAAAACAGAAATCTTTCTCGTAGGGCACAGTGGCAAATACTTGTAATCCCAGCCTTTTGGGAAGCTGATCCAGAAAGATTGCAAGTTTGAGTCCAGCCTGGGCAACTTAGTGACTTCAGGAGACTCTGTAACAAAAAATAAAACCAACAAAAATCCTGGGGATGCAGCTCATTGCAAAGGCCCTTAGTTCAATCTCCAGTATTCCAAAAGAAGGAAAAGTGAATTTTTCTTGAGGCAATTGATTAGTTAAATAGAAGGAAACTCCAATTAGAAAAAAGCATCAATAAGAAAAAAAAATACAGTGACAGCAGATGCCACTGTATCATATGAAAACAGCATGGTTTCATTGTGCAAACTACTTTGCAAATGAATTATGATACAAAGACATAGATAGATTGCCATCTGTCATGTGTAAAACAAAAATTTCCTAGGAAATGAGTACTCATCCCCTTTTCTGCTGTATTACAAAAACAAACATTTTAAAGCAGAGAGTTCCTCAGCTATAAAGGTAGAGTGATTTCTCTATAAAAGTCAGCTCTGCCCTTATATTTGTAAATACGCCAAATTTTGCCAACTTCTAGGACATGTATTTGATAGTGTTCCTGGAATAAATTAGTAGGACTTCAGAATCCAACTTCTTGGCTTTGCTGTAGTCATCACACTCCTTAGAATCTTTCCTTCTTTTCATGATAGAATCATTTTTTCCTGTACATGTTGACCTTCTGTCACCAAGACTACCAAGCCTATCCCAAGCCCAGAGGAAATCTGGCCACTCCACAGCCGACCATCAGCTGTCTTTACTGCAATTTGCCAGGCGATGGCAGCACAGCACCATGCAATGACCAAGACCCTGCGCCTCCAGGGTGGACCCAAGCGTGAATCCAAATCTGGAAATCAGATTCTAGCCCTAAAGTGCCCAAAAGGGTATCATTTCAGAAAGAGGCCACTTGATCCTATATATTTAAAAGTATCATTGAATTGGCATTCATGACAACTCACTTTCAAACAGGACTTCAGAACTTTCCAATAAATGACAAAACAAACAAACAAACAAAAAAAAAAAACGTGCTGAGTGTGGATTCGGACAAATTTCAGGTGGAATATTTCATGGTTTTAAAAGCCAATGAAAGATATTCACAGTCTGCTCCCTTCAAATATTTGTCTCTTCACTGAGCTCGTTAGCTTTTCTTGCTCCTGCCAATGTCTCCTTCCTTAGCACACTCTGTGAGAAGTCAGAGGACTGGATTGTAACCACAGCCACAGCCATTCCACCGGTGGTCAGCTGTGGTTTAAGAAAGATGTGTTCCCTTTTGGGGTCTCAGTGTGATCATCTCAAAATAAAAATAATAATGCTGTCACTATCTCTGCAACCCTTTCCTATTACGATATTCTACGAATTCTAATACCTGTTACTTTGATGATTTTCAGTTTTCTAAACTAGAGCCACACTAATGGTGTTACATTTCAATTAATAATGTCACACTAGAGACATGGAGCATGGATTCCAAACAGGCCAGCTCTCAGCTGTATAACAGTCATTACTTAAATCCTCAATGTCCTTCATATTTCTTTGAAGTGTCCACAGTATTACGTATCTTAGAGAGCTAAGTGTAAATATTAATATATAAAGAACATGCAAATGATCTTGAATGAAAGACAGATAAAATTGAAATGGGAGGAAACAACATTCTTAGCAGATTGTGCTTATTTCTACGCATGCCCTGGTGTATTTTAGGTTCAGAGCAGAAGCACCATTAAGCTAGTCTCCAGGTAGCGGGACTAATTGTTTTTCAGCCCTTTTGCTTAATGAATTAGCTAAGTTATTGGGCAGGTGCTTTCCCAGCCCCACTGGGTATTCACTGCCTGCTATTCCATGACTGCGGTTTCTAATGTCCAAGACTTCAGAATGTTGGTCCTCAGCAATGCAGAGACGATCTCTGTATGTGATGGGGGAGAGGGAAGGGACGATTTGGAAATGACCCTAGGAAAGGTGTATCTAAATGCTTCTCATGCTCTTTCCCTGAGAAATGTTTTAGAGTCTTTATTAAAATGCTGATTTTCTGTTGGGAAGGAGTCAAACCTAGAGGAAGGCATAAGTACAAACAGGAAACTAAAGAGAAGGCCCGAAAGAAATTAGGAAAAGAAAAAAAATTGATAAGAAATGGCTTCAGTACGCAGCTAAACTGTTGGATATATTTCTAGACTTATCTTACTTTACAGTTTTTTTAGCTTGACCCTAATTCACTTTTTTACATAAGTATACAAACTAAAAATTAGCCTCTTTAGGAATCACCTCGCCAGGGCTGGGAATTTAGCTCAGTGGCATAAGCGCCTGCCTTGCAAGCAGGCAATTGTGAGTTCGATCCCCGATACCAATAAAAAGGAAAAAGAAAGAAAGAAAAAAAAAAAAAAAGAATCACCTCACCCTGTCCCCTACGGAGGAGAATGCCAGACCTAGAGGACTGAAGAGTAACTACCTTGATGAATCCTCCAGTCCAGGCTTCAGCTTGGTTCGCCTGAAAAGCCTCACCCGTCCTGTAAGGTGGGAACAGGTATAGACACCCCCAGAGGATTCCTGTGATTCTCTACAGCAGGAATCAAGGACTATAACTCCACTGATGTCCAATATACAGCTTGGTAACAAGTCCACAAAGACTATAGATAAATATCTATGCTCTTAGGTGTGACAGCAACAGCGTATTCTTCCAATGGTACAGTTTTATCCTTATCCTGATGACCACAGCAGTTCCCACTGGATTTCCCTGGATCTGGTGTCTTACCAACCCATGCCATTTCTCATTCCTGCAATAATTTCCATGATATTTGAATCATAAATGGATAGGTGCACACATATTAGGGATGATCACAAATTATGGTGAAAGTTTAGATTTAGAAATCATTACAGTAAAAGACACATTACCATTAATCCCTTCAAAATGCTTCCTCTTGCTTCAGCCACCCGTATTCCACTGTTTTTCCCTCTCTCTGAGGCAGTTTCAAAATCCTCTTTTTTTTTTTTTTTTTTTTTGTCTTTTTCCTTTTTATCGGTACCAGGGATCGAACTCTCGACCCGCCTGCTTGCAAGGCAGGCGCTTATGCCGCTGAGCTAAATTCCTAGTCCCAAAAAATCTTCTTTTCTTAATATCTGTACTTGAGCCTTTGTGGTTGCCCCAGTGTCCTGAGTCAGTTCAAAGCCATTGCCTTTGTAACATTAGGGAAAAGCCAGAAGTCCCACAGCGCCAGGTCTTGTGAATAAAGTAGATGTAAGGCATATAAGAAGCCTGCTCTTACTGGACGAAAGCAGCAGCAGTCTTCACTGTGTGCTTTCTCAAACCTCCAAAGACACAGGAAAGAACTTCCAAAATTGCTTAGAAAGCAGCCAGTATGAGATACGTGCATCTGAGGTCAGGAAGGGGTATTTTTAGGGGGGTTAATAGCAATGCAATTTTCACTGTGATAATTTTGTTTTATTTGAGCTATGTTTTTTGATCGACCTTCATGCACACGTGTGTGTGTGTGTGTGTGTGTGTGTGTGTGTGTGTGTGTAATAAGTAGGTGAATGTGTCCTGTATTTTTTGGCTTGGTTTGTAGCATTGCTGCTTTTTAAACTCCTAAAAGTTGTGACTCTTATTCAGATTCTGTGATGTCATTTTTAGGTATACCATAGTGACTGGTAAATTACTACATTTGTAAATAATTGTGATGACTTAACTATTTAGCAAATTGGAGCAGATTCGGGCTTAACTAAGAGAAATACGCATTATTTTCATTTGTTTGGACTGATAAGATCTCTTGAGGGTGTAGAAAAGGTAGAATTATTTCTCCCCATATGGAAATCATATCTGAGGCACGTCTTATCATGGAGTCCCAGTATGTATGCCAGGGAAGGAAATGTTTTCTGTTGCATTTTAAAAAATCATTTCTTAAAAATAAGAGATACTCAAAACTCTGACCATGTACAAAAGGATTTTTCTTTCACACAGTCACGGTTCTCAGATACAAGCTCTTTTCAATGTCTAATGCTTTATTTAGAAATCTTCAGGTTATCCATTAGGAAGTTATAGTAAGCTATGGCAAGATATTAAAAAGCTACCTAAAGTGTTAAGTAAAAGTCCATTCCAAATTTTCTGACCTAAAATATGAGAAAATAATTATTTGTACACTATTAGCTACAGAAAGATGATGGACAGATCTGAGAGATATAAATAGAGATTAATAAAACTAAGAATGAAATCTGAGTCAATCCAGATGCTTATCTATCATTTTAAGGCAAGGATTTTGTCCTCCTGTTTATTCTTTTTCCCTCAAGGCTTCAAAGCAATATTGCAATCACGGTAAGGGTCACAATACACTGTTGCAACTTATGCATCTGCCCTGTTAGCCATCTTTTTGAATGATTGAATTTATAGTTAGAAGGAGTGGAAAGCGATCATTTGAGCCAGTGTAACTGTGACCATCAGTCAGTCAACACCTAGCTAGAAACTTTGCCAATCCCCACCAAGTCTGCACATATTTCCATGTTAGGAAAACTACCAAAACTACAAAAATTATTGATGTATTTTCAGAGGACTATTTAAGAATGACACAAGGGGAAATTCAAAGCATCAGTGAAAAACTTTGAGAGATTAACACAAGTACTTACCTTATCCATTCAAACTCCCCCCCCACACACACACACCAAACACACACACACTTTTTTTTTAAATAGCTGGTCCATACTATGGGCTAGAGACTTCCAATAGTTCTATTGTTCCAAGGCCAGTTTGGGCATGTTGTCTGTTACATCCTGGGAGTCAGATTCTACCCCTTGCTCTAACCTGGCCAGGCTTAGAGACAGTTGGTAACATTACTAGCATTTTGTGAGGTTTTTACTTCAGATCTCGCCTTGCTAACCCACTCTTTCCTGGAAAAAATTTAGCTAGGGAATAAGGAAACATCAGTTGAGCTGAAGCCCCTGCCTACCTCTGTCAGTGAATGTTCTGAAGATCACAGGTAGGGAAGGAGCTCACCTGGGTGGTGCAATCGCTACCACTTAAGCCAGAGAGTCTCTTGTCTAAAGGATGCTCTTCTTCCAGCACTGTGTTGTGAAACAGTTGGGATTTTTGATGGATTAGAATGGTCGGAAAAAGAATTATATCAAAAGAATTATGATATCAAGATTCCTCTGTGTCTCTGTCAGCCATTGTTCAAAATGAGCTGTTACGTGGGTTTAAAGGTTTACCCCCATAGTGACTGGTCTGAGCATAGAAATGATAGCTAAGACCAGCAGAAAGGGTCGTACCTTGTTTATCCACGGGGTGAGCAGGGACAGAGGAGTGGAGGTGATGACACTCTGGCTTTGTCTACCTCCCCGGCGCCTGCTGCTCTCTAGCTCTGTTCATTCACCCTTCAGATTGTGGCAAGCAGGCATTTCAGGCAATGAAGATCTTTAAAGAGTGGACGAGAAACATTAAAATCCTGAAACATTTTTTCAGCATGTGATTTTTATTACAACGTTATGCCAATTCTTACTGACTGACATTGGCTTCCTAAGCTGGAAACGTGTGCTTGGATTGAATCAGAGTTTCAGGAAGTGAATGACAAGACTGAACACCAACATATGCATGCAGAAAGGAGGAACAGCTTCCAGGGAACTCTTTTTTCCCTTCTTAAAACAGTTTCATATTCCTCATTCCATCCACAAATTTGAAATGTTCTTCCATCTATCTTCTAATCACTTTTCAAAGTCATTCTAGTACCCTCATTTTGCAAAGGATAAAGTTATGCATTTTTGTATTCTTTCAAGTTTTAGCAATTCCTCAGTGTTTTGATATATATTTCCCGTAAGGAAGAAATGCTTCAAAATCTACAGTTAACGATAAAGACATTCTTGCAGGAAAGTTAAAGTATAAACTGGTGACATCGAGGAAAACAAGTTGCAAGCTGATCAGTGTTTACAGAAGGGAGCCGAGTCTCCTGCAGTGCTGCTTCCTGTGTGTGTCGTGGTGGCTCCAGGCCACACGTGTAGCAGGAGGGCTCCTCAGAGG
Source organism: Cavia porcellus (assembly GCF_034190915.1). Classification (NCBI taxonomy): domain Eukaryota; kingdom Metazoa; phylum Chordata; class Mammalia; order Rodentia; family Caviidae; genus Cavia; species Cavia porcellus. The sequence continues at coordinate 43,731,191 of NW_026947512.1, forward strand.
CTGCTGTCTTCACTAAGTCCGAAAGGAGATGGGTTAGCAAGGTGCAGATGCAACTCAGTAGATATTCATTTCCATGTGCCATGTGGATCTTAAGTCCTCTCGCTCTATCTTGTTGAAGGATGTCAAAGTTTGTTGCACCTCATCCTCTTAGATTAATCCATAGCTGAAGACTCCCAACCCCTTGCTAATCAAGAGACTGGAAGCATCTGAGCCCCCAGCAGTTTTTCCAGACTCCCCTGTGAAGAGATTCCATGCCTTCCCATTAATGGTGCTGTGCTATTGCAGGGCCAGAGATAATGTCCAGGCAGAGCAAAGTGGAATTGTCTGATGAAGAAAATGAGGATTCTCTTACGAGTGGAGAAGAAAGCCCTTTAAGCTACTCAAGCTTTGCCATCAGGTAAGAGCCTCAGAGAAGCCTGAGGCCCTATGATTTTCTGAGAATCGTTCAGCAATAAAAATCGTCACTTAAACCAGAATACCTGCTTTATAAGCTCCTATAGAGACCAAGACCAATGGAACTAATCCTTACCAAAATGAATTCCTCTCTAGTCTCATACAATTAAGTTACACAAATATGCCTTGTCTCACCAGCTGCTGTTCGGATCATCTGTACCCACTATAACTGAAATTTAAGCAACCCAAGTTTCTTTCAGCTCACCCTCAGGCTCGCTAGAAATCAAGGTTAGGGCCAAGCTTTAGTCACTCTCACATGGCTTCTCTAGGGTTAATGCACCCTCTTTTTCCAATACATTGATGTTGAGATTACCTAGGTTTTTGCATCTGAAAATTAGGGTTAACAAATCCTCCCTCCCGTGTTCTGTTTTCTCCACATCTCTTTAGTATTAACAGTTCTGCTAACCAAAAGTCAACTTGGAAATGGAAGGTGACCTCCTAGTTTTGTTAGCTGATTTTTAAATAAAAGGTCAGTCTGTACATTCTGTCACTTCAAAATAACTGTAATACATTGGTAATATTTCAGGGAAGTGGGTATAACATACTGGTAAAATCCTTAATGAATGATAATTGTGATTGTCTAAAGGAAAATAATACATATAAAGCATAACCATTATGCTTTAGTGTTACATAACTCAATGAATACTTTTTAATTTTTTTGTAATGATTTTTAAGTATTTAAAAGGCTCAACTGATACAGTCATTGTGCGTAACAGTGTGGAAGTTTTTTGAAAAAATTAAAAACAGAATACATATGATACAGCACAGTCTCATTTCTGTGCATTTATCTAGAGGAAATTAAACCCATACTTCAAAGACAGTCCTAAACTTTCACACTCATTGCAACATTATTCACAGTAGTTGAGATACAGAATTAACCTCAGTGGCCATCAAAAGATGAAAAAACAAAGTGTGAAGCCAACCCACACGCATAAGAAGGACTATTATTCACTCCTCAAAAAGAAGGAAATCCTGCCATTTGCAACAAAGTAAAGGAACAAGGAGTTGTTATGCAAGTGAGAGAAAGACAAGGCCGATCTTTTTATGTGTGGAATTTAAAACAGAACTCATAAGCACACATAGTAGGATGGTGGCTGTCGGACACTGAAGTGTGGATATTAGTAAATACTCTTTAGATACCCCTTATTATTTCAATAATCAGTTTTTATATCCTAGAAAGGATATTGAGTGAAAAGGATATTGAAGGAAATCGAGGTAAGTTTAGAGCTTTCCAAGACAGTGGATGTTGAAATGAGTCTTCACCTGTTTCATTTAACCTATGAAGAAGCATGCGTCTGTTTAACTGAGAATTCTGGATCTGTGGGTCCAGCTAGCAGAGGTTACTGTAGGTGGACATCAAAGTCTGAGGCGCTTCACAGTCAGACTTCTGAAAAGGACTGCCGAAGTCTCGGGCTTAATACCTTCTGCCCTGCCTTGTCTTCCCTTCCAGATTGTTGAAATTAGATGACATATTTTGTGAGAAAGGACTAAGAATTGATTGAAGGAAAGGTTGTAACGAATCTCAATTCAGAGTCAGCTTTGCTATTTCCGACAACTAAATACCAACTAGCATTGGGATTTGCACAGCTTTCCCTTTAAAAATACGTGATACGTAGGTATTTATTGTGTGTCCTCTGTTCTACGTAAGCACGGAGCCAGATACTTTTGTAGATATGGAAATCACATTTCAGCCTGTATGCAGTTGAGTCCAATAAACAAGATGATTCCCTATAAAACACGTGACAGGGAATAAAGCAGCATTTGTTCAAGTGCTCCTTTGATAGATGTGGCAAAAGTTGAGAGAGGCAGAGGCTGGTGTTGGAGAACTTTTCCCGGAAAGCCTCCTGTGGGAAGCAGGGTTTGGGGAGCTGAGAGATATCGGAAGCCTGAGCTCCTGTGAGTGGCACAACACATCAAGGCATGGAGTAATGTGCGTCCCATGCTCCAGACACTCAGCTTTGCTAAAGTGTTGTGAGAAGTGACGCCTCACACTTCTCAAGAACACATTCTTGGCTATTGGTCTTGTGCGTGTGTGTGTCTGTGTACATTATGTTTATGTTAATGCAAATTTGTTACAAAAACATGATTCAAATTTGAAAGTTGTTTTGGGGAAATGAAGACAACATATGTGATAACACAGAAAGTGGTCCAATCGTGTCTGATTTCATGAATTCTTTGCCATGTTTTCCCTATGGTAATGAAGGACTGGCTAGCCATGAACAACCAGGGGCCATGAAAACTTCTTAGATGTAATTTTAGTCATTCAATTTCCTTGGAGCCCTCCATTATTTTTAAAGCGAACTAACTCAACTTACTGGTATTTTCCTCACTGTTTTCAGTTCTGTGATTGTGTATGATAAACAAGGAAATGATTTAAAGTAGATATCTAGGCAGGGATTTGACCAGGGCACTGGCCATCTGCGCACTTTGTTATCTGACTTAGAGCTGGCTGAGGATCTCTCAATATACTTTGAAAACCCCCAAGGAAGTCCAGAAGTCAGGTCATCTTTCAAACTGATTCTTTTATCTTTTATGATTAACCATAGTTACCCACAATTCTCAGATACTCAATGAAAAATTCCATAAATAAGTTCATAAACTTCAGATAACTTACTTTGGCATATTGTTAAAATTGTTCTGTTTATCATTGTTTTCGATCTCTTCCTCTGCCTAATTTATCAATTAAACTTTTATCACAGGTATGTACATAGAGAGAAAACGAGCCTAGTGTATGTAAGACCCCGTATAATCTGTATTTCCACACATCCACTGGGAATTTGTACCCATGCTGCATGGATAAGGGAGGACTGCTGTGTACACTTCAGTAGATAAGTGCCATTGGAGGATGAATTTCTGGTGGTTTGATTTCTAGGGTAAGAATAACTCCTGATACCAAATTAGCAAACATACATCTTTGATAGCAATAATCATACAGTAGACCAGATGGCTTAATAGAGACAAGTAGGAATTATTGGAAAAAATGTAAAATGTATGGTGTGTACTACTTATGATCATTTTTGAATTGCACTCACAACCCCAAACCAGAATGTTATTTATAGTTTTGCTGACAACAGACTCAATGCTATTAAAGAAGAAATCTTTTGGCCACTGGTGGGTTTTCCAATCAGTTTAGAAGCTGCTGGCTTCTATTCTTAGAGAACTACAAACCACTCTAATTTACACACAAGTTACAGACCATCTCATTGTGCCCTTGATTTCTGTCTTTTCTCACAGACTAAGCGTGGTTATAAATAGCAGTTAGGCTCTCAGACAGGTCCACAGAAGACTATTTAATAGATGGAAGTTAAATATGTATGTTTGATGAATGAGTAACTAAATACTATCTCTATTCAGTAGAAGGCTCTAGCCTTAAATCAAGGGTTCATATGACATAAGAAAGAGAAAGTAGGTTTTCCTTACTTCCTTTCAGGAAGACGAAATTTGACTCGTGCAAAATTCTGTGAAAAACAGCTCGGCACTCCTGGGACCCCTTGTTTTAGCTTTTCCATTTCTTTACTGTGTGTGATCACACTACTTTGAATAAGCTAAGGAGAATTCTGCACATTTTATTTTTGGTCAACTATTTCCTATCCTGTGCCTCTCCTCTCTCAAAATTCACTTCTCTGATAAAACTAATTTTAATTAGATAATAGAAAAGATTTAGGTATAAGTACTTCATTTTATGTTGTGGTTGACCAACAACACCATAACCACTCTAAATCATACATTCTTTTAAAAATAGTTTATAAATTCAAGTAAATATTGAAAATATCCGACCAGTGAAGCAGAGAGACAAGCATTTCCAAGCAGTTTGTGATAGACCTGGGCCAGGAAAGGATAAGGCGTCGCACAGGACTCTTCTTCATTTCCCACTCACGTCTAAGCTTTCTACAGAAACCGAACATACAGATTATTTGAGCCATTACTTTATTTCCTTTTTTCATAGTAAAGATGCGAAACCACTTTTCTTCTACAAGCATAGGCTTTTCTATGTAAGCATCACACAGCTCAGTCAAAGCGTTTTTCAATTCTGTCATTCTAGGTGCTTACTGACTGTGCCTCTACTGTAGTGTTTCAAGTCCCCTTCTAGAAATCCACAGGCACTGGGTTACCATGCATTTCATCTGCAGTTTCTCTTGCCAAGTGTCCAAGTAGCCCTTCTGCTTCTGCTCTTTTAGTGTTGCATCTGACCTTCTAGGACCTCTAGAGATACTTTCCTCATTTTAACTGAAGTGTTTATCCTGAGCCCACTAGAATCATTATCAAAAGTGTGTCTGCCATAAAGTTTAATAAGTACCTTCAATAAGTCTTAATATCAAGACCAAAAGAAACAGACAAAAAAATGGGTCCATACATGGACATAAGTACACAGTAGTACGGGGTAAAGTTTGAAACACATGTATGTAGAAATAATATTTTTAATCATGATGGATCTGAGTTCCAAAGGCAGGAGAATGTGGGTGGCAGAGAATAAACAAAGCTTGGGAAAGAATAAGGTGTTTTTTTTTTTTTTTAGATTCCATTACTACTTTTCTCATTCTTATTTTATATCCAGACAAACATCAGATTTCTGAGATGCAAAGTGCCACGACCCAAACAAAATACACAGCAGTAACTTACAGAATGTACATAGACTACATTAATTCTCCAGACTAACAAATAATAGCTTATTGTTATTTCTTGAAATGACAAACAAAATAGTGTCAGGTTTCATAAAAGCATCAGCGCTGTACTGTAGGAAACACAACACAGCTCCTCAGCCACTCTTCTCTCCCCCGACCCAGCAGTGTAACAAGCTGTAATACAGAAGGGACAAAAGCACTTCTTAAACCTCTCTGCGAATCTGTGGACAGGTCTTAAGAAAAATGGATTCAAATTCTCCTAGGAAATTTGAGTATGGAAATTTCCACTGATGTGGCTGAGTGGGTGAGACGCGGAAGCAGCTCAGACAACATGGGAGTGAAAATTACGGTGGGATGAATGATCGTTCACTGAGTGTACAGATTTATTTGCACAAAATGCTAGTATTTGCATGCCTTCTTTCTTCATCCCAGCTACTGGCTCCTGAAAGGAAGGGATGGGACCTTGTCAGGTAGGGTCATTGAGGAGACCAACTTGACAAGACAGGGTGACATTTATAGGAAGCTTAGTCACTGCTTCTAAGTAAAATCTTTTCAAGGACTAGAGACAGGACATGCATAGTTTTTAGGAGAAGAAAAATGTAAAGTAGATAAATTCCTTGGACTTTGTTCCATGTTATTTGCCTCTGTGTGATACCTCATTATCATCTTTCTTAGGGGCTCAGATCCCACTTATATAATTGCTCTGTCAGCATCTACTACCGGAACAGTCAAAAGTTTGCAAAGACAGAAAACATAACATCTTAATTCTTCTACAGCTAGCTAACTTTCTTTATGAACCAGGGAGTTCAGCTAAGGAATGAAGCATTAAGTGAGGAATTTTAGGCATCAAGCAAAGGAGAAGCATAATTTTAGGAGCTATCCAGAAGGGCTTCTTCTGTAAATCTAGAATAACTCCTCCCTAAGGCCCACTGCGTGCTGGGATGTGTTAACTATTAGGGTTCAGAGAGGGCACTAAAGGGAAAAGCCACCAGGTCCTATTGCTGTCCCAGAAGTGGGTCAGGCTGGGTGGATCTCAACTGGATTTTCATGCAATCTGACCGTGGCTATTACTGTCCTATGGTTCAGATCCCTCACCTGTAAAGTAAATGATACCAGTTGTATAGGGTCAGTGAGGGGAATGAATGTAAGACCTCCAGGGATGTTCTTAGCATGGAGTAAGCACCGCTCAAATGTTAACAGTTGTCTCTACACAGAGTAAGAGGTTATCCCATAAAATAACTGAACCTGTGGTCCTTGGGAATTACCTCAAAGCAACTTTCTGTTGGAATGGTATTGATATCCTGAATTTATGCTAACACCAATGGTAAGAGCAGAAGAGATAGATAACTTCAAGGTAGATCCCATTTTCAGTGTAAGTCAGAGAGGGGTCAAAACTGCAGCTGAATTCACTGGTTATAACAAGAGAGGTAGACCCAGTTCCACTCTCTCCAAGAATCAATATGGTCTCTGTCTACTCAGAATGATTTCTTTTTCTGAAACCTTTTTTGATGCATGAAAATTTAAGAGTACCCAGCCTGTACCATACTCATTCTTGGCTCCTAAAGACCATGCTAGCTTTGATAGTGGAAGTCAAGGGCAGGGTCTTTACTGTCCACTTCAATTCAGCATTAGATGCAAAGGCTATTTACCCTATGTTACTGGCTTTCATGCAGTTGTTTGCAAATTTTTTAAATATAAATTTACAAGTGAGTTTTGAGACTGTAACCATCTGCATATATTTGGGAAACACTTCCTTGACAAAAACATGTTAAGAAAATAGCACCCTTATCAAACCCTTCTTCTGTTTCCCTTTCCCTCTCTGGCCCTAGCCTGTCCTGCAGCTGGCTGAGGAGGCCAGAAGGGATGAGGCACAACTTCAGGGCTGCTGCAGAGCCTAGCCTTTGGCGCATGCTCAGTGATCGAGACAATAAATTATTGTTCGTTGCCTCTACCCCACAACCAATTAGGTCAGCTGTAAATATTGGAATTGCTTAATAAACACGCTGGAAGATTGTGCTGACTTGTTAATATAAGTGAAAATGTAATTAGATTTATAACACTTTTTTCCAAATGATAATTTACAACAACAACAGAGGGAAAAAAATCTCATGCAACCTGCTGAAATATCATTATTAAAATGCGCATGAAAAGTCAATTATGCCGGAGGGAGGTTTTTAAGAGAAGTGAGTTTTCATACCCTGGGATTACACCACAGGGATTACATATATCATATATATATATATATATATATTTTTTTTTCCCCCTGAGAACTTTGCTGCTGCCAAATGAAAAGGAACAGGTATTTTACTTATTTCCCTCTGAAATATTGCTACAGATAGTGCTAAGAAGTAAGCTAAATAAACTCACTCCCTAGAAATTCACTTTGTTCTCTTCAAAGCCCCAGGAAAAGCCAAGTTGTCGCCACTCTTTCTTATTTGCAAGCCCATCCCTCTTTAAGCAACAGTCATATTCCTTAAAATATTGGAAATCAAAGATTTTTTTCTCAGTGCTATTCTGTTCAACCCTCTCAGCGGAGGTCTGAGGTGTGGTCCTCGTGTAAAGACAGCAGTGGTCCATTGTAAGATCCACACCCAGGATCTTAGCTGGAGCACAGCTCAGTCCTCAGTCACGGATGGCAGGGAGTGACAAGACCCCTGTGTGCTCACCTGGTCCACTTATACGGGCCTTACAGGTGCTCGGTGCCTGTGCTCCCTGCATGCAGGAGCCTGTGTGTGCTTGGCATTTCCTCCAGAGGTGCATTTCTTACTGAAGTTCCAGTCTTCCAAGAATCGGACTCTCGGTCTTGACTGTTCTAGGAAAGCCCTTGGCCACTCAGCTATATCCACAGGCTTCCTGGCTCCAGCCTCAGTCCAGCCAGTTGCTAGTCTGCACTTTCTGGCTTCTTTCTCGTGAATGCAGATATTACTATATCCCTCATCTGCGCTTAAGATACCACACTGATGGGAAAGCATCTTAAAATAAGCCATAAAGCAGTTTATAAGTTTGGAAGAATCTGCTATTTTCTGCCTCAAATGACCCTTAAAATGTTCAGTGTGGATAACAGATGGAAATTTGCAAATGGATATTTATGTGCAAATAAATTACTGGTTAGGAGAAGATTTTGGTGCTGATGTATAAGAAACAGTCAGCACAGTTAATCATATATATGCATCCAAATGATTTACTTTATATATCTAAATTTCATATGTAATATATACTTCAGGTATAACAATGAGTACTACATTACTGATATCCTTACATAGTGGTAGTTCAAAAGAAGCCCAAAATAGGGAGCTGATTTGGATTCAAAGCAGTGTCTTAATCTAATCTCATGATTGAAAATGCTATAAATGGTCTTCCAATGTAAAAACATTCAGTGTATATTTATTGGTTAAGTGTCATCATTATTATTACGATTACCTTTATATTTGCTTTTAATTCAGAAGAAAAAGCCTGTTAACATCCCCAGCATAAGATTCAGGGTGTAGCTCGGTGGTAAAGTGCTTGCCTAGCACATGTGAGGCCTTGGCTTCCCTCTCCAGTATTGCAAAAGATGTAGCTCATCCAGTACCATTTCATGAACCGTATTTCCAGATAGAGTAGCTAAATGTGTTCAACTACAACACTCTGCTCAACTGTACAGTCAGGCAAGCCTGGTGCCTGAGTTTTACACTATCTGGGTGTAAAGTTGAATATTCTGGGATCTTCCTAAATAGTCCTTGTTTCAGCTGTTTCACAGGCTCTAGGTATTTAGCTGCCAGGGCTAAGGAGAAATTGTCTTCTGCTTTAATCTTCTGACAGTCACTTTTATGGGCCAGTTTGGAAACAAGTCTTAAGGAATGAGAGATGATTTAGAGGTTAAAAAAGCAAGTGAGAAAGCTCTTGTTCTTGGTCTGTGTTGGTCTCTCAGCAACAATTCTTGGTGTTTCCTGGCCCACAGCACCCCAAACCCTGCCCAGAGGGACGGGAGGTCTGAGGTAGGCATACCTGGCAGCGAACCCAGGGAGGTAAAGCTCTCATCCCTCTAGAGAGTCTGTTTTTTTTCTTTCTTACAGCTAATTTGTAAAGATTTCCTTGAATATATTAAAACAAAGAATAGAAAGGGTTTATCCTGTGTGACTATCATTCAGCTATTTTTCAAAGTCGAAGAATGACTTTAGAAAGCTCTACATCTTTAAGATTATTTGGGACCAGGAAGAAAAACTAAGAATAAATTGCATTTATAGTGTACATAGAGACCACCTCTGTCCACCCTGATTACATCCCGCTTCCGAAGCACATGCAGCAACTCTCCCTACAGAGAGTTCTCTTCTTCCTTGGAGCAGAAAGGGCAGGGGAAGAAAAAGGGTCTCTGATGAAGCACCCTGTCACCAGACACTCTCATGTCCACCTCCAGGTCAGAGGAAAGGCCCAGGTGTTCTTCCTCCAGCCTTTTATCTCCCTGTACTCTCCCTCACTTTACCACTGCAACCTCTGAATTTGGTTACAAGATTTTTTTTTCCAAGCCAAGAAATAATAGAAGTTTGGTGTGGTGGCACAAGCTTGTAACTCCAGCACTTGGGAGTCTGGAGTTTAAGGTCATCTTGAGTTACATAGTGAGTTTGAGGCCAGCCTAGACTACATAATGAGACCCTGTCTGTCAAAACCTACACAAAGAAAAGAAGAGAGGCGAGAGAGAGAGAGAGAGAGAGAGAGAGAGAGAGAGACAGAGAGACAGAGAGACAGAGACACACAGAGAGAGACAGACAGAGACAGAGACAGAGCATAGGATGCTGGGTATGTAGGTCTAGATATAAGTATTTCAGGATACAGAAGGCTTCTTCAGACTGTGTCTCAACTCGACCTAATTCAGTCTATGGCTTGTTTTCATATTGAGAACGTAGTACACAGGCAGGAAGAAGCTGATGGGACTAGGAATTAGAAGGATATGAGAAAGAAAAGTGGAAAACCAGGAAAGTAACCAGATGTAGACCAACTTCCTTTGCACTGTTAGAGAATAAAATAATAAAACTAAAATTTTGGATAAATTGTTGATTCCTATCTAATATATTTATGCTAAAATGGAAAACACACACACACACACACACACACACACACTGGCAAAACAAAACAATAACAGCTACCAGTGCTTCTTGTATTTATCCCAAAGAAAATCTTTAGTATCTTTATCGTTTCCGTCTTTAATTCGAATCCCAACCAAGACACCATCTCCTTTTCCAAGACACCGCTGCTTCCTGAGGCACTGCATTCCCGAAATGGCCTGACCATCTGTTACTGCCCTTTATCTCCATCCCTGTGTTGCAGTCGGAGAAGTGCATCAGACATGAAAAACTGACAGTGCTTCCTTCAGTGGTTTAGGAGTGGTTTTAAACGCCCTTACAAGTGAGGTCTAAGTCCTTCACAGTGCCCTTTCTCAGTGTGGCCTCTGCTGCTCACGGAAGTCCTCTGACCCCGATGACCCTGTATCCTCCCACCTCTCCACGGTCACACCACCATCCTTTTCCCACCTCCAGGCTGTATATAAATCCAGAATGTGTTTTCTCCTGCCTGGCTGGCCTAGTGTTATGGTTCAGATTTGAAATGTCCCTCAGGAGCTCACGTGTGTGTATCACGGGGACGCTGTACTCGAGTGGATCCCTCTGTTGAGTTCAGCAGCTGAAAGTGCTGGAGGAGGCGGGCCAGGTGGGAGGTGCTTGCTGGGGCTGACCTGGAAAGGTGTGCATTTGTCCCCACTCAACCAGTCCTGGACAGAATCCTCTAAAATCGTGTGCAAAACAAACCTGTCCTTCCATAAGTTATTATCAACTGTTGGGTAATTTATCCACTGATGGGAAACTGGCTAATAACTAATGAATAAATTCTTACTGTGTCCTAAAATTATTCCCAAACTCAACTGTAAAAATCTTATATTACCAAAACACAAGAGGTATTGTATTTAGGAACATACAAAAAACAAAACTCTAGCTTCTCATTATAAGAAATGAACTCTTCTTAAGCAATCTACATTTCTCAGGGGCTTTTGTAAAGCTAATGTAAAGATTAAATATACAAACTTTAACCAATGCCAAATCAGTTGCAAGTACAATAGACTTTTCTAAAATGAAGATGAAAAAGTTCTAATATGAAATCATAGGTCAGGGAAGCTAAAAGGAAGACCAGAACCAGGAACTGGAAATCTGTGTGTCCCAAGGCAGCCTCCCTTGGCTGCCCCATGCCCCCGGGGGCTCTTCACTCTAGTGCTTGCTCACCTCTGCACTGGGGTTTGATCTAGCCCTGTGTAGTGTGAGATGGCTTCACAGACACAGGTCACATCTAAAGTCATGGCTGAGTTCACACTAGGCTTCCCAGCATCTCACTTTCTCATTACAGGAAGAGAATATCAGATTGGCTTAGCATGAGTCAGGGGTCCCTGTCTTGCCCAATCATCTCGGGAGGGTACAGTCCTTGAAAACACACTTGACCATGGGCTAGGGGAATGTGGTAGTTCTCAAAGAAGTGGAGAACTACAGATAGGGACTTGGGAGACACTCCAAAGGATTCACCCCAAATAAATACAAGAATCATATTCATAGAAATAAGTACTTTTCACCATTAGCATGCCTGTCAAGCAATATGTATGTCAATATGTATATCTTGTGACTATGGATGACACATAGTTGTCCAGTGGACAGTCCTGGTGCTCATTAAGGAGTAAAGCTAACTTCAAGAGGCATGTGTCTAATGTGTAAGGAAAGTTAGCCATCAATTAACTGTATAATGGGTGGAATAAATTAATGCAGTTTATATTTCCATCTAGTACTTGATGAGGGCCTTTGCTGTGTTTTACAAATTTGTGGACACATTAATTAGAGTGTCCTGCTGAGGGATGAGTCAAGCACAGGGCGGAGAGAAGAAAACTATTGAAATTAACAAGGAAGACTTCCTGAAGGAGGCAGATCCTGAGCTGCTTTTGAAATGAATGCCAGATGCTACTGCGATCTGCAGGAAAAACACAGGGGAGAGAACTAACACAGGGAAGCAAGCCTCAGTGAAAGAAAGTGCAGACTGGCCGTCCCTCACAGGAAATTCACCTGACAACTGGTAAATCATCAGGGCATCGCTCAGGGCTCTCTTTCTCCCGGTCTTGTAGAAGCCCCACCAAGAGAAGGCACTGTAAAGATTGGTTTATGGCTTGGGTATTTGTTACATTTTAATAAGGTTTGGAAACTTAGATGTTATTTAGCTCAGCAGCCAATCCAGTACTCCTGTAAAAGCAAGGCAAACATAACAATAAATGCTAAGCACTCCGGCGTTCAGGGACTCTGGCGGGATGTGCTGCAGGCTTTATGAATGTGTGAGAGTGAATATACATGCAGAAGCTTGGGAAAAGGTCATTGGTATTTTCAGAGCAATAAATCAAGTCTGGAAAGATTTGCATTTTAGCGGTATAACACGGAGGACTGGATTAAGGGAGAGAATACTTTGAAGTAATATTTCTCTGCTGACTTGTTTTATTAGCTTCCTTTAAACATGTTACATTATTGCTTATAGAATTTCATTTACTCGGATTGGCAGCTTGATAAATACGTCTATTGGCGATGATTTGGATTGCTCTGGGCATTAATATTATTAAAACCTGTCACAAGGAAATGTCTAAAAGATGACTTACTGTAAAGACTGCAGCATGAAATAAATCATCCAGCAGTATTTGTTACCATTTATGGCCTCTTGGAGCTGAGTCAATCCCTTTTTATGTTGCATTATTTTTCAAGTTTTTATAGCTTTACATTATATATTGCTGTCAGAAATGAACAGATGGGGTGTCGAACATGAGCTTTCTGAATAATTCCCACCCTCCAGTTATTGGTATCAAGGACAAGTGCAAAACTGTGTGTTCTCGAGCAAAAAGGAGTGAGAATGAGGTGGAGAAACTGCTGTTGAGGAAAGGGATCCCTTTTGTCAGATGGTTGAGGCCAATTTCACCAGCTGGTTGGAATCCCTGACTGGCAAACGCCCTGTTTGGTTTTCGAGCAAGAGCTGATGTGGTGTCTTCAGCTCCACTGAGCCAACAAATGCAGTTCTTGAATGCATTTTCTTTGAGTGCCTCTTGCAGAAACCTGTATCTTTGGAGGTAAATGTGTCATATTGCTCCTTTAAAAAAAGAATCCTGAGAAATATTTTGTTTAAAAGAAAACAGTAGGACAGGAAGACACATAGGAAGAATTAACCTTCTTTGAGTGATAAAATGTGCAGGCATCTTTTTGAGGTGGAGCACACAGAATGGCACAGAAGAGAAATTGTTACTCTAGGTTTTAGGGAACAGGCAGCCCTAGAGAGAGTCCTCCTTGGCCTGCTATACACTGACGAGCAGTGTGCCCTTGAAGGTCTTGAGTCGTCCTTTGGATGGGGCACACAGCAGCGTAGCTGTCTGAGGACCCCTCTTCAAAGTCCTGAGGCTTTGGAGGCTTTGAAGGAGGAGAGAAAACTGTCCTGCGGAGTGAGCACCAGCCGCCTTCTTAGGAGGAGAGGAAAGTGTACGTGAATTCCCTTCCTCTACACCTCGCCCCACGGTCACACTCACTCAGGGGAGCACCACCTGTGCCAGGCCAGTGTACTTCAGAGCAGTGATAACAGGCACAAAGCTTGGGTGTCCAAGCCCAAATTCATCGCTTATCTTCTCGGAACTTTTAGGAGGTCGTTTCATTTCTCCTTATCATAAAACATGGCTAAGAGTTAGTGTTTTCATGTTTACCTCACGGTGCTGCTGTGAAAGTGAAATCATACCACACACCCACAGACACCTAGAAACACATAGAAACTTGTGCCCTGAGAAGGGCACCAGCACTTGTCAAAGACGGGTATTTGAAATACCAGGTCACAGTGGATTCTTCCCTCCCCTCTGGCATAGCTGTAGGCGTGTGGGGATTTTGTCAGTTTCTACGCTCCGCTCTGCACTCTTGCATCCCCGGATGCTGAGCCTTTACTAAAGAAGTGATCTGTAGACAATCTTCTTAGCAGCTCCCTGCCCCAAAACCAGATCCATCCTCTCCTCCCGCACTATGAGCCGTTTATCCCGCTTGCTGCTGCCTGTACGTCATCCCTAAGAGTTCCTTCCACCTGAGTTTGTCTGACACATGTGTGTGAAGGTTCCATCTGGCCAAGCTTGCAGGAATGTGGGCAATTCCCAGTTACAGCGGAGACAGACGGGCTCCAGAGGATCGCTTTATTCCTCAGAGTCTGCAGCCTTGTGCCTTTGAAAGCTCCTGTCTAGTGAAACAGTCTTCTGTCCGTAACGCGGGAAGAGTGTGCAAAAGGGTGAAATTCATATAGTGGATGAGTTGATAAAGGCGGTTGATTAGTTATGTATGCAGAGCTGCAGGGGCAAATTCTTCTTGCTTGTTTTTCTGTTTTTACATTGTCCCCCTGAAAAAATATTTGCATAAGCCCCAGCTCAATGGAATTGGCACTGCTGAGCTCTGTAAGCTGATACTAAAATCTAGAACTCTTAAACATCCCATGTAACTGTAAACATGCACTTCTCTTCTTTCTTGTATCCTCCCTCCCTGACCTCCCTTCTTTTATTATTTCCTTGCCTCTTACATTTTATTTACTTTTGCTTCCCTAGACATATATTGAAGGAGCCATTCAAATCCTTGGCCTCTTGTGAGGAAGCATCATGATTTCTGTGTTTGCACATAGCAGACCTGTTGTCGCATCTCATCCAGCTGAACAACCAGAGCACGAGCTCTTCCATCTCCTAGGCATGTAGTGTGGACCTGCCTGTGGCATTCGTGCTGCCAGGCATGCTCCTCCACACCCCCATCACCCCACGGCCTGGCCGTCTTACAGAAGGAAAACCTGGCAGACTCGTGCTTCCCCTGGCTAAGTCTGTGTCTGTAAAGTCAGAGTGGTGATGAGACAGGATCATCTGAAGCCCTCTAAGCTCAAAGCCACCATCTGCATCTGTTCCAGCTGTGCTCCCCTGAGATAACCTTAGACCCACTGATTTCCCCTTGTGATGCTCTGCTCTATCTGGAAGTACAGAGTTCTGCAGATGATAGTACCAAATATCTTTCTCTGCCCAGTTTCCAGATATCTCAAACATGGTTTATTACAAATTTTCCTCCCTCTAGGTGTGTGGTGGCACATACCTGTAATCCCAGCACTTGGGAGACAGGAGGATTGCTGCAAGTTCAAGGCCAGCCTGGGCTACAACATGAGTTCAAGGCCAGCCTGAGCTACATAGTGAAACTCTCTCTCAAAGAGAAAAAAATTGTCCTCCCTCTTTCTTGTTTGACTGCTCATGAAAAAGTTATCATAAATTCATTATAATACCATTAAAGTATTCTTTTATCATAAAGCTAGGGGTGTGTGTGTGTGTGGTTTGTGTGTGTTTGTACAAGTGTGTGTGTGATGCATTGGATATAGATCAAGAAAAGGTGCCAGTGTGACCCACAGTGACCTGGCCCGTAAAGTCTCCCAGTAACCTCTAATTACTGTTATCTATCTCTTTATTATTAATATTGCAATTCCAGCACATAAAATAACTTAATCATTTTTTGGAATTTGCATGACTAATAGAGTGAGTTCTGATAGAATATGGATAAGTTTCATAATTAGGTTTTGCCAGGAACTTGTACAAACCAGTCTATTTATAATTTGGTCAGCTCCTGATTTTTAATGAGGACACTGAGAGGGACTGAAGCCTCTGGCAGCATTCACTTCATATTTTAATTACTCACAGTAATTCTGACAATTACCCACATGTCATAAATCACATCATAATGACCCACAAAGAAAGTATGTTTAATTACTGAGAGGGGAGTTCTCTGATTAAATAGGTACCTGGAATTACAGGGATGCGACCCCTTTTGCAGACAGAGTAGCCTGAGTCTATGACACAGAAGGACCAGTCTCTGAAACGTGTGTCAGACTAAGGAAAGTCATCAAGTTTATGGTTCTAGCTCCAAAATATAAAGAAAGAAGAGCTTTGAAGTTTCTCCTATCCTTACTGAAAATTAAAACTGACCAGAGAAGATTGGATGGACTGAAAATTAAAGACTTCCTGGTTCAACAGAGAATCAAAGTTACAGGCAAAAAACAAAGTCACCCTAAAATCAGTTTGGAGTCAGAGCAGAGATCTGCTTTTTTGGGGGGAGGCCTCTGCAGTTATCAACTGTGGAAGACTCTTCCAGGGTAGTTCTGGTGATTTCTTAGAGGCTGTGTACTAAGTGACAAGTGAGAAAATTGTAAAGTTGCAGAATTAGAGGTCCTCCACACTTGGGAGTCTACCTCTAGAAATCCCACCAAGTCGCACTGCAAAAAGACCTCCTGGGAAAGTCCACAAATTGCCCTTGGAGTGTGAGAACAGTTACCATGGTGAGCACACCCAGGTGTTCCAGTATAAGAGCTTCAGCTGGCAGTCCAGTGCCATGTCTGCCTGGGGTGATGGCATGTCCTTCAACAGTTCCTCTCCCCTTCCTGCCTTGCCTAGGGGTGGGAGGTGAGGTTAAGACACACCATGAAGGTCTCAAATTCAACAACAGTGCTACCAAGTGAACTGAGATTTAGTCATCAAAGTACGAAATCTTCTCTTCTATTACTACCACACCCAGAGGAGTCTAGTACAAAAAGTGAGTTGTGGTGGAAATAGTTCTTAACAAAACCAAGTGAGGACCGAGGAGTGAAAAACAAGGCCACAGAGGGTCTCGGAGAGTCTGTCACACCATCAACAATCCAACATAGTGCAGCTCCTAGCTAGACTGGTATTAAGTCTCACAGTAAAGATTTCTAGTATTTTTGAGGAATGTCTACGACAATTTCCACAGTGATTGTACTAGTCTGCACTCCCACCAAGAGTGCAGAAGGGCTCCTTTTTCCTCACAACCCCTCCAGCATTTGTTATTGGTTGATTTCTTGATGACAGCCATAATTTCTGGACTAGATGGAGTCTCATCATTGTTTTAATTTGTATCTCTTGAAAGACCAGGGATGTTGAACATTTTTTCATCTATTTATTCCCTGTTTATATTTCTTCATCCAAGAAGTGTATATTCATCTCAGATACACATTTATGGGCTGGGTCTTTAAATGTCGGGGATCTGAGTTTTTGCAATTCTTTATGTGTTCTAGATATTAGTCCTTTGTCTGAGGGACAACTGGCCAAAATTTTTTACCACTCTGTGGGTTTTATTTTCCCTCTATTGGTAATTTTCCTTGCTGTTCAAAAGCTTTTTAAGGAATGAAGATTTAGCTCAGTGGCTAAGGTGCTTGCCTGTTAAGCACAAGGTCATGAGTTCAATCCTCAGTACCAAAAAAAAAAAAAAAAAAAAAAAAAAAAGACTGCTCAATAGGTTTTTAATATGATGAGATCCCAGCTGTTGATTCATGGTAGTCTTTTCTGTGCCATTGAGGTTCTGTTCATGAAATTTTTCCTACACCTGTGTCGTCGAAGTTTCTACATATTCTCTCTTCCAGCAGACTTAGTGTTTCTGTTTTAAAATTTAGATCTTTGACATGATTCTAATTTTAGTCTTTTGCATGTAGAAAGCCAGTGCTTCTAGCATCATTTATTAATGAGATTATCTTTCTTCCAGTGAATATGTTTGGCTTCTTTGTCAAAGATAAGGTAGCTGAGTGTGTTTAGACTTCTTTCTGCATCTTCTAATCTTTTCCATTGATCCTTAGGTCTGTTTTTTTTGTTTTGTTTTGTTTTTGTTTTATTTATTTATTTTTTTGCCAATACCATGCTATTTTTATTACAGTAGCTTTGTAGTATAATTTCAAGTTAGGGATTATGATGCCTTTGTTAGGGATATCTTGCCTTTGTTACCAGTAACTGTTTTTCCTATTCTATGTCTCTTGTGATTCCAACGAATTTTAGGAATGTTTTCTCTAGTTCTGTGAGATATGCTAATTGTATTTTAACTAGGATTATATTAAATCTGTATAACAATTTCAGGATTATGGCTATTTTTTTCTTCCTACCCATGAGCAAGGAATATCTTTCCATATTCTGATATCCTCTTTCGTTTCTCTTTTCAGAGATTGTGGTTTTAATTGTATAGATCTTTTACTTTCTTTGTTAGAAAGAGGTCACATTTGACTCAGTTATTCCCCTTCTAGGTGTCTTCCCCAGAAGAAAAAAAAATCATAGCACAACCATACATGTGCCTCCATGTTTATAGCCTCACAGTTTGTAGTTGCTAAATCCTGTAAACAACCTAAATGCCCATCAACTGAAGAACTGATAAAAATATGTGGGTTTTTAATATGATGGAGTACTACTCAATCACAAAGAAGGATACATTTGATGCATTTCTAGGTAAATGGATGCACCTTGAGACCATACTCTTAAGTGAAATAAATTGGACACACATACACAAATATCACATTGTCTCCTGATGTGCAAAACTGAAATAGTAAATAAGGACCAAAATTTACCATAGATAATATGAAATAGGAAGAAATTTTTCGAAAGGAAAGAGGAACTTGGGAGGAGGAAAGAGAAAAGGGAAGAAGGGAAAATAAAAGGATAAAAGGATAAAATGAAAGCAAAGACTTGTAGATAAAGAGGGGAAGAATGAGTGAAGGGGGGACTTGGAAAAAGAGGGGAATCGAGATACATAATATACAGATACAAATACGCTATGATGAATATGATCATTATGTATACCTAAATTTTACCAATAAATCAATTTTTTTAAAAAAATGAAAATACCATTTACTGAGAATAAAAGACTTCTAACCTCAGCAACGTCTTAAGTGATGGCAAGGTGGCTTAGGGTGTAATAAGCTGCTCAGGCTGCACATGAAACAAGTGGACTTAGGCTAGTTAAAAACGTGAACTGACAATTCCTGAATTTTTTAAAAAGATGTATAAGTGACACGAATGACAAGAGCTAAGATTAAATCATATAAAAGATTTTCTTGCCTGAGATGGAAGGAAGAAACAAAGAACAATCACAACAAATAGAAAATCAACTGCAAACATGATAGATATTCACTACATCAATTATCACCATTGGTGTGAATGATTTAAATACAGCAAACAAACGAGAATTAGAAGAACGGATAGAGATGCAAAAAGTTACCTTTAATATGAAGATTCAGAGGGCTTAAAAATGTAATGATGAAGAAAAGACATTAATTGGAAGGAAAATGTGAGTACCTACATTAATTTTAGCTAAATAAACTTAGAACAAGAAACATTGTCACAGATAAAGGAGGGCATTTCATAATAACAGGATAATACATAATAAACCTAAACTTGTATGCTCTTAAATACAAGGCACCAAAACACACGGAGCAAAACCAAGGGGGCTAAGGAGAAATAGACAAACTCTCTAGGAGTAGTGGCGACCTCACGAGCTCTCTGTCAGTGGTTGTTCAAGCTAGAAGAGAATAAGAATACAGCGGATTTGCGCAGCGCTCCCAACCACTTGATCTAATTGTAATGTGTAGAATTCCCTATGCAAAATAGCAGAATGAAGAGTTTTCTCAAGTGCATAGAATAAATTATGTTCTAGACCATGCATTTAGCAAATGTAAACGAATACAAGTCAGATGAAGTATGCTATACAGTACCAGTGGAATTAAACTAGAAAACTATAACAAAAATCTAGGAGACCTCTCCAGAAGAGAACATGAAACATTACACTTCTAAATAACACATACACCCAGTGTCTGGAGAGAAATTTGATTTAGTTATTTTTTATTGAGTACTAATCTATATTTATTTTCTTTTCAGCTTTTGCTTTAGTCCTTGTTTATATTACATAATGATGACATTCCTTGTGTGGAGTTTGTGCATGAATACAGCAGATCTCAATTCTTTTTTTTCATCCCCTTTTCCTCTTTCCTCTCCCTCTATCTCTTGATCCCTGTACCATTTGAAAAAAATCTCCCAACTTCTTACTATCTATCTTTTATTTTGCTCCTTATTTACATTTTGGGTCTTCTGTAAGAAAATTCTTGAGATATTTAAGCTTGTGTGTCTGTCTGATTTATTTTACCTAAACTTATGGTTTCAATATGCATCCATTTTCTCACAAATGACTCAAGTTTACCCTTCTTTTATGCAGACTAGTGCTCCACTGTGTATAAATATCACATTCTCTTTTTCCATTGATGTGTTGATGGATAGATAGGCTTCTTCCGAGATTTAGCTGTTATGAATTGTGCTGCTACAAGTATGACTGTGCATGTAATATGATGCCTTTGACTCTTTCCAGAGGAGACCTAGAAGGGAAATACTTGCATTAAGTGGAATTTCTAGTTTCAGTTTTCTGAGGATTCTCCATCATTATTTCCTTAGTAGTTTTATAGTTTACATTCCCACCAACAATCAATGCAGTAGGGTTCCTTTTCCTCCGCAGTGTCGCCAGCATTTGTTACTTGATTTTTTTTTATAATAGCCATTCTTTCTGGAGTAAAATGGAACCTTAGTGTTGTTTTAACTTCCATTTCTCTAAGGGCCAGTGATGTTGAATATTTTCTCATGTATTTATTGGCCATTTTTACTTCTTCTGAGAAGTATACATTCATTTCAGTTTTGCATTTTGTAATTGAGTTTTATTTGGGGAGTTTAATTTTTGAGTACTTTATATATACTAGATATTAATATTCTGTCTGAGGAATTGCTGGAAAACTTCTTTTTCCTCATTCTGTAGGTTTTCTCTTCAATTTTATGGTTGTTTCCTTTGCATTGCAAAAGCTTTTTTATTTATCGCACGCTGTGATTTTTGGTACTATTTCTAATGTCTTTGTGGTTCTGTAGGTTGTCACTATCTGCTCCAACGTCTTTAAGAGTTTTATGTATTTTATTCTGCAGCAGCTGGAATGTTTTTCTTTTAGCAGTGAGAGCATTGGTCCATTTTTGCTTTAGTATATACTGAGATATATGGGTCTAAACTCAATGTTCCGCATTTGAATGAGCAGTTTTCTCAGAAGTATTTATGAAAGACGTTATCTCTTCCAATGTATGTTTTCGGCCCCTCTGTCAGAAGTCCAAGCCGCTGACTGTGTGTGGGGCTGTTTTGCTCCCTCTGTTCTGTTTCAGAGATCTTACCTGCTTTTGTGCCGCTGTTGCTGTAACATAACTTCAACCTCAAGACCGCGATGGATGCCTCCTGCTTTGCCTTTGTTATCCAGGCTTGCTTTTTCTATGATTCCATTTGAATCTCCAGTCTCTCTTGGCTCCATATGAATTTTCACATCATTTTCTCTAGATCTGTGAGAAATGTTGTTGGTAGTTTGACTGGGTTTGCATTCATCTCTGCCAGTTTGGGAAATGTGGTCATTTGGACTGTATGAGTACTTCCTCGCCAAGAGTGGGGCATGCCTTGCCATTTTCCGATGTCCTATCTGTGTTTCAGATGACTATAGTTTTTGTTGCACAGATCTTTCCCACCTTTGTTAAGTTAATTGCTAAATATTTAATTTTTAAAGAGAAAATCTGAAAATGCCTGCAACTAATAAATGATCACAGCAATGCCCTAGGTTACCCAATAAGTATACAAAAGTCTGTGGCTGTTATTTATACGGGCCATCAAAATGAAATTTTAAGTTTTAAAAATACCCTTCCAATAACAACTAGCGATGCATGGCGTGGGGTTCTCTGACTGCAGCTCCCACCGGCCACTGAGCCAGCGGTAACGACTGCTGCCCTACAGCACCACGTGCTGCTGAGCTGGGACGCACAGCAGGCTGAGAGCCCTAAGTGGTGTCTTCCCCTTACTGAGATTTTGCATTGATGAGAGATTTATTAGAACCCCATCATAAGCCAGCGAATATCTCTATTCTTACTAATTAGGAAATCCTTCCAATCTCATTAAGTCAGAGCTGGAATGAATCCCTGTGTTTAGCTTTGCCTTAAACTTCCCCACACAGACATCATTAATTTTTCATAAATTTAGATGGACGTAATGGCAAAAACATGGTAAGCACATTTGTGATTCTTTATGGAAGAATGTATTGATTATAATTTAACCATTTCTAGACTCGTCACTTATTATAAATGTCAATAATTATACAATTACAGCACATATAGTTAATTGAATTATACAGAAAAATTGACTTTAAGGAAAATGAATAATAGAAGGCAATACGTTGCCTTTTCTGTGGCTATTTCTTTAAATCAGTTTTTACTGAGATATAACTCAGTGCAGTATTCACCCTGTAAAACATACAGTTCTTTGTGTTAAGTGTATTTATACAACAGTGCAACCACTATGACTGCCAAAGTTTAAAATGGGTTCATTACACACAAAGAAAACTTTGTGACCAAAGCAGTCACTTTCCAGTTGTCCCACCCTACTTCTCCCGGTAACCACCAATCCTTTCTGTCTCTCGTAGTTTGCCTATTGAGATTCAATGAAAACAGAACTGTGCGTGATCCTTTATCTGACTTCTTTTTCTTAGGAACTATATTTTAATATATTAATTTTTATTCCTTTTTGTTACTAAAAGTATTCCATTGTATTGATGCACTACATTTTCTTTTTGTTGTGAATAATGCAGCAATGAATATTTGTGTACGGGTTTTCATATTGACACACGTTTTCAATTTTCTTGGGTCTGTGCCTCGGAGCCAGATTGTTGGGTCACGTGGTTAACTCTAAGGGCAGCATTCAGAGGAACTGCGAAACTGTTTCCTAAAGCAGATGCACTGTTTCAAAACCATACCCACAATGTATAAAGGCTGCTGTTTACCTAAATCCTCTTTAATACATTTACTGATTGGTCATTTTGATTGAGCCATCTAAGCCAATGTGAAGTGATACCTCATTGTGAGTTTTCAAAATTTGTTTGTCATTGTAGTTCAAGACATAGAATTCAGCAGAGATCTACCGCTGAATTTATCTCAAGCACTGTTAAAGATATTTTTTAAAACAAGGTCTCATTAAGTTGTCCACGCTGACCTCATACTTGGGGTCTTTTTGCCACAGCCTCCTGAGTAGCTGTGTTTTTATTTGATTCCCCTAATAGTTAATGATAGAGTGAGGATATAATTATTTGTATATCTTCTTTGAAGAAATGTCTATTCAAATTCTTTACCTGTTTTTTACTTGATTGCCTTTTTGTTAGGCTGTAAGTTATTAATATTGCCTAATTCATTTATCGGATACATTGGTGGCAAATTTTCTTTCATTTTATGAGCTGTCTTTGCATTTCCTTTTGGAGCCCCTTGAACTACCAAGTTTTAAATTTTGATAACATCCAAAGAATTGTTAATTGCCTTTGCTTTTTGGTATTATGACTAAAATACTAATTCTTAATCACAGATTTAAATCTATAAAAACTTGGGTTTACACCGATGCTTTCTCTCGAGTTTGATGCTTGGCTCTTATATCTAAGTCTTCATTCCACGTGTAGTTCATGTTTGCATAGGCTGTAAAATGCTGACCCAAGTTCTTTCTTGTGTATGTGGCTATCTGGTTGTCCTGGCAGTATTTGCCCAAATACTTTTCCTTCTATTGTATTGTTCTGGCACACTTAAAAAAATGATTTGAGCATAAATATAAGGGTGCACATCTTGAATCAATTCTGCTGTGTTAATTTATCTTTGTCCCAGTAAGTTGCTTTCATAATTAATGTAATTTGTAGTGAGTTTTAAAATCAAGAAGTATGATTCTCCAACTTTGTCATTATTCTTTTGATTATTCTGTTTCTTTAATGACTATATGAATATTAGAATCAGTTTGTCAAGTTCTGCTTAAAAAACAGCTATGTTTTGCTGGAGATTGATTTGAATCTTCAAATCAGAAAGCTTTGCCATCTTAGTATTTATTCTTACAAGCCATGATCATGCAGTATCTCTGCTAAGTCTTCTTATATTTCTTTCAAAAAAGCTTTGTAGGGCTCACTGTAGAAATTTCCATATGCTTTAAGGTTTTTTTCTAAGCATTTGAATCCATTTTGACTGTTATAAGTGTAGTTGTTTGCTTAATTTTATTTTCAGTGCGAGAGTGTAGAAATAAAATTCACTTTTGTATAGTAGTAGTATTGCATTCAGCTGTGTGGCGAAAACTTTTTAGTTCTAATAGACTTCTCTGTGTTTTTGTATGCAATATGTATGTAACATTTTAGCATTTTCCATATATATGATTATTCTATATGCAAATAGAATTGTCTTTTCCTGTCTACTTACCTTTATGCGTGTGTGTGTGTGTGTGTGTGTGTGTGTGTGTGTGTGTATAACTAACTGTCCTGACTAAAACTTTCAGTGCAATGGCAACTAGAAGCAGTTGCTATTAACAGTGAGATTTTTATGTATGATCTTTAACGGTATGAGAAAGGTACCTTCTATTTTTAATATGGTATTTTCAGCATGAAAATATGTTGTATTTTTCCAAGTTATTATTTTGTCTATATTGAGATGATCATAGAGTTCTTCCCTTTTATATTATTAATATGGTATATTATATAGATTTTTTGGATGTTAAATTAACTTTGCATTAAAATTCATTCAAACAACAAATTCTACTTGGTTATGGTGTATAATCCTGTTTATGTTTCAGGATTCCTTTTCCAACTGTATTCTATTTTTATTTTAAAAAAGCAAACAAAAAACTACAGAATTTCAAAAAAATAACATTAAGAAATCATCACTAGATTGCCTGTTCATTTTTTATGCTTTGATTTTATAACTCAAACAACTTCTTCTAACTGTATTCCTGAGAAATTCTGCTTTGGCATATGTGGATCTTTAGTTATCTTCTCTTGTGTTATCGTTTATCTTCTTTTGGAGTCAAGAAAGGTAGCCTAGAAGAATGAGTTTGGAAGAGTGTTCTCTTATTTTTATGTGAATTTGTTAAGGATTTATGTTAATTTTTTGTATTTCTCATAATTCATAAGGAAGACATCTGGGCCTGAATTTTTTGTGTAAGAGGTTTTTACAATTATTAATTCAGTTTCTTTATTTGTATGGGTTGGTCCAAATTCTGTTTCTTTTTGAATCAAATTCAACAGATTAGTTCTTGCTTTCTATGTGTCTCTTTCATTTACATTCTCTAATTTATTGAGATTTACTTATAGTGAATCCTTATAACTGTTCTTATTTCAATATAGTTGAAATATTCCCCCTTTTATTTCCAGGTTTCAGTAATTTGAGCCTTCTCTCTTTTTTCTTAAGACATACGTTTAAAGGTTTGGAAATTTTCTAATCTTTTCAAAGAACCAAATCTTGATTTTATTTATTTTTTATGTTTTTCTATATCATTTATTTTTGCTTCCTTTTGTTGCTTTGAGTTTAGTTGACTCTTTTTCTAGCTTAATAATATGAAAGATAGGTCATGCATTTGATATTCTTTTAATATAAGCAGTTATCGCTACGCACTTCCCCTTGAGAACTGCTTTTGTTGCATGCCGTAAGTTTTAATATGCTGTTTTTCACTTTCATTCATATCAACGTATTTTCTAATTTCTCTCATGAACTTTTTCACTCATTTATTGTTTAGAATGTTATTTACATATATGTGAATTTCTCAATTTTTTTCTGTGATTATTCTCATTGCAAGCCATTGTGGGCCCAAGCACACTTTGAATAATTTCAGTAACTGAAAATTCATGAGGACATGTTTTGTAGTCTAGCATAATTCTAGCTGGGGAATGCTACAAGTATGTTTGGAAAGAATGCATCTTCTGCTGCTTTAGGAGTAAATGGTCTAAAGTTCTGTCGAGTCTTGTATTATACTGCTGCTGGAGTCTTTTCTTTCCTTTTTGATGTTCTTCCTAATTATCCCATTCATTGCTGTACATCTTGAAGTTTCCAAATATTATTATCGAATTGTCCATTATTCATTTTGTTAGATTTTGCTTCATGTGTTTTGAACTGTCCTCTTAGATGTATATGTGTTTCCAATTTTCATGTCTTCCTAGTGGACTGTCTGCTTTATCATTGTAAAATATCATTCCTATCTTTAGTAACACATTTTTTCATGTGAATCTATCTTGTTTATGACTAGTGTTACTACTTTAGCGCCCCCTTGGCTGTTATTGGCTTGGTGTATTATATCCTTTACTCTTACCTTCCACCTTACTGTGCTTCTAACCTTTAAAAACAAGACATATGTCTTACAATCATTACCCCTCTACATTTTTGTTAATGCCATTAACATATCTGAAGTGACTATGGATATAGGAGGATTTGCATATTCTTTTTTCCACGTCTTGACTCTTTTTTGTATTCCTACATTACAGTATGCTTTATTGTTCAATATTTTCTATTCATTTCTATCCATCTTAATTATCTCGCTATTTCTTTTAGAAATTTTTTCTTTTAGAAGTTTTTAAATACATTTTTAAAATCTTCTGGAAATTTTTTTAGAAAGCAGTATCCCAAGAACTAAAATTAAAAACTTACCTTAAAACAGTACTTTGAATTAATTCCAATTTATTTTCAATTGTATAAAACATTTTACTCCTATATGACTCTACTCTTTTCTCATATTTGTGCTATTTTCATACAGATTACATCCTTTATATTTATATACTCATCAAGACCCATTTATAATTACATTGCACACTTGTATTTTAAATCAATTGCAGAAGAATACAAAGGTGGATGTTACCTATGTAATTTCTTTTACTGATATTCTTTATTTTTTTTCCAGTTGTGTCACCCGTTACCTGTTATCCCTTACTTCCAATCTGAAGGATTGTCTTTAGAATTTCTTGTAGTAGAGTTAGCAACGTTCTTGAGAGCTTTTGTTTACCTGGAAATGTCTGAATCTTTCAGTCATCTTAAAGGATATTTTGGACTTTTTGGCTGCCTTTCTTTTGCCAGAGCTTTTTACATGTCCTCTTGTGGCTTTCTGGCTTCTATGGTTTACAAGTAGAAACCATCAATCGATCTTATTAAGGGGTTTCTGTAGATGAGTTGCTTTGTACTTGCTGTTTTCAAGATTCTTTTTGTCTTTGACTCTCAACAGTTTGACCATGATGTATCCAGGTTTGCATATATTAGAGGCTACCCAATTTGAAGTTTGCTGAACTTCTTAAATATATAGATTACTATTTTCATCAACTCTGTGATTTTTTCCAAAAAATGTTGTATTCAAACATTTTATTCTGCCTTGTGTCTCTCCTCTTTATTTGGAAGTCTCGTTCTATGTGTGTTGGTGCATTAGACGATGTAAGGTACACATTTGGATTTTGTTTCTTTTGGTTTTTTTTTGTACTACTGGGGATTGTAGCAGGGCTTTCATACTAAACTACACCCCCAGTTCTTTTTATTTTTTTTCACGTTGATACAGGGTTTTACTAATTCACTGTTACCAAGGCTATGCTTACACTTGTGGTCCTTCTGCCTCAACTTCCCAGGGTCCTGGGATTCCAAGCGTTTTCCACCATACCCAACTCTATCCTACAGTTTTCTGAAGTTCTATTCATTGATCCAATATTTTTTCTTCCTTTTCTTAAAACTTCATAATATTTATTGACCAATAATCAAGCTCATTCGTTCTTTCTTCTCCCATTTCTCTTCTGTTGCAAAGCACCAATGGTGAAAATTAGCCTATGTTTGGTTATGTATTATTCTCATGGTTTCTAAAGAAACCATGCTTTACACACATAGCAATTTTGTGTAAAAGGATACAACACCCACGTCAATGCTTTAGAATATTCTTTTTGATGAGTCACTAGTTTTAGTTTTATGAGTTTTATTACATTAAACAATGAGGAATTAGGAAAAAATTGAAAAATAAATTATGGAATTTTTAATATTATTTATAAAAAATTCAGCATCAACTGTTTTTAGTTTGCAGTCTAAAAAAATAAATCTTGTATGAACTATGATTAAAATACTGATAGAACTCTACAACAAAAATAATCTTTAATTATCACCCTAAGGCAGTCATCACATACGATGACAGCATGTTCCGTACACTCATGTCACTTACACTGATGGCACGTGTTTTGCTTTCCATCTTTTTGTAGGACCTCCTTGACACCTTGCCAGACTTGCTGTTTTGCCAGGAGGTTATTATAAAATATCAATAAAATAAAGTATTAAATTTTTACTATGCATTGCATATTTAGAATAAACATCAGAAATGTCACATCAGCTGTGTACCTGCTTACAAAATATAAGTGATAACATCAGAAATAAATTTCTATGTGAAACTACAAAGAAAATATCAATGTAACTCTACAACAAAACTAATCTTTGGCCTGGGATATAGCTCAGTGGTACAAGCACCCACCTGACAAGTACAAGGTCCTGAGTTCAATCCCTGGTACCCAAAAAATTAAAAAAAAAATGCCATTTGAAAAGTAATCTTTGCTTCAATTGTCGTACTCAATGCAATCTTCACACATGACAATGGCACATTCCATATGCATGTGCTTAGCTTTCTGGTCTTTTTTTCATAGGACATACTTAACATCTCACTAGTCTTGCTGTTTTATTAGGAGCTTCTTACTATATTTTACAATGTGAACTTAGCATGGAAATAAGATATCAATAAAATAAAATAAAATATCAAATATGCAAAGAGTGCTTAGAATAGACATCAACAGTTTCACACCAACTGTGTACTTGCTTACAAAGTCAAAAACTAAATAATCATGGAAACTACAATGTAAATACAAACAAAAGTCTACAACAGAAATAACACTTGCTTCAACTGTTACATTCAAGGCAGTCTTCACATATGAAAACTGCATGTTCCATGCACACTTGTCATTTACACTGGTAGCATGTTATCTTTTGTTTTCATGTTGACATCTTTTTGGTTTTCCTGGTGCTGTAGTAAGTCTTTGTGATGCTGTACCTGACTGTTCACCTATCAGCTCACCAGTGTGCTCCACAATTTATTTGGTATAATTCCCTGGGCAAAAACATTAGGTTTTCCTCTATTGTAAATGATTTCTAATGATTTCCCAGTCCTGATGCTCTAAGAAAACTTCTTTATGATATTGTGCACTTGTTATTTTTCTTTGTAAACTATCAAACAATTTATTGCACATATGTTTAGAATCAAGTAAAACACAACTATTGGCCAGGCTTTGCTTTTTTAAGTGGCATCACAATTGCTGCATAATGCATCAACAACATCTAATCCACTTCTGGTTTTATTGTTAGAAGCCAGCATCTCAGGCTTAAGTTTTATTCAGGTTTCTCTGTCAGTTTTTCCATCATGGCTCAGTGTTGACACCAGCAGGACCAGTTTGTTTTTCTTTGCCATATATGAATCTAATGTTATATCTTTCTGAACTCCAAAGATTGTATTATGCAACTCTTTTTTTTTTTTTGAAATTTCAGCATTTCATTGGCAATTTGTGCTTTGTTCTTACATACAGTCCATATGCTGGTCAACTTGTACTCTTTTACCAAATGTATTATCAATCAGAAACTGGTAAACCAATCATCAGATGTTGCATTCCAACTACCTTGGGAGATGAGAGCAACAAGTCTGTTCATAACATGGGTTACTAATTACTATACGAATAAAGACATGGTGGCTGAGTTCCAGGATACATTTCTACATTGAAAGTGTATGTTTTGTTTCTAACAGGGCATATATTTTTATACCATATTTGAAGGTCTTTTGGGCATATACAGCCTAAAGCTACAACAGCCAGGTTTCTCATGTGCCCTTGCCCTGAGTTGGGCTCCTTCTACAAGAAAAAATAAAACTTTTTTATAAAACAAATCCTAAATGCATGAAATTCAACAATGACCATTTCATGGGTAAAACTGCCCTGTTGTGCTTTGGAGCTCCTGTGTGCGCCTCGCTATGTGCCTGCCAAAGGAGTAAATGTATATGCAGATAGGTTTCTGTTTTCCACAGGCGCAGCTACTGTGAGCCACAACCATATTCCATTATAGCAAATTAGATGTCTGCAGAACAGAAGAATGATGCAAGTATATTTTACCAGCTGTGATGCCCAGGATGCATACACAAAAACTTTACATGAAGCATTATGTGGTGAAAATCTCTACTTGGCACTTTTTGCACAGGTGTACACACCTTGCTATTTGTCATACCATGTGGATGAATACAAAGATTGTTTTCTGTGTCCCTCACGTGCAGCTACTGAGATGCACAGCCAGTTACCATTACCCTAAAGTATATCATTTCATTAGAAAAGTATGGAATGGAGATGGTAACCGGCAACAATGCTCCAAGGGTTCCTTCACAGCTTTTGTAATTAAAGTCTTTGTCTAGGAAACCCAATGTCTGGGCTCTCCCAGGAACAATTCTTGACTGTTCTTTTTTTCCCCCTAAGTGTGGATCATACTTTCTCTGTTGTTGTGTCTCATAATTTCTTATTGCAAGTCAGACATTTTTAGCAATAGGAGGCATTCTGCAATTACTCCTCTCTATTGCCTCAGTATTCACTGCTGATATGTTGTTCGCATTGTTCTGTTATTTAGAAATTTTTCTCAACCAATTCTTTCAAGCCTGTGTTCTTCACTGTGTGTTGATAGGTGAGGCTCTACTCACTCAATTTTGTGATTGCACTGAGTTTCTTTAAAAACCTGCCCAATGTGTTTCTTTGCCTCTGCCAATGGGTGCAATGTGTCCACTAGGGAATAATTCAGTACTCCAGAAGTTTACATCTCTGTCTTTTCCCTGAATTATTGTTTGTGCAGTTTCAAGGGCAGGTAGAGGTGATTAGGGGTAACCCAGGTCTTTTATAGGTATGTGGGCCAGCTCATGTGGATGTGTGTGTGTGTGTGTTTTAAGATTATTAGAATTAATATTTCAAGACATTTCAAAGCTTCCTATGGACTTCCCACTTCTAGCGTTTCCTTTTAAGGATTTTGACTATCCTTGCATTTGCTCCACTGTTATTTTTGTCTCAGGTATCTGCAATTTTAAACAATTGCTGCTGATTATTGTTGGAAAATGCCCCTCAAAGACATGGTTATTACCACTAAGGAGGTTTGGGGTCAGGCCAGTTAGGTCAAGTCCTATGAATGGATGATTCTCAAGACTTACTAGAAAGCTCAAATAACAATGCTTTTTATGAATGCAGATTTTAGGGGACCTCCAAATACTAAACTGTTATTACATTTTATATTGTAAATATATATATATATATATATGTAAAGTATATGTGAAAATTGATTTTCTATCTTGTTATATAATCATCTAAGTAACAGCAATGTGGACTCTTGACCTAAAGGCTTAAAATATATATTATCTTGTCCTGCAAAGAAAAAACTTTGCCAATCTTATTCCAAGCAGTTTGCTTGACTAGAACATAACATGTCTCAATATAATAGGCAAACATTAACTTTAAGGTAATTTGGCGAATATAGTGGCTTTTATGCCAAATGACTAGTTTAAAAGTTTTGAATTTAGATTAAAAGACTATTGAAAAGCTGTAAAATGTAGGGATAAATAATGCTCATATAAATAGCAAGTGATTCTTAATCATGAATCTCAATTATCCACTGAACCAAAAAACATAATATAGAATATAAAGAAACTGAAGTGTAGAAAGTATAGAATTTCAGGACACCAAGACACCTGAATTTTAAGGTGGTTGATGTTAGACATTTCCTCTGAATGCTGAAAGAAAGATAATTTCTATAGAAGGTCTAAAGGATAAAACTGAAAATAAGAACACAATTCTTCATTCATTCATGGAATGATGTGTTCAGATATACTGGAAATCCATTTTCATGGGTATTTTTGTACAGAAAGATGATAGTAAAGCATTTTACTTAAAAATAGTAAAAAAAACTGGTCATCAGGAAGATAAATATTATTTTTGTTTGTATCAATATTGGTCTGTATGGATTTAAATTTATTCTGGTTCATAAAAGAGTTGTGTACCGAAAACCTTGACCATGCGTAGTTTTGGATCTTCTATTTGGAACTTAATGGAAATAGGAGAAATACATGCTCTTTTGCCAGTTAGATAAGTGCTGGTGGATCAAAGGCCGTTTTTGTCCCTGCTATGAGACATAGCATGAAAGACCTTTTGGAGTGGAAGGGAATTTAAAGATGGAGGCATGGGGTACTGGTGGGATGAAGGAAAGGTACAAGGGAAATATAAACGGTTAGGGTATATGTGTGTATGCCAACTTCTCACAATGAATATATTTGCTATGTTTCACAAATATGTACTAATAAATAAAAATAAAAGAATAAAATGAAATATTTGAGTATAACACCCACATAGCAACATGCACAATGGTTCTATGGCATGCATAGCCACTTAGGTTTGGTGTACGAATGGATCTTATTGCAAAAAGTTGTATGTGTGTCTGAATGTGTTTGTGATATGTGTGTCTGAATGTGTATTACGTGTCATAAAGTCCCCACAAAGGTTATAGAATCATATTCATTGTCTCTTTCCCACCTCCTGTGGTGGCAGCCAAGTACATAACCTCAGAATGGAAATAAATGACTTCCAAAACCCCTTTGGAGCATTAAAGTAAGAGATGAAGCCTCCAGAAGATTTCTTGGTGTAACAGCTCAAAGCTTCAAGAAATTCAGATATGGGTGTCACTTGTAGAGTAGCACATAAGGAAAAGCAAAGGTTTAATGAGAATCAGAACCCTAACTTCATATGGAAGTGAAGACAGCAGGGTAAATATCCTACTCTTTACCCGCTTCTGTCCACATTCACCTTTAAAGACCTAAAACATGAAACACCAGAATGAAAGACCCCACTCTGCCATGCCAATGTCATCTCACCCTGTGACTCTTCTTCTGCCTCCCAGAGAAACTCCCTGACTCTCATCTTTCATCACTTACAACAACTCAACTTTGATCACATCTTTTTCTTAAAGAATGCTAGTCACAACCTTCTCCTGCCCCATCAGAGACCTGTTATTCTAACTTTTCATCTTTAATCAAACCATGCCAGCAACACACCAAGCAGAAGGAGAGCTCCATGTCAAGAGTGATCCCAAATGGCCTCCATCTCCATTATCCCCTCTGTGCCCTGACGTGTCATGGTGCTAAGTAAAGAGCTCTAACACTCCGGACGCCTGCGTTCACAGGCTCCCCTCCACTGATAGCTTCCAGATGCATAGAAATCTTAAACCTCTGTGGCCCTCAACACATCATCAGGTCCTTCCAGTGTTTCCAAAGTTCCATAATAACCAGCGCACTATTTTATCTCCATTTCAACATTCAACCACAGAGATTTCAAAGCAATATGGATAAAGAAGACTTCATAAATCACTTCGTATTTCTAGGGAAAATTATGCATGGTATTCTTGAAGTCTAGAATTATTTTGATTTTTTCTGCAGAGTTTTCTTTTCAGTTTGATACCCAGCTCTCTCTCTTTCCTCCACATGCCCACAAGCATGCACACACACACACACACACACACACATGCACACACACACGCATGCACACACACATGTACACCTGTAATTTTCGATGGATAGCATTGTTTCCAATATTAATTTCTTTAGGGAAATATTATTGTTAGTAATTTTTCAAGGCAAGTTTCTCACCACTCTCCATAAGGAAACCATTTATGTCGTGTTAATCTCTGACCTGGGCTCAATCCCATAAAACCTCGGGAAGTGTATCAATTTAATGAAAAGTGAAGCAATTTTCATATATTCTGTACTTCCACTTCCCATCCATATCCCATCAAAAAGGAAAAGTCTCTTGCTTAAGATTTAAATTTGTCTCAGCAATGTATTCTAGGGTTAAAAATTTTAATTGTTGAGTTCTTGGCCCATGGAACAAAAGAACTGTATCTTTGAACAGATTTGGGAGTACTCTTCTTTCAGATTGACCTGTGCTTTTCCATGTCATCTGATATTTAGAAAGTGTTGGAGAGTGTGGGAAAGATCACCCAAAAGTGCAACCTTATGCTAAGCTCCACTAAGGAAATGGTTCTCAGGAGCCATGAGACATGCCCCCTGCCTCGGGGCACAGGCTCCTGCCTTTATTAAAGATACCTGCTGCTCAGGGTCATGTCTCATTTGTCCTCACTTTGTAACAACTCCATGCAATATCTGTGAAATACAAAGGGATTTAAATGAGGGTGCATCTGGGGAATGGGTGAGGAAGAAGGAAATTGTCTTTTTATCTTTCTCCTTGATCTTCAGTCTGGTAACAATTTAAATTCTGAGATGCCTGCATGCAGGTTTTCTCAGAAAGTGCCCTCTAAGAAAAGCTGTCAGTTTTCCCTCATCAGAAATAAAGCAAAGCTTAACACAGCTGCTTCAATGCAAACTTGGACACAGGTTTATCCGGTTAAAACACCATCCTACGTGTGCCTTCACTGTGGCTGGAGCCAGGCTAGCATAGCACCTAACTTCTAGGCAAGAGGCAGGAAAAAGGTCTTGGTGGAAATCATACACAGTAAACACTAACAACAGAGGCCATGGATTTGAAAGTCTCTGTAAGGCAGCATTTAAAAGCAAACAGAATATTCCTCACAACTGATCTGCTTTGCTTTAGAACACAGTTTCCACTCTCCAATCTGAACTGAAATATGATTATACTGATTCCCTGTATTTTTTTACACTTTGTTTTAAAAAATTCTCAGTTATAGGTGGACTTTTAAATCAACAATCTTTATTATTATTAAAGTTTGTAATTCCTCAGTGACTCCATGAAGACTTTGCATATGCAAATAACCAGGAGAGACAGGGGAGTTTGGGAAATAGAGCTCGCCAGAACTTGTTCATCTTAAAACCTAACGGACTTTGAGCACCAAACTTGCTCTGTTCCACCAAGCAGCACAAAAAATTCATTTATAAACACAGAAGTGTACTTTCCTGAGCACTGTGGGGCAGGTTTTCTGGACATGATTTTTAAAGTATATTTTATCTCCTCTCTTCCTCCTTTGAAGCTTTTCAAATTATCAGGGAGTCATATCTCTATTTTGGCAACAAAATGACCAGTTGTGGTCCTGAAAGTCTCCTGTCATGGAAAACTCTAACCTCATCCAAGTAAACCAGGATAGACCAGGTGGCCACCCTGAGCTGGCAGACGAAGGATTTCGAGTTTCCTTCTTCACACATGGTTTCTCCAGTGGTCACCTAAGAGGGTTTGGTGCTTTGGGTTCTGCTCTCACTGACTGTCATGGCCTGTGAGCTTTCACATGGGGCTTCGATCCCATTTTACTTGGGGAAGGACTATCAGGAAGGATTACTAGCCACGCCCCATGCAGACAGGAGTCTGGTGCTTACTTTCTGCTCCTCCAGGAAGAGGAAGCCTTAGGCCACCGCTGCTGCCGGGAAGGCAGGCTGTGCACTGCCCTTTCCGAGCTCCAGGATCACCTGGTCTTGGAAGTTGCTCAGAGACCAGGATTCCTTTTCAGCTTGTTCATGCATAGTTCTTGGGGAACTTTAAAAATTATACATTCTTTTACTTCCTGAGTATTTTGTATTGAATGAATGGTGAAACTCAGAAAAAAATGAAACTGTAATGTGTTCATACAAATTAGCTCCATATTCTGATATCTGACCATAGTATGCATGTGTGTGTCTAAATGTGAGTGAGAGAGTCAGAGACAGAGATAAGACAGACAGCGCCTGAAAGCAGGAGGCGATTGGGAGCAGGAGGAGATGATTTCCCCATAATACAAGATGTGATAGTCATAGAAAGTATAAATGAGTATTTCCAAGTCAAGTATGGACTTACTAGTCTTGTCATTACAGACTAAATTACTGGAGAGAAGGCAACTGTAGCCTTCAAGGTACAAAATTCTCAGTTCCATCAAAGGCATCCTGGGGCTGAAGATTTCCCTACTCTTATGATAGGAGCTCAACTGATACTTTAATCAAGAGACAGTTGCCTTTTTAGGTTTTCCAAAAGTAAATCCAAGAATGCCAATATGCACCTTCTGCCTCTTACACACTCAGCTAGAAGCCTTATCTACCTGATGCGAAGACTTTATAAAACTTGTTATTTTTGTATAACTTAAGCCCTGAACAACAACAACAACAAAATACTGCTCAGAATTCAACAAATAAATCTCTCTCTTAAGAATTTACAACCTGGCTATGGACTCTGTAGAGATTTCAAATAAAACACTTGGTCATAAGCCAGAATTTTTTAAACACATTTTAAAAAAGAAACCTGCAAAAGAGGAAATGGGACTGTAGATGCTTTTCAAGCTTTCTGATAGGCATTGTGAGAGAGGCTTTATCCATCCATCATCAGATCATTTTCAATTAATCTGACTCAGGTCTGTGATTATAGGAAATAATGACAGCAGGTTGACACCCTTGGAAATGTGCTGCCTGATCTGGCACCATAAACTCAAACAGTCCTGCTTCCTAGAGACTGACCTCATGGATCGAGTCTCTTATCAGATGCTACCACCAAAACAAAAGCATGTGGGCCTTCTTCCTGCTACCTGCCTTACTCAGACATGTTGGAGCATGTGCCCTCAAGACTCTGGCTCCATGCACAGCTGTGCAGCCAAAGGCAGGCAGCAGTAAACACAGCTGGAGGCATCACTTTCACAAGCTCACCAGCTGCTAAGTGAACCTAACCTACCAGATTCCAGAGATGAAAGCTTGAGCCCTGGGTCTGAGCACATTTCAAGATCCAGCACCTCCCAGGTATTCTGAGACATAAGGACCATGCCATGCTAGAGCAGGAAGAAACACATCTTGTGACCAGGGAACCAGCCCCACCTTCATCCCCAGCACATTCTGCTAAGCATCATCCCAGGCAACTCCCACTGCATTTGATTGCCAGCCTGTC
The DNA here is from genome assembly GCF_034190915.1 of Cavia porcellus. NCBI lineage: Eukaryota > Metazoa > Chordata > Mammalia > Rodentia > Caviidae > Cavia > Cavia porcellus. The sequence continues at coordinate 43,767,895 of NW_026947512.1, forward strand.
CCACATGCAAAAATCCTGTCACTCAAGAGACTGCTACCTGTGGTCAGGATTCGCCTTTTCCTGTAGTCCTTGGATGGTGCCCCATGGTCACCTTTTCCTTCAGTTGCTTTAGTCTTTATATGCTATTCCTTGTTCCCAAGTTCCAGGACTGCTTGGAACTGAGTTGTCTCAGGAGAATTTACTGGTTTCTCTGGGAGGGTATATGCAAGCATATCAACCTTAAAGCATATAAAAGGAGCGTTTTTTAAATGGTGATGTAAATTGTATGAGCTTTGCTTTGGCAAAGACACCAGATGGACGCCTTTATGATAAAGAGGGTCTTTTCCAATCTTTTCTTCCGTATGGGTCTCCGAAAGGTGTTTCCTCTAAGACATCTCTGTTTTCTGTAACATCAGAATGAAGAAAGATGCTGTCTCTGCCAGATTTTATACATACATCATGCTTTTATTATAATAGAAAAATACATAGTGATTTATTTGCTGAGTCAAGTTAAAGTGTGCTTGAGAGATCATCTTCCATTTGCCAAAAGGGCGTTTACTTACTGGACCAAGGACTCTTCATTTATCATGAAGTAAGATGGGTGGAGAAAGAAGGGAAGTGGGAGAAAACTAACAACAACAATAAAAAAAAAAAACAGAAAAATTCACCAGAAGGAAGTGGTAGCCATCACTATACATTTGAGTACTAAGAGCAGAAAAAAAAAAGCCCTCTCCATGAAGGTAAGATAGAAATTTCCAAATTGTCCTCAAAGTGTTAAGAAAGATGGTCACCATCAGCTTGGGTACATTACATAGACATTTGTTTTGGGAAACCTAAAGGTCCAAAAACAACTCACAGAGAGATCACAGTGCTCTGTGCATGGGTAACACAGCTAGTTCTTTAAATCCTGATCAAAATTAAAGCTAGACTCAGAACTTGAATATGTTTTTTGGTGAAACTCTTTAGCACACTTGGTATAAGGCCATGGCTATAGTCCTGTCTAGTACAGTTGCGAGGGTCTGGGAGGTTCTTAGAACCCACTGTTTTGGACACGTAAACCACCAAAAAAGTCATTATTTTTGGATGAACAAGGTAATCCATTTCACTCAAGCTGAACCTGAGGCTTGTGTTATATCTTCTGGCTAGTTAAATGTTCAAGACTCAGGAAATTCACTAAATTTATAGCTAGGTCTTAGTGCAATTGGAGATAAAGGATTTTGCTTAAGGTCTTGGCCTCTCTCCTTAGTAATTACCCTCTGCTTTTCCAAGCCTTTATCCAGTGACCCACTCCCAAGTCAAGATTTTCTGCTTATGTCATCTACCTACCCTAGTACTTTAAGTCTGATACTTCAAATTTCAGTAAGTTCTTTTATCTAAAAAATTATGACTTAGAATTGTAACTCCTTTCTAATTTGCATAAGTCATAATTTTTTGGATAAAAGAACTTACTGAATCCTAAGTCATAATTTTTTGGATAAAAGAACTTACTGAAATTTGAAGTATCAGACTTAAAGTATTAGAGTTGGTACTTCTAGTTGAGGAGAGAAAAACTTGCTTTCATTAAATTAATGCCTGGGTCATTGAGCAGGATTTGAATAATGAGTCATTTTTTTCACAAACTCTTAACCCTTCAAAACAGACAACAGTAGATTGTGTTTCTCCTAACAGGTCTACCCAAATTCACCTGTTTACCTGCATGAAATACATGTGGGGTGGGAAATAACCTGTTCTGAGGTTATTTTTGCAGCCAAACATTAGATTCTCCTAACTAACTGGATTATTTCTTGCCCCGAACTTTATGTGATTCCAGAAAGTTTTCTCTGCTCTAACAAGCTGTCCTTTGGATTTGAGTGGAGCTATAATGTAGGGAGAGGGGGTTTGGACAAGATTGGGTGAGGGTCAGAGCAGAGATTAGGAAAATGGGGACCCTTGGTGAAAGCTGCAAAGACCGCAAAGTGCGTTTAATAAATCAGAAGATTTCAGTGGAGACCCATAAGGAAAAAATATGGAAAGAAGAATGGAGAAAACCAGGGTAAGGAAGAAGACACCACCTATGATTTGATCTCTCATCACCTTTTAAATTCTAGACTGGGGTGCCCAAAACACTACTCATGATGCTGCCAAGCAATAGTCACACTGCAATAGTAGGTAAATGAAAAGCAGAAATAAGAACCTTTGAAACATGTAAACCAAAGGTACCAAGAGAGCCTGCCCCAACCACTCAGCGTGTCTTCAGCTGTGGCGTAGTCTGAGTCATCAACTCCTTGAGCCCTTGTTCTGAAGTCTCTCTCCTTACATTGCAGTCATTCTCTCCTTACATTGTTCTCTGCTTTGGGCTCAAGGACCTATCACATTTTACATCTTAGCTTTGTTACACAGGAACCCTGGATACTCTCGCACTGATACCATTCTCCCTATATTTAGAACGTTTCTGGGTGACAAGGAACAAGATCATGACCAGCTTGATAGCAGCGGCATGTTTCATTGGTGCAAAACAACTCCTTTGGACAAGGTGATTTTGGTAGGTGAGTTTGTATCATACCTAAGTAAAATAAAGTATCACTCGAGGCACAGGATGTTCTTCTGCTAATCACAAGCACCTGTCATTTCTCTTCATAAACAGAATTTGGAAGGAAAAACACATACCTCACCAGCCACATAAATGGCAAGCAGTGCAACCCATATGACATTTGACAAAGACTTTGTAGATGATGTGATGAGATTTAAAACCCTTAGATGTCCTCAACAACACTTGAAAAGTGTAGTTGACTTAGTTATTTATAATAATAATGTTCTCATGAAACAAGTTTTGCTACTAAATCTAATTAAATGTAGCAGGGGGAGGATTTATAAACCCTCTGCAGGTGTTCTTTTATTTTAAAATGTAAAAGCACTTCAGCTGGCTAGGGTGACATATGCTTGTTAGTTGAGCAGTCTGAGAGGTGTCTCAAGCCCAGAGCCCAACCTGGGTTAAAAATGCAACTATGGAAAAACATGTCTCAAAAAAAAACAAGGAAACAAAAAATTGAAAAGGGACTGGGGATATAGTTCAGTGCAAACCACAAGCATACAAACATTTCTCTAATTTACTGGTTTTAAATTTTTGACTTCTTATAATAATATGAATTTTATGGCTGGCTGTATTTATATTTAATACATAAGCCCCAAGTGTGTCTCTTAAATATGTCCCACTTCACCCCCAAAGAACTTGGGTGAAGTCTTGTAGATATAATAGGTTCTGTCCCAACCCCTCTGCTCCAGGAGTCAGACCAGCTCAGCTCATGCAAATGTAAGCAATGAGGATATTAAAAAGTCCTGTTGGTGCTAACATCTGTTTTCTGAATCCCCATCTATTGTCATTCTGCAAAGTTAAAACTCAAGTATAATTTCAATGGTTTTCCTTACAAGTTGGTTATATTAACTAACAAAGATGATTACTTATATCCTGCAGAACCCTATAAAATTTTCTCATCTATAGTTAATTGATAACTATAAATATTTTCTTGCTTTTCAAAAGTAATTTAGTTCATTTCTTCTTTTTGGTGCACCCTCACATACACACTCACACACACACACACACACACACACACACACACACACGACCACAATCCTTGTGGCTCAGTGCCAGTGTCCTGACAGAATATGCTCCAATTTTTGTAAGACCTTTATCAATCATTTGATCAGAAGCATAAAATTGTCAGAGCTGTCATAGCAACTGGAAGACTGTTAGGGTTCCTGAAACTTAACATTTTGGCAATTACGTCTTATTCTAAGCAACACAAAATTAACATCCGTTAAACAGGATGCCAAACATGTTTTCCATGGAAAGGAAATCTTCAGAAAGGTTGAGAAGTAGGGTGCAGACTGAGGCATCCAAGACTCAAAGAAAAGCAAGTAGCAAGCATTTCATTAGGCTGTGTTGAGTAGCCAAGTTAAATACAAGCTCTAACAAGCAGGCCTGCTTTTTAGCACTCGGACAAGTCGTCACAATAGCTACTTTCCTTAGATGCGCAGTGTGGAGCACAGCTCAGAACTGAATCTTTCATTTCACTTCCAAGACCTATTTTAGAAATATGCTAAGGGTTTTGAAATTTGGGTCTCTAAGAGGTAAATATACAGACTGCAAACTTCAAAGAGGCTTTGACCTTGGTTCTGTCTGCGGAGGGGACAAGTGGAAGTATTCCATTGAAGTTCCTTTGGAAAAATAGCGCATCCTCCTCTCCCCCTGTCATCGTCTTTCTTAATTAGGAGACAGTTCCATGCCACAATTTGTTGAAGAAATTGGCTCTCTAGCTTGCCTATAAACGTGCTCTGCCATGTATCTTGCTTCTAATCGTTTTGTACTGCTCAGAAGAGAAATTGTTGGACTTCAGGCACGTTACATTAAATACCGTTAGAGGCTTCATTATTCAACTTAAAACTAATCAGGTTAACTAGAGACAATTATTTAATAGATTTGGTTAAGATTCATATCACTCTCCAGGAAAGCTCTCCAGACAAGCAGAGAGCTTTATTTCCCCTCTCGAGGAGATCCCCTTAGAAACATAGTACTTCCCAATATCTTCTAATGTGATCAAGTCTAATTGTTGATCTGTGGGATTTTATTCATTTATCCCATTAGATTTGGTCATGCCTGCTTTTTAGAGTTTGCTATTTAACTTGGCTAAGAATTGGCATAAAGAAGAATGATCTATCCATTAGAAAGATTCTCACATGCCTGAAATGCTTCAAGATGGCCATAGCAAAATTTAAATATAGTTAGCTTGTTCTCTACCAGCTTTCCAGTGTCCTGGTAAGATGCAAATTTGTTCAGTGACTGAATAGTTGTTAATGTCAAGCACTATGATTTCAATGTGTTATTTAATTTCCACAACAAAATTAACCCATTTTACTTGTTAACCATTTTAAACGTAAAGAAATTAAGGATCAGAGAAGTTAAAATGATTTGTTTGCTCTTGTGGTTAAGGACAGAGTCAGACTACAAAAGCAAATCTTCTGGTTCTGTGCGGATTGCTCTGTACAACCAAACTCCCTGGAGGAGATGCTTCTCAGGCCCTGAAAGAAGCCAGAAATACCAGCTTTTCACTTACATTTATTACCTGTATCAGTCTCCATGAATGTGGGAGAGTTCAAGTCTAAGTACATGTCTTATGTACTATTTTGTTTTCAACTCTGAATTATCCAAGTAATGGTAAAATCAGCATTGCTACTGATAGACATATTCAAATGCTTGAGACCAAATGGAATTTTCAAAACTTTCCATATCTTTTGTGACTTTCATTGCAAATTTCTTTGACTCAGGTTATTGAATCACTTCAGTGTGTTATGTTGAACCAGGTGAAATTACTAATATTTAACTATTCTCAAGCCACAAAAAGACAAATTTGCCTGTTTAAAACAACTGTATTTAAAAAAACAGTGAATACAACAACATGTTGCAGAACTTAACATAATTTTCAGAGCTCTCTTAAAGACATAGCTTAGGAGAGGAATTTGGAATGTCTCAGGTTTTCACTTAATCATGCAATAGCACACACAACGCTGAAAGCATCTAATGAAAAGGAGAAAATATTTCCGCATATGCTGCAATGATTTTACATCCTGAGTCATGATGGTGATCTGAGTTTCAGTTGATTCACTCCAGGCAAGTAGAAAGTTTTCCAAAGTAGTAAAATAAGAAAGCCTTCCACAAAAAAAGAAAAACGTTACAATTGTACTACCTCTGTGTAAGTTTCATAATAACAAGCAAAGTGAAAACTTCTGTTAACCTCATGAAAAACAACTGTGCACAAATACTAGGCCAACTGCGAGGACTCCTCTCTGAGGGGCTCTCTTTCATCGCCACTGTAAGTCACCCACTCCGCCCCATGCTTATCCTCAGAAACGAAGCGACAAGCTGAAGCACAAGTTTCAAAACCACGTTGTAGCTTGCGTATTTGGAGATGCCCACTCGGCCCTGATAGGGCTTCGGAACTTTGTGATGCCCCTGCGAGCCAGCAACTACACTGTGAAGGAGCTGAAGGACATCGTGTTCATTGGGTCCCTGGATTACCTGCAGAAAGAGTGGCGGTTTCTCCGGAATTTTCCCAGGATATATATTATGCCTGTAAGTATCACATAAAGAATAGTGAATATCTGTAATGATAGTATTATCAGTAGAATCAACATTAATAATTTTGGTAATAATCTGCAATCATGTACTGCATACTAGGTGTCAGAAACTGTGCTAAATATCTTGCCTATATCAATTCATTTCTTCCTCAGAATGATACTAGGGGATAACTATTAAAAATCTAGGACTTTAAGCCAAGAAAGAATAAGTAACTTGCCAAAGATTGCACAGCAAGTAAGGTGAAAATAAGATTTAAGCCCAAATATTGTGGCTACTGAGTTTGTGCTCAACTGCCCTGAGCACAAACTCTTTATCATCTTTTTGCAAATCTGCTTTTTAGTTTCCCTTTTTCTGAGATTGATTTATAATTTAGCTTAAACTAATACTAATTAGTCTATGTGGTCTTTATCATCTTTTCTGCAGGCTTCTTATATGGAATGTGTAGTACCACCTGGTCCCTTTTAAGTGTATGAATAGGGGAATTAGGTTCCCACTTTTGAGAAATGTTATCTTTTGTAGTTTGAATGTGTCTTTGGAAAGTTGGGTTGGAATCTGACTGCCATAGTAACCATGTTCAGTGAAAAGGTGATTGGTCATGAGGGTCCTGCTGCTTTGGGGAAAATGCCATCATGACGACCTTGGTTTGGTTGCGGTAGTCATGACGACCTTGGTTTGGTTGTGGTAGGGGTGGGTTCCTGATAAGAGGTGAAATCTGGCCCCCTCCTCTCAGCCATGTGTACCCTCCTGCCATGCGATTCCCTTTGTGGTATGGTGAGGCAGCCCGAGGGCCCTCGTCAGATGCAATCATTCTTGGCCTCCAGAACTATGAGAAATAAATTTTTCTTTATAATTTACCAGTCTGTGGTATCCTGTTCTGGCTGCAGAAATATGGACAAAGACAGGATCCATTATGCATATGAGGTATTACAGTTACAATTGTATTTGCATCTAATGCTCATAGTTTTTATCTCGCTCTATGCCACCATTTCCCAGGATGCAAAGCCCATTATGTGCACTGTGAAATGCACCAGGGCATTTGAATTTCTATGAAATAATGCTGACAATATGGAAGGAATATTTTTTAAACTTCCAAAATGATTCTCAAGAAGCAAATTGCATTTGCTTTTCTGAAAAAACCACCATGAAGCTCTAACTCTCATCCTCGTTGCTTCAGCCATGACATCAAATTCTACCACCTGAAAAGTCCATTCTCCACCCTGTTTTGTCTCACTAGGGCTCAGCACTGTATTCTGGAGATCTGCATGCAGTCAACATAGAGGACTGCTCCATGTGTGTCATCCTCGCCCCGTCACCTAAAGCAGTGAACAACCAGGCTCTGGTTGACAAAGAGACCATCATGGCCACTCTCAACATCGGGTCCCTGAGAATCAGCTCCACTCACCCCAGGCCTTGGATGCCAGGTCAGAGAAAAGAAGCTGGGCAGGATGGGATGAGGACCAAGAATAATCTCTTCCCAGAGGAGGAGGAGAGGTTGACCAGATGTCCCCTACAAAGCCTCCCAACTCTGACTGTGCTACAATAGGAGTGACTTTCAGTTACTTCCTCTGAAATTCTAACCCTAAAGGAAAACTGCTATTTAAATGAAATGTATATGATACTATTTTCCCATTTTAAGGGGAAAAAGTCATAAGACAGTAAAAGCTAATATTTTTAGTCATTAATCTAATGTCAAAGAACATAGCAATTGGTATTTTACCATAATTAGTAAGTTGTTATCCTTAATCAGTTTTCATTGTTTTTTTAAAGATGTTAAAGCTACAAGTTCTAGTTTCATAGTTGAGAGGTTAAACTGTAATTTGTTGATTTTTCAAGGTCTTTTTAATATATAAAGTTGAGGAGCTTATCTCTAAAATTGTTTCAAACTTCATGGACTAAAAATAGTTTATTTCAGCTTCAAATTGGGAAGGGAACAGGAGGGAGAAGTTGGGGGGATCTCTTCAGATGGAGATCCTGTCTTTTTTGGCCTCTGAATTCCGCTCAGAACCTGGTAGAACTGTGGTCTCTTAGTAAATGCTTAACAAGCACCTGTTGAAAGACATGAGCCAATGAGCTGGACTCTGCAGGTGCTACTGCCTATTTCTTTGCACCCACGAAGTGTATGAGGTTAATCCCAGGAAGAGTTTTTCCTTCTCCCCACCAAAGGCTTGTAACGCGACATCCACTCAACTAAATAGAAAAGGCCTACGTTTTGTAACTAAAACAAATTTTCCATTCAAGACATAGAGTAGGCCATGCTTGGAATCCATCTGGCCTAGGACTTTCTGCTGGGAATGATTTACTCACTATCTACAGGTCAAGGGCGATGTCCTCGAGCCACAGAGCTGGTGACCAAAGCTGGTCCACCTCGCAAAGCACTTGGAGAGGTGAGAAGACAAATGTATTACAAGATTCTGTGGGATTAGGCTGTGGACAGCAATAACCACAAGTCAATTTGCAAAACCTAGAAAACTCTCTCTGTTCCTAAGCACTGTTGCTAGATTAATTCAAGGTTTTGGGAAGAAAAGAGTACTCTAATCTCTTTTCTTCCAAGTTCTCAGCATACCCTTCCTATACAAGGAAACCTAACCCAGAATTCAGGGCATCAGGATGTTTCGAAGAGCAGAACTAATAACAGAACACCTCAGGAAAGACAAAGTGCCCTGAAAAGCTAAACTAAAGAGGTGGGAGCTCTTTCTCTCCTGAGCAGACCTGCAGAAGTACTGCTATGTTCTGCTACCTATATTCTTAGCTGAGCAGTGAGGGTCACATGATTGTGTGTGTGTGCATGCGCGTGCGTGTTTACATGAGTGTATGCACATTCTTGCAACACTGTGCTTAGATACAGAAGAAACAGAAAAATGTGTATACAATGTAGGCCTGGGGTGAACTGACAACACCAAAAGCCTTCTTATATATTTTTTAATCTCTCACCTTCTATTTGGCTAAAAACACAGAAACTTAAGATTCTAATTCTAGTTCCCTTATATATAGGAATTTTTGTCCTTTGTTTATCAATGAGATTATGTTTATTTGATGGGATGTTTCAGGCCCTGTGTGATAGGCTAGAAGGCTACCTGTAAGGGAAACAGCTGACTGATTCGGTAGAAAGAGAGAGAGGAGAGAGGGGAGAAGATTGGAAAGGTGAAAGACCAAAGACAGGTATGCCAAATTAGTTGAATCATCATGACATGTAAGTGGACACTTTCCCCAAAGATAAAAAGAGAAACATAGGAAAGAGCATATCATCGTTCCTTTCCTGGGATGGGTCATGTTATCAATACATTGGAGAAATGTTGGTCCACACAGGCTCAAAGGACCCACTCAACAGAGGTCATCAAGCTGGTTCATCTAGTAGGAAATGTCCATTGAAGCCACACTTTGAGAACAGCTTGAAGAGACTTGTGAATATTCACTCAGAATCTGCATTGACTATTCTGTCACCACGGGGATGAACCTAGAGTTTGTTTTTAGAAATTCTTAATCCTAGGAGAAGCCTGTTTGACTCTCTCAATCATTTTTCTCATGTCACATTAATACACTCCTTGCACCATTACTAAGGGGCAGAAAGTTTCACTTCTAAAAACTGAGAGTATAAAGGATAGTGTGATTCTCTCAGGAGAAAAAAAATACCTTCTACACTGAGCACCAAGATAGAGCTGGATCAGTGGTCCTCAGCACGAGGTAGTTTTGTGCTCTGAGGTCAAAGCATCTGGAGATGGCTTCAGTCTATTCCAGCTGGGGGAACAATGCAAGCTTCTACCTGATCAAGGCCAGAAACACTGCTAAACGTTTTCCACTGCATGAGACGACCCTACAGATAAAGAAAGCCCAGTAGAACCGAGATGGAGACACCTGGTACCTACATAGATGGCGAACCTTTTGTGGCATCATTGGGCTTTTCTACAACTTCACATCATGCTGAACCACGACATCACATACTGAAGCCAAATCAGGACAACGAACTGTTCACATAGAATGTCACCAAGGAAAGTTAGGGCGGGGGCAGCAGAGCGAGGACACTCCAGGGATCCCTAAGGACACCAAGCCTCTGCTGGACATCTCTGTGGAAATGCAAAGGTTTCTCAGTAATGTTTTAATTACTGCCCTGCCACATCACAAGGAGAGCAGGTTGGCAAACGTAGGTACTGAACTAAATAATCTGTGGCATAATCTCAACATATAACAGTAATTAAGTCTGACAACTTAATATGCTACTGAAATTTAAATGTACAGTAGTAATCTACAATTAAGCAATCTTTTGTAATAGCACCCTGCCAGCCTGGAAGATTTCAGGTGTAATACTGTGTACTATTAGGTAGCAAAAATATTGACGAGTAAAATATACGCAGGCTATGATCTGACACTTATTCAAATTAACCACTGTTCTGCAAGGAAAAAAGTGGCACTGAGGCAGAGACTCCGTCACTGTCCTCTGAGTTCACCCAGGGGACAGATGCTAAGACAGCCACTCAGCCCAGGTGCTCGTAAGGGAAATGAGAACCCTGGCTGTGAACGTGGAGGGTATTTCAAGTTCTTTCTCAGCTGGGAACTGGAATCAGAATGCAGGATTCAGAGATTTCCCCACAGAGTATTTCTCCTTTGAGGGAAACTGATCTCAATATTTTATGGAAAATATCAGCCTCATTTGGCATGCTTCTAACACACAGGCAAGATGCATACCCGGAAAAGGGCACAGGCTTTGAAGCAAATCCCACCCATCACTGACAAGCATGTGACCCTGTCCCCCCATCTTCCAGGGTGATCTGACAATACTCAATTCCGAGCTGATGTGGCAGTCCTGGAATTCTTATATCCTAACAGTGTCTATGGCTTACAGCCCTCAGAGGGCTCGTTTACTAATATTTATCACATAATCTCCATTCCCTACTGGGAACTCTGTAATGTTGACCCATGCCAATTACAGGAAGCTCACAGAGGATCCTGCAAGCTGGCAGAAGGTTTGAATTGTCTCCTAATTTATCCTGTTCCTGTTGCTTCTTTTCTACCTTAAGTCCCTCGCTTGTTCTCTCGGCCTGAGGAAGTCTCTCATGCCCCAGGACTCAAGGTCTCTATCCAAGATGTCTCCCTTTGAGCTCTGTGTTACATTTGTGATATGTAACTTGGGTAGTGACTGTCACAGTCCTAGAGTGGAGTAGATTTCTTAAATGTTTCTGGGAGGAAGGAAGAGAGGGAAGCAAGAAAGAAAAAAGGGAAGAGAGAAAGAACGAAAGGGCAGAGAAAGGTGTTACACATTCTAGGAATGAAGTACAATCTCCATATAAGTATATATTTATATAAAGAATTCAGATCCAAGTAAGAGTAAGCTTTGCCTCTGGCCATTGATACACAAACTTTTCTTTCTCTGAAATACCTAAAGCTAAGTGATTTGGGGGAGATTGCTGAGGTCACCACTGGTTCTAGCTATAGCCACATGTGCTAGGCTCTTCATGTGGAGCTTCTGTTTTTAATCTTCAAGCCATAGCCCTGAATTTTAGTCAAAGTCAGGAATGCATTCAGCTCTGCTAAATTAATAAGAAAAGGCTCTTCCTCTGCACACTTCTTGGGGGAGTGGAGGGACTTTTAAACAGCATAGTACCTGCTATAGTAGCATTGCATATGGAAAACAGTGTCCCTTTGGATTTCCAGCTCCCCCGTCAGTACCGCACCTGCACCACTTGGTCTGTCCCCTGGTGGCCTCAGGACACTGCTCATCTCCATCCATTCCTTTCCAACCAGCCCTCCTCTCCTCTACAGAGGGCACAAAGGACATTTTCAGTTTTCACCCTTTCCAAGTGCCACGAACCCCAATCAAAGTAGACTTGGAACTTTCACAGTATTTTTTCTGTTGTGCAGCATCATCAGAAAAGTTTAAGAAAGGCGACTTAGAGCCTCAAGGCACCGCTGCAGTGATAACAGTGTGTGTGCTTTTAAAGCACCCTAGTTTCCTACTCCTTTCTTTCTCTTTCTTCACATTTTTAGTTTTGGTGATTCAACCTCTGTGTCATTTGTTTTTTTATTTTAAAACCCTCCTGAGGACATGGTGTTTGAGGGTAGGGCCTCACAGCTGGTTCTTCCTGCAGGCTCTGCCCACAGGAATGACCCAAGACCTGTCTCCTGAGGCAGGAGGGTAGCGCTCTCAGCACAAAGCCCAGAGGTCAGCCCTACATGGCTCTCCTCTCTGTGTGCAGAGGCCCAGGGCTCTGCACAGAGCCAGGCTAGCTGGAGGGGGAGAGGGCCCCAGGTTGGTGGGAGGAGGGGGACACTGCAGGGTCTTCTGGAATGGGGGATCTGGAAAGGGAGGGCAGTACCAGGAGCCCGTGGTGCTCTTTAGGGGCATTCCTAGCACAAAGCCACCAAGGTTCTGACCACTTCCTGAAAACTGGTGGGAGACGCTGCCTGGCCAGGCCATTGCCCGAGCCATCACACCGCACTCCATGGAGGGCAAAATGATGCCAGAAGCACCTGCTGGAGAGATCTGGGCCTTTGTGTATTTCGCCCAAAGGGCAGTTTTGAAAACTCACCCAGAGACACATGTAGACACACACGCATACCACACAGTGCACAAACACATACATACAATTCAGTGCCAAACATACACACGTATGCATACATACATATATATGTACAGACGTATATAATATGCACACACATACACATACACACAATGCATACATATGTGCACATACACACATGCACACACATACATCCTTTCACAAGGCGATGCTAAGGAGGGAAACCTGAATACAGTCGGCCTTCCATTTCTGAGTTCTGTACCTGGGGATCCAACTGAAGATGGAAGATTTTCAAAACGAAATCATATCTGCACTGAACATGTAAGATCGATTTTGTCATTATCCTCTGAACAACATGATATGACAATATGGTATAATAGCATTTATAGCACATTAGGTGTTACAAGTTATCCAAAGACAAGACAAAGTATATGGCAAAATATTCATGGGTTATACACAAATACTATACTATTTTATAAGGAAGAATTTGAGCCAGATGTATACATGGTGGCACACATCTGTAATCTTAGCCCTCAGGAGGCAGAAGCAGGAGGGTCATTGACAGTTTGAGGCTGGTCTGAGCTAAAAAATGAGTTCAAGACCAGCCTGAACTACACAGCGAGACCCTGTCAAAAAACCAAACAAGAAAGAAAAGAAAAAGAAAGGAAAGGATTTGGGGACCCAAGGATTTTGGTGTACACACGGTTCCTGGAGCCAATTCTCTGCAGTTACCAATGGTCAACTCTAATACGTTTTTCTAATTATAGAAAAATATTTGGGATTTGAACCTGCGAGTAAGTTCCCTAAGATAGAACACCAAGTTGCATGGTGCACTTGGGTACTGTGGTCAGGTTTTGCAAGTCAATTCGATTGCAGTTATTATCTCTTTTCTTCTTTGTTGTCGTCTATGTCTGCTGCAGGAACCCTACCTGACTCTAATGAATATAATGGGAAATCAAACTACCGTCGCGTCCCCATGCTCACTGAACTGAGTAAGTTATGTTTCAAGGGAGAATCTTTATGATGCATAATTGATGTCCCTAGATTCTTTTTAGAAACCAGAGTCAAGGATTAAGGAACCAGAGTGGGGCCCAGAGAGCTTTAAGTGCTTGGCTGGATGTCACCCTGGGCTTTTACTCAACTGGTGACATCATCCAGTGGAGTCGCCCTAGCTGGCGTCGACGTACAGGAATAATATCTGCTTCCCCATTCTCCGAGTACCAGGAGAGGGCGGGGATGGGTAGCCTGCTTGTGCTGACTCCCAGGAGGGCTGTGGGTTGGAAGTCCGCTAGTAAGGCTGTCCCTGCACTGACCTACCATCATGGGACTTGGGCCATGCGTTTTCCTTTCCATCAGCCACACCAGGGAAGGACTAGGGGAGATGGAGGAAGCGTGCAGATTTTGAGGGGAGACCCACTCTTGGGGTGCATACATCTCATGTTCAAGGGGTTTCCCTTGCATCATGAGTGGTACCTGCCAGTCTTTCTGAAGCTATCAACAGCAGATATTATTTATATTTTACTTCCCCCACCCCCATCCTGTCTGGACCATCTCTAACTCCCAAGGCAGTAATACATTAAGTTCATGAATTAGAGAAAGACTGCAAATTAGAGTAGCTAGGAGAAGATGGTCCAGCTTTCCCCTGGTGTAGACGAGCATTTGGTCAACCTCCAGGGACTCACAGGCTTTGTTCAGCTAAAGGGCTTCTGGCACTAGACAGCCTTTGTCCAATTAGCCTAACAAGTCACCTACAACTCCTCTCTTTCTGGCTGCGAACGGTCGCACTGACATGGAGCTGCAGACTTGACTGCCTGCACTTTGGGACACAATGTACAGGGCCTGCCGGAAGCCAGCTAAGAGGCTGCTGGTGTAGGATGACACAGCAAGATCTGAACAAAGGCTCAAGAGACATGTGTGTGTGTGTGTGTGTGTGTGTGTGTGTGTGTTTAGCACTGCCCGTGCCAGGAGAGCAAAGGAAGAGTGCATATGAGATGGGATTTGGTATTAGTCAGACCCTGCTCATCTTTTATACAAATATTACTGTTCTCAGAAGAAAATGATTCACTAATACCCCCAGTGCATCACTTCCCCTAATTTGCTGAGAAATAATTTAAGGCATTAAGGTATAATCCAATCTTATCCATGATGGTATCCTGAGTTGTATGACCTATGGATTTGATTGGATCTGTAATATCAAGAGCTACAATATTAAGAACCATGAAGGATCTAAATCCATTCAACCTGCAAACCAACAAGTTAACTGGTCATGGGTATTGGCAAAAAACACAAGACCCCTTGAGTCAGAGATAGAAAAGCATGAACCATGAAAGTTTATGACAGCAGTAATAGCAGACAGGGTGTCATCATTGTGGTGCAGATGAGCCAATATCTGCTGCCCATGGAGTGACATGAAAAGGTTCAAGTCATACCACAGCCTCAGTGAGGTGCTGAATGGAAGAGGAACCTGAGTTTAGGGAACCAGAACCTTTCATACCAGGCAGTAAGCATAGTAAGCATGCCCTCCCTTTGCCCAGAGACAGACAGTGTCTCTGTCTTCCAGTGTCACTTTCTATACAGACATTTTTTCAAGCAGTAGTCCAGGTGGGAAGGCAATCAGTGCCTCTGATCTCCTTCTCAATAACAACCAGTTGTGTTCACTGCAGAGTGTGCCTGCGAGGCTCTGAAGTGAAGCCTGGGACCTGTGTAGATGTGCTAATGGTTTCTTTGGCTTCTACGGTACAGGCCCCAATTAGAATGAATCTCTAATCCCTTACTTACCTAAAGCATGGTCCCTGAATCAGGGACTTCTGCACCATCCCACCTCACTAGTGTCTGCTGGCTGTAAACTCTCAGGCCCCACCTTGTACCTAATGAGTCAGAATTAATGTGCACAGTAAATGTGGAGAGAGACTACTCTACCTCACTCTGGGCCCAACAGACTCTGGAAACATAAGTAAATGAACAGTCATTGTGGCACAGGATTGTAAGAAAGGGCTCTAACCAAAGTGACCATACATCCTTTACTTAGGCTCACTGTGTCAATGCAGTTCTTAAGAATCACCCTAATCCCCTATTACTTCCCAAAATGTCCTAATTTAAAAGTTAGAACTCTATAAGGGTGGAGAAACTGAGGTGTGCTAAAAAAAATATCCACTTGATGACAAATGTGTGCAAGAGGAACATGTCATTTTCAGGGGAGCAAGGTACTAGGGAAGGGAGAAAAAAGAAAAAGAATGCACCAAAGTAAGGGCACATCCCACAAAGTCCCCAGAGTAGCCCCCAGTCCTTCAACCAGTGGTCACTATGGTCCTGCGTCGCGTGGCAACTCCTGTCCCTTTGTCTGCCTGCCTTTCCCTTTTTGCCTCTTGTGTCTTGCAGGGAACCCTTCCAACATCCACTTTATCGAGCAGCTCGGTGGACTAGAAAGGAGCCTGACAGGGTTGAACCTGCATCTCAGCACTTCCTTTTCCACAGGCGCTGTCTTTTCTGGCAACTTCCTGGACTCCCTTCTGGCCACAGTAAGTGCATTTGAGTCAACAAGTCCCCCAAACCAACATCCCGTGGAGAGGTGAGTGGGAAGGTTAGGCCACACAGATAAAAGCTCACAATTCCAACTTCCTTCATTTTCAAGAAAACCTTGTTGGCATACGTGATTTCTTTTTTTTACACTCACTTGAGAAGGAAGCAAAACATCCACATGATCGAGACTGAAAACACGCATCTCTCGGTGCCAGAACCCCAGAGGGCAGGAGAAACAGACACGTGATGGCCTTGCAGCTTCAGATGCTGCTTTCCCTTCTCTCTGGAATCTCTCAGCAGCTCATGCACACAACAGGCATACAGGGACTCAGGGATTCACGAAAAGAGGCTTTTGGTTTTGGCTTCGCCCAGGGCTAAGTCAAGGCCTCACACATTGCCCTCCTTTTGGGATCTGTTTTAAGTACATGGTGATTGTTCAGACCTCAGCATTTCTTTAGCTGCCAAATAGATCCCTCCTGTCCATTACAGGATTCCCCTAAGTGGTATCCACTGTACACTCATTGCCCAGGGGACACCTACACAGTCACAGAGCACTGTGAGAGCTGTAGCTGTGATAAGACCAACAGAAGCCTCCATCTCTACATAGCTTTGCACTCTGGGAGGAGGCTGACATAAACCAATCCATCAGTAATGTAGAAAGGATGTTGGATGCAAGGGCCAAGGAGAGGCAAGGGGTACCAGAAAATGTAGGGTTTGGGGAAGGCATGGCAGGTGCCAGCATGCAGCCAGGGAAGGTAGCACTTTGGAAAGGCAGCACCTTTTCCATTCTCTGGAGAGGTGGAGGTACAGCCTTTCAGGTCATTGGGGAAGAAATATTCCAGGCAAATCTGTGAAGTGGAAGCACACCACAGGCCTTGGAGGAATTCGAACTTGAACCCAGAGATTCTATATACAGACACTTGTGGATGAATACAAGGGGAGCAAAAAAGGGAATCTATGAAGTCCACCACTCCACAGAGCTCTCCTACCAGGATTTTGTAAGGAAAGGGTTACAAAAAGACTGAACAACGACACACAGATGCTGGCATGCTCAGGGCATGGTTTGATAAACATGCAAAGTCATGGAATTCCATAGAGTAGAAGCATCATTCCTGAATCATACAGAGGCCTTGAAGGCACAGTTTGCATGCTTAGGGGAGTGTGGTTGGGGTCTATGCACCCTTCTCATGGTAGTGATGCCATTTATATGGAGGACATTATGTACCCATTGCCTCTCTGAGTCACAGTGGAGGTGGAGCTCATACATCCCACTGAGGTCTGGGACAAGTGGCACTACCCTAGTGACAGAGCACATCCTGAACAAGTTGGGAGGCTAAAAATTCCTAAAAAGTTAAGCAACAGTCAACCTTGCCAGAGCCAGAGGGGGGTGCAGTGGAGGAAGGGAGTCATGTCAGGTTACTTTTCCTAGGAAGGTAGCTCTGTCAAAGTATCCTATTGCTGTCTGTCACCGACACATCAATTAGCTTGGCTGGAATTAACGACTGGAATGCCAGGCAAAAGGTGACTTCTGATGAACTTAACTTGTCTGCAGGAGACATTTCAGATAGGTTTAAGCTCCCAGTTCTCTTAAGAGACTCTGTGGTGGCAGGCAGCTCCATGCTTTAAATTAGACTTGAGACTTAATTAAATTCCACTGCTCCACAGGTCCACATAGACAAGAATAAAGCACAGATTCTATTTAGTCTGTCGGAGAGGCTGTATCATAGTCTATTTTGTATGGCTATCCCAAAATACCCAAGACTAGATCACTTAAAGAGCATAACAGTTAATTGGGCTTATAGTTTTGGAGGCTGCAAGCCTAAGAACAAAGCCAATAACTGCCTGGCGTCTGGTGAGTGCCTTTCTGTGTCATCCCAGAGCATGAATGAAACACAGAGGGCAGGAGACCAAACTCATCCTTTTTATCCAGCACTTACTGTTGTAATCACTAACCTGGGCCCAAGGTCACAGTGCTCATCTCTTCACATCCTGACACTGTTGCAGTAGGGATTCAGTCTCCAGACAAGCTGTTTGTATGACACACTGAAGCTATAGCAGGCAGGATAGATGGAGAAGACTTGAAAAGGTAGAGAGGAAGAAAAATGAACATACCATAGAAGACAGTATTGGAAAGAAAAACTTGGTACTCAGGAGTCTTCGACCAAGTGTTGGCATCTGGGCCCAGGGATGCTGCCCGTCATTCATCACATGAGAGTGCCCCTTCCTTCAAAGACACCTTCTCATATTGTGTGGCTGGGTTTTACCCAGTACAAGAGGGTGATGTTTCCTGGGAAACAAAACAAGTAATAGAACATCTCAAGAAGTTTATTCCCAAGGTCCCATGGTAAAATCAGTGGAGGAGAGACAACATCAAGTAAGTATGTTCTGTATAGGGGGTTGTCGCATGGGTGGCACAAGCCACACTGGGTCATCAGCTGGCCTTTCAAAACTCTTCGAAAATGTTTACATTAGGATTGGGCTTGTTCACCCAGATATGGAAGGGCAATGAGGTCTCAAGTTGAAAAGCATCCCTTAAGTTAGAGAGGCTGGACTGGATCTTGGGCTTCTACGTAGCTACGTCCCAGCCTTCTGCACTGGGTATTGAGTCTTTAGTGATGCAGTCAGGGTGTTGTAGTCAGGGGTTGTACACAGAGAACAACTAGGATTAGGACATGGAGTTTATAATACTTTTATAATGGTCACCGGGAGTTAACCCAGGAAAATGCAGGAAATCTACCCGCAACACCAAAGACATAGATTTATTTAGTCAAGAGCCTAAACCCCATGGCAATGTCCCACATGAGTCCAGATAAAAATCCAGAGCTCAGGACAATGCCTCCCACAAGTCCAACTGGAGGCCCAGAGCCCACAGGAAGGACTCAAACCAGTCTCCTTTACGGATCCGTGCCGGGAAGACCCAAGGTTCAGCAGTGGAAGCCAGAAAGTCTATGCCAGCAGAATGAAGGAGCTGTGCTAGTGGGATGAGGGTTCTACGCTGGAGCCGAGAAGTCATACTTACAAAGACCAGGGCTGTCCTGAAAGGCACCACAGCTGTCCTCAGCAACATGGAGGCCCCAAGCTCCTCCAATGACAAGCACAGTTGGGTATGTGCCAGGAAGCAGTGTGATGAGTTCGTCCTGGAGACCAAGCAGCACATGTTTTCCCCTCCGGAGCCAGAAAGCAATGCTCGATGTGAAGACCAAAGCTTCTCCAGGAGAACCAACAGCCCAGACAGCAACTCATAGGAGAACCCACAATTCCTCCTTAATGCCTCAACCCTTCAACACATCCCTCCTTTTCCACCTATTTATCCTGGCAACTTTCCTCAGGTGGAGCATCTTCACTCAATGCCATGCTGATGTAATCCAGCTGGCGTTAAGCTGATGACCAGTTCTTAACCCATAACACATGGCACGGTACAATGAACACGCTATAATAATGCTAAAAGGGTGAGCTGACGAGGCCATTGACAGTCAGCACGAGTGCTGCCCATTCTTGCTTTCCTTTCCCAGGGCATGACGTGACTTCCAGGGTGGGGGTCCTGGCATACACACAGAAAGAAAGCATTTAAGCATCAAATGAAAGTTGATCTCTGGCTTCTGTTTCTACTGTTTCCTCTCCTTTGGGGACCATTTGATTCTGACTGCTTTTCTGATTGTGCTGTCTTGTCTCACAGAAATAGCCACAGAGAAGAAGACAACATTCAACCGTCTTCTATTGAGACATTTGGAGTCACAGAGGTGGCTCTAGAATGTGTCCTCAAACACCCCTTTTTCTTAACCATCTCCTTACTGAGATTGGGAGGAAGGCAAATGATAGATGCTGCCAACTTGGGGCTTAGCTGTCTCTAACATGACATCTACCCAACTTGGCACCAACCCTGAGAAACAACTTATCTCTCCAAAAGTAACTTCAGGGGCTGAAGATTTAGCTCAGCGGCATAAGCGCCTGCCTTGCAAGCAGGCAGTCGTGAGTTCGATCCCTGGTACCGATAAAAAAAAAAAAAAAGTAACTTCAGTGTTGTTCTAATTCTAGAAACAGCTTCCTACCCCCTTTTTGTGTGTGCACTGAGTCCTCTCTCATCCCAAGACTCCACAATCACCCAAGTGCCTCACCCCCAGCCTAACTCCATAAAAACTGATCCCCCAACTCCATTTTTGCATCTTGGCACTGTTCTGCGGCCCTCCCATTCCTGCAACAAAGGCCTCTTCTCTCTCTCTCTCTCTGTCTCTCTCTCTGTCTCTCTCTCTGTCTCTCTCTGTCTCTCTCTCTGTCTCTCTCTCTCTCTCTCTCTCTCTCTCTCTCTCTCTCTCTCTCTAACTGTACCACAAAACCTAATAGCAAAGACTTCATTCTTCCTTTATGTCCCCTAAAAGATTCATGTGATCATGGGTGGGGATACTGAAAGGTGATTGGATTAGGGGTCTGGGGTTGATTTACTGTTAAGACGGGGGTCAGATGAGGGGGGAGATTGCTGGGGGTGACCTCAAAGGGCTTCTCTCCCTCCCCAGCTTCTCCCTTCACCTCTGCTTCCTTGCCATCATGCCCTGTGCAGCTTCCCCTCTGCCATGTTGTCTTGTTTTGGAGCCAGCTGAATGTGGGCTGTAAGCATAAGCCAAAGTAAATCGTGGGTGTCAGGGATCCTGTCCCAGTGATGAGGAAATAAACGCCGTCCTCTTCTTCAGTTACAGTGGCAACTGTGGGTCCCCTACCAATCTTTTGCCATAACAAACATCACTGATGCCTGCAGTTTTCTACCAGATCATACCTGTGAGTCTTCCCTAAATGGACCTTTAAATTCTGTGGCCAAGATGATATCAAGGACAGTAACAGGACCTGTTCTAGGAAGCGTAAGACCATCTATCAAACACTTACCTTATGCCAAAGATTTTACCTGGCACTTTGCCTACATTCCCTTCATAATTCTCCTTTCAGTGTAGCTGACCTTGATGCTTACAGGGGTAAATAATCTGCCACAGGCCACACCACTGACCAATAACAAGTTATTTCTCAGGCCTCAATTTGTGTGAATCTAGAGACAGATCTCACTACTATTATTCACTGCCACTCCAGAAGTTGAGTTCTGGGCCTGTTAGAATCTTTCCAATATGGTGACTTGCAGGTTTTGCTAGGGATTCATCTCTCCAAGTGCTCAGGCATTGCTGAGGAGATATAAAGGAGACAAGAAAATACCCCATCTCTGCTTCTCCATTAGAGCAACATCACTTTTCTCTATGTCATAGCTGAGGCACCTGCATAAGATTTCATTGGAAGAAAGATTCCTGTTACAATTCTGGAAATTCCTCCTTAGAAGCTGGAACATACTCCCACGAGAGATTTGTAAAAAGTTCTCCTCAGTTCCTCCATGGGTTTCCAAATTCTTGTCACAAGTCCTGTGAAGGAGGTAGGAATCAGCATTCCACCCATTTTGTGTGGCTCTTTCATCCTACTACTTCCGTCCCCAGAGAAGATCTTCTAGATTTGACTCCTCCAGCCTGTTGCTGACTCACAGCAACAGAGATCTGTTCCCGCTGTTGTCCATCAGTGGTTAGAATTAGGCACAAAATGTTTGTTTCCCCTGATGCCTGCACATTGAAAAGGCAAGAGCAGGTGGTTTTGAACAGACTCTCTCAAGGCAAAAGACTCACATAACTAGTTTCTGCAAAGATGTGAACACTAATCTTGACTTCGATCATGGTGAAATCTTATTTCCCACATAGCATTCAAGGGCCCTCTTCCTTCTCCTCTGTACTCAGAAAACCTCACAGTACTTTTCCATTGTTTCCCTCCTAGTTCTCCCTGATAAACTCCCAGGAAAAATCTACAAATTCTGAGGAGAAAGGAAAGCCTATAATAGCATGCTGCAGACTCATCACTGTTGAGAAATACTGAGTTCTTGTTCTATATGTTCAACCACTTTAAAAAAAATTTATCCTCTGATAGATGTATTTTTCCAAAATAATCTAATGGGCTTTTCCTTCTAAATCTCCAACTGATTTCATTTGAAATTAGAATAGCTTCAAATAGCCCCCAGGATAATAGCTAATCTCCTGCCCCAGCTGGAGAAATATGCCTATAAAATATAATGCAGATTCACTTTTAATCCTCCATCAGTTTCATGCTTGAAAAATCAAAATATGGCAAGAGAGTCAGATCCATATGCAAAACTTTTGTGTGGCTTTACAATACACGAGTATCAGAAATACGCATGGATTTAAGAAGCATTTCTTGTACTTGCAAGGAAACTGAGACCCACAAAAATTACATGATATTTTCACAGTCTCTTCACTGCTTGAGTAACAGTTTTCTTACTTTATAGTCTCACTCTAAACTGGAGGTGTCTCTCATACTATGTTTGATCTTCTAGCCTTTGAGGTTCTCGAATAAAAAGCAGCAAGTGGTAAAGATGTTAGTGACTATATATGATTAGCCAGTATTATAGATTACAAGACATACGCTATGCTTCATCACAGCTAAGTGTCAAAACATCTGGGTGCAAAATTTTCTAATTTGGAAGTCCAAATTCTAGTAAATATTTTTATATTAGAAACACTGTCCAAGTTTAGAAGCCCAAAGATGCTTCAAGCACATTTCAACATGCAGATTTTCTTAAGTAGGAAAAAAAGCAAAGGAGAAAGCAAATGAGAGAAGGAGAAAGGGAACTGAAGAGAGGAAAGAAAAGAAAATCAAAGTAAAAGGAAAGAACAAAATAGAGGTTGAGAAAGGTCAATATCAAAAAAACTCCAAATAAGACTAAGGAGATGAGCTCACAGAATAAGGGTGATGTGCAAATCTCATTATTTCCCTCAAAACAGAATCACAGTTCTTTTGATGTCAAAACTGAAGAAATGATATGTTCAAAAGCTAAGTTTCTCCATTAAATATGTAAAGCATATCTTTCCCTTGAGCCATCAACACCAGGATAACCCTAGAATTTACACCTTTTCTTTAATCAGTGGAGAATTATCCTAACAGTATTATGTTTGATCACTCTTCATTTTGGCCACATGTTCTTAAACGGATTGTGGCTTAACCTGGATTTATGTTCTCCACTCCCTGCCTGTGGCAGGGGTCTGATTCCATAAATACCCTTCCAGGTGGCAGCAGGATTAAAACAAAGCAGAAATGTAAGCAGGAGCCTCCTCCAGTCTGAACATGGGGGAGAAGTCATCTTTTAATCTGAAAAATATTGTAAGAGTGATATTAATTTATTCGTAAGCCATATAAATTATATTATTTCATAAATCAGTTTATTCCAGTTGCCTCCACATTTTACAAGTAAGTTTTATTTGTTAAAAATCACTTGCCCACTGCAGTCAATATTCTCACAGCTGGCAAACACCTGCCTTGTGCAAAGCACCACAGAGGACATAAGTGTTAAGCAGACAAAGTCCATCCTGGAGAGAACACAGAATTTTAAAGTCCCGTTGTGCTTCTTGTTTGAGGTCCACCCATGTCAGACCCACCAGGAGTGCTCTTTAAATTCTGGATTTCACTCTCATTTACAAGTTCTGATCCAGAAGAGCTGCCATCCTGGAACTCTGTGCTCCTTCAGATGACCCACTGCATGAAAACCGTTGACAGAGGAAGTCAGAATTATTATAGGTGCAGTGAACCTCATTAAATCTTGAAAATCATGGCTATTCCACATCAACTTCAAAGGTTATAAAACTATTTCTGAGAAAAACAAAAGCACCGTGTACTCCCCCAAAGCCATTTAGCTGGAATGTAATAATCCAAGATTCAAACACAGGCACATTTTATCCAAACCCCTGACTATAAAATACAGAGGAAAGAACTAGAATAAAAGCCAGTGGTCACTGGATCACAAGTAGGAGGACTCATTCTGCTGAGAGCTTCTGGCTGGTGAGATAGGAGCCAAATGTTCCAGGGCGAACACATGCAGGAATGTAAGCAAAGCTCAGGTAGCTGGGGACTGACCAGTACATGGTGTGGACAGCGACTTACATAGGTGGCCCTGGACATGGAGGTTGTGCTCGATCACAGTGGCTTTGAAGAGCTTAATGAAGTGCTGTGGACTAAGTTTTACAGCTGGAGTTATACACTAAGGTTTGAGGAAGTGAGTAGGATGATCTGACTTGTTATTCTGGACAATCACTCTGGAAGTACCATGAACAATGAATTGCAAGTGAGAAGAAAACTAATTCAGAAAAAGTGTAAAAGGTTCCTCTAACATGCAAGCTTCAGCCAGGGGATAGGGCACATGTCTGTAGCTCCAGCATTCAGGAGACCAAGATGGGAGATCTCATTAGCCCAGCAGTACAAGGCCAACCTGAGCAACATAGCAAGATGCTGTCTCAAGTAATAAGAATGACAATAGCAGCAATCTTCAGAAGACATTTCTCTAAATTTGCAAGTAGACTATATGAATGGGATAATTCCAGAAAACTAGCATTATTAATTATAAAAGCAAAACTATTGATTTCCTGATAAATAATATATAAACATCTATTTCTTCTTTTCTATTGGAGTTAAAGTCCAATACAAACTTGAAAAGGATGGAAATTTTTAAATTATATATACAACAGATTTGGAGAAAACCACCAGGTAATGCATTGCAATGACATTTACATATAAGTGCTTAGTGCAATGATTGACACACTGTGTCAATTTGAGAAGTTTGGAACTAAGTTCAACTGAGTGACTCAGCATGGAACCAGGGTCCTCACTTTGTAAACATCTTCATCCTATGCAAGAGGAGAGCATGGAAATGGTGTGAGTGCTATGCCCAAGCTAGAGAGTAGCAGCCTCCTCATAATATAAGGGATGAAAAGAGTCTAGCTTCCCATTCCCCGTTTTGCTCTTGCTAATTTTGCTGTATCCTGCCACATTGAACTGTTGCCCCTGGGCCATGCCACCTTGCTTTGGAGCCAACTGATTATGGACTAAAACCTTCAAAACCTGTGAGCTAAATAAACCTGTGCTTCCTTAATTTTGAGCGTTGAGTATTTTTCCTGACTATAAGAGAAAAGTAACTAAGACACTTAGTTTACACTAATTGTGGTAGGAATTCTGTAGAAAGAGAATACATGAAAATTTAGCATTATTCACACTCAATCTTGTTTCAGAATAAGTTTGCCCACATGTCAACATCTAGTTTAATTTCAGTTCAAGACCTAAGCCAATATCTGTCCTCAAGTAGGTCACAATCAAAAGGGTATGAGAAAATTCACATCCCAAAACCTCAAGTGTAGGCAATCAGCAGTCCCCCAGGACAAACCCATAGGGATACCACAGCCTCCCATATTCCTCTGGTCACTTGTGGAAGAGAAGAATTATTGATGTAGCACCATTACCAACTTTCTTCTCCTTTCATGATGTTTGTTCCAAGGAAACAGGAACTAAATCTACCTGTTTTCTCCTTGCTCCACCTAGCCCAGCCCCCCACTCAGACTGCCCACTTGCAGTTAATCTTCATAACGATAATGAGAACCAGTATGGGGCATCACAGGGGACCATCTCAAACAGTGGTCCCTACCAAGGCTCTAGGTCTGAACCCTTTCACCAAGCACACATTGGTTCTTCTGACCTTGTACCCAGTTTGTCTTTGCTTTCCAGGCTTTCTACAATTACCGGGTCCTGGAATTCCTGCAAATGCTGGTGACAGGAGGGATCAGCTCTCAGTTGGAACAGCATCTGGATAAAGAGAAGTTTGGCAAGATGTCAAACACTTGCACCACATTTGTGTCTGGAAGAATGCGGTGTAAGCTAGGGTTGTTGTCCTTAAACCGAACTATTTTATCAGACATTAAAGTGAGTGCATTCTTATCATAATAGATTTTTTTTTTCTGAAAGAAGACTAAACTAGGTTCATAGATGATCTACTGTACAAAAATAATAGCAATGACAATGATGAAAAAATTAATGTGACCTTGTATTCATATATCATTTTACAATTTATAGTATATTTTCACAGTTTATGGGGGGTTTTTTGGCAATACTCCCAGGAGACAAAACATTTTTTTCTTATATCTACCTTTCATCTGAATAACTCAAATCTGTAAGATGAGTGGCCTGATGTTTTGTTTTGGTTGTTTCTTCCCAAAGTTCACGTTTTAAAATTTTTAATCTCTAATCCAAGAGTGTTAAGGGCAAGGCCTTTAGGAAGTGATGATCTTATAAGGCCATGAATGAATTAAAGGCATTATTAAAGGAATGCATTGGTTACGATGAGAATGGGTTTCCGATAAAAGAATGAATCCATCCTCCTTCCCTTTATTTCAAAAGTGGACTGTTTTGTCTTCCCACCTTATGCCATAAAATGACACAACAAGAAAGCAGCTGCTAGATATCAGGTCGCTTGAACTGGAGCTTCCCATTCTCTCAGATTGTAACAAGTACATCTTATATGTATTACACGTTCTCAGGTATCCTGCTATAGCGGCATAAAATGAACCAAGTCACCTGATAACTTTGTATTTTGACAAGGGTGCTGGTAATAATTCTGATAGCTAATGCTTACTGAATATTTCCTCTGTGCCTGTCTACTTTAGTTTTCACTTAATTTCTTTAATTTTTTTCTAGTAGTCATTATTATTTACCCCATTTAACAAATCAAGAAGCTGAGGCCCATAGAAGCCAGAGCTGAGCTTAGGTCACCACACTGGCCACCGGTGTCATAGTGAGCATCTGTTAGAGGCAGCCTGACTCAGGGGCTGGCCTGCTCTCACTGTACCCCAAATGCTGAAGAAATCCAATCAGGTCAGAGGGTGTCAGGCAGAACTTCTCTGTGATTTGATGTAAGAATCTCATTGAGCTAAGCAGTGGAGTGTTTTTGAGTTTTCTTAGCCCAGACAGCTGCTAAACAGAAAGGAAAGATAAGAACTCTGGCAAGTCCTAGTGGGGCACCTGGCATTTGGGAACCAGAGTACAGTTTAGCTAGGACACAAGTAATCTGTTAGCGAGGCTCCTTTTAGGTTAGCTTGGATCAAGACTGCATCCATCTGTCAAGTGTCACCGCTAGGGTTAGAATTGACGAGGAAATGTATTTGTTGGTTCAGAACACATCAGAAAAACCCCTTTCACAAGGAGCACGCTCTTCTAGGTTCTGTGCCAGGTGAGTCTTGACATTTGCTACCAAAGAAGACATGTCCTGGGTTCTGGGCATTTGATTCCAAGTGCAAACAGCATGGTAAAATTTTTGCAGTGGGGTCTGGTCCTTTAGTTTTTGGCTCCTCACCCACAGTTGCTATATGAGAGATTTTAAGCCTAGTAACCTGTTGCTGAGGGCACCTTGTTGGTGTCAGAGGCAACTGCAGATGAGGCTCTACCCTCTCTTTCCTCCCTACGTGGGTGTCTTGTCCTCACTTTTCTCTTTCCCTGAGGAATCATAGAACTGTAAAGAGTGTCCACGTTTGACCTTTCTTAATCTACATGACCTATCTGGTACTCTCTTTCCACCCACTGTGACCGTGTTGGCCATAGTGTAAGAACAAGGTCAAAGAGATTGCTTTTGATTGTGATGTGCATTAAAGTGGAAGAAGATGATCAGAAAGAAGAGGTCATTGAGACCCTAACTGATTATGTACTTCAAAAACTGAATTTGCCAACTAGCTGCTGTTGTTCCCTCTTCATGGTCACAACAGCAATAGTCATAACCAAAAGCATATGCCACACCACACCTACAAGAGCTTTTGAAAGAACCAAAATGATGAAACCATTCACTGAGAATAGAGTTTCCAGGTCAAACATAGCCACAGTCATTACCTAGCCACTTGAGCTTACCAGTATATGTATACTAGGAAATGGCTTTCAGGTCTTCCACTCAAGTAAATGCTAATTATTGCATAATTAAAATGCCCCACAGACACACATTTTCTTTTCTCTCCCCAGCCAAGAAAAACCTTTGGACAACTGTTCTGTGGCTCATTAGATAATTTTGGAATCCTATGTGTTGGCCTCTACCGCATGATAGATGATGAGGAGAACAACCCAGAACACAAAAGGGGAGTATTTTAGTCTGCAAAGTGTTAGCAACTCATCCAAGAATATGAGACAGAGGTATTTTATTCAGTGTGAAAGGTCTCAAGTGACCCCGAAGGATACAAGGGAAATAGTTAATGATGTGTAATAGTAAGGAAGAATGTTTACAAACAACAGGGACCTGATCGTCTAGGATACAGTTAATATTGATCTTGTAAGAAGAATGAAGTTTTTGCTCACAGTGAAAACTGAACCAGGTTTAAGTAAGAGTAATGGTCACTGCTCACATTGGAAAGTTTTACAAGCATTGTTGTTGGGAAGATATTTCCTGAGTGCTTCATTCTAGCTGCTGTTCTTCTTTACTCATAAATCAGGTAGCATCATATAGATTTCTGTTTTATTAAAGGAAGACCTTTTTCCCAGCAGTGTGGAAGATAGAGGAAATATGTGTTACATCCACACAGTTGTGTGGGTCCAAGCCAAGGTCCTTATGGTGGGGCTGGGCAGCAATCAATGCAGATGGAGAAATTTTAAATAATGAAAATAGATTCCTGAAATCTGTTTCAGGAGAGAGAAGTCAAATTACTTAATGTGGAGTGGTCTTGAATAGAAGCGGGGGGGGAGAGTTAAAAAATCTCCCTACTCATAATAGAAAAGGAAGAGAGAGCCAGATGCTAAGGCAGATAGAGCTCTAGATGAGAGGTGCCATTCTGAGAGTTTTTATTTGGCACTAAGATTCCTCAGGGCACAGCCTTTGCTGGGAAACGTTAGGTTAGGTTAGGCCTAAGCCAAGCTGCAAATGTCTGGAATGCATGTCATTTTCTGGTGTGATAATGCTTGGGTAAGTGGTCAGTATTGTGCCAGTTGCAGTCATTAGTGAAATGCATATTAAAAACAGATAAAGCAGGAGTCAAAAAAGCCATAAAAGGTAACCCATCCAAGCCAGTCTTATCCTACTCTCATCAAAGCCTTGAGAATAGCAAGGCCCACAGAAGTGAGAGGCTGTGCTAAAGGTACAGTATCAGAGGCAGGAATCAAAGCCAACCCCCTAATTCCTACTCCAAGAGACCTCCAATTGTAGAGCTCCAGAGATAGTTACTATTAATCATAATCCAATGAGGCAAATCAAAATAGAAGCCTTTCCTTTTCAGCCCATCAAAATGATGTCTGTGTTTTGGCCACTGTCTGGTGACATAGTGTCCCATCTGCATCTTTGGATTTTCTTACAGGTTTGTGATTACTCGGCCAACCAATGAGTTTAAGCTGCTGTCCTCAGATCTTGTATTTTGTGCTATCCCTTACAACACTACCTGTGACAAAAAGCGTGATGTTTCTGCATCTCAAACTCAGTATGAAATTATTAATGTAGTACCACTGACACCAAACATGCAACCAGGTATAAACCATCCTCCTACAAGCAACCCTGTGGAAGAGGACTCATCACAGTCATGGATTTCCTCAGCACAGCTCTGAAGTCAAGAACATTCTGAGTTTCTAAATTTCAGGAAGCAATGCAGAATCAGAGTTGCAAGTTGCCACTCCAGAAATTTCTAGATGAAAAAGAAAAAGAAAAAGGAAAGGAAAACATGAAGGAACTTCTAAGTGAGGATACTCTTCATATTCTACACTAAACTAGACCTATTAACATTTTTCACAGGGTATCGAGCTGCTCCTTACAAGGCATCTCTAGTGATAAAGACTTAGAAGCAGGAAAATAAAATGCAAGCATGCCATCTCTGTGCCCACTGCTCAGTGGTTGACCAGCAAGCTCACTTTGTTTTGAAAGAGACATAACTCTAATCTTATCCCACTGGATCTGATATGATAGATATATAATAA
Source organism: Cavia porcellus (assembly GCF_034190915.1). Lineage (NCBI taxonomy): Eukaryota > Metazoa > Chordata > Mammalia > Rodentia > Caviidae > Cavia > Cavia porcellus. The sequence goes on from NW_026947512.1 coordinate 43,797,799, forward strand.
ATGTCATTAAAGTTCATTACTCTGTTTCCCTTGAGCAAAAAGTGTATCATATGAGTGGTATTAAAGAAGTCCTCTAGATGGAGATATACTGTTGGAATAGGAAACCAATTCATTTATAACTAAGGCCCAGGTATACGTCTGGCCCATAGTACATGTTTAATGTGAAGAAACATTCAAGTAGCTTGGGACAGGATACCTGGATGAACACATGTAGATTGAAATAGGTAACCTTTTAAATCCCCTAACTCAGGAATAGCAACATCATTGCATGAAAGGTTCACAACACTCCCCCATATTCCATGTTCCAATCTACTGCTCCATACATTTCGTCAGTTAAATAATCTTCCTTAGATATTACTGTTAGCATAATAAGCAGAAGTTCAGCACATCCAGGAAATACATACTCACTTCAAGTTGGTGTGACTCTTTAATGATGAGACTGGTAAGCAAATCCTTCTTACCCTTCAACATAGGTAGGGAAAAAGGAGAAAGAAAATTATATACTACATTTCTCATAAATTGTTTTATATAACATTTAAGATATACCTTATGTTATTATCTTTAATTATTTGATACTATTATCCCTGTTTCACAAAAGAAGAAACAATATCACATATATGTCACTAATAAACAAAAATATTTTTAGTGTTAATATGTCTAAGTCATTGTACTTAGCTATTAAGTGATAATGTCAATATCCAAACTTAAAGGCAATTATAAACATTATGCCCTCAAACATCTAAATGAAGTGAACTAAAATAAAACATCATAGGAAATGAATATTCTCACTAGTTAAGCTTTAACTACAGTTAAACTCAGTCTATGTGAAAAAGAAAATAATTGTAAGAATTTTCAAGAACCTAGAAAATTCTTTTAAATATTTTTTAAATAATACTTGTCATCTTCATCCTGCTCCCTTTACATAAACTTTCCATATTCAAAGGGATATTAAGCTTTCTGGAATTCCATATTTTTGAGCATCAAAAACTTAAGGTACTATTTCTTAACATACAAATAACTTAATACTCATCAATTGCTCAACCCACAAATAATCTAATTTCCAACAGAATAGAGCAGTTGGAGTGAGAAATACCTTATTTTCCAGAGTTTTATAGGAATGGGTTCCAGAAATATGGCTAATGAAATATTAAGTGATAACCATTATGTGGGCCTTCATATTACCAGTCACAATAAATAAAATAGGCTCCCTAAATTTATTTCCAAGTGATCCCATAACTCCAGGTTCAAGTTCTTTGCTTCTAAATGGCAACATTTTATCACAAGTCATAACATCAGATCTTTTGGTTATGTGATGAATATTTATTTCCTAATAATGGTTTAACATGTATTAATAGGAAAACTAATATGAATGGAACTTAACAACTCAAAAACAATATGTGGGTTGATATTTACAATTTTTTGAGGCTATAGCAGTTTCAAAAAAAAAGTATACATGCATATATTCCTCATAATTCATCACAAGTTGGCCTATATTCTATGCATGGTTTTCTAGTTCATAATATGGACTGTCTGTAACCAGAAGAGTAATCACACAGGACCAGGAATCAAGTGACCTAAATAGTATTTTTGGATATCTCATTAATTTTTTTTTTCTTATCTTAAACCTTTCTCAGATCACTTTACGGTTCGTAAAAGGAGAAGTTAAGCTAAAATATTCTACCTTTATTTATCCTACGGACATGCTCCTTACCTGATTTCCTACCAGACACTGGGCTAGATGCCTGGGACAGAGTGGGAACAAGGCAGAGCTGCCTCCTCCTTGGGACACACACACACTCCCGTAGGAAGAGGTAGCAAGTCGGTGTGGTTAGTTAGTGAGGAGTGAATCAGCCAGAGGGGATGAGTTGGGGTAGGCAGGCAGGACCTGATCAAGAAAGATGTTGTTGAGTGCAGACACCAATTACTTTGTGTTCTCACTGAACTGAGGGGTGGTTTAAGGGTTTTAAATAAGGGGATGGATGGTGTGATTTATATTCCAAAGATCACACTGGCACTTAATGTTCAGTAGAGAACTAAGTAAACTCAAGTGGATTTCATCTCTGAAAACAGAAACCCACTCAAAAATGCTTGGTAAACTCTGGCAAAAGAATTTTTAAATATATATCATTTTTTTTTTTAAAAAAGATGAATTCCCAGCCAGAAGCAAGAGATTCATAGCCAGTAACAGTGTCTATGAGAGCCACGTTACAGCAAGCCACAGGATACAGATAAACACCAAGAACGATCAGCCATCAACTGTGAAGGAGACAGTTGATTCCTTTCACTAGCCCGAGAAAGGAGCAAGAAAATTTAATTTTGCATAAGAATCTGGATGCAAACACATCTACTGTGAGAAATTGAAACCCCACAGTCACATCACATGCAGCTGTAGTAATCAAATTTATGCCGTTTGTGGTAGGAATATAAAACAAGAAATACTGGGTGAAAAGTCTGACTGCAATCCAGTGACACTGAAGTGCCTGATTGGAAGAAGTCAATAATCTTTGCCAGGAAAATTTCTACACCCCAGGGCACACAAGACTCCACCAGGAAAAAAGAAAAATAAATTCAATACTTTCAAAATGTGAACAAGTTTTCAAATCTAGAAATAAGAAACAAAAGGGACACGAGAAAATTATCCCCATTAGTGAGATTTAGGAGATAAATCAAATGAGGATAGCGTGACCCCAGCTTTTGGATAGCAGCACAATCTGAAAAAAGACCATAAAATTGATATACTTAGTATGATGAAATTGGTTAAAACATGATTAGAAGTCATAAGAAAAGGGCAAAAATAGTCACAGTTGAAAAAATCAAACTTCCAGAAATCGTTAATTAAATTAAAATTCAATGTATAAATTGAGCAATAGATTAAAAACAAATAAATATGCAAAGGAGAGAGACTAAACAAATGAAAAAATATAACAAAGATGTTTAAAAACATAAGGGAAAGAATGAAAAGTACAATACACAATTAAATTTCCATAAAGGCAAAATAAGGAAAATGAAAAATACTGTAAAATTTTTAGAATTAATAAACCATAAAAATCCTAAGATTTCTTCACAAGTTCTATGCAGGAAACTTAAATTTATATGCACATATAGTCATATCCAAAAATCAGACGAAAGTCCAGTTTCCTAAAAGGGGATTACTATTGAGAAATTGAGAGATAAAAAGCACAATGAACCAGTAAAACTGAATGTCACCACAGTATCAAAGTTACCATTCAAAAGGGGAGGGTACCAAAGAACACAGTTTGAAAGACTGAGGATATATAACATGTAGACTTTTACTAAAAGAACTATCACAAAATGTTTTAGTAGGAAGAGATGGAAATCAAAATACGCAGAAATAAATAAGAAACAAAAAAAGAATAGAAAATTATTGTAAATAGATCAACTATAGAAATATGGCAGAAATAATTTGGAAAAGGTAAAAAGCAAATTAGAATGAACATAAAGAAACAATAGGGAATATGAGAGAGATGATGAAGTAAAGTTATTCTACAACTGTGGCATTGTCCAGGAAGAGGATAAAGATAATGATTAACTAGTATGGGTTGAAGCTGTGACGCATGAGGAAATTTGAATAATAAAATAACAAATGGAAAACCTATGACTTCTAATCCAGTCTAGAGAAACTAATCATAAAGTGACCTAAAATTGGAAATCAAAAATGTTGACTCAATCCACAAGAATCCAGGATATTTTAATAAAACCCTTTAAAAATCATACATAGAAAACAAAATTTAAAACTAGTAATGAATGCAAATATATAGTATTATATAGATATAAATGGGTCAACCTTGTTAAGTGAAGAAATTTTCAGGTTATATTTTTAATTATATGCTATTTATAGCAGAAAATATGATTTAGAAAATGTGGAACTGAAAAGAGATAAACAGACACTTGGCATAAGATAAAGTCTATTTTAAAACAAAAATCTTTAATAAAGAATATAATTGCATTTTATAATCTTAGTTGCAATAATTAGCAAACACTATGATTCTGAACTTTTATGCATATTACATGACTTTAAAACTTGTAAAACAAAAACTGACAAATTACCAAGAGAAACTGTCCAAACCACAATTCTGCAGAAGTATTTAACATATATTTCTCTGAAACAAATCACCAAAAAAACCAAAAAAGTACATACCTACAGTAATATGAATTTCACAGTTAACTAACTTGAGCAAATGGATGATAAGTACAGAAATAGTGTATATAAAGAAATAATCACTATTCAAATAAGTAAAAATATACATATTTTCCCAGGACATACACATTTTAATTTCCCTCATAGTCATCACCAAATCCAGCCTCTACTAGTCATTTGGGGCTCTTTGAAAACTTAAAAATAGAATTAGTATATAATCTACCAATCCCACTTCTAGTTTGCAGAAACAAAAAATGAAAGCAGGATCTCAAAAGGTATTATCACAACTATCCTCACTGCAACAATATTCATTATACCCAAAAGTTAGAGGCAACTTAATATCCATTGACAAATGGATAAGGAAAATGTGATATATACATATCAAGAGTTTGTGTTCTGCTTTATTGAGAAAAGATACCTTGTCATACGCCACAGCATGGTTAAACCTTGAGGATGTGATGTTGAGTAATGCGATGTGAGCCATACCCTGTAATTTCATGCACATAAGGTGCCTAAAGCAGTCAGAATCGTACAGGCAGACAGCAAAATGGTGGCTGCAGGGGCTGGGGAGAGAAAAGTGTTTACAGTTCAGTAGGTTTGCAGTTTCAGTTTTCTGATGAATTTTTCACATAATTTTTTGAAAAGTATGTTGTATATATAATCAGGAGAAAGAAGTGAATTTATGACCTTATATTCATGTATGGAAATAGATGAAAGATTAAAAATTAATGAACTGATTGCTCAATTTAGTAAATTAGAGAAAGAATACTAAAGTGGCATAAATCTAAAGAGATTTTGCTTCAGCATCGGTATCTCCCAATTACTTGGCTGCAACTGGAAACCAGAGCATAAATCAAAAGTCTGCTTTGCTCGCTATCTAACCATTTGTTATTTCGAGACATGGTGGAAATGTCCTCTACCAAAGGAACTGTTTTTGTTCAAGCCGCTTAAAGAAACGACAGAGCACTATTTGAACAGAATTGAGAAGCAAGACAACTAGGTTGAGATGAAGAAACTAGGCACAATATGTGAAAATCTTTAAGATCTTTAAGATAAATGTGATCCTCAAACCAGTAATAATCTATTACCTGGACCTATTGAATCTGCAATTTCAAAATCTGCATTTTCAAAAATTCCATTAGTAACTCATACACCAAAGCTTAGCAAGCAGGGCTTTCAAGGAGCATATATACATACAGAGATATGTAATATGTGTGGCATATATGTGGCATATGTCACATGTACATGCATGTAGCGTGTATCCATTACATATACACGGATATGCATGTATATTAAAATATATAAGAATACACAAATATGTGTAGTAGTATCTGAAAAAAAAGTCTAGAGGTTTTGTTTTAATGAAAACTACCACCCACAACATTTTGTTATTTGCATGTTAACTTGCATTTAGGACTATAGTGCATTCCAAAACTTCTAATTAATTATAAAATCCTCCTGCTGCATTTTATCAAACTGAAGAAATTACAGGAGGCTACAATTTGGTGAGGTGGGTGCCTATTTTCCTAAAGGTACAGTCACCCCAGCTTAAAATTTGATTTCTTCCTCCAGTTTGTTGATTTTCATGCATGGGAATGTGGGAAAAAGAAGGGGAGAAGAAGCATACAGAAAGCTAGGGCTTTGTGGGACATACAGGTCCCTACACTAATTAGGTCTGAAAGACTACAGGATGAGCCTGACCACAGTACGCTGAGAAGAAAGGAACCTGGACAGCATCTGTCAAGTTCAGACTGCACCAATCACGAGAGACATAGGGATGTCACAAGGTAAAAGTGATCATCTCTTCCATCTGCAATCGCTAGTAGGCAGGATGCTTCTATAATTCTACAAGAAAGCCAGTTAACAGATTCTTGAAGCTGGGTGAGGGGTGGGGATGTCCTGGCCCTTTGTTTGACAGCTTCTGGACTGCTGGACAGCTTCTGGACTGCTGGAAAGCTTCTGCACTTCTGACTCTTGCCTCTTCCAAAGGCAGGAGAGGAGACAACTTCCTATGAGATGGTGGCTCTTTAGATCAGGTGAACAGTTCAAGTCAGTCTAATCTCTGCTTCAATTTACTGTTTTCTTCTATCTAGCTGAATTGGCCTCGCTACAACCCCATGGGGCTTGTTTCTTTCTGTTTAAACTATGGAAGGGCAGACCTGCTCTTTCACTCTAGCTTGCCTTCAAGAAAGTGTCTTGGCAGCATTTCATCTTGCAAGAAAGTGGACAAAGAACAGTAATGCATCAAGAAGGAAGGAAGGAAGGAAGGAAGGAAGGAAGTAAAGAAGGGTTGCTCTTCGCTTGCATTTAGTGCTCAGCCCAGTATTTTGCCCTCCTGGCATCCTGTCTCTTGCCTTCCTCTGCCCATGAAAACTTTTAGCAACTATTCTACATTCACTACTTTATTTCCACACCTCTGATGTTCTTCTTGAACCATTCAACACTGGCCAAGAATTTTCATTTTTCTATTAATAATGCTTCTAAGAGGGTCAGCTACATTGATGTCACCAAGTGTGGTAGGATATTTAGTTCTGGCCTGGCTGGTTCCCCTGCACATTCAAACACTGGCTTCCACAATGCCGCAGTCTTCTTGTTCCTGGTTCCTACTCTGTATATTCTAACACTGACTTTTGCTCTCCTTTTTAGCAGCACAGTTAAGTATTATCATGACTCTCACCTTAACTATGGGTGCTCTTCTGTTTTTAACTCTCAAGGATCACATAGAGTGCTAGGTCCTGCATATTATACTAAGATACTTAGTAATCAACAAAAAGATGGACGGGTTGTTTTGGCTCACTATGTCGGAGGTTTCAGTCCATGGTTACTTGGCCCTCTTGCTTCTGGGCCTATGGTGAGGTGATAAATCACGGTGTGAAAAAGAATGGCAAAGGAAGATGCTTAACACAGCAGCCTCGAAGTGCAAAGAGGACTGGGGGTCCAATACCTCCTCCAAAAGCAGACTTTCTCTCCACTAGGCTCCACCCCCTAAAGGTTCCATCACTCCCCATAACCCAACAGGCTGGGGACAAAGCCTTCAGTACCAGAACCTTCAGGACAGTCAAGATCCACATGATAAGCATTTAATAATTCAGATAAGTAAGGGGAACGGAAGAAGGTATAACAAATTAAAAAGACAGAGGCATTATTGTCCCTCTAAGTGTTATTATCATGCAAGAATGTGGAACCAATTTTTCCAGATTTATTTGTTTTTAAAGAGAAATTGGGAATTCTGACTTCAATTAAAAATTGTTGTACTTTCACATCTCTGTTCATAAAGAAGCAGAAGCCGAACAACCCTCACTATAAGAAAAAAATAGAACCAGCTACACACTGTTTTAAAGTAATCACAAAGAAACAAAGCCAGTGAGAATGACTCAAGAGGAAAGAAAAACAGAGAAATGAGCCCACGATGCTTTGCTCTTTCCCCCTTGAGGCACAGCCTGTTAGAAAGTGGTCTTGGACAAGAGACCAAGTTGAATTTTAAGGCTCTAAGAGTTTTTAGCAGTCTTATGGGGATAGGAGAAGCAAAATTGGATTTTAGGGCTATCAAGGTGGCCAGGTACTGAAGATAACAGGTATTTGAGGGAAAAAGAACTGGAAAACATAAGGATGCCTTTCTATGTTGCCTTCTGTCTTGAGGAGATGACAAGAAACATTAGCGGCAATACTACCTCACAATTAAATGAAAAATACACATTACAGTCATATAGGCAAACATTAAGAGAAAAAAGAATAACACTGTGAAAAATAAAAATGGAAAAAATAAACATTGATCAAAAAAGAAAGCAAAAAGGATAAATCTAATACCAAACAAGACACTCGATTTTAAAATAAAAATTAACTGCTTGAAAAATAAAGTTTTAGATTTAATATTGTAATGAAGCCCATGATGTATGATGCACATGAGACACAGCTCGAATACATGCTAAGTGAAAATAAAGTGGAAGAATAGTGTGAATCACAAGCAGCCATTACTTCCAGGGTGGAAAGGAGGCTCACAGGTGCCCCAGGCTGAGACGTAGACACAGCTAGATGTGGCTTCAGTTCACTGGACATCACAGAAGCTTGCTGAGGCACCAACTGCTGAAACTTGTCGATAGAAACCTCCTACTTGAGTGCTGGTAGAAATCACTGCTTGGGTGAAGTACAAGTTTCTGGAGTGCTACCCACTGATGTGCTGGTAAAGTTCTCTAGAAAGTCCCTTCTCAGTTAAGTGGGATTAAAATAGGTACCAACATCCCTACTTTGTTCATGTCTTTCATTGTGGTATTTATTTCCACAGTTCATACAGGGATGGATGTGTGGTTTACTATTTATAAAGCATTGGAAATTCCAGCAACTTACACCTAGCACTTTGTACCATAGGACCCCCAGGAGTCTAGAGTGGCAATCTGTGTATTCTGCCATTTTCCTTGTTTTTTTTTTTTTTGTTTGTTTGTTTGGGTTTTTTTTTTTGTTTGTTTTTTTGTTTTTTTGTCTTTTTCCTTTTTATCGGTACCGGGGATTGAACTCACGACTGCCTGCTAGCAAGGCAGGTGCTTATGCTGCTGAGCTAAATCCCCAGCCCCTATTCTGCCATTCTCCAAGTATGTCTTTTCTGACTACATGTACAGAAACTGTAGGGAGTAAAATCAAAGGTTGAGTCAACTTATGAACTGCCCAGTGAGAAACTCAGACTCCAGCCAAGAATCCATCCATTACCTTATCACCTCAGTTCCACAATTGGAGTACAGTGACATTAGAGTCCCTTGGAAATTAGAGTGGATGCAAAAGCACAGGTTAGAAATCATTGATAAATGGGTTTCCTTTTTCCCTAGGGCACAATTACTCTTATAAATGGCCTGTTCCTGTCTAGAATTAAACTCTATTTAAAATATAAGCCTACATATATAGAGCCAAAAGAGTGACGTAAGTCCTACATAAATGAAGCAATTTGGAAATTGTTAAACAATAATAACAGAATGCCCATGAGAGATAGAAATGACATAAAAGGAACATAAAAGGATTATGAGCCTTGGAGCTGCATTTCCAGACTTCTGTTTTCAGATTCCTTATTAATCGTTTTTTGAAGAATAAACATGTCATAAACTCTATAGGAAACATGCATAATGCCATCATTTGTAAGGGGGAGTTTCATTGCACTTCATGTTTTTCAAATAAAAAAATTAAAATGAAAAAGTTTTAAATTTCATTAGATGCTGAACGTAAACCCTATTCAGTCTATCCTTTTACTAGTGCTGTCTAGAGGTTGACATGAATTTAATATGAATTTAGTGTTTGCTCTTCTAATATTTTTACTAGACTTTTACACACATGTATCTGTTTGTGTATTACATAGCTATAAATATGTAAAAATATAATTATGATAACTTTTTACTCAAAATATTTCAGGTTTATTCAGACATATCTATCCGTGTGTATACATATGGATCTAATCTACTTTTTTGTTTCTGAATTTCTAGTTTTAAAATTTAATGCATGAGAAATGATAGAAATAACATGAATATTTTGAAACACATATCTTTGCACTCACCAACAAACTGAAGAATTAGAACACTTGATAATCAGAAACTATTTCTCCATAATTTTATATGATTTTATCACACATGTACCCTGAAATGATTGTTTTTATGTTTGTGAGCTTTAAAAATTGTGTTACACTCTTTGAGGACCTGTTTTCTCAGTCTTGTTTCTGAGACCAGTTTGTCATGTTACGGTGCTTGCTTTTCCTCCGTATTGGTCACAGGATATCATCCCACAGAATGAAAATAACAGGAGACAACCATTTTTGTGTCAGTCACCTTTTGGTTTTTGTTTTGCTTTGATTAGAATTTTAAACAATTCTGTAAATATCTAATAATATATCATACATGTGCAATATCATCAAAAGAATGCATATACAGGAATGTAGAAGTATAATTGCAGGGATATAGATCATGGTCAACAATACATTTCCTCATTTGCACAGGCTCACATCTTTCTATTTGTCCCTGGTTTTGAATAATTTTATCATGGCATCTCTTTCTGTAGTTTTCTTCATGATTCTTATAATTGATTTATTGAGCTCTTTGGGTATGGGTTTAGAATTTTCTTTTCCTTTTGAACATTTTCATTCATTATTTCTTCAAATTTTTGCTCCCTACTGTACTTCAGGGACTTTGTTCTTCTGTGTATTAAGCCTGCCTGTATCTTTTATCTAACTTACACTTACAATGCCCTGTACTTTTCAGTATACAAATCATGTGCATACTAATCCTTTTGTTTTTCATCATTTATGATGTAATGGTAATTGGTACTTTTAATTTTTCAGTACTCAATATTTCTTACTAGAATACACGACTACTGATTTTCGTGTCTGACCTTCCAAGCTCATTTATCAGTTGTACTAATCATTTTCAGATATGCTAGAACTTTTATGCAGATATTTATATCATAGCCAAGTACAGTTTTACTTCTTCCCCTACAATTTTTAAGCCTTTTTTTCTTTGCTGACCTCGTGAGAATCTCCAATACAATATGGAAAAGCAGCAGTGCTGGTTATTTATTTATTGCGATGTCTAGAGATTTGGAGCACAGTGTTTAGAGTTTTAGCATTCCTGATGAGAGTCTTTTATAATTTTGTATTCATTCCTTGTTATCTTTTTCTAGCTGCCTTCATAAGTTTCTTTTATGTGTGTCTAGGTAGTGATGGTGGCGGGGGCGTGTGAGTGTGTGTATGTGTGCGTGTGCACGTGCACCCGTGCATTATCCTGCTTGTAGTTCTCTGAAATTCTTTCACCGTCTGCTTGATATCTTTTGTTAGATTTCAAAAAATTTCATTTATTATCATTTTAAATATTTATTTCCCTCCCTTTCTATTTTCCATCTAGGATCACATTACATACATGTGAGTTATCAAATATCCCACAACTCTTGCAAGCTCTGTCTGGTTTGGTTTGTATATTTTTAGAATTTAACTATTTTTCTCTTGTGTAAATTTCAATAATTTCTTTGGCCTGGTTTAATTTTCTTTTTTCTTACTCATGTACACACTTTTGACAAACCCATCATTGAGTTTCTTCATTACCATCATTATGTCTTATTTCTACCATTTTATTTGACTCTTTCAGCTTTTATTTTTCTGTTGAAATGTTCAATTTGTGTACACTGTTGATCCTTTTTTAACTTTAGGTATTTATTATATCAGTCATTGTTATTTTAAAGTCCTTGTCTGACCCAACACCCATACCATCTCTACTAGTTTTGATTGTTATTTCTCTTGTTCATAAATTTTATCTGGACGTTTATCTAAGTTTCACAGTTCTCAATTGAAAGTCGGACATTGTATGTGGAAGAACAATAGAAACTGAAGTAAATAGTGTTTGTGCTGAAAATTGGCACATTTCTTCTCTTTGGGCAAATAATGTGGGGTTCAATCAGTAACTGAGTGGTGTTTGGGCTCTGTTATTGCTACAGATAACTTTCAAATACCTACTGTTCTAAGTTCCATAATTTCTTGGTTTATCTACTGACACTAAAGGGGCACAGAGGGGCTGATGGTCAAACAGTTCACAGATCAATCAGACGCAGTTCTGAAGCGTTTAATGCATGTCCTTGAAAGGAAAAAAAAAAAACTCCCCAGTAAGTCTGCGCAAATCTTTTGTCTCTTCCAGTTGTTCCATAGTGGTCTCAGCATATCCATGAATTTATACTTCATGATTTCTATGAATAAATAGAGAAATCATTAAAATGACACCTGCCATACTGATCTGCAGAAAGCATAATTCTCATGAGCAAACTGATAGTGTAGGGTGTGAGCCATAACTGTCTGTGTCTATTATAGAGCAGTCCAAAATCTCTCCCATATCATTTCTGCAACCTTTCAGTCATGGGGTGGTGAAGTTTTTCTTCAATCTCACTACTCCACCCTTAGCTTTCTGTAGGTCCTGACCTGTCTATCCCAAGCCCAGTGTATCTCCTCATGGTCTTGTCCCTCTCCCTCAGGAGTTTGCTCTGGACTGCAAACAAGGGTTCTATTCACGGAGGTATTTCTTTGGACTCTTGGTTAGCTTCACAGTTATTATATTCTCAGTATCATTGTTTTTCCCTCCAATTGGCAAACTTGGCCAGATATCCGCAGGGGAATCTTTGGCAAGAGAGCAAGTCTTTTGTAGTTACTGCAAAAAAAGAGAGAGAGAGAGAGAGAGAGAGAGAGAGAGAGAGAGAGAGAGAGAGAGAGAGAGAGCAATTCTAGCCCCTCCGAGCTGTAATTTCAGTCTTTCTCAAGAGAGGGTCTTGAGAGGCAAATGCATCCCTCCCCATCTATAGAGGGTAGCCTTTCACTCTCTCCTAAGGGCAGTGTGCCTTTGCATAGTAATAGTGACGTAGTAACAGACCCTCTTGCTATTCTCATAAACCATAGGGCTATAACTGGACACAGGTACTGTTTCTGTTAGGAGCAAGTTGGCTTGACTTCTGTCCATATTCAGCACCAGTTCATTTTTTTCTGGAAGTGGGGACAAGTGTTTCTTGATACACTACCCAGCATTAGACAACCCTTGTTTCTCTTCCTACCTTAGAACCATGTGGTTTTCCTATTCTTTCCTCAGAAGTTGAGTGTTTTTACTTGTTATGAGTAATAAAGGGTCTGGGGAAATGGAAAAGGATTCATATCTGTGCACCATGATGAAGTCTTTCTCAGATCTCCTGTTCTGACCAAATCTTTTGCAAAAGCACCTGATAAAGAATGATAAAGATCTGTGAGTGCATATAGACTGCCCTGTCTCTGAGAGTGATGAGAATTCTGAAATGCAATGCTAACCTTAAGAGACGCAAAACTCTACTTTTGCTTACCTATCATTTTATTTATCACCATTATTTTTGTGCATCGCCAGAGGTAAAAACATCTGTGTGCTCTGCCTTTCCTCAGAGGGTCTTTTCTGATTTGGGGATTACATTTGTTTGCAAACTCAGCTCCCCACTGGGGTCTAAAGGAGACTGAGAATGTCATTGGTTGTCTTGAGATTGATATTGTCTTACAGCTTTCTAAGTTCTAAGATAAAACAAAACTCCTGTAGCACTTTTTAAAACCTGTCAAATTAAACACTATCTTTAAAATTATTTTATAAAGACATTGTTAATTTTAATTTAATAGAAATTTATCACCTTATACTTGTGCCACATTATATTTTTTGTTGTGATAAGAGCACTTAACATGAGCTCTACCCTCTAAACCCTCTAAGTGTACAACACAATTTTGTTAACTATAAGCACAATGTTGTAACTTAAATTTCTAGAACTCAATCATTTTGCATAACTGAAACTTTATACCTATTGAAGCATAACTTTGCATTTCACCTTGATCCTGATTTAATAACCCCCATTCTACTTTTTGCTTTTGAATAGTTACATAATTTGTACAGATGGAATCAGCAGTATTTGCTCTTCTGCAATTAGATTAGTTCACATGGCATAATGTTTTCAGAATTCATCAGAATTGTCACATTTAGGGGCCAGGGATTTAGTTCAGTGCCGTAAGCGCCTGTCTGGCAAGTGCAAAGTCATGAGTTCAGTCCCCAGCATGAAAAAAGAAAATGAAAAGAAAAAGAATTGTTACATTTGACCAACATCCCTCCTTTAATAGATCTGCAGAATATTTCATCTTATGTACACCACACTTTTTTATCCTTTTGTCTGTCATTGGACATTTATATTGCACATCTAGAATACTGTGAATAATGCTATGTTGAACGCGAGAGTCCAAAGACCTCCTCTTTGAGAGCTTGTTTTCCATGCTTTTAAATAAATACCCAGCAGCAAGATTGTAAGATCCTGTTGTATTTGTTTCATTTGTACATTTTTTAGGAAATCCTACATGTGTTTCACAGCAACTACACCATTTCACATTCTTACAAACAATGGGGAAGGGTTCCAATTTGTCTACATTCTTGCCAGCATTTGCCATCTTTAGTTTTGGGTTTTGATAAAAGCTATTCTAATAGGTTTGAAATGACATATCATTGTGATTTTGATTTGCAAATCCTGATGATTAATTATGTTGCCTATCATTTTATAATTTTTTGACTATAGTGTATCTTTTTAGGAAATAAGTCTATACAAGTCCTTTGCTCGTTTTAAAACTGGGTTATTTATGTGTGTGCTTGGCTATTGAGTTGAAATGATTCTTGTATACTTGAGAACTAATCCTTTATCAGATGTACACTTTTAACATATTTTCTGCTATTCAGCAGGTTGTCTTCTCCCTTTGTGATTTCCTTTGTTATTCAGAAGTTTTAAAATCTGATTTAATCCCATTTGTTTATTTGTATTCTGTAACTCATTCTTTTAGTGTCATATTCAAGAAATAATTGCTGAATGTAATGTTATGAATGAAGCTTTCCTTCATGGTCCTTTCTGAGAGTTTTATAGTTTCAGGTCTTACATTTAAGTTCTTAATTTAATTAATTTTTGTTACATAGTAAGGATCAAACTCTGTTCTTCAGCATGTGAATATTTAGTTTTCTGAAAGCTACTTGTAAAAGGGATTACACATTCCCTAAGAGTCAAAGACCAGTTTCTCACACATGCCTAGATTTACTGTCAGGCTTTCTAAACTGTTCCACTGGCTTACCAGTCTTTATGCCAGCACCATACTATTTTATTGCTGCAGTCAGGAACTGAAAAACTTTCATCTTTGTTCTTTTTGTCTCAACATTATTTTGGAATCTGGAATCTTTTGTTGTTCCACATGAATTTTTTTTTATTTTTCTGAAAAGTGCCACTGGTATATCGATAATACCTACACACTCTTCAGATCAATTTAGGTAGTAAAGTAGGATTTTTTTTTATTGGTACCAGGGATTGAACTCATGACTGCCTGCTTGGAAGGCAGGTGCTTATGCCGCTGAGCTAAATCCCCAGCCCCCAAGTAGGGATATTTTAACAATATTAATTCTTCCAATCCATGAACATGGAATGACTTCCCATTTGTGTCTCCTATAATTTTCAATGTCTGGACCTTCACCTCCTCCATGAAGTTTATTACTAAATGGAGGATCAGTTACCCAACCCATCACAGATCCATGATTCTCAAGTTTCTTCTATAGAATGTCATTTATATATAATCTACCTGTATATATTAAATCATCTCTGTGTTACTCATGGTGCATAGTACATTACAAATGCTATATGAACAACTGTTAATGCTGTGTTAAGAAATAATGGCAAGAAAAGAGGCCATGCATGCTCAAAGTAAATGCAATGTTTAAAAATAACTCTGTGGCTGGTGAAATTTATAGATGTAGAACCCTTAAATATGGAAAGCCAACTGTGTCTTAATAATAAACCAACCAGTATTGCTATACAAATTTGCTCCATATCCACTCTGCTCTAAAGAAATCTAAGGTCTCCATGTTCATTTAAAACAAAGTTTACTATTCTATTACAGACTACATGTGTATACTTGAGATGGTTTTCTAGAAGTCCTGCTATGTTCTACATGAAACATTTGACATATCATGTGGCTGAGGTCATTTTGAGAGTGCTTGTAACACACTTTCCAATCAAGTGATTGTTGACGTTTTATTCCCCAACCTCTTATTCATTTTCTCCACTCACTCCAGTTGGCCTTTCTTTTCAGAGTTACCTTGGAACGCTTCTTGTCAAGGTCACGGTGA
Source organism: Cavia porcellus (assembly GCF_034190915.1). Lineage (NCBI taxonomy): Eukaryota > Metazoa > Chordata > Mammalia > Rodentia > Caviidae > Cavia > Cavia porcellus. The sequence goes on from NW_026947512.1 coordinate 43,813,612, forward strand.
TGTCCGTGTTATTATCTGTTCTCAGTTCACTTCTTTTCTCTGCAGCATTCACATGCAGGATTGCTGTCTTCTCAAATCCCTTTCACTTTCACAATACAGGAGCTCACTCAGTTGGCTTTCTTCTTTTTCCATCAGTCATAACCTCCCAGGCACACTGAACAGATCCTGTTTTCTATCTTTCAGTTTTCTGATGTCCCAGATCTTGAAACTAAGCTGCCCCTCTCTGTGTTTATCCTTCCTAGTTACCTCATTCAAGTCCCTATCTCTAAATAGTTCTGAGATGCAGACAATTCCAAAGCCATTGTATCTCACCTGAGTTTCACACATGTCTGGCAGCATCTGAAATTCGATAGAACAGACCAATAAAGAATGGCGGCTGCAATTACATCGTGCCCTTGCCCCCAAACCTGTCTTGCTCCGTTACTCTCCATCTCATTTAACTCATCATGCAGGTACTAACCTGCTCCAGGCAAAAGGAAGACCTTATCATCCCTTTTAGTGAGGCCCATATCCAATCCATTAGTAATTTCTGTCACTTTTGCCACGAAAACATGTCCAGATTTTGTCTGCTCACTGTGCCTCTGTTAATTGCCATGACACTGTTCACACTAATTCATCACATTACAACTGGGTCATTTTCCTGGCATTCTAACATGTATTGTTTTGAATGAATTGTTTAAAGGGATATTTTATGAAAGACTCTTTTGGGCCATTTGTGACAATATTCTTGATATATAGAACAGTACTTTGTGAATTTTTACTTGAACAAAGAAAAATGTGAGCTTGTACACTAACACTTTTATAGTTTAACAAAAGTTTAATAAACCAGTTTCCAAATAAATGTATAAATTCTTGGTCAGAATATGTAGCCTGGAGTTTTGTACCCCTTAAAGACATTAGCAAAAATAGTTCAGAACAATGGCAACTCACTGTTTATTACAGATTTTTTTTATGTCTGGGCATCTTCATTCGCAGTATTTTAATCTGAGACTCAGAGGCAGCCTTTCTAGCCTTCTGCCAAGAAACTGGTACTCCAAGAAGTCTAAAAAGAATTAAGTTTTTGAAAATATTTTCAGAAACTAAGTCCCTGCTTAATCTATGTGTTCAAAGGCTATCAAAAGTTTCACAGTTAATACAATTTTTACTGCTTTCTTAAGTAGTTTCAACATTTCCCAAACCCCATCCTCAATGCACTGTCATTATATTCTTACCTTTTAAGAGTCCTCAAACTGGATAAGCAAATCCAACCCCGTTACGAAACAGTGTCTTCCTCAAAAGATGCTTGAAAAGTCAGAGTACCAGTCGTGTATAAAGTGCAGGATAAAGAAACAGGATGGTTTAAGGGCAGAGGGGCCAGGATCCCATTTTGGTTCTCTTCATCTCTGGGTATCAATCTGGAAACATGGCCAAAACTATCCATGTCTCACTTCTCTCATCCCAGAAGGGTTGCTAGCCCATGAGGTGGAGGAATACTCTATCTGGGATGGCTCAGAGGCAAAAGCATGACTGCTTAGTGCCCAAAACAAGCTGATTCTTGAAAACTGCTGCCAGTCTTCCCTCCAAGTGCTCTCTCTTGGCTAGTGCTAAGCCGCCTCCAAGGGCCACTGTGAGTAACAGCTCTTCCTGGGATCCAGATAATTTGGGGAAAGGGGGATATTCTAAGATGTGGCTACCTGAGCCAGCTGCAGTCACACTAGAGATAATCAATAAACATTCTGGAGTGAATTAATGATTAAAGTTAGATTTTTTCATCAATTACCTACTCAAAAGATCTGGCCACACTTTTCATTGTTTTGCTGTACTGTGCAGGCAAAAAAAAAAAAAAAAAAAAAAAAAAATCCCGAAACCTCTTGCCCTCTCAAGATGGTACAAAAACAAAGTCTGCGGCCCACAAATGAGTGACTGCCAAGCAAAAAAGAGGGGGGAGATAGGGGAGCACAGAGAGTAGGGGAAAGCAAATGTTTGATTCCAAAGGGAAAATCCTTACTGGGTCAAGGCAGCTTTTGCATAATTCTGTTATCACCAGGAAGAGAAGAAATAATCACATTAGGTGTGTGCCACCCTGCTCAACGTGGCCTGTCTTACCTTACTTTTTGAAGTCATATGGGTTTAACGCTTCATGTGAGTGAGTTGTCCAGAAGTTGCCAATCAATAAGGCAGGTGCTGCTAGAGCCAAGCAGAGAAGTTTTTGATGTTGACAATGACATACATTCTTGTGCAGAAAGGACTAATCCATTTGGTCACGGTTATGAAAAACTTGCATGTATGTGGCTTTATGGAAAGAGGCAGGGCCAGGCGGGAGGTCACCTCCAGGCAGGCTAACCCCAGGCCATCAGCAGGAAGGTGGAGGAGCAAGAGCAGCTGCTCTCATGGCCCAGGGGCCTTGTATGGGAACATGGGCGTCCACGCCAACAACTGCATAGGATTCCTAAGCTCTGCCTCAGGTTCGTGCAAAGCCTGGACCTCTCATCAGCTTGAATCGAGTGTGTGCCTGCATTATCTTGCCCAGGAGTCCAGCCAGTGTTCAGCAACCTCTGTGTTCATCCAGGACACTTCCGCTTGCAGCCGAGTTTGTCGGAAGACCCTTGCAATGGACCAGAGACAGCCTAAGGAATGCTACTGCTGTCATTTCTCCGGACCTCGGCACTGCTCTCTTCCCTCAGGTGGTATCTCTGGGGCAGTGTCCATGTGAAGAGGGGTCAGGACCAACCCAAAGGGACGAGAACAGTGAGCAAGGGACATGTCCATCCCTCATAAAGATATAAACATTCCTGATGCTGGAGCTGCACGACCTATAACAGAATGTCCTTTCTAATTCCTGCCTCAGCCTCTACACATGTTGCCAGCTGTTGTATATGGTGGTGAAATTATATAAAAAAAAATACACCTCACATCAGATAACAGCAGTTCGTGGTGGAGAAGTCGTGAGTGAAAGTAAAGCACAATAAAAGAGAAGGCAGCAAGGCCAGGTCCTTCAGGCCTGGTCCTAATTAGGCTTACTTTCCACCAAATTCTAGTTTCCACTTTTAGCGGGTGTCCTGGGCTACTGAGCCTTTCAACACCTTAGTGTTTGTTGTTTCACACAACTGTAATGAGGATGACATGAGGCTATCCATGTCATAGCACGATTTGGGTACACGGTAAAAACTCAGCAAAGGTTAACACTTTAAATAGTTGGGGCTGGGGATTTAGCTCAGCGGCATAAGCACCTGCCTTGCAAGTAGGTGGTCGTGAGTTCGATCCCCGGTACCGATAAAAAGGAAAAAGACAAAAAATAATTATATAAATAAATAATAAGAGCTGTAGGGAAATCTGTAGTGCACTCTACAGATGGATGGAAGGAGATGTCAGTTTAATGAAGAGGATGGTAAAGAAAGACTTCATATGAGTGAATCTGGAAAGGTAATAGTAGTTATGGTTTTCACTATGACAGCTGCTTTTTAAAGCATTTGCTTCGCACCAGACTTTGTGCTAATATGCTGGTGACATCATCTGCTTTATTTACATAACACCAAAAGCAAGTAAAGGAAAATTGTCTTTATCTCCATTTTACAGATGAGCATAAGTGAAGTCTTTAGAAACTGATCATCAGTGAATAAAGAAAATGTGGAGAAAAGGAGAGAGGAAGGTAGGGAGGTAGGAAGGGAAGGAGCAAGAGAGAGAGAGAGAGAGAGAGAGAGTTTGTACATGAATCTTATTGGGTCACGAAAAGAGATCCCGGCATTCCCAACAGCATGGGTGACTCTTCACGAGATTGTACTACATTAAATGAGCCAGGTAAAGAAATGCAGATACTATATGCTCACATTTATATGCAGAAGCTAAAAAATCAGCCTCTCGCAAGTACAGAAGCAGAGAGTAGAACACTTAGACCCTTGGGGCATGGGGTCAAAAGGGGAAATGTTGGTCAAAGACATAAACTCTCCATTATGACATGAACAATTTCTGCAGAACTAAAGTACAGTAAGTTGGTGATGAATATATTCATTTGAATGGAATAATAATCACACAGTGAACACACATATCAGATCATTCACCTTGAATGCATCATCTTTGTCAATTAAAATTCTTTTTTAAAAACTAGTGGTTAGATCAGGAGATAGAAACTGGAGCTTCCACATGTGGGCCCACACAGAGATCACAGACTTGCCCATAGGCACTAAGTAACACCAGCCCTCATTGTGAGTCTCCCCTGCCCTGTGCTGCGTGTGCGAAGGCAGGGAGCTCTCCAGGGTCCCCAGGCTCACAACTGCAGGCAGGGACCAGCCTGCGCCCCATGTGGAGGTTCAGAGCTTTGGCTGAGGGAACTTGGAATCTGCCTCGTCTGATCACAGGAAGGAAGAAAAGCACAGGGAATAGGACAGCGCTCAGAGAAAAGTGCAGACTCATTTTATAGGACTAAGAGAAGTCTTGCATATTCCTTCCCCAAAGCAACCAGGTAAGGGCAGCAAAGTCCCATTTGTGTAGATAATCCCCACTTCTCTCAGATCACATGACACTTGCAAGTACGCTACAGGAGGATCATGACACTGCAGTCTCCTTAAATATATAGCAGATATATAGGCATCAATTAGTGTAGGCAAGCGGCAAGATTCTGGTGAGCAAAGGGAAAAAATATAAACTTATTTTACAGAGCCCAAGTAATGCAACAGATTTTTCTGGAGGCCATGATAGTAGGTACTCTCCAGAGAGAAAAAAAAAAAAAAAAAAAAAAAGACACGAAGTGGCACACACCCCCAGCTGTGCTAACAGGTAAGGGTAGCAAAGTGCTTGTACAAATCATTTCCTTACCAGCAACTCGAGCTTTCTAATACAATTAAGGCTTACAATGTTGTCCAGCATAGTCAGAGATCAGCTTAAAGAATCAGCTCCAAGTAGGGAAAGGAGAGCTTTGTAATATAGCTGAGTTCTGCCTTTATTCTACAAATTTTAAACCATTTTCTAGTTACTTAAGAAATTTTATATTCAAATTAGCACTTATAGCAACTATAGTAAAAACACTATGTAGTTCATGCGACCATTAGTACTCCCTAAACCTGCAGCAGACATAACTAGTTGATCACAGCACTGTATTTCATGGGCCTTGAGCCCACTGGGCAGCATTAACAACTGATGAGCTAAACCTATTTGCAACTCCTGGCTCATGAGAAAGCCTATTATGTAAAGACTGAAGCTGTCTGTCTGAGACCATGGATTATTGGAGGAGGTGAGAGTGGTAGAGTTGAAACTGGTTCACACCTGCTTATGAAAGCCCATCAGGGAAGTTTCCTCTTAAATTCACTCTCAGATTTTCTAATTCAAAAGTCTTCTTCCAAACCAGGCTATCATTTGGCCGATTCTAAGGTACCTTGAAATGGGCCATTGAGGGAACAGCTGTACCATAAAACCCAGCAAACTCTACAAATAAGAGCAGTATGCATTTCTTGTTTGGCCTTTTTTGTTTTACTTTTGACAGGTGAATATTAAAATTGCCCCTTTGAAGCTTGGTGAGGAGGAGAGTATAAAAACAGGAAGACTACATTTCGAAGTCCTTAAATACTCTGTGTTTGTCATCTTTCTATCACAAAAACAAACACCCGAGTTAATGAGAATAGGAAAAAACAAGGTTTATGTTGGCTCACAGTTTTAGAGGAATGGGTGCCCCAATTGCTCTGGACCTGTGGTGAGACAGCACATCATAGCAGAAGAATGTAGCAGAGTCAACCTACTCCCCTCCTGGCCAGGGAGTGAAGGAGACAGGAAGAGATTAAGGGCCACCATCCCCTTTGAGGATGCTCTCCCCATAGCCTGGAAGAAGAAGCAGCAGGCCATAGTGGGAAACTGCTGAGCTAAATTTAGAGCAAGTTGAAATATCAGAGTTACAAGTAGACAGGAGAAGCAGAGTTGACAACCATGCATCTTGAAAGTAGAAAACTGACACCTCAAGATTAGAAGGGATCATCTGGGAATTACACACAGGAAGAAAAGTCCACAGAAGCAGCATATGTGGAGAACACAGACTCAAAGGTCTTGCAAAGAAATGAGAGGATTCAGCAGGGGTAGGAGCAGGACTGGTCAGTGAAGTAAAGGAGAAGAGACAGAGGACCGAGTGGCCTTGGATGTAAAACAGCAAGTCAAGGCAGAGAAATAGAGCTGAGTGAGGCTTCCCTGTGAGAGGAGGGTGGCTAGAGCTTCCCTGTGAGAGGAGATGTGGCCAGGGCTTCCCTGTGAGAGGAGGGTGGCCAGGGCTTCCCTGTGAGAGGAGAGGTGGCCAGGGCTTCCCTGTGAGAGGAGGGTGGCCAGGGCTTCCCTGTGAGAGGAGAGGCGGCCAGGGCTTCCCTGTGAGAGGAGGTTGGCTATGGCTTCCCTGTGAGAGGAGGGTGGCCAGGGCTTCCCTGTGAGAGGAGAGGCGGCCAGGGCTTCCCTGTGAGAGGAGGTTGGCTATGGCTTCCCAGTGAGAGGAGGGTGGCCAGGGCTTCCCTGTGAGAGGAGAGGTGGCCAGGGCTTCCCTGTGAGAGGAGGGTGGCCAGGGCTTCCCTGTGAGAGGAGGGTGGCCAGGGCTTCCCTGTGAGAGGAGGGTGGCCAGGGCTTCCCTGTGAGAGGAGGGTGGCCAGGGCTTCCCTGTGAGAGGAGGGTGGCCAGGGCTTCCCTGTGAGAGGAGGGTGGCCAGGGCTTCCCTGTGAGAGGAGGGTGGCCAGGGCTTCCCTGTGAGAGGAGGGTGGCCAGGGCTTCCCTGTGAGAGGAGGGTGGCCAGGGCTTCCCTGTGAGAGGAGGGTGGCCAGGGTTTCCCTGTGAGAGGAGGGTGGCCAGGGCTTCCCTGTGAGAGGAGGGTGGCCAGGGCTTCCCTGTGAGAGGAGTGTGGCCAGGGCTTCCCCCTGAGAGGAGGGTGGCCAGGGCTTCCCAGTGAGAGGAGAGGTGGCCAGGACTTCCCTGTGAGAGGAGGGTGGCCAGGGCTTCCCTGTGAGAGGAGGGTGGCCAGGGCTTCCCTGTGAGAGGAGGGTGGCCAGGGCTTCCCTGTGAGAGGAGCGTGGCCAGGGCTTCCCTGTGAGAGGAGGGTGGCCAGGGCTTCCGTGTGAGAGGAGGGTGGCCAGGGCTTCCCTGTGAGAGGAGGGTGGCCAGGGCTTCCCTGTGAGAGGAGGGTGGCCAGAGCTTCCCTGTGAGAGGAGGGTGGCCAGGGCTTCCCTGTGAGAGGAGGGTGGCCAGGGCTTCCCTGTGAGAGGAGAGGTGGACAGGGCTTCCCTGTGAGAGGAGCGTGGCCAGGGCTTCCCTGTGAGAGGAGCGTGGCCAGGGCTTCCCTGTGAGAGGAGGGTGGCCAGGGCTTCCCTGTGAGAGGAGAGGTGGACAGGGCTTCCCTGTGAGAGGAGGGTGGCCAGGGCTTCCCTGTGAGAGGAGGGTGGCCAGGGCTTCCCTGTGAGAGGAGTGTGGCTATGGCTTCCCTGTGAGAGGAGAGGTGGCTATGGCTTCCCTGTGAGAGGAGGGTGGCCAGGGTTTCCCTGTGAGAGGAGGGTGGCCAGGGCTTCCCTGTGAGAGGAGAGGTGGCTATGGCTTCCCTGTGAGAGGAGGGTGGCCAGGGCTTCCCTGTGAGAGGAGGGTGGCCAGGGCTTCCCTGTGAGAGGAGGGTGGCCAGAGCTTCCCTGTGAGAGGAGGTTGGCTATGGCTTCCCTGTGAGAGGAGGGTGGCCAGGGCTTCCCTGTGAGAGGAGAGGTGGCCAGGGCTTCCCTGTGAGAGGAGGGTGGCCAGGGCTTCCCTGTGAGAGGAGGGTGGCCAGGGCTTCCCTGTGAGAGGAGGGTGGCCAGGGCTTCCCTGTGAGAGGAGAGGTGGCCAGGGCTTCCCTGTGAGAGGAGGGTGGCCAGGGCTTCCCTGTGAGAGGAGAGGCGGCCAGGGCTTCCCTGTGAGAGGAGGTTGGCTATGGCTTCCCTGTGAGAGGAGGGTGGCCAGGGCTTCCCTGTGAGAGGAGAGGTGGCCAGGGCTTCCCTGTGACAGGAGGGTGGCCAGGGCTTCCCTGTGAGAGGAGAGGCGGCCAGGGCTTCCCTGTGAGAGGAGGTTGGCTATGGCTTCCCTGTGAGAGGAGGGTGGCCAGGGCTTCCCTGTGAGAGGAGAGGTGGCCAGGGCTTCCCTGTGAGAGGAGGGTGGCCAGGGCTTCCCTGTGAGAGGAGGGTGGGGAGGGCTTCCCTGTGAGAGGAGGGTGGCCAGGGCTTCCATGTGAGAGGAGAGGTGGCCAGGGCTTCCCTGTGAGAGGAGGGTGGCCAGGGCTTCCCTGTGAGAGGAGGGTGGCCAGGGCTTCCCTGTGAGAGGAGGGTGGCCAGGGCTTCCCTGTGAGAGGAGGGTGGCCAGGGCTTCCCTGTGAGAGGAGGGTGGCCAGGGCTTCCCTGTGAGAGGAGGGTGGCCAGGGCTTCCCTGTGAGAGGAGGGTGGCCAGGGTTTCCCTGTGAGAGGAGGGTGGCCAGGGCTTCCCTGTGAGAGGAGGGTGGCCAGGGCTTCCCTGTGAGAGGAGTGTGGCCAGGGCTTCCCCCTGAGAGGAGGGTGGCCAGGGCTTCCCTGTGAGAGGAGAGGTGGCCAGGACTTCCCTGTGAGAGGAGGGTGGCCAGGGCTTCCCTGTGAGAGGAGGGTGGCCAGGGCTTCCCTGTGAGAGGAGGGTGGCCAGGGCTTCCCTGTGAGAGGAGGGTGGCAAGGGCTTCCGTGTGAGAGGAGGGTGGCCAGGGCTTCCCTGTGAGAGGAGGGTGGCCAGGGCTTCCCTGTGAGAGGAGTGTGGCCAGGGCTTCCCCCTGAGAGGAGGGTGGCCAGGGCTTCCCAGTGAGAGGAGAGGTGGCCAGGACTTCCCTGTGAGAGGAGGGTGGCCAGGGCTTCCCTGTGAGAGGAGGGTGGCCAGGGCTTCCCTGTGAGAGGAGGGTGGCCAGGGCTTCCCTGTGAGAGGAGGGTGGCCAGGGCTTCCGTGTGAGAGGAGGGTGGCCAGGGCTTCCCTGTGAGAGGAGGGTGGCCAGGGCTTCCCTGTGAGAGGAGGGTGGCCAGGGCTTCCCTGTGAGAGGAGGGTGGCCAGGGCTTCCCTGTGAGAGGAGGGTGGCCAGGGCTTCCCTGTGAGAGGAGAGGTGGACAGGGCTTCCCTGTGAGAGGAGCGTGGCCAGGGCTTCCCTGTGAGAGGAGCGTGGCCAGGGCTTCCCTGTGAGAGGAGGGTGGCCAGGGCTTCCCTGTGAGAGGAGAGGTGGACAGGGCTTCCCTGTGAGAGGAGGGTGGCCAGGGCTTCCCTGTGAGAGGAGGGTGGCCAGGGCTTCCCTGTGAGAGGAGTGTAGCTATGGCTTCCCTGTGAGAGGAGAGGTGGCTATGGCTTCCCTGTGAGAGGAGGGTGGCCAGGGTTTCCCTGTGAGAGGAGGGTGGCCAGGGCTTCCCTGTGAGAGGAGAGGTGGCTATGGCTTCCCTGTGAGAGGAGGGTGGCCAGGGCTTCCCTGTGAGAGGAGGGTGGCCAGGGCTTCCCTGTGAGAGGAGGGTGGCCAGGGCTTCCATGTGAGAGGAGGGTGGCCAGGGCTTCCCTGTGAGAGGAGGGTGGCCAGGGCTTCCCTGTGAGAGGAGAGGTGGCCAGGGCTTCCCTGTGAGAGGAGGGTGGCCAGGGCTTCCCTGTGAGAGGAGAGGCGGCCAGGGCTTCCCTGTGAGAGGAGGTTGGCTATGGCTTCCCTGTGAGAGGAGGGTGGCCAGGGCTTCCCTGTGAGAGGAGAGGTGGCCAGGGCTTCACTGTGAGAGGAGGGTGGCCAGGGTTTCCCTGTGAGAGGAGGGTGGCCAGGGCTTCCCTGTGAGAGGAGGGTGGCCAGGGCTTCCCTGTGAGAGGAGTGTGGCCAGGGCTTCCCCCTGAGAGGAGGGTGGCCAGGGCTTCCCAGTGAGAGGAGAGGTGGCCAGGACTTCCCTGTGAGAGGAGGGTGGCCAGGGCTTCCCTGTGAGAGGAGGGTGGCCAGGGCTTCCCTGTGAGAGGAGCGTGGCCAGGGCTTCCCTGTGAGAGGAGGGTGGCCAGGGCTTCCCTGTGAGAGGAGCGTGGCCAGGGCTTCCCAGTGAGAGGAGAGGTGGCCAGGACTTCCCTGTGAGAGGAGGGTGGCCAGGGCTTCCCTGTGAGAGGAGGGTGGCCAGGGCTTCCCTGTGAGAGGAGGGTGGCCAGGGCTTCCCTGTGAGAGGAGCGTGGCCAGGGCTTCCCTGTGAGAGGAGGGTGGCCAGGGCTTCCGTGTGAGAGGAGGGTGGCCAGGGCTTCCCTGTGAGAGGAGGGTGGCCAGGGCTTCCCTGTGAGAGGAGGGTGGCCAGGGCCTCCCTGTGAGAGGAGGGTGGCCAGGGCTTCCCTGTGAGAGGAGGGTGGCCAGGGCTTCCCTGTGAGAGGAGAGGTGGACAGGGCTTCCCTGTGAGAGGAGCGTGGCCAGGGCTTCCCTGTGAGAGGAGCGTGGCCAGGGCTTCCCTGTGAGAGGAGGGTGGCCAGGGCTTCCCTGTGAGAGGAGAGGTGGACAGGGCTTCCCTGTGAGAGGAGGGTGGCCAGGGCTTCCCTGTGAGAGGAGGGTGGCCAGGGCTTCCCTGTGAGAGGAGTGTGGCTATGGCTTCCCTGTGAGAGGAGAGGTGGCTATGGCTTCCCTGTGAGAGGAGGGTGGCCAGGGTTTCCCTGTGAGAGGAGGGTGGCCAGGGCTTCCCTGTGAGAGGAGAGGTGGCTATGGCTTCCCTGTGAGAGGAGGGTGGCCAGGGCTTCCCTGTGAGAGGAGGGTGGCCAGGGCTTCCCTGTGAGAGGAGGGTGGCCAGAGCTTCCCTGTGAGAGGAGGTTGGCTATGGCTTCCCTGTGAGAGGAGGGTGGCCAGGGCTTCCCTGTGAGAGGAGAGGTGGCCAGGGCTTCCCTGTGAGAGGAGGGTGGCCAGGGCTTCCCTGTGAGAGGAGGGTGGCCAGGGCTTCCCTGTGAGAGGAGGGTGGCCAGGGCTTCCCTGTGAGAGGAGAGGTGGCCAGGGCTTCCCTGTGAGAGGAGGGTGGCCAGGGCTTCCCTGTGAGAGGAGAGGCGGCCAGGGCTTCCCTGTGAGAGGAGGTTGGCTATGGCTTCCCTGTGAGAGGAGGGTGGCCAGGGCTTCCCTGTGAGAGGAGAGGTGGCCAGGGCTTCCCTGTGAGAGGAGGGTGGCCAGGGCTTCCCTGTGAGAGGAGAGGCGGCCAGGGCTTCCCTGTGAGAGGAGGTTGGCTATGGCTTCCCTGTGTGAGGAGGGTGGCCAGGGCTTCCCTGTGAGAGGAGAGGTGGCCAGGGCTTCCCTGTGAGAGGAGGGTGGCCAGGGCTTCCCTGTGAGAGGAGGGTGGGGAGGGCTTCCCTGTGAGAGGAGGGTGGCCAGGGCTTCCCTGTGAGAGGAGAGGTGGCCAGGGCTTCCCTGTGAGAGGAGGGTGGCCAGGGCTTCCCTGTGAGAGGAGGGTGGCCAGGGCTTCCCTGTGAGAGGAGGGTGGCCAGGGCTTCCCTGTGAGAGGAGGGTGGCCAGGGCTTCCCTGTGAGAGGAGGGTGGCCAGGGCTTCCCTGTGAGAGGAGGGTGGCCAGGGCTTCCCTGTGAGAGGAGGGTGGCCAGGGTTTCCCTGTGAGAGGAGGGTGGCCAGGGCTTCCCTGTGAGAGGAGGGTGGCCAGGGCTTCCCTGTGAGAGGAGTGTGGCCAGGGCTTCCCCCTGAGAGGAGGGTGGCCAGGGCTTCCCAGTGAGAGGAGAGGTGGCCAGGACTTCCCTGTGAGAGGAGGGTGGCCAGGGCTTCCCTGTGAGAGGAGGGTGGCCAGGGCTTCCCTGTGAGAGGAGGGTGGCCAGGGCTTCCCTGTGAGAGGAGGGTGGCAAGGGCTTCCGTGTGAGAGGAGGGTGGCCAGGGCTTCCCTGTGAGAGGAGGGTGGCCAGGGCTTCCCTGTGAGAGGAGTGTGGCCAGGGCTTCCCCCTGAGAGGAGGGTGGCCAGGGCTTCCCAGTGAGAGGAGAGGTGGCCAGGACTTCCCTGTGAGAGGAGGGTGGCCAGGGCTTCCCTGTGAGAGGAGGGTGGCCAGGGCTTCCCTGTGAGAGGAGGGTGGCCAGGGCTTCCCTGTGAGAGGAGGGTGGCCAGGGCTTCCGTGTGAGAGGAGGGTGGCCAGGGCTTCCCTGTGAGAGGAGGGTGGCCAGGGCTTCCCTGTGAGAGGAGGGTGGCCAGGGCTTCCCTGTGAGAGGAGGGTGGCCAGGGCTTCCCTGTGAGAGGAGGGTGGCCAGGGCTTCCCTGTGAGAGGAGAGGTGGACAGGGCTTCCCTGTGAGAGGAGCGTGGCCAGGGCTTCCCTGTGAGAGGAGCGTGGCCAGGGCTTCCCTGTGAGAGGAGGGTGGCCAGGGCTTCCCTGTGAGAGGAGAGGTGGACAGGGCTTCCGTGTGAGAGGAGGGTGGCCAGGGCTTCCCTGTGAGAGGAGGGTGGCCAGGGCTTCCCTGTGAGAGGAGTGTAGCTATGGCTTCCCTGTGAGAGGAGAGGTGGCTATGGCTTCCCTGTGAGAGGAGGGTGGCCAGGGTTTCCCTGTGAGAGGAGGGTGGCCAGGGCTTCCCTGTGAGAGGAGAGGTGGCTATGGCTTCCCTGTGAGAGGAGGGTGGCCAGGGCTTCCCTGTGACAGGAGGGTGGCCAGGGCTTCCCTGTGAGAGGAGGGTGGCCAGGGCTTCCATGTGAGAGGAGGGTGGCCAGGGCTTCCCTGTGAGAGGAGGGTGGCCAGGGCTTCCCTGTGAGAGGAGAGGTGGCCAGGGCTTCCCTGTGAGAGGAGGGTGGCCAGGGCTTCCCTGTGAGAGGAGAGGCGGCCAGGGCTTCCCTGTGAGAGGAGGTTGGCTATGGCTTCCCTGTGAGAGGAGGGTGGCCAGGGCTTCCCTGTGAGAGGAGAGGTGGCCAGGGCTTCCCTGTGAGAGGAGGGTGGCCAGGGCTTCCCTGTGAGAGGAGAGGCGGCCAGGGCTTCCCTGTGAGAGGAGGTTGGCTATGGCTTCCCTGTGAGAGGAGGGTGGCCAGGGCTTCCCTGTGAGAGGAGAGGTGGCCAGGGCTTCCCTGTGAGAGGAGGGTGGCCAGGGCTTCCCTGTGAGAGGAGGGTGGGGAGGGCTTCCCTGTGAGAGGAGGGTGGCCAGGGCTTCCCTGTGAGAGGAGAGGTGGCCAGGGCTTCCCTGTGAGAGGAGGGTGGCCAGGGCTTCCCTGTGAGAGGAGGGTGGCCAGGGCTTCCCTGTGAGAGGAGGGTGGCCAGGGCTTCCCTGTGAGAGGAGGGTGGCCAGGGCTTCCCTGTGAGAGGAGAGGTGGCCAGGGCTTCCCTGTGAGAGGAGGGTGGCCAGGGCTTCACTGTGAGAGGAGGGTGGCCAGGGTTTCCCTGTGAGAGGAGGGTGGCCAGGGCTTCCCTGTGAGAGGAGGGTGGCCAGGGCTTCCCTGTGAGAGGAGTGTGGCCAGGGCTTCCCCCTGAGAGGAGGGTGGCCAGGGCTTCCCAGTGAGAGGAGAGGTGGCCAGGACTTCCCTGTGAGAGGAGGGTGGCCAGGGCTTCCCTGTGAGAGGAGGGTGGCCAGGGCTTCCCTGTGAGAGGAGCGTGGCCAGGGCTTCCCTGTGAGAGGAGGGTGGCCAGGGCTTCCGTGTGAGAGGAGGGTGGCCAGGGCTTCCCTGTGAGAGGAGGGTGGCCAGGGCTTCTCTGTGAGAGGAGGGTGGCCAGGGCTTCCCTGTGAGAGGAGGGTGGCCAGGGCTTCTCTGTGAGAGGAGGGTGGCCAGGGCTTCCCTGTGAGAGGAGGGTGGCCAGGGCTTCCCTGTGAGAGGAGTGTGGCCAGGGCGTCCCCCTGAGAGGAGGGTGGCCAGGGCTTCCCAGTGAGAGGAGAGGTGGCCAGGACTTCCCTGTGAGAGGAGGGTGGCCAGGGCTTCCCTGTGAGAGGAGGGTGGCCAGGGCTTCCCTGTGAGAGGAGGGTGGCCAGGGCTTCCCTGTGAGAGGAGGGTGGCCAGGGCTTCCGTGTGAGAGGAGGGTGGCCAGGGCTTCCCTGTGAGAGGAGGGTGGCCAGGGCTTCCATGTGAGAGGAGCGTGGCCAGGGCTTCCCTGTGAGAGGAGGGTGGCCAGGGCTTCCGTGTGAGAGGAGGGTGGCCAGGGCTTCCCTGTGAGAGGAGGGTGGCCAGGGCTTCCCTGTGAGAGGAGGGTGGCCAGGGCTTCCGTGTGAGAGGAGGGTGGCCAGGGCTTCCCTGTGAGAGGAGGGTGGCCAGGGCTTCCCTGTGAGAGGAGGGTGGCCAGGGCTTCCCTGTGAGAGGAGGGTGGCCAGGGCTTCCCTGTGAGAGGAGGGTGGCCAGGGCTTCCCTGTGAGAGGAGAGGTGGACAGGGCTTCCCTGTGAGAGGAGGGTGGCTAGGGCTTCCCTGTGAGAGGAGTGTGGCTATGGCTTCCCTGTGAGAGGAGAGGTGGCTATGGCTTCCCTGTGAGAGGATGGTGGCCAGGGCTTCCCTGTGAGAGGAGGGTGGCCAGGGCTTCCGTGTGAGAGGAGGGTGGCCAGGGCTTCCCTGTGAGAGGAGGGTGGCCAGGGCTTCCCTGTGAGAGGAGGGTGGCCAGGGCTTCCCTGTGAGAGGAGCGTGGCCAGGGCTTCCCTGTGAGAGGAGGGTTGCCAGGGCTTCCGTGTGAGAGGAGGGTGGCCAGGGCTTCCCTGTGAGAGGAGGGTGGCCAGGGCTTCCCTGTGAGAGGAGGGTGGCCAGGGCTTCCCTGTGAGAGGAGGGTGGCCAGGGCTTCCCTGTGAGAGGAGGGTGGCCAGGGCTTCCCTGTGAGAGGAGAGGTGGACAGGGCTTCCCTGTGAGAGGAGCGTGGCCAGGGCTTCCCTGTGAGAGGAGCGTGGCCAGGGCTTCCCTGTGAGAGGAGGGTGGCCAGGGCTTCCCTGTGAGAGGAGAGGTGGACAGGGCTTCCCTGTGAGAGGAGGGTGGCCAGGGCTTCCCTGTGAGAGGAGGGTGGCCAGGGCTTCCCTGTGAGAGGAGTGTGGCTATGGCTTCCCTGTGAGAGGAGAGGTGGCTATGGCTTCCCTGTGAGAGGAGGGTGGCCAGGGTTTCCCTGTGAGAGGAGGGTGGCCAGGGCTTCCCTGTGAGAGGAGAGGTGGCTATGGCTTCCCTGTGAGAGGAGGGTGGCCAGGGCTTCCCTGTGAGAGGAGGGTGGCCAGGGCTTCCCTGTGAGAGGAGGGTGGCCAGAGCTTCCCTGTGAGAGGAGGTTGGCTATGGCTTCCCTGTGAGAGGAGGGTGGCCAGGGCTTCCCTGTGAGAGGAGAGGTGGCCAGGGCTTCCCTGTGAGAGGAGGGTGGCCAGGGCTTCCCTGTGAGAGGAGGGTGGCCAGGGCTTCCCTGTGAGAGGAGGGTGGCCAGGGCTTCCCTGTGAGAGGAGAGGTGGCCAGGGCTTCCCTGTGAGAGGAGGGTGGCCAGGGCTTCCCTGTGAGAGGAGAGGCGGCCAGGGCTTCCCTGTGAGAGGAGGTTGGCTATGGCTTCCCTGTGAGAGGAGGGTGGCCAGGGCTTCCCTGTGAGAGGAGAGGTGGCCAGGGCTTCCCTGTGAGAGGAGGGTGGCCAGGGCTTCCCTGTGAGAGGAGAGGCGGCCAGGGCTTCCCTGTGAGAGGAGGTTGGCTATGGCTTCCCTGTGAGAGGAGGGTGGCCAGGGCTTCCCTGTGAGAGGAGAGGTGGCCAGGGCTTCCCTGTGAGAGGAGGGTGGCCAGGGCTTCCCTGTGAGAGGAGGGTGGGGAGGGCTTCCCTGTGAGAGGAGGGTGGCCAGGGCTTCCCTGTGAGAGGAGAGGTGGCCAGGGCTTCCCTGTGAGAGGAGGGTGGCCAGGGCTTCCCTGTGAGAGGAGGGTGGCCAGGGCTTCCCTGTGAGAGGAGGGTGGCCAGGGCTTCCCTGTGAGAGGAGGGTGGCCAGGGCTTCCCTGTGAGAGGAGGGTGGCCAGGGCTTCCCTGTGAGAGGAGGGTGGCCAGGGCTTCCCTGTGAGAGGAGGGTGGCCAGGGTTTCCCTGTGAGAGGAGGGTGGCCAGGGCTTCCCTGTGAGAGGAGGGTGGCCAGGGCTTCCCTGTGAGAGGAGTGTGGCCAGGGCTTCCCCCTGAGAGGAGGGTGGCCAGGGCTTCCCAGTGAGAGGAGAGGTGGCCAGGACTTCCCTGTGAGAGGAGGGTGGCCAGGGCTTCCCTGTGAGAGGAGGGTGGCCAGGGCTTCCCTGTGAGAGGAGGGTGGCCAGGGCTTCCCTGTGAGAGGAGGGTGGCAAGGGCTTCCGTGTGAGAGGAGGGTGGCCAGGGCTTCCCTGTGAGAGGAGGGTGGCCAGGGCTTCCCTGTGAGAGGAGTGTGGCCAGGGCTTCCCCCTGAGAGGAGGGTGGCCAGGGCTTCCCAGTGAGAGGAGAGGTGGCCAGGACTTCCCTGTGAGAGGAGGGTGGCCAGGGCTTCCCTGTGAGAGGAGGGTGGCCAGGGCTTCCCTGTGAGAGGAGGGTGGCCAGGGCTTCCCTGTGAGAGGAGGGTGGCCAGGGCTTCCGTGTGAGAGGAGGGTGGCCAGGGCTTCCCTGTGAGAGGAGGGTGGCCAGGGCTTCCCTGTGAGAGGAGGGTGGCCAGGGCTTCCCTGTGAGAGGAGGGTGGCCAGGGCTTCCCTGTGAGAGGAGGGTGGCCAGGGCTTCCCTGTGAGAGGAAAGGTGGACAGGGCTTCCCTGTGAGAGGAGCGTGGCAAGGGCTTCCCTGTGAGAGGAGCGTGGCCAGGGCTTCCCTGTGAGAGGAGGGTGGCCAGGGCTTCCCTGTGAGAGGAGAGGTGGACAGGGCTTCCCTGTGAGAGGAGGGTGGCCAGGGCTTCCCTGTGAGAGGAGGGTGGCCAGGGCTTCCCTGTGAGAGGAGTGTAGCTATGGCTTCCCTGTGAGAGGAGAGGTGGCTATGGCTTCCCTGTGAGAGGAGGGTGGCCAGGGTTTCCCTGTGAGAGGAGGGTGGCCAGGGCTTCCCTGTGAGAGGAGAGGTGGCTATGGCTTCCCTGTGAGAGGAGGGTGGCCAGGGCTTCCCTGTGAGAGGAGGGTGGCCAGGGCTTCCCTGTGAGAGGAGGGTGGCCAGGGCTTCCATGTGAGAGGAGGGTGGCCAGGGCTTCCCTGTGAGAGGAGGGTGGCCAGGGCTTCCCTGTGAGAGGAGAGGTGGCCAGGGCTTCCCTGTGAGAGGAGGGTGGCCAGGGCTTCCCTGTGAGAGGAGAGGCGGCCAGGGCTTCCCTGTGAGAGGAGGTTGGCTATGGCTTCCCTGTGAGAGGAGGGTGGCCAGGGCTTCCCTGTGAGAGGAGAGGTGGCCAGGGCTTCCCTGTGAGAGGAGGGTGGCCAGGGCTTCCCTGTGAGAGGAGAGGCGGCCAGGGCTTCCCTGTGAGAGGAGGTTGGCTATGGCTTCCCTGTGAGAGGAGGGTGGCCAGGGCTTCCCTGTGAGAGGAGAGGTGGCCAGGGCTTCCCTGTGAGAGGAGGGTGGCCAGGGCTTCCCTGTGAGAGGAGGGTGGGGAGGGCTTCCCTGTGAGAGGAGGGTGGCCAGGGCTTCCCTGTGAGAGGAGAGGTGGCCAGGGCTTCCCTGTGAGAGGAGGGTGGCCAGGGCTTCCCTGTGAGAGGAGGGTGGCCAGGGCTTCCCTGTGAGAGGAGGGTGGCCAGGGCTTCCCTGTGAGAGGAGGGTGGCCAGGGCTTCCCTGTGAGAGGAGAGGTGGCCAGGGCTTCCCTGTGAGAGGAGGGTGGCCAGGGCTTCACTGTGAGAGGAGGGTGGCCAGGGTTTCCCTGTGAGAGGAGGGTGGCCAGGGCTTCCCTGTGAGAGGAGGGTGGCCAGGGCTTCCCTGTGAGAGGAGTGTGGCCAGGGCTTCCCCCTGAGAGGAGGGTGGCCAGGGCTTCCCAGTGAGAGGAGAGGTGGCCAGGACTTCCCTGTGAGAGGAGGGTGGCCAGGGCTTCCCTGTGAGAGGAGGGTGGCCAGGGCTTCCCTGTGAGAGGAGCGTGGCCAGGGCTTCCCTGTGAGAGGAGGGTGGCCAGGGCTTCCGTGTGAGAGGAGGGTGGCCAGGGCTTCCCTGTGAGAGGAGGGTGGCCAGGGCTTCTCTGTGAGAGGAGGGTGGCCAGGGCTTCCCTGTGAGAGGAGGGTGGCCAGGGCTTCTCTGTGAGAGGAGGGTGGCCAGGGCTTCCCTGTGAGAGGAGGGTGGCCAGGGCTTCCCTGTGAGAGGAGTGTGGCCAGGGCTTCCCCCTGAGAGGAGGGTGGCCAGGGCTTCCCAGTGAGAGGAGAGGTGGCCAGGACTTCCCTGTGAGAGGAGGGTGGCCAGGGCTTCCCTGTGAGAGGAGGGTGGCCAGGGCTTCCCTGTGAGAGGAGGGTGGCCAGGGCTTCCCTGTGAGAGGAGGGTGGCCAGGGCTTCCGTGTGAGAGGAGGGTGGCCAGGGCTTCCCTGTGAGAGGAGGGTGGCCAGGGCTTCCCTGTGAGAGGAGCGTGGCCAGGGCTTCCCTGTGAGAGGAGGGTGGCCAGGGCTTCCGTGTGAGAGGAGGGTGGCCAGGGCTTCCCTGTGAGAGGAGGGTGGCCAGGGCTTCCCTGTGAGAGGAGGGTGGCCAGGGCTTCCGTGTGAGAGGAGGGTGGCCAGGGCTTCCCTGTGAGAGGAGGGTGGCCAGGGCTTCCCTGTGAGAGGAGGGTGGCCAGGGCTTCCCTGTGAGAGGAGGGTGGCCAGGGCTTCCCTGTGAGAGGAGGGTGGCCAGGGCTTCCCTGTGAGAGGAGAGGTGGACAGGGCTTCCCTGTGAGAGGAGGGTGGCTAGGGCTTCCCTGTGAGAGGAGTGTGGCTATGGCTTCCCTGTGAGAGGAGAGGTGGCTATGGCTTCCCTGTGAGAGGATGGTGGCCAGGGCTTCCCTGTGAGAGGAGGGTGGCCAGGGCTTCCCTGTGAGAGGAGAGGTGGACAGGGCTTCCCTGTGAGAGGAGGGTGGCCAGGGCTTCCCTGTGAGAGGAGTGTGGCTATGGCTTCCCTGTGAGAGGAGAGGTGGCTATGGCTTCCCTGTGAGAGGAGGGTGGCCAGGGCTTCCCTGTGAGAGGAGGGTGGCCAGGGCTTCCCTGTGAGAGGAGGGTGGCCAGGGCTTCCCTGTGAGAGGAGGGTGGCCAGGGCTTCCCTGTGAGAGGAGGGTGGCTAGGGCTTCCCTGTGAGAGGAGTGTGGCTATGGCTTCCCTGTGAGAGGAGAGGTGGCTATGGCTTCCCTGTGAGAGGAGGGTGGCCAGGGCTTCCCTGTGAGAGGAGGGTGGCCAGGGCTTCCCTGTGAGAGGAGGGTGGCCAGGGCTTCCCTGTGAGAGGAGGGTGGCCAGGGCTTCCCTGTGAGAGGAGGGTGGCCAGGGCTTCCCTGTGAGAGGAGGGTGGCCAGGGCTTCCCTGTGAGAGGAGAGGTGGCCAGGGCTTCCCTGTGAGAGGAGGGTGGCCAGGGCTTCCCTGTGAGAGTAGTGTGGCTATGGCTTCCCTGTGAGAGGAGAGGTGGCTATGGCTTCCCTGTGAGAGGAGGGTGGCCAGGGTTTCCCTGTGAGAGGAGGGTGGCCAGGGCTTCCCTGTGAGAGGAGAGGTGGCTATGGCTTCCCTGTGAGAGGAGGGTGGCCAGGGCTTCCCTGTGAGAGGAGGGTGGCCAGGGCTTCCCTGTGAGAGGAGCGTGGCCAGGGCTTCCCTGTGAGAGGAGGGTGGCCAGGGCTTCCCTGTGAGAGGAGAGGTGGCTATGGCTTCCTGTGAGAGGAGGGTGGCTAGGGCTTCCCTGTGAGAGGAGGGTGGTCAGGGCTTCCCTGTGAGAGGAGGGTGGCCAGGGCTTCCCTGTGAGAGGAGCGTGGCCAGGGCTTCCCTGTGAGAGGAGGGTGGCCAGGGCTTCCGTGTGAGAGGAGGGTGGCCAGGGCTTCCCTGTGAGAGGAGAGGTGGCTATGGCTTCCCTGTGAGAGGAGGGAGGCCAGGGCTTCCCTGTGAGAGGAGAGGTGGCCAGGGCTTCCCTGTGAGAGGAGGGTGGCCAGGGCTTCACTGTGAGAGGAGGGTGGCCAGGGTTTCCCTGTGAGAGGAGGGTGGCCAGGGCTTCCCTGTGAGAGGAGGGTGGCCAGGGCTTCCCTGTGAGAGGAGTGTGGCCAGGGCTTCCCCTGAGAGGAGGGTGGCCAGGGCTTCCCTGTGAGAGGAGTGTGGCCAGGGCTTCCCCCTGAGAGGAGGGTGGCCAGGGCTTCCCAGTGAGAGGAGAGGTGGCCAGGACTTCCCTGTGAGAGGAGGGTGGCCAGGGCTTCCCTGTGAGAGGAGGGTGGCCAGGGCTTCCCTGTGAGAGGAGGGTGGCCAGGGCTTCCCTGTGAGAGGAGCGTGGCCAGGGCTTCCCTGTGAGAGGAGGGTGGCCAGGGCTTCCGTGTGAGAGGAGGGTGGCCAGGGCTTCCCTGTGAGAGGAGGGTGGCCAGGGCTTCTCTGTGAGAGGAGGGTGGCCAGGGCTTCCCTGTGAGAGGAGGGTGGCCAGGGCTTCTCTGTGAGAGGAGGGTGGCCAGGGCTTCCCTGTGAGAGGAGAGGTGGACAGGGCTTCCCTGTGAGAGGAGGGTGGCCAGGGCTTCCCTGTGAGAGGAGCGTGGCCAGGGCTTCCCTGTGAGAGGAGGGTGGCCAGGGCTTCCGTGTGAGAGGAGGGTGGCCAGGGCTTCCCTGTGAGAGGAGGGTGGCCAGGGCTTCCCTGTGAGAGGAGGGTGGCCAGGGCTTCCGTGTGAGAGGAGGGTGGCCAGGGCTTCCCTGTGAGAGGAGGGTGGCCAGGGCTTCCCTGTGAGAGGAGGGTGGCCAGGGCTTCCCTGTGAGAGGAGGGTGGCCAGGGCTTCCCTGTGAGAGGAGGGTGGCCAGGGCTTCCCTGTGAGAGGAGAGGTGGACAGGGCTTCCCTGTGAGAGGAGGGGGGCTAGGGCTTCCCTGTGAGAGGAGTGTGGCTATGGCTTCCCTGTGAGAGGAGAGGTGGCTATGGCTTCCCTGTGAGAGGAGGGTGGCCAGGGCTTCCCTGTGAGAGGAGGGTGGCCAGGGCTTCCCTGTGAGAGGAGAGGTGGACAGGGCTTCCCTGTGAGAGGAGGGTGGCCAGGGCTTCCCTGTGAGAGGAGTGTGGCTATGGCTTCCCTGTGAGAGGAGAGGTGGCTATGGCTTCCCTGTGAGAGGAGGGTGGCCAGGGCTTCCCTGTGAGAGGAGGGTGGCCAGGGCTTCCCTGTGAGAGGAGGGTGGCCAGGGCTTCCCTGTGAGAGGAGGGTGGCCAGGGCTTCCCTGTGAGAGGAGGGTGGCTAGGGCTTCCCTGTGAGAGGAGTGTGGCTATGGCTTCCCTGTGAGAGGAGAGGTGGCTATGGCTTCCCTGTGAGAGGAGGGTGGCCAGGGCTTCCCTGTGAGAGGAGGGTGGCCAGGGCTTCCCTGTGAGAGGAGGGTGGCCAGGGCTTCCCTGTGAGAGGAGGGTGGCCAGGGCTTCCCTGTGAGAGGAGGGTGGCCAGGGCTTCCCTGTGAGAGGAGGGTGGCCAGGGCTTCCCTGTGAGAGGAGAGGTGGCCAGGGCTTCCCTGTGAGAGGAGGGTGGCCAGGGCTTCCCTGTGAGAGGAGTGTGGCTATGGCTTCCCTGTGAGAGGAGAGGTGGCTATGGCTTCCCTGTGAGAGGAGGGTGGCCAGGGTTTCCCTGTGAGAGGAGGGTGGCCAGGGCTTCCCTGTGAGAGGAGAGGTGGCTATGGCTTCCCTGTGAGAGGAGGGTGGCCAGGGCTTCCCTGTGAGAGGAGGGTGGCCAGGGCTTCCCTGTGAGAGGAGCGTGGCCAGGGCTTCCCTGTGAGAGGAGGGTGGCCAGGGCTTCCCTGTGAGAGGAGGGTGGCCAGGGCTTCCCTGTGAGAGGAGAGGTGGCTATGGCTTCCTGTGAGAGGAGGGTGGCTAGGGCTTCCCTGTGAGAGGAGGGTGGCCAGGGCTTCCCTGTGAGAGGAGGGTGGCCAGGGCTTCCCTGTGAGAGGAGCGTGGCCAGGGCTTCCCTGTGAGAGGAGGGTGGCCAGGGCTTCCGTGTGAGAGGAGGGTGGCTAGGGCTTCCCTGTGAGAGGAGGGTGGCCAGGGCTTCCCTGTGAGAGGAGGGTGGCCAGGGCTTCCCTGTGAGAGGAGGGTGGCCAGGGCTTCCCTGTGAGAGGAGAGGCGGCCAGGGCTTCCCTGTGAGAGGAGGGTGGCCAGGGCTTCCCTGTGAGAGGAGGGTGGCCAGGGCTTCCCTGTGAGAGGAGGGTGGCCAGGGCTTCCCTGTGAGAGGAGGGTGGCCAGGGGTTCCCTGTGAGAGGAGAGGCGGCCAGGGCTTCCCTGTGAGAGGAGGGTGGCCAGGGCTTCCCTGTGAGAGGAGAGGCGGCCAAGGCTTCCCTGTGAGAGGAGGGTGGCCAGGGCTTCCCTGTGAGAGGATGGTGGCCAGGACTTCCCTGTGAGAGGAGGTTGGCTATGGCTTCCCTGTGAGAGGAGGGTGGCCAGGGCTTCCCTGTGAGAGGAGAGGTGGCCAGGGCTTCCCTGTGAGAGGAGGGTGGCCAGGGCTTCCCTGTGAGAGGAGGGTGGCCAGGGCTTCCCTGTGAGAGGAGCGTGGCCAGGGCTTCCCTGTGAGAGGAGGGTGGCCAGGGCTTCCGTGTGAGAGGAGGGTGGCCAGGGCTTCCCTGTGAGAGGAAGGTGGCCAGGGCTTCTCTGTGAGAGGAGGGTGGCCAGGGCTTCCCTGTGAGAGGAGGGTGGCCAGGGCTTCTCTGTGAGAGGAGGGTGGCCAGGGCTTCCCTGTGAGAGGAGAGGTGGACAGGGCTTCCCTGTGAGAGGAGGGTGGCCAGGGCTTCCCTGTGAGAGGAGCGTGGCCAGGGCTTCCCTGTGAGAGGAGGGTGGCCAGGGCTTCCGTGTGAGAGGAGGGTGGCCAGGGCTTCCCTGTGAGAGGAGGGTGGCCAGGGCTTCCCTGTGAGAGGAGGGTGGCCAGGGCTTCCGTGTGAGAGGAGGGTGGCCAGGGCTTCCCTGTGAGAGGAGGGTGGCCAGGGCTTCCCTGTGAGAGGAGGGTGGCCAGGGCTTCCCTGTGAGAGGAGGGTGGCCAGGGCTTCCCTGTGAGAGGAGGGTGGCCAGGGCTTCCCTGTGAGAGGAGAGGTGGACAGGGCTTCCCTGTGAGAGGAGGGGGGCTAGGGCTTCCCTGTGAGAGGAGTGTGGCTATGGCTTCCCTGTGAGAGGAGAGGTGGCTATGGCTTCCCTGTGAGAGGAGGGTGGCCAGGGCTTCCCTGTGAGAGGAGGGTGGCCAGGGCTTCCCTGTGAGAGGAGAGGTGGACAGGGCTTCCCTGTGAGAGGAGGGTGGCCAGGGCTTCCCTGTGAGAGGAGTGTGGCTATGGCTTCCCTGTGAGAGGAGAGGTGGCTATGGCTTCCCTGTGAGAGGAGGGTGGCCAGGGCTTCCCTGTGAGAGGAGGGTGGCCAGGGCTTCCCTGTGAGAGGAGGGTGGCCAGGGCTTCCCTGTGAGAGGAGGGTGGCCAGGGCTTCCCTGTGAGAGGAGGGTGGCTAGGGCTTCCCTGTGAGAGGAGTGTGGCTATGGCTTCCCTGTGAGAGGAGAGGTGGCTATGGCTTCCCTGTGAGAGGAGGGTGGCCAGGGCTTCCCTGTGAGAGGAGGGTGGCCAGGGCTTCCCTGTGAGAGGAGGGTGGCCAGGGCTTCCCTGTGAGAGGAGGGTGGCCAGGGCTTCCCTGTGAGAGGAGGGTGGCCAGGGCTTCCCTGTGAGAGGAGGGTGGCCAGGGCTTCCCTGTGAGAGGAGAGGTGGCCAGGGCTTCCCTGTGAGAGGAGGGTGGCCAGGGCTTCCCTGTGAGAGGAGTGTGGCTATGGCTTCCCTGTGAGAGGAGAGGTGGCTATGGCTTCCCTGTGAGAGGAGGGTGGCCAGGGTTTCCCTGTGAGAGGAGGGTGGCCAGGGCTTCCCTGTGAGAGGAGAGGTGGCTATGGCTTCCCTGTGAGAGGAGGGTGGCCAGGGCTTCCCTGTGAGAGGAGGGTGGCCAGGGCTTCCCTGTGAGAGGAGCGTGGCCAGGGCTTCCCTGTGAGAGGAGGGTGGCCAGGGCTTCCCTGTGAGAGGAGGGTGGCCAGGGCTTCCCTGTGAGAGGAGAGGTGGCTATGGCTTCCTGTGAGAGGAGGGTGGCTAGGGCTTCCCTGTGAGAGGAGGGTGGCCAGGGCTTCCCTGTGAGAGGAGGGTGGCCAGGGCTTCCCTGTGAGAGGAGCGTGGCCAGGGCTTCCCTGTGAGAGGAGGGTGGCCAGGGCTTCCGTGTGAGAGGAGGGTGGCTAGGGCTTCCCTGTGAGAGGAGGGTGGCCAGGGCTTCCCTGTGAGAGGAGGGTGGCCAGGGCTTCCCTGTGAGAGGAGGGTGGCCAGGGCTTCCCTGTGAGAGGAGAGGCGGCCAGGGCTTCCCTGTGAGAGGAGGGTGGCCAGGGCTTCCCTGTGAGAGGAGGGTGGCCAGGGCTTCCCTGTGAGAGGAGGGTGGCCAGGGCTTCCCTGTGAGAGGAGGGTGGCCAGGGGTTCCCTGTGAGAGGAGAGGCGGCCAGGGCTTCCCTGTGAGAGGAGGGTGGCCAGGGCTTCCCTGTGAGAGGAGAGGCGGCCAAGGCTTCCCTGTGAGAGGAGGGTGGCCAGGGCTTCCCTGTGAGAGGATGGTGGCCAGGACTTCCCTGTGAGAGGAGGTTGGCTATGGCTTCCCTGTGAGAGGAGGGTGGCCAGGGCTTCCCTGTGAGAGGAGAGGTGGCCAGGGCTTCCCTGTGAGAGGAGGGTGGCCAGGGCTTCCCTGTGAGAGGAGGGTGGCCAGGGCTTCCCTGTGAGAGGAGGGTAGCCAGGGCTTCCCTGTGAGAGGAGAGGCGGCCAGGGCTTCCCTGTGAGAGGAGGGTGGCCAGGGCTTCCCTGTGAGAGGAGAGGCGGCCAGGGCTTCCCTGTGAGAGGAGGGTGGCCAGGGCTTCCCTGTGAGAGGAGGGTGGCCAGGACTTCCCTGTGAGAGGAGGTTGGCTATGGCTTCCCTGTGAGAGGAGGGTGGCCAGGGCTTCCCTGTGAGACGAGGGTGGCAAGGGCTTCCCTGTGAGAGGAGGGTGGCCAGGGCTTCCCTGTGAGAGGAGGGTGGCCAGGGCTTCCCTGTGAGAGGAGAGGTGGTTAGGGCTTCCCTGTGAGAGGAGGGTGGACAGGGCTTCCCTGTGAGAGGAGGATGGCTAGGGCTTCACTCTGAGAGGAGGGTGGCCAGGGCTTCCCTGTGAGAGGAGTGTGGCCAGGGCTTCCCTGTGAGAGGAGGGTGGCCAGGGCTTCCCTGTGAGAGGAGGGTGGCCAGGGCTTCCCTGTGAGAGGAGGGTGGCCAGGGCTTCCCTGTGAGAGGAGGGTGGCCAGGGCTTCCCCCTGAGAGGAGGGTGGCCAGGGCTTCCCCGTGAGAGGAGGGTGGCCAGGGCTTCCCTGTGAGAGGAGGGTGGCCAGGGCTTCCCTGTGAGAGGAGGGTGGCCAGGGCTTCCCTGTGAGAGGAGAGGTGGCCAGGGCTTCCCTGTGAGAGGAGGGTGGCCAGGGCTTCCCTGTGAGAGGAGGGTGGCCAGGGCTTCCCTGTGAGAGGAGGGTGGCCAGGGCTTCCCTGTGAGAGGAGGGTGGCCAGGGCTTCCCTGTGAGAGGAGAGGTGGCCAGGGCTTCCCTGTGAGAGGAGGGTGGCCAGGGCTTCCCTGTGAGAGGAGTGTGGCCAGGGCTTCCCTGTGAGAGGAGGGTGGCCAGGGCTTCCCTGTGAGAGGAGGGTGGCCAGGGCTTCCCTGTGAGAGGAGGGTGGCCAGGGCTTCCGTGTGAGAGGAGGGTGGCCAGGGCTTCCCTGTGAGAGGAGGGTGGCCAGGGCTTCCCTGTGAGAGGAGGGTGGCCAGGGCTTCCCTGTGAGAGGAGGGTGGCCAGGGCTTCCCTGTGAGAGGAGGGTGGCCAGGGCTTCCCTGTGAGAGGAGAGGTGGACAGGGCTTCCCTGTGAGAGGAGGGGGGCTAGGGCTTCCCTGTGAGAGGAGTGTGGCTATGGCTTCCCTGTGAGAGGAGAGGTGGCTATGGCTTCCCTGTGAGAGGAGGGTGGCCAGGGCTTCCCTGTGAGAGGAGGGTGGCCAGGGCTTCCCTGTGAGAGGAGAGGTGGACAGGGCTTCCCTGTGAGAGGAGGGTGGCCAGGGCTTCCCTGTGAGAGGAGTGTGGCTATGGCTTCCCTGTGAGAGGAGAGGTGGCTATGGCTTCCCTGTGAGAGGAGGGTGGCCAGGGCTTCCCTGTGAGAGGAGGGTGGCCAGGGCTTCCCTGTGAGAGGAGGGTGGCCAGGGCTTCCCTGTGAGAGGAGGGTGGCCAGGGCTTCCCTGTGAGAGGAGGGTGGCTAGGGCTTCCCTGTGAGAGGAGTGTGGCTATGGCTTCCCTGTGAGAGGAGAGGTGGCTATGGCTTCCCTGTGAGAGGAGGGTGGCCAGGGCTTCCCTGTGAGAGGAGGGTGGCCAGGGCTTCCCTGTGAGAGGAGGGTGGCCAGGGCTTCCCTGTGAGAGGAGGGTGGCCAGGGCTTCCCTGTGAGAGGAGGGTGGCCAGGGCTTCCCTGTGAGAGGAGGGTGGCCAGGGCTTCCCTGTGAGAGGAGAGGTGGCCAGGGCTTCCCTGTGAGAGGAGGGTGGCCAGGGCTTCCCTGTGAGAGGAGTGTGGCTATGGCTTCCCTGTGAGAGGAGAGGTGGCTATGGCTTCCCTGTGAGAGGAGGGTGGCCAGGGTTTCCCTGTGAGAGGAGGGTGGCCAGGGCTTCCCTGTGAGAGGAGAGGTGGCTATGGCTTCCCTGTGAGAGGAGGGTGGCCAGGGCTTCCCTGTGAGAGGAGGGTGGCCAGGGCTTCCCTGTGAGAGGAGCGTGGCCAGGGCTTCCCTGTGAGAGGAGGGTGGCCAGGGCTTCCCTGTGAGAGGAGGGTGGCCAGGGCTTCCCTGTGAGAGGAGAGGTGGCTATGGCTTCCTGTGAGAGGAGGGTGGCTAGGGCTTCCCTGTGAGAGGAGGGTGGCCAGGGCTTCCCTGTGAGAGGAGGGTGGCCAGGGCTTCCCTGTGAGAGGAGCGTGGCCAGGGCTTCCCTGTGAGAGGAGGGTGGCCAGGGCTTCCGTGTGAGAGGAGGGTGGCTAGGGCTTCCCTGTGAGAGGAGGGTGGCCAGGGCTTCCCTGTGAGAGGAGGGTGGCCAGGGCTTCCCTGTGAGAGGAGGGTGGCCAGGGCTTCCCTGTGAGAGGAGAGGCGGCCAGGGCTTCCCTGTGAGAGGAGGGTGGCCAGGGCTTCCCTGTGAGAGGAGGGTGGCCAGGGCTTCCCTGTGAGAGGAGGGTGGCCAGGGCTTCCCTGTGAGAGGAGGGTGGCCAGGGCTTCCCTGTGAGAGGAGAGGCGGCCAGGGCTTCCCTGTGAGAGGAGGGTGGCCAGGGCTTCCCTGTGAGAGGAGGGTGGCCAGGGCTTCCCTGTGAGAGGAGGGTGGCCAGGGCTTCCCTGTGAGAGGAGGGTGGCCAGGGGTTCCCTGTGAGAGGAGAGGCGGCCAGGGCTTCCCTGTGAGAGGAGGGTGGCCAGGGCTTCCCTGTGAGAGGAGAGGCGGCCAAGGCTTCCCTGTGAGAGGAGGGTGGCCAGGGCTTCCCTGTGAGAGGATGGTGGCCAGGACTTCCCTGTGAGAGGAGGTTGGCTATGGCTTCCCTGTGAGAGGAGGGTGGCCAGGGCTTCCCTGTGAGAGGAGAGGTGGCCAGGGCTTCCCTGTGAGAGGAGGGTGGCCAGGGCTTCCCTGTGAGAGGAGGGTGGCCAGGGCTTCCCTGTGAGAGGAGCGTGGCCAGGGCTTCCCTGTGAGAGGAGGGTGGCCAGGGCTTCCGTGGGAGAGGAGGGTGGCCAGGGCTTCCCTGTGAGAGGAAGGTGGCCAGGGCTTCTCTGTGAGAGGAGGGTGGCCAGGGCTTCCCTGTGAGAGGAGGGTGGCCAGGGCTTCTCTGTGAGAGGAGGGTGGCCAGGGCTTCCCTGTGAGAGGAGAGGTGGACAGGGCTTCCCTGTGAGAGGAGGGTGGCCAGGGCTTCCCTGTGAGAGGAGCGTGGCCAGGGCTTCCCTGTGAGAGGAGGGTGGCCAGGGCTTCCGTGTGAGAGGAGGGTGGCCAGGGCTTCCCTGTGAGAGGAGGGTGGCCAGGGCTTCCCTGTGAGAGGAGGGTGGCCAGGGCTTCCGTGTGAGAGGAGGGTGGCCAGGGCTTCCCTGTGAGAGGAGGGTGGCCAGGGCTTCCCTGTGAGAGGAGGGTGGCCAGGGCTTCCCTGTGAGAGGAGGGTGGCCAGGGCTTCCCTGTGAGAGGAGGGTGGCCAGGGCTTCCCTGTGAGAGGAGAGGTGGACAGGGCTTCCCTGTGAGAGGAGGGGGGCTAGGGCTTCCCTGTGAGAGGAGTGTGGCTATGGCTTCCCTGTGAGAGGAGAGGTGGCTATGGCTTCCCTGTGAGAGGAGGGTGGCCAGGGCTTCCCTGTGAGAGGAGGGTGGCCAGGGCTTCCCTGTGAGAGGAGAGGTGGACAGGGCTTCCCTGTGAGAGGAGGGTGGCCAGGGCTTCCCTGTGAGAGGAGTGTGGCTATGGCTTCCCTGTGAGAGGAGAGGTGGCTATGGCTTCCCTGTGAGAGGAGGGTGGCCAGGGCTTCCCTGTGAGAGGAGGGTGGCCAGGGCTTCCCTGTGAGAGGAGGGTGGCCAGGGCTTCCCTGTGAGAGGAGGGTGGCCAGGGCTTCCCTGTGAGAGGAGGGTGGCTAGGGCTTCCCTGTGAGAGGAGTGTGGCTATGGCTTCCCTGTGAGAGGAGAGGTGGCTATGGCTTCCCTGTGAGAGGAGGGTGGCCAGGGCTTCCCTGTGAGAGGAGGGTGGCCAGGGCTTCCCTGTGAGAGGAGGGTGGCCAGGGCTTCCCTGTGAGAGGAGGGTGGCCAGGGCTTCCCTGTGAAGAGGAGGGTGGCCAGGGCTTCCCTGTGAGAGGAGGGTGGCCAGGGCTTCCCTGTGAGAGGAGAGGTGGCCAGGGCTTCCCTGTGAGAGGAGGGTGGCCAGGGCTTCCCTGTGAGAGGAGTGTGGCTATGGCTTCCCTGTGAGAGGAGAGGTGGCTATGGCTTCCCTGTGAGAGGAGGGTGGCCAGGGGTTTCCCTGTGAGAGGAGGGTGGCCAGGGCTTCCCTGTGAGAGGAGAGGTGGCTATGGCTTCCCTGTGAGAGGAGGGTGGCCAGGGCTTCCCTGTGAGAGGAGGGTGGCCAGGGCTTCCCTGTGAGAGGAGCGTGGCCAGGGCTTCCCTGTGAGAGGAGGGTGGCCAGGGCTTCCCTGTGAGAGGAGGGTGGCCAGGGCTTCCCTGTGAGAGGAGAGGTGGCTATGGCTTCCTGTGAGAGGAGGGTGGCTAGGGCTTCCCTGTGAGAGGAGGGTGGCCAGGGCTTCCCTGTGAGAGGAGGGTGGCCAGGGCTTCCCTGTGAGAGGAGCGTGGCCAGGGCTTCCCTGTGAGAGGAGGGTGGCCAGGGCTTCCGTGTGAGAGGAGGGTGGCTAGGGCTTCCCTGTGAGAGGAGGGTGGCCAGGGCTTCCCTGTGAGAGGAGGGTGGCCAGGGCTTCCCTGTGAGAGGAGGGTGGCCAGGGCTTCCTGTGAGAGGAGAGGCGGCCAGGGCTTCCCTGTGAGAGGAGGGTGGCCAGGGCTTCCCTGTGAGAGGAGGGTGGCCAGGGCTTCCCTGTGAGAGGAGGGTGGCCAGGGCTTCCCTGTGAGAGGAGGGTGGCCAGGGGTTCCCTGTGAGAGGAGAGGCGGCCAGGGCTTCCCTGTGAGAGGAGGGTGGCCAGGGCTTCCCTGTGAGAGGAGAGGCGGCCAAGGCTTCCCTGTGAGAGGAGGGTGGCCAGGGCTTCCCTGTGAGAGGATGGTGGCCAGGACTTCCCTGTGAGAGGAGGTTGGCTATGGCTTCCCTGTGAGAGGAGGGTGGCCAGGGCTTCCCTGTGAGAGGAGAGGTGGCCAGGGCTTCCCTGTGAGAGGAGGGTGGCCAGGGCTTCCCTGTGAGAGGAGGGTGGCCAGGGCTTCCCTGTGAGAGGAGGGTAGCCAGGGCTTCCCTGTGAGAGGAGAGGCGGCCAGGGCTTCCCTGTGAGAGGAGGGTGGCCAGGGCTTCCCTGTGAGAGGAGAGGCGGCCAGGGCTTCCCTGTGAGAGGAGGGTGGCCAGGGCTTCCCTGTGAGAGGAGGGTGGCCAGGACTTCCCTGTGAGAGGAGGTTGGCTATGGCTTCCCTGTGAGAGGAGGGTGGCCAGGGCTTCCCTGTGAGACGAGGGTGGCAAGGGCTTCCCTGTGAGAGGAGGGTGGCCAGGGCTTCCCTGTGAGAGGAGGGTGGCCAGGGCTTCCCTGTGAGAGGAGAGGTGGTTAGGGCTTCCCTGTGAGAGGAGGGTGGACAGGGCTTCCCTGTGAGAGGAGGATGGCTAGGGCTTCACTCTGAGAGGAGGGTGGCCAGGGCTTCCCTGTGAGAGGAGTGTGGCCAGGGCTTCCCTGTGAGAGGAGGGTGGCCAGGGCTTCCCTGTGAGAGGAGGGTGGCCAGGGCTTCCCTGTGAGAGGAGGGTGGCCAGGGCTTCCCTGTGAGAGGAGGGTGGCCAGGGCTTCCCCCTGAGAGGAGGGTGGCCAGGGCTTCCCCGTGAGAGGAGGGTGGCCAGGGCTTCCCTGTGAGAGGAGGGTGGCCAGGGCTTCCCTGTGAGAGGAGGGTGGCCAGGGCTTCCCTGTGAGAGGAGAGGTGGCCAGGGCTTCCCTGTGAGAGGAGGGTGGCCAGGGCTTCC
Source organism: Cavia porcellus (assembly GCF_034190915.1). Classification (NCBI taxonomy): domain Eukaryota; kingdom Metazoa; phylum Chordata; class Mammalia; order Rodentia; family Caviidae; genus Cavia; species Cavia porcellus. The sequence goes on from NW_026947512.1 coordinate 43,844,161, forward strand.
CTGTGAGAGGAGGGTGGCCAGGGCTTCCCTGTGAGAGGAGGGTGGCCAGGGCTTCCCTGTGAGAGGAGGGTGGCCAGGGCTTCCCTGTGAGAGGAGAGGTGGCCAGGGCTTCCCTGTGAGAGGAGGGTGGCCAGGGCTTCCCTGTGAGAGGAGTGTGGCCAGGGCTTCCCTGTGAGAGGAGGGTGGCCAGGGCTTCCCTGTGAGAGGAGGGTGGCCAGGGCTTCCCTGTGAGAGGAGGGTGGCCAGGGCTTCCGTGTGAGAGGAGGGTGGCCAGGGCTTCCCTGTGAGAGGAGGGTGGCCAGGGCTTCCCTGTGAGAGGAGGGTGGCCAGGGCTTCCCTGTGAGAGGAGGGTGGCCAGGGCTTCCCTGTGAGAGGAGGGTGGCCAGGGCTTCCCTGTGAGAGGAGAGGTGGACAGGGCTTCCCTGTGAGAGGAGGGGGGCTAGGGCTTCCCTGTGAGAGGAGTGTGGCTATGGCTTCCCTGTGAGAGGAGAGGTGGCTATGGCTTCCCTGTGAGAGGAGGGTGGCCAGGGCTTCCCTGTGAGAGGAGGGTGGCCAGGGCTTCCCTGTGAGAGGAGAGGTGGACAGGGCTTCCCTGTGAGAGGAGGGTGGCCAGGGCTTCCCTGTGAGAGGAGTGTGGCTATGGCTTCCCTGTGAGAGGAGAGGTGGCTATGGCTTCCCTGTGAGAGGAGGGTGGCCAGGGCTTCCCTGTGAGAGGAGGGTGGCCAGGGCTTCCCTGTGAGAGGAGGGTGGCCAGGGCTTCCCTGTGAGAGGAGGGTGGCCAGGGCTTCCCTGTGAGAGGAGGGTGGCTAGGGCTTCCCTGTGAGAGGAGTGTGGCTATGGCTTCCCTGTGAGAGGAGAGGTGGCTATGGCTTCCCTGTGAGAGGAGGGTGGCCAGGGCTTCCCTGTGAGAGGAGGGTGGCCAGGGCTTCCCTGTGAGAGGAGGGTGGCCAGGGCTTCCCTGTGAGAGGAGGGTGGCCAGGGCTTCCCTGTGAGAGGAGGGTGGCCAGGGCTTCCCTGTGAGAGGAGGGTGGCCAGGGCTTCCCTGTGAGAGGAGAGGTGGCCAGGGCTTCCCTGTGAGAGGAGGGTGGCCAGGGCTTCCCTGTGAGAGGAGTGTGGCTATGGCTTCCCTGTGAGAGGAGAGGTGGCTATGGCTTCCCTGTGAGAGGAGGGTGGCCAGGGTTTCCCTGTGAGAGGAGGGTGGCCAGGGCTTCCCTGTGAGAGGAGAGGTGGCTATGGCTTCCCTGTGAGAGGAGGGTGGCCAGGGCTTCCCTGTGAGAGGAGGGTGGCCAGGGCTTCCCTGTGAGAGGAGCGTGGCCAGGGCTTCCCTGTGAGAGGAGGGTGGCCAGGGCTTCCCTGTGAGAGGAGGGTGGCCAGGGCTTCCCTGTGAGAGGAGAGGTGGCTATGGCTTCCTGTGAGAGGAGGGTGGCTAGGGCTTCCCTGTGAGAGGAGGGTGGCCAGGGCTTCCCTGTGAGAGGAGGGTGGCCAGGGCTTCCCTGTGAGAGGAGCGTGGCCAGGGCTTCCCTGTGAGAGGAGGGTGGCCAGGGCTTCCGTGTGAGAGGAGGGTGGCTAGGGCTTCCCTGTGAGAGGAGGGTGGCCAGGGCTTCCCTGTGAGAGGAGGGTGGCCAGGGCTTCCCTGTGAGAGGAGGGTGGCCAGGGCTTCCCTGTGAGAGGAGAGGCGGCCAGGGCTTCCCTGTGAGAGGAGGGTGGCCAGGGCTTCCCTGTGAGAGGAGGGTGGCCAGGGCTTCCCTGTGAGAGGAGGGTGGCCAGGGCTTCCCTGTGAGAGGAGGGTGGCCAGGGGTTCCCTGTGAGAGGAGAGGCGGCCAGGGCTTCCCTGTGAGAGGAGGGTGGCCAGGGCTTCCCTGTGAGAGGAGAGGCGGCCAAGGCTTCCCTGTGAGAGGAGGGTGGCCAGGGCTTCCCTGTGAGAGGATGGTGGCCAGGACTTCCCTGTGAGAGGAGGTTGGCTATGGCTTCCCTGTGAGAGGAGGGTGGCCAGGGCTTCCCTGTGAGAGGAGAGGTGGCCAGGGCTTCCCTGTGAGAGGAGGGTGGCCAGGGCTTCCCTGTGAGAGGAGGGTGGCCAGGGCTTCCCTGTGAGAGGAGGGTAGCCAGGGCTTCCCTGTGAGAGGAGAGGCGGCCAGGGCTTCCCTGTGAGAGGAGGGTGGCCAGGGCTTCCCTGTGAGAGGAGAGGCGGCCAGGGCTTCCCTGTGAGAGGAGGGTGGCCAGGGCTTCCCTGTGAGAGGAGGGTGGCCAGGACTTCCCTGTGAGAGGAGGTTGGCTATGGCTTCCCTGTGAGAGGAGGGTGGCCAGGGCTTCCCTGTGAGACGAGGGTGGCAAGGGCTTCCCTGTGAGAGGAGGGTGGCCAGGGCTTCCCTGTGAGAGGAGGGTGGCCAGGGCTTCCCTGTGAGAGGAGAGGTGGTTAGGGCTTCCCTGTGAGAGGAGGGTGGACAGGGCTTCCCTGTGAGAGGAGGATGGCTAGGGCTTCACTCTGAGAGGAGGGTGGCCAGGGCTTCCCTGTGAGAGGAGTGTGGCCAGGGCTTCCCTGTGAGAGGAGGGTGGCCAGGGCTTCCCTGTGAGAGGAGGGTGGCCAGGGCTTCCCTGTGAGAGGAGGGTGGCCAGGGCTTCCCTGTGAGAGGAGGGTGGCCAGGGCTTCCCCCTGAGAGGAGGGTGGCCAGGGCTTCCCCGTGAGAGGAGGGTGGCCAGGGCTTCCCTGTGAGAGGAGGGTGGCCAGGGCTTCCCTGTGAGAGGAGGGTGGCCAGGGCTTCCCTGTGAGAGGAGAGGTGGCCAGGGCTTCCCTGTGAGAGGAGGGTGGCCAGGGCTTCCCTGTGAGAGGAGGGTGGCCAGGGCTTCCCTGTGAGAGGAGGGTGGCCAGGGCTTCCCTGTGAGAGGAGGGTGGCCAGGGCTTCCCTGTGAGAGGAGAGGTGGCCAGGGCTTCCCTGTGAGAGGAGGGTGGCCAGGGCTTCCCTGTGAGAGGAGTGTGGCCAGGGCTTCCCTGTGAGAGGAGGGTGGCCAGGGCTTCCCTGTGAGAGGAGGGTGGCCAGGGCTTCCCTGTGAGAGGAGGGTGGCCAGTGCTTCCCTGTGAGAGGAGGGTGGCCAGGGCTTCCCTGTGAGAGGAGGGTGGCCAGGGCTTCCCTGTGAGAGGAGAGGTGGCCAGGGCTTCCCTGTGAGAGGAGAGGTGGCCAGGACTTCCCTGTGAGAGGAGGGTGGCCAGGGCTTCCCTGTGAGAGGAGGGTGGCCAGGGCTTCCCTCTGAGAGGAGGGTGGCCAGGGCTTCCCTGTGAGAGGAGGGTGGCCAGGGATTCCCTGTGAGAGGAGGGTGGCCAGGGCTTCCCTGTGAGAGGAGAGGTGGCCAGGGCTTCCCTGTGAGAGGAGAGGTGGCCAGGGCTTCCCTGTGAGAGGAGGGTGGCTAAGGCTTCCCTGTGAGAGGAGGGTGGCCAGGGCTTCCCTGTGAGAGGAGGGTGGCCAGGGCTTCCCTGTGAGAGGAGAGGTGGCCAGGGATTCCCTCTGAGAGGAGAGGTGGCCAGGGCTTCCCTGTGAGAGGAGAGGTGGCCAGGGCTTCCCTGTGAGAGGAGGGTGGCAAGGGCTTCCCTGTGATAGGAGGTTGGCTATGGCTTCCCGGTGAGAGGAGGGTGGCCAGGGCTTCCCTGTGAGAGGAGGGTGGCCAGGGCTTCCCTGTGAGAGGAGGGTGGCCAGGGCTTCCCTGTGAGAGGAGAGGTGGCCAGGGTTTCCCTGTGAGAGGAGGGTGGCCAGGATTTCCCTGAGAGAGGAGGGTGGCCAGGGCTTCCCTGTGAGAGGAGGGTGGCCAGGGCTTCCCTGTGAGAGGAGGGTGGCCAGGGCTTTCCTGTGAGAGGAGAGGTGGCCAGGGCTTCCCTGTAAGAGGAGGGTGGCCAGGGCTTCCCTGTGAGAGGAGGATGGCTAGGGCTTCCCTGTGAGAGGAGGGTGGCCAGGGCTTCCCTGTGAGAGGAGTGTGGCCAGGGCTTCCCTGTGAGAGGAGGGGGGCTAGAGCTTCCCTGTGAGAGGAGAGGTGGCCAGGGCTTCCCTGTGAGAGGAGGGTGGCCAGGGCTTCCCTGTGAGAGGAGGGTGGCCAGGGCTTCCCTGTGAGAGGAGGGTGGCTAGGGCTTCCCTGTGAGAGGAGGGTGGCCAGGGCTTCCCTGTGAGAGGAGGATGGCCAGGGCTTCCCTGTGAGAGGAGGGTGGCCAGGGCTTCCCTGTGAGAGGAGTGTGGCCAGGGCTTCCCTGTGAGAGGAGGGTGGCCAGGGCTTCCCCCTGAGAGGAGGGTGGCCAGGGCTTCCCCGTGAGAGGAGGGTGGCCAGGGCTTCCCTGTGAGAGGAGTGTGGCCAGGGCTTCCCTGTGAGAGGAGGGTGGGCAGGGCTTCCCTGTGAGAGGAGGGTGGCCAGGGCTTCCCTGTGAGAGGAGAGGTGGCCAGGGCTTCCCTGTGAGAGGAGGGTGGCCAGGGCTTCCCTGTGAGAGGAGGGTGGCCAGGGCTTCCCTGTGAGAGGAGGGTGGCCAGGGCTTCCCTGTGAGAGGAGGGTGGCCAGGGCTTCCCTGTGAGAGGAGAGGTGGCCAGGGCTTCCCTGTGAGAGGAGAGGTGGCCAGGGCTTCCCTGTGAGAGGAGGGTGGCCAGGGCTTCCCTGTGAGAGGAGAGGTGGCCAGGGCTTCCCTGTGAGAGGAGGATGGCCAGGGCTTCCCTGTGAGAGGAGGGTGGCCAGGGCTTCCCTGTGAGAGGAGGGTGGCCAGGGCTTCCCTGTGAGAGGAGGGTGGCCAGGGCTTCCCTGTGAGAGGAGAGGTGGCCAGGGCTTCCCTGTGAGAGGAGGATGGCCAGGGCTTCCCTGTGAGAGGAGGGTGGCCAGGGCTTCCCTGTGAGAGGAGAGGTGGCCAGGGCTTCCCTGTGAGAGGAGAGGTGGCCAGGGCTTCCCTGTGAGAGGAGGGTGGCCAGAGCTTCCCTGTGAGAGGAGGGTGGCCAGGGCTTCCCTGTGAGAGGAGCGTGGCCAGGGCTTCCCTGTGAGAGGAGGGTGGCCAGGGCTTCCCTGTGAGAGGAGAGGTGGCCAGGGCTTCCCTCTGAGAGGAGAGGTGGCCAGGGCTTCCCTGTGAGAGGAGGGTGGCTAAGGCTTCCCTGTGAGAGGAGGGTGGCCAGGGCTTCCCTGTGAGAGGAGGGTGGCCAGGGCTTCCCTGTGAGAGGAGAGGTGGCCAGGGCTTCCGTCTGAGAGGAGAGGTGGCCAGGGCTTCCCTGTGAGAGGAGAGGTGGCCAGGGCTTCCCTGTGAGAGGAGGGTGGCTAGGGCTTCCCTGTGAGAGGAGGGTGGCCAGGGCTTCCCTGTGAGAGGAGTGTGGCTATGGCTTCCCTGTGAGAGGAGAGGTGGCGATGGCTTCCCTGTGAGAGGAGGGTGGCCAGGGCTTCCCCCTGAGAGGAGGGTGGCTAGGGCTTCCCTGTGAGAGGAGGGTGGCCAGGGCTTCCCTGTGAGAGGAGTGTGGCTATGGCTTCCCTGAGAGAGGAGAGGTGGCCAGGGCTTCCCTCTGAGAGGAGAGGTGGCCAGGGCTTCCCTGTGAGAGGAGGGTGGCCAAGGCTTCCCTGTGAGAGGAGGATGGCCAAGGATTCCCTGTGAGAGGAGGGTGGCCAGGGCTTCCCTGTGAGAGGATGGTGGCCAGGGCTTCCCTCTGAGAGGAGAGGTGGCCAGGGCTTCCCTGTGAGAGGAGGGTGGCCAGGGCTTCCCTGTGAGAGGAGGGAGGCCAGGGCTTCCCTGTGAGAGGAGGGTGGCGAGGGCTTCCCTCTGAGAGGAGAGGTGGCCAGGGCTTCCCTGTGAGAGGAGGGTGGCCAGGGCTTCCCTGTGAGAGGAGGGTGGCCAGGGCTTCCCTGTGAGAGGAGGGAGGCCAGGGCTTCCCTGTGAGAGGAGGGTGGCGAGGGCTTCCCTCTGAGAGGAGAGGTGGCCAGGGCTTCCCTGTGAGAGGAGGGTGGCCAGGGCTTCCCTGTGAGAGGAGCGTGGCCAGGGCTTCCCTGTGAGAGGAGGGTGGCCAGGGCTTCCCTGTGAGAGGAGGGTGGCCAGGGCTTCCCTGTGAGAGGAGAGGTGGCCAGGGCTTCCCTGTGAGAGGAGGGTGGCCAGGGCTTCCCTGTGAGAGGAGGGTGGCCAGGGCTTCCCTGTGAGAGGAGGGTGGCCAGGGCTTCCCTGTGAGAGGAGGGTGGCCAGGGCTTCCCTGTGAGAGGAGGGTGGGAGGGCTTCCCTTTGAGAGGAGGGTGGCCAGGGCTTCCCTGTGAGAGGAGGGTGGCCAGGGCTTCCCTGTGAGAGGAGCGTGGCCAGGGCTTCCCTGTGAGAGGAGGGTGGCCAGGGCTTCCCTGTGAGAGGAGGGTGGCCAGGGCTTCCCTGTGAGAGGAGGGTGGCCAGGGCTTCCCTGTGAGAGGAGGGTGGCCAGGGCTTCCCTGTGAGAGGAGAGGTGGCCAGGGCTTCCCTGTGAGAGGAGGGTGGCCAGGGCTTCCCTGTGAGAGGAGGGTGGCCAGGGTTTCCCTGTGAGAGGAGGGTGGCCAGGGTTTCCCTGTGAGAGGAGAGGTGGCCAGGGCTTCCCTGTAAGAGAAGGGTGGCCAGGGCTTCCCTGTGAGAGGAGCGTGGCCAGGGCTTCCCTGTGAGAGGAGGGTGGCCAGGGCTTCCCTGTGAGAGGAGGGTGGCCAGGGCTTCCCTGTGAGAGGAGGGTGGCCAGGGCTTCCCTGTGAGAGGAGGGTGGCCAGGGCTTCCCTGTGAGAGGAGAGGTGGCCAGGGCTTCCCTGTGAGAGGAGGGTGGCCAGGGCTTCCCTGTGAGAGGAGGGTGGCCAGGGCTTCCCTGTGAGAGGAGGGTGGCCAGGGCTTCCCTGTGAGAGGAGGGTGGCCAGGGCTTCCCTGTGAGAGGAGAGGTGGCCAGGGCTTCCCTGTGAGAGGAGGGTGGCCAGGGCTTCCCTGTGAGAGGAGTGTGGCCAGGGCTTCCCTGTGAGAGGAGGGTGGCCAGGGCTTCCCTGTGAGAGGAGGGTGGCCAGGGCTTCCCTGTGAGAGGAGGGTGGCCAGTGCTTCCCTGTGAGAGGAGGGTTGCCAGGGCTTCCCTGTGAGAGGAGGGTGGCCAGGGCTTCCCTGTGAGAGGAGAGGTGGCCAGGGCTTCCCTGTGAGAGGAGAGGTGGCCAGGACTTCCCTGTGAGAGGAGGGTGGCCAGGGCTTCCCTGTGAGAGGAGGGTGGCCAGGGCTTCCCTCTGAGAGGAGGGTGGCCAGGGCTTCCCTGTGAGAGGAGGGTGGCCAGGGCTTCCCTGTGAGAGGAGGGTGGCCAGGGCTTCCCTGTGAGAGGAGAGGTGGCCAGGGCTTCCCTGTGAGAGGAGAGGTGGCCAGGGCTTCCCTGTGAGAGGAGGGTGGCTAAGGCTTCCCTGTGAGAGGAGGGTGGCCAGGGCTTCCCTGTGAGAGGAGGGTGGCCAGGGCTTCCCTGTGAGAGGAGAGGTGGCCAGGGATTCCCTCTGAGAGGAGAGGTGGCCAGGGCTTCCCTGTGAGAGGAGAGGTGGCCAGGGCTTCCCTGTGAGAGGAGGGTGGCAAGGGCTTCCCTGTGATAGGAGGTTGGCTATGGCTTCCCGGTGAGAGGAGGGTGGCCAGGGCTTCCCTGTGAGATGAGGGTGGCCAGGGCTTCCCTGTGAGAGGAGGGTGGCCAGGGCTTCCCTGTGAGAGGAGAGGTGGCCAGGGTTTCCCTGTGAGAGGAGGGTGGCCAGGACTTCCCTGAGAGAGGAGGGTGGCCAGGGCTTCCCTGTGAGAGGAGGGTGGCCAGGGCTTCCCTGTGAGAGGAGGGTGGCCAGGGCTTTCCTGTGAGAGGAGAGGTGGCCAGGGCTTCCCTGTAAGAGGAGGGTGGCCAGGGCTTCCCTGTGAGAGGAGGATGGCTAGGGCTTCCCTGTGAGAGGAGGGTGGCCAGGGCTTCCCTGTGAGAGGAGTGTGGCCAGGGCTTCCCTGTGAGAGGAGGGGGCTAGAGCTTCCCTGTGAGAGGAGAGGTGGCCAGGGCTTCCCTGTGAGAGGAGGGTGGCCAGGGCTTCCCTGTGAGAGGAGGGTGGCCAGGGCTTCCCTGTGAGAGGAGGGTGGCTAGGGCTTCCCTGTGAGAGGAGGGTGGCCAGGGCTTCCCTGTGAGAGGAGGATGGCCAGGGCTTCCCTGTGAGAGGAGGGTGGCCAGGGCTTCCCTGTGAGAGGAGTGTGGCCAGGGCTTCCCTGTGAGAGGAGGGTGGCCAGGGCTTCCCCCTGAGAGGAGGGTGGCCAGGGCTTCCCCGTGAGAGGAGGGTGGCCAGGGCTTCCCTGTGAGAGGAGTGTGGCCAGGGCTTCCCTGTGAGAGGAGGGTGGGCAGGGCTTCCCTGTGAGAGGAGGGTGGCCAGGGCTTCCCTGTGAGAGGAGAGGTGGCCAGGGCTTCCCTGTGAGAGGAGGGTGGCCAGGGCTTCCCTGTGAGAGGAGGGTGGCCAGGGCTTCCCTGTGAGAGGAGGGTGGCCAGGGCTTCCCTGTGAGAGGAGGGTGGCCAGGGCTTCCCTGTGAGAGGAGAGGTGGCCAGGGCTTCCCTGTGAGAGGAGAGGTGGCCAGGGCTTCCCTGTGAGAGGAGGGTGGCCAGGGCTTCCCTGTGAGAGGAGAGGTGGCCTGGGCTTCCCTGTGAGAGGAGGATGGCCAGGGCTTCCCTGTGAGAGGAGGGTGGCCAGGGCTTCCCTGTGAGAGGAGGGTGGCCAGGGCTTCCCTGTGAGAGGAGGGTGGCCAGGGCTTCCCTGTGAGAGGAGAGGTGGCCAGGGCTTCCCTGTGAGAGGAGGATGGCCAGGGCTTCCCTGTGAGAGGAGGGTGGCCAGGGCTTCCCTGTGAGAGGAGAGGTGGCCAGGGCTTCCCTGTGAGAGGAGAGGTGGCCAGGGCTTCCCTGTGAGAGGAGGGTGGCCAGAGCTTCCCTGTGAGAGGAGGGTGGCCAGGGCTTCCCTGTGAGAGGAGCGTGGCCAGGGCTTCCCTGTGAGAGGAGGGTGGCCAGGGCTTCCCTGTGAGAGGAGAGGTGGCCAGGGCTTCCCTCTGAGAGGAGAGGTGGCCAGGGCTTCCCTGTGAGAGGAGGGTGGCTAAGGCTTCCCTGTGAGAGGAGGGTGGCCAGGGCTTCCCTGTGAGAGGAGGGTGGCCAGGGCTTCCCTGTGAGAGGAGAGGTGGCCAGGGCTTCCCCTCTGAGAGGAGAGGTGGCCAGGGCTTCCCTGTGAGAGGAGAGGTGGCCAGGGCTTCCCTGTGAGAGGAGGGTGGCTAGGGCTTCCCTGTGAGAGGAGGGTGGCCAGGGCTTCCCTGTGAGAGGAGTGTGGCTATGGCTTCCCTGTGAGAGGAGAGGTGGCGATGGCTTCCCTGTGAGAGGAGGGTGGCCAGGGCTTCCCCCTGAGAGGAGGGTGGCTAGGGCTTCCCTGTGAGAGGAGGGTGGCCAGGGCTTCCCTGTGAGAGGAGTGTGGCTATGGCTTCCCTGAGAGAGGAGAGGTGGCCAGGGCTTCCCTCTGAGAGGAGAGGTGGCCAGGGCTTCCCTGTGAGAGGAGGGTGGCCAAGGCTTCCCTGTGAGAGGAGGATGGCCAAGGATTCCCTGTGAGAGGAGGGTGGCCAGGGCTTCCCTGTGAGAGGATGGTGGCCAGGGCTTCCCTCTGAGAGGAGAGGTGGCCAGGGCTTCCCTGTGAGAGGAGGGTGGCCAGGGCTTCCCTGTGAGAGGAGGGAGGCCAGGGCTTCCCTGTGAGAGGAGGGTGGCGAGGGCTTCCCTCTGAGAGGAGAGGTGGCCAGGGCTTCCCTGTGAGAGGAGGGTGGCCAGGGCTTCCCTGTGAGAGGAGGGTGGCCAGGGCTTCCCTGTGAGAGGAGGGAGGCCAGGGCTTCCCTGTGAGAGGAGGGTGGCGAGGGCTTCCCTCTGAGAGGAGAGGTGGCCAGGGCTTCCCTGTGAGAGGAGGGTGGCCAGGGCTTCCCTGTGAGAGGAGCGTGGCCAGGGCTTCCCTGTGAGAGGAGGGTGGCCAGGGCTTCCCTGTGAGAGGAGGGTGGCCAGGGCTTCCCTGTGAGAGGAGAGGTGGCCAGGGCTTCCCTGTGAGAGGAGGGTGGCCAGGGCTTCCCTGTGAGAGGAGGGTGGCCAGGGCTTCCCTGTGAGAGGAGGGTGGCCAGGGCTTCCCTGTGAGAGGAGGGTGGCCAGGGCTTCCCTGTGAGAGGAGGGTGGGAGGGCTTCCCTTTGAGAGGAGGGTGGCCAGGGCTTCCCTGTGAGAGGAGGGTGGCCAGGGCTTCCCTGTGAGAGGAGCGTGGCCAGGGCTTCCCTGTGAGAGGAGGGTGGCCAGGGCTTCCCTGTGAGAGGAGGGTGGCCAGGGCTTCCCTGTGAGAGGAGGGTGGCCAGGGCTTCCCTGTGAGAGGAGGGTGGCCAGGGCTTCCCTGTGAGAGGAGAGGTGGCCAGGGCTTCCCTGTGAGAGGAGGGTGGCCAGGGCTTCCCTGTGAGAGGAGGGTGGCCAGGGTTTCCCTGTGAGAGGAGGGTGGCCAGGGTTTCCCTGTGAGAGGAGAGGTGGCCAGGGCTTCCCTGTAAGAGAAGGGTGGCCAGGGCTTCCCTGTGAGAGGAGCGTGGCCAGGGCTTCCCTGTGAGAGGAGGGTGGCCAGGGCTTCCCTGTGAGAGGAGGGTGGCCAGGGCTTCCCTGTGAGAGGAGGGTGGCCAGGGCTTCCCTGTGAGAGGAGGGTGGCCAGGGCTTCCCTGTGAGAGGAGAGGTGGCCAGGGCTTCCCTGTGAGAGGAGGGTGGCCAGGGCTTCCCTGTGAGAGGAGGGTGGCCAGGGTTTCCCTGTGAGAGGAGGGTGGCCAGGGTTTCCCTGTGAGAGGAGAGGTGGCCAGGGCTTCCCTGTGAGTGGAGAGGTGGCCAGGGCTTCCCTGTGAGAGGAGGGTGGCCAGGGCTTCCCTGTGAGAGGAGAGGCGGCCAGGACTTCCCTGTGAGAGGAGGGTGGCCAGGGCTTCCCTGTGAGAAGAGAGGTGGCCAGGGCTTCCCTGTGAGAGGAGGGTGGCCAGGGCTTCCCTGTGAGAGGAGGGTGGCCAGGGCTTCCCTCTGAGAGGAGGGTGGCCAGGGCTTCCCTGTGAGAGGAGGGTGGCCAGGGCTTCCCTCAGAGAGGAGCGTGGCCAGGGCTTCCCTGTGAGAGGAGGGTGGCCAGGGCTTCCCTGTGAGAGGAGGGTGGCCAGGGCTTCCCTGTGAGAGGAGAGGTGGCCAGGACTTCCCTGTGAGAGGAGGGTGGCCAGGGCTTCCCTGTGAGAGGAGGGTGGCCAGGGCTTCCCTGTGAGAGGAGGGTGGCCAGGGCTTCCCTGTGAGAGGAGGGTGGCCGGAGCTTCCCTGTGAGAGGAGGATAGCCAGGGCTTCCCTGTGAGAGGAGGGTGGCCAGGGTTTCCCCGTGAGAGGAGAGGCGGCCAGGACTTCCCTGTGAGAGGAGGATGGCCAGGGCTTCCCTGTGAGAGGAGGGTGGCCAGGGTTTCCCTGTGAGAGGAGAGGCGGCCAGGACTTCCCTGTGAGAGGAGGGTGGCCAGGGCTTCCTTGTGAGAGGAGGGTGGCCAGGGTTTCCCTGTGAGAGGAGGGTGGCCAGGACTTCCCTGTGAGAGGAGGGTGGCCAGGGTTTCCCTGTGAGAGGAGGGTGGCCAGGGTTTACCTGTGAGAGGAGGGTGGCCAGGACTTCCCTGTGAGAGGAGGGTGGCCAGGGCTTCCCTGTGAGAGGAGGGTGGCCAGGGCTTCCCTGTGAGAGGAGGGTGGCCAGGGCTTCCCTGTGAGAGGAGAGGCGGCCAGGGCTTCCCTGTGAGAGGAGGGTGGCCAGGACTTCCCTGTGAGAGGAGGGTTGCCAGGGCTTCCCTGTGAGAGGAGGGTGGCCAGGGCTTCCCTGTGAGAGGAGGGTGGCCAGGGCTTCCCTGTGAGAGGAGGGTGGCCAGGAATTCCCTGTGAGAGGAGGGTGGCCAGGGCTTCCCTGTGAGAGGAGGGTGGCCAGGGCTTCCCTGTGAGAGGAGGGTGGCCAGGGCTTCCCTGTGAGAGGAGGGTGGCCAGGGTTTCCCTGTGAGAGGAGGGTGGCCAGGGCTTCCCTGTGAGAGGAGGGTGGCCAGGGCTTCCCTGTGAGAGGAGGGTGGCCAGGGCTTCCCTGTGAGAGGAGGGTGGCCAGGGCTTCCCTGTGAGAGGAAGGTGGCCAGGGCTTCCCTGTGAGAGGAGGGTGGCCAGGGCTTCCCTGTGAGAGGAGGGTGGCCAGGGCTTCCCTGTGAGAGGAGGGTGGGCAGGGCTTCCCTGTGAGAGGAGAGGTGTCTAGGTCTTCCCTGTGAGAGGAGGGTGGCCAGGGTTTCCCTGTGAGAGGAGAGGTGGCCAGGACTTCCCTGTGAGAGGAGGGTGGCCAGGGTTTCCCTGTGAGAGGAGAGGCGGCCAGGACTTCCCTGTGAGAGGAGGGTGGCCAGGGTTTCCCTGTGAGAGGAGGGTGGCACAAGACTTCCCTGTGAGAGGAGGGTGGCCAGGGCTTCCCTGTGAGAGGAGAGGTGGCCAGGGTTTCCCTGTGAGAGGAGAGGTGGCCAGGACTTCCCTGTGAGAGGAGGGTGGCCAGGGTTTCCCTGTGAGAGGAGAGGCGGCCAGGACTTCCCTGTGAGAGGAGGGTGGGCAGGGCTTCCCTGTGAGAGGAGGGTGGCCAGGGTTTCCCTGTGAGAGGAGAGGTGTCTAGGTCTTCCCTGTGAGAGGAGGGTGGGCAGGGCTTCCCTGTGAGAGGAGAGGTGTCTAGGTCTTCCCGGTGAGAGGAGGGTGGCCAGGGTTTACCTGTGAGAGGAGAGGCGGCCAGGACTTCCCTGTGAGAGGAGGGTGGCCAGGGCTTCCCTGTGAGAGGAGGGTGGCCAGGGCTTCCCTGTGAGAGGAGAGGCGGCCAGGGCTTCCCTGTGAGAGGAGGGTGGCCAGGGCTTCCCTGTGAGAGGAGAGGTGGCCAGGGCTTCCCTGTGAGAGGAGGGTGGCCAGGGCTTCCCTGTGAGAGGAGGGTGGCCAGGGCTTCCCTGTGAGAGGAGAGGTGGCCAGGGCTTCCCTGTGAGAGGAGAGGCGGCCAGGGCTTCCCTGTGAGAGGTAGGCGGCCAGGGCTTCCCTGTGAGAGGAGGGTGGCCAGGGCTTCCCTGTGAGAGGAGGGTGGCCAGGGCTTCCCTGTGAGAGGAGAGGTGGCCAGGGCTTCCCTGTGAGAGGAGGGTGGCCAGGGCTTCCCTGTGAGAGGAGGGTGGCCAGGGCTTCCCTGTGAGAGGAGGGTGGCCAGGGCTTCCCTGTGAGAAGAGAGGTGGCCAGGGCTTCCCTGTGAGAGGAGGGTGGCCAGGGCTTCCCTGTGAGAGGAGGGTGGCCAGGGCTTCCCTGTGAGAGGAGGGTGGCCAGGGCTTCCCTGTGAGAGGAGGGTGGCCAGGGCTTCCCTCTGAGAGGAGGGTGGCCAGGGCTTCCCTGTGAGAGGAGGGTGGCCAGGGCTTCCCTGTGAGAGGAGGGTGGCCAGGGCTTCCCTGGGAGGAGAGGTGGCCAGGACTTCCCTGTGAGAGGAGGGTGGCCAGGGCTTCCCTGTGAGAGGAGGGTGGCCAGGGCTTCCCTGTGAGAGGAGGGTGGCCAGGGCTTCCCTGTGAGAGGAGGGTGGCCAGAGCTTCCCTGTGAGAGGAGGATGGCCAGGGCTTCCCTGTGAGAGGAGGGTGGCCAGGGTTTCCCTGTGAGAGGAGAGGCGGCCAGGACTTCCCTGTGAGAGGAGGGTGGCCAGGGCTTCCCTGTGAGAGGAGGGTGGCCAGGGTTTCCCTGTGAGAGCAGAGTGGCCAGGACTTCCCTGTGAGAGGAGGGTGGCCAGGGCTTCCCTGTGAGAGGAGGGTGGCCAGGGTTTCCCTGTGAGAGGAGAGGTGGCCAGGGCTTCCCTGTGAGAGGAGGGTGGCCAGGGCTTCCCTGTGAGAGGAGGGTGGCCAGGGCTTCCCTGTGAGAGGAGGGTGGCCAGGGCTTCCCTATGAGAGGAGGGTGGCCAGGGCTTCCCTGTGAGAGGAGGGTGGCCAGGACTTCCCTGTGAGAGGAGGGTGGCCAGGGCTTCCCTGTGAGAGGAGGGTGGCCAGGGCTTCCCTGTGAGAGGAGGGTGGCCAGGGCTTCCCTGTGAGAGGAGGGTGGCCAGGGCTTCCCTGTGAGAGGAGGGTAGCCAGGGCTTCCCTGTGAGAGGAGGGTGGCCAGGACTTCCCTGTGAGAGGAGGGTGGCCAGGGCTTCCCTGTGAGAGGAGGGTGGCCAGGTCTTCCCTGTGAGAGGAGGGTGGCCAGGGCTTCCCTGTGAGAGGAGGGTGGCCAGGGCTTCCCTGTGAGAAGAGAGGCGGCCAGGGTTTCCCTGTGAGAGGAGAGGCGGCCAGGACTTCCCTGTGAGAGGAGGGTGGGCAGGGCTTCCCTGTGAGAGGAGGGTGGGCAGGGCTTCCCTGTGAGAGGAGAGGTGTCTAGGTCTTCCCTGTGAGAGGAGGGTAGCCAGGGTTTCCGTGTGAGAGGAGAGGTGGCCAGGACTTCCCTGTGAGAGGAGGGTGGCCAGGGTTTCCCTGTGAGAGGAGAGGCGGCCAGGACTTCGCTGTGAGAGGAGGGTGGCCAGGGTTTCCCTGTGAGAGGAGGGTGGCCAGGACTTCCCTGTGAGAGGAGGGTGGCCAGGGTTTCCCTGTGAGAGGAGAGGTGGCCAGGACTTCCCTGTGAGAGGAGGGTGGCCAGGGTTTCCCTGTGAGAGGAGAGGCGGCCAGGACTTCCCTGTGAGAGGAGGGTGGGCAGGGCTTCCCTGTGAGAGGAGGGTGGCCAGGGTTTCCCTGTGAGAGGAGAGGTGTCTAGGTCTTCCCTGTGAGAGGAGGGTGGGCAGGGCTTCCCTGTGAGAGGAGAGGTGTCTAGGTCTTCCCTGTGAGAGGAGGGTGGCCAGGGTTTCCCTGTGAGAGGAGAGGCGGCCAGGACTTCCCTGTGAGAGGAGGGTGGCCAGGGCTTCCCTGTGAGAGGAGGGTGGCCAGGGCTTCCCTGTGAGAGGAGAGGTGGCCAGGGCTTCCCTGTGAGAGGAGGGTGGCCAGGGCTTCCCTGTGAGAGGAGAGGCGGCCAGGGCTTCCCTGTGAGAGGAGGGTGGCCAGGGCTTCCCTGTGAGAGGAGAGGTGGCCAGGGCTTCCCCGTGAGAGGAGGGTGGCCAGGGCTTCCCTGTGAGAGGAGGGTGGCCAGGGCTTCCCTGTGAGAGGAGAGGCGGCCAGGGCTTCCCTGTGAGAGGAGAGGTGGCCAGGGCTTCCCTGTGAGAGGAGAGGCGGCCAGGGCTTCCCTGTGAGAGGAGGGTGGCCAGGGCTTCCCTGTGAGAGGAGGGTGGCCAGGGCTTCCCTGTGAGAGGAGAGGTGGCCAGGCTTCCCTGTGAGAGGAGGGTGGCCAGGGCTTCCCTGTGAGAGGAGGGTGGCCAGGGCTTCCCTGTGAGAGGAGGGTGGCCAGGGCTTCCCTGTGAGAAGAGAGGTGGCCAGGGCTTCCCTGTGAGAGGAGGGTGGCCAGGGCTTCCCTGTGAGAGGAGGGTGGCCAGGGCTTCCCTCTGAGAGGAGGGTGGCCAGGGCTTCCCTGTGAGAGGAGGGTGGCCAGGGCTTCCCTGTGAGAGGAGGGTGGCCAGGGCTTCCCTGTGAGAGGAGGGTGGCCAGGGCTTCCCTGTGAGAGGAGGGTGGGCAGGGCTTCCCTGTGAGAGGAGAGGTGTCTAGGTCTTCCCTGTGAGAGGAGGGTGGCCAGGGTTTCCCTGTGAGAGGAGAGGTGGCCAGGACTTCCCTGTGAGAGGAGGGTGGCCAGGGTTTCCCTGTGAGAGGAGAGGCGGCCAGGACTTCCCTGTGAGAGGAGGGTGGCCAGGTTTCCCTGTGAGAGGAGGGTGGCCAGGACTTCCCTGTGAGAGGAGGGTGGCCAGGGCTTCCCTGTGAGAGGAGAGGTGCCCAGGGTTTCCCTGTGAGAGGAGAGGTGGCCAGGACTTCCCTGTGAGAGGAGGGTGGCCAGGTTTCCCTGTGAGAGGAGAGGCGGCCAGGACTTCCCTGTGAGAGGAGGGTGGGGCAGGGCTTCCCTGTGAGAGGAGGGTGGCCAGGGTTTCCCTGTGAGAGGAGAGGTGTCTAGGTCTTCCCTGTGAGAGGAGGGTGGGCAGGGCTTCCTGTGAGAGGAGAGGTGTCTAGGTCTTCCCTGTGAGAGGAGGGTGGCCAGGGTTTCCCTGTGAGAGGAGAGGCGGCCAGGACTTCCCTGTGAGAGGAGGGTGGCCAGGGCTTCCCTGTGAGAGGAGGGTGGCCAGGGCTTCCCTGTGAGAGGAGGGTGGCCAGGGCTTCCCTTTGAGAGGAGGGTGGCCAGGGCTTCCCTGTGAGAAGAGAGGTGGCCAGGGCTTCCCTGTGAGAGGAGGGTGGCCAGGGCTTCCCTGTGAGAGGAGGGTGGCCAGGGCTTCCCTGTGAGAGGAGGGTGGCCAGGGCTTCCCTGTGAGAGGAGGGTTGCCAGGGCTTCCCTGTGAGAGGAGGGTGGCCAGGGCTTCCCTCTGAGAGGAGGGTGGCCAGGGCTTCCCTGTGAGAGGAGGGTGGCCAGGGCTTCCCTGTGAGAGGAGGGTGGCCAGGGCTTCCCTGTGAGAGGAGAGGTGGCCAGGACTTCCCTGTGAGAGGAGGGTGGCCAGGGCTTCCCTGTGAGAGGAGGGTGGCCAGGGCTTCCCTGTGAGAGGAGGGTGGCCAGGGCTTCCCTGTGAGAGGAGGGTGGCCAGAGCTTCCCTGTGAGAGGAGGATGGCCAGGGCTTCCCTGTGAGAGGAGGGTGGCCAGGGTTTCCCTGTGAGAGGAGAGGCGGCCAGGACTTCCCTGTGAGAGGAGGGTGGCCAGGGCTTCCCTGTGAGAGGAGGGTGGCCAGGGTTTCCCTGTGAGAGCAGAGTGGCCAGGACTTCCCTGTGAGAGGAGGGTGGCCAGGGCTTCCCTGTGAGAGGAGGGTGGCCAGGGTTTCCCTGTGAGAGGAGAGGTGGCCAGGGCTTCCCTGTGAGAGGAGGGTGGCCAGGGCTTCCCTGTGAGAGGAGGGTGGCCAGGGCTTCCCTGTGAGAGGAGGGTGGCCAGGGCTTCCCTGTGAGAGGAGGGTGGCCAGGGCTTCCCTGTGAGTGGAGGGTGGCCAGGGCTTCCCTGTGAGAGGAGGGTGGCCAGGGCTTCCCTGTGAGAGGAGGGTGGCCAGGGCTTCCCTGTGAGAGGAGGGTGGCCAGGGCTTCCCTGTGAGAGGAGGGTGGCCAGGGCTTCCCTGTGAGAGGAGGGTGGCCAGGGCTTCCCTGTGAGAGGAGGGTGGCCAGGACTTCCCTGTGAGAGGAGGGTGGCCAGGGCTTCCCTGTGAGAGGAGGGTGGCCAGGTCTTCCCTGTGAGAGGAGGGTGGCCAGGGCTTCCCTGTGAGAGGAGGGTGGCCAGGGCTTCCCTGTGAGAAGAGAGGCGGCCAGGGTTTCCCTGTGAGAGGAGAGGCGGCCAGGACTTCCCTGTGAGAGGAGGGTGGGCAGGGCTTCCCTGTGAGAGGAGGGTGGGCAGGGCTTCCCTGTGAGAGGAGAGGTGTCTAGGTCTTCCCTGTGAGAGGAGGGTAGCCAGGGTTTCCGTGTGAGAGGAGAGGTGGCCAGGACTTCCCTGTGAGAGGAGGGTGGCCAGGGTTTCCCTGTGAGAGGAGAGGCGGCCAGGACTTCCCTGTGAGAGGAGGGTGGCCAGGGTTTCCCTGTGAGAGGAGGGTGGCCAGGACTTCCCTGTGAGAGGAGGTTGGCAAGGGCTTCCCTGTGAGAGGAGAGGTGGCCAGGGTTTCCCTGTGAGAGGAGAGGTGGCCAGGACTTTCCTGTGAGAGGAGGGTGGCCAGGGTTTCCCTGTGAGAGGAGAGGCGGCCAGGACTTCCCTGTGAGAGGAGGGTGGGCAGGGCTTCCCTGTGAGAGGAGGGTGGCCAGGGTTTCCCTGTGAGAGGAGAGGTGTCTAGGTCTTCCCTGTGAGAGGAGGGTGGGCAGGGCTTCCCTGTGAGAGGAGAGGTGTCTAGGTCTTCCCTGTGAGAGGAGGGTGGCCAGGGTTTCCCTGTGAGAGGAGAGGCGGCCAGGACTTCCCTGTGAGAGGAGGGTGGCCAGGGCTTCCCTGTGAGAGGAGGGTGGCCAGGCTTCCCTGTGAGAGGAGGGTGGCCAGGGCTTCCCTGTGAGAGGAGAGGCGGCCAGGGCTTCCCTGTGAGAGGAGGGTGGCCAGGGCTTCCCTGTGAGAGGAGAGGTGGCCAGGGCTTCCCTGTGAGAGGAGGGTGGCCAGGGCTTCCCTGTGTGAGGAGGGTGGCCAGGGCTTCCCTGTGAGAGGAGAGGTGGCCAGGGCTTCCCTGTGAGAGGAGAGGCGGCCAGGGCTTCCCTGTGAGAGGAGAGGCGGCCAGGGCTTCCCTGTGAGAGGAGGGTGGCCAGGGCTTCCCTGTGAGAGGAGGGTGGCCAGGGCTTCCCTGTGAGAGGAGGGTGGCCAGGGCTTCCCTGTGAGAGGAGGGTGGCCAGAGCTTCCCTGTGAGAGGAGGATGGCCAGGGCTTCCCTGTGAGAGGAGGGTGGCCAGGGTTTCCCTGTGAGAGGAGAGGCGGCCAGGACTGCCCTGTGAGAGGAGGGTGGCCAGGTCTTCCCTGTGAGAGGAGGGTGGCCAGGGCTTCCCTGTGAGAGGAGGGTGGCCAGGGCTTCCCTGTGAGAAGAGAGGCGGCCAGGGTTTCCCTGTGAGAGGAGAGGCGGCCAGGACTTCCCTGTGAGAGGAGGGTGGCCAGGGCTTCCCTGTGAGAGGAGGGTGGCCAGGGCTTCCCTGTGAGAGGAGGGTGGCCAGGGCTTCCCTGTGAGAGGAGGGTGGGCAGGGCTTCCCTGTGAGAGGAGAGGTGTCTAGGTCTTCCCTGTGAGAGGAGGGTGGCCAGGGTTTCCTTGTGAGAGGAGGGTGGCCAGGGCTTCCCTGTGAGAGGAGGGTGGCCAGGGCTTCCCTGTGAGAGGAGGGTGGCCAGGGCTTCCCTGTGAGAGGAGGGTGGCCAGGTCTTCCCTGTGAGAGGAGGGTGGCCAGGGCTTCCCTGTGAGAGGAGGGTGGCCAGGGCTTCCCTGTGAGAGGAGGGTGGCCAGGGTTTCCCTGTGAGAGGAGGGTGGCCAGGGCTTCCCTGTGAGAGGAGGGTGGCCAGGGCTTCCCTGTGAGAGGAGGGTGGCCAGGGCTTCCCTGTGAGAGGAGGGTGGCCAGGGCTTCCCTGTGAGCGGAGAGGTGGCCAGGGCTTCCCTGTGAGAGGAGGGTGGCCAGGGCTTCCCTGTGAGAGGAGGGTGGCCAGGGCTTCCCTGTGAGAGGAGGGTGGCCAGGGCTTCCCTGTGAGAGGAGGGTGGCCAGGGCTTCCCTTTGAGAGGAGGGTGGCCAGGGCTTCCCTGTGAGAGGAGAGGTGGCCAGGGCTTCCCTGTGAGAGGAGGGTGACCAGGGCTTCCCTGTGAGAGGAGGGTGGCCAGGGCTTCCCTGTGAGAGGAGGGTGGCCAGGGCTTCCCTGTGAGAGGAGGGTGGCCAGGGCTTCCCTGTGAGAGGAGGGTGGCCAGGGCTTCCCTGTGAGAGGAGGGTGGCCAGGGCTTCCCTGTGAGAGGAGAGGTGGCCAGGGCTTCCCAGTGAGAGGAGGGTGGCCAGGGCTTCCCTGTGAGTGGAGGGTGGCCAGGGCTTCCCTGTGAGAGGAGGGTGGCCAGGGCTTCCCTGTGAGAGGAGAGGTGGCCAGGGCTTCCCTGTGAGAGGAGAGGCGGCCAGGGCTTCCCAGTGAGAGGAGGGTGGCCAGGGCTTCCCTGTGAGATGAGGGTGGCCAGGGCTTCCCTGTGAGAGGAGGGTGGCCAGGGCTTCCCTGTGAGAGGAGAGGTGGCCAGGGCTGCCCTGTGAGAGGAGGGTGGCCAGGGCTTCCCTGTGAGAGGAGGGTGGCCAGGGTTTCCATGTGAGAGGAGAGGTGGCCAGGGCTTCCCTGTGAGAGGAGGGTGGCCAGGGCTTCCCTGTGAGAGGAGGGTGGCCAGGGCTTCCCTGTGAGAGGAGAGGCGGCCAGGGCTTCCCAGTGAGAGGAGGGTGGCCAGGGCTTCCCTGTGAGAGGAGGGTGGCCAGGGCTTCCCTGTGAGAGGAGGGTGGCCAGGGCTTCCCTGTGAGAGGAGGGTGGCCAGGGCTTCCCTGTGAGAGGAGGGTGGCCAGAGCTTCCCTGTGAGAGGAGGATGGCCAGGGCTTCCCTGTGAGAGGAGGGTGGCCAGGGTTTCCCTGTGAGAGGAGAGGTGGCCAGGACTTCCCTGTGAGAGGAGGGTGGCCAGGGCTTCCCTGTGATAGGAGGGTGGCCAGGGTTTCCCTGTGAGTGGAGGGTGGCCAGGACTTCCCTGTGAGAGGAGGGTGGCCAGGGCTTCCCTGTGAGAGGAGGGTGGCCAGGGTTTCCCTGTGAGAGGAGGGTGGCCAGGGCTTCCCTGTGAGAGGAGGGTGGGCAGGGCTTCCCTGTGAGAGGAGGGTGGCCAGGGCTTCCCTGTGAGAGGAGGGTGGCCAGGGCTTCCCTGTGAGAGGAGGGTGGCCAGGGCTTCCCTGTGAGAGGAGGGTGGCCAGGGTTTCCCTGTGAGAGGAGGGTGGCCAGGGCTTCCCTGTGAGAGGAGGGTGGCCAGGGCATCCCTGTGAGAGGAGGGTGGCCAGGGCTTCCCTGTGAGAGGAGGGTGGCCAGGGTTTCCCTGTGAGAGGAGGGTGGCCAGGGCTTCCCTGTGAGAGGAGGATGGCCAGGGCTTCCCTGTGAGAGGAGGGTGGCCAGGGTTTCCCTGTGAGAGGAGGGTGGCCAGGGCTTCCCTGTGAGAGGAGGGTGGCCAGGGCTTCCCTGTGAGAGTAGGGTGGCCAGGGCTTCCCTGTGAGAGGAGGGTGGCCAGGGCTTCCCTGTGAGAGGAGGGTGGCCAGGGCTTCCCTGTGAGAGGAGGGTGGCCAGGGCTTCCCTGTGAGAGGAGGGTGGCCAGGGCTTCCCTGTGAGAGGAGAGGTGGCCAGGGCTTCCCTGTGAGAGGAGGGTGGCCAGGGTTTCCCTGTGAGAGGAGGGTGGCCAGGGTTTCCCTGTGAGAGGAGAGGTGGCCAGGGCTTCCCTGTGAGAGGAGAGGTGGCCAGGGCTTCCCTGTGAGAGGAGGGTGGCCAGGGCTTCCCTGTGAGAGGAGAGGCGGCCAGGACTTCCCTGTGAGAGGAGGGTGGCCAGGGCTTCCCTGTGAGAAGAGAGGTGGCCAGGGCTTCCCTGTGAGAGGAGGGTGGCCAGGGCTTCCCTGTGAGAGGAGGGTGGCCAGGGCTTCCCTGTGAGAGGAGGGTGGCCAGGGCTTCCCTGTGAGAGGAGGGTGGCCAGGGCTTCCCTGTGAGAGGAGGGTGGCCAGGGCTTCCCTGTGAGAGGAGGGTGGCCAGGGCTTCCCTGTGAGAGGAGGGTGGCCAGGGCTTCCCTGTGAGAGGAGGGTGGCCAGAGCTTCCCTGTGAGAGGAGGATGGCCAGGGCTTCCCTGTGAGAGGAGGGTGGCCAGGGTTTCCCTGTGAGAGGAGAGGTGGCCAGGACTTCCCTGTGAGAGGAGGGTGGCCAGGGCTTCCCTGTGATAGGAGGGTGGCCAGGGTTTCCCTGTGAGTGGAGGGTGGCCAGGACTTCCCTGTGAGAGGAGGGTGGCCAGGGCTTCCCTGTGAGAGGAGGGTGGCCAGGGTTTCCCTGTGAGAGGAGGGTGGCCAGGGCTTCCCTGTGAGAGGAGGGTGGGCAGGGCTTCCCTCTGAGAGGAGGGTGGCCAGGGTTTCCCTGTGAGAGGAGGGTGGCCAGGACTTCCCTGTGAGAGGAGGGTGGCCAGGGCTTCCCTGTGAGAGGAGGGTGGCCAGGGTTTCCCTGTGAGAGGAGGGTGGCCAGGACTTCCCTGTGAGAGGAGGGTGGCCAGGGCTTCCCTGTGAGAGGAGGGTGGCCAGGGTTTCCCTGTGAGAGGAGGGTGGCCAGGGCTTCCCTGTGAGAGAAGGGTGGCCAGGGCTTCCCTGTGAGAGGAGGGTGGCCAGGGTTTCCCTGTGAGAGGAGGGTGGCCAGGACTTCCCTGTGAGAGGAGGGTGGCCAGGGCTTCCCTGTGAGAGGAGGGTGGCCAGGACTTCCCTGTGAGAGGAGGGTGGCCAGGACTTCCCTGTGAGAGGAGGGTGGCCAGGGCTTCCCTGTGAGAGGAGGGTGGCCAGGGTTTCCCTGTGAGAGGAGGGTGGCCAGGGCTTCCCTGTGAGAGAAGGGTGGCCAGGGCTTCCCTGTGAGAGGAGGGTGGCCAGGGTTTCCCTGTGAGAGGAGGGTGGCCAGGACTTCCCTGTGAGAGGAGGGTGGCCAGGGCTTCCCTGTGAGAGGAGGGTGGCCAGGGCTTCCCTGTGAGAGGAGGGTGGCCAGGGCTTCCCTGTGAGTGGAGGGTGGCCAGGACTTCCCTGTGAGAGGAGGGTGGCCAGGGCTTCCCTGTGAGAGGAGGGTGGCCAGGGTTTCCCTGTGAGAGGAGAGGTGGCCAGGGCTTCCCTGTGAGAGGAGGTTGGCCAGGGCTTCCCTGTGAGAGGAGGGTGGGCAGGGCTTCCCTGTGAGAGGAGAGTTGTCTAGGTCTTCCCTGTGAGAGGAGGGTGGCCAGGGCTTCCCTGTGAGAAGAGAGGTGGCCAGGGTTTCCCTGTGAGAGGAGAGGCGGCCAGGACTTCCCTGTGAGAGGAGGGTGGCCAGGGCTTCCCTGTGAGAGGAGGGTGGCCAGGGCTTCCCTATGAGAGGAGGGTGGCCAGGGCTTCCCTGTGAGAGGAGGGTGGCCAGGGTTTCCCTGTGAGAGGAGAGGTGGCCAGGGTTTCCCTGTGAGAGGAGGGTGGCCAGGACTTCCCTGTGAGAGGAGGGTGGCCAGGGCTTCCCTGTGAGAGGAGGGTGGCCAGGGCTTCCCTGTGAGAGGAGGGTGGCCAGGGCTTCCCTGTGAGAGGAGGGTGGCCAGGTCTTCCCTGTGAGAGGAGGGTGGCCAGGGCTTCCCTGTGAGAGGAGGGTGGCCAGGGCTTCCCTGTGAGAGGAGGGTGGCCAGGGCTTCCCTGTGAGAGGAGAGGCGGCCAGGGTTTCCCTGTGAGAGGACGGTGGCCAGGGCTTCCCTGTGAGAGGAGGGTGGCCAGGGCTTCCCTGTGAGAGGAGGGTGGCCAGGGCTTCCCTGTGAGAGGAGAGGTGGCCAGGGCTTCCCAGTGAGAGGAGGGTGGCCAGGGCTTCCCTGTGAGAGGAGGGTGGCCAGGGCTTCCCTGTGAGAGGAGGGTGGCCAGGGCTTCCCTGTGAGAGGAGGGTGGCCAGGGCTTCCCTGTGAGAGGAGAGGTGGCCAGGGCTTCCCTGTGAGAGGAGAGGCGGCCAGGGCTTCCCTGTGAGAGGAGGGTGGCCAGGGCTTCCCTGTGAGAGGAGG
Source organism: Cavia porcellus (assembly GCF_034190915.1). Classification (NCBI taxonomy): domain Eukaryota; kingdom Metazoa; phylum Chordata; class Mammalia; order Rodentia; family Caviidae; genus Cavia; species Cavia porcellus. The sequence continues at coordinate 43,867,423 of NW_026947512.1, forward strand.
GTGGCCAGGGCTTCCCTGTGAGAGGAGAGGTGGCCAGGGCTTCCCTGTGAGAGGAGGGTGGCCAGGGCTTCCCTGTGAGAGGAGGGTGGCCAGGGCTTCCCTGTGAGAGGAGGGTGGCCAGGGCTTCCCTGTGAGAGGAGAGGCGGCCAGGGCTTCCCTGTGAGAGGAGAGGCGGCCAGGGCTTCCCTGTGAGAGGAGAGGCGGCCAGGGCTTCCCTGTGAGAGGAGGGTGGTCAGGGCTTCCCTGTGAGAGGAGGGTGGCCAGGGCTTCCCTGTGAGAGGAGGGTGGCCAGGGCTTCCCTGTGAGAGGAGGGTGGCCAGGGCTTCCCTGTGAGAGGAGGGTGGCTAAGGCTTCCCTTTGAGAGGAGGGTGGCCAGGGCTTCCCTGTGAGAGGAGGGTGGCCAGGGCTTTCTGCCAGGCTCCTTCCTCTGGAGTTCCGGAAAGAAGGGGGTAAGCTGCAGGCAGAAGAAGAGGAAGACATGGAAGACAGATAGAAAGAAAACAAGACCAGAAGCACAAACTAGGCTTGGAGCTAAGAAAAACGGATTCACAGGAGGAATCTGTTTTATGATGTCCTGCATACTGGATCATAATTTTGTGGTATAAAGAAGGAATTATTCCTGATTAAATTGCTGAGCTAGGAAGAGGAAAGGCTCAATAAGGTCCTAAAGAGGGAATAAAACCCTGGCCAAGGGCATAAGTGGGAAGAAACAGCATGAAACAAGTAACAACTCTTCCTGGAAGAGGGGCGAGGGGGATAAGAATGAAAGTGAACATGAAAATTTTCAATTGCTGGAAATCCGGGAGCTGAAGGCTGGATAGTCTCCTTTCTCCTGAAATTGGAAAGGTTAGCCAGAGTGGTAAAAGTTTAAAATAAGCAACATGGGAAGTGGGAGACACCATAACTCTCTGCTGTAAGCCTATCTTAGATCTGAATGGTTAGCACACACATGTGCTTTAACGCAGTCATTTGTTGTCTATTTTGTGCCTCCCTCAGTAGTTTATACCATCCCCGTCCATAAATCAGAGTTCACACAGTGTCTCGGTCACTTTCCTAGTTGCTGAGACAAAATACACAACACTCACATCTTAAAGGATGAGAGGTTAATTTTAGCTCCTGTTTTTTGGAGCACTCAGTCCACTGTAGACAGATTCCAAGGCAGAAATGGTATGGTGGAAGGATCTGGCAGAGGAAATCTGCTTGCTTCATGCTGGAGGAAAGAGAAGAACTCTTTCTGGTGACCCACCTGTTCCTCACCTCAAGTCAGCTGTACCACCCGCATGAGTCTATCAGCTTCCAAAAGCTCCATCTGTGAACACATGAGTCTTTGGGGGACATTCCACATCCAAATGTAATACACACATTACTGTTGCTCCTACATTAGGGAAGGGATGATGCTGTCTACCTAGCAACATACCCTAAATTTAGTGGCAGATTAATAAATCTTTGTTCAGATGAATAGTTGAGCAAGTAACTAGTGTCTGAAATAGTATCGCTGACTGCACTGTTGGGGTGAGCACTGTGCATTCAGTGTGGTTACCCAGCTTGTTCGGTATGTAGGCACTGCACACAGCTAAAACAAGCAGAGACACTTAAAGATCAAAAAGTTAGTGTGAAGAACCAAGCATTGGATTGTAAGAAGGAAGTCTGTGATGAGTTGCTCAGTGATGAGATGAAAAGAAAGAGGAGCAGAGAATTAGGGAAGGGAAGGGAAAGGAAGGGAAGGGAAGGGAAGGGAAGGGGAGGGAGGAAGGGGGAAGGAAGGGATGGGAAGGGAAGGGGAGGGGAGGGGAGGGAAGGGTAGGGAAGGGAAGGGAAGGGAAGGGAAGGGAAGGAAAGGGATGGGAAGGGAAGGGATGGGAAGGGAAGGGGAGGGAAGGGAAGGGAAGGGAAGGGAAGGGGAGGAGGGGAGAGAAGGGGAGGAGAGGGAAGAGGAGGGGAGAGAAGGAGAAGAAGAAAGAGAAAGAGAAAGAGACAGAGAAGGAGTAGGAAAGGGGATGGGATGGGATGGGATGGGATGGGATGGAATGGGATGGGATGGGATGGGATGGGATAGGATGCGAGGGGATGGGATGTGAGGGGATGGGATGGGAGGTGATGGGATGGGAGGGGATAGGATGGGATGGGATGGGAGGGGATGGGATGGGAGGGGATGGGAGGCAATGGGAGGGGATGGGTGGATGAGATAGTTGAATTTAAAATTAGTTAAACCAGTGAACCATGGTGGCTCATGCCTATAGGTCCTTCATTCTGAGGGCCTGAGTACTGCAAGTCTGAGCCAAGTTAGTAACTTAGAAAAGCTCTGTCTCAAAAAAATAAATGTGTGTGTGTGTGTGTGTGTGTGTGTGTGGACGGGGATGTAGCTCGGTTGTAAACTGCTTGCCCAGCATGTGTGAGGCCCCCAGGTTCAATCCCCAGTACCTCAAAAAATAAGAAAGGATAAAATTAGCTAATTATGTAGAAGAAAATCCAGTTATCTTCCAACCATTTCCAGTGATCTGTGAATTTTTTTGATTTTTTGGCTGATTGATTGATCGACTGAAGTTTTAAGTGAGGCATGCTTAGCGTAGCCTGGGGCCTGTTTCCCATTTGTTGGTGGAATGGGCAGATCATATCAGCAGTTACCATTTTATTTCTCACAGAAACCAATTCTCTAGCTTCCTGAACCTTCATCCCCCTGGTCTACACATGGCAGAGGCCTAGATAAAGGGGCCAATTAGTTCCCGGTGTCTTGTTGCTGTGACTTTCCCAGCTCTGCTGCTGCTCTCCCCACCTCCCTGCCCCTGCAGCAACGAGAGTGAGGTAAACCCTTCCGGCAGGCAGTGAGAGGCAGCTCTTCCTCGCTGGCTCTCAAGTGTCCCACAGCAAACGATAGTGGCAGGGAAATGTCTTAATCCGGCGTGTTGTTTAGCATAATTGATGTTCAGATGTAGCCTTGGTAGAAACAAGCCCAGTTAATTGGTCTCTCAACCTACATTAGCTCTTGCATTGCAGCCAATTAGACAGAGGCCAGAGGGCCCTTCTGCTGTGCCATCAAGCTCTTCCACGTGGCGGCGAGCTCAGGCACCATCAGGCACTAGGGCTGGCATAAGTGTCTTTAATGAGCCCCATGTGCTGCCATGCTGCTCCCCAGCCATCTGTCCAGTGAGGAGTGCAAGCCCTTCAAGGATTACTCTTCGAGGGGCAAAAAAGAATGTTCAAGAACCGGAAGTCTGGACTCTCCCCATCTGGTAGCTGCTGGAGGAATCTTTGAAGACAGTGGATTTGAATGGTTTAAGCCTGGTTCTGGTCCTGCAGCAATATTACCCATGAACCCATCTCTGTTCTCTAAGCCTCTGTGCTATTGGAAGTACCCTGAATACAAAAAGGAGAGATGGATTGGGAGGCTCTGGCTGCCCAACATGAGGACTGCAGAGCATCAGGATCCTATCATGTGGCAGTGTGTGAGGGACGCAGATCTCAGGCCCATGATGACCTGCTGAATCAATCTAGACTCCAGCAAGGTCTGCAGATGTTTCACCACCCACTAGGTCTGAGAAGCAGAACTCCACACATCTTTCACAGGAAAGCAGTCTCATCCATTTATTTGACTACTGAGAGCTGCTTTCCCTGCAGAGCAGGGTTGAGGAGGTGCAGGAGCGGCCTAATGGCCCACTATACTAAACATTTACTCTCTGCTTTTTACAGAAGGTTTGCTGACCTCTGCTTTGGGCCATGCTGACAAGAATGGCAGGAATCTCTGTGACTAATCCATGTGTCACATTTCTGTTAGTCCTCAAAGGGTAGCCAGCACCAGCTTTTTAATTTGTTGTCACAGTTCATTGTGACCTTGTGGAGCAATGTATGTTAGATGACAAATGGTGTCAATTCTAGGAGCTTAGAAGTTGATGCAATATTTAACAAAGTGGACAAGAGTCTTTGAACTTCCTGCTACCATGGCTGAGTCAAGTAGTATCAAGGACCATTTGTCCTTTCTCTCTCTTGCAACAGTAAAGAAGAAAACTGATAAATGGGCCATTATAATAAAACCATAAACAATTTTCTCCAGTGTGTCTTTATTTTAGTCATTTTCCTCAAGACCCTGGCAGCTGCAGCTTAAAGGAGAAGAGGGTTATCTTGGCTCACGGTGTCAGAAGTCTCAGTCCATGGTTGGCTGGCTCTATTGCAGAAATAGCATGGCAGAGGGACCTGGCAGACAAAAAGCTACTCACACCAAGGTGGCCAGGAAGCAGAGAGGATAGGGAGGTGCCAGGGAGGGAGATACACCATTGTAGGTCCAACCGGATCCCTCTCCTAACAAGTCAGCCACAATGCCACCATGATCCAAGCTTCTTCCAAACACATGAAGCAGTGGGGGCCATGTTAGATTCAAACCACAGCAATTAATTTTGACAAGAAGTTTTAACTATTTTCCAAATATACCAGGAGGTCACTTTGACTTTATTGCCTGAATTTGGGATAACTGTATTCCTAGCACATTACTCAGAGAGCACTTTCTGTCCTCTTCTTCCACACCACCATGAAAAGTTAGACACAGGCTCTCCTAAAACATAGGCTCTCCTAGGTTTGGTTGCTCTGTTTAGAGTACAATAATTCTTTACAATATGGATCCCTTCCACTATCCCAAAGAGAGGGATTGACTCCACGTAAACTAACGTAGAGGAGATACTAGCTAAACTGATATATCTGACTTGCTGAAATGTTTTGATAGGAGATCTTGGTTTGGATTTTTAGATCTGTACTTCCAAAAATATTAAGAAGCTCCTGTGTATCTTTGAAACCCCTGGAATCTCTCCAAGCTATTGCTACCCAAGTATCTGTGTCTGTTCTGGGTCTCTGTCTCTGTCTCTCTGTGTCTGTGTCTCTGTTTGTTTGTCTGTCTGTCTGTCTCTGTCTCACACACACACACACTCACACACACACACACTCACACACACACACACACACACACACACACACACACACACACACACACACACACACACACACCAGCACAAGCAGGGCTGCAGCCACAGACTCCAGACACATGCATCAATCATAATTGCAGCCAGCTCTGCCAGCAGTCATGTAACTGCTTAAAGACCTCAACAGCCTTCTGGCACTTAAAGGGAAAAAAATCTAATTAATCACAGGTGAAACAGCTTGGACTATCTCCAAAAGCCCCTCAATTTACTGCCAAGCTTTGATACTAATTTTCTTTCTAAGTAACCCCCTAAAGAAATTTACGATTAGGTAATTAAAGTAATGAATAAAGAGATACTTAGGTGGAGGGAAATGAGGAGAGGGAAAAAGTCTATATTTCCATCCTGCAATAAACGCATGTGGGTAGGAATCATTTGTGAACCCCAACTTAAAGGTCCCCAAGTGGCTTTCTTGTGAAGAATATTTTAAAAACCAATATTTGAAAGACCAAAATGAGGCATGGAAATGAAGTTCTGAGCAGGTCATTCTGCAAGGGCCTGTAACGCAGGAAAGGAAATATGCTTTCTGCCAAATAGTTGCAGTTGGTTTTTTTAATGCTATAGCCTCTGCGCTATGGGAAAGTGGGCGGCGGCTTCCCCCTGTGAGCTGATTGGCTAACATCTCTGCATGTCACTTAGAGACCTCAGCTCCCTCTTATTCCCCACGTCCCTGCTGGGATAGATTCTAGAGTTCTGGTTTTAATTGGGAGGGAAGAAATTATTCCAGTCTTTTAAGTGCAGGGAAGTGTGCAGGGAAAGACTTCAGATTTTACGATTTAAGCCCTAGTCCTTCTCTTTGTCTGTAACACATCATACTGGAACACTCCAGGAAAAAGGGACTTTAGCTAATTGGTTACTTTAGGTAACAGAATTAAACAGAAACATTCAATACTTGAATAATGAATCAAGCAAGTTTCTGCTAAACTCCAAACTGCCCAGAGCCTCAACCCTGAAAAATCTTGCTAGCAACTATTTTTGGCTTAATAAATGTAGTATGATAAGCATAATTTTTTAATAATGGAGAGTCTTGAATTTTTGAGTGAAAAACCTCTTTGCTCTGATTTATATCAGCCCCTGGAGATAGTTTATAAGCTTTAAGCAAAGCTCAGCCTGTGTCCTCATTTTCCCTCTCTCCCACTTCTAGCAGAATGGGAGTATCTTACTGATTGATTGCATTTTGATTAATGTAAAGAAGCATTGGAGGAAGGGGCTATAGCTTAGTGATGGAGAGCTTGCCTTGTATGCACAAGGGCCTAAGCTTGAGCCCCAGTTCTGAAGAAAAAGGGAAAGCAGGAGAGATTACATTAAATAAGCACAAGCTGAAAAAAAAAAGCTACAAATTTTGTGTTAGCTTTTTAGACTAAGGTATTATACAAACTTACATGGTTCCCCCGCTTCAAAGGAGGATGGTGAAAAATAAGATTGAGAATTTTTACTTGGAAATGAGATCAATGACTTTATGGTTATGAGCTTTGTTTTTGAGGTAAGGAAGGGTACTGAGATGCAGGACGTTCAGGGCAAGGATGCAGACCTCTCGTGGATAGTTAAGGTGAGGGTCTCGGGAGCAGCTGTCTCTGCACTCGTGGGGTGTTTATGCTTCTTACCACAGGCCACCTTAAGAAACTGCTTCTCCTCTGGGGTTTTTGTTGTTGTTGTTGTTGTTTCACCACCTACAAAAGAAAATGGAAATATTCTTAAAGTGCAGATTAAATGAGCCAAAATAAGTGAGAGGCTCCCCACCATACCTGGGACACGATGAACATTGAAATGCACTCAGCTTTTATTGATCTTACTTATTTATCAGTTTTTATTTTGAAATTAATAATAATTTTATTTTTATTTGATGGGCTTTTCCATTACTCGGAGTTCCTTACTGATTTCCAAGGTCACAGTCAAAGATGGTCCTGTAGTAGCCCCAGATGGGCAATGGCCCTCGATGTTCGCATTTGGAGGAGCTGAGCACAGTCCTCCCGTGCTGCGGAACACACAGCGAGACATCTGAGAGGCCTCTGGATCTGTCCTTATCTTCTTCCCAGGAAGTAGAATACAGGGTAAGATTCAAAACTTACAATTAAGGACTAAAAGATGCCCTCAAGGCACGCGTGAACCCCTGCAGAGGCGGATGGTAGGAAGAGACCCCAGTCAGAGATGGACGCACCTTTCCTGCATCCTTGCATGAGCCATGCTGAAGGCCACCAGCCCCATCTCTCTGTCCTGTTTCCAAGCCACAAGAGCCCTGGGCTTGGTTCTCCTCTGAACCTTTATCTCAAAAGCTAGGGAAGTTGTAGAAGCCTGCCAAACACGAATTAAAAATGACAAAAGAGCTGATTACATCACAGGTGACAAGAATGAGAAATAAAAGCCATTAGAGCCTATTTGCAGTGTGCCCTCAGCCAGTCAGGTTTCAAGGTGTTCTGTGGAAGATTATTAATGGTGCGACAGCGTTCTGGGTGCAGGCATCAGATAGGTGATGCACTGCCAATGTGCGCACTGTGCCCCAGATGCTGAGAGAGGCCTGCCCTTGTTTATTTCACTTCACAGATTTGAAGAGACACCCCAATTTGGCCATCAGGGTGAGGGAAGTGTAATCACCTAGCCCCTGAGGAGTAGATTTCCACAGTAAATAGTTTTCTTCTGCAGCAGAGGTTGCCAAACTGTGGCTTCAGGGTGAAACCCAGCCTGATCTTTGTACCACCAATAAAGAACATCCTTACATTTTAGAATCATTTTAAAATCGAAAGGAAAACAATTTTGTGACACGTGGAAACGTGATAAAATTTGATCAACCAGGGCCCATAAACAAAATGTTACTGGTGAAAATTCACACTCACTTACCGAGAATCTAGGTTTGCCTTTGCTTTGCAATGCCAGAGCCAAGTAGGAGGAACTGTGGGTCCCAAAAACCTGTATTATTTATTCTGCAGACCTTTACAGAAAAACTGTGATGATCCTTGTCCTATGCCACATCACAGTCAAACTACTCACATTTCTTTTGGGAAATGGACAGTATTTCAACTCAGGAAACTGGTAAAAAAAAAAAAAAAAAAGTCCTCAATAGAAAACTGTAGGCTCAGTGTAGAGTCAAAAAATGAAAATCAGTGTATCTGCCACCACTAGGGATAAACCACCCAATGCCAAGAGCAGCAAGTTCCAAGTTTGTAAGAGGCCACTGCTGTTGAGGTGTGTCACCTCCCAACTGGCCACTTAGACTCAGGAGGAGCCTGCATCTCCAAAGGGTTCTGGAGACCTGTCTTCCTTTCTGAAGGGCTCACAGGCGGCTGCCTGCCACCCCCTGTAGTCAGTTCATCTGCACTGAGTTTCATAAGTAAGAGCACAGGATGGCTTAAATCCTGATCATTTTCATACACACCTTGGAGTCGCCATCCACTCCTTCTCATTCCTATGCCCCAGACTTTTTTCTTACAAGGTTTATAAATGAGATTTTACTCTGGCTTTGTATCATTTACTCCCTCCAAAGAGTAGTCATGGCCCTCAACTATAAGATACTCTTAAGTTACTCAACATCCTAGCTTTTCAGATTGCTTACAGTCTTTTCCAACAAAATTCTTTTTTCCAACCAGTGTCTCTAAATCAAAGACAGTGCATGAAGAAATACTGCTGTCTTTTGCATGATGGAGTGGATGAGAGCTGATGATGAAAAGTAGTGGCAATACCAGCCTGAGAGCCTCGGTCACCAGCCTCAGGGGATGAGTAGTGAAGTCATGCAAGGACAGTCATGTTCAGACTAGCTCTTAGGAGACAGGGAGCAGCAGGCTTATCACCCCCTGGGACAAATGTACGGGGTTCACTTGTGCACAGAGGAGACAGCAGCATGAGTCAAAGAAAAGGGACCAAGGGACCAACGACAAGCAAAGAAGCCTGAAAGGGAAAGAAAGCTGCCCTGAAGGGAGTAGGAATTGAATGGAAACCAGGGGTCTGATATACTGGTCAGGTGGGGTGTGGATGGACTTTTACAGTGAGGGAAAAATAACCTTAAATATTGAGCCACTCAGTACCTTCATTACCATGATATCTTACTCCAAGCAAGGCTGCAATAACAATCTACTGAGACTGGGATCTATAAACAGCATAAATGAATCACCCATTGTACTAGAAGCTGGGAAGTCCAGGTTGAAGATGGCAGCAGATCCTGTGTCTAAACAAGCCCTGTTCCTCACAGATGGGGCTTCATCATATAGCAGAAGGAGCAAAGAGGGGACGAGGGCAGACTCACCTCCTCCGCAAGACCATTTTTAGGACACTAATCATGTCCATAATGGGGAGCACAGATGGCTTCATCGCTACAAAGAGCCCCAGCTCTGACACTGTCACACCAACCACTGCCTCCCAACACGCTGATTTGGGAGCGCATGCTGAGACTGTACCAAGGCAGGTGTGCCCAAACCAGTTGTTGGACTGCTCAGCTAAGAGCTGCTCCAAAAATAAATAAATAGCAGGGTAAAGCAACCTTATCCAGTGGCTCAGTGTCTTAAGGTAGGAATTTTTGTAGGATGCTTGATTTTTAAAAACATAAAGTGCTCCCCAGGTACCCCTATTGTTATAGTTTATAACGAGGTGTCCCCAAAGAGCCTGGAGCACTGGTGACTGAATTATGAGGCTCACTGATAACTCACTGTTAGGAAGCGGGGCCTGGAGGAAGAGGAGGGTCACTGAAGGGTTCATCTGCCCCTCTGGTACCCACTTTACTTTCTCCCTCTCTCTCTGCTCCTGGGCCACCATGACCTGAGCTCCTTTTCTTCTACTGTTCCCCTCTGTCATGCTATTCTGCTCTGGAGTCAATGGACTATGGACTGAAACTTCTACAAACTGTGAGCTGAAATAAACCTCTCCTCCTTTTAAACTGCTAGTTTCAGGCAGTATGTCTCAGCCACAAGAAAGTGACTAAGACACCTATTTTGGTGAAGTGCAAGGAGGTGAATGAGAGCGATTTTGAATCCCGCTCTTTCATCAAAGGAGATAAAATCTTGAAAATCTCATTCTTTGACTAATGAGACCCCAGAGCTGTAGTTTTTAGTACCCTTTCACAGAACAAACTACCTCCAGGTAGAACAGCAGGAGGTAGGTCAGGTGCCACCCAAAAGAATCCTGAGCTAAAAGCAGCAGTTGGATCATGACTCTTAGAAGTGACTTTTCTGTATCTTTTGTCCTGCAGTGTCTTCACCCATAGGTCTTTACTGTATATTTTTGCCCTTTTCTATTGGTCATCATGTCTTATTCATAGATTTGAAGTCAACTGTGGAAGAAAAAGAACTTACAGTATGTGGGGAAGCAGTTAAGAGTGTGCTTAACTTAAATGACTTTGAAAGATCTTTCCTATTTTCTCTGAGTTTCAATCCTTTTAAGATACAGTCCTGAGTTAATAACTGGCACCCTCACATCTGACGTGATGTGGGATTGTGAGACACTCAAGTTCACGGTCTTGCAGGAAAAGAAAGTTGCAGAGAAACAGGAAATGGTGCCTAAAGGCAAGCAGCTATGGCATAACATTCAGCTCACAAATGGCATCACATCACATCAAAAGAAAGGGGACACCCTATGGGAAAGAGGTCTTTTAGCAGTGTCCACTTGGCCTGTCTTTGGCTGGTAGAATACTGGAAGTTGAATTTCACATGAGCTGGCTCTGCCCTGTGTGCTCTGCACAGCTTGGTATATGCTTTCCAGGTCCCCTCCTAGGAAAAGTGCAGAGGACTGGGCACATCACTACTTATGTCCAGGGCTTCAGGGTACATTTCTTCATAATAAAGACCTTTGCCAGCTGTCCTACCAGATCACCCAACTAACAGGACGGCAGCTTCACTCCAGGTTGGCAGTGAACACATTGCTCTGCTCATTGTCTTCCAAACAGCCGGAATGAATCTTCCCAGAGGCACATGACCACCCCCAGCCCAGAAAATACCAACTATTGGGAGCAGAACAACTGCTCTATTTAGAAGGCAAAGGTATGTTTCTAAATATAGAAGGCAAATACTCCTCCTCCATCACATAGTCAGGAGTGGTGTGTGTGTTGTATAGGATAACTATCCTCCAGGAAGAGAAGGGGAGAAATCCCCACTAATTGGCAGTGTGCTGTTGTTATAATTAAAAGCCTCTTTAGCTAGAACAAAGTTTATTCCTGCAGAAAATCAGAAGAGGAAAAGGTGGCTGTGAGCTGCACCCAGAAGTGTCAGCAGGTTTGAACTCGCCTTTCTCCTGCCTCTGTTCTGACAGTCACAGGAAGTCTGAAACCCCTTTGACACTCACTGCAAGGATGACAGATCCTCCCTGAAGACTCGACAGCAGCAAACAAACGCATTGTTCTCCTTGTCAACCCATTATTGAAAGGTGATCCACGGGCAAGCCGCAATTGGCCTCATTTGTTGGTGTTAGCAAGTGCGAGGCTGAAAGCTCATTACCCCAGAAAAGGGAAAGCGAGAATGAGTTCCTGAAATCAGGCTGCAGAATCAGGACCTGTCACTAGCTCAAAGCAAAGAAGTGCACCACCTCCAGCTGGCAACCGAGGTCCCCCAGGCTCTCCTGGATGTTTCCCACATGCCCGCCCCACCTGGCCTTGAGCAGCCCATCTCCAGGAATTAGGATCCCAGGGGTGTTTTTGGCCACGGACATGGGTTTCAGTTAGTTGGTTCAGTGTTAGTTTCATCACTACTTACTGGAGTAAGGGAATCCAGTGGCAAAGACTTTTAGGAGATTTTGAACCTGTGGCCTTTCCAAGCAAAAGAGGTCACTCTCATCCAAGTGCCAATAAATCAGGCCACTACCCACCAGCGTTACATACACAATTGCATTTTATGGGAGCTGACTAAAGCTTCAGCTCTCTTTGTTATACTGTAAGCTCCCTAAAGACAGGGGCTGGAAGGTAGGGATGGAACAGGGAAGCAGGAAGCAGAGGATTTGACCTGGGTTCAAAAGATGACCGAGGTCAAGTCTCATCTTTTCCTAACCCATTTCCCACCTATATAGTGAAGACAAATAGGGGGCTCTTGGGGACTGAACTCTATGTGTCTAAAAGTTGGCTGTTTTCATACTAACTCCCAGTACCTCAAATGTGCCCATGTTTGAAAGGAAGGTCTTTAAAGAGTTCATTCAGGTTAAAGGAAGCCACTAGAGTGAGCCTTAATCTTTTCTGATATGTATCTTTGTGTGAAGGGATTGGGATCCAAAAAGGCACAGAGGAAAGATCACATGAAGGTGTGGGGAGGAGGAGAAAGTGTCATCTACAAACTAAGGAGCGAGGCCCCAGAAGAAGCCAGGCCCCAGTACTGCCTGCACCTCTCCCTTGGATCTCCAGCCTCCAGGACTATCATAAAATGAATTTCTGTTGTGCAACCTTCCCGAACTGTGCTACTTCTTCGGTATAGAAGAAGAGCTAGCCAGGAAGCTCTGAACTAGCGCTTTCTGAGCTCAAACAGGCTCAGTTTATGATGCATAACTTTGAAGATCGCAGGCCCTTTGAGAAGGTGCTGAAAACTAGGCGGCCTCTAGAAAAAAATGCTCATTCACACAGAAGTTTACAAACCATTCAAACCTTCCAAGAGCTACCTGTGGTTCTTATGGTCCTGTGGCCTCTGGAGCCTTTGAACTGCTAGAGGAAAACAGAAGGCTGGGTGTAAGCTTTTCAGTATAGGACACAGCTGGTCAGGAGAAAGGGTTAAAATTTGGGAAAAGGGGTGTTTCTGTCACTTCAATTCATGTTCCCCAAAGTGACTTCAGCTCTTCCTTTCAAAAAAGAGAAAACTTGATGCTCAGATTTTTGTTTTGCAAATATCAGGAAAAAGACCCCGCAGGGTGTTTTGTCTACTTCAGTGATTCCACATAAGAACATCAATAAATGAGCCAGACTTGATGTGCTATGATATTTAGGGACATTTTCCTTTTCTGCCCACACCTGAAGAATGAAGGCATTTGAGTTTGCTGAGGAAAAGAAATTGGTATTTGCTGGGCAAGGACCGGAGTAGCTTGGGTTCTTGTTCTCAGGGTGTTCAGGTCTTTCAAGGTCACAGTACTTCATAGAGAATAACAGGTGAGATTTCAGCTAGAAAATTGTAAGCACACATTCACCCTGATTCTTTCTGCCCTGGTCACTCTCCTGGGATCTACACCTTTGGTGTCACCACAAGTAGTGGACACTTCCGGCTCCAGGCTCCTCCTGTACTCTCTCCTTGTTTTGTCTGCTTCTGTCCTGTCTGATCATTACATAAGTTCAGCAGATCAGAAACATCTCCCTGGTCCCTTCCCATTATATATATATATATATGACTTTATGATTCCCAGAATCCCAGTGCTATGGCAGCTCTAAATCCAGACTTGTCTTTAATTCTTTGCTTTGCTTCACAGAGCAGAATAGCTTAGGTTGCAAAATGCATCCCAGAGAGTGTCGCCCAGAGACCAAGGAGCAGGACTGGGACGAGGCAGGTTTACTGATCAGGGAGAGCTGTGCAGAGCAGGATGGCCACACTGGTAATTACAAGTGGTGGGAGCATGTATAGAATGGTGGTGGAGGTTTAGGTTAAGAGAGCTCTGCCAGGGTTTCTCCCTAATTTAGCTCTGTTGACCAATGGGGTGAGCTGGCAGATGGCCAAGGACATACTGTTGATGGGAGCAAGTTGGCTTCCCAGCCTGCCTAATTGGGAGAGATAATCCACAATATCGGTGTCTTGAGCCTGTTGCTTTTTTTCTCCTCAATATTAAAGGAGCATTTTGTTGACATGAAGTGGAAGATCACTGGCTTTTCTTGTAAATTTTCCTGTAAATGTTTCATTTCCTGTCTTCTAGGACAGTGCTATCAAACAGAACTCAGGAAACGAAAGCCCAGTGGAAAGAGCTTCCATAAGAATGAAATGAAATGAAACAGGTGAATGCAAGTTCCAGCTGTCATATGCTAAGCCAATGAGACCAGCTGTAGCATTCCATCCACTGACTGCATAGACAGAAGAAAACTGCACAGCCAGCCCTCTTCAAGCCACCCATTGCCAGAAAGTTGTGACTGTAACAGCACTTTTAGGGTAAGTGGGGGGCAATGAAGTAGTAATAAAAAGAGATGATTTTTCTTTGGAAAAGAAAATGAACCATGCCCTACAGAAACTGCAGCTTTATCTCTGGCTGTGGTGGCCTCTCTCTTAGTTGGCTGAGTCAGGAATGTTCTGGCCACAATAGAAAATGATACCTTCCAATTTCTAAAACCAAACCCTACTACTGCCTTAAACTATTCATAGGCACAGTCACTCACCCTGCGCTGACAAGAAGATATTTGGTACAAAATACCAAATATCGGCAGAACAAACTGGTCAGATTCTTTAGGTTAAGTAAAGATAATTGCAATTAAAGTAGAGGTAAATTTATCTTACTTAAAATTGCTCAGGATGTATATAAACTCACTTTACCGAGGCATAGTCTATATTTGTGAGTCATGAAATTATGACTGATTTTGGCATCTTTTCCTTTGCTTTCTATATTTTCTTCTATGAACACATATTTTTCTTTTGGAAAAGAGCTGCAAAATGGAAGAGCAAAATATTTTTATCTTTACCATTAAAAACATCAAATGACCCCAGCGGAAGTATACATGCACAGCACACATGCACACTTGAGTTTGAAGACACACACCTGCCAGAGGCAGCGTACTTCCCGTGCCTAATTTCAACCTTTTCCATGCAGGCAGGAAAGCTAAGAGCCCCACCTTCTAAGTGGCTAATGACTTTTTCTCTCATTCAACATCTTTCTAGTGATTTTATTTACCCCTTGAGTGAAGGAAAGAGGGGAAACAGAAAAAGGATGAAGTCCACAATGCTTAGGCCCAATTAAAGTGGAAAGGAGGGGCCCCCCGTATGTCCAGTTCTTCCTGAAAGCTCCCTCTGTTCTGTGCGCCTCACAGCAGACACAAGAGTGACTTATGGCCCCCAGGTTTTTAGTTTGTAATAAAGTTTTCAACAACTCTTTTTAGCTACTGTAACCTCTGCCCTGTACATGCAGTCTCTCTCTCTCTCTCTCTCTCTCTGTCTCTCTGTCTCTGTCTCTCTCTTTCTCTCTCAGACACACACACACACACACACACAAGCACCCACACTTCACTTTGTTCCTTTTTCACAGAATGCCAACTCATAAAGCTTTCATCAAGTCAACCAGGTGGAAAAATCCCTTTGTTGAAAGCTGCATTCATCCTGATCTGGAAGGGAGAAGAGCCACTGGGCGGGACAGGGTGTGGCGAGCAAGGTGGGAACAGCAGAGTTTGCCACCAGGGCAACGACTGGGAAGTGCTTTCTGTGTGGGGCTGTGGCCAGGAGCCTCACAGGGGCGTGCCCCCTTGATGACAGCTCTCCTCTCCTGCACATGCCCTGGTTGCCAACATCCACAGAAGCTGGCAAATCTGTCATTACAGGAGTCGGGGTAGAGTTCATAATAGACATGTTCAAAGAGAGAGAGCTTTGGCCTTAATGCCTGGTGATGACAAGAAAACTTAAATCAAGTCAGGCGTTCCTCCCTCGGTCACATTCCAGCCTCTTGAGAGCAGGTTTGCCTCTCTTTCCTGTCTGCCCATGATCCGCTCACCCTGCCTTTCATCTCCAGCTCCCCAGCCTCCTCCTATACTCAGGGACAAACAGCAGGAACATGGGAGCCATTTGGGAGGAAAAAGGCTTGTGACAAGAATAATGTGTTCGAGTGGGAAAGGTCTAGGGAATGAAGATGACAGGGAACACTGGAGTAAGAACCTGGAATATCTTTTATCTCCCAAAGACAAGTGTTGATTCATATAATTTTAAGATTTGGTCCAAAGAAGTTAAACACTTTGTCCATAGACACACAGCTTGTAGGTTTAAAAGCCAGCATTAAAAGCCAAATATTTTTCAACCAGACCTATAGTCATTACTAAAAATTTAGATTCTGTTTGAGCTGTCTTGTTAATGATGAAGTCTACACATCAAGGGAAGTTCTCCCTCTAATAAGGAAGAGAATAGACTAATGATGAATAGACTAATGGGGACTACTTGGGGTCAAGGTAAGACTAACAGCATCAGACATTTTCTCCTCTTGCCATTACCCACAATAGTCAGAGAGGAGAGAGTGGCTGAACAATGAAATTTGGACCAATTTGCCTTGAATCATCTCTCATACCAGAGTTTACCATGGGCAAAACTATATATAACTGTAAAGAGATCATTAACTGTCAAAATAAGAAAATTACTGAATGCTTCCTCTTGGAAATTCTACATTTCTTATCATTTAAAAAAAAACTTTTCATTTCCCTCCTCTGGTAGCTCAAAATAAAATTAACCTTAAAATTCAGCTTAGAAAATCACCAAAGATCCAAAAACCATCTCCATTTGATTTACCTCACTAAAACAGATAGATCAATTGAAGGAGGAGGCAGTTGAGTTTGGTTCTAGCTCTCGCCTATTCAATTTACTACTCAGCAAAATGTATGGAGAGCTTATTATAGCTCAATCATTTTAATAGCCATACAGGACATGGATATTCATAGCACACAGTTGTTATCCTCAAAGAACTAGTAGTACAATTATGTGATCGAAAAAGTCACATTCTTTAGGCTTAATTTGCTCATACAGAAGAAGAACTAAAGGCTAAAGGCTCCCATAGGTGTCCACTCAGCCTGGTGGCATCGCGGTATGAAAAGTAACCTGTGAGAAAATTATTTTTACCTTTTATATACTGCTTCATTTAACAGTCAATAAGCTAAATCCAAACTGCGTGGATAAATTAGGCAATTTTCTACCAAATGCTCTGAATTCCTATGAGACCACTAACAGTACGATAAAATCACCTTCTCTTCTTAAGAAGAGGTTAAATCTTTAAGGTTGGGGAAACAGACTTACAAGAAGATGTATCATTTGCAGGTTCAGTAAAGATTACATTATTTAGAATTATGTTTGTTTGCAAATAACAGAAAATCCCTGAAAAAAAGGAAATTAAACAAGTTAGTTCAGTTCTCTCTCATGGAAGAGAAATTGAAAATAGTTAAGTCCAGGTCATATCATACTTCTGAAGTCAGAATGGAATCCAATTGCATCCAACTGCGGGACGGTCTTTGTTCCTTTGGTCCAAGGCAGCTGATTTAACTCCAATCATCACATTCTTTCCAAGTACCAGGATGGACAAGGAAAGTTTAAGAAAACACGCCCAATCTACCTGCATCCCATTAGTCAAAGTAGCCATTCGTAGCTGCAAAAGCGGCCACGCAATTGAGTCTCTAGTCAGGGAATAACGTGCCTAGCTAACGTGTCTGACAAATTTCCTTTGAGAGAAGAAAGTAGCATACATATTTTCAAAGGCAATTGTCAGATTTTACCATGGTTTTTACCATCAGAAATTACTGATAAACATTCATTGACAGTTCCTTCAGATTTTCTTCCTTTGCTGAGAGCTGGCACTGTTCCTGCTCAGGAGGACCCTAGTTTCCAGACAGTGGTTCTCAGAATTTCACATGCACGTTCATCCCCTGGCCAGCTTGTAATAACAGTTTGCTGAATCAGTCCTGTGCAAGTTTCCTGTTTAGTGGGCCTGAGGTAGAGTGTGGTGATTTGCACTTGGATCAGTTTGCTGGTGATGCTGTTGCTGCCTGGGAATCACACTTGGGAATTACTGCTTCAAGGGCACAGAATGAAAGGAAAAGGAAACAAAGCAAGACATTGTGAATATCAATGATAAAATAAACAGAAATAATAGTAACACGGAGCCATGAATGAGGATGCAAACTCTGTGAGGCAGGGTGTATAATCACCTATTAAGCTTCAGAAAAAGATTTCTAGTGTTGCATTTTGTTCTGGCACACGACATAACCCAGATGCCACTGTGCAAGGGATCTGGGTGTGACTGTCACCTGATCCGCTTGACGTGCATTTTGGGAACCAACAAAGGTCACACTGTATTGCTTCAAATTGCCAAAGTCTGATTCTTCCTCACTTCGGACACTTCGTGTCCAGCCCCTCTGGAGTTGCTGGCCTCTGACCTGCCTAGATATTTGGCTCAAGTTTCCCTGGGGAAGTAGAATACTGAGGTCAAAAGAGCCAGTCAACTTTTTGTCTCCATGGACTCATGAAATCAGTAATCTGGGACCTTCTGCTTTCCTTGTCATCTCTCTGGGACCCCCTAATCACAAGTTCCACTAGTGGGGTAGGTGTTGGTAAACTGGCCACTGATCAGTAAGCAAGGAGCAAGTGGCATTCACTGGACGGGTAGAGCTTCCTCCTCCAGGGCTGGAGCGTCCTTTAATATCTGCTGCTCTCATTTACCTTCCCAAAACATAACTAGACTCACGGCTGTGCACACATGACTTTAATCATACCTTGCTTGATGCTTGCCGTTTGCATACTGAAGTTATTAAAGGACAGCTCTCCTCCAGGAAAGGAGGACCCAGAGCACCCAGAACAATCCCTCACATCTGGGCAATTGGTGAGTGACGGGGGTTGACTCTGAGCCTGGGTCTACCCGCTACACACTTGGTTGACGGGCCTGAGATTCTCTGCTGGCCTCCCCTCACGAGCTCCAGCCTTGTCTCCACCTGTGAGCACCACCAGACACAGACCACATTCACTTTCTCCACCTGTGAGCACCACCAGACACAGACCACATTCACTTTCTCTTTGCTCCTCCCCTCTTCCAAAACACTGCTCCAAACACTGCTTTGAAAGCGCGCCAGTCCCTAATGCAGGCCTTTGGCAGGGACAGGAAGAGATAAAAGGGGCAGGATATAAATGGCTAAAGATTTTCTGTCTGAGACATACAAGGTGCAGAACTCTACCAAAGGAACCCCAAAGGCAAGAGCAACGGCGAGTATTGATCTTGAGCTAACACTCAGTGAATTTGCAATGCAGTTAGCCCACGCATTTGTTCTGTGAACGTGTGCTGCAGGCACAGAGTCAGACTTGCCCAATAGCCCTAACTGCCTGGTTACACAGCGAGTGGTCACCTGACTCACAATAGTGACCCATGAAAGACTCGGTAGAAGTGAAGCACTGACAGATGTTGAGGTGAAAAACTTAGTGCTCTTACTAAACATCTTCTTTGTCCTTGTTGTCTTTATCTTGGAACTAGAAACCTAAACCTTGGCCAGAAAGTGCAAGCAAATGAGGATTTAAAAGGCCTCCAGCTCAGGTGCCAGGCTATGGAAAGTGAAACTGATCTGTTTTAAAACTCAGTCAGGCTCATGGAGATCTCTGTTCATCTGCCCTCATGGGCTGATTTTTTTTTTTTTTTCCAATCACCTTTGACTTTTCTTGCCATGGGATAAAAAGAAAAAGCAGAAAGTGTGAAGAAGGACAGAAGGAATCAGTGGCCTCTTGAGTGAGCAGGTATGCAATCCAACTAACTCTCGCTGTTCACACTGCTGCTGAAGGTGTTTAAACAGCTGGCCTGGTGATGACCTCTAAAATTGAGATTTGGAAAAAAACTTTTAAAACCAAGTAACTGTCAGACCAATAGAGACTATTTTGTAGACTCTAAACTAGTCTAGGCAGTCACAAGAGGAAGGGATTAAGCAAGGGTCATAACTGGAGAGACAAAAAGATTTTTTTCTTAGCCGGGCGTGGTGGCTCACGCCTGTAATCCCAGCACTTGGGAGGCAGAGGTGGGAGGATCGTTGTGAGTTCCAAACCAGCCTGGGCTACAAAGTGAGCTCAAGGCCAGCCTGAACTGCATAGCAAGACCTCGTCTCAAAAAAAGACAAAAAAAAAAAAAAAAGATTTTTTTCTTTTTGCTGCATAAAAAACAGTTTATTATAAACTGTCAAAAATGCATGGCAATATATTATATGCAAAATAATATACTGGCAGTAAAAATATAGTGGGAGACAGAGTCTAGGGCATATAAAAATGCTATATTTTTAATGTTCCATTGTCCAATTGTACACACACTAACAATGTAAAAGAGAGAGAGATTACTATAGAGTGTGATGTTCAAAAAGATTTCACATAGATGAGATTCTAGTAGGGTCTCATGATAGAGAAGAAGTAACTATTATTCTAGGGGAAAAAAGGCATGAGATAAGATAAGGAGAAAGGTAGAACCCTGGAGATTACTGTGTTATTAGCTGCTTAGCAAAGTAATGGGGAAAATCCTATGAGAAATTTTCAGGTAGGAAGGTGATATTAAGTGAAAATTTACAAAATCCCCTGCTGATCAAAAGCAACAAAAAAGAAGCAAAATAGAGAAAAATACTTTATTTCTGCTCAATACAGGGAATGGTCATTATTTTATATCACAAACTCTGAGAACATTGTGTCAACTAAAATTAATCAAAATTAGAATAACATTTCAAGGTTTGACAACTCTGCTGTACATCCCAAGACTTCTATACAGTATTATGGGAAGAAGAAATTCTATGTAATAATTGTTAAAAGACTCTAACCTAACTTTGTTGAGGTGAAGACAAGGTATATGAATAGATTACATATAATATGCATACACTAAAATGCTAAAATAAAACCCATTATTTTGCATAGTTCATATGCATCAAAAAAGAGAAAATATCCCACTCTGATTTCCTTTCCTTCCTGAGGTCAAATGTTTTGGCCCAATAATTGGGATAGAAATTGTATAGTCATGCCATATTTTTGCCTTTTTCCTCTACCATGACTTCATAATGTGGCACAGGCTGACCCAACCAAAAGACAAACCTTTCCTAAGGTGGAGACCACAGTCTAAGAAAGGAACATCTCTAGTGTATTTGTATCCACTACCATAGAGACACCAAACACATGCCAGGTCTTCAGATGCCCATGACTTCAACCTCTTACCTACCAACTGCCAAACTGCTCGTTTAATCCTTCTAATTCATTGCACAAGCCTTAAAATCAAATTTAAAGAAAAGATTCAAAAAACATACATATACACCCAACATAGAAAAGAGAACTTTGGGCAAATAGCAAGCTCAAAAAGATTCTGTCATTAAGAAGCAATGAACAAAAAACCAGAGGAAGCAAAAAGCAGAAGAAACACATGATGTAGGCAAAACTCTTGCAGTGAAAAATGTACACACACAAGAAGATGACTATAAACTGGATTTTACATGGTTTATCTACTAAAATAAAAAAAGAAAAATTTAGATGGCATCATGATCTTAAGCAAACTGAAAGAAAACAAAACAAAAAGAGGGAGATAGGTAGTAGACTGGGTATTATAAAGAGAAAGCCACTATAAATAATAAAACAATTCAATGTGATAATGCTAGTGCATTTAAGTCACATGAAAGACAGCAAAGTCAGAACTGATGATACAATAATGGAATCAGAAATGGTAGATAGGAATAATGGCCTTGCCAAAATAAGAGCATTCAGACTCTAGAGAAAAAAAAAAAAATCACAAAATACTCCAAAATAATGTATACATGGGCAATAGATAGAAAACAAGTGTATGGGTGACAGAACTTTAAGAAGAAAGCAAAACAAATGGACAAATGGGTCAAAAACAGTAGTAAAAGATATAACAGAAGAAAATGTTCCTAAATCAACACTTCCTGATTATAATAATTAAAATCTATAGAGTTAAACCTATAGATTAAAAAATTTACCGTAATTTATCAACAGTTCCCCCAAATTTAAAGATATACCTTAATTAATCTTGTGAAGTTCAAAAGTAAAGTAAAAATGTTATAGTCAGCCAAATGAAAGTAACTCATACAAGGAAATAATAAGGTTTACCTCAAAACAAAACATGCATCCTGAAACAAATTGGCTTGATATCTGTAGAATTTTGGAGTGATAAGGAAACATGAAACAAAGTTTTTATATCTAACCAATATGTACTGACAATAGAAATACAAATTCAAAGGATGAAACATACATCCCCAGAATAATTCACTTGAAAGTAGAACCTAAAAACTAAGAAATGAATTAAAATAAAAAGTCATGAATAAAGAATATTTGAGCAAAGGTAATGTTGAACATTTAATCTATGTATACACAGAATTGTGACCAAGTAGTTGTGCTAATTATGTTGAAGCCAAAGGGTATAAATATCTAAGTTTCCAATGGCAAGTTATGTACTATAGAAAATAACAATAGAAATCAATTTAACATAGTAATAATTTTATAAGAAAAGTTATATAAAAATATAACAGCAATATCCAGACAGTGAACTCTACATGACCTAATTTTTTCATTAGTAGAAAAAAATATTATTTTCTTTCCCAATTTTGTTATGTAATAATTTTAATCTTGGCTGCATATGTTAAGCATATCAAATATCAACAATCAGAAGAAACATCCTATAGTCTTCAAGAAGTTGACCTGACAAAGAATATAAATATCACAAAAAATACACATGCAAGTTTGGGTGAGATGT
Source organism: Cavia porcellus (assembly GCF_034190915.1). Classification (NCBI taxonomy): domain Eukaryota; kingdom Metazoa; phylum Chordata; class Mammalia; order Rodentia; family Caviidae; genus Cavia; species Cavia porcellus. The sequence continues at coordinate 43,889,694 of NW_026947512.1, forward strand.
CAATAGGGGAAATATGGTAAATAAAAATAAATAAGTAAAAAGCAAAAAAAAAAAAAAAAACCAGGAACATAATATAAAAATATAATAGCAAATATATTTTATAAGCACAAGTATAACTTGGTATTTATCTAGTTGTAGAAAAGCTACCAGTTTAGGTAACTGACAGAAAACTTTAATTTATATAAAATTTGTTTTTAAAAAAGGTATTCATGAAGACTGGAATTAAAATAGCATGCAAATATGTAGCAAAAAAGTGAAAAGTACAATAAATTCTCATACAACTAAAACAGAAGAGACCACGCTATAGTAACTGTCTTGTAAAACTGAATTCTCAACTAAAGGACAAAAGGAGATGAAGACAATCCTATTTTATGAATGAAGATTTAACATTCAATGAACTAATAACTATCCTTTACTATTTGCATCAAACAGAATAAAAATGCATAGAAGAAAAATCTGTGTAAAATCTAATGAAAATTTTACTGACACACTAAGCGTGGAAATTCTCCACAATCTTCACAAATAAATATCAGTAATTATGAATATTCTAAGTAGACTCTGCCTGTTCTGAATCATGTAATCAATAAAGTTATGATAAATAGTATATAACTAACAAATAAAAATATACCTACTTTTTACATGCAAAGCTACATTTTAAAAACTGATTATAAAAGACATGAAAAAATTAATAAATTTCAAAAGTAACTTTGACCTATTTTATCACAGTACAACAAAAGGAGAAATAAATGACAGAAATACAAATAATTGACAAACTGAAATATCTGAAATGCTAAAACCTCAGGTCAACAAAAATATCCAAAGTATAACTGAAACATGAAATAACAATAAAGTAAGCCCTCACAGTCAAACTTACTGAATACACAGGAATTTACACTCAGAGGAAGATTCATAGCCTTGAACATTGTTACCATACAAGAACTAGTACAAACAACATTTACTTCAGAAACAAGTAGGCACATCTAAGGAAACCATATAAAATGGATTCACACATATAAAAACAAACCACATGGATTTGGGTTTATGAATCCAAGCAGTAAAACAGACAAATTCTAGCTATCAATAAATTTGTAAAATGCAAATACACAATACAGGCAAAAACAAAGTGGATATTCACAGATTTAATAAAATTTGGATACCTTTAACAGTGTAAACATGTATTTTGTTTTTGTGTGTCAGTTAAAAATCCATTTAGCTTATATTTTTTAAAACTATATAACAAAAAATAAAAAAAATTCCTTACTAGTAAAATTGAAAAATGGGTAAAAATATTTTATAAGAAGAAATAAATTACTTTACAAAAATTTACTCAACAGAAGTAAGAATATTTAAATTATTTAATAACCACTGGAAAAAATCAAGAATACAGCAAAAACAAAAATAATTCTCTCCTCTAACAATGACAAAACTCTGATGATCCAATCATGATTCATATGGGCTCAGTGGTTTTTGAATTAAATACCTAAATTGAGAAAAATAAAGATTCTTCCCAATTGTTAAGGCTGTAGCCGTGGGATTAGCCTGCACTCATGCCTGCCAAATCAGAAATATTAACTTGTAAAACCTCTGTTTTTCTAGGCAGGATGGGGAGCCAAAAGAAGGCGGACAGTTAAATAAAACATCAGTTCACACCTGTTAAAAGCGGTGGAAGTGGGTTCTGTGCCCAGCTGGCTGGAAGAATCCAGCGGCAGGCTGACTTTCGGGGGATCATTTCTCCACCTTCCTGCATTAATTTAGTTTCTCTGGCAGACTTGCACTTTCTGGGCTTGGAAGAAATCTGCTTAACAACCACCACCTTGATGGAGACCTCAACCAAGCTGGTTCGTCTACCACTTGGGTTGTTGTGCTTTTGACAGCCACAAGCATAGCAGCATTGCCTCTAATAAAGGTCTTGGAGAAAGAGTCCAGCAGGGAAGGAGGAGCCCTGCATTGGGCTGGGCCAGGCCACGTGACACTGGTACAAGAGGCCTCACCCGCACTGAATGAAGCCTATACACAGACGCCTGACAGCTGGAGACTGTCTTTGTAAATGACTCCATGGTAAGTGCAAATGGTAGATGCATGACTAAGGCCTAACCCGCTACCTAGCTTTACAGCAGCCAGGTACCCCATTCCTAGTTAGCCTCTAGGGCTCCCCATGCATAGCCACCCTTTTCCTGTACAGTACATATAAACTTCATGCCATTTCATTGTTTTCCAAATAGGTTTGACCTCATATCAGCCTGCAGAGTGGCCCACAAGGCCTCCATTCAAGCAGACAGTGCTTGCTCAGCATGCATATATTAATTTCCTATCATGGCTGTTAACAGCACACACTTTTTAAACTTACAGTTTAGCATCCGAAATAATTTATAGGGCTAAAACCAAGGTGTTGGCAGGTCTGTGTTTCACCTGGAGAGTCTTCAGGTAAACCCATTCCTTGCAGTGCCCAGCTTCTAGAAGCCACCTGTGTGCCCAGAGTCCTAGGTGCCATTAGAGTACTTCACTAACCTCTGCTGCCACTGCCACCATTTCCTTCGATATTGACACCTTTGCTCCCCTCCTGGAAGGATCCTGGGACTGAACTGGTTCTACCTAAGGAGTATAGAATGATCTCCCCTTTTTCAGACCTTTAATTTAATCACACCTGCAAAACTCCTTTTGTGATATCTGGTAAGGGATCCTCAGGTAACAAGCATCAAGGTCCAAACACCACTGGGTTTGGGAGAGGACAGATGCATTTCTGTCTACTGCAGCATCCTCCCTGGATAGCATCTGGTACCAGCTTTCCAAAGGCACATGCCCTAGGAGGTACAGTCCCATCAGGGAAGAGCTGCCGCAAAGCCATGTGTGCTTAGGATACAGTGAAACGCAAGCAGTCAAAGGCCACGAGGAAAGCTTGTTTGGAAAAGGTCTACTGAGCCACTGTGTAGGAGATTAAGGGGTTAACCTGGACGTATGAGGAAGATGTTTGCTTCCCTGGTTCCTGGTTCCAAGGAAGCTCTAAAGGCCATGTCAGTGAAGGATAGGCAGGAGCAGCACTGTCACAACACTTGTTGTAGAGGCTTCTCTGAACATGCAGATACCAAGTAAATGTTGCTGCAGGGTGCAAGAAGTCAGAGTTTAGCTTTGAAATTTCCTCTAAATTCCCATCCAACCCTTCCTCACTGCACATAGATAGCTGTCTCTGTCTTTCAGGATGCACTGGAGATCCTTGGGTCGTGATTATGCCCACAGTCTCTCCTCCTGTTGGGAGAAGCCCCCATCAATTCTTCCTTTCAACCACGAGTGGGTGTGCCCCTATTTCCCACGTGGAATTTCAGAATTCCCTTCTCGCTGAAGCAGTGCTCATAAGGAATGTAAAGTAGGTAGGTTCGTGGATTCTTGGTTAGAAAGGAGCTTGAAAAGGTGTTCTTCCCTTGCGGTCCTGTTGTTTTTGATTAATTGTCATTTTTATTTTAACTCAAAGCCATCTGAACTCTGCTATTCTTTCAAAAAAGATTTATGGAGCCAGCCACAAAAGTCTGCCAGGACATGGCCAGGAGAAATGTGACGGACAAAGGGCAAGGCACACCTAAACTCCCGCCTGCTACCGAGCACATGGCCCATGCTGCTGGGCCAGATACTATGGACAAGCGAGGAAAAACCAATCCTGGTCTCTTCCGGCACTGAGTTTCTAGTCCAGCTCAAGAAACAAGTATTAAGCAATCACATATATAATCACCTCATACTTTACTGAGTACTATATAGTGAGGATGAGGACTGGGTAGGAGGCGGGGTCTATATGGGGTGTCAGGAGTGTCAAGTGAATGTCAAATGGGATTTGGCCAAAAACCCACAAGGACAGAGGGGAGGACTCCGAGGCAGTTTGCATGGAGGTCATAGCGCCAGAAAGAACGAGGGCATTTGAAGATCTGAGCAAGGGCCAAGGTGACCCCAGAAACACATCAGTACTCCCCTCATACTGGGGGTTCATTCATGCTCTTCATCCCCACGTGAAAACCCTGGAATTTAAAAGACTGATTGGATAACTGTGTAACTGCTCATTTTCTATAATCTGTTTTCCAAGACATAAGCTTCAAAATGCCAGGTACTTGCCATCTGAGGTAAAAGTCTCTTCTCCTTTCCTTCTCTTTTCTTTTTCTTTTCCTTTCACAGGGAAGACAGAAAGCCACCATCGTAACCCTACTCCAGGGTCGCAGCCCACACACCAGGAAACCACAGGCACAGCCTCCTCTTAGATGGGGACCTGCACTGCTCCGCCCCTGGACATTCCCTGTGGGGCTCTAATAGCTGAAGATGCGGAAATAAAATGTGCACGATCCAGACACAGTGTAGGTGGGGAAACCTGGCTGGGCAGAGTAGCCAGGTCCACAGTAGGTACGGCCCCTAGAGAAGAAATGAAAGCTAAAAGAAACCATGGTGACTGTATGTAAGTTGCTTTGTATCATTCTGAGGTCACTAACCCAAGTGACACATGTGGATATTTTGACCCTTGTTTTGCAAACTGAAGAGCCTAACATAGATGTGAATGTTCAAACCCATAGTAATGATGATTTTGAATCTATGCCTGTTTCCAAAATTCTTGCTCCTTTCTTACATATTGTGTCACATCCATGCTGTTAGCAAGCCCAACTCAGCCTCACTTCTGCCCCCTGGAAGTCCTCCTACACAGGAGGATTCTCTGCGGGTGAGGACGGTGTATTGTGATAGATGCTTCTGGATTTGTGCCATTTCAGGCATCTGGGAGAATTGTCCCAGCTAAGGTGAGGTCTGACCAGTACACAGCCAGCGAGTCCTCTAACTGCTTAAAGGCAAGCAATGGCAGTTCTCAGGCAGAAGATCAAGGTTCCTGGCTGGGCATCCAAGCTCTGTGTGTGTTAGGAATCAGTATCCAGTAGGCAAGGAAGCATAGCCAATGCTTAGGGGAACTTTAGGACAGGAGGTCCCCCGGGATGACCTGTGCTTTACCTGCGGATGCTGTCAGGCTTCACTCCAGCGGAGGAAGAGCTCCAGGACACCACCCCCCCTGAGAAACAGATTCATTCTGCTCAGCAGCTGGGCAGGGCTAGAAAGACAATGAATTTAGCTGGGATCAAAGTCTGGGTTTGGAATCAGCCATGTCCCTTTTGCTTCCTTCTGAATGGGGTTCTATTTTTCCAGTCCAACTATAGCTAACTAGAATTGTCAGGGATATTTTTTAGCAAGAGAAAGAAGACATGCAGGTGCTAAAGGACAGGTACCAGAGAAGGGGGCCAAGTCAAAGAAACATTCAGCTAGCTGGGTGGGTGGCACTGCGGAAACATCTGAACAGCTCTCCAGTCTCTCCATGCAGGCCGTTTCTCCCTCTCTTCGTCCTTTAAAGTGGAAGCATGGGGTCCACCCTGGTGAGCTCCAGAGCTTCCTCTGTGATGATGGACATGGTTCACATCTGCACTCTCAAACATGGCCACTGCATGTAGCTGAGGACACTCGAAGAGTAGCTGGTGTGGCTGGGATATGAATTTTGCTCTTTATTTCATTTTCATTAATTTAAATGTAAATGCAAATGGCCACCTAGGGCCTGTGGCCACCGTATGACTCAGCACAGGTTTAGATACACACACTGTGTGAGGACAGCCACCCTGCATTCCTCAGTACTGTGTCCCCAGTGCTATCGCAGGGCCTATAGCCTGCTTTGTGCTCAGTACAATTCCTTGCTTGATGGCATAAAGGAAAGATGGAAACATTTTATTGAAACGATGTTAACCATACTAAAATGGAAAACAAAGAATTCTGTAAATCTTACCATTTGTACAAATGTGGGTAAATATAGTTTAAAATGATAGTCAGATAACAAATGCTAACATGTATGAAATGTTCAGTATGTGAAAATATTTATGATAATCAGTTTGCTCATTATGATAAACTCATTTTGCAACAGAGGAAACAGAGATCGAGCATAAGTCACTAAGTTTAAATTAAAGGTTGTGATTATTGTTGGGTAGAAAAATCAATTAAGCTGGTCCCAACTAATTTACACATAACATGTACATGCATGCACACATACATCCACATATATGTTCAATGTTGTGTACGTGTGTGTTTGCATATACATAAATGTTTGAGAGCTATTAGATTAAGTAACTTAGTTTTGGGTATTCACCTAGTTATTAATAAGTTGGGACCTGTAATCAGACTATCTGGTTTCAGTCCTTATGCCTTCACTGGCATGCTCTACAATAGCCCGTGGGTTTGTAAGAAAGCCACTTAAATTTTAAAAAACTGAGCAGCACATAAATCTCAAGAAACTCACCCAGACCTAAGGCATGGGATGTGCATGTGGACAGACACACGCTTACTTTGAGTAATGTGTAATATCTTTTAAATTTAGTCTATTGTCTCTGGTAATGGCCCAAGGAAAATTGATACTATTTTAAACATCTTTAAATCAACCTGAAGGATTCTACTTTGGCAGGGATTTCTAGGGCTCACCGATGTGTATTATGCTACATCTCGCATTTGTTTTAAAGTTAGGTGGGTGCGTGTATTGCGTTCTGGCCCTTGAGATGTGAGCAAAAGTGTTGTGCATGGTTTCTAAGATCAACGTCTGACATTTCTGGCCTGTTCCTTGAAGGCGCTCCCCCTTTAGGTCCTCAACACACAGGATAGAATGACCTCTGAAGCATAAAGGGGTGGCAGAGTCACCAGATGGAAGGCGCCTCAGCCCTGAAAGGCCCTGTGGAGCACAGCCCACTTTTCCAGTTGTTATTTCTTTCTTTCTTTCTTTCTTTTGGTCATATTATACCTTGGTTTGTTATTTGTTCCAGTACTTATCACACGTTGACTAATCCCTTTCAATGGTTAGATATTCACACACAAAACACACATACGCATACACTCCTGGGATGAATCTCTCAACTCTCATCCATCTCCACTGCCTTAGAATAAATGGGGCTGGAAGTGCCACCACTAGTTCCTGGGGTCAGGTGTGGGCAACAAGTCTGTATCTGACACTTAGTCCTCATTATCGGGGCCACCAGAGAAGGATCGTACGTCGTCAGTCATTTTAATAAACATGACTTTCAACTTGTACAGTGATTTGCAATTTGAAAAGTGATTTTTCTGATGCATTATTTCATTTGGCTAATTGAATAGAAGCAAGTGCCCTATTCTGCCAGTGAGGAAGCTGAGGTTTTAGTATAATAAGCCATACCAGAGATCTCACATACGTATTAAGAGCACAGATATGATTCACACGTTCAGGCCTGCAAATTCTAAACCCAGTGACTCACTAAGGGGAAGGGAAGGGAGCGCACATCCTGGAGCTGGGTTTGAGATCTGAAAGCAAGCTCAGGCTCCTGTCTACCCATAAGAAGGAAGCCATTGATGAATATGATCTTCTACGCTTTCCAAAGTATTTTCACAAGTGTCATTTCACTAGGTCCTCACTGTAATCCCATGGGGGCACTCAGGACTGAAACATTTTAAGTGGAATCAGAAGTCCAGAAAGATTTTCCCTAGATACACAACTTAGGGAGAAAATTAAGAATAGAACCTCTTCCTCCCAGTGCCAAGATTTGAATTGTCACAGCTGGATCATGTTTCTGGGCTGTCTCTGATTCCAGAGGACATTTCTCCTGAAATAATCATTCCTCAGTAGTCAAATTTTGTTTTCTGGGACTCAATAACTTTGTATAAGCTACACATTTTTCTTCATTTATTTTTAATGCATTTTAACTCAGAGGACATCAATAATTTTAAAGAAAATGGAAATGGCCCCTAAGCCACTGGTTTTTCTGTCTTTAATCTTTCTGATGTTTACCATCACAGAGGAAGGAGCATCCCATCGAGTGCTGGGGCACCTGATGGTGACTAGATGGCTGCGCTGTGTGAGTGGCCATGGCTCTACTAAGGCAAATGGTGGGAAGAGGAGCACAGCACACCACAGAGCCTTAGAGAAAAAGCCTCAGGCTCCGATTTCCATACTGGAGTCTAACAGCTACCTGAAAAGAAAGGGGGAGCCAAAGGGGGAGGGGAGGGAGGAGAGAAGAAGAAACCCAACAGCTAAGAAAGTAAGGATGGTCACCACGGCTGGGCACAAGCGTGGTTTACTTCTCCCAGGATCACAGAGGCCTGACAGTAATTTTGGGAACAGAAATTTACAGGTAATTTTGATGGCTCAGGCCAAGAAGCAGTGTGAGTGCTGCACTAGGACTGACAGCAGGCGTGGATGAAGAAGCACAAGAAGGCCTGGTGGCTGAGCGGTGGCCCTGGCCAGCTCTAACCCCCACACCTCTGAAGGCAGCCGCCTTCACGGTGACTTCAGACCTCCAGAACTGTGCAAAAATAAATTTCTGTGTGAGCCACCAGGGTTGCTATGATTTGTATAACAGCTCTAGGAAACTAACATAGAGGGATTATATTCACACTTCGAGTTAAGAATTAAACATCTGTAAAATAGTAAACCCCGTAAAATCTAATTTTTGCCTATATCCAGGTCATAGAGGTAGTAAAGGCATCCAATATGAAAGGCCACAAAGACCTCAGGCTGTGGCCAGCTGGCCCCGAGGATAATTCCAAGATAACTTTGCTTGTGAAACTGAAATGGCAAGCGAAATAATTCTAAGCTATTCTTATGGCTTAGCTCTAAAATGTCCCTCAAAGTTTTGGGGTCAGAGGAAGGGTTTAGGGGAGGCGGCTGGATCATGGATGTGTGGTCTGGGGTGCTGCACCTGGGCTCCTCAGCCTTCCTTCTCTGTCACGTTGCATCATCTATTTTCTGGCCACGATAACGAAGGAGCTCTTCCCTGCCATGTCTTCCCATTATGCCGTTCCTGCCTTAAAGCACACCAACCATGTACTGAATTCCCAGCAACATAAGTTTAATTAAACCTCTCCTTTTCAGTTGTAGGTGCAATTGAGTTTATTGTAAAAAAAGAGCTTCACTGTGCTTCGCTGTTGCACTTTTCTTTCCATTGATATAACTTTGACTTTGTTATATTGAAAGAACAATTACCTGTAAACCATGTACACCCTTTGGGTTACTTTTTGAATTTCTATTCTACTAACCTGACTTCCCTAAATTTCTGGACTTCTCCCAGGGCTGCAGAATGCTGTATTAAGAACTGTGGATATGTTTTTCGGGAAAAGGTGCAGTGTATGTGTGTCTATGCATGTGTTGCTGGAAGGCTACTACAGAGAAGATAATTATGTTACTTTCATAACTTACAAAGCCCAGGTTGTTTCTTACAAGTCTGTTAGCTGTTCAATTATAAAAGTAACTGTATGAGTCAGTTTTCTGGACCCTGGAATACAATAATTGGCAACGGTGACAGAGACAGGGGATGAGGAGCCCAGGTACAGCACCCCAGACCATACATCCATGATCCAGCCACCTCCCCTAAACCCTGTAAAGAATCCCTCTGTGTTCTTTGTCATGTCCCAACACCTCTCTGGCCAGGGTACAGAGTTCTTATTTTCCCTCTTTGAGAAAGAAAACTGGATTCATAACAGAGACAAAAAAAAAATCGACACTTCGCATGTTTGGATGTAATGATTGCTGAAGGAAGGGTAGTGTTTCAGGAAAAAAAAAATATTATGGGCAGAAAGGACCGTGGAGTGGGCAGAGTTTGAGAGACAGAGGACATGGTCTCCTTGGGGAAAGAGAGAACATCCACATGGAGCACCCTTGGGAGCTCAGGGTGTGACCATGGAAAGCAAGGAGAGTCTGCACCCCGAAGGTAACACGATTCATCAAGGCCTTTCTCGGCCCTTTTCCAGGCCACCTCTGTCCCACCAGCGCCTACTTCCTCAGAATGAAAATGGCTTAGGCCTTCGTGGGTGAGAGGCTATTCTGCTTGCAGAAGGGGTGGCCAGTGTGATATCTGCAACAGCAGTGGAGGTGTTAAACCCCTCTGCAGGCTATGGAGTGAGGAGTGAGGTAAGGAAAACAGGAGAGAATCCAGAGAGAGAGACTGTTCTCCTCAGAAAATGACATAAAAAATAGTTACACCAACTATACACATATGTAAGTCTTCACTATACCCTGTTCCATCAACCATTCCCTTTGGAAAAGGAACAAGCGTTATTTTTTAAAAAATAGGATTGGACTCCAAATTTAGCTGCGTATCTGAATAATTTACTTAATCTGTGTTCCATTTCTATTGTCCACCAGGAGATCCAATGAGTAATACGTAAGTTTCAAAACTAAATGAAGGAATGTGATTAATTCAGTTATAAGGCTCTCAGTCAATCAAAACTCCCTTTGAAAGCAACCACATCTTGCAGAGCCCAGCTGATGTCTGAGAAGAGATGGAACTCAGAACTGACCCTGCTCTCTTTAATCAATAGCAGTTACTTTGCTCACATCTCTTCTCCAGATGAATGCCTCCATCTAAATGGCCACCTTCTGGTAGACTTCATGGAACAGGTATTTCTTACCACAAGAGAAGAAATCTGACATTCAGAGATAGACTTCCATCCTTCCTCGTAATATCTTCATGAGCACTTTTGCAGAAATCCTCTTGATCCGTGATGGCCTTTTGCTGTTTTTATCACTAGCTGGCACAGCACTCTCAAACCCTCCTGCTAAGTTCTGACAATTAGCAAAGCAACAGTAGTAAAGTGGGGTCACTTGGAGCCAGAGCTGGCCATTTAGCCATTCTCTCTGCCCCTCAGTGTAACTTTCTTGCTGCCAAAGGAGCGGCCAGAGCCAACTGGTCACCTCAGGCCTCAGACTTCAGTGCAGACAGGAAGATGCAAGATCTCTACTCTCTGCTGACTGGCCTTTTCCATTTTATTAGGTCAGTGAAAAGCAGCACCAGCAAAAAAAAAAATTTCCCTTTAATTTTAATACTGTCAATTGTAATAAACTCAACTAAGTTGCACTGGCAGACTCAGACTACTTAGTATTTGTTCAGGGAAATTAAGTTGTACACCTCACACACTGAATTAACTGGATATCTGGTTTTTGAATTTGACCACAGCTTCTCACTGCGCTAATGACTTCTGCTGGCTGTTACAGATCCGGGTCCCATGCTGAGACTGACTATTTGATTCATCTAACACTGGCAACTCATCTAATCCAATGTATAAGCAAAAGGGCAATTGCAACTTCTAAGACATTAGAAACAGTCGGTGTCATCTGGCAACATACCTGTGGCACCCTCACTGATTACTTCCCAACACTACGTGGAGGATCGATTTGAATGAGCTTACCATTCAGACTCACATGTTTCTTAAGCAGTTGAGATAAATGAAACTCTATCATATGGGGGCCGAGTACTGAGTGACCCTAGGCAGCTGAGTAACAGGCAGAAGCATCCGCACTCTGCAAAGAAAGGAATGTTTTTGTTTCTGGGAATCTACTGGTCTCTTCCCAGGCACTCCCTTGTACTTCTGGGTTGACACTCTTATTGGACAGAAAGTCAGTGGTTGGATACCTGAGCATGCCTGGGTCAGAAGGGCACAATCCTTGCCCTCAATGCCATTTCCAGGTAGAGAGAACAAGGAAGTTCAGAACTCAAACCACAAAGCCACAGGCTTGCAGAAATACCTTTGAGCTGAGAAAGAACAGTGAGAACACGTTGGCTGGTAGAACTTCACAGTTCTCCGAAATGAACTTCTGACCTGTGGTTTTAGGTTGGAGACTGTCACCTAAGGCGGAGATGTTGGCAAACTCCTTAAACCACCTTACAGCTGAGGGTTAGGCCCCTACCTGTCTCTCTTTGCTTCCCCCTCACCATTCCCAGTGCTGTTGCAAAGCTCAGCCTCTCCACACTCAGCATGCTGAGAGCTTTGAGTAGCTCTTCTCCTGGCCAGAGCAGAGAGAGCATTCTTCCCCCAGAATTCTTCCTTTGAAACTCAAAAACCCTGCTTACCCTGTCTCCTGCTACTTCCCTGGTGTGTTGCATGATTCACGTCATGTACTTAGTAGATATCAATACCAAGTAGTAACAGGGACGCCACAGGTCTACAAGTGTGTACATGGTTGAAGTCAATAGTGAGAATTAGGGAGGAAAGGAGAGAAACTCAATTCAAACTATAGATGGTTTTATTTCCTGAACACAGGCTATCTCTCCCTTATCCCAGGAACTTGAAAATTTGAAACACAAAAGTCAAGAAATATGCTCTTACTTTTTAACTATCCCTAAAATAGGAGAGTTCAGTCAACATGCCTCCAACCCCTTTAACTTCCTAAATTCGGAAGTGTAACCTTCTCATCTGCCCTCTTCAGTGTTCCCTGTGACACCTCACTGCAGCCCTCCCTCTACAGCTGGGCTATTTCCTCTATCCAGTTAGCTTGACTTGCTCATTAGACCCAGCTCCTGGGTCTCGGATCTAGGCTCTATTCTTTGGCTTGGGCTGAACATGCAAGATTTCCCCTTCATCAGGCTAATGAAGTAAGAGTCTTATGTCATCATTAGCTCTGGTGTTAATCCAAGCAGAACTAATATTGGTGTTGTTCCAAATGGAATTAACCAAACCCTGCCCCCAACAAGCCAGATGTTAGTCAAGCATTTCTTACGGATGTTAATGAACAATTCCCTTGGGTTCTACAAACAGCTGAGTCCACCAAATGAACTCCAGAGACCCAGAAGCAAACTGCCTGCCTAATTGAGATTTGTCCTAGTGTTCCCAGGTAGATGGATCCTGGCCCACTGAGGAACTGGCCACTTACTGCCTTGCTCCTTCTTCATGCCTTTGGTGGAAAAATTCAGTAGAGACATATGCAGCTATGCTGAAGTATAAGTAGAATTTATTAAAAGGAGATGCAGAGAGAATTACACCTTCAAGAGAGAAGCAGCATCACAGATACCCTTTTTATGCACACAAAGGTCACTCCTAGAGTCTGGGGAACCATGATGATGATCACTGTTTTATCTATGAAATGTATATTCTTACTGGCATTTCTCTGAGGAGTTACTTTGGAATCTCCATCTCTTGGAACTGTCTTCCTTGTTATTTTCAGGTGGTCAGTGGTCCCTCAAGAAACTTAATCATATAAAAACTAAATCAGTTCTTATCCCAAGGAGGAAGGGTTTTTAAAGACCATTTCGCTTTCTGATACCATTGGGCATGAGCCATAGCACCCAAGAATGCTGCGTGTCTTGTTTTGGAAATAGCTGGCTAGGGGGCCAGATATCAGAAAGAACGTGCACAGTGTGTAACCTTAAAACGTCATTGTATTCTGTGGCATTGCTTTGGGTCTGAGATTAACAAATGATTATAAATGTATTTTACAAGGAAGTATTTATTTGTTCACTTACCTATATTTGGCAATGGGTGCTATGTTGGGCACCTACCTACTTTGCTCCTCAGACCTCCTAATGTCTAACTATCTGCCTAATAGTTAGGCAGATAGACTTGGACTTGGGAGCTGAAAGCAGGAAAGTGTTCTTTCTCTGAATAAATAACGAAGGACTCTGCCACTGCTGCCTACCCAGAGAACTGGGCACATGGGGCAGTAGCAGGCCTAAGGGGCTTCCTAGGCCTTCTCTTTTTCTTTCCCAATAACTGGAGTTGTATGTTGTACTCATTTCTTCCAGCGGACTATGGCTACCAAGACCGTGTCTTTCTGGGTCTGTATCTGGCACCAGGCTGAGAAACATCTAACTGTTGTCTGGTTATAAATTATGCTAGAGTGTCTTCTTGAGATGGTTTTCCTTGCCTTGCACTCTCAAATGACTTTTCCCTCAATTTCTATCAAGAAAAATGCAACAGAATTTCTATTGGCACTTGATCACTGTTCTCATAGGAACATGATAAGAATTGAAATCATTTATAGTGAGTGCCAGATACTGTCCTAAGAAATATGCATAATGTTTTTCAACAACTCATAAAAATAGATTTAAATGAATGATCAAGAGTTGGGGACAGGGTTAGGAGTTTGAATCACATGCTTGACCTCATCACAGGACCAGTCCAAAGGAGATGCAGAATGGGAACACAGGCCAGACAGGGCACACCTGTTCATTTTGCCATCAGTCAGACCACTTGTTCAGCAGGAAGCTACCCACCTACACTACCACATAGATGTCAGTCATACTTGCTTGCAAAGCCAATAATTACCCATCACAGAAGAATTTATAAAGGAGAAATTTAAAATATTATAAGGAAAATAGAGTAGGAAGGACAAAGATGATATATGGAAGCCTTTAAGAGTATTTTCAGGTTTGCTAAAATAATGAAAATGATTCACTAAAGAGACCATCAAAAGACAATTTACAGATGTTTAATTATTACTATTGGCTGCTCTACAGTTGAATTCCATTTACTGGACATCTCACACTATGCTAGAATGTCTTCAGGCTCTCCCCTCCCTATCCGTTGAAGTGAATTGCATATAAATGTCTTTTAATTAATGTCTTTTAATATAGATACCAAAAGGATATCCTCCCGTGAGGCTGCTCATCCAGAAGTTTGCATCTTGTCTAGGATGACTCAGCACAATGGGCTCCCTCCTCCTGGATTCCTCCCTTCTCTGGAGTCCTACCAAGATCTGAAGCAAACTTGGACTCCTGCTGTGGAAAAATAGGTTCGAGCAGCTCCTCACCCTTGATAATGCCACACAAGTGCACAGCAGAACGCAGTGACCCAACTCTACCCTTTCTCTTACTTAAGTCTTTACTCCCACTATGCAATAAGCACACAAATGTACCCCAAAACCAAGTTGAGTTTGTCTTCACTTCCTTTCTTCTTTTCAAGCAGCACTACAAAAACTACATCCCTTCCACTTCTGTTCTTCTGTATGCCTTTACTCTCTTTCCAGCCAATAATGTTATAATTATTCTACTTTAGAGTGACTAAAATTTTCAGTACAATCCAACTAAAATACTCTTGTCAAAGGCAAAGTATAGAGAAATAATGCATTTATACTAGGCTTTTTTTTAATAGAACTTTGTAGTTGAAGAAAGTAATTACAGCAAGATTGTTTCCCTAGGTCAAGGTCCTCTTCATTTGTGCAAAGATTTTTGCCAAGTGCTAGACTGTGACAATAGACTCTTTTTTACACAGCCCTACGATCCAGGTACCATGCTAAGCTGAATGCTTTTGATGCAGGATCTATATTTTAATGACCCTCTAAAGAGATTACGATCATCTCCACGTTGTTAATGAAGAATTATCATTGCAGTTAAGTTTTCTTCACTTTGTTTATAAATCTTCTGTTCATGCCATGCCCAGAATCATGAGCCTCAGCTTCTGGAAAGCTTCTGTCCCAGAGAAGCAAGACTTTGAAGCCACCATAGTGTCATCAAGGACCATGCTCACAATCTCTCACTGTGTCTGCCTTCTCTGATAAAGAAAATAACTATTTCTAGAGCTTCCATTATGTCTTGGTTTTTCACACTTATGACCAGTTTATGCTCTTTTCTCAGCTCTTTCTATCCTTGACCTGCTATCTTCTTGAGACACAGTCCAAAATGCTGTGCTACACTTTATGAAGATAAATGAAAAGTCAAGATTTTCTTTGAAAGGAACAGTTTCTTAGGTAGGCATACGGAACTAAAGATACTGCTGCAACCTCTAGCAGGAAATTGTGTCTCTGTTAAATTCATGGGTCCTTGGGGCTGGGGATTTAGCTCAGCGGTATAAGCGCCTGCCTTGCAAGCAGGCCGTCATGAGTTTGATCCCTGGTACCAATAAAAAGGAAAAAGACAAAAAAGAAATTCACGAGTCCTTTAAGTTTGAGGGGATTTTTGGCATCTATACGTGGCAGCATTCTCAAGATACAATTTACATATGTCATCACATTTAATTTTCATAACTCAAAGGTGTAGCTATGCCTTATTCTTACTTTATTGGATACATCATTGGAAACCTGAAACTTGAAAGGCTGAACAATACAGAGCTGGCATCAGAACCAGTACTGTGTGACAGTGAAGCCAACACACAGGGTATTTGAGGAATTCTAACAACAAACAATTTCCCCTCCCTAGTGAGTTATTTGTTTGTTGGTCCACCCAGCTTGGTAGTTGACGTCAACTTCTTGGCTGTTCACCTGTTGGTCTAATTAATCTGGGAAACCAGAATTTGGTGTCTGTTCATTCCAGTAAGGAGCATGAGCCTCCATCCTAAATGAGCAGGCTTGCTAGAATGGTAGAGTTATTCATGCTGGCCCATAATCCTGATCTAAACTTTGTCTTTAAAACTAAATCTAATCCCAACTTGAACTAGTCTGCCTTACAGAATGGTTTTCCTTCTCCTCTTCTGTCTGCATATTCCTGAGTATTATCAGCTACCCATTTACCTCCTGTAACCTCCAGAGTCAAAGCTTTGAACTCAAAATACATGGGTGGATTCTGTCCAAAACACACCTGATGAGTGGAACCCGCCCCCTTCACCTCGTTCCGGAAAGGGAGGCAGAGCCATGCAGAGGAAGGGGGACTGGTGACTGGATTCGAAAGTGATGCTGACATCTTATGAGCTATGGGCTCAGGCCTCCCCAAGACTCATGAAGAAGAGGCTGGGATCTGCTAGAGAATGCTGTCAGCATTGCAGCAGCCCTGCATGTGGGACCTTCAGGGACAAGTTACAAAGGCACCAGCATGGCAAGGTTAGAAGAGGAGAATGAAGCAAGGACTAGAAGTTTCCAATACTATTAATTTAAGCAAATAGTACATTATGGCTGGTGGAATTTATGAAGTTATAAGTGGGAGTTTTAAATATACGCTACTGTAAGTCTTAGTAGAGACTTTCTTCCTCTCCCTGGTCTGCCCCACTGTAGGGTAGAAGGGAATAAAACAGTGCTATAGAATGGCTTGTCACCTCTCCATGTCTTCCTCTGCTCTTCTCAACTCTCTACTCCTACCCCAGGCACCTTCCTTGGCTGGCCACACTGGTTACTCAGTCTGATTGGATAAATCACTAGGTATCCATACTTGATATGTGCTGAGCAGCAGTACTATCAAATATATTTACATACTTCCAATTTCAGCCAAGGATTTAGCTCAGTGGCCTAAACACATGCCTGGCAAGCAAAAGGTCATGATTTCGAACCCTGGTACAAAAAAAAAATCCAATTTCAGACAAGACTCTAGTCACTAAAACAACCATTTGAAATTTCTCCACATGTCTGTGTGAAAATATATTGCCAGATACTCCAATATATTTTCTGATTGTCTTTCCTAACCAAAAAGCCTAAGAACTCACCTGTGCAATATGATGAACACATGCAGAATTTAACTGGAAAGCCCAGAGATCCGTAGCCTATTCATGCCTGTGAGAACCACAACCAGCTTCACCCTGGAACACCTACCCACAATGCTGTGACCACTGTCCACTCCTGGCCGGCAGACCAGTGTACTCCAGTGCCCTCAGCTCTACTCCCTGTCTTTTCAGACTGCCAGCTCACCAGCCTTCTCTGATCTCTGCCCTCCTTTTCCTCCAAATTAAATTTCAACTTTTTGTAAATCTCTGTGAAAATGACAAGCCACTGCCAGAGCTGTCTCTTAATACACAAAAGCATAAATAATGCCATCCATCAGGACTGTCACTCAGAAAGATAGATTGCTACTTGTCCAGACCCCTGAATGACACCAAAGCCCAAGTTAGCAAGTGTCTGTTTTGTTTCCTTTAGCCTCTCTCTCTCTCTCTCTCTCTCTCTCTCTGTGTGTCTCTCTCTCTCTGTGTGTCTCTGTCTCTATCTCTGTCTCTGTCTCTGTCTCTCTCTCTCTCTCTCTCTTTCTCTCTCTCTCTCGGTCTCCCTCTCTCTCATGCTCGCTCACTCTCTCTCTCTTTTTTATTTGCTGGACTGCTTGATTCTGATTAATGGTCCTGTCAGGGTGGGATTCTACTTGCTTGGATAATGAGTCAGGAATGTATTCGCTGTCACAGGCACAGCAGATGTCAGGGGCAGAAGGGCTCAGGGATGCCAGAAACAATATACAGTTTCTTCCTAGTCCCCTGACAGGCCAATATGCTGCACAAGGTCTAATTTATGTAGACAAAATACAGGCGGGGCTGCGGCAACTGGAGAACTGCCCCAGAAAGCCCCCGCTACAAAGCAGCAGCCAAGCAGGCCTGTGGGCTGGGCGACCTGCAGCAGGCTGGTAATGAACATGAGCACAGACTCAATAGCATGGCCTCCAAAGGCCCTGGACACACGGAGAGGCCCGGGACCCCTTTGACTTCATTAAACTGCACTTTATATCATTATGGGAAGAAATCAAACAGGGCAGAGGGCTTCTGTTCCCTTTAATGGCTTGATTAGGTTATTCACCGCTGAGCTGGGCCATTATCATCCTGGAGAACCCTGAAGGCTGCTGAGAAGTGTCAGTGGCTGCAGCCAGGCGCTCCCTGCCCCTTTGCTTCAGCTGGGCTGGTTTGATCTCAGAAGTCTGCGTGCTGACAGCGACTGTCAGGACTCCTCATCACTGCGGCAGTGCTCCGGGGGGCAGAGCAAGGCTTCAGCCACACGTCGCAGCACTTGGTTTCCATCCTGAGGTGGACACACTTGCATACAATCAACCTGTCCATGAGCATTTTGTGCATGCGCTTGTGCTGCTTTCTGAGAAAAGTCTCTTGTGCTGATTCATGAGTTAGGACTTTAAGGCAGTATGTGTTTCCCTTCAAAATTAAAATATGACCACATTTCCTTGATAAATGACAAACAACTCAAGCATTTAAGTGCTAAGGACACGTTGGAATCAGATAAATCAAAATCAGGCACAGGGGACCGTCAATTCACCCTGAATGGGAAGACAAAACTCTTATTACAATAAGTTTATCAACTGCCATTTTAATCCTTGTCACATGATCTCCTCTTTAATAATAAATGAATAAATAAACACCTTCGGAGAGATGGTCAGAGCACCAGTATCAAGGCCTTTTGCTCGGTTTCCAGACTTCATTATTGAGTGCAGGGACTGATAACAAGCTTGCTGGCTTCGGGTTGCAAGTGGTGGGTCCTTCTCATTAAAACTCAGCAAGCACTATCATTGGACTTCATAGCCTAATCAAAATGCTACCAGCTCATCTGATGTTTTTCTTACAAATGATGTTTTTCCTATTTTATCACCATGCTTCTCTCCTTTGCAAAATATTTACTTACTTTTAATTTTAAAAGGATATTGCCATGATGGGAGCCAATGTGATATGGCAGAAAGTGTGAGTTTTCTGAGAGGATAAGGCTGGCACTTGAGTAAGGCACTAGCTGGGGTGAGGCTCAGCGCTTCAAGAAACTGCTGAAGCTCTGAGCTGTGTTCCTCTGAACTGAGCAGTGCAGCTAACACTGACTACCTGGTGGGGCCTGAAACCAGGAATGCACAACAGAGTGTGTGGCAGGCTTTGTGTAAGCATTTTCTGCAAACAAGCTGGTAAATAAAAGAGAGCAGTGATTGTTACACAGTTGGTCCCAGTGCCAAGCATTATATCCTGGCTGTTGTGACACAGCTGGGACTATATTAAAAAAGAAATTAAAATGAAACCCCTGTAGACACTGTCCATTTCAGCTGAGTTTAGACACACCCAACTTTTTCCCTCTCCATCTCTCTTTCATATACTTAGATAAGCTCAAAATAATATTCACGGCGTCTTCTATGTTTTGACCAAAAGTAAAAAACAAAATAGCATTTAAACTCTGGAACGTACTCACATACTTAGGAGGCTGACCCTAACTGCAGTCAAAGCACATTCCCAAGAGCCAAACTGGGAACTCAGAGTTATAGAAAACTAAAAAGATGCTTTAGTAAATTTAAGATGCACCAGTCTTGAGTAAAGCCAATCATTGTGCTCAGATCCTCCAAAGGCATCCCAGTCCTGAACACGTCCTCTAACTTTGCCTCTTTGCCAGTTAATTTAACCCTATTGCTCCCTGGTTGGACCTCTCTTATTCCATCAATAGACATTTCACCACTAAGTAACCACTTGAGATTTTTACAAGAAGGAGCAATGGGAAGAGAAATCATAAACAACCTCTTGAAGTCATTTATCTCCACTAAGATGAAGCATTGTACTGTTTAATGAGAATAAAGCAAGAAAAGAAGGGATGATAAAATTCAGTTTATATTAAATTTGTGTGTTTATTTCAATTAATTTAATTTCTGGAGGATATATAAGAAATTTAACAATATTAATGAACAAGGGATTGAAATGCTATCATGATTCTACTTTACTCATATATTTTAAATTAATTTTAAAATAAAACAAAGAAAAAGAATTGGAGAGACCAAATCCACCAAGCAAACTTCCTGGAATCACAACGAGGCCTGGACACAGGTTAGAGGCAGGGCACTCTCCTTGCAGGTAGGAGGCCCTGGGTTCAAATCTCAGCACTGCAAATAAATACAGAAATTAGTAAGATGCTGAACTCTCTCTAGTCACCTAGAATTTAGTAGAAAGCATCTGGTCAGGGCAAATATTGCAATATAAATAAATCCACTTTTTTAAAAATTCAAGATTTAAAATCCTAAACCTTAGGCAGAACTCCAATAAGAAGAGGCTTGCGGCAGCAGCTGGCCCTGAGGTAACAGTAAAGGAAGGTCAGGTGGCAGGAAACTAAGCCATCGGAGGACAAAAGCTGTCATGTGCTGCGGTGCCACCTGCCAACAAGGGGTCGCAAAGCAGAGGAATGTGTGATGCCTTACAATTATAAGAGGATTTTCATGTTACAAATGGTGCTTTCAACTTCAAGCTCTTGCAATATGCTTATGCATTCGTATGTATCACTGAAAGGCTAAGTAGGGCAGAGAAATTAACATTTGCAAGGTTCATGGGTCGTATCACCACATGGTAAACCATCAGCTACGTAGGCTGGCAGCCAGTGCCCACCTCCTCCAAATATAAGCTACAAGAAGCAATTTATAGGCAACTCGTGGGAAATAACTTACTGTGTAAAATGGGCTAACATTCGCACCGCCTTTACCTTGGAGCTGGCCCATTTTGGTTTGTCTAAGTGGAGGTCATTCATCACAGCCTACAAAATGCAGAGCTGAGGCACTAAGCAAGGTCACCAGAAACATGCCAGGGTGAGCACATTGGAACAAAAACTGAGAACAGCAGGATGGAAAATTAATTTGAAGTCCCAGTGACTGAACTATTTCCAAAGGCCTGCCTGTTCCAGGGTGCAGGAAGGAATGGTGTGGAATCTGGCCCTGGCTGGTTTTATGTCTTTGTCTAAAGTAGCTTCAGTGTTCTCTGGTCTGGCTAATGTGTGCTAGAGACACGTAACTACTAGAAATAGTGAATCCATTTTCTGTGAAAGGTTAAGAGTTTTAGATGAAGGGATTTTCTGTTTTAAGTCAGTTTTTTCCCAGACAGAGCCTTAAATGTCCCCAAAAAGTTCAAAGAGAAGAACTTGAGTTAATACCTAGTTCATCCAGAGTCGCATACAACAGTCCTTATTCAGTTTTGCTTTCACAGATTTAGTTACCCAGAATCAACTGTCGTCCAAAAATACTGGATGAGAAATTGAAGAAATACACAATCACTAATTTTTCAAGTGCTACATAGTCACATTTTGTCCTGCAAAACCCCTCCTGGGACATGAATCACCCCTTCGGGTTATCAGGTTGACTATTACGATATCTCCGTGCCTGCGTTCAATAACCTTTATTTTACTTAATAGTGGCAGCAAACTATAAGAGCTGCGATGCTGGCAAATTGGATTTCCCAAAGAAAAACCATGAAGTGTTCCCTTGAAGCGAAAAGACAAAAGTGTAAGATATTTTGAGAGAGAGATAGAGAGAACACATTCATGGTGTGTTGTTACTTTGTTTCTGGTTATTTTTATTAATTTCTGACTAATTTATCAATTAAACTTTGCCATATGTATGAATGCACAGGAAAAACGTAGTATATCTCAAGGCAGGCCCTATTCATGTTTCAAGCATCCTGTGGAGGTCTTGAGGAACAGTGTTTCCTGGAATTAGGTTTCCTGTCTCCATGGCAATCCTTCCATTTTCCCACCTCCTGGAAGTCCTCAAAATTTCCCTTCCATCTTTGTAAGTCACCTTCGTTGCAGCCAGCTCTGCTCTGACCTTCCCTGCTTTGGTTATTGTAAAATGTCTGAACTCCTTCTCAGGAAGCAAGATATGAACTAGGGAACCACGGAAGGGGCTTTCTCCTGCTGTCCTCAACATCCTGCTCATCCTCAGATACTCATGAGTTTTGAACTCATGAGCTTCTTCTTTTCCACAACCACTGGACTTACCCAGAATCTCCACCCTCTCTACCTGAGTGTCTTTCTAACCTTTTCATAACCCCCGATGTCCAAGTCTACTTGGTCCTACACAGCCCAAGGGAAAACTTCCCTGCTCTCAGCTCTCCCAGGCCCCTATCCCACCCTAGGAAAGATCGAGACTGAACTCCCGAGCACAGTGCCCTGGAACCCCCGAATCGAACAGTACTTGCATTTACCCCTCTGCGTTGTGCTGGACCCTCACTGCACTGAATCTGTATAATTCAACCCAGTTGATGTACACACATCAGTTTTTCCTAGTGTCTAACTTTGTCATCAGCTTGAAGTATCCTTCCTCCACTTCGTTATGAATCAGGCCTCATTCTTTCAGACTCAACGCCAGCATCACCTCCTTTGTAAAGACCCCCCTTGCTTCAGTCCCACTGCAGTGGGTTATTGTGCCCTTGTGTATTCCAATAGCTTCCTGGAAGCAGCACCAACCACACTGTGTGGTTATCTGGCTATGGGACAGCAAACCCCACTGAACGTACCTAGATCTTATCATGGCCTTACTGGACTACCATATTGCCAGCCCCTGATATCTGGGATGTGGAAAGTTTGCAGGAAATGGTTTTTAAAATGAAGTATCAATGAGACTAACACACTCCAAGTACTATATTTAGCCCCGCAAGCTTCCCAGATGTCCTCCATCTGCTGTCATTCCCAACCCCATAAAAGAACTCCACCTGATCCTTGCTTAGCTCTGCATCTCCTACCCGGTGCCCCTGCACAGGGATCTCATCAAGTTCAGAGTTGGCTCGAATCTAGGAAAATAAATAGGCCTCCCCTTAGACACAACACAGCCAGCTCATTTATATGGAGGGGAGATTCCAGGCCCCTGGACAAAGCAGAAAGAACAGCATGAAGGCTTCCAGCATGAGTCACGGCCTCCCTCGCTCGGCCTCTGAATATAGGGCCTTCTGCTCCTTTCACAAAGGTTTATGTTCTAAGTCATTAGGATTTTCTGCCAAAACACAACATGTTTCTCTTTAGAGGCCCTTGTTCCCACTCAGAAGTTTCTTAATCAGAAACAGTGACTAATTGTTAAAGTCAAAATAAAGGAAATAAAATTAAATATCCCAATTGCTTTTTGCTGGTTTCAGCTTTGGTTTCATTTTATTACTTTCTTAACAAGCCTTATGTCAGGGAGGCCTCCCTAGTGCCCCGCTCTCCCTTCTGGGGTGGAGGGATGGAGATCCAATGCCCAGCATGATGTTTGAGTTATGTTTTCACCAAACCATCTGCAAAAGTGGACCAATGCAATGTAAGGCGCTCTCACTTGAAACACCCATGTGTGGCCTGTGGCTGGGGGACTGCTGTGGCTCTCACCTGCCCAAAGGGAGGAAGAGGCATATTCATGCATCCCTAAAGTTGCCCTGGCTGCCTTTCCTACCCCATCAGACCCTAGTAGCAGTCTGCCTCTTGACCCCATCATGAAACATCTGGGATCTAGCTGTTTAGTACAATCTAGAGAAAAGTCCAGAAAAGAGAAAGATCCAGAAAAAAAGAGAGAAAAGTGCAGAGAGAGAAAAAGAGAGAGAGCAGCATCAATAAGAATTAGAGGAGCCATTGCAGAGGGGACCTGGGAGTGAACCTCAGACAGCCCTCAACCTCTAACCAGGAGAGAGGTTGTTCCAAATCAACTTGATCAGTTTAGATAAAGCAGGAAGCAGGAAGGAACAGGGCAGGCCAAAGTCCAAAACCCAGCACATTTTGTGGCACAAGGCAGATGATAAATACTTAATGAAAGACAACTAAACAATAGTTCTCCCAAGCCTAAAATAACCCAGTGTGTGCACTATATTTCTAGCAATCACATGAAAAAAGTCTGAATTTATTCCTAAGTTTCTTTTGGAATCACTCCAAACTTACAGAAGTTGAAAGTATAGTGCGAAGGATCTTTGCACATCCTTTACACAGAGTCAGGACCACTGGATCCATTCCCAGCCCCAGATTCATCAAATTTTAATGCTTGTCACATTTATATTCTCTGCCTATATCGGAACAATTCTTTTCTGAATCCTTTGTGAGCAACTTTTTCTGCATTTGTTTCCCTTAATTATTTCAATGTGTATTTCCTAAATATAGGGATAGTCTCTTAGTCATCAGACCTGGGAAGCTGAACACTGATACAATACTTCCATGTAATGCGAAGTTCATTTTGTCTTTGGTCTGTTGTCTGTAATAATGTTCCAAGTGGCATTTTCCTCTAGCAAATCCCAGTCTAGGAATTTGCACTTCATTGTTATGCCCCTGTGGTCAATTTAATCCACACTGCTCCTCAGCCTTTCTTTGTCTTTGCTGAAATTAACATGATGAAGAAGGCCAGCAGTACCTCTAGAGAAGGACCCTCCTTTTGGATATACCTGGTTTCCACACAGCTGGATTCAGGTGCTGCCGTCTTAGCTGAATCGATATTTGAGGGGTTCTCTGTTTTTCTCTGAGCATCACATCTGGAGGTGCAGAAAGTCTCTTTACTCTTACTGATAAGTTAATTCTTACCTGTGACTTCTCTGCTGTCTGTTATTTTTCCTTTTGTAATTAGTAATCATAAGTAGTACTTGGAGACCATGTAAATAGCCTGCTCCCCATCAATCCCCACATGGATTTAGCAGCCAGTAAATTTGCCTTGTATTCATTTGCTCATAATTTATTACTGTCCTCCCTTATTTTGGTGTTCTTGTTTTCCCAGATTTGGCCAGAAGAACCTCTTTAAGCTGTCTTTAATCTTTTGGAAAGTGTATTTTTAAGAAAATATCTTTTTTTTTTTTTTGGCAATACAGAATGTTCTAGATTCCTCTCCTATCTTTCCCTATCCATCCATCAGCTCTTCCCTCAGAATTCCTGGTTTAAGTGAGGAGCACCATGAAGAAACCAGGATCAAGTGTGTTCCTGTTGCTTTCTGGAAGCCATTGCTGTAAGGCCCTCTTGGTGGCCAGAATTGATAAATACAGATTGTTTAAATTATCTGCTTGTACTGTTACATGCTTCCTGTTGGAAACAATCCTTTGGTGATATTTCTGACCTTTTTTTGCATTTTCATATTTCTGTTTTCTAAGTTTATGATGAGAATCTTAACTCACAAAACTAACAAGCACAATGCATGTACTCATTCATTTTGTCTTCGCACACAAAAACAACATAGCTTTCAAATGGACAAAAAGTGACTGAGAAAAGTTCAAGGTATGTTATACTTTTTCTTTCAGATGATGGCACATATAGTCACAGCAAAATATTAACAAGTTACTTGGAGTGGTTTTTATTCTTTCCTTCGGTGTGATTATAGAATTACATTGAAATAAAATCATATCTATTTCTGTTTCCAAAGAGCTTTAGGAGTTCCTGCCAACCTTATTGACTTTTAAGTTTTAAATCTGTAAAGATAATTACAATTCTCAAAATTTAAAATATATGAAAAGGTGTACCCCAAAAAGGGATGATCTTATCATAGCCCATTCATTCTGTCCCCCGACTCTATCCCTTCTAGGTATAACTAATGTCGTTAGTCTCTGGTTTATATTTTCTGAAGATCATTTTCTCTAAAACAAATCAGTAAAGTATAAATAGTTTCAAAGCTAAACTCTAAAAGGGGAATTTACATGGTTTCTTATTTCCGCTTACACCAAAGTAGCATGTAGTCTGTGCATTCTTTTGCCTCTTGTATTTTTTCACAGAACAAGGTGTCACACACTTAACTTCATGCAAGATGATAAAAATTTTCTTAATTATTTTCTTTTTAAATTTCTTGACCCTCAAATGTCTGGATAAACCAGTATATTCAGCCTACATTTGAGCATTTATGGTTTGATTTGGTTTTGAGTGTTATGGTGATTGAACCCAGGACTTTCACAATGAGCTATTTCCCCAGTGTTTTAAAATAATTTTTAAATTTTTAGACAAAGTCTCACTAAATTACTGAGTTTCCCAGGCTAGTCTCAAACTTGCTATCCCAGAATGCTGGGATCACAGGTGTCAATTCCTATATTTGAGTATTTATATAATTTCTAACGTTTTGTGATTACACATTTCACTGCCAGGCCTAACTCTGTGTTGAGCTCTTGTATAGCTGGAGGTGCACCTTCAGAGCAGGAGGTCAGTCAAGGACAAGCACACTTGGTGTGGAGCTGGGAACTTCACTGGGGTGGTTTTGTTTAAATATACCCTCCAAAGTGTGTATCTCCTCTGCCACAGTCTGGCCAACTGGATACACTGGCATGCTTCACTCAAATTTCATGAGTGAACTTGAATGCTTCTTTCATGTGTTTAAACTGTGAATGTTATCTTTTTAACAGCGTTTTTCTATAGATGTTTAGTTGTTTTGCTTTTATTTTTAAGAGTTCCTTCATAATATGTCCATTACTCATTATATGTCTGTGTGTGCACACGGCTGCTCTAAAAAATTCTGCAACTTTGTTCATCCTTAGATTTCACTGTGGTTCTGTCATGCATATTTTTAAGGGGACTGGTAACTAAACTAGACACTTACACATGCGTGACAAGTACTCTGTCACTGAGCTATATACTCCTTGATTGCCATTTTTAATGTATCAATTTCTTTTGCATCTTAATTTTGAATTATACTTACAAGGCTTTCCCTACAACCAGATGAGAGCAGAATTCTTTTATTTAGAAGTATCTGTGTAATTTAACTTGTATATATGTCTCTGATCATATCAAATTATTTTAATATATAATGTGAGCAATTAATTAATGTGGTCCTCATCTAAATGGCTAGCCAGTTCTCTCAGCACTAATTATTGAAAAGTCATATCACAGTGATAGATATGTCAACTATGACATACATTAGTCATGCACTAGCTAACAATGTCTTGGTCAATGACATACTGTGTAGGAAATTGTCATCTCCTAAGATTATAACATCCATGATATCACATCCATCTTAGAACAAAATCACCAAATAATAAATTTTTCAGAATGTATCCTTTTTGCTAAAGCATATATGTTTGTACTAAATTTCCATATGTGTTGGGTTTATTTTT
Organism: Cavia porcellus; assembly: GCF_034190915.1. Taxonomy (NCBI): domain Eukaryota; kingdom Metazoa; phylum Chordata; class Mammalia; order Rodentia; family Caviidae; genus Cavia; species Cavia porcellus. The sequence continues at coordinate 43,916,850 of NW_026947512.1, forward strand.
TTCTTTCTTTTGCATTACATTTTTCTTTATGTCTATTCACCTGCTAGTACCACAAAATACTAATTACAAAAATTTCACATTATCTTTTAATTTCTGGATGTCTACCCATCCTTATAGATATTATTTGAATTGTTTTCCTAATGACTGTTACATACATATTTTCCATAAGAACTTTACTATTAGCTCTCTAGCTCCAAACAAACTGTAATGCTTATAATATAAGCCAAACACCTTTATATTCACACCAAAAAATAGAACTTTGCTGTCTTCAGCAAAAGCCCATCCATGTGTTCCAGCCCAGTGAGTGACATATCTTGCTCACACCCCCTGTCCCTCCTTCCTTCCCTCCAGAAGCAGCCAATAGTTTGAAATCTGTACTAAACGCAATTTATGCTAACCCCTTCCTTTACACTATATGATCATCCTTCACACCACATTTTAGACTCACCAAGTCTGATTGAACCTACAGATTTCTTCTCCAGCACCTTCTTTACTGCACAGTTCATCAGCTGCAGAAACCTTGGCTGCTAGACTAGTAGAGTGTTTTAGGTTTTGCCAATTGTAAACCTAGGATGAATTGCATGATAGTCCTACTTGTGATTTGTATTTCCTATAAATTAGAAGTTGGGCCATAGGATTAATCAGACAGAGGTTTGATCCTTTCAGCAATATTACGGTGAAGTTGCATTATTTCATCAAGGAGCAGAAAATGTACAGTGCTCACTTTTTTATATTAGCAGTCATTGATATTCTGTGCTACCTCTTTGCTTGGCATCACAGCAATCATTTGGAGCATCTGAAATGTGCTCTGTGGTCCTATAGTTTGGGTAGAGTTTTGGTGTCCCCCAAGGCTTCCTGTGTTGAAATTTAATCTTCATTGTGAAGCAGATAAAGACTGAATCTAACTATGCCTTTTAAAGGTAGGGCCTTCAGGAAATGATTAGATTAGGGAGGAGGGTGGAGCTCCACAATTTAATCTTGATGGAGAGACCCGTAGGCATGTCTGTTCCCTGTGATGATGTGATGTTTCCATGTGATGATGTGAGTGACCTTGGACTCTGGCCCCAAGAAGCCATCACAAAATAAGGCCTTCACACTTTGTGACTACAGAACCATGACTCTGAGTGAATCTTTTTTCTTTTTAAAGTAGCTTGATTTAGACTTTTTATTAGAGTAATGCAAAATGAACTAATACATCCAGTACATTCCAAAGAAGAAAAATCTGGGTTTTTATTGGCAGGTTTTACACGCTCTATACGTATCAGAAGTCATCTCGGCTCCTTCCCACTTATCGTTATCCCTGTCTCTATTGTCAAACACATATAATACTGAGAAAATGACTGCCCATTAGGGTGGGAAGAAATCAGTGTTGTCTACAAAACCTCTCAGGAGAAGGAAGACAGTTCTAGCTGTGCTCCCTGTGACAGCCACCCTTTCTGAATAGCTCTCAAAGCAAGGAAATGTAGGGCCAAGAGTAGACAAATAGTTAGTGTTTGTTTGTTTTTATTTATTGATATATATTGAGCTACAGAGAAATGATTAGCCTTGAGCAGAGAACCAGCCCTAAGTTTATTGCTTCAAAAGGTACCACAAAGCCTCCTGAGTTAGAAGCTGCTCCAAACCCCCAGGTGACTGGGAGAAGATCTTATCTGAAGGTGACTTCCTCAAGGTTGGCGGGCTGACTAATGTCCAGGCAGGACTATGCCCCAGGCTGCTACTGTTCTTCTCTTCCTGCTGCATAGGAACCCAGCTTTGCTTGGATATCTCCCTCTTTTTCTTGTTTTTCACCAAGAGCAGGTTACCCTAGATCTTGTGATCACTTGCAAATGCTTTTGGGTCGGCATTTTTTTTCACATTTACTGATTGTTTTTTATTAAATATCTATTCTCTGTCAGGCAACTTCCTTAGCTATGAATAGAGAATAATGCAAGAGATAAAGTTTTGGCTTACTGAACAATAGGTGGACAATTAATCCAACAACAAAGAAAAGCTGTTGGAACAAATGCTAGGTAAAGCAGTGTTGCCTGGTCCAACAAACCATTTCCCATTTGCATACTCTTTCTTTCCTTCGCCATCTTTGGATATGAATGGTATTTGGAAACCATCATATTACATATTGAAGAGAACTGAAGCTTCCATGAAAACAGAATAGATATGTCTTACTCTGTAGTACAAAACCACCAACAGAGAGACGAAGGGGCCACTTCCACAGCATCACCGTTTCCTTGTGGATCACTTCTCTTTAGGATGCTATCGGATACCCTTCCTATCACCATCTTTTTCATGGCCCAGATTTGCTCACAGACAAGTATGAGTGTACTTTAAAAAAAAAAAGAGAGAGAGAGAATAAAATCTAGCAAAATAGAATAAAGCTAACCAAAACAAACCAATGTAAGGACAGGATTTCAAAACAATACAAATTAACAATGGTTACCATAATGCCTATTGTTGTCATCAAAATAGCTACAGATACCTTCAGACATAGTAAAAACCAAACAAAACAGAACAGAATAGAACCAATAAAAACAAAACAATGAATGAACTAAAGGACTTCAAAACAAGACAATGCTAAATCCAAAATGGCTACCATAATGTATCTTGTTATCTTTGAAACAGCTGCCCATGTCATTAGATACAAAAAAATCAAACAAGACAAAACAGAATAAAACCAAACTGAACAGAACAATGAAAATGTACAAGACTTCAAAAAAAGATAACAGAGAATTAACGAGGGCTACAACCTTCAGAAAGCAATCCCCATAGATGCTACATTGGGCATTGTTATCCTCTGAATAGATGATCAGACTACTGGTTCTGGACCTACAACATCAGTGAAACACTAAACACTACAAGCTTTAAATTGTATTTTACCTTGATAGCCATCATCCCATCTTGTGTTTCTCCAGATCAACTTATGTTGGAGAGGAGTGGTGGCTCTTCCCAGCCAGCACATCAGAAGGGACAGGCATCTGACTCCCCACCAATCGCTCATGAATGGCACTGATTTGCAGGAAGAACTTCTTGGTGACTTCTTGTTCTCTTCCCTCACAGTCCAAGAATGACCAAGTGTGAATACAATTACACCTCTTCTTTCCCATGGACTATTAAACCTACACCACTGGGAAGGACTGAAGTGAATCTGTCTGTACTCACAAACCAGCCATTGAAACGTCAGGCAGAATTTCTTGGACTTTTGATCTACCAGACTATTGTATTTGGTGTTAATGATAAATCTGAGGCAGTAGCATGGGTAAAAATGTAATTCCTCTCTTTCTCTCCTCCTATTTCCCCTCTGTCCCCCGGGCTTCTCATCTTGTCAAGAAAGTAGTATAGAGAAAGAAGAATGAGAGAAATGAAACTCTTGGTGAAGTATGTTAGATTTTGATGCAATTTCTCTGCAAATGAGGTTGATATTTTATGTCCATTTTACATATGAAGAAATGGCAGTTGGCTATGTTCAAGTGAGAGCTTGAATGTGGAATGTGGATGGCTCTGGTCTTCCAATTAATTAGATCATATTTCTGCTTCAGTGGAAACAGGTTCTCTATTGGCTACACACTCTACGTTTTCTTCTACAGTCATTATTTGTTAAATGATGCAAACTGTATTAGCTTTCTGTCACTATGACTAAGTACCTGAGATAATCAACTTATAAGGAAGAAAGGTTTATTTTGCCCAGCGATTTGGAGGTTTCAGCCTATGGTTAATTAGTACATTGCCTCTGGGCCTGTGTGAGAAAACATATCACAGTAGGGAGGGTGTGGTTGAGAAAAATTTCCCATATTATGGTGACCAGAAAGGGGCTGGGTTCCAATATGCTTTTCAAGGTCACTCCTACCATGACCTAACTGCCTTCCCCTAGACCCCATCAGAAAGGCTCCACCACTTCCAAACAGCACCACATGCTAGTGAGCAAGCCTTCAACTCATGGGCTCTGGGGTGACAACAAAGATCTGAATCACAGCGTAAACTTACCAGGCTAAGTGGGACTGCATTGTGCTGCCCAGAGGCCATTAGACCCACTCTGAGCCTCGCTGAAGCTCTTAACTGAACTGCCAGAGCTCATCCATAGTTCCCAATGATGTATCTGAGAACAATGAAGGAATTGGCTTCAGTTCAGCTCAGCCAGGCTCTCAGATCATGATGTCTGTGTAAAAGAACCTGAGTGAGTACCTAGGTTGAGCATATGACTAACATGAGCCAAAATAGCATATTGTAAAGAGCAGCTGCATCTCAGCTCATGTGCAAATCAAAAGGCCAGAGAACTTTTCCATAGTATTCTATAATGTTCATTACGAAAGAATCCCCAGATGGCAGATGGCTATTAGCTCACTGTAACCTATATAAATGTCAGACATAAAACTATTGCCCCAGCAAAAATCTCAAAATAAATAACAGCAGGAGGGATGTGATTCTGTTGTCATCAGTATTTACAGCTTATGCACTTGGGCTATTCCATTTTCCAGCCAACACAGAAATGCTTTCATTCCACTAGGGAATTCAATTAGCAAGAGTAATACAGGAAGTGGAGTCCCACTAGAATAACTCACACAGATGAAGAATAGCTATCCTTAAAAGGCAAGCCAGTACCCGGGAAGGATGCAGTGGCCACAGGGTATTGCTTAGTCCATATTTTATAGGTTTATCCCTAGATCTATGTTCTTACAGCCAAGCTTACTGAGACAGAAGAAAGGTTGGCTTGTGTCGCTTCACACTTGGATAACCCCAAGCAAGAGCACGCTTTTCCATCAAGAGGAAGATCCCAGGTCTCAAGAAATATAGAAGTTATTTTCTTATAGGACTTAGAGAATCAACTTCCTCCTTATTTGAAATTCACAGAGATTCTGCCTGCCAACTGCCAATACTCAGAGACTTGATTTCCACCATGATCTGGGTGTGTGTGTGTGTGTGTGTGTGTGTGTGTGTGTGTGAGAGAGAGAGAGAGAGAGAGAGTGTGTGTGTGTGTGTATGGTATATTCACACAATTTTTATGTACATTCAAAACAGAAATATATAACACACATAACTGTTTTGAACATATCAAAGTTTCTAACACAACACAATTCAAATCTGGTTCTCCAGATGAACAACTGGAAACATCTTCACTCAATCTGTTCAGTAAATTGAAATCAGCTTACATTGTCTTGCTAACTTTGTGGTAGAGTGACTCTGGATTATTCTACTGCATTTTCTGTGATCAAGATGATTTGAGTGGCTAAAATGTTAAGAAGGAAAATCTCTGCAGAGATTGGGAGAAGAACTAAATAAGCAACTCCATAAGCAGTACAGTCTACAAATTCAAAAAGCAACCAAATAATTTAGCTTCTAAAAATAGAGAAATCTGAGAGTGCATGGTAGTGCAGTTAATAATTTCACAAGTCTTATTTAAATATGTATTTGTGAAATAAAAAATTATTTCCCTATAATTCTTATAGTGAAATATTTCATTATAAGAAATCACTAAAGCAGGGAAGCATCCATGGATAGTAGGAAGAACTTTATGACCAGGCGTGGCAGGAGGGTGATGGTGAGCTCGAGGCCAGCCTGGGTACACAGGTGAGTTCAAGAGCAGCCTGCACTACATGGAGAGACTGTCTCAAAAAAAGGAAAGAAAGAAAGAACTTTATAATTTGACAGCACTTTGTTTTAAAGCTGGCACTCTTTCCTAACTAGCTATGTCTCCTTAAGCCTCCAATTTCTCATTTGTAAAGTAAGAATAAAACACCTTGGAAAGCTATTGTCAGAATTAAATAAGATAAAAATGTGAAATGTCTAGTAATCACTTGAACAGAATAGGCACATAATAATTTTTACTATTCTTATAAAATATAAAATATAAATATAAAATATAAACATAAAATATTCTTATTCTTACAAATGTACAGATCCTACTTCAAATCTATTTTGTTCCATTATTCCTTGGTTTTAAATCAACAAGCATTAAAACTATACTCCGAAATTAATTTCTAATGAGGCTTTTGCTAACAATTGACAGCCAATTGCAGCATGATTAGCAATATATTTTTGGACTCGTACTGTGAAACGGAAGTCTTTGATCTAAATGTTGTTTATGTTTTTACTCATAAAAATAAGAGATTATATAAGTAATGCCTAAATATGATATCAAGCCAAGATTTAGATTGGAAGCAGAGTTGCCCATTTCTAAATAAGTCTCCCAGTTGAGGGAAAGTATTCAGTGTGGAAGTCATGAGCCATTAATCCTTCTATGCAATGACAAATATGGGCTCATTTCTGATATTCGAAAGTTGAGTAGTTACCCACATACGTTTCTCATACATTGCGGAATGTAAGGGTTTGATAGCAAAAACTCGGTGTATGCTATTTCACTGAACTGCAGAAAATTCTCATAATGGCTCAGGAGTCCCAAATGGCAGATGCCTAACCTTCATTAAAACTTGCTAATGGGCACTTTGCATGCAAATCTCTCATAAGGGCAAATCCGCAATTGTTCCATTGAAGTCATATTCCAAAGGAGCACTCAAACACATGGACAAACTTAGGAAAAATACTAGTACTATAGTCAGAGTTTACAAGGGAAATAATTTAATATGAGACATATAATTTATAGAATTATTTTATAATACTCACCCTGAGTATTTTATAATACTCAGAGTCAAATACAAAAAAAGTACAGAAACTAAACACACTAAAGAGCCAAAGAATCCAGCTGAGGCCCTGGATCCCACAGCAATGTCCTGCATAAGTCCAGCTGAAGACCTAGAACTCATGACAATGCTCCCCGACCACAAATCCAGCTGAAGGCCTAGAGCCCAGAACAATGACTGATGCAAGTCTATTTCACGGATCACTACTGGGAAGGCCCAAAGTTCAGTGGTGAAAGCTAGAAAATTTGTGTCAGTGGGATGAAGGATCTGTACCAGCAAGCTGAGTGTTCTATACTGGATCCAGGAAGCGATGCTCAAAGTACAGACCAGAGCTCCCCACAAAAAGTACCACAATCATCCTCAGTGACAATGAGGTCCTGAGCTCCTCTGACAGTGTGAACAGCCGAGTTCTTATCAGGAAGCCAGCATGACAAGCTTCTCTGAGAGCAGCAACACATATTTTCCCCTCCAGATCCAGGAAATAATGCTCAAAGTAAAGATCAGAGCTCCTCCAAAATGAACTGCAGCCACTCTCAGCAACAAGGTCCCAAGCTCCTCCAATGATAACAGCCAAGTTCATATCAGGAAGGAACCTAGACAAGCTCCTCCAGGAGAACCAACGGCAACAGGAGAACAAACAACACCTCCTCTTCCTCTTCAGTTCTTTTTCTATGCTGTTGGAAACAATCCTCAGGTGAGCCCTCCACACCAAACACCACACTGATTCAGCTCAGCTGAGTGTCAGAAGTTGACCACCAGATGTTAATCCACCACAACTAGTTATGAGAATTTAATTACTGCAGTCTTCCACTCTGAACATCACGGGCAATCTGAAATGATTCCTAAAACTAAAGCTCACTTATGTACCATTCATTACACCTTTGTTGAGCACCCATTCTGGGCCAGCTTCATGGTAACATGATGGACTATGAATTCAAAAGCTTAATGATTCAGAGGAGGAAGCAGCTCACAAATTATTGCTTTGATAGAGTTATAAAAATCAAATTAAAGCACAGACAAGAACCATATACACAGATCTGGTGACAAGCTCTAGGAAGAAGGCGTATCGTATGCAAAGGTACAGAAGCTAGAACTTGGGAGAGGGTAGTAGGCTCAGGACATTGCAGGCATCACAGCATACAATTTACAGGGATGCAGAAAATCAAAAGCTGAGAGGCTGGACATGCAGAAAGGCCCTGGTCGCAGGGAAGCTCCATACTTTAAAGGTGTACAAGAGACTTTTCATGCCTGCAATCTCCAAACCAACTCCATTAGAAACTTCTGTCCACTGTATTGAGGGTTTGTCCTTCATGTGACCACCTTTCATTCCCTCCCTCTCCCTTCCTAGTCAGGCTGCCCACCTCTCACCAGGTGTCCGTTTCCCAGCTTCTCTTGATCCATTACACTGCTTAACGTTTCTTATCTCAGTGTATCACATACACATTCACCACCTTGTTTTCTCACCTGTCTCTTGGTATGTTAACTACACTGCAGACAGGCCTTTGGGTCTGTCTGCTCATGGCCTTGTCCCCAGTGCATAGCACTCCCACATTCCTGGATCTCAGGAAATATCCACTGATGAATGACTGAGTGAGGCCTTTTAAGGGAAGCGGAGCAGAGAGATTCAGTGCCTTCTGCTTTTCTCTGTTCCATATCTCAGGAATTATAGGAACTTTTCAATGCAATGATATATAAATATACCACTTCTCCAAGATGAGTGAATCATTAAGTACTGCTAACATATACAATAAAAATGCAAATAAGAGTCCTATACTCAAGCAATCAGCAATAGCAGCAAAAATAACAACACAAAGGAAACTATGGTGATGATCCTGAAGAATCCTGAGCACCACGATGCAATCAGATGTGATGTGCAGATGAGAAAAGGTCCCAAAGCCAGAAAGCAAGAAAGCTGACACAGGAGTCCTGCTGGACTGCAGGACGGGAGTGAGTACCTAGATTCAAGTGGAAGCCAGGAAGAGTCAGGGATGGTGAGATGAGTGGAAGATATTACTGGGAAGAAGATTCCTTAGCCTTGGGCCTGGAGTAAGACCAGGGAAGGGGAGTCAGAGTTTCTCCTGATCTTGGCTTGAACAAGTGCTTGAAATGAAATGTGAGGCACAACACAGGCAGGGCAGCCTGGAGCAAAACCAGCGGGACAAGCTGGGGGACATTCAGGCCACAGTGTCCACCCAGCAAGTTAACACAAAGGCATAGAGCTCAAAAGAGGTATAAATCACCAGCACCTAGGAGACAGATGGCAACATGACCTGGCATGAAATTATTCAAGGAAAGCATGTTTGACGAAAAAGTAAGAAAGCAAAAGACACTGGATGAATAGGTGTTTAGCCTATCTACGGGTAGAACCTGGAGGCCTGTTTTTATCCTGACCACAAGTTGATGTTTGTGACACATTATTCAATTCAACAAACTCTTTAGTCTCAGCTTTCTCATCTTCCATAGAATTGGTGATAATATCTGTCACATAAATTGTAAAAGTTAAATGAGAGGCAACATCCAGTACTCAGAGCCCAGGAAGAAATATCTAGTAGTATTAACTATGAGTAGCATTATTTGTTGTAATTATCTCATTGTTTCAGTTACTTTTCTTTTGTTTTGGGACAAAATACCCAACATCCAAAGTTAAGGAAGAAAAGGTTTATTTAGCTCATAGTTTGTAGAAGTTTCAGTTCACAATGAGCTGTCTCCAAGGCAGAGTGGCATGGTAAAGAGTAACAGTTCAAGGTAGCAGGAGACAGCAAAAGCAACAAGAGCAAAAGGAGAGCAAGCCTCTTTCTCTCCCTTATATAGTGTGCAGGGAGCGCACCTAGGGTAGGTGTAGCACTCACATGATCTGTGTGCCCTCTTGCACAGGCTCAGGATGTTTACAAAGTAAGAGGCCTGGATCTCTGCCAAGTCACTTTGTTAGCTTCTAAAATACTCAAGTTGACAGAATGAATCAACCATAACAATCCAGCCCTTGTCAACTTGGCAACCAGACATATTTCTTTACATTGGTTTCCCAATACAGAGACATGCTTATCCTTATCATTTCACAACTTAGACATTATAACATAGGTTTCACAATCCTTAAGAACAAGCATTAAGTCTATTAACATTATATTACATTACATTACATTACATTACATTACATTACATTACATTACAACCATATTGTTTTGCCCTTGGTTCCCCCAAAGATTCATGCACATTCCTTTGTGCAAAAGGCATTTAGTACATCTCTAAGAGTTGCTGAAGTCCCAACATATTCAGCATTGCTGAAAAATCTTAGTTTCCCATCTCTGAGATGTAAGGCAAACTCTTAGCTTCAAGCCCCTGTACAAACGAAAACAAACACTTCCAACATTTAGTGGCACATGATAAACATTTACATTCCAGAAGTTACAAAGGGGGGATACCAAGAATTGAGACCAAAGCAAGTCCAAAATTGAGCATGGCAAACATTAAGTCCTGTACAGTACCTGAGGCAATCTGTGGCCAGATGTAAACTCCAAAGGGCTTGGATGGCTCCCCTTGGATGGCTCCTAGTAATTATAGCTCCCATGGCTTTTTTCCTGGGATGGCTTTGCTCCCTCCTTGCAGGTTTCCTTAGATGATTTACGTTTCTGGAAATTGAGGTAGAAACCTTCTTAACATTACAACTTTTGCATTCTGCATGTACCTAAAACCAGAACCATGTGAATGATGCCGAGGTCTGCTGCCTCCTGGAACAGTAGCCAGAGTTTCCTCTCTCTTGGCTGCAGGGGTTGAGTGCCTGGATTTCAGGGCATTCTGAATCTAAGTCTGAGGAACAAATTCTACATGTTGCTGCCATTCTGGAACATGGTATTCTGCAACTTTTTCTCAACGTAAGATCTTTCACTTTTGCACTTCTGAAACTGTAAATGGCAAAGACTTGCTGATTCTTGTGATGCCCTCAGGTAATCTTTTCTATTTCCATGTTCCTTCTCAGCAGTTAAAATCTCCTCAGCTCTATCTTTTCAGTTCACAGCTTTACTAGAATTTCCTTTCTGCCCAAACTCACAACATTTTAAAATTATTGTGCTGGTCTTGTTGCCCTTGATTCTCAACATAGATCTGGCTAAAAATCCCCAACTGTAGCCATGCCACAGCCTCAACATTTGACTGCTTTGAAATTTCTTCTGCCAGAATAATTCATTCACCAACCTTACTCTCAATCTCAGGCAAAGTCTCTGGGAACAAGAAAAATGTGGACAAATTTTCTGCCAAATCATAACATACATCATCTGGACTCCAGCAGCCGATGCAGTTTTTTTTCCCAGTAGAAACCTCCCAGCCTCTTTTTTTGGCGGAATTTCTATCAGCTTCCTGGTTTTATGAGCTCTGATCAGTATCTTCTTTACAGAACAGCCTAAGGCATTCCAGCTTTACTCCTTATGGAAATATCTCCAAACCTCTCCAAACTCTTCCCACAAACCATTCCCAAAGGCTCTTGAACCACATGGTCAGGTAAGTCACAGTAACAACCCTACTTCTATCTTGGTTATTTTTCTCTTGTTTCTGGAACAAAATACCCCAACACCTAAAGTTAAGGAAGGAAAGGTTTATTTAGCTCATAGATAGTGGAGGTTTCAGTTCATGATCAACTGGCTTCAAGGCAGGGTGGTGTGGCGAGGAGTAACAGTTCAAGGCGGCAGAAGACAGCAAAAGGCAACAAGTGAAAAGGTCGGGGAGCAAGCCTCTTTTATTCCCTTAATCTGTACACAAGTCAGCACGCCTAGGGTGAATGTAGCACTCCCACAATCTGTGTGCTCTCCTCTTGCACAAGCTCAGTGCGTTTACAAAGTGAGAGCCCTAGAACCCCACTGAACTACTTAATTAAACTTCTAAACTTCTCAAGTTGACATAATGAACAACCATAACACTCAGATACAGTGAGGACAAAGAGGCAACACATCATGGGAGGAATAGTCACCAAAGTGAAGGACAGTAAGTTTCAGGACAGAAAGTACTAGTCAGCAGCATGACTACTAAACCACATAAACTTTCAAAAATGTAGTGAAGCTGTTTGGTCACTCTGCCCAAAGCAGTGCAAAGGAAATAATGAGAGATAAAAAATTATCCTTCCAGACAAGACAAAAATGGAAGAAAACAAGCCAGATAAGTCTGGTATCACTCCAGATCAACCTCTTTCTGGATGTTTGATCTTGGAAAAATAGCTTAACTTGCTGTGCTTTAAAGCCTTCATTTATCAAGTGAAAGTAATCAAATGCTTACAGCAGTATCTGCACATAAAATGTGCTTAATTAAATGTTAGTGCTCTTCATTTCCTAAGAGTGACAACACAACAGGGTTCAGCCATCGTCATACATCACAGTACCTCAAACTATCCACCTTAAAAGATGCTTCCTAGTGTAAAACATAGGTACAAGTGAAGGAAACACCAACTACCTTAATAATAATACAATCTGCATATGACATCTAAATAGTTATGAAAAATTTAAACCACTGCATGCAGTCAATGTCTTATTTTCCTCTTCCCAAGACATGGGTTCCTCACTCAACAGTTACCCACGTACTACCCAAATGTAATTACCTCGTGACCAGTTAAAACACAGAAACTTACTCTCTTGGCATTGTTCACTATAAAGCCAATATGGTCACAGCTCTTACAGAAATTTAACTACCTTTACTTTAAAAGGATCCAGTTTTGAGCCTGGCTATAAATTGCTGTTTTGCTATAATGAGAAAGTATTTATAAGTTTCTGAGCTCTGCTATTAAATGACCAATCTGCTGTGTTTTTCGCTCAAGTGACCTCATTTTCTTAGCTCCAGAAGGGGTTCAGTGGCCTCTCTTCCCTTCTTAAGCATTCTGCTCTGGGGAGCAAACAGCAAAAAAATCAAGAAGCTCCATTTCCCCAAGTCCAGAGCAGAATCTGAGCATATTCATTTCCTGCCCAACCTCCCCCTGGGGAAGCGGGAGCCTTTTGTTGTTCAGCTGGTGAGGACAGAGTTAACCTGACCCAGAAGAAATGCAATAAAGGCTTTCCCCTCTTGTTATTCTGGCCTGACTGCTCTTCCCTTCCATGTCTATTTGCACGATCATAAATTCTGAACTCAGGAGGATACTCCCAGCCAAAGTCTACATGTGCCGGATGCCGTAATGTAAGCTGCATATGTTGCAAGAAGCTGTTAAATGGAACCAGTGAATGAAAACATGGCCAGCTCATATTTAGGTCTCTAGCTTTCCTCTGCTCTGCAAACCAAGGCCTCTTTCCTCAATTCTAACGTTCTGACACATTCATAAATAAGAGCTATTTTGGCCACCAGCTTGCCTAAACTGTTCAGAATCGGTCTCCATTCCTGAGTGAAAGGTCAGGCTCTGCTCTGGAGGACTATCTGCCAGCCCCAAGCTCCCACCCTCCTCACAGTGAGCAGGCTAAGGCACCCATGGCACCTGGCCTTATTTCCTTTCTCTCCAGGTTAGTCCTCAAGGTCCTCTCACCACCGACTTTGTCCCCCTTCCCGTGGAAATTAATTCAGCAGGTAGACCCACTGGTTGGGCAAGGGTGAATCCAGGCTCCGTGTTGAATCACACTTTGAGCTTCCATTAAGCTCAAACTCGCCTGAGTCATTTCAGCCCACCTGCCCCTACTGTCCCTATGGCAGCACCAAGCTCAAGGAGATTAAGCAGTGACAAGGCATGGGGGCAGATGTCTGGACTTTGATGGTCTCTAGGAAAGGCAGCCTTCACTGAGGAGCACATCTGCCTTTCTTCTCCTTGGCTATCTGGCTACGCAAGGTGACGTTAAACCATCTGTCCCTCGCCATATGTCCTTTCCAGCTCCAGCCCCATTCTCTGGACTTCATTTGAGCTGTGATGTTTGTGACTTGCTCTGCTCTTTCCAGAATTTCTATAGATGACTTTTCTGTGCCTGTCCTACCTCCTGAGGCCTCTGCGCAGGTGCCCTGTGACCTGCTGCTACCTTCTGTATTCTCCTCACTTCCTACCAGACCTTGCAATCAGCTCTGCAGTTGTTGCAAAATGTGACTCTGTTTAGTAAGAGTTTCACTCCTGAGAAGGGGAAAACCCAAGCATGTTAGTCTCTTAGAGCTAATAGATCAGATGTAGTACACTGTTCTTAGAAATCCTTATATCTCCTCTTATGTTATATTCTTAATAGAGGGAGGGTCTGAAGCTGCTTCATATATCTTGTACATGAATCTCTTCAGACCAAGAAAACTAAAATATGCCCAATGCTTTTAGTACAGGGCTTTAATTCCATTGTTTAGGGACAGGCAATTCTGAAAGGTTGCACTCACTGGACAGCCTACAAAAATAGTGCAGACAGGCTGGGGATTTAGCTCAGTGGCCCAGCGCCTGCCTGGCAAGCACAAGGTCATGGGCTCAATTCCCAGTACCAAAAAAAAGAGCAGAATAGATGAACAATGTTTTAAAAATGATCATCTGAAATACTTATTCAATATGAAACACAGAACTTAACATGTTAATACTATGTATGAGCAGAGTTGCAGCATATCAGAAAGCCAATATGCATAAACACACTCCAAGAAAAACAGAAAAATCCCATAGTTTATGTTGAAAAGCTAACCAGGCTCCTTGGAGCTGCACCCTACACACCCCCAGATTTGGTTGTGGCACACTTTTAGCCAGGCCTTATTACAGAGACCTCTGATGTCACACAAGTCACAGCTGTGCACCCCACTGTCACCACTACAAAGAACTAAGTCACCATGTGGTCACTTCCCTCCCAACACTGCCCACTCAGCTCATTCTCCTTTGGCCAAATGATTAATTAGCTAAGTGATTAAAACCTCAACAATAGATTTATCATTATTTTATATTGTAACCAATACGGGTTTTTTCCCACTTGTTACCATGAAGTAGAAGTATAGCTGCCTTTCTATAAATATTTTTAAAAAAGAACCTCAACAAAACAGGAGTAGGAGGATGAAAAGAAAGCAAAAGAATTCACTTCAAAAATATAAAAAGATTAGAAAAATTAAGAAAGAGAAAAATGACTTATAATCTCATAGCTTAGCGATATCTGTTCTCAATAATATGGTGCATGTTTTTCCAGGTTGTATCTGAGGGTGTATATTTATTTGTTTTCCAGTCTATCTACAAGATCAGAATTATTGTTTCGTTTCCTGCCTTGCATGTAATACTAAAGTATTTTGTCATGGGAGCTTTGCACTATCACTCCACATTTTTCAACAGATGATTTCAAATGTATCTTTGGCATATTACACATCTATTTTTAAGTCAGAGCATTTAAATTACTTACAATGTTTATTATAAATAATACTATAATTATATTGTGATAGTACATAATCCTTGTGCACAACTTTAATTATTTCCACTTGAAAAAATATCCAAATAGTGAAAAAAACTCGAACACTTTTAGGCAGTTTTGCATATATTGCCAAACTGTCCTCCAAAAACAGTTTACTGTGTCTCTTTTCTAGTCCCCAGAAATACTGGTTTGGTTATGTTTCAACTCTAAATAAATGAAAACAATGCAGATAGTTTTAAATTTGTTTGATTGCCAGTTATGCATTTAATGACTCCCAAAGGTATCAGGTCCTAGATCCCGAAAGATATAAATATTTCCTTATTTGGAAAACAGATTTTTGGAGCTATGACTGTGAAGTATCTTGGGGTGCACCCTGGGTTATCTGGATGAGCCCTAGTCATAATCACAGGGGTTCAGGAAGGAGAGCAGACACACGGAAGAGAAGATGCTCAAACCCCAGAAACAGAGGCAGAAGTGTGCGTCTCCTCAGAACCTCCAGAAGGAGCTGGCCCTGCATGCAACTTGACAGTGACCCATGAAACTGATTTCAAACTCAAACTCCAGAACCATGAGAGAATAAATGATTGATGCTTTATGCAACCAAGTTTGTAGTAGTTTGTTACACCACCACAGCAAACTGATCTACAAGGCTTAACCTACCTTCATCTTATTTATTGACTGCTATATTTTTTCTATATTGAAAATATCTGCTAGTATGATTCTGGATCATGTGATGTATTTCTTTTTCATCTTCTGGATTTTCTAAACACATTTATAGTTTTGTGTTTATGCATTTATACTTTTATCCATACTGATGTTACAAATAGTCCCCCAGTTTACATTAAACTTCCTAATGTGTTTATGTTTTAAAATCTTTCAGTATGTTCCTCTGTGAGCTCTTATTTTTGCTTTTACATGTTGTCAAATGAATGCTGTATGAGTTACTTTCCTATCTCTGGAACAAAATATCTGACTCCAATAACTAAAAGGAGAGTATTCAGCTCACAGCCTCCTGCGGGTTTGGTCCATGGCAGCTGCCTCAAAGGCAACAACAGCACAGCAAAAGAGCTTTGCAGAGGGGAGTGGTTCAGCCTGTGGCAGCCAAGAAGCAGAGAGAGAGGGTGGCACCAGGAACAAGAACACACCCTTTCAGGTCACACCCCTGCGATGGGCCTCCACCGAGGCCCACATTCCAACAGCATTGAAGAGTGTGGTGTCCCCATAACCACATCACCTCCCCAAAGCCCCACATCTAAGGACATTTTAAGATCTGAGTCATAACTGATGTCTATCTGCATTTTATAAGACATTAGCTTTTTGTTGTTGCTGGGTTTTTTTGCCTGTCTGTGTGTATATGTGTGTGTGTGTGTGTGTGTGTGTGTGTGTGTGTGTGTGTGTGTGTGTGTAGGTGTGTGTTCCAGAGATTGAACATACAGCCATCTCACTAAGCTACATCTCAAGACTTTTCTGTTTTTTATTTTGAGCCAAGATTTCTCTATGTCGCTAAATTACCCAAGTCAGGCTCAAACTTTGATACTCCTGCTTTGGCTTCCCAGAGCGTTGGAATTGCAGGTGTGCACCAGTAGGCACTATTACAATAAAACTTTGGTTTCTTAAAAAATTTTATTGGTCCATATTTGCCATGTGTAATGATCATATTTATCATGGGAAATGCATACCTGTACGTAATATATCTTAATCCCCTTTTTCCCATCCTCCTGTCTTCCCTTCTTTCCCTCCCCATTTACAAAAGCTCCTTTTCCATTTCTCCTTTATCCTCTTATTCTTAACCCCTTTTATCTTCCTTACCTCCTTTCTCCTTTGTTCCCTTTCCCATTTGAACAAGTTCTTTCTGCCTCCCAATATTATCCTTACTTACACAAGAGATTGAATGTGATATTTTGAAAGTGTGTATCTGATTTATTTCACTTAAAAGTATGGTCTCAAGATGAATCCATTTACCCAAAAAAGTCTTAAGTTTACCTTTCTTTATGCTGTAGTAGTGGAGCATTGTATATAACTACCACATTTGCTTCACCCTTCATCTTTTGAGGGGCAGGTGGGCTGTTTCTAAGATTTAGCTATTATATATCGTGCTGCTATAAACATGTATATATTATACACACATATGTCACTGTGGTATGATGCTATTAACTCTTTCAGGAAGATACCTTTAAGGGCGACTTCTGGAATGGAACTTGTAGGTTTTTGAGGAATCTCCATCCTGATTTCCATAGTGATTATGCCATTTTGCACTCCCACTAACAGTGAAGGGCTCCTTTCTCCTCACAGCCCCAACAGCATTTATAAATTGGTTGATTTCTTCATGATAGTCATTCTTCCTGGAGTGAGGTGGAGCCTCAGTATTTACATTTAATTCACACTTCACACTTCTCAAATGACCACTGAGGTTGACCATTTCTCATATATTTATTTGCAGTTTGTACTTCTTCATCTGGAATGTATCCATTCATTTCAGACGCCCATTTTTGGATTGCATCTTTAAATTAAGAGGGATCTAATTTTTTTAGTTCTGTATATATTATAGATATTAATCTTTTTCTAAGGAGTAGCTGCAAAAATATTTTCACACTCTAGTTTGCCTCTTTGCTGGTGTTTTCTTTTTAATTTGATGTCATACCAACTGTTGATTCTTTATAATATTTCCTGTGCAGTTGAGGTTTTGTTAATGAAGTCTTTGCCAACACCTAAGTCTTCAAGAGTTTTACCTACCTTACCTTCCAGCAGATTAAGTGTTTCTATTTTAATATTTAGACCTTTGAACCATTTTGACTTTAGTTTAGTGCATGGTGAGAGATGTGGATCTAAATTCAATCTTCAGCATGTAGAAGCTTGTTTTCCAGTACCACTTATTAAAGAGACTGTCTTTCCTCCAGTGAAGGTGTTCTGCCTTTTTCTCAAAGATCAGTCATCAGTGTGCTTGGACTTGTTTCTGGATCTTCTGTTCTGTTCCACTGACTTTCAAATCTTTTTTGGAGGGTGGGGAATTTTTGTTTTTGCTTTTTCTTTTGGCTGGTTTGTTTGGTTGTTGTTTGTTTGGTTGGTTGGTTGGTTGGTTGATTGGGTTTTTGCAAGGGCACTATTGCTTTTATCACTGTAATCTTGTAGAATAACTTCAAGTCGGAGATCATGATGTCCCCTACCTTACCCTTGTTGCCAAGGATTGTGTTTGCTGGTCTAGGTCTCTTCTGGTTCTGTAAGAATTTTAGGATACTTCCAGAAACAACAGATGTTTCTGTAGCTCTATGATGGGCATTATTGGTATTTTGACTGGGATTGCATTGTATCTTTATAACAGTTTGGAAGTATAACCATTTTCACTTGGTCCTGCCTATCCAAGGAGAGGGGATATGTTCCCATTTTCTGATATGCTCTTTGATCTCTTTTTCAGAGTACTACATTTTTCAAGGTAGGGCTATTCTACTTCCTTTGTTAGGCTGATTTCTTGATGCTATTGTGAAATGTGTTGTTGCCCTAACTTCTCTCAGTGAGTTTGTTACTTGTGTGCAGGAATGCTATTGATTTTTGAATGCTGATTTTGTATCCTGCGATACTAATAAACTTGGCTATTAATTCAAGGATTTTTTAATGAAGTTTTGGGGGTCTTCTATGTAGAGAATCATGTCATGATCAAATAATGATAATTTAAATTACTCTTTTCCTATCCATTTTCCTTTTCTTTCTGTTGTATAATTGTTAATTTTTCCAAGATCATATTGAATAGGAGTGGTGGCAGTGAGTATCCTTGTCTTAATCCTGATTTTAGAGTGAAAGTTTTCATTTTTTGTCCATTTAGCATGATGTTGGCTGTTGATTTGTCACTGATAGCTTTTATGTTGTGATAAAGATTTTCTACACCAATTTTCTTTAGAGTTTTTATCATGGTATTGGTTTTGTAAAACACTTTTTTTGTATCTATTGAGAAGATCATGTGGTTTTGTCCTTGGTTCTGTTAATGTAGTGTATTACATTTAATGATTTGCATGTGTTGAGCCATTCCTGTATCCCTCAGCTGAATCCTATCAGCCACGGTGTATAATCTTCTTAATGATTTGCTGCATTCTGTTTGCCAGTTTCTTATTAAAGGTTTTTATATCTAAGTTCATTAAAATATTAACTTTTTTTTTTTGTTGGATCATCTTTGGTTTTGGTATCAGGGTAATACTTGCTTCAAGGGATTACTTAGGGAATTCTGCTTCTCTTTTATTTTCATTAAAGAATTTGAGGAGTGGTGGCATTAAATCTCCTCTAAAGTTCTTGTGGAATCTAACAATGAATCTGTTAGGATCTAACATTTCCTTTGTTAGTAGATTTTTTTATTACTTCATCAACTTCATTGACTGATATTGAATTAGGAACTTATTTCTTAATTCAGTTTTTGTAATTCATATGTATCTAGGAATCTATTCCTTCTGATTTATCCATCTTATTAGAGTACAGGTTCTCAGAGTAAGTACCAATGATCTTCTGGATTTCTGCAGGATTTCTTATTTTATCCATTTCATTCCTAATTGTATTGATATAGGCTTTTCTTTCCTTGTTTTGATAAAGTTGGCGAGGGATCTATTTTATTTAATTTTTCAAAGAACCAACTCTTCTATTTGCTTTTTATATTTTTTAGTATCAATTGTCTTAATTTCTGCTCTGATCTTTGTCATTTACTTCTTTATATGAGCTTTGGGTTTAACTTTCCCGTTGTGTTCTAGAAACTTTAGATCAATGCTAGGCTAGGCTATTTACTTAAGTATACTCTGCTTTTCTGATGTAGGAATTCACTGCTATAAACTTCCAACACAGGACTGCTTTCATTGTGTCCCATAAGTTCCAGCATTGGCATTAATATTTAACTGTAGAAACTCTAATTTCTACTTTAATTTCATCTGTGATTATTGTTTGTTCAGTAGGCTACTATTAATTTTTATGTGTTTATGGTGTTTTATGGTTTCTTTTGCCATCTATTTCCAGTTTCATTATACTGCCATCTATTAATAGCCATGGGATAATTTCAGTTCCTTTTCATTTACTCAAGCATATTCTTAATGTTTAAGTTTTTTTCATCATGCAAATATCTCATTTGCATGAGATATTTGCATGATGAAAAAAAGAATATCTCCCCACCAATTTTGAGATAATTTTTCAGGGTACATCAATCTGGGTTGGAGGTTGTTTTCTTTTAGCACTTGAAATACTTCAGTCCAAGTTCTCCTTGACTTCAGTTTTGTTGAGAAGTCTGGTGTAATTCTGATGGATTTTCCTGTATGGGTGACTTATTTCTTTTTTCTAAGAGCTTTTAATATTCTGTTCTTGTGTTAATTTCTGCAATCTTGATGGTTGCTGGTGTAGTTTGTGTTATGATCATGGGTATTTGGAGTTTTATGTATATCACTTACCTGTATGTTAAATTTGTTTTCCCTGCTTGAAAGGTTTTCTGTGATTACTTCAGGGGGAAAATTTTTAATGCCCTTTGTTCTATCTTTTTATTGATTCCAGTTCATCTTAAATCTGTATTTTTATGTCATATAGAAGTTGTTGATTTTTCTCAGTTGATGATCACTAACCACAGGCCTGTCTTCTCTGATATTCTATCTTCATATTGGTTAACTCTGCGTCATATAGTTTCAAAATAATTTTTAATACAATTTTTAATCTTCATAATTTCTGTTTTATGTTCGATGGGATCCAGTTCTATCCTATTTTAGACACTCATGGCTTCCACGGCTTTCCTAAGCTCCTCTGTGTGTTTAATCTGTATGTACTTTAGATTCATTAACCATTTTATTTGTTATGGTCATCTTCCCTTTAGCTATTGGTCTAATTATTTCTAGTCTGAATTTGCCAAGAGTCTTAGTCTTCTGCTTTGTTACTGCTGCTACCATGTCAGTAAAGTCAGCTAGGTATCTTGATTTCTTCCACCTCAGTGTCCCTGAATTTGCTTTGGGGGAGTTGGGAAAGTTGGAGTGCATTTTGTTTCCATGTTTCCTCATTTTCTATTTTTTTCTTGATTATTGGTTTTCAATGTTGAGACTTCTAAACTGGTCGTAAGGTATGACATTAGTACTATTCTCAAGACCTCTTTAAGTAAAGACCACTTTTCAGCGATGTCCTCTAGGCAGCGCTTGTTTTTGACTCTTTGAATCTGTGCCAGGATCCTACCTCTTCTGTTTATTAGGGATGAAAGGTTGCTGCCTGTTCGCCTAGCACCTAGTTGTTTGTTGATGAACTGTAGAATTGTTCATGAATCTTAGACAGTCTAGGTCTTGGCATACAAGGATTATCAACTGATTACAACTACATCACCTTGGTTAAAGTAATACAATTAGCAATAATAACAACATCAAGTGCAAACTGGATAATGGCAGACTATAATGACTCATAGTTTGCCTCCCTTAACCATAAGTGCAAGACCTATAGTTATATAACAAATTTTGGGACACGTCAGAAAAAATACAGTGAATATACATTCCATAAAGCAATTTTAGGTCCTATTATCATAGAGCAACATTCATCCATAAAAAGATAAAGTTAACTCCCTACATATTCATAAGGGTAAATGGTCCCACTACAAAAGTGTGAAGAAAAAAGAGAAATGAAATAGATTATGAGAAAAAAGGGTTGGGAGATGTGAAGAATGTGGCTAGATTGATGTAAAAGTTCCTGTTAAGAAGCAAAGGAAAATTAGTGGGATTAGGTAACAGTAAAGAGAAGGCAAACTTATAAAAGGACAAATAACAGGGGATGGAGATTAAACTAGAGGCAGTTTAAGCAGAGCTCTGGCCATAATCTCCTACTGACAGCAGCCGTTCAAGCTGGAGTATCAGACAGGGATGGTGTACAGTCTTGGGTCCTAAGGTTTCTTTGCAGATTCCTACTGGAGACCAATGCTGTTTGCCAGGCATATCGTTCTGTATTGCCTCTGGCTGAGGAGACACAGGTGTGTCCAAGATTAACATGAGGAGAGTCTGGTAGGATACATGAAGGTACAGGACACTGCATAGTGTCTCACTAGCATCCAGAATACCAAGCAAAAGAGGCAAATCCTTAACCTTTGCTGCTAACCAGGTAGAGAACTGGCTTACTGTGTGAGGCAAGACTGTACCCAGGACTCTGGCAGGATGCAGGGTAAAGACTATGATATGGCCAGAGTATAGGCATATTGTACCTGGTGCTGAATGGATGTGGCCACAGTCCAAGTATACCAGGTGGACGAGTTGTTCCAAAACCCAAAAACATTCATATAAAAATGACTGCAATACTACAACATAATACAAAATAACAGTGAAATTGCAAAAATATGAAGAAAAAATAAACAAATTATCTTGTACTTACTTTGAAAACTTTCCTGACTGGTATGAGGGATACAAGAGGAGAGGGTTGTTGTGTAGGACAACTTTCACAATCATTAACTGAACCACTACTATACTCAATGGAATCATTTTCTTTTTGTGCAACTTTAAAGAGAAACCTCTCCAAGTTACACTTGCTTTTGCCTTTCTTCGAGGCTTTTGAAGAAAGTGACATTGTATTGTCATTAAACAGATTCATCACTTACACAGCTACAGCCCTCTTTTAGAGGTGATTTTCTACAAAATTGTGTACTATTTCCCGTAGTTTATACATCTCCTTAACATTTTTTGAAGTCAGGGGTTCCTCTGCCTTTTTCTTCTTCTCTTCTGCAGATGAGCCATCTCCTTCATAACCTCTTGCTGTTGGGAGAAAACCAACCACAATACCAGAGCAAAGGAGGGAGGAAAAGGGAGAGAGAGACAGAGACGGAGACAGGGACAGAGAGAGACAGACAGAGAGAAAGCAAAAAGTGTGCAAGAGAACCATTGGCTCAGACGTACTGACGTGTTGTTCAGCATCACATACTACTCATATTGCAAGACATTGTTTATTTATCAAGCTCAGGTTTATAGGAATGTTTGCTCATCTTGTGGAGCACTCCCGCTACTTACACTCCACAGTTTTTACTGTATTTGCTTCATTTGTTTATGTTTATCTTTGCCATTTGTCTTCTGTTTCCTCTGGGAAATGATATGAAGCAGGTATCTAGTTGTTTTCCTGACATTATCCCATTGTCAGCCAATTACTTAGTATTAATCTTTCCTCACTGATTTAAAATAACATCTTTGTTATTTGATTAATTATGCATGATGTTTCATTCCAGAGACTTATTACTCCACTCCATATCATGCCTGCTTCATTATAGCAGCTTTATAAAATCCTTTAAAATACAGAAATATGTCTGTATAAGTACTGTTTTTTCCAAATATTTCAAAAGCCTCTCAAATGAACTCTCTGATTCCTACATCATTAAAAATAAATTCTTTGACAATTTGCATTGGAACTGCATTGGACTACTCATCAACTGACTTCAAAATCTCAGCAATTGGGGCCTACTTACATATATAAAGTGTTGATTTTTTTTTCAATCAACAGCAGAGGGTATCTGGACTCCCACAGAGAGACAGACCTAGACCTAGATGGAAAGAACTGTTCGTAAATACACATCAAGCATGTCTAGTATTGTTTGCACTTCTTGTTCTGTATATTCTATAAATCTCTTTCAAAAAAAAAAAACTGCAAGCATTAGCTTTCTGTCTTACTGTCCTGTGAAATATCTATCATGAACATCTTGGATTTCTTAAGTGAGGTACATTTCTCTCTGGAGCTCCATTGATTGCTTCCTTAAAAGAGCTCTGGGAGAATTTCTAGGCTGTGCTTTCATGTATACTGATTCATTTCATCACCAGCACTCACTTGTCTGCTCACAGCTACACTGAAATGCTAAACTCTATACTTGCATTTTTATTTTCCTTTGGCCTTTCAGGATTTCACTGTTACTGCTCTGTTATTGTTAAAAATTCACAAATTCATAGCTATTTAAGTACTACAGAGCATATACATTAGCAACGTTCAGCCATTTATTTATTGCAGCAGTTCGAATTTTATAGAATGACCATTACATTGGTTCTAAGGAATTGTTACTTTTTAAATTGAAACATACTTTTGAACAAATATTTTTCTCCATGCATGCAATTTAAAACAGGCTATAATCATTTGCTAAGAGTTGGAGACAGTATGCTATTAAGGTACTAATGTTTTAGTCATAGATTTTTGTGTATCCTCTTTTTAAAAAAACACACAGACGTACACATACACACAATTTTAGACTCAAAAAGAGAAGAGAACTATCCACTGGTTTGACATTACCAGTGTAGGGATTCATCAGCATTGCAAGAATATGAAGGTCCCTGGCTGCAGGGATCTTCAGAGCGATTTGGTCTTTCTCATAGTGAATTTCTCTCAGGTGTAGTGAGGCAGGCAAAATTTGCTGGAAACTAGTCTCCATTCTCCATAGTCTAGGCCAGTATGCAGAATTGCTGCTAGCCACCTGGAACCCGAGCAGACCAAAGACAATCCATGGAAGAGGATGACTTCTCAGGCCACCCCTGCAATGTACAAGTCCAATCCATTCATGCTCAGATCCTATGGGAGGGCAGGGGAGAGGAGAGAATTCATGGAGTCACTTCCAGCCTATCCCAGAAAGACAGCTCTTTCCTGTTCAGGAAAATGCTTATGGCGTTAGCTTCTACTCCATTTTACCAAATAAAGCTTTCTGCAAATTTCTAAGACTTGTCTTGAACCATTCTCTAGTTTGCAGTGCAGAAACAACCCTATTATTACCCAGAGGTAATATTATGTAAGACTCAAAAAGCAAAAGGTTACATGCATTTGTTTAAGTTGCCATTTCTCTTGAAAGTTTGAAGCTGTATTTTAGGAATTATAGAACACTGTATAACCTATTTCTGTCAGTGTTGATAGCTTGTAACTGTCATCGGGCTTTATACTGATATACTTCTGACTTCTAATTCCTCTCTATCTCAGCTCAGCCCACATATTGTGAAATAGCACTTTCATGTCACTTTTCTTGTCTGCTTCCACTGTGACTAACCTAGACTAAGCCCTTTCTCTGGGGGAGCCTCAGGTTCTAAGTCAGCTCTGCGCCTCTAGACCAATCTCTCTCCCACGCTGCTGATGCTGTTCTTCCTGAAGCATCTCCAAAGCTACCAGTGCAATTCAAATGCTTTTAGATTTCTAATATGGTTTCTTTTTAAATAATCTTATTTTAATCACCCTTTGACATCCATCATTCTGGTCTTCCAGCACTTTATTTGGGATGAACAGTGCTCAATTTCAGTTCCAACCAGTTGTAATCTTCTTAGAATAACTTCTTCGTTCCCTGGGTTCTATTACAGACATCTGGAAAATATGACCCCGTCTTATCTATCTTCATAAGCCGTCCCTCCTAGTACGTTGCTGAGTTCATAGCATTAAACAAATGCTTACCACCATACCAGTTTCTATCTTATATACCTTTCCCAGTGCATGATACTATAACCTGTGACATCTCTTACAAATATTCCAGGTTACCATTGATCTATTTTCTGCTTTTTATAACTATTTTTTAAGTTTATCTTTCGAATATAATGTAGATCAATATTTCATAAATGTTTTATTGATAGTGAAAATAAAGGATATTCTCGGTAGAATACAAAGATCAGTATATACACACTTACACACATAACCTTATTAATTAAATTACTCAGGACTTATATAATGTTTATTTTTCTATTTGATCTATAAAAGATGAAGAGATGTATGTTAGAGGCTTCTACTACTCCTGTAATTCTGTTCATTTATTTTCTATAACTTTCTTTTTTCTGTGTCAAGGATATCTGCATCAACCAGATAAGCGGAGCAACTTTGAGCTGAGTGTAAGAGGTTCACTACCGGCATCTGACACTACACAACTGTAGGAGGACATGGGAAGTATAGGTCTGAAAAGACCTAATGGATGTCAAGTGACAAATGTACCATGAGCTGTCATTGAAGCCAGGGAGAGATAAAAGTTATGGGACAGATGCATAGGTCAGCAGCCAAGTGCCGAGCCATGTGCCGGTTGGAAAGGAGCTGGATTCAGAGGAGGTATTTGGAAAGAGCCAGCCATGGAGTCGAAGGGTCCAAAGGCTAGCTGGAACTTGCCAGTTTCTGTGACTATGCTGCCACAACTGGCTGCCATAACCTTCTGACTCTCAATGAGAGATCTACTGCTTCTGGTCATCACTAACTCAGAAGAGGATTCTAAAAAATGCTAAGCAAATTAACAATGGAAACTAGCCAGCACAGTTTAACCCTGGTATATATGGCCACCATGCACTTGTCTTTTAACTATATTTAGTCTCCAACTAAATGTAAAAATCCTGCTTTGCAGAATATGATACAAACAGCCCTTCAAATGATCCCTCTTCTCAAAATCAGGCCACAAAAGACACCAGAGTCTTACATCATTTTGTCTATTTGTAACAGATTTTTGTGCATACAAGGCTAAGATATAAATATATAAAAAGCCACAATTTGTACATTCTCTTCTAGGTAGTTGTAGAACTGGAGAAGGAAAAACAGAAATTAAGCCAGGCGTGGTGGCTCATGCCTTCAATCCCAGCACTCGGGAGGCTGAGGCAGGAGGATCATTGTGAGTTCGAGACCAGCCTGAGCTACAAAGTGAGTCAAGGCCAGCCTGAACTGCATAGAGAGACCTATCTCAAAAAAGACAAAAAAAAGAAAAGAAAAACAGAATTTAAATTATCTATATTTATATAAATATGCATATATGTATATAATTATAATAATCTATAAGTGGATAGCTACAATCATATGACTATATAAAATACCTATAACTGTATGTAATTTAGTTGTTTATAAATATATATTTAAATATATATTATCGCTTACATCATAAATTTAAACATCAATACAAACCATCGCATCCACGTAAGGATTAAATGCTCTTGACTGTATCCCAGTTGGTAGACTGTATAACTTCCTCTATTTTCCTTTCTTCTGCAAGTTACGGTTCTTTGGCGGGACTCAAGTCATTATTTCTGAGCATCTGGATATTAATATCCCCGCTTATACTAACTTATTGCACTACATTATCTGTCAGTATCATTTTGCAATTGCTGATGCTTTCAAACTTATTTCATACCTTAATTAGTATTTTAGTGAACATTATTTTAGTAAAAGACTACATAAAAAGCCTTAAGCTAAATGTCATTTTGAGTCAGGACTGATATTTATGAATATTTGAACAAATATATAAGCTAAGAATATTTATTTAATGGTCACAATCTTCCAAGAACTAAGCTGGGTGTGGGGAATACTGAAATGTTCTCCAAATAGTTTACATTCAGTAGGATGTACATGCATTCAATGGAATGCTGAATGAATGGAATATAAAGCAGCAGACATCTTCACAGGGTTCTAAAGAATGAGTTACCACAGAGACATGCTAGGGAAAAGCAATCTGAGATAAAGAGCAGCATGTACGCAGGCAAAAAGCAACCTTGAAAAATCAGGGTTCAAACATTATCCTTGATGTTGTAAAAGGAAAAATAAACGGAACAATAGTTAAGAGACAGAAGAGGTACAATTAGTGTGATGTGAATGTCATCATGAAAAAAAAAAAAACAAGAGAAATAGCCTTTGCAGGATGTGACATAGTTTTAAATGTGATGTTTAACATTGCAGATAGAACCAAAGAAGAACGGGAGGAGGGAAGGGATGACAGGGTAAGGTGTAAGCTGAGTGGATCTCTGGACAGATGGGAAGAGGAACCTGTATGTAAAATTATACAAGGTACAAATATAAGCATGTGATTTAGTGTTTGGTAATTTTAAAGGGAAGGAAATAGTTAGAATGACCAACAATATATTCAGCAAACCAGGACACTCTTCAGAGTGAAAACAGTTACCATAAATAAGTATGCAAAAGAAAGGAGGAAAAAGAATGTGCTCACTCGAAATGTGATCACTGTCAACACAAAGACTGGGCAATTAATAATCAATAGAAATTGATTGGCTTACAGTTCTGGATGCTGGGAAGTCCAAGATGACTAGTATGTGATGAGGGTTTTCTTTCTGCATTATCTCATGGTAGAAGGCAGAAGGGCAAGACAGAGCGTGAGGAACCAACCTGCATGCTTGTCATGGCATTAATTCTCCCCAGGAGAGTGAAGACTTTCTGGTCTGAGAACTGCTCAAATCCCCACCTCTAAACGGGTCAATTAAATCTCAACATGAGGTTTGGAAAGGAAAAATATCCAAGCCACAGAGAGAAGGATGTAGTTGCTTAGCTTTTCTGTATCATTTGATTTTTTTTCCCATGTGCAGATGTTTGAGAAAAAAATAAGACAATTCCCAGTGCCTTGACTTTTTATTTTGTTTGATCAAAAATATGAAACTTGATTCTCTTGTCTGTCTGCCATGACATGATGGAAGAATACGGTAATGTTGAAATTTTTTAGTTATTGTAATAAAAGATATATTGCCATTAATCCCCTGCAAAATAGTCCTCTCCGCTTTGAACATACTCTGCCCATTGTTCTTGTTACTTTTTGAGCAATTCTGTAAGTCCTTTCTCATGACTGTCTTTATGGCACTGGCATGGCTCTTCCTTGTTATGAATCAAAGAAAAGCCTTTACCTTTCCTGGTTATTAAATTCTGCAGAAGAACTAGAAGTCACGCAGTGCCAGATACAAGGAGTAAAGTGCATGAAAACTCACCGGGATGGTTTTACGAGCCCTGCCTGTCTTTCCGTCAGGGATGCCTCTTGGGGGAGCTGCACCCACCATATCTGTGATCACACCTTGAGAAGACACTCAGGAAAGAGAACTCATGGAACTGCCTCAGCCAGTGGCACTGATGATGTCATGAAGCTGTTACAGGCAAGGGGAGGTTCGGGAGGGGGATTAGTGACAGTGGGTCTTTTATTGTAATTTTTAAAATTTAAACATTGATCATCTATTTCAACCATATCTCGTATTTTTAAACTCCTGGGGAACCAATCGTGTCGTTTTCACTTGTCTGTACCATC
This sequence comes from Cavia porcellus, assembly GCF_034190915.1. Taxonomy (NCBI): domain Eukaryota; kingdom Metazoa; phylum Chordata; class Mammalia; order Rodentia; family Caviidae; genus Cavia; species Cavia porcellus. The sequence continues at coordinate 43,945,733 of NW_026947512.1, forward strand.
AGGGTTTAACATAGAAACTGGCACGCTTGTCGAATTAGCAAATAAACTTCTTCTGATTTTAAATTTGCTCTCACATTTTATTTCATATCTTTTTCAGTTAGTCAAAAGTATCTAATAGGTGTGGGCTCTGAAGACAGGAAACAAAACAAACATCTCTTGTACTAATGACAAGGGTTACATACAAGGAACTGTCTTTTCTCATCATCCAAAATTGGGGACATCAGGTATTTCACTTTATGAGAACTTCACTTGGAGAGTTTATACAACATCCATCTTGTCCATAGAGCGGAGGCGGTTTAAAGAAGTCCAGCCACATTTTTCCTGGAAGAAGTAAGCCCAGATCTCAGGAATTTTAATTGCTATCCCTGCTCTCGGTCTGTTACCACACAGCGCCTTTCTCATGAGTCATGTTTCCATCGTCACTGAAGAGTCCAGGCCAGAGCTAGATTTCTCAGTGCACACAACAAACTCTTCATGCTCTCCTTTTTATTTCCTCCTCCTACACTGGATCCATCTCACCCTGTACTGCCAGTTTCCTATGATTGAAATTTGAGAGCATGTAACTGTTAATCTAGGAGTGATTAAAGAGTTTCATTTCTCGGAAGAGTCAGTACTCATCATCAGCTATGATGGATGAGCCCCTAACATCCCCTGATCCCATTATATTGTGATTAATTGTGCCAGTTTAAGTCAATAATTCATTTGTTAAAAATAGGCCTGCAAAGTATCATTTGTCTCAAGGGTGATATCAGAATAAAAAAAAATTCATTTGATACTTCTCATTAAATTAGTGTGGAAGTTATACTGAAGAGCCCCGTTCATCAAATACTTATTGCAGGCTTATTTGATAAGAAGTTGAATTTGTATAAAATTACATCTGCTCACTGTCATAATGGTCTTCCTTTTCCCTATGTTAATAAAGGAATAAAAAGTCTAAATACGTGCATGACTGGAGAAAAGGATGGAGTTTGAAACTGTGATTAGACTAATTTATAAATGTGTTTCTTCAGAGAATAAGTACAAATTATGTATTGTTTGCATTGTATAGAATTTTTTTAACAAAAGGAAGGAAGAATGCAAGAAGAAAAATTAAGAAAGGAATCTTCTTCATGAACTCAAATCCTGGCCTTGGAGATGCCGAGGTGGTTTCCTAAGAAACGGATCTCCCTCACTGTCTCTTATCTAGAAACTATTATAAATATTGCATTTACCCTGATTGGGCCATTAAGACATTTTCAGCTGTAAATGATTCTGTACAAAGCTAGAACTGAAGATCAGCTCAGTGGCAAATAATAATGGTCACCATCCTATGAGACACGGGATTAATGTCTTTAATATTCACAAAGCAGCAGCACAGAGGTCTTGAACAGACCACCTAAATGCTCCAGTGTTTAGCTGTGGAAAAGGAGATGAGGAGTGATGCAGTGCTAAGATGTCTTTAAGAAGCAGTTGTCTTCTTGTCACCTGGGGTGGCTGGGCCGGTCAGGTCAGGGTAAAGTTCAGTCATCCTGAACTGAGGATGACTTTCCCACTGGTCAGGGCAATGAGCCCATGTGGCCAAGTGCCATCTAGAACTTAATGCTGAAAATATAATTTTGGATGAAGGAAAGGAGAAAAGAAAAAATTGGAAGAAAAATAGGGAAGATATGGCCAGGGAAAGGAGCAAAGTGAGAGGAGAAAAATTAGAATGGCCACAGTAGATCGAGCTATGATGTTATAGCAGGAACCCCTCTTGACCTGTTGCGAGGCCACCTAAGCATCACATGTGGAAAATTCCAGAATCACAGACCCTTTACTGAATGCACAGTGCTTCCCCAGCTTGAGATCATCCCCAAGAGAATGTACATATAAAATGTATCTCAGAAATCACTCTGGAGATTCCTCAAACACTAAAAATGGAAATTTTATTTGACCACCCTCTCCTGAGCATATTCCTGAAAGAGTTAAAGATATCATTCATAGCGACATATACATACCTATGTTTGTAACAGTGCAATTTCCAAAAACTGACTTCTAACAGCAGCCTAGAGGATCATTAGCAGATGAATGGATAAAGTGTTGTATCCATTCATACAAGGAATATTATTCAGTTATAAAGAAGAAGAAAATATGTCATTTTCAGGGAAATGATTGGATCTTGAGACAATAATATTACATGAAATAACTCAGGCACAGAAAGTTAAATCCCACACAGCGTTTCTTGTATGAGAAGCCCAAAATATAAATAAAGAATAAAATAGAAGAGTGATGTAGGAAACAGAAAGATAGATTTTTTGGAGATGGGAGTGGAGATCAGGGGAAGAAGCGGGGAAGAGAGTGAGGAAGGGGTAATGGGATAAAAAATGATTAAGATATGATACTTGCGCAAATTCCCCCAAATGAATATAGCTGTTACATACTGAAAGTTTGCAAGCTTGCTCTAATATAAATATATTTGTATTATATCTATATATATGTATTGCATATATATATATATATATATATATATAATTTAAATAAATAAAGAAATCTTTACAATGTCCTTGGGCACCATTCATAGACTGTCCACTCCAAAGCATTAAGGGTGATGCTTAGCATCTCTTAGAAGACAGAACAAATTCTCACTCCTGCCTAAGTAGGACGTGTAGTTGGCCAGTGCTGAATTATAACACAAATCACCCTGGATGACAAAAGTGAAATCATCAGGAAGAGAGTCAGATTCTCTACAACTGCAAGAGTCAGAAAGAAGAAAATGGAACTTTATTTAAAAACATCATTGAAACCCTTTTCCATTGTAGATGAGGTGCTATAATTCTCTTAGGCTCTCATCACTATTCTGATAATGTAAAACTAATAGTGTTCCTGTTATTAAGCCAAGTCAAAACCAGAAAATAAAGTAAGATTTTGCCCTTGGTTTTGTTTTTGTTGTTTTTGGTACTGGGCATCAAACTCATGATCTCACACTTACCAGCAGGAGCTTACAGCACTCAGCTAAATCCAGACCCCTGGTAATTTTTTTTTTTTTTTTGATGCTGTAGAAGTGATAAGGAATCCTGGAATGAAGAACAAAAAGTAAATGGAAGAAATTTTTAAAGCAATAGGGAAAATTTTTCCCAGTCATCACCAATTGCAGGTCGCTATGGACAGAAATGTTCCTGAGAATCACTCTGTGATGAGAAGGCTGGAAGCATGGTTCAAGCATCACGCTTTGTGCTATCCTGCAATGCTCTGCATCCCACCATGAGCCTTACCCAGTATGTGGTATGCATTCACATCGGGTCAGCATGGCTGAGGAAGGGCATGTTTGCTCCTGGGGGAAAGTAGTACAGGAAAACAGTACCCCAAAACCTCCAGACCAGAGGTATTTCAGATTTTGCATTTGGGACATTTGAAAATATCTGCATTTGAACAATGAGATTGCTAAGAGATGGTACCCAAGTCTAAATATAAATTCATTTATAGCTAATATATACTTTTTATACATAACCTGAAGGTAGTTTTAAATAACTTTGCATGTGAGGCTGAGGGTGTAGTCCAGTTGTACAGCATATATTTAGCATGAAAAAGATCTTGATTTCAGTCCCCAACACCAAATAAGAACACTAATTTGTTCATGAATAAGGTTTTGTGGAGTGAAATTTTCTCCTTGTGGTGTCATGTTGATTCTCAGAAAGTTTGAGATTTAGGAGCTATACACCTGAGGTAATCAACTTACAAGAAGGTAAAGTTCACTTTGGTTCATGGTTTCAGGGGTTGCCACCCATGATTTCTTGGCCCTATTGCTCTGGGCGTGTGGTAGCACAGCACATCATGCCAGCAATACACGGTGGAGGAGGTCTGGTCACCTCAGGACAGCAAGGAAGTAAAGGAGATGGAAAGGGATATGGGTTCCCAAGGCCTCCAGTTATCTAACTGGCTTCCAATAGGCCACCTATGGACAGTGACAGTTCCACCGTCTCCCAATGGTGCCGCAGGCTGAGATCAGGCTTTTAACAGGTGAGACTTTCACACTTGGACTTAACGGGAGGAACTCAGATTTCAGGTTTTCTTAGAATGGGTACTCAATCCTGCACAGAGACAGGCAGCAGCTGCAGAAAGTTAGAGGACATAGAGGCCAGGCAATGACTGGTGCTAGAGCAGGAACTTAGTGCAAAAGGCTCCAGACTAAATCAAGCCTGCGTTTCCCCTTTAACCCTAGAAACCTCTAGATTCTCTAAAAATATTTAGGAGGATGCTGAACAGTGCTATTTGCAGCCCTTGCCTGGTTGAAAAATGTTACCATTCTTAATGGGATTTAAATCTCATTGACCTGTCTTATTCTCACTATTTCTTTAAAAGGCTATGACTTCAGTTTCGTAACTCCCCTTGACTAGTAAGCAAACTGGAAACCACAAATGTTCCTAAGGATAATAATTTTATAATGTGGAAACTGGAAGATGCTTTGAAAATCATCTGGTGAAAACCTTTGAGACACAAGATTTCAAGTTCTTAAATGGGCAGTTTTACTAAGATTATGTATTTTTCTTTGATTTCATTCATGACTAGGATCAGAAAACAGGGATCTCAATCACTCACTGATGAACATTAAATTCCACTTGTCATTTCTGAACACTGATTTTTTTTTTAAAAAAAGGAGGGGGGAAAATAACATAATCCTATATTACTCATGTATGTATTACTCATGTGGGGATTGAACCCAGGACCTTCATGCTGTTACCAAGCTCTTCAATTTTTTTTTAAGACAGACCCTTGCTAAGTCACTAAGTTGACAAGGCTGAATTCAACCCTGTGATCTCCGATTTTGGTTACTAGAGTGTTGGGATTAAAGGTACAAATAAATGCCTGGCTTCAAATTATTTGAAAACACAAATATAAAAAGTACTATATTTTTGTGTCATTTTCAACTATATAAATTTCAGTAATTTAATCTGCAGAATATGGGTGGGAGGGGTCAAGGAGAAGAATATTATGACATTTGGGTCACAGTAGTCATGACCCCTGACCCTTTGGTCACAATAAAGACAGCGTGCTTCTGGGACCAGAAGGAACTTGTGGCTCACTCTCATGCTAAGTCTCTTTGAGATGCTGTGCCAGTAACCTGTAAACAGAGATTTCTATTTTAAACAAAATGCCACAGCCCATAGTGAGATGTTGATGACACTGTGATCCTCTTCATAGAGATGAAGGGAGTTGGCAACCATGCTCTCAAGACCACAGAGGCGCCTGTTTCCCACAGTGCCAGAGAAAAGCACTCAGATAACCCAGGGTCACCTGACTCTCGAGTGCAGAAATATCTGTGGTAAGGAAAGGATGAAATAGGAGGCTGGAAATCAGAACATTGCTTTCTTTAAGGCTGCACGGGTTAATATTACACTGAAATACCATCAAGCTACTGGGGAATACAGATTCTAAGATTACCAAGGGAAATTAGAAACCCAACCACGTCCTCGCAGAGCAAGTCTGCAAATCTAGGTGCTTAAATGGCTCTGTGAGCCCTGGATTTCTTTGGCACATAACTGGCACCACAATGGTTGTGTGGTGCCTGGAAGATATTTCACACCTCCTAAATCAGACTACCTGGGACCTGCCCAAGCAGGCGTGCTCATTCAACACAGGGGCCTCATTGTCTGGAAAGAACCTGCCTGTGTATTAACAGAAGACTCTGAAAATATATTATCTCCTTCCCCACCCCAGCCCCAAGAAACCATAATGCAGCAGTAAACCTCCATCCAAAAATGAATTAGCACCTGGCTACAGGACAGAGCTTTCAGGATAGAAAGGCAAGTTTCATACGGCAGGAGTGGGGCAGGAGGCATTCCCTGGTCCAAGGCACACAAAGTTATGGACAGCCACATCCCCACGAGGAGACAGGGCTACTGGACATGGCTATCTGGTCAACCTTCTGGAGGTGTTCAGCCAAATAATATGTAATTCCTTGCTCATGTGCCGAAGCAGAGCTGGCCTGAGACTTTTAGATATTTCCTGAGGTTGTAGATCACATTACCCCCACAATCTCATGTGCATCTCGTGTTCAAAGGGATTTTAGAATAATTGTCATGTTTCAAGGGAAGAAGTCGATGTGAAAATGAAGTGATCCAGTTCTTCCTCCCCTAAAATAATCATTTCCTGCAAGGAAATGGAGACTCAGCAATACACTTATATGACAGGGTGTTGATTACATGTATCCCTAGTTCTGCGCTGCCTTTTTAAAATTAGTGATAGGAAAGCCTACAATTATACTTTCAGAATAATTAAAGGTTAAGGTTGCACATTTCATATGGATGCATTTTAAGAGATCCCAGGCATTTAACTGTGATTATTTTCAGTATATCTCTTGGACTGAGGAATGTTCTTTCATATGAATATAATGCCACTTCCAATGGGGAAAAGTCTACACATCTGGACATATCTGAAGGTTTCTGTGTTCCAGGACCTTGAACTGGCAATGATGGTATCTCACTTTCTTTCCACAGATATCATCTAGCTTTGTACTGTCATTTTACAAGCTAAGAAGCTGAGGGTAAGAGGAATGACTTCACAGGTGGCAGAGGCAGAAGTAAAATAATAATCTGGACCTTCAGTCCCAAATTTTTCACCTGCAACAGCGATTCATTTAGGGATCTGACTGTATCAATAGATGGCTCCACATTCAATAGAGTCAATGGAGAGCTTAACAAAGGAGGAGACAAACAATATGGAGAAAATGCTGACAGTAGTATTTTGCACCTAATTTAACTTGGAGGAAATGTTTTGTGGTCCTGCAAAGCCTCTGGGGAGCCAGCCTACCACGGTGGGAAGTGCAGGGTGTGGGAAGTGGGGTGGTATCTGCATGAGTGCACACCCATGCCACAGTGTGCCAGAGGCAATGGGCAGAATCAGAGTCAGATTCAAGTCACAAATGGGATTTTTCCTCAGGTTCTGATTTTCCCAGCTTCCCTTGGAGCCAGCAGGTGGAGAGAAGGACTGTGCCTTACTGTGTGTTTACTTTCCAGGGGGCTATTTTACAGCTTTCCTGTTTTCCTCCCCTTCTGTTTATTCAGGTTGGGTCCCTGCTTGAGAGATGAGGCTGGGAGGAAATCCTGGGCCATGTGGTAGGGCCTTGGTGCCTCCTCTGAGACTTTCAGATCTAGCTTAGACATGTTTCTGTTTTCCAAGTTTTCCACAGGTGCTATTGAATTGGGAGTTGACTACTGACCCAAACATGTCCCCAAGCAGTCAAATTCTAGTACTCGTCAGCTCCAAGGGGAGGAGTGTACAATGGCTTCACCAAAGATAATGCAAGGGGAAAAATACTTAGAGGAGCTAGCAAGGTGGCAAGGAGTGACACGGCTCCTTTGGGACATGTGGGCAACTGAGAATACCCCATGTGCCTGCCCTTACATCCTCCACTTAGCACAAGGGCCCTCCAGCCCTTCACGGTCGTCTAGTCTTTACTGCATCCGTGAGAATAACCAGGGCGCTTTCTCGTAAGCCGTGGCATTTGCAGGGGAGCTGAAAAGTACAGAGTACCTTTCCCATGCCCAGCTCAGTCTGCCTCACTGCACATATAGAGGCTCGCTTCATGCCCATAGTGGCTCTGTGAGATATTAGCTCTCTTGAAGCTCAGAAGCAGAGTTCACATCAGTGACAGTTTGCCTGCATGTTCTGTACCAATAAGGTGCATCCTTCCAGCTTCAATGGCATAGCAAGGAGGTGTGACTGAGGGAGAGGGTTGCAGGGCCACCATGTACTAAAAAGATAACCTAGAGCAAGTCATTTTCATCAAGTCCTTCAGAAAATACCTTGAACAATAGCAGTGACCAGGACTTACCCCACGAATGGCCTTGAGAGCCACATGAAACATTTTAAATGATAATGTTCAGTGAACCATAAAATATTCTGCAAATATTGATTACTAGTAAGACGAGGTTAGAGATTTTGTTTTAATAGATGTGAGAATATTAGAAGCATATGAGCTACATGTAAGTTAAACATTTACAAGTCTTCAGATAAAGTCAAAGACTTCCCCCTAATAATAAAAATGCAATGAATTTCACCTCATCGGTAGACAGGCATCTCACATACCCTCAGTCACATCAAATGTCCCTTTTATATCAAGTGTGTTAAACCACTGCTTATTATCCTGAAATAAAATTCATCAATGATGCAACCTACCTAATTGCAAAGTTTTTAAAATTCAAGCAGCACTGTAATGTAATGGGAAAACTCACAGACAGCGTTATGATTCAAATATGGTATGAGTGCCCCCCTCCAGAGTCATGGATTGGGAGTTTGGTGCCACTAGGACAATGTCATTGGTAGCAGAATTTTGAAGCAGTGGCCTAGTGGAAGTCATTAGGTCACTGCGGGCCTGACTCTCAGATGGAATTGACACAATTCTTGTGGGACCTCAGCTTCTGAGAGAGGAATTTCATATAAAAGTAAACCTGACCTTGAATCTGACTTGCCATCCTACTATGCAATCTTTCTGACATGTGCATCTGCCATTGTGATGTCAGAGTGTAAAGAGAAGGGACAAAACAAATATAAAACATTCAGCCTCCAAAAACTATGAGTAAAATAAACCTCTTTTCTTTACAAAGTATGCAGCCACAGTTATTCTGCTACGCCAACCCAAAATGAACCAGGGAAAAAGAATCTCAGTATGTAAATACTCAAGTATGCTTGTCTGGTAGCCAAAGTGCAGAACAGAGAACCACTCTTCTGCACGCAGCACCAGAAATATACCGGCCATCCACACAAAACTGACACTGATATATTTTATTATGATTTAAGTAACACAATGACACAGCTGCTAGTGATATATTTTCTAAAATGATAAACAACTCCTGTTGAAGTTTCAATAAAATAAAGTCGTGTTTTCTGTCAACTTACAGAATTGATGTTTTACTGTAAAATCCAGTGACTATTACCACAGTACAAAAAATAATTTCATATTTACACAAAATATAGATTAAGACTCAAATAATTCTAAATGGGTCTTCAGCCAAATATTTTCCCAAGGGGCACCTGAAAAGTACACATGAAAAAATATAATACTTTGACATGTGGGACAGACAAGTATATTACGGGATGTCTGTTGGCTTTGGCCCTACCCACTAAGCACCAGTTTCAATGATGATGATAGAAGCCAGAGTGATGAATTCCTTGCTCCCTTGGTCAATTTGTATGTCCACTATGGCACACTTGGAGGAACATGGCGATTCATGATGTTTCTGCTATTTGGAAAATAAAAGCACATCCTTTTGGTGCTCCTCACACTGCACGAATGCCGATTAGTATTTATAAGCTTAGCTATTCACCTTCTTGAAGATCACCTTTTGAGAACTACAGCCCTACGCACTTCCTCACACTTAAGTTTCTCACCCTACTGTCAGAGTTCAGCTGCTCTCCCCCGCCCATCCGGGATCTCTCTCCTACTTTCTTGATCTTTTCCTGGGCCCCTAGTCTGACATTTCAGTCTAAACATATCCTTCTCTTTCTACTTGACTTCTTTAAGCCTTTCAGATACTTTGCTTTCAGTCTAGAGCCCTAGAAGTTCACCTAGGAGTAAACAAGGCTTAGAACTGATTCCTGCAACTAGAAATCGATGTGAAAGTCACCTAGTTCAGCCCGTTTTATAGGTGATACACACTCAAGGTGAGCAGCGACTTCCCTGAGATGCAGCTTAGTGTCTGAAAGTCTTCCATATCCCCTCACTATGCTCTGTCTTGATAGTAAACCAAATCATGTCAACTGCATGACACTTTGTTAGCAATGCCTTGAACTTTCTGAGTTTCCGAGTTTAAGGTACAGCTGAAATAACTTGCAGAACTTTGTCAGGGGAAAAGTTGGTAGAGAAGAAAAAAAAAAAGCATTGGGGAAATTCAGAAACAATGAGATGATGAAGGAAGGGGAAAGAAAACCACAAGGTGTCCTTTAAGAACAAGCAGTTCAGGTTGGTGGGAGCACAAGGGATTTCAAACCAAGCCAGGTTTCCTAGGCTAAAGTTGGGAATTTCTTGTGATGCAAATTTAAAACCTGCTGTTTGTGGTTTACTTAACTTTCCTTACAAAGCCCTGTAAATTCTCAATTTTGGGAACCACTTAGGCACATCTGTATCTCTATTTTTCTTCTTCTTTTGGCTCATCTGTGCATTCTGATGAAATGTGGGCAAAAGTGATATGCATAACTTAACTCCATACCTATTTCTAAACCTTCCCATGGCTTCCTTCCTGTGCTCCCCCTTCTGCAAACTGAGTACAGAGGTACCACGGAAGTTTCTAGAGTGTAAAAGATAATGAAGCCACCAGATGAAAGGACTGGGCATCTAAAAGTTGGGTAACACAGAGCAGACCTCCTGCCTTAGATCTGCGGTGGGCTATGACTCTTCTATGCGGGACACCAAATGTCGGGATTGTGTATGACAGAATTAGCTAACAGCTCTCAGTAGCTGACATTGTGTCTTACTTTCTTGCCAGGGTTTTGCACAGACTAAGTTTGAGAAATGAATGAACTAATATATAAACCACTGAATGAATGCATGAATCTGGAGTGAATTTGTATTTGCGTATTTTGTCTCAGCAATGAGAAACAAAAATACATATTGAATGCAGAAAGACACATACAAAAGTATAAAACTAAAATATATTGGAAATAATAGAAACATATCACATTTAGCATTTATCATTTTTTATAACAGCCACCTAAAAAAGTATGAGGTGATATCTGGTTCTGCTTTTGATATGATTAGTCATATTGAGCATTTTTATCAGATACTTTTTGGCCATTCTATGTTTTCTCTAGACAAATATTTATTAAAAGTCCTTTGTTTTTAAATTGGGTTATCTGGGTTTGGGCTTTTGTTTGGTGTTTTGTTTTTGTAATCTGATATTAACGCCTTGTCAGATATATGATGTGTGGATATTTTCTCCCATTCCTTAGCTTTTTCACTGTTTTGAGCTATACTCTTTGCTGTACAGAAGCATTTAGATTGATGAAATCTTATCTATCTAGTTTTGCTTTTGTTACTTGAGCTTTGAGAACCTACCCAAAATTATTGACGAGACTAGTGTCAAGAAGATTTTTCTCTGTGTTTCCTATAAGTATTTTATAGATTCAAGTACTACATTGCTCCCAACACCATATTTTGAAGAGACTGTCCTTTCCCCATTGTAAGTTCTTAGCACATTTATCAAAAATCAGTTGATCATAAGTATATGAGTTTATTTCTGATTTCTTGGGCAGCATGTTACAGTATTACAGGACTCGCCTAGAGTGTGAAAGGCCCTGAGTTCAGTTCCATTGGTCTATGCATCTGTTTTTATGTGCATACATACCTTTTAAATGCTATAGCTAAGTAATATAAGTCAGAGAATGCAAGGTCTCCAGCTTTCATCATTTTTCTAAAGACTGGCTATTTGGGGTCTTTTGTGATTCCATAAGAATTTTAGGATTTGTTTTTATATTTCAATACAAGAGTCCCTGGAATTTTGAGTGTTTTAGTTTGTTTCTCATTGCTGAGACAAAATACCCAAAGTTAAAGGAGGAAAGATTTATTTAGTTCACAGTTTGCTGAGGTTTCAGGCCATAATCAGTTGACTCCCAGGCAGTGTGACATGGCAGAGATGCATCACAGAGCAGGCAGGCAGAAGGTGACAAGTAGCAAGTGCTAAGTGACAAGCAGACTTTCTTTCTGTGCCTTATTATACCTATGTAACCTACTTACCCTTAGGACAAATAGCATTCACACCCAGAGGAGGGCACACTTAATCCTACCCAGAACTACACCAAACTAGTGAGCTAATTTATTAATCACACACTCCAGATCCAGCCACTTGGGAAAAAGCCCAGGTGAGACTTGGGCAGAGGGACATCTATATACTCACTGTAACAGAGATTGCATAAAATCTGTAAAATGTTCAATCAGTATGAACATTTTCATATTATTAATTTTTCCAATTCACTGACATTTGATGTCTTTTGATTTATTTTATGCCTTTTAATTTCCTTCAAAAATCTTACTTTTTTTCATTCACTTATTTCACTAAATTAATCCCTAAACACTTTACTATTTTGTTGCTGGTATAAATGAGCTTGTTTTCTTAATCTTCTACAGAAATGTAAATTAGTAAAGCTATTATGGCAAACAGTATGGAAGTTCCTCATACCCTTAAGAACAGAACCAGCATATATCCCACTTTCCCACTACTGAGTGCCATCCAAGGCGACTGGAATCAAAGTCACAAAGAGATGGCCTCACCATCATGCTCACTGCGGCACTGCACATAATGACCAAGAGCCGAAATGGTGGAAATGTTTTATGGCAGATGATGGAGAAAGAAAGGACATGGTATGGCAGTGATAGCAGACACACAATGAAACAGTGACTTTAAAAGGAATTAATCCTGCCCTTTGCAATAATATAGATGAAGCTGGAAAACATTATGCTAAGCAAAATAACCAAGACACAAAGCAAGATGCTGCATGATCTCACTTGCATGTAGAATCTAGAATAGTCCAATTCATAAAAATGGAGATTAGGATGGTGGTTGCCAGGGGCTGGGAAAGGGATAAAATGGGGTGATATGTCAGAGTACCCAAACTTTCCTTTATAAGATGAGTCATGGGATCTAACATGTAGCATGTTGATATAATTAGCAGTACTATACTACATACTGGTGTTTGCTAAGAGGAGGGATCTTAAATCTTCATTTACACAAAGGGGTAATTATAGAAAGGTAATGAATATGCTAATTACCTTAATGTGGCAGTCATTTCAAATTAATATCAAAACACCTTAACCCAAACATTTTGTATGTCAGTGGTATCTCAGTAAAGGTAAGCACTAGCATAGTCCGAGGAGATGAGATCCTGAATTAACTCAGAAGCAGTTAAAGTGTAAGGGAGACAAAGCTGGAAAACATCCTGGCTGTAGACTCCAAGAATGATTACCATAAAGAGCATTTTCTATACTGACTCCAGGTGTGCTGCAAAGAAAGTTTATCATAGAGGAGAAGAAATGGGAGGGATTTGGACCATTTAAAAGAGGAAGGATGGAGAGGAAAACAGAAGTTGGTTAGCAGAGCCTAATTAGAAGTCTATGTTTATGAGGTGGACCAGAAAGGAGATGCTATTAAATAATGTTTAAAAGGGGCGAGTGGAGGTGATCAGTTAAGAGAGGAACCAGAAGAATTCAGGTCCCTGGAAACCGCAGAAGGAAACATTCTCAGTGATGCACAGTATAAGAAGTGGCTTAAGAATGTGATTACGGGGACTGTGAACAGTTATGCTGCTGTTCTCAAAGAAACAGTGCTGTGAACAGTTTGCTGGTCTCAAAGAAAGCAGAAGAGGATCCAGTTAAGAGTGTAGGTAGAAGGTCTTGCTAGAATTCCGAAAAAGTGTGTGTCTTTGTTTCTGCAAGAGGGCTAATGAAAGACAGTGAAGGTAAAGAACAAAGAAAAGGCAGAGGTGCTCAGTGTGCTCCAATGATTGACATGCAATCCCCCGAGGCTGCAGGACCCTGGGAGGGGATGGAAGCTACGGGGATCACGGTCATCAGTATGGAATATAACAGAAGTCAACAAGAAATGATTGATGGGTGAGATCATCATGAGAATTAAAAGTTGCTTAAATGAAATGAGGGAATAAAAAAATACAAGCAAGGAGAAAGTTATGGTTTCCAACGATTTAAGAGTTCAAGACCGTGAACTCCTTCAGTGTAGGAATTCTTGGCGATGATAAACTCAGCTGACGCTGATTGCAGTACTACAGTGTCAGGTAGTAGGCCAAGCAGGATCCATTCACTATCTCATTAAATCCCTTCACAGATGTATACACTAAGGTGGATAAGTCATTTGCGCGGCGGCACGTAGTAAGTCACAGGTGTAGAATTCAGAGCTAGTCCCATTAGCTCTCGATAATTCGGTGCCTGGTGCCAGGTGAATGTGACCATTACTGTCAGGGCAGCATCTGTGCAGGAAAGACAGAACTTCCTGAGGACATGGAGCCTGAGCGGCACCTGCACCCAGAGCTGGAAGGACGATTGATTTGGATGAATCAGCAAGGAGAGGAGGGCTAAGCCAGACACCAGACACGGGGATCCAAGGAAAGGGATAAACAGTGATAGTGTGTACAGATTCCGTGCTGGCGGGCTTGTGGAACAAAATCACCAAACGATAGGAGAAGTGGTGGGGACCCCACGCTCTGAGCAGGTCAGGGGCAGGAGTAAGAGGGAAAGGAGCCCGGAGCTGGCTGCAAGCGGAACTGTATGTTCAAAGAAAACCAGCGCTCAGGGGTGGAGCGACGTGAAGTATGTCTTTGAGATCTGTGAGTTTCTTAAAAATAGGAAGTCCCAAGGGATAGGGTACACAGTTCAAGTTAAATGTAAGAGTCTAAGCCTCTTTGGAAAGGGATAGAAATAAAGATAAAAGTCAAGAGAGGGTAAAATGTGGAATTTAAGTCCATAACTAATGAGCAGGCCCGGAAAGGAGATATCTTGAGAGGGAATCTCGGGCAGGATAGGAAGGAGGTGACCAGTGAATGTAGGAAACCTGGGCTTTTTGTGCTGGCCAGCATGGGGAGCGCCAGCTTGTTCCTCTCATGCTGCAGAGGTTAGGGGCCCAGGTCCCCAGTCACAGAGAGGGTTCCAATTCTCCATCCATTTCCCCGATTAATGGATCCACCAGTTCCTCTTTCTTTCCAGTGGAGATAATGAGAGTCGTGAGGATACATGGAATGTATTTTTAAATAGCAAACCTGGAAGACCTGTGGTCCCAAGGTCCGCTGCGGCCGGAGGATTGTACCGGGCATCAGAAACAAACCCACAGCCTCAGGGCAGCAGCGCCAGGGAGGCTGGCGTTCTGTGTGACAAGGGGGAGCTCATAGTGGCCAGCGCTTCCTCCTAGGACACACTATGCTGGGATTGGCCTTCTCTGGAGTAGGCCCACGTCGCTCATGGGATGGAAGCAGAGCTGCCTCCAGTTGCTATTTTCAAAAATAACTCATACACAGCAAATCCAGTGTTGGGGTTCAGGCCTTTCCCACCCCTTGTACAAACCTCCCATGCTTTGGGGCAGATTTCTCTCCTCCCTGCCTTTTCTCCACAATACCGCGGAACGTGGCCGGCCCAGGGAGCCAGGCCCAGGTGACTTACCCTTCCCAGCTTGTCCTGGTCTAGCTTGCAACTGCTAGGAAGGCTGGCTGTGCAGGACAGCTAGTCACACTGAGGTAGCTGCCACCTCCCCTCTCCTTGTTCATCTCTAGACACTGTTCAGCACACAGTCTCTCAGCCTTGAAGGTGGCTGATTGCCTCACAGGATGGGGGACACAAATACTTGCCTGGTGTGGCCAACATGGAAGCTTCTGCGAGGTAACCACTTACAGCAGCAGAGCCCTAGACCAGGCCTGGTCTCTGGTTAGCATTTTATTACATTTCTCTCCTCTGCATCCTGAGGATTTTCTCTAGAATAAACATAAGACCAGTGACTTTAGAAATACAATGTGTTTTTCATTAGAACCCTATTCTGGTCCCTCCAGTTTCAATGGGGCATTTCCTGCTTGTTCTAATTGGGCTTCGAGGTATCAGTGATGCCATTTTTCTCCAAGGAGGTAAAAAGTGTGCAGTGTTCTTGTGCCCTTGTACTAAAAGGCCTCCCATGACTAATAGGACAGGGAACCCCCTGGGGAAAGTAGAAGGAGAACACATGAGAAACGTTGCTCCACACTGTCACAGTCGTGGATTCCAGTGGGAGAGCGGAGGGAGGTCACTGGGGGAAGCCAGGGGGGGATGGCTTGCATCAGGGTAGGAGGAAGCAATGGGGATTAAAGTCCTGCAAGAATAATGTGGCACACTATCCTGCTGGATTGGAAACATCTAGAATTTGTCCCAAAAACTAACTTAGCAGAGGCCTCAGCAGAAAAAAAAAGTTACAACCCCTGCTGTGCAGTCTCCATCTGAATATTCTCTGGTATGTAGACAACCACTGTTAATACAAACACCTGTAACACTAGGTCCTAACTGTCCATCCCCACACATGTTAGGCAAGCATCCTACCACTGAGCTAAAGCCCCAACCTCCTGCAAGGAACTTTTACATCTTCTGATGCCTGGTTCTTACACTAGAGACTCAGGTAATCTCGTAAACCATGCACGATATTTTTTCTGTTCTAAGACGATATTTTTTCTGCAGTTATAAGATCAGAATTACAATTCATGTTACTATTTTGTACTTTAGCTTAATAATGCTATCATAGCCAATCTGTGATTTGGTGGTGGTAATTTTATTCTAATGGACTAATATGACTACAACCATGATATAAATAAATAAAAGCACTAGGTTAATTTCCTCAGTTCTGGAAAAAGAAAAACACCAACAAGAGAAAATGTTTGATGGAGACACACTGCATCCACTTAGGCCACAAGCCAGGGCCTTGTTAAAAGCATGAATCAGAAGCTACATTCCAAATTTAAGACCTTTTGCTAATGGTATGCACTTACCTGCCTCCTTAGTTGAAGGCTTAAACCAGGAGGTCTGGATAGGATGAAGGAAGATGCAGCTTCTCAGGGGGCCCAAGGCATCCAGGAAGAAAGGACAGTGCATGTGACAGAGGATCCACCTACAAATGCAGCCACATAGTTCCCAGCTGAGGCAGTGGCACTGGCCAGCTACCCTCCACTCCCCGGGAGCTCCCAGGCTCTTTGTATCTGCTTCCTCAGCCTCAGCCTCCTCCTTCATGAAGCAGAAGACTGCCATTTGCTGAACACAGAACTGCCCACTGCCACTACCACTGGCCACTTGTGGAGGCCCAGGGTGCCACTGGGGTTGTGTATGACAGCTAGTAGGACATATATGGTGGTGATGCCACAAAGCAAGCCAGACCTCCAGGAGGCTTGCGGCTTAGCTGATTTGGGGTGAATTCCTGGTTACAATCCAGTTGTCTGCAGGATGAGCAAGTCACACGTAGATGATCAGATCTGATTTTTCCAAAGTAGTTTGATTAGCTCGCTTGCTTTAACAGCCCAGTCCAATCGACAAGTGGCAATGTATCAATTGAATGGCACTGCCAGAATCAATCTGAATAAAGCCATTTCGTGCAATGGATAAACACAGTGGGATGAAATCTTTCCCCTTAAGCTCAACGGTAACAGAAAATAAAACTACTTAGATAGTATGTCCACTGAGATTATACACCTAAGCCTGAATCCTGGTTTCAATTCTGTCCTAACCCCCTGAACAGAATGCCACTTTTCCCCTGGTTTCCTTCAACAGACTCCCTTATTTTACATATATTGAGCTCTCAAGCAAGATATTCGTGATCGCAGTAGATAAGGACAGAGAACCAAAGATGCATATGCAAACTGCCAAAAGTGTCTTTCCCTGGGACTATGAAATCCCTGACCTCTGACCCAGAGGTCAAAGGTAGATTGATTATTTTCTGAAATAACATTGATCCCAAGGAGACTGACGCTAGCTAAATGGGGATTCTAACAGATTCTTGTCGAACATCATTTGACTCGCAACTTCCTCCCTTATCTTATCAGCAGGCCTCAGCCTTTCTAAGTGGACGGAAGTGGGGAGGCTTTAGGTTATTCAGGGTTAATCCCTTGGCCAACTCTTGTGGCAGTGTCTAGTCCTGTGCTCCGGCATTCTGGGTGTTCCTAGAACACCATATGGCCCTAAAGGCCAGTTGATAACGGTACTCATGGAACTGGGGATCTCCCCGTACCACAGTTTTCCCGTCTGTAAAAAGAGGTGGCTGAGATGAACAATTACCAATATCTCTTCAGGCACTTGCATGGTATGATTTTAATAACACATTATGTTGATATTTGCACAGCACACTGAGATGTCATAAAGAGATTCTGAAAGTATAATCTGTGTTGTTTCTACTCTGTTGTTCTAGAAAAAACATATGCTTCAGTTTTCCAGTAATGCTTCACTACCAGGTGAGATCCAACTCCCAAAGAGCCATTACCATCAATGTAGAAAGAGGCTGCTGTGGCTGATTCCGGGTTCCTCCTGCACACCGCTGCCCTGCTAGTGCCAGAACTAACCCCACCTGTCACTCAGCAGCCAGCATGGAAAGGACAGGTGATTCCCCAATGGAGGAGCCAACCAGCTCGTACTGAGAGACAGAACTCTTCTTCCTTACACAGTAATTCAGCTTTTATCAGTGCTTTAAGTGCAGCCAAGGCATTGCAGAGCAAGAGAAAGGGAATAGGAGAGAAGATAGAAAGAATGAAAGAAAGAGAAAGGCATGTGAGCAGGCCTTGGAAGGGTTCTGTATTCTCAAAAAATTCTTTCTTCCTTTTTTTTTTTTTTACCGTTTTCAAAAATCTCCTCCAAACACACAGACCCTACAGTATCCCTATTAAATTATATAGAGCGAGTCCAGCCCTTGACTGTCAGCAGGGCCCATCAGCCCTAATTTATCGCCCCAGGAAACACAGTACAATTATGGTAATAAATAATAATAGGATTCAGTACATGACAACATGAATGATGGAGCCTCTCAGAATTCATTTACATTGCTTTGTGTTGCAATCATCAAGCCTCTAATGTAATGCCAAGCAAATGAGCCCCTTTGAATATTGTGCAATCTATTGCAAGTCAACTGGCACAAAACTCACTCAATAAATCATGTTCAAACACATGCCTGTAATGACAGGTAAATCAACAATGAAGTAATTGCGTTTAATGTATTGAAATACTGGACAAAAAACAGTGACCTCAAAGTGACTTTTTGTAAAAGGTATGATACAATTGCAGCAGGGAGTGAGGGCCTTCCTAAGAGGCATGCCTTGTGGAGGGAGATGTGCAGGCCTCAGGGGGCCTGCTTCCCAGGCAGACCTGGGTTGGTGGCCTTCTCTTCAGAAGGTGTGCACTGGAAGGTGTGCACTGGAAGGTGTGCACTGGCCTGCGTGTAGGAGCCTCAGGGAGGTTTGCACTGGCCTGCGTGTAGGAGCCTCAGGGAGGTGTGCACTGGCCTGCGTGTAGGAGCCTCAGGGAGGTGTGCACTGGCCTGCGTGTAGGAGCCTCAGGGAGGTGTGCACTGGCCTGCGTGTAGGAGCCTCAGGGAGGTGTGCACTGGCCTGCGTGTAGGAGCCTCAGGGAGGTGTGTCCTGGCCTGCGTGTAGGAGCCTCAGGGAGGTGTGCACTGGCCTGCGTGTAGGAGCCTCAGGGAGGTGTGCACTGGCCTGCGTGTAGGAGCCTCAGGGAGGTGTGCACTGGCCTGCGTGTAGGAGCCTCAGGGAGGTGTGCACTGGCCTGCGTGTAGGAGCCTCAGGGAGGTGTGCACTGGCCTGCGTGTAGGAGCCTCAGGGAGGTGTGCACTGGCCTGCGTGTAGGAGCCTCAGGGAGGTGTGCACTGGCCTGCGTGTAGGAGCCTCAGGGAGGTGTGCACTGGCCTGCGTGTAGGAGCCTCAGGGAGGTGTGCACTGGCCTGCGTGTAGGAGCCTCAGGGAGGTGTGCACTGGCCTGCGTGTAGGAGCCTCAGGGAGGTGTGCACTGGCTTGCGTGTAGGAGCCTCAGGGAGGTGTGCACTGGCTTGCGTGTAGGAGCCTCAGGGAGGTGTGCCCTGGCCTGCGTGTAGGAGCCTCAGGGAGGTGTGCACTGGCCTGCAGTGTAGGAGCCTCAGGAAGGTGTGCACTGGCCTGCGTGTAGGAACCTCAAGGAGGTGTGCCCTGGCCTGCGTGTAGGAGCCTCAGGGAGGTGTGCACTGGCCTGCGTGTAGGAGCCTCAGGGAGGTGTGCACTGGCCTGCAGTGTAGGAGCCTCAGGGAGGTGTGCACTGGCCTGCAGTGTAGGAGCCTCAGGGAGGTGTGCACTGGCCTGCGTGTAGGAGCCTCAGGGAGGTGTGCACTGGCCTGCGTGTAGGAGCCTCAGGAAGGTGTGCACTGGCTTGTGTGTAGGAGCCTCAGGGAGGTGTGCACTGGCCTGCGTGTAGGAGCCGCAGGTGAGGGCAGAAATCAGTCTTCAGCAGAACAGCCAAGTCTATCATCATCCTCTGAGCTTAGAGGACCACTCCAATGGTGACCTGAGGGGGAAACCAGCTTCCTGGGCCAGGAGTGGGAAGGGCTGTGCGCTGCCCCGGCCTGGTACTCACCAGATCGCGTAGGATCAAACCACGCTGCCCCTCACTGCTCTGCAGCCTGAGGCTTTGTGCTGTCAGGCCGGAGATGCATCGGGATTCTAGCACTTTCCACAGCTCCAGTTCTCATCAGAGGCCTCCCTGGCCTCTATGCAGGCCGCAGGAAGGCTCAGGCTCTTGCTGCTCCTCTGCCGCGCGGGCGCCAGTTTGGACCAGCAGCACCTCTTCGTCATTCATGTTGCTGAAGCCAAGCATATGTGCTTCAAATTTTGTGCAACTCGGGCCTGCCCTTTCTGGGCAATCAGACAAGTCTGGAAATAGGGCCCCAGGGGCCACGCGGATGGAGAACAGACAACGTGAAAATGACAACCTTCCCCACCTCGCTGTCCCTTCTACTCCAGCTCCCCTCTTCCCAGGGACCACGTCAAGAAGAGAGGAAGCAGAGCCTCTCCGTAGCCAAAGGCCCCTTACGGAACTTCCCAGTGCTTGAGTGAAGCTCACTCTTGGCTGGGAGACATCACACCTCCTCCCAGACCGCACATTGCTCCTCCTCAGCCCTCCGCCTGACCCCTCAGAGAAGATCTCATGATCCCCAGAGCTTCGAAGAGACCAAAAAGGGAGCGGAAGGAAGGGAAAGACACCAACTTTACGATGGGGACATCCGGCCTGAAGTCCAGACTCTATGGTTTAGTTAACACATGACTTTGCATGAAGCTCCTCATTTTTTGCTCCTATTGTACCACGGTAAAGTGACAGTAGTGACACCTGGCTGGTTCCAGCAAGGTTCTTGTGAGGTATACAACACATGTAAAAAGGTTTTGTTATTTGTGAAGCACAATGCAATGCTTACTTTTGTGAGCTGGGCGAGATGCATGCCTGAAATCACAGAACCCATGGAGGCTGAGGCAGGAGGAACAGAAATTCTAGCCCCACCCAGGAGGTTTACCAAATTAGCAAGACTTTCTAAAGATTTAAAGGAATTTTAAAAAGAGGCAGGAATGTAGCTTAATGCAAAGGCCCTGGGTTCAATCACCAGTACAAGGGGGGGGGGGGGGTAACACCCTGTCGGGTGTTATCCTGTCCCACAGCCCCAAGGTCTTGCTCAAAGGTGTTCCTCTCTCCTCACACAGGGCCTGTTCTCTTGCTGACTATTATTATCCCTGATTAGCATAAAGGAGGCAGGCAAAGCAAAAGACCCAAAGGGTGGCAGGAAGGCAAGACCAGGGTCCAGGACAGGACGGAGAGAAACACAAAGCTCTGATGTTAGAACACTTTTACTAGTGGCAAGAGGATGAAAGTATTCTCCAGAGATAGAAACCTCTGGAATGGAGGATCCAGCTCCTCCATCAGACCTGTGGGTCGCAGTGGTAAATACCGACTGTGTTCAGCACTCTGCTTGGAAGCACTAGGATAGCTCTGGGAGCAAGACTGGTAGTTGATACAAACTGGGTAGCAATAGCTGAAAGACTGCAGCTCCCAACCTGGGGCTCAAGGTCCCTTCAACACAAGGCCAGGAATGCTGAGTTTGCAGTGAAGGAGCACAAGAAAACGTGCTTTGAAGGATCAGTTGTGCTCAGTAGTTCATTCAGCTGAAATATACAGTCAGGTTCTTCGCTGGTTGGGATATAGCATTGACAGAGGACCCCAAACACGCACAGTTCAGAAGAGTTCCTTCCCTCACTTCCACCACTCCCAGCTCTCACCCTAGCCCTCGCTACCCCATCACCTCTTTCCTCTCAGGAACTCAGGGATGGGAAATAAACCCCTGCCTCTTGTCATTTTACGAGCCAGCTCTCAAGGGCCAAGGAGCTGCAGTCCTGGCGGTGAAATGGCCCTGGTCAGGCAGCTTGATTAATGACTAGGGGCTGGCAGGTACTGCCTCTCCCACTGAGTCCCCAGAGCATGTGCACAGAGCCAGCGGGAAATGAAGAGGCCAGGAGGAGGCACTGGGCAGCCATGGATGAGTGCAAGGTCAAAGTCCGCCAGGCAAAGCCAACTTTCCTCCTCCAACAGGAACGGCTCCCTTCAGCCCTCCCAGCTTTCCTTTTAAAGACTGAGCGGGTGAGGAAGAAGCAGACACAGAATTTTAATCCAGGACTTTCCAAACATTGCCAAAGAAATTGATAGGATTGCAAAGACCCCTTCTTTTTGAAGACATCTATTACTGCACACAGCCTGGAAGCAAGCTGCCCTCAGCCCTCCTGACCTCAGCACTACACCACCATGGCATTGGTGGCATAGTCTTGGCACAGAGGGAGAAGCTGTGGGTTTGAGTGTGTGTCCTCCACAGCCACGGGCACTTGAGTCTTTGCTTTCAGCCCTACCTGCAGAAAGCAATGGTGCACTGTGTTGAAATGGGCTGAGATCATAGTTTTTACTCTTCAGTTGCTCTCAGTAATTTCAGTTCAGGTGACAACAGTGGACTAAGCTTATAGGTCAGGATGAGCAACGGAGGGCCTGGCACTAGGGAAGGAAGCCTGGCAGGTACTCCACTCTGGAATTCACAGTGCCTTTTCTTTGGCAGTGCAAACACTTGGAGAACTGTCCTTGTTCTGTTTTTGTTTTTTCATCTGAAACTGAATTTTGAGGTTCTTGGCTATTAATTATGGGACACTCCCACACTCCACTAGAATTTTAGAGGTGATATTTTCTGCTTAGACTAATCCTTAAAAACAAACACCCTTAAAGGCTTGAGGGTGTAAAAATCTCCCCAGTGGGAAGATCGCTCCCCTAAAACTTCCTCCAGACCCAGACAGAGAACAGCCACATTTCAAACTCAGAATCAGGGAAAGAACAAAGGGAGCTCAAGGATCATGCTTTTACCTTGAAGAACTTAAGGTCTAGAGAGACTGTTGATTAATTGGGGGGGCAGGGGGGGTGTTCCAAGTAGACATAGAAGAAATGCTGCTGGACTGGCGCTTGTGTTCCCACTCAGGTGTTCATTCCAACAGAAAACATTTTCCCCTGTAGCTGACAAATGGAACAGTGTAGGTCAAGATGAGTGGAAACAAACAACTTGCCCATTTAACCACTCAAAACAGAAGGGCTGAGATGAATGCAGGGAGGAGAATCCAAAGTACGTTCTGCAGAAGTTACAAGTTTTGAGATGCTGTGCCCAACGTGGGTTAAGACATTTCAAGAGGAGGCTGACACAGAGCTCCAGGACAGAGCACATGCTTAGTAGGCCTGAGACCCTGGGTTCAATCCCTACCCAGCATCAAGGAGAAAAATAATTTAGTTACCAGAGAGAATTATCACCAAGGGCACACTTGTCTGACTTACCGTAGCCCAACATTTCTGAAGTTCTTCATTCTTTCAAATCTCCTTCCCTTCTTCCCTCTCTTGTTTGGGCCCCTCCTCATCCTGTCTATATCTTTGCATTCGATTTATTACCACACAATAGAATGGGAATTACTCCACTCTGGGAAATGCTGATGAAGGGGAAAGAGCTCTGCCTGGAATCATAGAGACTACATTCTGGTCACAGACATGGACAGAAAACAACCATATTCTGGTCACAGAATTTAATGATGCTGCTAGTCAGATGTAAACCTTGGGCAACTCCCAGAAGTCCTCTGGATCTCCATGGCCTCATCCCTGAACGGATGGGAGGGCTTGCAGGACACTGGACCAGATGGGCCCACAGCCCTCCCACCACAGGAAGTCTGTGAGAACCTGATGTCCAGACTGCCCACAAGGCTAGGGGATGGTGCTGGGGGTTGGACTAGACAGCTTCAGCAGGAGACTGGTACAGGAGGCACCTCTGCCCTGTCTGAAGTCCAGAATGGAAGACCAAGGACCTAGGAGTCCCTACTAAAAAAAAAAATCAGTGTCTCTGGAAGCAGTGACTTGAGCCTGGCTATGGCCAAGGTGAAGCCATTCTGACATTATCTTACTAAATAAACTTCTAATTTATTTAAACCAACTTGTTTTCAGAAAGTTAATCTCTTCCCCCAATGAAGTCAACACCCATCGCTCTCATTAAACCCTCCTCCTCCTCCTGTCTCTCCTCCTCGTCTCCCTGCTCCTCTGTGCTCTCCAGTGATGAAATATCTCATTTTGCCTCCATAAGAGAGAGAGGTCACTGGGCCTTTATGGAGCTCCAAGGAGCCTCTTCTGCTGCACAACTCTCCAAAGCTTTCCGGTTTGTTTTGTGAATGGTTATTAACCTCCCTCTCCGCCGGGGCTCACTGTGCGGCCGGCCAACAGCCTGCCTCGCTAAGGGGCTGGGTCTCCACCAGTAAGCAACTGCGTGAAAAACACACTCACATGTTCTGCCTCTTATTTCCAGAGTGGTCCCCACACCTGGTGTGACAGAATCCAAAATGTCAGGCCAGGAAATGGGGCTCCCCTTGACTCCCAGCTGGGATGTTTGGAGAATGGACAATGACTGTGCTTTGCAACTCACTCTCTGCAAGGAAGGTTCGGGGCTCTGCCGAGGAATCCGGGGACCTTGGAGCAGGTAGAGCAGGGGAGGGGAGAAGCTGCGGGTGACAGGGTGAGCAGCCGGACAACCTGCAACCTGCGACACCTCCTCAGATTCTTCTTAGTCTCCTACAGGAGTGAAAGAAAACTAAAATCTCTGTCCCACTCCCCCTCTACACACACAAAAGAAAACAATTTTTAAAAGCAAGGCAGGGTAAGGTGGGAGCATTTTTTGAAGGCAAAGTCTGTTTATTGCTGCCAAAGTGCTGATATTTTTTTCTGCCTCTGGCAACTGTATCAGAGTTGGAGACTTCAGCAGAGAAGAAATTCATTCAGTTGTCATCGCGTAAACCTGTATTTCACAGAGGAAATTGCAAAATTTCACCCTTAACTGGATTTGTGAATTCTCACTAGGGACCGTGGGGAGAGGGCGCCAAGTGGTGAAGTCAACCTGCCCTACAACCCCATGCTCAGTGCCCTCATCTGTCATGGGCAGGAACCACAGGGGCTCAGAGCGGTCTGGTGTCAGCAAGAGACAGAGGTAGAGAGGGGAGAGGTGCAGGCTCCCAGCCACCCCACGTCATCACAGAGGGTGCCAGGGAAGCTCCTTGTGAACAACCAGAACACCCCCAGGGAGTTTATCTTGGGGCCCTTTTCATAATGACTGCCTGAGCAGAATTTACTAGTGATTGAGCTTAGCACATTTGATATTCAGCCATTGTGGTTAGGGCAGGTTCATCACCTCCGGTTACCTCTCCTGTGAGTGACTTTGTTTCCTGCTGACTGAGCTGACTGAATTTAGCCCCATCTTCAGGGATTGAGCAAAACTAAAAGGCAAGAACCCTTAACCACTCTGTCTACACCCATTCTTATCAGGTCGCTATTCATTCTGACACTTTACGTGTGATTTTTTTCCATCTCCTTGCAAAGTCACTTTGGCCCACTCTGTTTACCCTTTTGATATTAAAGTCCGAGGCACAGCAGCTGCAATGGCGCTAAGCATCTTTGTATCAAATTCTCCTGAATTTCAAAGGGCTTGGGTCAAGATCCAGAAAATTGGAGACCAGAGGAAATTCGGTTGCTAGGATGCAGGGATTGTTTATTATGCTCTCAGTCTTAATTAGGTGTAAGTAACATCTTGTCAGTGTTCTGCCACATATGCTAAAGCTGTTGGGGCAATTTTACCAAGTCTGACAGCTTAAATCAGAAACAAGAGCATCAACATGTCAATGATGAGACCGGACATGATGGATATATTAAGAGAGGTCTGCAAAATTCTGGACTTCATTATATGGACTCCACTTCTCAAAAGTTTCTGTCAAAATAATCTCAGGCTCACTGGTGACACTCCCCTGGGGTCCGATTACTCCCAATTACAGGGCCACCTGGACACAAGAGGATTTCTGTGCTGATTCATCAGAGAAGTGATTGAGGGAAGATGAGAACAAGGAAATTGCTCATTTTGATATAATTTCTACAAATAGATCTATTGAGATTTTAAAAGGTGCAATAGCTTGACATTTTCAGTAAGTTAAAAACTGCTTAAAAATTGGTTTGCAGGTTGTTTCTTTTTCCATCTTGGCCCTGGGCTATTTTCAAAATGAAAAGAATGGGATCAAGTCCTGAAAATGGAGGTGGAATTGAAGGGATAATAAAATCTTGAAGAAGTCAAAAGAGGGAGGCGATAATCTTTTGAAAGTGTTAGAGGCACAGGGAGGACAGCAAGTTTCTCAGAGGAGAAAGATGGTAGCAAGGAAAAGGAAGTTTGGCTAAAGACATTGGCCCATTAGCTGGTTGGCCGGTATAAGAGTTTTCTGCGCAGACCCGGGTGCGCTCTCTGAGAGGCATAGGGGCCAAGATCCAAGTCCTGATGTAGCAGGAACTGCCTGTGGCCTGTCACTTGAAGTACAGGAAGATGTTTGTTGCCCTGGCCAAGGAAAGAAGTGGTGTAGCTTAGGGGCACAGCTGCCGGTTCCCATGAGGCACCAGACTCCCCTGCACGTCAGTCACTAAATGACAAGGCTGACCTCTAGTATTGCTCCAAAGGGCACCTTTACCAAAAGATACCCTTTTACCTTCTCCTGTTCCTCTGCAGAGTAAGAATTGTCAGTCAAAAGGGTGCACTGACCTCCATGAATGAGGTTTGAAAGCTCAAACTTGCTGTAGAGTTTCAGAGGACAGTAAGAACTCAGAAAATCCATAAAGATGGAGACTCCACACGTTTCCATGAATGAGCAATGCAGGCCTAGCCATGAGCCCTGCTGTGGAGCCATTGGGCTGAGGGCTTGGACACATCTTTTGTGATTTAGGCAGACTTCACGTGGCCTAAAATTGTTGACATGGCTTCCAAAATTTGCACAGATGCTGCCTGACTTTAGTAGCAATGAGTAACCTTCAATGAAAGGACTTGGAGACAATGGTGGGAGATAAATCATTTGTACAATACCTAGTCAAAACAAGTATTCCTTTAGCTAATGCCCACCCCCAAGGAATAAAACACAGAAATATCCACACCCTCCATTGAGCTGAAACGGGCAATTTTGCTTTCATCTTGTCTTTTTCTCAGTAGTATGAATGCAAAGCATTTCCCCTCCATTGCATACCGGATAAGACTCAAAACCTTTTCCCCAAATCAATTAGCAGGCAATGAATCATCAGCCCTGGTGACTAAAAGAGTGAACTGCTCTTTTATCAGCACAGCAGGTGTGTGACCGGCTTCCTAAATGGCCTTTCCTCCTGTGCCCTCCAGGCTCCCAGTGGAAGGAGCTAGGGACATAGCAGCACAAGGCACAGGGTCTGGTCTCTGCTCTTCTGCTTTGATTGTTTCCTCTGAAGAAAACACAAGGATCCCAGGACCATGAGAGTCCATTTTTGCTCTCTCTACTATGAGTGCTTCAGACCCAGATTAAGCCCACGAAAGCCTCCAGCCCTCTCTGATGTGTCCCCTATACACACATTGTGTGACCAAAGCACAGTGATATCACTTGAGACAATAGCATGTTGCTGTTGTTCAGGAAATATTCATTGAGTTCATCACACACAGCACAGCCTATGCTAGCCTCTGGGAAATTAGGAAACTTAAATCCTCACTGACATTGTATGCTATTTATTTTATCCCTAGCATTCTTCTCAGAGTTATATGAAATAACCCACCTAATTCTTCCAGCAAGAAGTTAAGTACTATAATCATCATCTCCATTTAATAGATAAGGAAACTGAGGCACAAGTACAGTCACTTGTTCAAAATCACACAGGTCCTAAGGGGAACACCAACATTTTGTGCCCCATGGTGATTTCAGGGTCCCTGCTCTCAGCCACAGGGAGTTGTGGCCCTGCCCTGAGTAAAACACACTCTAAATGAATATTACGTACATATAATCAAGTAGTCGAACATCTAACATAAATGTTCAGGTTGCAAAACACCAAAGCCTAAAACCTCAAGGACATTTGCTGAAACCTCACATTAATCAGATTAAGCCTATACTGCTCCATCACTGAAACCTGGAGCTCCTGTGACATGCACAGTCACTTCTCAGGAAGGCTGACATCAGCCATTGCATCTCTGTACTGGTCACTGAAGAGACCAGAAATAGTGTACCATTGTACTGTATGCTGGGTGGCTTAAAACAACAGACATGTAGCAGAAGCTGAAAATTCAAAGTCTAACTTGGCCATGCACCTTCTGTAGGGTAAAAGATCCTTTCTTCTGTCTTCTAGCTTTGGACAGCTCTAGATGTTCTGGAGTTTTTCGAAATAAAATTCTAGTCTCTACCTTACTCCTCCCATAGCATTCTCCCTGAATCTCTTCCTCGTATATTTCCTCTGTGTGCTGTCTCTGTATTCAAATTTCACCTTTTTTAGTCACATGGGATTAATGCCCACCCTAAAAATCTCATTTTAACTGTATTGCCTCTATATAAAACCCCTATTTCCATATGCAGTCATATTTTGGGTTACCGAGGGTTAGAACTTCAACTTGTCTCTCATGGAAATCCAACTCAACCCAAATCAATACCCTGGCCAGCTTCGTGCTAGAAAACTCCACAGCCTAAGAGATAGTCTGGCCCAAGAACCAGCCCAGGAACTAGGTAATACCACTTGAATTTGCTTGGGAATCCTTGGTTTCAGCCAGAGGTTCAGAGACAGGCAAAAAGTGGTGGAGCCACTGGAGTGAAGAAAGAACCTCTGCTTGTTGCAGCCTGAGAAGTCAGACCAGGTGCTGACAGTTGCTGAGGGCTGAAGTGCAGAGCAAACTTCTAGTTCTTCACCAGACCCAGGAGGCTTCAAGAACTGCTGGTCAGTTCCTACTCTAAGTGTCAATGACACCACTCTCCAAAGATTACATTTTTGTCTCTTTATACAAGCTGATAGGACTCCTGTCTAAGCAATCTGGCTCTTTTATCAGCTCAAAACAATATTTAAAGTTTGCATACTGCAATAAACACCCCAAATTCATGTTACCTACTTTTGTCTCTATTCACCGTAGTATCTCCTTATCCGTATTTCATATGTGCATCTACTGTATAATGAAATTAGACATATATATATTTGCATATGTTCCATATATTGTACTTATATAATTAAGATTGCCAGTGACTATGTTTATCAATATATGACTGTGTAAAATTATAAATTTGTTGATGTGTTCTTCTGGTATCATAAATATAATGATGTTTAGTACCAATCCCACTTCTGAATATAAATTCTGTGATGGTTTATATCTAGATGTTCCCCCAAAGCCTCATGTGCTTATAACTGAGGCTTTGGGGGGGGTGTGATAGGATCATCAGAATATGACACTCATCATGGAATTAGCCCACTGATGAGTGGATTAGTCCACTTATGCATAGCTAAATGAGATATTATGAGCTAAAGATTTGTTGGAGAAAGTGGGCTAATCCTCTCTTTTGACTGAGTTCTGCTTTCTGTCTGCCATGTCAAGAACTGTTTGTCCTCTGCCCCTCTGACATGCCACTCTGCCTTGGAACCAGCCAACTATGGAATGAAGCCTCTACAAATTGAGTCACAAAAAAAAAGTTTTCCTCCTTTAAAATACTGGTATCAAGTATTTTGTCTCAATGACAAGCAAGTTACTAAATAAGATTTTGGTACCAGAAGTGGGGTTATTTAAAAAGCTAACTGACATGTCAGAAGTTTTCAAATTGCATTGCAGTTTCAAAAAGATTTAGAAATTCTGGGAATAAAGCGGTCTGAGTGCTATTAACTAAACTTAATGGTAGATTCTGGTCTAAGCTCAGAAGACCAGAATGCTGTCAGTAATGCATCCAGAAAAGACCAGGCTCAACACATTTTAGTTAGGAATGACCCCATTGGCAGTGGGACTCCACATCATGTAAACTATTCTCTTCGTGTTTCACCTGTCCAGAGACTTTTCAGGAGACTAAGATTAAGTGTAGCAGAATAATAAGACTGAGGAAACTTCAAGGCAGCCTGAAATCCAGGATGCAGTTTGGACATTGATAGGGTCTTATAGCAATTTCTACATTGTGTATCAAGAGCAAACAGCCCAGAAGAATGATTCTATAAATTTTGAGTTTGACCAGAAAAGAAGCTCTGGTATGATGGAGTCTGCAAAGCTGACCCAGAAAGAAACTTGATTACTGAAAAGATTATTATTAAAAATAAGCCAAATTCTTTGAAACCAAGCAATAGAAAAAATGCCTTGGAAAGTGAGGGACCAATTTTTCAGGCTCAGAATTGCAACAGCTAAAGACTTTGCTTTGAGAAGAGAGTCCCAAAGGAACCATTCTCTAGATTCGGCAGCCCCATATAAAATGGGCATTGAGTTCCCAGAATTTAGTTTAGCATTCTCAGTCATCCAGACACTCAGAAGCCTTTGCAATATATAAAAGGGTTCAGCTACTTCTCCAGCTGGCAGCAGACCTTGGCATCATCCACATGGTGCTGGTTTAGGCACATAAAGAATGGAAAAATTATGGGGTTAGGTCAACTTCTACCTAGATTTTAGAAGAAGGTCTGGGAGGGAAGGCAGTGTTGCCCCTGAGAGAGAAATGTATGAAGCTGTGAGTGTGAAGCTGAAAGTGCCATGGAAACCCCAGAATGCCAGAGAGTCTAAGAAAATCAGTCATCTGAGAAAATCCACAAGTAGTGAGCAAAACCAGCCCTGGAAAGAAGCCATGGGGGCTACATCTACTGCCAGCGCCACAGAGGTGGGGCCACCCAATCCCTTTGGAGTTTACATCTCACCATAGATAGCCCCAAGCACTGGACATGGAGCAACAGGATTATTGTTTTCGCTACTGGATTTTGTATAGTTTTGGTCCCTTTCTTTTTATTTCTCTTTTGGAATGGGATGTTTACCATGTGCCTTTATATGCTGGCAGTGTTAACTTTTTTTCATGTTTAAAGGGGCTCACAGCTAAGGGTTTACCTTAAATCTCAGAGGAGATTCTACACTTGGACTTCTCAGCAATGCTGAAACTATTAGGACTTTGGCAAATCTTTGAGATGGACTAAATGCCTTTTGCATATAGATGCACATGAGTCTTTTGTAGCTCAGAGATGAAATGATATGGTTTATATCCAAATGTCCCCCTCAAAGCCTCATGTATTCACATGTGGAGCTTTTGGGAGGTGATTGGATTAGGGGGGCCTGACACTCATCATGGGATTAGTCTATAGATAAGTTTATAGCTAAATGTGTGTCTGGGAGGTGAATCTTGGTTGGAGGAGAGGGAGTTCGTGGGGTCATGGCCTAGAAGAGTTATCTCCCTCCTCTTCCTGTGATCATGCTCCACTTTCTGTCTTTCTCCTCTCTAGTGCCCTCTGCCATGCGCCTCCCCCCCCCCCCGCCATTTTGGAGCCAGCCAGTTACAGACCGAAAATTCTACAAACTATGAGCCAAAATAACTTTCATTCTTTAAGTTGTTGGTGTTGGACATTGTGTCTTGGTGATGACAAAGTTACTAGGGTGCATCCCAAGGAAGAGAGTCAGTATGACAAAGAGACAGCTGCATCCCATGTTCACTGCAACACTACTCACAACAACCAAGGTGTAGAATCAACCCTGGCAACCAGCAAAGGATGAATGGCACAAAAGTGGTCTAAATAACCAGGAGAGTATTACTGAGCCATTAAAAAGAATAAAATTCTGTCATTTGCAGCAATGTGGATGAATATGGAGGTCATCGTGTTATGTGGGAAAAAAAAAAGCCAAACACAGAAGGACAAGTACACGTTTTACTCATCTATGCTGCAAAAGTTGATCCCCTGAAGCAGTGATGGCAAATCTTTTGGAGCTCTGAGTGAAACAAACAGCACACGGTGGCACGTTGTCACAGGTTCACCACCACTGTCCCAGAGGCAGAGAGCAGAACAGTGCCTACCAGTGGCAGGAGGTGGGAGCAAGGGATGCAGTGATAGAGTTGGTTAATAGGTATACAATTGGGGCTGGGGATTTAGCTCAGCGACATAAGTGCCTTCTTGCAAGTGTACAGTTATGAGTTCAATCCCTCGTACCGATAAAAACAAAACAGACAAAAAAAAGGTATACAATTACGGTTCTATAGAAGGCGTATTTCTATTGTATAATACTGTGAATACTGTTAACAATAATTTAATCTGTCCTTCAAAATAACAAGAAGAATGGATTTAAAATGTGTTCACCATAAAGAAATAGTAAAGTTTTGTAGTGATTGATTAGCTAATTCTATTTTATCATTACACATTGCATATGTAAGTCAAATCATCAAACATACATATGTATAATTAGGTGTTAATTAAAAATAAAATTTTTTAAATATGTGATTATCCTCTCCAAAAATA
Organism: Cavia porcellus; assembly: GCF_034190915.1. Classification (NCBI taxonomy): domain Eukaryota; kingdom Metazoa; phylum Chordata; class Mammalia; order Rodentia; family Caviidae; genus Cavia; species Cavia porcellus. Next base: position 43,978,011 of record NW_026947512.1, read on the forward strand.
AAATATTAGTTTTCATTCAGTGCTTAATATGTGCTGGGGCACTTTGCTATGAACTATTAATGTAACATTTAATTTAGCCCTTCAACCATCGGAAGAGGTAGGAATTATTATTCCCCTTTTACAAATGAATGAACAGAGGTCAGAGAATGAGAGTAACTTGTCCAGCACGATAGGGCTCCTGTGCAAAAGATCTGGGACTTGAATGCAAGTGGCCTACTGTAGCAAAATGCTATGATTTTGTTCTGCATGTACCTTAACCAATATGGTTTCATGGGAGCTAAAAAATATAGGGGAACTCATGTAACCCAGAAGCTTTATATATGAGAACACTGAGTCACCAAGAGTGTTATAGTTACTCTTTTTTGTTGTGGAGACAAAGTACTTGACACCCAAAGTTAAAAGAAGAAAGGTTTATTGTAGCTCACAGTTTGTAGAGGATTCAGTTCATAGCTGGCTGGCTCCAAGGCCAGGTGGCATGGCAGAGGGGCATTGCAGAGGAAAACCAGAGCATGACAAAGCAGGGCAGGCAGAAGGCAGCAACAGTAAGTGACAAGCAGCAACAGCAGCTTCTTTCTGTGCCTTTCTATTCCACTGAGACCACCTACCCTTAGGGTGGGTGACACTCACGCCCAGAGCTATGCTAAACAAATCAGTGGACTAATTCATCTATCACACACCTTTAGTCCAGCATCCCACATCCTAGATCCAGCCACCTGTCAAAAAGCTCCACCTAGGACCAATCCCATGAGGCTTTGAGGGGACATCAAGACACAGACTGCAACACAGGATCAAACTGGATCCAATGGCTCTACTCTCGGCAAGCCAGGACAAGCAAAGTGTACCTTTGGAAGCTCTTTATCTCCTACCTCAACTCTGGCCCTAGCAGAAGTGTACCTTTGGAAGCTCTTTATCTCCTACCTCAACTCTGGCCCAATCCAGAAGAAATTTCAAGCACCTCCTTTGTGGATGACCTTCCTCCTCTGTTTCCTGCACTATTGAGATTTCTCTTATTTTTAGATCATTTGAGCCATTTCAATTAGAATCAGAGGGAAAGAGAGCTAAACTCTGTGCTCAGATAAACATCTTTCCAGAAAGTTAGACAGGGAATTTTAAGAGTTGGAACAAAAATTGTTGCAGTTCATAAAGCACTCAGTGGCTCACCTGAAAACCTAATTAATCACACACATAAACCCCACGCATTCAAGTTAAGGGTTTTCTGTGCTTTCTTTGTATTACTGTCTTCAGGCTCAAATCAGCATTCAGCTTCTAGCGGGGGTTTAGTTGATACTTTTGACTGACAAAAGCAATTAAAAACATAATATAAGTTCCCCACAAACCTTGTTATTATTGTGAAGGTGTTTCACATATGTAAGGCAGTTTTAACAATCCTCTTGATTAGTCATTCTTGTAAGTATTTGAATAAACACTTCAAATCAAGTCAAAATAATCACACGGGATAATAGCGCTCGCGGCGTTGCTTAGAGAAATTGTGATACTGGTGTGTCTTTTTATTCTTTTCTCTTTTGAAGCTGCATAAATAAATTATCTTAGTCAGTTTTGTGCTGCTACAACAGAAAACTATAGACCGGGAAAGTTACAAAGAAAAGAAGTCCATTTGGCTGGCAGTTGTGGAAAGTACTAAGTGAAAGCTATCCAGTGTCTGCTGCATGCTAATGTTGCAGAGGGCGCCACATCATAAAGAGTAAGCCAGTAGGCTTAGGGTTCTCTTCCTTTTTTTATAAAGCCACTAATGCCATCATGAAGGTCCCACCTTGATGACCTCATGGTCCTACTTATCTTCCAAAGATCCCACTTCCTAATACCATTAATATAGAGCCTTGGAGGGTAAGTTTCCAACACACAGACTCCTGGCATGACTCCTCAGTGTAATCCCCTTTGCCTAGCTTTCTGTTTCAGGGTGCAACAACCCCTCTAACATATGTGGCTCTGGAAAGGGATGATGGAATGTCTTCCACCCGAGAGATGATAAGCAACCACCTCCAAGTGTGACTGAACCAGGCCCATTTGCCCACCGAGTGGCATGCCAACCATGGAAATCATGTTCTTTACAAAGGAAAGTTACTCCTGAGGTGACCAGACATGAAGAGAGAGGGACCCAAATCTCAAGCCTATCACTCCTGGCATGCACATGGCTCTTCACTGGATGCGTGTTCAGAAAATGAGAGCATTAACATGCTCCAAGGACGGAGTTTTGTCTATCTGACGTCCAAGAGTCACTTGCACAGGCCTAGGCATGGTGATTTGAGTTAGATAATAGCAGGTTCCTAACTCATGAACGACAACTTGGGTAACTGGTGACACAGATGACAGCAGTGGTATCTATCTCAAAGCTACACTTCTTAGTGGTGAGACCCGCAAAGCTGGTGATAACAGGAAGTAACTAAAAGTTCCTTTAGCTTCACAAGATCTGTCATTGGAAGTGACCAAGACACTTCAGTCACACCAAACCCATAGAAAGCAGCTTTAAAAAGAAGGAATGCGAATGTTTCTGTGCCTTATTTGCTGCCTTCGCTCTCAGTCCCAAATCCGCCTATCTTCGGCAGAAAATTTTTATCCATCACTCTCATCAACAGTCTCATGTTTACATGGCACCATTTTATTAATCAATGCAGTATTTGGTACCAGCACCCCCCTCTGTGAACCTCCTTCTTGGCCCCTGATCGTACTCCTTTCCCTGGTTCCCCTTCCTCCATGACAGCCCCTTCCTGTGTTTTCTTACTGTGCTTCAATCACATCACACCCTGAGTGCTGACGGACCCCGGACCTGCCCTCAGACTTATATTTTCCATTGTTTTCTCAGCTTAGAAGACAGCACCCACGGCTGAATATTCTGCAGGCACTGGGCAGCGAGCTCTCACCCCCTCACCAGGCTGAGACCCTTGCCCTGAGACCTTTGCAAGCCTGAACTCACACTCTCGCCAGTCCACACTTCTGTACCAGCCCTCCTACCGGACGAACCACGGTGCTGAGGCCATGGATCCACTTCTTGTGATTCATCAAATGTTCCTATTTCCTTAACATGAGAGTTTACAGTAGGCAGAAGTTATCCAAGGGTTTCCATACACTGGACTTCGCTTGCCTCCCAGCCTCCTCTCCTAGCACCACAGCACACATCTGTCTAATCGGCGGTACTCTGCTGTTGCAGGCTGGTGACTAGGCATGACTTCTGTCTCTGTGACCTTCCTCTGTTCTCCATGTGTTTCATTTATTTTGCCTCCATTCCGACATCACCTGGCTGACTTCTACTGGCCTTTTAAGGATGCAATCCAAATATCAACCATCAGGAACTCTGTGATCAACCTACACCAAATGATCTCAGAGTCTCACTGTGTTTTATTTTAGTGTGTGTGTGTGTGTGTGTGTGTGTTGCATTTTAGAGAGTCTTTCTTCTTTCTTTCTTTCTTTCTTTCTTTCTTTCTTTCTTTCTTTCTTCTTTCTTTTTTCTTTCTTGGAATTGGGGATTGGACTCAGGGGCCATTGCACTGAGCTATATACCTAGCCATTTCTTATTTACTTTCACAGGAGTCTTGGGGCTGGGGATTTAGCTCAGCAGCATAAGTGCTTGCCTTGCAAGCAGGCAGTTGTGTGTTCGATCCCCAGTACTGATAAAAAGGAAAAAGACAAAAAAAAAGGAGTCTTGCTAAGTGGTTAAGTTACGGAGGCTGTGATTGAATTTGGAATCCTCCTTCCTAGACCTCCCATACTGCTGAGTTTAGAGGCATGTGCCACTGTGCCTGGCTTCAGTGGTCTCCATAATTCTGCCTGTTTTTCTGTACTTCTTACCATGCAACACGTTTGCACACAGATATCCATTCTATATATTTTAGTATCAGCACACATGAATGTGAGCAGTTATCTCTACCACAGGAAATATCACACAACACATACTTACAATATATTTATTTATGATATTCACATCACACCATAAGTTTTCATTGCAAAGAATCAAATACAAATAAACTCAAATTCATGATTTTTATTACAGTATGAGACATGATAAATAATACAGTGAAAGTTTAGGCTTTAAAAAAAAAAGTAACTCAGTAAAAGACAAGCTGTCATTAATGTCCTTCAAAATATTCCTGCTCGAAGCCAACACACACTCATCATTCCTGAAGCCTTCAGGGCACTACAGCAAGTCCTCTTCCACGAGTGTCTTAGTGCACTCTCCTGGTATCCTCAATGTTCTGAAGTGATTCAAAACTTTTAACCTTTCAGGGTCATTTTGGCTTTAGTCAAGAGTCAGAAGCCACAGTGGCTTCAGAGCCAGTGAATAAAGGAGGTGAGGACCTACCTCGATGTTTGCGTAAGCCTGCCTTCCCACTGGATGGAAGTTGGCAGAAATCATCACCATATTTGGGATCAGACCTCACCAAAAAAGAGTCCAGAGCCGCATTAGAGAGTGGCAAGAGTAATAGGACACTGTGCTCAAAGTGGGGGAGAATGTTTTAGGGGGATAAATGGCAACATGCCTTATATTGTCACAGATTTCTTAAATTTAAGCATTCACTATGTATTTCAATCATACAGCAAACATGATCTCACACAACAGAGATACAGTACCTATCATTAAAATGACTTCAGTAGACACGTTAACACATAACCATGGGACACTCACTTTTCTACCATTAACAACTGTATCGATATTTCCTGTGCCTTAATTATTATAATACAATCTCATTGATTTTTCACAAATAATATGGTTTTGGTGCTGTGGATAGAATCCAAGATCTAACATGTAAAGAATGTGCTAGAACACTGATCCTGAACCAATTTCATATTTTTAAAAATATGTATTGTCCTTGTGCGCGTCACTGATGAATGCCAGCATAGTACAAAATCTCCTGTCAGGTCTTGGCTGGTTGCTGCACCTCGGTTGGTTTATAAGGTTGGGACATGCTGAGATCAGGGTGAACAGAGGCCTGGAGGCCTTCTGCCATCTAGCATCTCTACCTGAATTCTACCATTCTGGGGAATGTGTTGAAAGAGCAAAGAACTCGTCTTGGCAAAGCCCTGAAGGCCTCATCTAATTTAGAACTCTGTTTCTAGCTGACAGTGAACGTCTGGAGTCACCAGCTAGGGAGGGGCAGGGGCTCCACAGATGGAAAGCTCACCACTCTCACTGCGAAAACGCTGCAGTGTTCCATAAGAGATCTACAAAGTACGCAGACTCAGTTTAATAATTGAGAGGCTTCCAAAAGGCTTGCGTCTTGTACTCAGAAGGCACCTTGGGTAAGAAGTACTGTGTAACTGTTTTACACACTCACCTGTCCTTTGTGTCCTGATTAACTCTCAGAGCAGAAGAGAAAAAAAAAATGCTCATGTCTAAGCTACACTGATTTCATAGCAGGTACGTTGAACTTTCAGGACTATTGGAAATAAAAGTATAAACACTGAATGTTGTGACTTACCAGTGGAATTCAGGAGATGTTATGTTCTCCCGTGCTTAAATGCCAGTAAAAGAATAATTTTGTATAATATTGATAAATCTGGAAGCCATGATATCTCTTCCAGATAAATGATTTTCCTTAGTTTTTCATTTGAATGGGTGTGTCTTACATTACGTGAGCCTGTGTTGTCTTTCTTAGTGAACGATAACACATCTTAGAGTATCTGCTCTTATTCACATCTTCAGCAGCAATAAAAAAATAATAAAAATTGCAAGTGTCTCTGTAGCAGTTTACTGCATCGTCTCTTCCTACCTGTCTGTCTCGGCTTCCTTCTCTCTTTCCAACAAACAAGCCAAGATACTATCATATTAAAGAAAAAAAGATAGTGGTAAGCTCCTTTATTTAAATGTAGAAATATGGATGTGATTAGAACTTGGAATTAGAATGAAACATAAAGGAAAATTTTAAAAATGTATTTACTTGATGCTTACAATCCACCCCAGCTTCTTGAATAAGAATTTTGTTCACAGCTTCTCATTTGATCTTGTGAATGAATCTGTGGGACAGGTATCACTGTCTTATAGGTATGAAAAGAGAAGCTAACAGCACATAAGGTTGACAAAGGGGGAAAACTTAATGTTTAAACTCAGATCTGGCTTTCAGGATCTAAGCCCCTTCTATAGCATTCTTCTTCCCAAGATAAAAATTATGTTAAGTAATAGCAGCGGAAAAGAATAAATGTTTTTGATATATTTGTCTTATTTAGAAAAAAATCCTAAAATATAAACACAGAAGACTGGGATTTATCTATAGAACTCAAGCAGGGAGTTCCAGAGCCATTTATGTGTAGTCCTGAGGTGCCTGGTGACACTTGGGCTTTCTTCTTCACACAGGGTGATGCATCCTCTCTAATTTTGCCTGTTCTCTCGCTCCACCCTTTCCAGAGCCAGTGGTGCAGGAAGCCTGCTCTGAAGGGAGACACAGAGAATAAAGAGTTGACCTAATCCAGTTAACCCCCCGCTTATTAACTGCTTTCACCAAAACAGTTATGGACCCAGCAAGAGCCATGCAGCAGAATCTTACCAGGATTCAGAACAGTGATGGGTGACAGCCAACATCTGCACTAAAATCAGGTTAAGGAAAAAATAAAAATAAATAAATAAAAACTTTAAAAGCTGTCCCCAGGTAATACAAGTGCTACAGGCAGTTGTTCCAGACAGCAGAGGGCACTAAATAACATGAGAAATAATCAAAGGAAGAAGGAAATAGTATTTGCAATCTGTATGCAGTAGGTCTAAGGCTAGCAACTATTGTCCAAGCCATATTTATTGCCCTTACAATGAAGAAATAACACAAAGTTCAATTTTTAACATCACCAGTACAACAAAGAATGCTTGAAATATGAAACTAAAAATGCTTTAGGGGTTGACATAATTAATATGCAGCCATTTTTCTCAGTAATCCATTTTAGTCCCTGTGGTAGGGACCAATGTACAAGAAGAGAACCCCAGAGGCAGTTTCCTCAGTCCAGTGACTTGTACAATCTACCTCCTGTCAGCTCCAGCCAGAAATTCTTTTCGCAGATCTGTTTACCACCCAGGAAAAACAGGACAGCACTTGTGAAATTTAGGAGGTAGGAACACTTGATAAGAAAAAAGAAAGTGAAAGACTTGCATCATAGCTTTGTAGGCTGAGCTATTAAATTTTTCAGGGAAAAAAATTGCTCTGAGACTGGCTGAGATTCAGCTCTGCCATTTCCAACACACGTCTGGGTTCGGTTTATGTAATAACACTCCATTACCATGGCACGCCTTTTGTTTACGGACTTCAGAGCACTTTTCCCAAGGATCCAGTGAAGTGGGGACCAGGCGGAAGCTGGAAACCCTTCATACATGAGCCTCCCTGGACCCCCACTCATGACCCCCTTCCTGGCCTGGACAGCCTCCCATGCCAAGCTCTTCTAACCTTGTGCTTTGCAGATACTGGCATTGATCCCTCTTCAAATAAATATTAAGGATGAGCTCACCACACTGTCCATAAGACTCGGTTCATGTAAAAATATCTACAGAGTGCCTCACTATTCCCAACACTCCTGGAGATGCTAAACAGGGCATGCAGTAGGTAATAAGACAGAAAATCGAGGCAAAGCAAAACACCCACATCTCTGGTGCTAACACTCTCAGAGGACGTATCCACAGCATACATGAGAAGCAGTTAATTACATGGTGGTCGGAAGGTGTAGGCACTATGGAAGAAGAGTACCGGGGAGCTGGGAGGCAGGTGGTTTTAGGGTTCTGGGGCTCACTGAGAAAGTGGAGTCAGAGTGAGGAGTGGACAGAGTGAGCTGGGACAGAGGACTCCAGTCGGGCGGGCTCCTATGAGGACAAGGAGACCAGGCTGGCCTGGGTCTGATGAAGGAGAGGCCGGCATGGCTGGAACAAGTGACCAAGAGGGACACAGGACATGAGGTCACTTCAGAGGGAAGCAAGGCTTAGAAGCCACCATGAGGCCTTCAGCGTCTCTGGCCAGGACACGTGACACTCTGAAACCCCAGAGGGTGTGAGCTGAGCATGGCCCGTCCTCTTCCTCCTGGCAGCAGCTAGGAAGATCACGCTTTTTTGTTCGGATGCTTATTTTTCCAGAACAAGAAGGTTTACTTTTGATTCTCCAAATAAAAAATGATAGTAAAATATTAAGTGCATCCTACTGTCTTCTTTAAGTCCTGCGATCGTATGGGTTTCCTAGAGCTGCCCAGATACGCGGTGTCACTAACTGGGGGCTTAACCCGCAGTGAGACTGTGCTGCAGGCTCAGTTCAAAGTCCAGGCTTCCATAGGGCTACACCCTCTCCCAAACCTTCAGGCAGGCAGGGCTCTTTCCTGTCCACTCCCAGCTTCCACAATTGCAGACAGCCCTGAAGGTTCCTCACCTTGCAGCTGAGGCCTTTGGGTCTTTCAGAGATGCTCCCTAAGCGTCTCACTGGGTCAAGGGCTCAGCCTAGGCCAGTGCAATCTCCACCTCATCTTCCTTTCCAGTCTGTTTCCTCCCCTCCCCTCCCCTCCCCTCCCCTTCCCTTTTCTTCCCTTCCTTTTTCTTCCCTCTCCTTTCTTTCTCTTTCTTTCTTCCTTTCTTCCTTTCTTCATTTCTTTCTTTGTTTTTTCTTTCTTTCTCCTTCTTTCCTTCCTTCCTCCTTCTTTCCTTCCTTCCTTCCATTGTTCTGGCAATTGAACCCTATCCTTTTTAAATTTTTATTTTGACACAGATCTTTCTAAGTCACTATGGCGTCCAAGCCAAACCAAACATTGTAATGCTCCTGCTTCAGCCTCCCAGAGTGCCGAGATTGCAAGCATGTGCCCCCAGGTCCAGCTTCCATCTCATTTTAGCATAACCAATTCCATCTGCAATGACCCTGTGCTCAAATGAGGTCACATTCTGAGTTAGTGGGGATTAGGATTTCAGCCTATTTTGGGGGGGGGGGTAAAAAATTGAATCCATAGCAAGATTCTCCCATAGACTGATCGACCCCTGGGCTGCACACCTACACGGAGGCTTGATTTTGGATGGAGACAGTGAGAGAGGGGTTAGCAGACACCCAGGAAGCAGAGCATCCACACCAGCAGTGGGGGTTGCAAGAAGGGTTAGTGATGGTGCCCAGGGCTTTCCTCATGATCCTTGTCCCCTAAATCACATGCCAGGGAAAGAAAGTCCTTCTTAGGATCTCACGGAGTGTGCAATGCTACAACAGCCTCTGCTGGACATCTTTCCTGGGCCAGGACTTGTTTATTTGTGTGTGCATCTGTGCGTGTTAATGTCACCATGCACTTGTGTTTATACATGTGACTATGTGTGGATCTGTGTGTATCTTGGCTTTTGAGTCTCTAGTGTGACTCCAGGTATGACCGTGTACATCTGCGATAAGTCAGTTTCTACACAGGTGAGTAGTGTGACTCTGGCGTGTGACAGAGCCTGTGACCATAGGCTCAGGTTCTTGCATAAGAGCTGATATCTGTCAGGCTGTTTGTGTTGGCACTACAGGCACAGAATGCCGATTGGAATCCTAAGAGCTGTGTTGAGCAAAGTGACACAGGATCAGTTATGGATCACCTGGGCCCATCAGGTGCAAGGAGTTACCTCATCTTTCCAGAACTTTCAGCATTCACTCTTGCTCCTCACAGAGGAGAGACCATCCCACTGAACTCGTCCTATACACAGAAGGTGGAGAGAGATCTCTGCAAAAGGTCAGGCTTTTGAAAGTCACAGCCTTCACAGTTACATGGACAATCTGGTACCAAGAAAAATAAACAGCTTGAGAACATGGTTCCAGTATATCAAAAAGATCCAGAACCCTCATACCAAGACTTGCTTATAGCAAAGGGAAAAAAGAATAATTAGACTAATCATAGCTCTCATGACAAAGATAATTTATGAAAAGATAGTTGAGAAATCAGGGTGCTGTTTAAAAGTTAGACACACACACACACAAATTCACTCTGCCAGGTGTGGTGGCACACACCTGGAATCCCTGTACTCAGAAGGCTGAGGCAGGAGGAATGCTCAGAGTTCAAGGCCAGCCTGGGCTACCTAGTGAGTTTAAGGACAGCCTGAACTACAGTGAGACCCTGTCTAAATAAATAAATAGTAAAAGACACCAGATCTTGTGTGAGGAAGCTGATAGAGCAAAGCAAAGCAATCAGGGCAGTGGTCTGAGCTGCTATGGAAAGAGAGTGACCCCCTGTGTCTCCCACCACAGCACCAGCCAGGTGGCCTGTGACAGCCCCCTTCGCCTTGGTGCCAGGGTGTTTCCTTCCATTCGATTTCAGGCACAGAGTGAAAATCACCAAGCTTTGGTTTTAAAATATTTAGCTCACAGATCTGATAAAGAGATCATGATTTAGCAGAAAGCAAAGTGTTTTGACTCTTGTACAATTGTCCACCAACATTTGATGAATTTTCACCATCATTTGATGTTAGCCAATATTTTGGTAAAGTTCGTTCTGTACCACAGCACTCAGATAATCCTGTGAAGTGCAATGATTGTTACTCCCCCTTTTCAGATGAGAAAACAAAACTGGTACCAGAAGTGACTAAGTAACCAGCTGGATGTCCACAGCCTGCAAGAAGCAACTGTGTTAGTTTTACATTACCATAACTAACACTTTGTATCTATTAACTTAGAAGACAAAAGTTCATTTTGGCTCACAGTTGTGGAGGTTTCAGTCCATTGTTGATTGGTCCTATTGTTTGGGCCTGTGAAGAGGCAGCACATCATGGTGAGAGCATGCCGCAGTAATAAAAGAAAGAGGAAGAAGAAGAAATGGGATCCTACACCCCCATGAGGACATGCCCTTAATGACCTGTAGACTTCTCACTAAGCCCACCTCCTAAGGGCTCCACTGTCTTGGGGACCAAGTCTTTACCACATGGACCTTTGGGAGACAATCAAGAACTAAGCCACAGTACAGGGAAACACCAGGGGTTATGAGCTTTTTTCCCTATCTTGAAGATTATACCAGGCACCACCCTTCTTCCCTGGCAGCTAAATTACTGCTCTGAAAATCTATGAATTCTAGATAGTTGAGCTTTTAACTTAAGTTGGGAAGCATATCAAGTGATCAGCTTTTTCAGTGTACTACCAATATGAGAGCTAGAGAATTAGAAGCTGAGAAATGTCCTCTGAGGTCCTCAGTGGCTGCTGCGGGGGATCTGCAGTACCCGTCCACATCACCACATTGATAATAGCCCACCCATTCCTTCACCTTTCTGGCTTAACTTTCCTTCTTTGAGAATGGAGTTTTGAATAGACTGCATTGTGGGTAATCTTTTGCATTCTGTTGTTGTGTGCTAGGGAGATGAGCCCTGTCAACTACCCTGGGGAAGACCTGGAATTCTCACTGAGCTTTGTAAACAAAACAGCAGTAGCAGCCATCAAGGAGTAGGTTGTTTCATTATTCTTAGAAAAGTAGCCAGGAAGCACTTAACAGTGCTGGCTTCTGCAGGCTCAAAGCCCTGGTTGGGCAAATCTTACAGGAATCTTTAATAAGAATGAACTGTATTTCCCTTGGAGAGGAAAAGAACAACCCAGGAATAGCAGCACCCAGGGTCTGGCCAACACCCCCAAATATGGCAACCATGGCGCAGGCCCTGGAAGAGCTCTGCCAGGTTAGAGTTTTCTGTGACAGTAAATTAGCAGATCCTGTGACTGGCCAAGCAGAGCTTTATGTGCTTTTCCTTCCCTCCTCCCTCCTCTTTCACTGCCACCCCCGCCGCCTCCCTTAGTTCAGCGTTCAAGTCTCAGTGCCGGGCTGTGCTCTGGGAATTCAGAGACGTGATCAGCAGAGGAAGGAGCCTTGCCCGGGAAGCCAACATAGGGCCTTTTCGAAGTCCTCTTCCAATCACTATTCTTTCCAATATGATGAATTCTACTCAAAATAAATCAGTAGCAGAGGCAGCCCCTTGGAAAGGAGGGAGATTTAGGGGCTTGGTGCTGTTAGAGGCTCCCTGTCCCTTTCCACATTCCCACCACTGAGTCTCTGCTCCTGCTCTGGGCTGTCCCAACCTGCTCTAGCAACCCCAGCTCTGCCAGAGCTGGTTCAGATTCTCCCTCCTCTTTCCCCCTCCTCTCTGCTCCTGCAGGCCCTGCCCTCTGGGCTGCTGCTTCCAAGGAGCTGCCCCTCCCTAAATGAAGCCCTCCAACTCTCCCCTGGTGGAGGCATGTGTTGAGCCCCAGGAACGGACTTGTGGCATTTATTAGTGCAAGACGAAAAGTGCCTGCCTCATCAGAGAGCAGCTGGAGACAGGGCTTTTCAAAGGCATGCACTGACCTCCAGCTCAGCTGCTGGGCTTCTGGGTACTGCAGACACAGATGGTTCTCTCTCTCTCTCTCTCTCTCTCTCTCTCTCTCTCTCTCTCTTTCTCTCTCTCTCTCTTTCTCTTTCCCCCAGATTCTAGCCTCCACCTGCTCCTTTCAGGAGTGTCCTGACCTTGCAAGGCCTGAATCCCTCATCCATCTCCCTACATTGTGTCTCTCCGGTGAACTCATGCTGAGAGATTAATTGCTGCTATCACCCCTAATCCATCACACTTCCCAAAGATTGTTTTGACATCTAGTTAATTTTTGGCTGATGATTTATCAAATTCTTATTACCGTGCTCTGAAGGGGCTCATTTATTGTGTTGATTCATGGTAATGATAAAGAGGAAGCATTTTGAATTTTAACTACATTTCCCTCATGCTTCTTTTACCCAGTGTAGTTTTAAAAAAGAGTGGGGGTGGGGGAGGAACCGTAGCCAGGAAACTCTTAAACAATTCAGAATATGAAAGAAAAGGGAAAGGGGGAGAAAGGGCTTCCATTCTGTGAGCAGACTGAGAAGGTTACGTGTATGCACACACATCTATGAAGTATTTTTAGCATCTGGATCTGAACTACCTTTGGAAAGCCCATACCCCAAAGGCTCTTAAACATTTATTGCCCTGTAATATTACCTAACTGTCTGCTACCATTTTATTCAAAAAGAACTTAATGGTAAATGACTTCGGCCCTCTCTGCCAGGCCAGATGGCCACTCCACCTTTTAAAAGTGCAGTGAGACTTTGCTTTGCCTCTTGGTCACTCCCCAGACCTTTCAAATTTCTCATTCGCCACTCAGCTTTTTTTTTTTTTTTTTAATAAACCCAGATGTTGGGAAGCAGCCCAAAGCCTCTGCACACCTCATTTTTAAGGAGTGAGAGAAATGGATGTCCCCAGGAGGGAGCAGAAAGGTGAGAGGGCCCCAAGAGACAGGTGCTCAACAGCAGTCACAAGGGTGCCTGTGGGGACAGGAGAAAGGCGGGCTCTTATGTGCATTGTGCAAACTCCATGCCTCACATTTCCACAGACTGAGGACAGACATCTGACCAAAGGAGCACCCTTGAGGGAATAAGGGTACTAGTAAGTCTCTTCAGCAAGAATCTCCAAAAGGAGGCCCCAGAAAGAGACTCTACAGCTGGGCTTTTCTGGATAGATAAAGATCATTTTCTGTTGCCCTCAGCACCAAGAGTTGATTAAAGGAGGCTGAGTCAGGAGGATTGCAAGATGGAGCCTCTAACGTGGTAAGACTTTGTCTCAAAAAAAAATTTTTTTTAAAGGCTGGTGATGTAGCCCAATATGAAAGCCTTAAATTCAGTCCCCAGTAACACACCCACAGAAACACACACTCACATGTGTGCATGCACACAAGGGTCTATTAAGGACCAGCTCATACCCTCTCTCTCATACCTCCCAACACCAGTACCTCATTCCATCACCCCAGTCCCTCCCTGGCCATGTCACCCCAGAGTCCAAGGCCTTACTGCACTAAGTCAGCAACACCCCAAGATATTTAAGGCATCTGAAGATGTGACTGATCTCTGCCCCAGAATACAGTTTATAGGAGACACGACCCAGTGTGGAGCGAAATACCGTTTATAGGAGACATGACCCAGTGTGGAGCGAAGAAAGCACCAGGCCCTTTCCCCATACCTTATCAAGGAAAGCAGTCAGTGTTCTCTCATGTTCTGCTTTTCTGAAAAATATCACATGAAATTATCTGTCTCCTAAAAGCAGTGAAGTTCACATATAAAACAGGCTAACCCTAGAAATACGTCTACTTAAATATCTCCAACATTTATGCCTGTGTACTCACACTTGAAAGAAGCAATCATTGAAATCTCAGTTTTAAAGTAATTATTGATTCTTCATATTTTAATTTGCATTTTGATATTTTTCCTAAATGTTTTCTTTTTGCCTTAGTTTATTAAAATATGTCAAGTTGTACAGAGTGAGCATTCCCCACCAAAAAACATCAAATCCAAAATGCTAGAGCATCTGACCTCTGAATGCCAACACAACACCGCAGTGAAAAGTCCCATGCTGTGAAACTTTGTTTCATGGAAATAATTATTAAAATTGTGGCATAAAATTACCTGCTGACTGGGTGGATAAGACACATATAAAACATAAATAAATGTTTAGACTTGGTTCCCATCCTCAGGATATCTCATTATTTGCAGTATATGCAGACATTTCAAAAGTTAAAAAAAAAATCCCAAATTCAAAGTATATCTGGTCTTAAGCGTTTCAGACAGAGGACACTCACTTAATATGTTCCTTCAACCTTTAAACATTTATTTCTCCTCCAGTTATCTCCCTTACAGTGTGCGTATCTTAGTTCCTTATTTAGTTTATGAGCACATGTTCGCATCAACACACAGTGACTACATGCATCATGGAGTTATTCTGCGCATTTGTATCCTGTTTTCCCTGGGGATGGGTCCACTTCATAAAACCTCTCCGTCTCCACGAGTGACGTGAGGGAGCAGCCACACAGGCTGCAACGTGCCTCCATGCCTCACTGCACCCCACACTCCCAGCCCACCCAGGGCGCCTCAGACAGGATCTTGTCCACCTCAGAGGCCTCTCTCCTCCCCAAACTGCTGTCCCCTATCTCATGCCAGCAGCACCCAGGTGGCCTGACCCCCCGCTGCATCCTGCTCGTCCTTCACTGAGCCCGCACATCTTCTTCTCAGGGCCTTTGGCTGTTTCTTCTGTCTGAAATGTTTTCCTCCCAGGTAGTAAAGGTGATATTTTAAACTGTCTTAGCTATTCTCAGATTCCATATTGTCTCACATCACCCGTTTCTCTCAATAAGTTAAAGTAGTTCAATTCCTCCATAACAATGAAAATAGAACTCAGGAAACATTCAAGGGCTAACATGGGGTGAGGTGAACCCTCAAAGACACCACTCTTGGCTGCTGAAGTCGGATGGCCAGGTGGTGGGGACGCGGCTGTGAGGAACTCGGCAGACATCACAGGTCCTTAGGTGCAAAAGCACAAAATAGATTACCATCGTGTTTCCCCTACACGTGACGCAGTCTGACTGCCATCAAGCCTTTTGAAAAGACTGGCTCTGGCTCCAGCAGTTCCTCAATTTTATACGTAGAAGGCAATTTTACACGTAGAAGGCAATTTTACACGTTTGCATCACTGAAACAAAATGCTTCAAATGATCAACTTGCAAGGAGAAGAGGCTTATTCAGACTCACAGTTTCAGGGGTTCAGTTCATGCTCACTTGGCCCTGTCACTCTATGCCTGTAGCAAGGCAGAATCTCATGGTAAGGTCTGTGCTGGAGGAGGCTGCTCACCTCTCGCTTTATGGTGCCCAGGAAGGAAAGAGTAAGTGAGACAGACAGACAGACAGAGAGAGAGAGAGATGCCTTTAACACATGGGTCTTTGAGGGACAAACTTATAAAGCCACCAACCACATATGGAGGATGTGTTCCAGGGGCCAGCTACCCCCCACTTTCCTTCCTTCCCCAGCTAGAGAGTGGGCAGTTAGCTCCCTTCCGTCATATCTGAAATGAAGTTTGTGCCACATGGGCAGAGATCTCCTCTACTTCAGATTTTCCCCACCTAAACATTTACCTTCTGTGAGCTCCTCTGTCAGCCCCCTGAACCTCTCCCAACAGACCTTTTCTCTTTTCAGCATTAAAGCACAACCCTGGTCATGTTCCATGTAATCCACAAAGAAAAATAACCCTCTTGATCCCTCCTGAGTACCCCGTTCATACTCCAGATTCTCACAAAGGTGGTCTCTCTCCTTGTCCCTCTTTCCTCACCTCTGTTCTGACTCCCACCCCCTACTGCATCTAACCAGCTCTTCCCCATACTCCAACTCTCTCTCTCTCACTCGCTCTCTCTCTCTCTCTCTCTCTCTCTCTCTCTCTCTCTCTCTCTCTCTTTCCCTCTCTCTCCCTCTCTTTCTCTCTCTCTCTCCCTCTCTCTCTTTCTCCCTCTCTCTCTCTCTTTCTCTCTGATGCTAAATTTCAAAAGCTTTCTTTCCCAGACCCTTCTACAGCAGCTATCATGTTTGAGTTCTCCCTCTGCAAAACTGCTCATCAGTGTCTTTCAGCGTTCCACTGCTCCCTCCAGGTCAGCTCTTGGGTATCTTCTTCCTTGAGTTCCCTGGCTCTGCTCTTGGCTTTTCCTACCTCACCGATGTCTTCACAGTCTCTTGTTCCCGAGCTCGTGCTTTCAGTCTCATCTCAGCCTGCATCCAAACTCTATCTGGGCAATCTTACACTGGCTCCTGGGCTCATTTATATGTTGATGTCTTCTAGTGCACTAAAATTATAAATCAATATAATTTCTAACAATTGAGGAAAATGTTGTGTGTCCATATTAATTAAAGTCGTAATTTACATTTGATTAAAAGAATGGCATTTTCTTTATGGTACCTCCCACTATTTTCTGTTTAATTATTCCCCAAGACTTTAACATATTTTAATGCTATATAAATGAGATGATTATTCATGTATTTTCTAATAAGTTGTTTTTAATATGGATTAAACATTAATATTTGTATACTTATTCTGTAACTAGCCACCTTGTTAAATACTCTTTAGTGCTAATAGATTTCCAAGTACTTCTGAAACATTTTCCATGTTATAAATAATGTAATCTTTAAATTACCTCAATTGTTTTCTTCTTTCCAAAATTTAAGTCTCATATTTTCTTATTTTCTAGAACTCTCAGAATACTATTAAATGATAATGTTGGTACCCCATATGCTTAGTTTTTCCTAGACCTTAATGGGACTGTCTCCAATATTTTATTCTTTAAATATAATTATGACTTTTTATTTAACATGTGTATCATTCATTGTAGTAAAATATTTTTATGTTCCCGTTTAGTGAAAATTATGCTTGTAATTAATTAGGAATGGCATTTAAATTTTATAAGTTCTTTGGGACCTCTACCAAGATAATGTTATGATTTTGTTTAGCTATTTATACTGGTAAATTTTATTTAAAATAATTAGTGCTAAGACATTTTGTACATGTGAAATAATCCTCCTTATTTATTCATAGTCATTCTATGACTGTTAATAGGTTATTGAGAATGTTTGTATTTATATTCAAAAGTGTCATTGACCTATAGTTTTTATGTGTAAAGCACATTATAGTATTTCTGTTCAATATTTTGACAGTAGGTCAGTTAGGAAGTGGTCTATCTTTTCGTATGTTCTGGAATGTTTTCAATAACATAGGAAGTGTTTTTTCCTAAATATTTTCCTTAAGATATTTTTGGGGTATAATTCTTCTATTCATTAATTTTTCATATACACCCATGCTTATTGGATGCTGGCTAAATAGTTTTTAATTGTATATTCTGTTTGCATTTTAATTCTACACAGAAGTAGTTTTCTTTCCCTTGTGATATAAAAATGATTGGTTTATATATGTATATATTTTTATTATAAAATGTAAATTTTTATTTCTATATAATGTTCAGACAATGGGCCTGCAAATTTCTAGTCTTTGGAATTTACTAAAGGCTTCTTTATTATAAAGAGTAGGATTAATTTTTGCAAATCTAACATCACAAGTGTAAACGAAGATGTATTTTATTTAGAGTTCCTGATTCTGAATATATCAGGAGATATGTTACATGTTTTCCTAGATCTGTTGTCATTGTTTATTGTAACTTTCTTGAACTTAACATAAGCATTAGACAATACTCTTAGAATCACCATATGTTTTTTTCTATTTTTGTAATTTAACTAAGTATTTTCATAGGATTCTAGGAGGCAAAATTTATACACCCATAATCGCACCTACTTTTACCTAGAATGCTCCAGAAAATCTATAATGCAGGTGTCATAGTAAAACTTTTCATCTAAAACTTTAAAACTGTTCCATCTGTACAGTATACTCCTTAATTCTTAGGATAAAGTTCAGAATTGGATTTTCTTGGGTTTTTTGGTTTTGTTTTGTTTTTAGTACTGGGAATTAAACCTAGAGCCTTCGCATCCCACCCTTACATTTGTTTTAGTTTTTGCTTTGTCCCCCCCACCCCCATCATCCCTGTTGGTGTTTTGAGACAGATTCTCTCTAGTTCCTTAACTGCAATACTGAGCTTGAGTTTGTGTTCCTCTTGCATGGGTTCCCAGCATGCTGGGATTCTAGACTTGGTCCCCACAACCCCCTCAGCTTTCAGACCCTGTTTGTGTCTCTCTCCTTCTCTTCCCATTGCTCTGATCTAACTAGTCATCATGAAGCTTGCAGCTCCATTGTTTCTCTTCCTTGTTTTGGGGATTTTGGTCCAGCCCTTTAGAGCTCAGAAGATATTCTGCACCCTTTCATGTAATCAGACCCCGCTTGCCCTTTCAGATTCAGTTTAAATATCACTTCTTATCCCCATGGTGTGAGAGGAAACTTGGCAACCCCTCGGTACACCAGCTCCATCTTGTAATTGTAGTGTTTATCTCATGTGCTATAATCATCTTTCTTGCTATTAGACAATAAGCTCTTGTGCCTAGAGACTGAGTGGCTAGCTCAGGCCTGAGGTAGTGCTTCTCATAAAAATCAGTACCCCTCAGAACCATGGTCAGAGCCAGGCAGCTGGGCTAGTTCTGGTCCCTTAGTTTGTGAGCCTGGGCTTGTTACCAGAGAGTGAGTAGAACCAAGCTTTCTGGCTGAACACCTCGTAAGAATGATTATAATAAGCATCCTGTGTTTCACCAAATAGAGAAATTATTATTATTTAAGGATGATTCTGTCTAACTAGCAAAGTTTCCTGGAATGTCTTAGTAGGGGACCTTGGGTTTGAAGTTTGAATTCTGTGGGTGCCATCTTGAAATTTGTGACCTGTAAATAAAGTCTGTTGGGACAAAGGACCACAGGGTGGATGGAAGTCCTTTGGAGCCTCAGTTCCTGTGTGGCCCCACCTATATCACCCATTTTTTGCAAAACAGGTTCTTGGGAACCTGCTTCCTGACCTCTGCTCTGCAAGTGCTGCTACGCTTTGCTTCTGGAGGCCATCTGGGCATAGAGAGTGTTATGATCAGGCTGTGTCCTGCATGCTGGGCCCTAGGATAGGTCCCTAGGTACCTAGGTAGTCTGAACTGACCTGCAAATACCCCTATTATTCTAGGAAGCATAATGTTAAATGACAAATAAAAGGCACCAAGACAAGTTGAAGGCAATAGAAGAAAGGCACACACTGTTTTCTTGTTGTTTTGTTTTGTTTTGTTTTTAAACCGAGTTCTGTATTTTCACTTTGCACAGGAGCTCCACATATTATGTAGCTAGCCCTCCTATGATTATCCTTATTTCAAAGATATGGAAAATAGAGCCTGTGCGAAATAACCCTTTCAGACAAGGTGAAACAGGTGGTGATGGACTGAACTTGGCGCACGGGAGAATGTTCAGCCTCACACTCAGCCTGGAATTTGGCCCTGAGCCATTAATCAGGCCCTCTCCCAGGGAGAGGAAGCCCAAACAAAACCAGCAGATTGCTGAGCTAAGGAGAGTAAGCCTGGAGTTCAGAGAGGCTGAAAGAGCTTGCATTTATTAGTAAAAACACCAAGAAATTACAGAGAAATAGCTCCAGAAAGCAATAGAAGGGGACCAGAGAGGAACTGTCTGGGAAGTAAATCCTGAGCAACTACTGAAGTTCACAAGTTTTAGGGAGATGTTAGAGATACAATCAGCCAGAATAAAAGAGAATTCACTGGGTACCCAGTCAGGAAAGCAAATCAGAAGGCCTTAACTATGTCATCCCCACTGTAAAGTATATGTAAGAGCAGTTCTTTAAAAGAGAAGTCTGGTAAGGAAGTCTCATAGGGACCAAAATGATCTGCAAGTCAATTAACTGCCAATTGGAACCAAACTTAATACTCATGAAAAGAAGAAAGTAAAATTCAGATACTCAACAATGCAAAAAAATTAGAATGTTCAATACCTGACTAAAACCACTGGGCATACACATAAGAAAATATGATCCATTATGAAAAATCAATCAATAGCATATTACAAATTAACAGAATAGTCTGTTGAATATATTCAAGTACTTAAGGAAAACAGAAGCCAGGTATGGTGGCACACACCTATAATCCCAGCACTCAGGAGGCCGAGGCAAAAAGACTGCAAATTCAAGGCCAGCCTGGGTTGCTTAATGAGTTCAAGACTAGTCTGCTCTATGTAGTGAGACCTTGACTTTGAAAAAAAGGAACAGAAGAAGAGACATAAAGAGAAGAGAAGAGAAGAGAAGAGAAGAGAAGAGAAGAGAAGAGAAGAGAAGAGAAGAGAACAACGGAACGGAATGGAACAGAACAGAACAGAACAGAACAGAAGGAGCATAATGAGAAACAAAATTCAGACTGTGGAAATAATCCAAAGGAAAGTAATGACATCTAAAGTTTGGGAACGCAGAGCTAAAGTGTAGCTCAGCTCAACAGTGAAGCTCTTGTCTCACCTGGTAACTCACAGGGTTTGATCCCTGTCACCATAAGACAGAAGTGGTAAAGTCAAAAGAAAAACTTAATAGAATTAGCTCCAGATTAGGCACTGAAGAATTAAAGAAATGAAGTTTGAAGACAAAACACCAAAAACAAAAAAAACATAAAACCTGAAGAATTTAAAGAAAAATATTTTGACAATTTATAGAAATATAAATTTTAGTGTTTTGAGAAAGATATCATGTGGCCTATATTATATATAATATTTATTATATATATATATATATATATATATATATATATATCGTCTTCAGAGAAGATGGTAAAAACAAAACATCTTGCTTAACAATAATGACTAAATACTTCCTATATTTGATCAAAATGTAAGTTAACAGATTGAATGTACTATGAAAACTCCAAATAGAATAAAACAAAAAAATCAAAGATCATCATTTGTAAAAGCTGATTAAAATATATACATCTATATATGTTTACAATATATATTTTTACTATATATATATATATATATATGTTTACATATATATATATGTTTGAGAAAAATCTATAAAATAGACAGATAAATAGAAGGGGAGCAAAGAGGAGAACCTCAACTGATTTCTCATGAGAAACAATGCTAGCCAGAACACAGTGGAATGATGTATCAAGTACAAACAACAACAAAACCCAAACAAACGCTGTAGACTCAAAATTTTCTATGTAGTGAAAATACACTTCAAAAGAGGCATAAAATTTTTAGACAAAATCTGAAATTATTTTTCACCAGCAGTAGTATACACCCCCAAAAAAGATCTAGAGGAAGTTCTTCACCCAGAAAGAAAATAAGTCCAAATAGAAACTCAAATATGTATAAAAGAATGATTTTTTCAAGAAATGATAACTATATGGGTAAATATTAAAAGCTTTCAGATATTACTTACCCTTGAAAGATAATTGTTTAAAATTATAAAAATAGCATGTTGTATGATTTAAGTTTTTAGAGAAGTAAAATATATGATGAAAATAGCTGAAGAAATCAGGAGTCATCTAGGAAGCGCACCATTTTATGATGGCTTTATTGATATGCAGTTCACACAGCATAACTCACCAGTCAGAGTGTACAAGTCAAGGTCTTCAAATGCTCACTGAGCTGTGCAACCATCATCACAATAAATTTTACAACATTTTCATCACCTTAGGAAGAAACCTTCTACTTTTAGCTGTCAGCACCCCACCACCTGTCCTCCTGCTGCGTCCTAAACAACCACTAATCTACTTTATCCTTATAGATTTTCTAATCACGGACTGTCATATGAGGGGGATCACAGAGTAGGATACATGTCTATCTCCTTTCACTTAACATGACACTTTCAAGATTCACTCATTGTGTAGCATGTATTAATGCATTTATTTTTATTACCAAATAATGTATTATTAGATATGTCCCTTTTATTTATCCAGTCATCAGTTAATGGTGATAGTTTCTTCTCATTCTCAGCTTTTATAATAACATTCCTATGAATACGGCTGCAGCTGTTTTGTGTAAGCGTATGGTTTTCAGCCTGATGGTCATATAAGAGTAGAACTCTTGTGGTCTATCTAGGGTTAGTGTTTGAAGAACTATCAAAGTGTTTCTCAAAGCAGCTGCAAGTTTCCCTTCTATCAGGAATGTATGGGGTTCCGATGGCATCGTAGCCTGGCTAAGTCTCGTCACTGTCTGTCTCTTATTTCAGCCGTCCTGGTGGGTATGATTGGTGTGTCACTATGTTTTGACTTGCATTTCTCTAGAGGCTAATGATGTTGTGTATTTTTAAATGTGTGTATTGGTTATCTACATGTCATCTTTGTAGAAATGCCCCTTCAAATCACTGCCTCATTTTAAAATCAGATTTTTCGTTTTTAAATTTTAAGAATTCTTAATGGAAATTTTTGACCTCTGCGTTATACATGAAGTGATACAAAATTATCTGAAAGTAAATTGAAGTAAGTTCAAGATGCCTGTTTTAAACTGCCATGTTAAAATATAAAGCCAAAATGTATAGCAAATAACAAAATAGGAAAGATACCAAAAAGTAATCAATTAGTTCAAAAGCATAAAGGTGGGAAAAAGGAACAAAGTAAAAATGAAACAAATAGGAAAAATAAGATGGCAGCATTAAACATAAATACATTTATAAACCTATTAAGTGGCAAAGCTTTAAATATTTCAATTAAGTGGCAAAGATCACAAGAGCTCGGAAAAAAGAACTAGACAAATACTGTTTAAAAGAACCACATTTAAAAAATAGTGATAAATAGGCTAAACATAAAAGGATAAAAAAGATACTATTCAAACACTGATCATAACACTGAGTACATAAATCAGTATCAAAATAAGCTTTAGGATGAAAAATAGATGAGGGAGGGAAATTTCATAATGGCAAAAGTCAATTTATCAAGGTGACATAATAACAAATGTGTGTGCCCAGTAACAGAGCTTCAAGGTATATACAGGAAAAAAACACCCCTAGAACTGAAAGAAAAACTAGACAAATCTACACAGGTAAGGCAGTCAGTGATGGTTAGAGCCAAAACAAAAACCAGAAAGAGAAGTAATAACACAGAAGACTCACCCAAATCAGCTAAACAAGTTGCTAGCGCATTCCTCCCAACAATAACAGAATAAAGCCTTTTCAAGAGCACAAGAAGCTTTCACGTGAGAAAAAGTAGATGAGTGGTCATACAAATGACTCAAGGAATGTGGTAGAATCATATGAAGCACGTTTTCGGGCTCCCAGGGGGAGAACTGGAAATCAGTGACAACCATAACTGATAATCCATCAACATTTTCAAATTAAATAACACACTTGTAACTGATGAATGAAATTAAAAATAAGAAATGCTAGAAAATATTTTTAATGAATGATAATGAAAACATGTCCTGGCAGAGAAGATATTGATATTAAAGCTAAATGTAACATAATAGTAACCAAACCAAAAATATAATAGGTAATTTTTAGCACATGAATAAATATGACACCATGACAAAAGAAACAGGCATAAACAGTAAATATTATAAGGCACATTACATGAAACAGTACAGTGTTATTTGAGGGTGAATTTATGTGAATTAAAAATACTCCAAATTTGGGGAAAGCACATACAGAAAATTGTTGAATTAAATGAATTTGATGTACAAAGAGGGAATAAAATAAAATTATACAAAATGTTTAAATTCAATCTCAAGAGGTAGAAAAACAAAAACAAGAGGTAAAAAAAACAAAAAATAAGTATAGCATAGAAAATTGTTATAATAAATATAATAAATGTAGAAAATAGTTATTCATAAAACCGCCTCAGTATTCACTTACCCACATCAATTAATGGTCTAATCACATCGATGAAAAGGCAAAGCTCATCACAGTGAGTGAAAAAACCAGTAATGATTCCTTTGCTGTTCAAAAGAAACACACTTCACATAGACAGCCTCAGGTAAGTTAGAACTATAAGGATAGGCTGAGGATGTAGTTTGGTGGTAAAGTGTTTGACTCGCATGCATGAGAAGTCCTGAGTTTGGTTCCTAGGAAAACACACACACACACACACACACACACACACACACATCCCGTGATGATTAATTTTATGTGCCAATTTGGAGGACAAGTTTGGAAGAGTCTGACATTTAAATTGCCAAACTTGATGTAACCAAAATGCCTGCAAGAATGTGAGTGGGTCTCATCCAATCAGTGCAAGGCCTGACCGGAGCACAAAGCTGCTCCAGCAAAAGCAAATGCCCCAGCACCCTCCCTTCAGCGGTGCCTGCACCATCAGCACCCTGGGCCTGCAGCCCTCTGGGGCTGAGCTGCACCATCTGTTCTCCTGTTTTATCAGCCTGCTGACCCACGCGGCAGGGTTTGATCTTGCTAACCATTGTGGTATACTAACACTGTCTCTAAATACAAATATACACAGATATTTCCTGATCAGTTCTGTTTCTCTGGAGAACCTTGACTAGTATAGATTTTGATACAGGAAGTAGTTCTAGAGGAACAAATCTTCTGTACCATTCTTAACTCAGATTGGAGTTCACGAAATGTTTTTTAATCTTACTTGGCTTAGAGAAATGAATTGCTATTTCCAGCAGCAAATAGAGCACTAACAGTCCATGCTATGATCTGACATCAGGGACAAGCAAATTATTACTAATATTGTTCCTACTCAAACAATTATAAGAGCAAAAATCGTATAGGCTGCATAAATGATACTTAGAAGCAGGTTTATTGACTTAATAGATGATGAGATCGGCTGCTTTTAATGCTGGATACAGTGGGAAAAGGAAAGGAGGAACTCAAGGAATCTAATTTTCAGCTCACTCACTGCAAATCAAAATGATCATTAAGCAAAACCAGATCATTAACCAAAAATGATCTGAAAACACCTACACCTGCCCCAAAGAAACCCGAATCCACTGTAGACACAGAGCTGAGGTCGCTGAAAAACAAACCTAGAGTCGCATCCCATGAGTAGTTGATTTATAAAGCAAATTGCATTTCTCGCCTCACGAGGTGTCTACTGCCAAAGCACCATTCCCTGGTGTGATCATCTAGCCTCCTATTGACAGGTTGATTGCATTAAACTGCTTCTATCAGGAAGGGGCAGTGTTTTCATCTTACTAGAATAGACACTTACTCTGGGTACTGGTTTGCCTGCCTTGTACACAAGGCTCTGCCAAAGCCCACCATTCACAGAGTTATAGAATACCACATTCACAATCATAGTATTTCACTCAGCACTGCTTTGCTTAAGGCACTCACTTTGAAACAAAGTGCAGCACACTGTCCATGTCCATGGGATTCAGTGGTCTTGCATTATCCCTCATGATCCTAAAGCAGCTGGCTTGACAGAATGGTAGGTTGACCCCTTGAAAGACTTAGCACTAGTTAGCCGATGATACCTTGCAGAGATGGGGAAAGGCCTTCTGGGAGATTGTCTAAGAACTGAGTCTGTTCCCTACATGAAACTGATATCATTACTGTATGATTTTGATCCTCCGCTAACTAGAATTCACCGATCCAGTAAAGAGTGGGTAGAAATAAAGTGGTACCACTCACCGCTACCCCCCGTAGCCAGTGGTAAAATTTTTGCTTCTACTGCTCATTACCTTATACTCTCCTAGCCCAGCCCAGAGGTCTTCATCTCAAAGATAAGAATCACTTTGCTAGGAAAGCACAGAAACAACTAATTATATTAAGCCAGAAGTTATGACAGCCCACTAGTCATTTTGGATTCATTGGATATTTGAGTCAACAAAGATATTTATTTATGGCATGGAGTGATTTATCTTGGCTACCAAGGATCAATTGGATTGTTACTCTGTAGTGGAAATAATAGAGGATATGTCTGGAACACAAGCTTTCTCCTAGAATGTCTCTTCATATTATCTTGCCTGGTAACTACAACCAATGGAAAATTACAATTAAATTCGGGCAGGGCATCTAGTGGTACAAACTCCTCAGGAGTAGAGAATTAATCATCATTCCAGGCAAATACCCATGACCAGCTGAGGTACTTTCTAAAGGCAAAAGAATATGGGATGGGTAGAGGAAGTAGGTGATTAATACCAGCTCCAGCTGGTACAGATACTATAATTGTCATGAGGCTTTCTTCTCCCTAATTTTGATTATGAATGTTTGTGTATCAAATATTTTTTTCCTTCCTCTCTTAACCCCTTCCAATGTAAATAAGTATATTGACTTTGTATTATTTTATTTAAGTTAAGAGATATCAAAGAGAAGAATAAACTTTACCTAAGGACATTTCATCTCCTTGGAATGATGATACATCAGTGATAACATATTAATAAAAGTATGACCTCTTTCTGCTTTTTAATTGGAGATTAAGTACAGTTTAAGGAGCCATGTGTACATGTTATTATAGACTACTGTGTCCCGTGTGAGTGGATTTAGCTGTAGGGCCTTTGGGAGGTAATTAGGTTAGATAGGTTACGCTGCTATAACTATCTTATAAGTAACATAAACATGTTTCTTGTAATTGTGGAGGGTAGGAAGTCCAAAGTTAAGAACAAGTAGCTGTGGTGGTTGCTAAGAGCTAGATGGAGAGAGTTATTTTATTACTGTGTCTTCATGTGGTAAAAGGAATGAAGAATCTCTCCCAGCTTCCTTTTAAAGGACACTAACTCTTATTCATGATCGCCCTTGTGATCTAATCAGCCCCCAACAAAACTTCACTTCCTAATATCATCATTTTGGGGATTAGGATTTCAACACATCAATTGGGAGGAGTTGATAAATAGTTAGCCCATTGTGGGTCCTTGTAATGAGATTAGTGCGCTTACAGGAAATGAAAGAGACACCCAAGCTCTTTCTCCACCTCTCCATATGGGGGTAGAGTGATAATCATCTACAAGGCAAGAAGATAACCCTCACCAGGAAATGATTTGTCTGCACCTTGATCTTGAACCTCTCAACTTTTATAATTATAAGAAATAAATGTGTATTGTTCAAGCCACTCACTTTACGGAGTTTAAATCTAGATCCCCAAATTGATAAGAGGTGAATTATACTGATTAATTTTATATGTCAACTTGGAAGGTATTTTTGGATGAGATTAACATTTAAATCAGTGAAGCTTGAATGAAACAACAAGGTGAGCCTCCTCAAGCGAGAAAGAAATTTCCGTCAGACTTCTTTGGAACAGAACAGCGCCACGTCTCCTGGATCTCCAGCTGCTGGGCTTCAGACCAAACTATATCATAGGTTCCTGGGACCTCAACTCTGCTAGTCCAGGTAGCAAATTTTGGGGTCAAGTTTTGGACTCCACAATGAAACAATAATAAAACAATACACTCTAATAAATCTCTTTTCTTATATGTGCATGTCCCTTTGGTTCCCTTTCTCTAGAAAATTCTTAATAATGCTATCATAAATTAAGATTAACCAAAAAGGGGCTGGGGATTTAGCTCAGCGGCATAAGCGCCTGCCTTGCAAGCAGGCAGTCATGAGTTCGATCCCTGGTATTGATAAAAATGAAAAAAAAAAGACAAAAAAAATGTAAAACTTAAAAGCTGTAATATCCATAGTTAACAATAAACCCATTAAAAACAAAAGATTAACCAAAAAAAAAAAAAAACTGGACTGGCTATATCAATTTTAGGCAAAGCAGACCACAGAACAATAAATGTCAATAGTAATAAAAAAGATATTCCATAATGATATAGAAGTCAATTCTCCAACGAGATATAAGAATCCTAAATGTTTCTGTACCCAAGAACACATTCAAAATATGAGCCCAAAAATGAAATGAGAAAATTGAAAAAATAGTAAAATTTCACCACTGTAGTTGAAAACTTCAGCATCTCACTTTCAGTAATAGATCAAGGAGAAAGAAAATCAGTGAGAATATAATTGACTCGCATAACACTATCAATTAACCTGAGTGTATTGATATTTATAGAATACTGCATCTGACAACAGCAGGATATACTGCCTTCTCAAACTTATTCACTGCAAGCAAAAAAAAAAAAAAAAAAAAAAAAAAAAAGGATCACATTTTGGGCCAAAAAACACATCTTAATAAGCCAGGTGTGGTGGCTCATTCCTGGAATTCCAACACTTGGGAAGCTGAGGCAAAAAAAATTACCATCGGTTCAAGGCCAGCCTATACTACATAGTGAGTTCATGGCCAACCTGAACTACATAGTGAGGCTCTGCATCAAAAAAAAAAAAAAAAAAAACCTTAACAATTTACAAAAAGCAATATAAAAGTTGGCTGTTATGCCAAATGGAACTAAAGTAAAAGCCATAACAAAAAAAAAAAAAAAAAAAAAAAAAAAACAACCCTGAAAAAACCTTCAAATTTTTGGAAATTAAGCAACATATTTTTAATTCATATGAGTCCAAGTCTATAAATTTTTTAAAATCTTTTGAATGAGATGAAAGTAGATATACAACATATAAAAACTATTTAACCACAGCCAAAGCAGTCTATGGAGAAAATTATTAGTTAAGTGCATATAGTAGTGAAAAATAAAGATCTAAAACCAGTAACGTAAACTCATACCTTAGAAAGCTAGAGAAATAAAATTGATAAAAGCCTAAAGTCAGGAAGAAAAGAAATAATAAAATTAGAAAGAGTAATGAAATTGCAAGAAGAAAAACAAAGAAAAATCAATAAAAATAAAAAAAAATTCACTGAAAGTATCAGCAAAAGCGATTGGTTTACAACCTGAATCATGAAGAACAAAAGCAAGATGAAACTTAATACCAACAGGAGAAATGAAAAATGGGCCATCGTTCTTGACTCTGAGGACATTAAAACATAATAAAGGAATACTATTAATGTCTCTATTGTCTTGGTTACTTTTCTCTTGTTGCTGAAACAAATATCCAAAACCCAAAGTTAAGGAAGGAAAAATTTATTTGGCTTACAGTTTGTGGAGGTTTCAGTCTATAATCAGCTGGCTCCAAAGCAGGATGGCATAGCAGAGGGGCAACTGTTCATGGCAGTGGAAAACAGCAAAAGCAATAAAATCAAAAAGGGAGGAAAAAGAGAAAAGAATGTTTCTTTCCCTTATATTGTATGTACCCATCCCTAAAGGGTGTAGCACTGATACCCACAATCCCAGCACTGGGCCATGGATCAATCACAGGCTCTAGAAACCTCCCCCACAACTGCATGAGGCTTCAGGGGGACATCCAGGCACATGCCATAACATTTATATGCACAGATTTGATAATCTAGGTGAATTGCACCAATTTGTTAAAAGACATGAGAAACGGACACATAGAGAAAAAGATAATTAGGAAAGGTCTAGATCTATTAAAGAAATTGAATTAAACTTAATAAACTTATAGAAAGAAAGAATCAGGCCCAGACAATTCCACTGAATTTTACTAAATGTTTGAGGAAAACTGATAGTTTCTCATAACCCCAAAAATAAAAGCAGAGGAAATATTTTCTCTTTCAATAAGATTAGATTACTGTAATATAAAACCTGACATTAAATATCAAAAAACACATAACATTAGTAAGAAAATAAAAAACAAGAAATTACAAACCAAAATTTTTTGTGAACATAGATGCACAGTGCTCAGCAAATTAAATCCAAAAACAAACAAAAATAATTATACATCGCAACCATTGAAATTTATTCTAGGTATTCAGGCTTAGTTCAGTGTTTGAAAATCAACCATTGTAACCACACCAACAAGCTAAAAAGAAAAACATGTTGTTATATCAATGAGTGGAGATAAATGGCAGCTGACAAACTCCAACATCTCTATTCATGACAAAAAAATAAAATCTTCAGCAAACTAGAGATAGAGGAAATCTTCCTCAGTAAGGTAACAAGCATCTACAGCAGAACCAGTTAAACTAATGGTAAGAAATTGGATGCTTTACTCTCAAGATTAAAAAAAAAAAAAAGCAAGCACCATATTGGAGCTGCATTTGATGAGAAAGAGAAAAGAAGAGAGGAGGGGAGGGGAGGGAAGGGGAGGGGAGCAAATCAAAAGGGGGAGAGAGGAGGATATGAAAAAGAGAGGCAGGATGTGTAGATTAGAAAGGAGAACTAAAACTTCCTTTACTCACAGATGAAACAATTGTCCATGTAGAAAATGCCAAAGAATCAAGAGATAGAAAGGCAGAGGTGGGGAGAAGAGAAGAGAACCAAAGAAAAACGAGAAAAAAAGAAAAGCATAAGCAAAGTCAGGCCATCCAGGGTCCAATAAGTAAAGATAACACGTTACAGGATACAAGGTTAATATACAAAACCCAATTGTTTTCCTCAATTGTTAGCAGCATTAGACAACTGCAATCTGAAAATTTAAAACAACATCATTAGCAATAGCACCAAACAATTCTTAGGTAAAAATCTCAGATGATTCATACAAAGATATATAAGGCATCTACATGAAAAAAGCCTACAAACTCTGATGAAAGAAACAGAAGGTCTATGGAAGTGGAGAAATAGCCTATATTTATGAATTGGAAAGCTCAAATGATGAAGATAGCAATTCTCTTCAGCTTGATCTATAAATTAATGCATTCGCAATCTAAATTCCTGCAAACCGTTTTTTAGATATTGGAAACTGAATCAAAAGTTGGAAAACAAATAACCTAGAATAGCGAACACAATCAAAGAAAGAGGACAAAGTTGTTAAACACAGCTACCTGATTTCAAGATTTACTATGTTACTCTATTGACCAAGACAATGTGGTATTAGTGAAGTAATAACCAGGTAGATCAAAGACCCAGAAATAGGAATACACAATTATAAGTAACTGATCTCAAATGAAGTATAATTCAGTGGAAAAAGACCTCGTTCAACATATGATGGAACAATTGATATTATGTTAAAAATAGCAAAGAACTTGAACATAGATCTTTTAGAAATATTGATTTAAATAGATTCTAGACTTTGGTGAAATATTTAAACCTGTAAAATTTTAGAAGAAAATAGGTATAAAAATCAAAGTAACTTTAGATTCAGTGATGCATATTCTTATTTACAACATTAAAAACAATCCACAAAAGAAAAGCTTATTAAGTTGAACTTTATCAATGTCTGAAAATTTTCTATGAAAGTCACAGTTAAGAAAATCAATAGGTAAACCACACTGGAAGGATAAAAGCAGAGACAAGATAAAGGGCTTGTGTTCAAAATATGTGAAAACATTGAAAGCTCAAAAACATGAAAAATAAAAGTAAGTGGGCAGATGTGCACAAATCAACCAAAAATGGTGTATATATGGAAATTAAATATAAGAAAACATAGCATCAATTTCATATAAAAACACAATTAAAATAACAATGTATAAGGGCTAATAATTTAGCTCAGCAGCATGGCAAGAGCAAGTTCATGAGTCTGATCCTCGGTACCAAAAAAAGAGATAGTTATAAAATAACAATATAGTAGCACTGCACACTTTTTAGATTGGCTAAAATCCAAAAACTGACAATATCAAATACCAGCAA
This sequence comes from Cavia porcellus, assembly GCF_034190915.1. Lineage (NCBI taxonomy): Eukaryota > Metazoa > Chordata > Mammalia > Rodentia > Caviidae > Cavia > Cavia porcellus. The sequence continues at coordinate 44,009,648 of NW_026947512.1, forward strand.
ATTTTAAAAAACAACAGGAAATATCACATCACTGACGTGAATGCTAAATGATACAGTTTCTTTGGAAGTTCTTAAAATATTAAACCTATTCTTATCACATGATCTAAGTGATACCTAGGAATTTAGAAAACACGAAATCTAGGTAGCATGAAATCATTCTCCTAAATACTTACCCAATTTATCTGAAAACTACTTATGTCCAGACAAAAACCTGTGTGCAAATATTTACAACAGCTTTATTCAAAATTGCTAAAATCTAGGACATGTGACTTCTAATTACATAAAACATCAAACAATCCAAATTGAGGAAAGTTCTATACAGTGCCCAATCAGTAATGCTCAAATTGTCAAGTTCATAAGTACCAAGGAAATTCTGAGAAGTCATCACAACCAAGAGAATAATTACAATATGATATCCTTGGTGAGATGGGAATAAAATATAGACTTTGTTCATTACTTATAATAATTGTACACTAATAAAATATGTTAAATAAAATAGGGCAAACCAGAAGTATAATATGTAGAAACTATTATCTTTGTGCTATTTTTGCAATTTTCTATTCATCTAACACTTTTCTAATACTTGCTTATTTTCTCAGCACAAGTTATAAAAATATGTGGTGTAAGGCCACAGGGCAACTTGTAGCAATAAATGTTTACAATATATGTTCAGAGTTTAAAATAAACTTAACTGGAAAGCAAACAGCTAAATAAACCTAAAGCAAGTAGAAGAAAATATATAATAAAGAAAATAGTGGGATGGGAAAAGTAGGTAATAAGAAATCAAAAAAAATTAACAAAATGAAAAAGTAATAGAAAAAATCAATGAAAATAAAATTTACTTCTTTGAAAGACTGAAAAATTTACAAACCTCTAACTGTACTTACTAAAAAATAAAAAATGTAACTTCCAGATATAAATAATGAAAGATAGCATCTTTTGACTAGATAAGTAAATACACAAAAAAGCTTATGAAAGCATGGTAATAGAGATAACATAAAGGGACCAACATCAAAACTGACACAAGAAGAAATAGAAATTAAAATTCCTGTGCTTTGATTAAAGAAATGGACCTAATACATAAAATACTATCTTAAAAATAACCTCCCTGTCCAGATTATTTCACCAGTCAGTTCTACCAAACATTGTACATTTTGGGGGAGAAGAAATAGAAATTCCATATAATCTCTCACAGAAGAAGAATTTGAAAGAACTCTCTCCAGCTCGTTACGTGAGGTCAGCATTACTTGTGGTACTAAAATCAAGAAAGGAAAGAACACTAAAGACTGAGTTTCTTCATGGATATAGGCACAAAAGTTCTTAGTAAAATCTTTGTAAATCCAACCTAACTGTGCATACTAGGTTGGTAGTTTCATTACAGATGTGTAAAGCAGTTTAAACATAAAAAACCTGTATAATTCACAAAATGCAGGAACATTCATTAATGCAGGAAAAACATATCACCAATCTTAATGATGTTCAATATGCACGTTAGAAACCTCTAGAGGAAGGAGGAATTTAAGAAAATGTCAATCCAATTAAAAGCTTATGTTGATCACACCTTGACAGAGAGAAAATTGTCAATTCTGGCAATCCTCGCAGCTGAACATTAGTCCAGCACAGAAGTCAACTTTGAAAATATTATTGATTAGTTTGCTGCCATTAAAATCAGAATAGAGAAATATAATTAAATTCTAGCTTGGGTGTTATTCAAAAGTCTGAAAAGAAAAAGTGAGTGACAGTGTAGCTAAAGAGACTCATCAAAAAGGACTTCAGAAATGTTTCAGGAAATAGCAAGAATGTGGGAGAAGTGTATTCAACTTGGGCAGGAATGTATGATGGAGGATTAACAGCACTGTATCCCTTACCATAGAAATTATTTTAAAATTTAAACATTAAATGTGTGTGTTTCAATCCTATGTGTTTCAATGCTGTCTCTTTCTATCCTGGAAGACTCATTCCTGAGCCTTTCTGGGCTTGGAGGTCTGTTTCCAACTCAAGGGGTTCACCAGCCTCTCCCTGGTTTCTCCTCTGGAAGAGCAGAAGCAGTAAGATGCATTTGTGTACCTAAATATGTGCATATGTGTATATATGAGATGTACAAAACTATAGGATGTATTTATATATTTATATAAAATATGATTTGGTATGAAGAACTGGCTCGTGTAACTAGGAAGGAGAACGCTCACAGTATGCTCTCTGCACGCTAAGGAGTCCAAGAAAGCCAGTGGTCTATCTGAGTTTGAGTCCAAAGCCTGAGATCAGATCCAGTAGAACCAATATGGTAGATACTGTAAATTGCCAATGGCTCAGTCCAAGCTGGAAGGCAGGAAGTGAGCTTCATCTTCCTTCTCTACTTTCTGATTTATTCACAGGTTGAATGAGACCCAGTCACACTGAGTCCACCGATTCAGATGCTGGTCTCATCTTGAACACCCTCAAAACACACTCGGACATGATGTCTAAGCTGAGCAACTGTAGCCTTGTCAGGCCGACAGGTAACATTACAGGTAACATTAACCCTCACGCGTTCCATGCCCCACTGCCTGAAACTCTCCGCAGGCAGGCAGCAAGCTGGTGCCAGCATGGAACCTGCCTCCTCTCTTCCTTCCTCCCTCCGCGATCACTGCCTTTGGTACTGAGCACCTGGAGACTCTTTTTGGATCTGTTTGTTTCTTGCTTCTGGTAAGAGCGTAAACCCTCTCCTGGTTGTTCCATGACTGTCTTTGTTCATTTTCTTGTTACTGAGACAAAACACTAGACTCTTAAGGTGAAGTGAGGAAAGGTTTATTTGGCTCACAGTCTGCAGAGGTTTCAGTCCTAGTCATTTCCAAGGCATAGTGGCATGGCAGGGGGTACTGCAGAGGTGAAAGAAAGAATCCGAGTGGGTGGAAAGTAGCAGAGCAAACAAGGGGTGACCACAGCTCTCTCCATCCCTTATATCTTATCTGCACTACTCAGGGAGGGCAGCACTTACACCTTTAATCCTGGCTGTCTTAGTCCTAGCCCTGCAGCATGAGTCAACCCTAGTGTCACACACTCTAGATGGGCCATCTGTGAAAAAGCCCCACCTGTGAGCTCAGGAGGCTCTAGGGGAACTCTATACATAACAGTTATGGACAGGTGTAAACCCTCCAAAAGTTCAGATTTGATGCACTCAAATTTACAAATATTTTGTTTTACAATATGAGCATTTTGACTAAGAAATATAGATAATCATTTCCATATAAGAGATTTTGTGGTTCATATTCCATCCACGAGGAATTCATTTTTATGTATGAGATGAAGTAGGTTGATAATTTCTAAGTGCTATTTCACACAGAGCTGGGTAACACTCTAGTTTTGCCATGTGATCATAGGAACGTACTGTCTTTCTCAGAGCATCAGTGTACCTTTCGATAAAAAAGGCAGACTAGTATCCACCTATGGTACCACTTTTATCACTTCCATAGAACAATGCGAGTGTTAAAGTTGGACTCAAAACTACTGGTTCCTTTTTTTCAAAACACTGTGAGTTTTATCTATACCCAGAACAAAAAGCAGGGCCAGCCTACTGCCCGCCTCTATATGTTTTATCCCTGCCCCTCATCTCCTCAGCTAATAAAAGCCTTTGTGATCAATAATCACTAACAACAGCTGCTGAGTTTAATGCCCCCATTCAGACGTTGCCAATGCAGTGGTATAAGATGTGAGGCCTCTATGGGCTGAGTAGTAGAGTATGAGGGTTCCTCCCTCCTAAATGGGACTGAGCCCCTTATAAAAGAGGCTTCAAGCAGCATTTGGCTTTCTTTCTTCTTACTTGCCATCAGGAGAGGACAGGGTATCCCTCCCCTCTAGAGGAGCAACAGTAGGTGCTATTTTGGAAGGAGAGAGCAGCCCTTGCCGGATGAAGAACTTACCTGCATTTTGAACTTGGATTTCCCTGCCTCCAGAACTGTGAGAAATAAATTTCTAGTTTGTGTACATTACCCAGCCTCTGGCATTGTGTTATAGCAACACAGAGACTCAAACAAAAGCTTTAGTTTAAGAGTGACAGAATTTTATGCATGATTTTTTAAGGAATAAAATAACCAAAATTCTGAAAAATCTTTCAAAGTTTATAACAAGGCACACCTCTTCTTCCACAGTAGCTCTTACTCCCACATATATCACCTGTAATATTTCAACTGAACAAATACCCTCCAGACCCACACAACCCTTTAAGATTGCAGATCCAACAGCCAGTATGTCACAATAAGGTGTCTATGAAGATCCTCCTGTGAATGAATAGTAAACCTGTGTTTGAGGGAGAGCGTTATGTATTTATTGTGGCTGTGAGATGAGCAGTACAGAGAAGTATAAAGAAATGACTAAAATATGACCCTGCTATCCCTAGTGACAGTGCTCTAGGAGTGTCCAGGCCTTTGTCGCCATGTCTCAACCGGTCAACTCCAAATAAGTGATTTAGAAATAATAGAAACCATGGAAATAAAGACAAAAGAATGATAAATGATTCTTAGTTAGTTAAATATCAGCTAAGAAACAAGATTGGAATCCTGCCTATCTCTCCAACACTGATAAAGGAAAAGAAATTTACCAAAGGGGCAGAGAGAGAGAGACCCACAAAGCTCAGTGGGTTTGGATTGGCTGTAGCATGAATCATTAATTTTCCCTCAGAATGATCAAGAGTGTCATTAGCATGCATTAAGCATCATCTAACAGGGCCTGGCCCAGGGAGGAGGACTCCCTCTCTCCCTCTTTCCCTCTCTCCCTCTCTGCCTCTGCTATTGCATAATCGATGCAGATTACTCAAAGCTGCTGGCAGTATCTCCTCACCCCATTTAGCACCAGAACTGGCTCCCTCACCAGCCCTTCATCTCTCTCCCCTTGGGAAGGAGACCCATCCTCAGGCAGGCAGAGAGGCTCCCGGGCAGCCCTGTCACACTCCTGTGTGCCGCCAAGCTGGGGGTGGTAGGGCAGGGCAGAAGACAGCTTCCTTTATTGATTTTACCAACAAACTATTTTGGAGCTGGGTTTCAGAGTTTCCTCTTCCACGACCCTTTCCCTTCCTCCTTTCTCTCATCCTTGCCTCAAGTCCCTCCTGTGCACGACCTCTTCTCTCTCATCCTTCCAGAAGCTGCCACTTGGCCCCTCTCTCCCCCATCTCCCCAGCTCAGTCCCCATCCCTTCAGATGAGGTCACCCTGACTGAATGAAGGACACCAGGCTCTGAAGGGGTCAGACATTAGCACGGCTATAACTGCACCGCTACTGAGACTGGGCGAACCCATCCATCACGACTCCACCACTCCATTAGGCCTCACATGAAATATGCCCTGCTCTGAATCGCACAGCCGTACATCTCCTGGTCTAGACACCTTCCTGTTGTGTGAAGATCAATGCTGCTCGGTCATGCATCATGTGTCATCCAGTAGCCCTCACTCTAATAACCGTGTCTATTCTCTAGTCTGCAGTATAAATTATGGCACTGGGAAAGTACTATATTATTCAGCAACCTTGGTCACTAATGGATTATTGGGTTTATTGGTTGATAATGTGAGCTCCCTTTCTTTCTCTCTTTCTCCCTCTCCTTTTATTTTTTTCCTCCTCTATTTTGGCTGAATCTCACTTTTATTTATTTATTTCCCTCTATTTTTATTTTATTTGGTTCAGCTTTGAGTGATGGCTGCTTCAGAATCCTGTCAACCTACTCCAATATCAAACCCCTAAAATGATAATGCTTTAAAATAAGCCCAATTAGAAAGAACTCTCTGCGGTCATCTATTAGGTAACAGACTGTATCCAGAGGCAGTTGTTTATGCTGTGTCTCCCGAGGCTTCTGCAGTGGGGCCTTTAGAGGAAGGGGCAGCTTCGAAAAGCCAAAGAGAGGCTCAGCCCCCAGGATCTCCTGGGTCTATTGGGACTGAGCGTCCTGGAACCATCTCTGAGGCTCTTGTATCGGATGGGGAATGGGGGTACTGGAGACTGAACACAAGGTTTTCACACTGAGCTATGTGCCAGCCCCTTTTTATTTTTTATTTTGAGACAAGATTCTCTCAGTTGCCCAGGTTGGGCCCAAACTTGTGACCCTCCTGCCTCGGCTTCCCAGAGCACTGGCATTATAAGCATGTGTATCTGTGTAGCTCAGCCCTTATCCCTCTACTCTGGATCACTCATAGTTAATAGTACCATTAACTGCAACTGTACCTCTGGCACTCAGGTTTCTCAGTCTATAAAATGAGTGGGAGAGACACAGCCCAGTAGACAGGAAGGAGAAACAAATTATAGTGAAGAACTCTGGCTGTGAAAGCTTTTTTTCAAAAATGTGGCACAATTAACTCTAGGGAAGAAATGCTTCCCAACCATCCATTCTTACTGATTTGTTTCTCTGTTTTTAAGATGGGGATCTAGTCATGTTTTCTGGCCTGCAACTCACGGGCTCAGCGACCCTACTGCCCCGGCCTCCCAGGTAGCTGCCGTGGCAGGTGCACACCAGTGCCTACCTCACCCTCCCTTGTGAAACAACGATGCTTTGCATTAAAAGTAACAAACCTTTTTGAGGAAGTAAAGTTTTAACCCCAGGGCTGACAAAAGACAGGGTATACTTCCCTGAGAAAACTCCGTCACTAGAATTCCAGCAGATGGCGACCATGTGGAAAGTGCAGAGCCACTCAGACATCTGAGGAAAGTTAGTCACGATGGCATTTCAAATTGCACCAAGTCTACGGGAGCTGTATTTCCATGGCACATGTGGTGAAGAGCATCCATGTGATACATTTTAAAGGGGAATAATTGTTTCAATACATATCCCTTTTATTAGTGCACACTTATTTTATAAAACATTGAGTCTCACTGTAGCATTTTCATGCATGCATAGAGCACGTTTTTATCATATCCACCCCCCATGGCCTCTCCCTCGGGGAAACAATTGCACCCAGTGATAAGAATCGGGGAGACAGATCAGCCATGGAGGTTGCAGCATTCTTTTCTTTTTTTAATGTTATTTCTTACCTGGCCACAGCAAAGCCAGCGTAATAAGAGCCCTTCCCTAACACTTCCTGTCTTCATGACCTGCTCAGCTGTGCCGCGGGACCACCATCCATGCAGAGTTCAATTTCAGTGCCTCTGAAATGAGAAGCAATGATGGGAGCCAGATTCGAGAAGAGATCAGCTGATCCTCAAAACATGAAAGCCTCAGATGTTTATTTTCCCAAACTACCAAAGGCCAGACTCTGCTGCTATGAACTCATGGCGTCTCCATGGTCCTCAGTCCTCCTGCCCAGGAACCTCAAGAACATCCAGGACCTTCCACTGCCTCAGAGCCTGAGAGTTTAGGTGTGACTTTTATATTATCTGTTCTTCAAAAAAATTAAGGGACCTTTTCAAAAAAGAATTCGAGGTTTATGGAGAGCTTGAACAAGAAGTTCAGAGAATCGCGGCTGGGGATTTAGCTCAGCGGCATAAGCGCCTGCCTTGCAAGTGTGTGGTCGTGAGTTCGATCCCCGGTACCGATAAAAAAGAAAAAGACAAAAAAAAAAAAAAATTCAGAGAATCTCCTATACCTACCTCTTCATCTCACAGTGTCCCCAGTTTCACATCATGCCTTGGTATGCTATGTTGGTTAGAATTAATTAGCCAGTGTTCATGCATGATTAAGTACTGACAGCAGTTTACATTAGGCTTCACTCTTAATAAGTTCACCCATATATGGTACGTTCTACAGGTTCTAACAATGTGTAATCATTTTTATTGACAGTTACAATATCATACAGAAGTTTTACTGCTCTAAAAAGCCATTTTTGCTTCTATTCATTCCTCCTTTTCACTAAATGCTTGGTAATCACTGATCCTTTTTTGCTACCCTTGTATTAAACAGTATTTTTCTTAGAAGGTCATTTTGCAGTTGGCTTTCCTCCCCAGATGTTATTCCCATGGACCTTTGAATGTCATAGAGCAGCCTTTCCCCAACTGGTATGCATTTGTTTCCCTACCTTTTCATGGTGTGATAGTTCACATTTGTTTTCTTATTATTGAACCTACTGAGGGGCATCTTGGTTGCTCCTGAGTTTGATCATTTAATAAGGAAGCCACTAATGCATTCATGTGCAGGTTTTGTGGAGGACGTTAAGTCTTCAGATTAGTTCCATAGATACCTAGGAACATCTTTGCTGGACCATATGGTAACAGTTTTCTAAGAAACTGTCCTCCACAGTGGTTGTACCATTTTACAGCTTTATTGGCAATGAAATGACAGTTCCTGTTGCTCCACGTTTTGCCTGCCATTTGATAATGTCAGTGTTTGGGGTTTATTTGACGGTTCCCATGACCTGCAGTGTTGAGCATCTTTGCTCGTGCACATTTAATATTGTTGTTTCTCTCTTCGTTATCATTGTCGGTATTTCTGCCCCTTTAAATCAAGCCTTCAAATTACCAGCACTTGTACAGAAGGTTGCAAATACAGTTGCCTTGGACACAGGTGCTGTCTCCCAGGAGGTTGTGGGTGGGGACAGGGAGGAGAGGACAAGTGGAATGTGCAAGGCTCCTCGCCGTACTTTTTGCACACTTACCTTGTGTTGTTTTTTTTCAGTGTCACAACAATCATGCTGGGTAGATATCATCCCCATTCTGTAAATGTGTAATCTAAAAATTCTGATGAAGTAGTTTATCTAAATTACATAATGTATTAGAGTTGGGTGTCAGGCTTGTTGTATTCCAAAATCCACCCACTTCCCACTTAAACACGTGTTTTCCCAGGATCATGAGGCCTAAAAAAGTAACATCTTCTCTTCTCTTGCTTCGCTCTACCCAACTTCAGGGTACCAGAAATGAGAGGGTTCCAGGAGAAGGGGACAGACGCTTTATGCAAAGTGTGGAGCACACCAGGCCCAAGAGATTGCTAGGCTGAAACGAGGAAGGGAAGGGAAAACAGTCGTGTAGAGACAATGTGTAGAAGCTATCACATTCCCTCACCATTGCATCTTTGAACAATTAACTCCAAGACCCTAGCCAGAAAGGCCCTGCACAGCCTGGCCTGTCACTTCTCCCCAGGACAGTGGCTTCCACGTGGAGTCCGTGCCTGTCCCTGTGGCCCTGACTTTAAACCACAAGCCACACGTACACAGTCTCGCCCTGAGCCAGCCCTGAGGTCACCAGTGCAAACACCTCCTGGTCAGGTCTAGAGGGGCCAGCAGTGCCTGTGAAAGGCTCCCTGGATCAGGAAGCAACCTGCTGGACTGGCCAGGCACCAGACGGCAGCACCCCGTGAGGCTGACTGCAGGGACCAGCTCCTTGCTGGCTCCTGCTGCCTCACCAAGCCTGGCACTAATTTATCATTTGTTTGAACATGACGGTAATGTGTTTACCTAATTAGAAGATGTCAGAGCTCCCAAATCTGTAGCTGGGATTTCCTGATGGATCACAGATTTGCCCACCTGGTGGAAGCACCTCACTGTATGCGGAAAAAAAGAAGCCCTGGAACCCCACATTACAGGGGCCCCACTGATGTGTCCCAGGAGTCCAACCTTAGCCTAACAGACCCTCTACTCACTAGCTTCTTCTGCAAAACAAAAACTAAGCAAAAACACGAGGGTGTGGCTCCTCCTAGGTCCTTGGCAGCCCCCCCTGCAGAGCAGAACACATCACACTGCTTGCACTTCTCAGGGGTGACAACAAGACCAGTGGAAGCGGCTTCCTATAGGGAAACAATTTCTGTTTACATATGTGGTGCTCGCTCCCTGCAGAGATGCTGGCTGCCCTATGTGTCCTGGATGGGCTATCAGGAGAATGTCACAAGCTATGGTTTCCATCCTCTGCCAAGAGAACAGATTTGCTGCCTGCTCTGAGGACAAATCCTTTAGCAGAGGTAAGCCCTGGCACAGGTTTCTCTGAGGCAAATAGAACTAAAAAGCCTGGCCCTAAATCATGCTTGGGCAATTAAAGCAAAAACAGCCTCCATCCCAGCTTTGGAGAAACGGCCGCTGTGCAGGAGCAGACGTCTCTGATCTTTCTGCCCAGAAGGAGATATGTACAGAGTCATGTACTAGAGAAAGAGAAGTAGAGAGGAATTGGTGATAAAATATCCCTGGTATGTTTAAGCCACAGTATGGACCCGGCATCAAGACACAACAAGGCATGTTTGCTTCTGGGGATTAATCGGAAACCAGGGCCAACAGAGACAGGAAGGTCCCTTCCAGTGCTCAGTCACCTCGGTTTTCCCTCAGAGCCTCTTGATGACAAAGTCTTAAAGGGGTCTACAAAGTCAGCCCGAGAAGGCATCAGCCACTGGCTCCAGCAAACAGTCTGCATTTCACGGGGAGGAGTCAGGTAAGTGGCAGCAGGAACTGCAGGTGGCGCTCCCTGTAGGACACTTTTGATGCCTCAACCAGCTAGGAGCCTCTTACAGGGCGCTGCTGGACTGCCTCTATGTCCCCTCCAGTTCACTCCTCTTCATCATCTTGTTCCCCAAACCTTCCACTCAGGTGCATCACACACACACACACACACACACACACACACACGCACGCACACGCACACGCACACGCACACACATGCACGCACGCACACACAAACACCTTGGGAGAAAACCTTGGGACCTTGGGAGGAAAAAAAAAAGCAGATGAAGCTTTAGGAGACCAAAGCCTTGGCCAGAGGAGCACGATGTTAAATGTTTTGTGCTAGTGGAGAAAGAGTTAGCCTAACTTAATCAAGCGCACACCAACTGTCCCCAGCAAGGATCAGGGGCTGGGGAAGAGGAGCAGAAGTACAGGAGCCGGGCTATTGTAGAGCGTGTGCCTTTTTACAAGGAAGAAAACAAATGTATTTCTTCCACATGAGAGGTTCCATGTCTTACCTTGACCGTGAGGTCCATCCGCCCCGCTGCACCTTAGCCCACATCATGGAGTACATGAAGCATAAAAGGTGTTGACTAGCAATGTCAGGAGACGAGAAAAATTGCCCACTTCTGCTCCTTCAGCCTCTAACCTGAGCATGTTTCTCAGGCCCTGTGCATACTTCCCATTTGCGTCTCATCAGAAAGCCTGAGGTAAATTACTCACTGTGCACACCAGGTTCTGAATGTTCCTCGCTTAGTTGTGGGTCTGAACATGCTGCCTTCAGTTGGGCTTTTTTCTCCCTAAAAATTCTCAGACCTATGAGTGGTCCAGTCGCATTTCTGCCATAGGGACTGAGCCTTCTAGAAAACAAGTCAGGTCATTAGATAGATAAGAGTAGCTTTGTGTTTTCATCTCTCGAACACCACGTGTGACTGATTTTCCTGGGTTGTGCCAGCACTCCAAGAAGAATTAAATAAAATTGCATAATATTTGAGGAAGTCTAAACCTAGAAAACAGTTTTTTTTTTTTTAAGTTTTACAAAGCTTTGCATAACAAGAAAAACAAGTATAACCGGAAAATTATCTTGGCAGCCTCCAATTATAAAATGGAACAAGAGTCTAAATTTGAAATGCAGAGGTAAACATTTTACAGCCAAACACTTTAACTGTTGTCCTCCACTCTTGTCCCTTGAATTGAGACAGCCCGTGGTGCTCTGGACAGCATGGACTTCAGAAAACTCGGGAGCAAGGCTGACTTGGATTCTGACCCCAACTCTGACAAGGTCTACTGTGTTGCCTTGGACAAAAACCTTGAAGATACTTTGTTTTCAAAGTTGTGCAATAGAGGTAGTAATCCCACAACGCCAACTGTACAGATGCTGCATTGTCACTGACGGCAAAACCGCCAGTCGTAAACCATTCCTTCAAATAAAAGAAAAGGTCACAATTGAGATGTTAAGGAAATGGAACCGAAGAGAAAAGTCTGTTCTCTGAGTTTAGACTTGCCCTGGGCCATGCCAATCTCTTAAGAGATAAATCTCAAGATTACAGGAAAGAGCACTTCATAAAGAACGTTAATAAAGGGGCCTGAGATCTAAAAATTCACATAAGTGAGACCAAAACATGCAGAAAAGACATGGAGGATCCCCCTTCAACAAAGCTGCCAAAAATGCTATTATGTATTCACCCAACTGGAGTTCCTTCTAACAAACTGCCACTGAGCATATGGCCACCGCGGGCACTCTTTCATTATCCCAGAGCGCGTCTGCAGCCCCGTGTCGGCAAACTCCATCTGTATCTCTGTCAATGGGAGAAATTGCCATCAGGAAATATCAGCAGGCAGCAGGGAAAGACCTTTCCAATTTACTGAGATCGAAGGAAGTAACTGCAGGGTTCCCCTCTCCTGCCTCCCAGTTTCCCCCATGCCAGCCAAAAATTCTCTTGTTTTCATTCCCGGAGATTATTCCAGGCCCACCCTGGCCTGTCGGGGAGTCCCTGGGTGATCCTGGCACAAGGTGTGGTACATGATGCGCACGCAGTATTCGGGTCACTGAGCCCCTTGGACTCCTAACTTGACAAGAGCAGGGAGAGAGCAGGTGAAAACAGACCTCCCAGTCCACTTGGATCCACACCGAGGATGCAGGGGAAAGGCTCGGTGTGCACCTGCTGTGGATGCCACCTAGCTGTTTCAATCTCCTCACTCTTCAAGGCACGCATCGGGACAAAATTACGGTCAGGGTTTCACAATGTCCCTCTGTGGGCACAGCAGAGTGCTTGCGGGGGTAGGATGCAGGGTCCAGGCAGGTGAGGGGAGGAAGGACACAGCCGTGCTTGGATGTACAGACAGGAGCTTGCCACCAGACATTGTGCTGCACTCCAGAAAGCTGAGGCAGGAGCATCACAAGTTTGAGCCCAACCTCTGCAATATAATGATTTAGCAAGACCTGTCTCAAAATTTTAAAAAAATTAGTTAAAAGGACTAGAGATATCACTCAGGGCAAAGGCCTTGTGTTCAGTCCCCAGGGCCTAAAGCATCAAAGCTCTTTTAGACTCCATCCATGTCTCTCAGAATCTGACCACTAGTATCTTAGTTACACATCAAGCTCCACCTGTTATTTTCGCACTGCTTCTAATATTTTTCACTGTAGACTTAAACGACCACCATGCCAACATATAACTTCAAGGTTATATATTTACCATGGGCTTCTTTTTGAACTATACTCAGGGTGCAAAACTGCCTACCTCCCTGCCCTCTTCACTGCAGGGCAAGGGTGAGCAGAGGGGCAGACACTAAATGGGTTGTACATTGACATTTCTGGGGACAATTGTTTGGTATACACATATATCAACTGATATGATGTATTTATTTTTAAATTGACTTACATGCAGATATATACAAAGGATCCATTTAAAATCCCAATTAACCATATCAACATTTTAGCTCTACTGAGAAGAATGTTGTGGGTAAACTCACCATTCCGAAAGTTCCATTTATAACACAAGCCTCATTGAGGTGATATTTGCCAAGCCTCATTGATTAAAGAACCTCCAATCAATTATCTTTGGACTTCATAGAATCTATAAGCCAGCAAAAACTAATTGCAATTCTCTGAGCCCAATACAATAGAAAGAAAGATACTTGGAGTTGAATTTTGTAAGCCTATCTATTAGCAAGACATAGAGCCCGGAGAAGATGTCATGCAGCTAATGACAACATGTGTTTACCTTTGAGCATCCGTAAATCTCCACTATAATGGACTTTGCAAGTCTAAACCTAGATAAAAAGATGTCCAAGTCCTTGCCATGCACTTCTGGCACATGATCAGGGTACAGGGCAGGAATGCCAGCCCAAGGCAGACAAGATAGTCTCTGCCTCTCAACCTGAGCAAGTTCTAGCCCCACTACCCACCAGAAGTTCTCAGCACACCTACATTTTCTGAGCCCTCCACAATATGCTACATTCCCTCCCCCAGCTAAGTATCTGGAGCCACAGATGTAACAGTGGTCTCAGCATTGCTCTGCCCAAAGTAGATCCTATCTTCTTTTCCTCATGTCCCTTGGCCAAAGTAACTGGAAGCTTCTAGTGAAATTTGGCCCATTTATATGGCTGCCTATGCATTCACATATCTACACTATTAAATTACAGTGTACGTGGATTTTCATTTTCTATTTGTTCACATTCAGCCTCCTTTAAAAGGTCTTGCACCCTCATTTTGGAAACAACTTCCTCCTCTAAACAACCACAGGGGCCACTGCTTATTCATCTTGTTATGCTCATCTCTTCCTACCCTTGACACACTCATTTATGTTTGTGTCTCCTTTCTGTTGCTGGACTATTCCATTTCTTGAGGATAAAAGTCATAGTTACTCCTTCACCTTTCTTCCACACATCTATTTTCCTTTAACATCTGGAAGGCACCCAATAGATGTTTGTATAAGTGAGTAGAGTAATTACTTTTTATTATGCTGCATAAATACAAGGTATCATTTATAATGTAGAAAAATGCATGAGTTGTTCACACAGGTGGATGTAGGAGGATGGTGTGATAGACAACCTGGTCTGATCATGCAGGAGAAACAAATGCCAGGAGCTCAGAGAGAGCTACCTGCAAAGCTCCAAGCTCTCCTCTGTCTGTGGCTTCCTCTTCTCCTGGAATTACTTCTTGCCACAGTGATATAGGACTCACAGTGTTCATTGGTGTACACCATTCATCTCAGAGCCCATGATCATTGGAGGAAGGGGGAAAAGGGGAAACAATTCCCAAGCACATTTCACTATTGGGTTTGATTTCCAGCCAAGGCTGTCCACCTGCAGAAATCCCCCAACTGTCACATTCCTACTGCTCTGGCCGATAACGAAGATAATTGTTTCATCCACTTTGTCAAAGCTGAAATGAAAAGAGGGCAAAGCAAAATGATGCTGTCGTAAATCACGGGGCTGAGACAGCCAAAGAGGGACAAGATAGCAACTTCATTAAGGGTTATGTATTGTGCCATTAAGTTGGCAGGGGGGTCACCTTTCATGTCACACCCGGCCTCTGTGATGCATTGCCAGCTCTTCTTTCCAATAAAATTAAGCGGAGATGTAAAACTGATTAGGGCCATGTTTGCTTCAGCCCGTGGCAAAGGGAATGGTGCAGGGAATAATTGATATAAGATTGCAACTGACGCATAATGGCAGCAATTTCTCTTCTTGGTCATCTCATTGCTGACCTTGCCCATTAAGATAAGCACAGATGCTTCAGAGAAAGGCTCCTCACTTCCCATCACCCTGACCCCATGGCAAGCCCCTTTCCCCTTGACCACTGGCCCTCACCAAGACCACATGGACTCTGCAAGCTGCATTTTGAGGGAGTGGCTGACTTACATGGTTATGCTCTGAAGACCGTTGATGCCACTGTTAGCATCTGTCCAAATCCCCCAGTTCCCCCAGTTCCCAACTAGAGGCACATGCTTCTCTAGCATCTCTACATCCCCTACATTCCCTTGGTTTGAGGCTCAGAGTCCCAGCACCTCACTATTCTGTGGACACATAGTCAGCACTGAAATCTGGAAGCTGCTCTAACCAGGAAAGGGAACCAACTTTACCCTCATGGCGATGAATTACATCTTACAATGCTTAATGAAGTCAACAACTTGGACCACCTTTACAAGTCATCTGCTGTGCATTTAGTCAACAAATATTTGTCTATTTATTGTCTGTTAATACCAAGCACTATGCTAAACACCAAGGGCAGATGATTCTATAGCTGTCTCAGGGAGCTTGCAGGTGAAGGACACTTTTCATGGGAATAACATCAATGGTTCATAGCCATTGTTGAAGGTTTACTATGCATGGTTCATGTACCTTAACTTATTTGCTCATCCTAACAAGAGGATAGTGATCATTAACATTTTCCCCATTTTGCAGATGATGCACAGGAAGGCAGAGACCAAGGAGCCTGCCCTGGAAAATAGGGAGTAAGTAGGATTCATATTTCTTGTACCAGGCACTAAATCCAAAGGAAACAATTTTATTAATATTTTTTGGTTTCTTTCTTAATCCTCTCCCCATCCAGTTGATATATTTTATCTTGCAATAAGGAAGTGAAATAGTATGTTTACCACCCAGAATTCTTGCTGGATTGTTGTTTGCCTGTGGGGTGGGCCTGCCAACAAAAAAGTTGCATATTCCCTAGTTCCTAAATACTGAACATCACATGGCACCCAATCCCACAGAGTTCTCTCTCTCTCTCTCTCTCTCTCTCTCTCTCTCTCTCTCTCTCTCTCTCATTCTATGTCTGAAGTTAATGTTACCATGACATATTTAGGAAACGGTCAGTGCTGACCCATCCATCCCACAAGTGCATCTCAGTCCACGATTGGTGTCAAGATTTATGGCAAATAGCAATGAAAAACAAATCTGAGAAACAGAGTATCTCTCGTGACTCTGGTCTTTCCCATGTGACTGTGAGGGCCTCTGAGTTCTCAGCCTCACAACAGAGGAAACAACAGGATTCAACTCCTCTCACCCAGCAGTGGGACCTCATCCTTGTCCTGACCCCTCCAGCAGTAAATGAAGGGACATTTTTCTCAGACTCTCTCACCAAAAGACTGCCACCTTTCTCTGTTTGTTTGGCTGGCTGGCTGACTGCATCCCACCACTTCCAGGGCTCTGACAGAATCCAGGGCCCGTGGCAGCTTGGGGGTGGGAAGACTGGATGAAAAGCATCAGTCCCACTGCCAAAAAGTGATCAGATGAGGAACAGACTAACTTAAAGCAGATGATTCCACCCACCCCATCTAACCCTGAGCCCATAGCCAGGGGAAGAGGTGAAGACTTTGCATACATGGAGCTGGGGCTGTGCGCTTCCCGCCTTTCTCCTCGATGTGGTGCATACGCAGCACAACCACTGCTTTATGAGGTCACTGGTGTTGTCCTCGCTGTGCAGAAAAGAAACCTGGGCTCTGAGATGCGCTTAGGGTCACAGAATGGGCCTGGAGGGATGATTTGGGTGCAGGGAGGAGAATCTGCATGGCTCCACAGGAGAAAAGTTAAATGTGTCTGAAAGTAACTGGCAGAGCAGATTCACCTTGCTCAGCCCCGCTTCCCACCTCAATGGTCAAGAAAGCAGACGAGGAAGAGCCTGGGCCTCTTCCTGGCACTCGGCCCAGCAGAGCCCTTGCCTCCCTGCCCCTCAGGCTGGTTCGCAGACCCCTCCAGGAGCTGAGAGGCTGAGGCAGCCCGGCCCTTGGTAGAGAAATGTCACGTTATATACACCATGGGCAGGCAGCTGCCTAGTGTGTGCCAGGCCCTGAGTCCCACACCCACCACTGGGAGGAGAAGAACCAAGCAGGAGTGGGAGAGGGAGGGGGGAAAGAAAGGAGGGAGAGAGACAGACAGAGAGACAGAGAGAGAGAGAGAGAAAGAGAGAGAGAGAGAGAGAGAGAGAGAGAGAGAGAGTCATCCGGAATCTCCCAGCCAGCAAAAGAAACCAGGGTTAAGCTTACCGCCTTGTCTTCCCTAAGCAACAAGGGACTCCTAAGGGAGTAGCGGCCCCCTCCTCCCTTTCCCCACACCCTATCTCTGTACCCCAATTTGTACTCTGTGGTAAATGACAGACTTGTTTATTTTTTTTAAAAAAAGAATAAAAGTTTAGGGGAAAAATACTTTGGATTGGAGGATTCATCTCAGCTAAACAGACACAAGCCACATGGCAAGCGAGGCTTAAAGGAAAACCAACCTTTATTATTCAGGCAGCAAATACAAACATGAACTCAATGACGTCCTAGGCAAGGGGGGGGGAGGGGGGAACGTGAAGATAGACAAGATGCTCCCTGGCCCTTGAGGAGTCTTATGCTGTACACCGTGTGCCCCATGCCTTCTGGGACATGCTCCTTCAGGAAACAGAATTTGGGTGAACTCATTAGCAGCTGCCCATGCATGAGAACCTTCTTCTTGGTTCTTAGTTTGCTGAGAAGGATTATAGCCCATAAGACCACTGACGGGCAGTGCCATCTGCCCAGCTGTGTACCTGCACAGGACCAGTGAGTCTCTTCCCACCTCCATTTCCCTTTGAGCTGTTGAATAGACCAAGACCTTCTAGTGGGGCTGGGAGGAGGCCAGAAGGACACACCATGGAGTTGAAGGGAGGCTCCCACTGACCAGACAGAGTGGCCTTCCTATCGCAGCTCACACTGCAGGAGCCAGGACCCTGCAGGATGAGAGAGGGCTCTTCAGATTACACCTGGACTTTCCAGCGCTGCTGCTTTGTGGCCTGGTTGTTTTTTGTGACTAAAGATCACCCTGTGTAGGGTTGGTCTCATCCCGATGCCCAGCAAGCCTCCCCCAAAATGCCTGGCACCTCTTTCCTGGATCATCCCTGAGGGGAAGCCATAGGCCAAGGCCCTCCATCTTCCAGGCCAGGGAAGAGCCCAGGGCTCTCTGAGAACCACACCATACAGCAGAGGCCAGCCACGGGGCAGGCTTCTCCACCAGCAAGGGGACTCCACACGGGCCAGCACTCTGGGCTGGACTGACCTGGACTTGACCTGAGCCCGGCTTGTCTGTGTGATGGCAGGAGGCTGCTCACAGCCCGTGGGCCTTGGTTCCCTTGGGTATGAGAACCAGAGTCTGCAGTGCACTCAAACAGTGCCGTGACTGTTGCTGTTGTTGGATTCACAGCTTCCTGCCACCAGAGCTGTCCCTCTCTCTGCAGACAGGTCTCCAGGTCGCCCTTCCACTCCCTGCGGGAAGCTCCCTGCAAGGAGAGCTTCCTGGATCATCCTCATCCTGAATGCGGAGTCCGAGTGCTGCCCTCTCTAGTAAGGCTTCTACATTCTCAGAAGCAAAGCCGAGGTCCCGTCCTCACTGCCTGGATACTTCCTTCTTCAGTTGTGTGACGTACCCCATGTTGGTTTATTCATTTAGCAGGTATTTACAGAGGCACTGCCTGGTGCCAATCCCTGTTCTGAGCCCTGGAGGGGCAGACAGCCAGTGAGGCCTGCGGAGGCCTACAAGGCCCTCTGTGGACTCCACGTACATGCAGACACCTCGGGCCCAGTGGCCATTCTGGTCCCTGGGGGAGATGGAGGTTCCAGACTTTTCCAGGACTCTGTTAGCCGGGGCTCATATTGCTGCTCCAGTCCCCTGCCACCGTCTAGCATTTGGAAACAGCTTCACAGGGAGCAGCCTGGGCCCCAGCAGGGCTGGAGACTGGTTGACAATGGAATAGCCCTCTTTTCTTCTCCTGGAGGGTTTCTTCTGCCCACACTGCTCTGCCATTTGCTGCAGAGCCAGGAAACAAAAGACAGGGCGTGAATAGGTGGCCAGAGTGTCACTGTCCCCAAATCCCACCTCCAGTCCATGGCCCTGTCAGGATGCTAGTAGCTAAAAGCAGGTGCAGAGGGAGCTGTGGAAAGCAGGAGGCAGGTGCAGGTCAGAGGTCAAAGGCTGTTCATGTAGAGTGCTCCGCCCAACAAGGGCTGGTCAGCATGAGTGTGCTAATGTGGGTGTGCATGTGAGGGAATGCATGTGACAGCATGGGGAGAGCATGTGAGAGCGTGTGTAGGCATGGAACAGGGAGACTGCATGGCTGTGAGATGTGTGAGTGTGAGCAGATGAGTGTGACTGTGTGAATGAACGTGTGGGTGTGCATGAGTATGATAAAGCGTGTTGCAAAACAAGTATGTGAGCGTGCATGTGAGCAAATGCAGGAAGGGGTGTGTGTGTAACAAGGAGGGCGGGAGGGCAAGTGTGTGTGTTTGTATTTCCAGGCCCTCGGCACTAAGAGCTCAGCACAATAGCACAGTGAGTGGCCTGGAGCACAGCAAACTCAGCACAGCAGAGCAGCTAGCAGAGACACCCCAGAAGACCTGCGATGGCATGGAGACAGCACAGGCGCAGAGAGCTCTGTCACAGCTGTGTCTGAAGCTGAATACTGCGCCAGTGACTTCCAAACCCTTCGCGTCAAGGGTCACATTGCACTCTTCACCTCGAAGAAGCACACAGCAAGCCCAGCACGCAGACGCAGGGTGGAGGGAAAGATATTCTGTCTGCAAAGCCACAGGACTGAGTAGGAAAGGGAGAGGGCTCAGAGGAACTGATGTGTGTCTGCGTCAAAGACCTGGTGTGTTACCATCCCTCGGTCATTTGCAAAACCCATGATGCTCCACAGGGACACCAGGCAGAGGCCTGTCCTCAGGGAGTGCAGGCCTCACAAGCAGAGGAGTGACATATGCCTACTCTGGGGTGAGCAGGAACAGCAGTCTCCCGGGGGAGATCAGACCGCAAAGGACCACAGTGAGAGGTGACTCGGGACAGAAGCTGTGTCGCAGGTGCACCCCCAATGAGAGCGTGTTTCTGCTCTGGACTCAGACAACAAGGCACAGAGGCCCATGGGAGGCTGGCCACTGAAATGGCCAGTGGGAGAGCCAGAAGCCCCTCAGGCCAGCTGCCCAGTGCACACCTCCTCCAGTGCCCCATCAATGGCAAGGGCAGCCGACAGCAGTTGGGGTTGCTCCTTAATGTCTTTATAGAGATGAGTTAATGCAAAGGCTTTCCAACACAAGCGTGTTTTTCTGTTCCTTCTCTCTGACCTTGGCATTTTCTTTCTCCATTCCTGGCTCAGCGCTGTCCTGTGGCCAGGTTTGCCTCTCATTTGTCAATGTTATTATTGAATTTTCAAATGCCAGTAGTACACATAAATCAATGGCTTTCTTCTCCCTGCTGGCATATCCCTGCCACATGTGGTCATTCATTTTTTTAATAAGTCCTCCTCTCCTTTCACCCATTTATAAAAATGCATCCCGCTCCCCCACTGCCGTCCATCACTGGCTGAGCCCAGCTATTTGTTGCCCCTCAGTGCTTATTCATCAACGTTTTCAAAAGCAAAATCACTCTTCGCCTCCTGCTCTTATTGTGCCATCAATCTTGACCAGGGGATCAATAAACTTCGCTTTTGCAATTTCTCCACCCCCACCCCTTCCTGAGCCTACTCTCTCCAAAGTGCAGTCTTTTTATTTACATTTTTAACTGATCATCAGCCAAGGGGGGACAGCAGTGTCAGGGAGGCAAAGGGCTTTCATTTGCTCCCGAGGCAGCAATAACCATCCATGCATCGGTCATTTAACACGGTAACCCAGCAAAATTGATACTCGACTCTTCCCTACCCAGGGTCCACGCGCGTAAATCATCACAGGGAGAAACAAAAGCCCAGCCTCACTGCGTGTCTTGGAGCAGGCAGGCTAGCAAAGAGCCAGAGTGACTCACTAGCTCACCCCCAGTCTTGGAGGAGAGAGAGGCTCGGCCGTTTCCAGGAATTTCTCTGCATCGTTTTATATGTGTTTAGGGAATGTTAAAATGAAAGATTCTGAAATGCTAAGGACAGGAAAGAGGACTGAATTTAAAATGGACGATTATAAGACCCCGGCTTGGTGAATGGGCATGGCACCCACAGAGCCCCCTGAGGCCTGGAGCCACGCCCCAACTTCCAAGCTCCAGGAAGTGCCTGCCTAGAAAAGGTAGAGGGGGCTTTTTAAACCCCATTCTAAAAGCCACTCCTCATGGCTGAACTAAAACTGCTAAAATCATTGGGATTCGAATACCCAATATTCAGTGCAGTTTAAAGCATCTTGTCCATTTCAGTTTGGTCTTTTTCATTTCTATTTAAACTGTTGGAGTGCCTCAGGGCTTCCAGGAAGCCTATGATTAATCTGGCCACAAAGCCTGAAAGGGGATCCCTGAGACCCTTAGGGTTAACAGTATCTTCCCTCCCGCCACTAGTTTTCTCAGTTTGAGGAGACTCACAAAGAATTGGAAGAAACATTTCTACTTTTGCATACCTAGTCTGTCTCTGGCACTTTATATAAAACTACTGTGTTGCCTCTCACAGCAGCTTGCTAGGTAAGTTCTACCCATTTTTCTAGGATGGATAAGGGGACACACCCAGATGAAGCACTCACCCACACTGTAAGATTCAAATACAGTGTGCTCTCTCCTCATCAAACCCTAAGGTGAATCCTTGGGAGTCAACCGACCTGGGCCAAGGAGATGCCAAAAAGGGACTGCGGGGAAACCTGAACCTGATAATCCTACAGCCGCCTTTTCCATGCTCAAGCCACCATGTCCTGCCGCAGCTTTGGTGATGAAGGCTGTTCAGGGACAAAGACCAAAGCAGCTGCAGGACCCTGAGGCCCCCACAGGGCTGAGAAGAAGCAACGTACTATTTGACGGGACATCGACTCCGACTTGGCACGCTGGCCATCGCTCTGGAGGTAGACCCATCCTCTTTTTGAGCCTCGGGTTCCCCCGTTCTAAAATTCAAGTGTGGCCTCTAGGCCATCTACTATCTCTCCTGGCTGTGAAGTTGCTGTATCTGTTTGGAATTCCTACTGACATTTTCAGTGAAAGCCAGCAGCCTGTGTTACCCATGTGACCCCATTGGAATGAAGTTCTAACTGCCCCCAAATCTGAGAGGCCTGAAGGAATCAAGATCAAAACAGATACACAGGAAAGACAGCAAACATGCGCTAACGTCTCTAAGCTCCTCAGCTACAACCAGAAGGTGATAGGATTTAATTCAAACACCGATGTGGCCCCCTTTAGACTTTTGAATTTCTTGGAGAAGTAAAGTTTCAAAATGAAAAAAAGAAGTCAAAAGAAGTTTGTGGATCTAAGTAGTACTGTCGACTTATTTCAACAAATAAAGGCATCACAAATGATAATCTACTGCCACTATCATTTCACAAGGAAACGACATTTCAACTCCCCAGTGTGATTACCAGGGATGGGCAGAAGTCCACAGACCCCTGCTGGGAGCCACTGAGCAGCTTATTCACCCTAAGCAAGTCGTACTGTCTCCAGGAGTAGGGTATATGCAGGGTATGAGCTCCCTGATTGAATATATACACGCTGTCCTGAGGGTCATTTTTATCCTTAAATATGTAAGTCTTTGTCCTTTCAGTGATACTGTAGATTCCTGAAATACTGGGACTAGGTCTGACTCTGGGTTTTCACAGCGTGACTTTTACCTTCAAGGGTGATTTTTACCATCTGGCTGTGCCAAGCTGAGATTTGACGATGAGCCCGTTTGTGTGCCTCCCATGAGTGGAAGTGGCAGGGACAGGCTGGGGTTCATGGCAGAGGAAGCAACAAGACCCCCAGGGAGCCAGATCCGGAGGCCTGGGCCCAGCACCTGGGGGACCCCTACTGCTGAATCCTGGTCCCCCTGGGCCCCACGTTGGCGACAGTAAGCTGGGAACCCAGGGAAAATAGATACCCAGCAGGAAATTCTAGAAATACCACTGCCCATTCCTCGCTCACCTTGAGAGTGATGCAACAGCAAAGGAGATTCCTGCTTCATTGATGACCCCAGGCCCCAACACAGGCGCACACAGGGAGGAGGCTGGTGTGGGCCTGTGCTCCTCTAAATCTGTCCCAGGGAAGGCGCCAGCCATGCTGGTCCACGGTGCTGCCTGAACACAGGCCGAGCTGTCAGTCTGGGGCTGCTTCAGTCCTGGGCGCCAGGCTTATGTAACTTCAACTGTTCTACTAATCAGCCAGAAATAAACAATGAGTGACTGGTCATTTTTAAAAGCCAGCTTCGCTGCAAGGAGAAGGGAAAGGAAGCCAAGGGCTAGGGAGGAAGTCCCTGCCAAGATAATAAATACAAACCCAAATCTCCAACATTTTGTGGTTTGACACTTAATTGATTAACTAATTTGAGGCAACGAGATTTAGTGTTTCTGCAGATTAGTGTCGAAGGGGTAATTATAGCTCCAGCTCCCATCTCCGAGGCACAGCAGCTGCAGCTCTGCGCAGGCCAAACCTGCACTAAGGCCTGCACATTACAGCCCACGGATACAGAAGGGTTTTTGGAACAGGCCCCTTTTCCGCTCTGTGTGCTGGGATTGCTCTGGAAAGGTCATTTGGTGCCTTATCAGCATAGACCAAATCCCCTGCCTGTAATGTATGTGTTTATTCTCAAATTAAATATATTAATGTATTATTTGTTCTTAAAATGTCATGGACTAGATAGTGAGCTTAGCCCTCCTGGCAGACCTTTGAAGCCTGAAGAATAATGTAATAATAGTGCATTAATCCATAGGCCGTGCAGTCATCTCCCTGTGGAGGCCCAGCCTCCAGCACACGCTCCAAATCACTGGGCTTCCTGCACAGGATCACTGGCATCTGCTTCTTTAACAATGGGAAGCTAGGCAGAGGGAGACCTGCTGAAGCAAGGAAAAACATCAGTCCTCTCTTAGGTGGAAAAAATCTGACTATGGACCTGAAAATAGGAAATGACCTACAAGGCGTAGAGTTAAAAATAATTTCAGGGAAATTGGAAAAGAACCCAGATGCAGGAGAACTGTTTGCCCGCCTCCTCTGGCCAAATGTTCCCAGGAAGTGGGGCTGACCATGCTCTGTTAGCCCCGCTGAGTGATCAGCCCAGGAGGGAGTAATCTCAACTGCAGTCCAGGAAAATATGCAAAGGGCCTAGGAGGGGCCTAGAGTCTGGGGTGCAGCCAGCCCCTCAGTGTTGAGAAGTGTAGACAGGAGGGAAGGTGTGGAGCCCTCCAGCCCAGCCAGTGGAAAGTCAGGTCTGCTTAGTGCTGCAGAAGTAAATTTACCTCTCTCGCCCCTCCCTCTTAGTTCTGGCTACCATGGCCCCAGTGCTACCTGGGGCTTTGAACTGGATTTAGTTGAATCCCTGCTCTGCTAATCCTAGCCTGATACCTTTCTTCCCATGTCGGCTTCCAGCTCCAACCTTGGACAGTCTGCTCACGTCCCATGAAGGCTCCAGTCTAAATGCCGTCTCTGTCTTTACTCCTCTGGCTTACATGACAGCCTTTTCCACAAATGTAGATGCGTGTCTTATTTGGGGTCCCCCAGAAATCAACTCTGGAGAGGCTTGTTAGTAAGAGATACTGTCTGATATACCCACAAGAATTCAGGGAGGCAGAACTGGACAGAAACGGGAGCTGACCCAAGATTAAGGCTTCAACCAGTCCTGAGCCTCTAGTGCTTCCATGAGCCCTTGATAACTGTCACAAACCAAGGCAGGGAGCTAGGCCTCTGCATGTCTGCACTGGTCAATCACTGGTTACTCTGCTGGGGAACAGCCTCGGGGCTGGCAGTTCCCAGCTGGAGGACAGATACACTGGTTCCAAGGAAGGGCTCTGCCTAGGAGAGTATCCCAGCACTAGTTGGTGCAGTCCCCTCGCGCCTTTCCGGACTGCTCTGCCTTCTGAGAAATTAACCTCCATATTAGATTCATCAGCAGTTCCGGCCCTCTGCTGCCCTCTGGTGGCTTCTGGTACAACTACCCCCAACCAGGAAGGCCCCTCCACCTTGTGTCAGGCACGGGGTCTCTATTGAGCAGTACAACATGCAAAGTCTTCTTCTCTTCTTGCAAAGTCAGCCCAGAAAAGATGCTGGAATGTCTCTGGCACTGAAAAGCAGCTTGTCTGTGCTATTTTATTTCACCTTATCAAGGAAACTGAATTCACAAGACATTGGTTTCTCTTAGTCTTGCAGGCCTTGGGGTCTGTAGAAGGTTCTTGATTAAAACAAAACACCTTTAGGACTGGTGCGAGCATCACTCATTATTGAATAACTCCTTGGTATGCTTTGGTGACAGCAAGCTGTTTGGGGGACTAGAGTGAGAGATATGAATATAGGAATCAAATGCAGGTGTTGCCACATCTGTACAGCCTAGTGTGTTCCTACTGTGCTGAAAAGGCATCCCTTGTTCTGAAGACCACAGGGGACACCTGCTTTTCAGGAGGAAAGAGGTCAAAGGGAGAGAACACAAGGTTTAGGCCTCACTGGAGTTGGTTTCATGTCCTATCCTGGCCACTTATTATGTCACACTGAAGAATGTATTTATCACTTACCCAAGGATTGCTTTCTGCCTCTGTAGAATGACAACGCCTCTTCCTTGGGGTGTTTGTGAGAGCTGCAATGTGGCCTATCCACAAAAAGTGCCTTGCAAAGGGCCACATCCTTCAGCATCTTGGGACTATCAGAGATCTATGAGAAGGTATTTTTCCAATAAACCCTCAAATGTCCTTCCCCAAACACCAGGACAGCAGTTACAGCCCGGCAGATTTCAACCTGTCACACCAACCATTCTCTAGGTCATGCAGATCCTCCAGCAAGGAAAAGGGTTTTTCCATAGCAGTCACTAAAACTCATGAAGAACAGGCAGGTTCAAAGATAAATGAGTGGAAAAATGCAACTTCACTGTAAACCCTGTTCTACGCTTGTGTGTTCACCAAACCACTTCCTGTTGAAGATGCAGGAGGACATGCTTGGGTACCATAGGCCTCTGCCAGGCTAAGATGTGTGTCCAAAGGAGCCGACCCATTCAAGACCCTGGGTGATGCTGAGTCACAGCTGTGATCCCAGCGCTCTGAAAGGCTGAGGCAGGAGGATCACAAGTTTGAAGCCAGATCTAGGTAACTCAGGGTGACCCTGTCTCAAAATAAATATAAAAATGCCTGAGAATGTAGCTCAGATGCAGAGTAAGTGCCAGGCCCTTGGTTCAATACCAGGTACCAAAATGACAACAACAACAAGAAAAATACCCAAAAAAGTATGATGTTTAAATTCTATCATGATTTCTTCTGCCTCTAAAAATACACCTGCTCTCTGCACAGGAAACACATGAGCAGGGGAAGGAATCTTTGGTTTTGGTTTGTTTTTACATTTAGAATACTAGAAATTGAACTCAGGGCCTTCATATTGAATTGTGTCTCTACCCCTGCCCCCTTTTTAATTTTTGGTATTTTAGATAGAGTCTTGCTAAGTCGCTAAATCCACAAGCTGGGCTCAAACTTGAGATCTTCAGGCCTCAGCCTCCCAGAGTGTTGGGATTACAAATGTGTGCCACCACACCTGTCTATCATCAGACTTTTGAAATGTGTAGGTTTTTTTCAATCAATGATGACTTGGAAAGGTAGAGTCAAGGATAGAGTTAGGCCCCACAGAGTGGGCATCTACAAGTGCCAACATCACCAAGCACCTATGAAGATTTACCATACCAAGCTATGGTGACAGAACACCTCTAATAGAGAACAGGATAGCTGTGTTTCCCTTCAGGAATAATCTTTGTCAGAAGTCTGGCAAATAAAATTGCAATTTACCTGGGAATATACATATATACATATATACATATATACATATATACATATATACATATATATATGCATGTATATATAGACATCTACACAGATGACTTTTTTGCCCAATACAGAGGTGCCTTGGTTCATGAATGTCATCCTTTGACGAATTAGTTGGTGAGCTGGGGCACCCCTGTACTTACATAAATAATAGCAAATTCAAGGAGCATGGGCAAAAATCAGAAGGCAAGGAGAAAAATATCACAGAAAAAACTAAAATGCGCACCACAAAATCAAGGTTTCAGTGTGATTATCTCATGTCTCCAATATAAATATTAGAAGGAGAAATTTAGGAGGAAACAAAATTAAAGCAATAAGAAAAGAAACTGACAGACAGTGTACACATATGCGTCCCAGCTGTGGGAACCCCAAGGCAGAAGAAGCCTTCAGAGTCAGGACGCACAGCTACAAGGGATCCTTGAAGCATCTAAGCTCTACCTCTTGAGGAAATAAGTGCCGTGTGATGATTTCGGGACAATATGAGACACCTTAGATATATTTAGTAGAGAGTACTTCATGTAAGCCAAACTGAAAGTAATTTGCTTGGAAATTATATTCATGGGGAATGTTTAGTTTTTTTTTTTAAATTCATGTGCAAAAGAAAACAATCTTCAGTAGTCATAAAAATCTACAGGTATAAAACATGTCATTTTCCAAAGCCAGAAGTGTGTTGTGTGTGTGTGTGTGTGTGTGTGTGTGACAGAGAGAGAGAGAGAGAGAGAGAGAGAGAGAGAGAGAGAGAGAGAGATCCCCAAGAGTATTACTCTTAACAAAGATGAGAAAGAGCTTATCTTGCAATCTTAAAGGCACATTTAGCAGAGAAAAGCAAGAGAGGAGACAGGCTGATCTTACAACGGCCCAGGGCCCACTCTACGGTCATCAAGACCTTTTCTTGAGATTCCCTAACAGACTTCACAGAACACAGAACACAGATGAGCATCCCTGTTCACTGAACTGATGGACGTCAAGATTCAGGCTCTTCAGTTGGCCGTCCCGGCAGTCTTCTATGTCCTGTCGTTTATTTGTTTGTGTTTTTGTTTTTCCTTTTTCCCACAGTCAATGGAGATGTGGGGCAAATGTTAAGTGCCCTGATAGTGTCGGTTGAAAGGTGCTATGTGAATAGATTATTTCCCCTCCTATGAAGCTGACCTGGAGGCCCCAGGAAGCAGAAAAGCACCTTCTGTGAAGCAAGAACCAAACCTTTCTTGAAAGCATCTGCCCGTGTCTCTCTACTTTCACATCCACGGTGGTGGGCACTCAAGGGATGAGTGGACTTTGGTGGCAACAAGCCAACTGGAATATGGGGCTTTCAAAAAATAAAGAGCAGGGCAACATGAGAGGTGAAAGCCATGATGATATTTTCTTTTTCCCTTTTCTAGGCCTTTCTGAACCCGTAGTCTGCATAATAACAGACTCCAGAATAATCTAAACCAAGATTCTGATCCTAGTCACACTGTCAACCCGGCCCACGGAAGAGCTGTCCAGCCCAGCCAAGATGGCGGCCAGCGTGACAGAGTGCAGGCCTAAGGGATGGCAGGAGGGCAGGAAAGTCCTACACCGTACGATCCTTATTCATGGAATCATAAAGGTCACGGGGAAGACAGGCTGGGATCCTTTCCCTCTGTTTCTGTAATGGTATTAGCAACGACTCTTTCTTACTCAATCACACTCCCAAAGGATTTTCAATAAACTTTTTATGTGCCATAACTGTTACATTAAATAAAGCTGAAAGTATTGAGTAAACCGACTGTAAATCACTTTAGATGCCTTGGAATTACATTAAGTGTGAGAATTATGGATCTTTTGCTGCTTGCAGAAACAGAGAAATGACAGAGCCAGGGATTTTTAAGCTGCCAGCCTTTTGAAGATTTTAAAAATTATTTCTTTATGCTCCAAGACAGCCATCTCTTGTAAATGACTTGTTCAGGGGCAAACCAGGGGTAGGGAAGAGAAGCAAAAGCCGGGAGGTGGGAGTGAAAAGGAAAAGCTGCCTTGCAACGAGGAGCAAAGTCAGAGCCCTGGGCTGCCTGTCCTTTTAGACTTAGTCACTGCGGGTTTAAACTTTCTTTAAACAAACAAACAAAAACTTCAAGTCTTTACATTTTTAAATAAATGATGAGGGTCACGGTTCAGAGTTTCGCGACTTGCAAATCCTTACAGGTCCAACCCTGAGCAGCTGTTGCTTGTGTGACACTGAAATGCCTCCCCGAGGCCTTCCCGGGGTCAGGCCTGTGTTTTACATGGAGCTGTCAGGCCGCTGAACTCAGAGGAAGTTTGGAGAGAACGTTGCTAAAAACGGAAATCTCTCAGACTGATCCTCCCCAGGACCTCTTTTGATGTCAAAGCAGGTTGATTCTTGCTGGGGGTGGGGGGAGGCTGCTTTCCAACTGGCCAAGCCGTTTGTCTCTCGACCATTCCAGCAACAAAATTACGATCCAGGACTGGTGACATCAAGGACGATTGCCATAATAATCAAAACAATGTCGGGAACTCAATGTCTGTTTCCTTTCAGGAAGAGCAGAGGCTAAAAGAAGCCATGGGTGTGGCTGATGAATAATTCAGAGAAATTCACGGAAAGGTTAGAGGAGCCTGGTGGAGAAGGGAGCATAGATTGATAGCCCAGGTCTAGCGGAGCGGGAAGCATCAGACACCAGAGGACCCCAGGCACGGGCCGCCTGTGACCCATCTACCCTGAGGGTCCGCCCCTGCGGGAATTACTTCTCCTCACCTGGGGACCTCCGCTGGGGAGATAGGGCCACAGCCTGGAAAGCCCTTCCTGGCTGTGCTCCGATTCTGCGGCCACTTTGGCCTTGCTTTGCCTGTTCCCAAAGAGCGGGCCAGGTATGGCCGAGCCAGACTGTATGGAGGTGTCTGGAATCAGAGAAAGTCCTTCTCCAGGGAGTGCTGTCCGTGGCTCACCACCTGCATCTTTGATTAAACAGCTCCATTGTTCAGAGGCTGGATGGTGAAACCCATGATGAAATGGAGAGGGCTGGTTCCTCGAAGGGCACACTCACCCAATGGGTCTGGCATATTTGCTGTCCCAACCCCCGGTAGCTCTGAGCCCCCACAGAAGCCAGGGGCCCCATAATTCAGCCTATGGAGCCCAAAAGCCCAGTACAGGTTCTTCCCACTGTCGGGGGGGGGGGGGCTCTCAAAACAATGTGGTCACCTGCTGTGCAGTGACTTCATCATAGAACTCACACAGGCATTCAGATTGCAATGGGAGATGAGTAGATGAACAAGAACAAATCGATGATAAATCCTTAAGGAGAGCGGATGCTGAAGAAGATTCCAACCCTGTGAACACCCAGCACCTCCACTTCCCACAGAGACACAGAGGCGAAAACATGTGGCCAGGTGGTGGTGGTGCAGGGAGCCACTCTAAGCCAGGGTCTCCGAGTTCTGGGGATGCACGGTGGGTGGCACCAGGGAGAGGGCCACACTCTGGGGTCAGTTCAACACACATCCCAACAACCACAAAGTGCTCAGCGAGGTGAGGAGGTCAAAGCCTACCTGGGCAGAGGGTATGGGGACAGTGGCAGGGCCACAGGGCACCACGTGGAGTCAGTGACACCCTGTTGGTGTGACAGAGCTGAGACCCTCGCTCCCAGGTAATGCCCTGGACTTCCCAGCCCCATTCCTCCCTGTCCCATCTACATCCGGGCCACATCTCCCTTCCGGAAAGTCGCTACTTCTATTTCCTTGTGCCACCCTGACCAGCCTTATAATCTCTCACAGTCACATTTAACATTCAGATCTCAGTTTACATGAATCACACAGTAAGTGTGAGTTCTTGCAGGGGAAGGACAGCCACAGGGGTATGTGCTTCCTAGGGGAAGCTGAGTGTACCCCCAAACTACCTGGCTCCCCTGGAGAAAAGGGGCCAGCTAAGTCCCACCCCTGCAAAAAGCCAGCGTAGATCACTCCGCCTCACTGAGTCACCACCCTGAGGTGGAAATCATTCTAGGGAAAGGCTCCCTGGGGATCCCTTTCTGTTTTGCTGATCTTGTATATCTCCCAGATTCAACTTGTCCCATGCATGTCTCAGGGTCCCCAAGACAACACCCAGTTTTGTGGCAGCAGGGGCACATTAACCTCTGAGGACTCCAGCAGGGCTCACACAAAGGGGTCCTGGCTGGAACTGGAGGGCCCTGGGGAACTGCTGGCCCAGAGCTGAGGAAAGATAAGGAGAAAACACTGAAGGCAAATCACCTGGGTTTTATTATACTGGTTCTAAAAAATAATTAGCATGGCCTATGAAATCATACCGTGAGAAGGGCGGGGAGGGGTCCCCAGAAGTAAACCATAACCTACTGGGAAGTTCTCCTTACAGAGACTGGCCGCAAGGTGTCCATGCTCTCCTTGACAGTCAAAGACAATTGAAAACACGTATGTTAAAATAAACACCACACCAGAAATCAGGAGGAGTGAGCACCTGGGTAAATGTCAGGCACCCACACCTACCACCCTGTTCTCTCCAAAGCCAGTCCTGTCCCCACCTGTGGTTCCACGGAAGGCCAGCTGGCCATGCACAGGACACCAGGCCCCAGCCCTGTTTCCCTCGAACCAGAGCAGGTTCCCCTGCCTCCTGCATGCACCTGAGAGTACTCGGCCCTTCAGGCTACAGTCCCCTTGGACAGGCCAAGGCCACCAAGCAGCCTGGCACTTCATCATGGGACTAGGTTCACTTTGGGAATGGGCCCTGGAGAAAACAAATTCTATTTCCCCCAGCCCCATCACAAAGGAGACAGAATATGCACAGACAAGAGTGAGCATAATTTTTGTTAACTAAATAGATGTGTAGTGTTTGTTTGTTTGCTTCCATTACTGGGAATTGGACCCAGGCCTTCACACTGAGATACCTCCTAGTCTTGGTCATTTTTTATCTAGAGACAGGGTTTTGGGACATTGCCCAAATTCCTCTTGAATTTGCAATTCTCCTGCCTCAGCCTCCTAGAGAGAACAGGCACTGAAGGAAGGTTTCTTAAAGATGCCACCTTCACAGACACACTTTCGTCTCTGCACCTGGACTGGCAAACCTTTTAGAGTCTGCAGTGATACAAACAGCAGGCTGTGGCCCACGTGCCGTAGGTTCGCCATAGCTGAAGTGTTGCCACAGTTCAGTGGGTTCTGGATGCTGAATTCGAGGCAGAGGTGCTTCCTGATTGTTTATTCCCTGAAACTCCTGGACATGCTCAGTGGCCGGGAGGCCGCAGTTTGCTTCAGGAAGTCAGGTGATTGCACTTGGCTTCTGGCTGCGAGATGGGAGTGGCCCGGCTGCTGCCTGCACCTCGGGCTGCACCCTCAGGACCATCCTGGAGCCCTCAGCCTCAGTGTGCTCAGGAACCACCAGGCACAGAACACCCACATCTCAGAAGAGAGCGGGCCAGCTCTGTGTGCCTCTGCCTCCTCTGGGTGCCCCTTCCTCCTCTTCGTCCTCCTCCTCATTCTCCTCTTCCTCTTCCTCCCAGTGCTGGGGATTGAACTCAGGGTCTTGGCATGAAGCCACACCCCTACCTCCACCCTTTCTTTTCCCTTTATTTTTGGGACAGGGTCTCCCTTCATTGCCCAGGCTGGGTTCAAACTTATGATCCTCCTGTTTCAGCCTCCCAGCGTGTCTGGATTACCACCTCTCCTGCAGGTAGCTCAGGTGCCTGTGTTTGTCAGCTGAACTAACAAAACCACACGCTAGGAAGGGGCTGCAGCCCCCCACCCCCTTTCTCACAGCCTGCAGGTTCTGAGTTGCTCCCTCTCCCTGCGTCTTATAAGGGACGGGGTAGTGCACACTCAGGAGCCCAGCTCCTCAGGAAGCTGGGGCAGGAGAATCATAGGTTCTAGGCTAGCCTGGGTAACTCAGTAAAATCCTGTATCAAAATTTTAAAAAATAAATTTAAAAAGGGCTGGAAGATTAGCTCAGTAGTTGGGCTCTACTAGTCTAGAATGTGATTTCGATCCTAGGACTGCAAAAGTAAAACATAAAATCACAAACTCAGGTTCATGGCAAAGCCTTACGGGATTGCGGACCTACCTTTAGGACCTGATTGAACCTTAAGTACCTTGTGCAAACACTGGGTATTAGGGGATGGGTGGTGCAGACCCAATCGGCTCACAGCAGAGGCAAAGGTCACCATAGTCCCCCCAAAGCCCCAGGGGTCTGTGATACACGGAGCTCAGCCAGCAAACAGACGCTGGCACAGATCCTGGAGCCAGGGCAGGGGTTCCTCACCCCACCCCGACCATACCCCATGGGTCTTGCCTGGGCTCAGTTAGGACAGTCAGCCCTGCTCATGCTGCCCATGGGTGACTTTGGGGGTCCAGGATCCGCTGTGGGCCCCTGTCCCTGTGTGGCCCTGCAAGTGTCGCCTTCCAACCACTGATAATTTATTTAGTTCTGCTAAGTGTTCCCTTCCCGGGGAGGTAGAGAGAGAGAGATGGGCCGCTATCTGTGAAAAGCCAACACATAAATGCTCAGGTGCGTTCGTTTTCTGTGGGCTAAGCAGCTTTCGCAGCCAAAAATCTAATCACGCCACAAGCCTCTCCCGGGTCTGGAGAGAGCAGACGTATTTTATCTCTCCTCGGTGACGGCTGTGAGCAGTTAATGCACTTGCATTTTAAGCTTGAATAGATTTTTGTCCAAGGCAGCTATAGTTTGTTGCTCCTCCTGTAAAGATCTTTGTAGCCTTACAAAACAAAAGATGCTGCTTCCAGCAAGGTGAAACTGCTTCTGTGGTGAGACAGTTCCCTGACTGTGGGAGACACCACTGTCTGACTATCCAGAGGGCTTCTTACAGCCTTCTCCTTTGCCTGCCTCTCCTCACATGTTCATTCTGATCAATAAAATAGAAAGGGAACCCTAGAAAAGGCAGAACATTGTAAATAAACAGAACCTTCTGAAGTAAAAGCCTGCTACCCTGATCTATACTAATTGCCTTTGAATATGGTCAGGATGTTTGGCACCACAGCAGCCATCTTGTAACCATGAAACAAACACAAAAAATCACTAACATTCTCAAGATGAGAGATGGAATACAAATAGATTTTTAATGATAAATTCAAGCTATTCAATCAAGTATAAGGCACCTCTCTTCAGAATTCCTTGTTAAATGCATAACAAAAGTTTGTAATGGAGCCACTGATAAATGAGATTTGAGTTCCTTGCAGCCAAAAACCTGCCCAATTGATACACTGGATTACAGGACTGATTCTGTGGCCAGGTCAAATTCACCTGTTAAAAACCCCCTTTGGAACAATTCTTTTCATGATGACATAATGACAGGAAGTGCCAAGTGCACCATGTGACATGATGTAGGGCCCTGTTCTAGGCCACCCATCCCTGCCTCCTGATCAGCAGAGTTTTCCCTCATGGAACCACTTTGCAATGCTAACCATAAGACTCTTGTACCGACTACACTTGGGATGAAGTCGCCTCTGCCCTAGAGGACACTCTGAGAAGCCCCTCCGGGACTCCTTGCCACATATGTCGTGAAGGGGTCCCCTAGGATGCCACGCCGCTGAGTCTTCTGCCTGTGGATCCTGGTGCGTGCATTCTTGCTTTTGTTGTCCCAATTTTAACACTAAGAACTGTCACTCCATTGCCAGGCTGAAGTTCTAATCATCAGATGATCATCACCTCTGTCCCATGGGGCTGCAGAAGGGAAAAACCAATCCAAATGATGTATGCAAGGATGCTTTCTTGCTGATTGAGTGGGGTGCTCCCTTCTCTTACACCTCATTTTGTCCCTAAGATGGCTCTGAGGGACAGGCTATGGTGACACCACCACACCACGCAGCCAGGAAACTGAGTATTTGGAAGGTCAGCAGGGACCCTTCTCAGAGGCAGGACACACAGGCCTCTCATGGCTCTGACGTGGAAAGAAGCCAATCAGGCTCCACACACACGGACCCCAGAACACGTTGGGTAGCACCTCTCATGCAAAGAGCCACCTGCACATGGCTAACTGGATTAGCTGTGACTCTGCTTGGCAACAGTACTTATCTTTGTTCCTTACAGCACATTCTCCTCTGTGGGTGAGAACCCCAAGATCCTCTTCCTATGATCCCAGAAAGGACCATAGAACCCATGCCTCTAGTTCCATCCCTCACCAGGATGCCCTGAAAAGCCTCGCTGGAAACATGCTCACAGAGCTGGCGAGTCAGGCTTCCACTCACTTCCTCCTGCCAGCGGCTCGCATAATGACAGCTTGGACCGTGACAGTGCCTGCCCCTCTGGAAGGAGATCTCCTGACCGGTCTCCCCTGTTCCTGAACGTGCTCACTCCCAGTGACTCTGCAAACCCTCTGTTCATCTCACACACTTCTGTGCTGTCCACGCAGTATGTAAAGGTCACGAAGATTGAGCAAAACCACCAGATGGCATCTCTGAAAGCTTACAGTTCTGAGTAGGGGTGAGAAGGTAACGTGATGACAAAAGAGAGCTTCTGCAGCTGTGCCAAGGGCTCTGTGCTTCCGGGACAAAGAAATGCTGCCAAAAGCAGCTCGCTTAGAGATAAATTTCTCATGTAACCAGTAATCCTGTGGTCATCACTCCAAAAGAGTAGATCCTTCCCGTACATCTCTTTTAGTAAATACAAATAGAAGAAATACTGAGTAACCCAAATCAAGCCTCAGTCTTCTTAGAAGTCTTCCCTGTGCCCTCTCTCCCTCTATACGCAGGGTCATTTCCTCCTAGATCTCCTCCTGAAGGAAGGGACCATCTTCCTTCTACCGCTGCCCACCGTAAGCGGAGGGGTCACTGTGCATGTCCTCCACCGAGCTGGTCTACCCCCGATCTGTCTTCAGTGCTCTCCTCCCTGTCTTCCTAATGCCGCTGATCTGTTCCAGGCACGTTGTCCCTCTCCCGAGCCACTGCAGGTTTTTCTTCGCCTCCCCCACTTCGGGAGTGTCCCCCCTTTTCCCCCACACAACAGGTCAGCTTAAAAAGCCATGGTGGCTTCCTGTCACTAGGAAATCACTGCTCACCACACTTCTCTACCAAGGCTAATGCAAGCAGAGGAACATGTACAGGTGGTTGTGGATGGAAATGTAAGTTGAAAGTTATAAATGGGTGTTCAAAATGGTGTCAAGATCCCTGCCTCTTTCTACCCATTGCATGGGGGAAGGGTTGAATCTGATACTAGGTGCGAACATAAAGACACCGTGTTACCTATTGCTACAGGAGGATCAGGATTAACTTCACAGGAAGTATAATAAGTGATCATCACCAATTGAGGAAATGAAATAAAGGCAGGCCTACAATGCTGTTTCCCACTGAAAGATACACAACAACCACACTGAGACCAGCACAGTGGATTGAGTTAAAAAGAAGAGCTTCTGTCTGAGGCCATAGAACATGACCTTGGGATGCAGTTATGGCTTGTATCTAGGTGGCCCTCCAAAGCCTCATGCACCCAGAGGTGGGGCGTTTCAGAGGTGGTTGGGTCTAGGGTGTATGGACGTGGGTTAAGGCAGTAAGAATTGCCCCTTGATTGGTTAGCATTCTTCTAGGTGTGGATAATGAAAGCCCCACCTTGAGTGTGGACAGCACCAACCAAGGCTTAGAGCCTGCATGGAGCAGAAAGGGAAGAGAAGGAAAGCAGGTCCACGCAGTATGTAAAGGTCACAAAGATTGATCAAAACCACCAGATGGCATCTCTGAAAGCTTACAGTTCTGCTGCCGCTGCCTCCTGCCTGCCTGTGTCTGCCATGAACCCTTTCTGCTCGGACATGCCGCTTACTCTGCCTTGGATCCAGCTGGCTATGGACTGAAACCTCTAAAACTGTGAGCTAAAATAAACCCGCAAGTGGTGGAGCCAGAAGCCAAGAGGAAGGAGAGAGACTGAGATTCCAATATCCCCTCAAGGGCACGCGCACATGACCTAACTTCCTCCCACGAGGCTGCCCCTTAAAAATTCCACCACCTCCCAACAGCATCGCGCTGAGACAGCCAAGTCTTTATCACACAGACATTTGGGATTATTTAATATCCAAACAATAGCAGACTGAGCAATACATTGTTGGTTACATAGTTCTCCACTTCAGCTCTCTCTGCCCTAAACACTGGATGGCGAGAAGAGCAAGGAGTCCTCCCCATGGGCTCACCCTGCACACCTTGGGCCTGCGCTTCCCGCTAACCCTTTCTCCTCTCCTCCCCCCAGGGACCACAGCTGCAGTTGCCCCATGATGGGAAGCTTAGAGAAGCTCGTTTGCATAAGTGAGGACTAGAAGGAGCCCAAATAGAAAGGTGCTGGGCCGATGCAGCTTGTGGCATTAGTTTCTGTAGTTAATAAAGAAGCGCTACGGATAACACATGATCTGTGGTTCAGACAGACTGGTGGAGAACTTTCTCAAGAAGTGGTGTCTCCCTGGAGTGGCAGGTAAGAAGTGACTGTTCAGTTAGACCCTGGGTCACAGGAAAAAGTTTCCTCAGTTTAGGTGGTAAGGAAACAGTGATCACTTAGGCAGGACTGCTCCATGCCTCGATTTTATCTATAAGTGGGACATCTAACAGCTCACTTAATCTGCATAAAATCTGGCCAGAGGGGTACTATCCATTATCTTTATTTTGTAAATGGAGTGACTGTAGCCTAGAGTTTGTTCCCTTGTTTTGTTTTTTGTTAATAACAAGACTGAGGTCACAGGGAAAGTGATAAAATCAGAATTTAAACCTAAATCGCATGGCTCCGGAGTCACCAACTCTTAGACAGTCAGCAAAGGTGCGTCCTACTGCAGCGAGGAGCCAGAGCAGGGGCCAGCACCTTCCCCACCGCCGCCTCCGGAACTGGGCCGGAATGGACACGTTCTCTAAGTAATGCGGGAAGCAAACCCAGGTCATTAGACAACAGCCCGATGCAAAGGCCATGGGACATGGAGGGACAGCAGCAGGAGGACAAAGGAGGACATGCCACCAAAAGGGCTTTTCACAAGATGAAACAGAACGCTCAGCAAGCATTTGCACAATGACTCCAGGACCTCTGTGAAGAGGAAGCTGTAAGGAAACAGAAAAAGTAAAGCAGGGGGTCAAAGGAATGACTGAAATAAGGAAAAATGGAAAGAAACAAAGCACATTTCAGTAACAAAACTCAGATGCCCCGTAGAGGTCATAAAGAGTAGACTGTGCATTCCAGTAAGTGGAGCCAGTGAAGCGGAGACCTCACCGGAAAGAAAAATCCAGAAGAGAAGGGGAGAGTAGGGCAGAGGGCAGGGAGCAGGAAGGGGAGCAGAGAGGAGAGGACTTCGGAGCTTATAGCTCGGAAGAGAGAGCGCACAGATCCAGCTCCGGGTGATCTGGAGACCAAAGCAACAAGACAAGTAACAAGCGCGAAAGGTAGACCGGGTCTGAAGACAGTGGCTTCAGGAGAGAAGAGGTCACCGTCTTCCAAAGACAAAGTGCGTCCTATGTAAGTTGCACCCCAAGAAGCAAATTTCCAGTTTAAGGACGGAAGTAGGTTGGCCTCAGACTTTTCCTCTCAGATGTGAAATTAGAGATGAAGGATTTGTATTTGCTCATCCTCTAGGAAAGTACTTTACATCAACAATTCTCTGTTCAACTATGACTTTACCAAAAAGCAAAAAAGGCTGCCTTACACAGAGAATAGGTCAGTTCCACAGTCTGAGAAAGCCTAACAGAGAGCAAGAGCGATAAAACACTGGGCATAGTCAGCCCCAGGCTGGGGAGCTCAGAGGGAACACTTCACGGCTGTGTGTAGCATCCACAACTGCTACAACTGGGACCCAAGTGTTAACTGAAAACACAGAATTACTGCTATAGCTTCATGGGATTGACAATTAAAAACTGGGAAAGTGGAAAGGAAATGAAATACAGCACTGCATTCTTCATTATCTTGGGAGTCTGAAGATTTTGCTTGTTTTCTGGTTCTGGCCCTGGGACTGAACCCAGAGTCTTCACACTAAACTATACACTCAGCCCTTTTTATATATGTTATTTTGAGGCATGTTCTCACTAATTTGCTACATTTTCCAGGCTAGGCTGGAATTTATGATCCTCCTACCTCAGCTTCTCAGAGTGTTTGAATTATAAGCATGAGCCACCGCCATGCCTTACTTGAAGAAATTCTTAACTTTTATATGTTTAGAAACCTACAAATTTAACTATGTATTTGATTAAACAAAAAACAACTGATATCTTTTGACATGGTAGTAGAGGCCTATAAACTTAGCTACTCAAGAGACTGAGTCAGGAAGATCACAAGTTGGAGGCCAACCTGGCACCTCTGTGAGATCCTGTCTCAAAATTTAAAATTTATAGAAGGACTTGGAAAGTAGCTCAGTGATGGTAGAAGGCCATAAAAAGTAAAACAAGAAAAAATCAGAGATCATGTTAACAAAGTAACAATCCACATACTGAACCTGAAAAAGTAACCTACATACAAAAAAAAAAAAAATGTGTAGGTGTGTCGAATCTGTAACTTCAGCATTCTAAGTGACTAAGACAGGAAAATCACCAAATTAATCCTGATGCAAAATAATAAATTTTATAAATGGCCGGGGATATAACTCAGTGCAAAGGCCCTGTTCAATCATCAATATCATCACCAAAATATGATTGATAGGTAAGTAGACAGATAGATTTTTAAAACTTACATAACCCCAGAATTCAGAGGGAGCCATAGAAAGAGAAAGTATACGGTTTCACAGAAGTATTTTCCCAGAGTATCTCTCCTTAAAGGTAGAATTTTCCACCTATAGTAATTCATGTTTTAGGCCAACCTATGAGAACTCCCCAAAATAACTTCTCACAAATCAGATTACAGGTGCACACTCTGTCCCATGTTCAACTTGGCTTTCTTTAAGAAAGTCCTGTTTTTCGCTACATGGGTTCGGTCACTCCTAGAAAAGCAGGTGACTCAACTCTGATGTCTGGATGTGGGAGGAGGCAGAAACAACTCTCCTCTCTGCTCCCCTGTTTTCTTCAAGGTGAGTTCCCATCAAATACACACAGAAGAAGAGCCCCCCCCCCAGGGACAGATCATGACCAGGGAGCCTGACCTCTGCACACCTCTCTCTGTGATCTGAGGCACTGCTCAAAAATCTGTGAAAATCTGTGAAAAGTAGAAATAAATGCTGTGAGCTGACTTCTCACAAGCCCCCTTATCACCTTTCAGCAGCATCCAGAGCAAACTTTCCAAAATAGACTGGGGCATGATTTTCCCTTGCAGTGAGTCAGGCTTCCAAATTAGTAAGGAAAAAATGCATGATGAATACACAGTTTGTATAGCGCAAGGGGACACAGAGAGGTATTAGCTGCACCCCTCCCTCAAGAAAACAGATACTAGAATAGAGAAAAACCATCAAACAAACATGAAAAAAAGAGCATAAAATTAGATTACCAGAAGAGAAGGGGTGATTAGGATGTGAACAAAGAAGTTGTCCTATTTCAAAAAGAGACTCTTATGTTGATTTGAGTGACCAACTCTACTTAATTCTGTGTTGTTCCAGGAGTTCTCTGAGAGCAAAAGAAGAGATTTGAACAAAGCAAGTCTCTCCCGTTATGCAGGCTCTATTTGAAAGATCTGCAGGAATCTGAATTTGGGGCAGGATGTGGCCTCATCTGCTACACAGTTCCTCTGCATCCCAGGGTTTCCAGATATCAAGGGAAACCAGGCCAATAACTGTATATCAACTGGGTCAGAAATCCGAGATCTAGAGACCCAATTTATAATACATAATGAATTAATAAACAGGAAAGTCTGTTTGCCAAATGGAAAAGCATCAAGCTACATACATCAAAGCAATGTCAACAAAACCAGTTAGAAATACCAAAAGAAATAATAGAAATCTGATGTTCTGATGCTCTTTTGAGCTAAGCCATGCACATGTGTGTAGCCTGCTGTGATGCCTAAGAAGATAAAACAATAACAGTGCC
Organism: Cavia porcellus; assembly: GCF_034190915.1. NCBI lineage: Eukaryota > Metazoa > Chordata > Mammalia > Rodentia > Caviidae > Cavia > Cavia porcellus. The sequence goes on from NW_026947512.1 coordinate 44,050,502, forward strand.
AAAGGGGATTTTAAAAGTGCTACACATGATGTCAGTTCCCTTGGCAAAATAATTGTGAACTTCATCTAAAAGAAAAAATAATTTTACATTTCTACAAAGTCTAGAAAAGTAATGAGAAAAAGCAACCCTACTAGATATTAAAATATATCCTAGAGCTATAGTAATCAAAAGTGTCAAATTATGAAAAAATTAAGAAAAACAGATTTTAAAAAGTGAGGTTTGATTGAAAATATCATCTATATTTAACAATCCTTAAATTTGTGCCCTCTGAAATATATCCATCTAGTGTAACAAATTCATTTAATATCTAATAAAAATACTTAAGCTGATATATGAATAAAATAAACATACCAGCAGTAAAGGTTAATATTTAACAAATTTAATTTACTAAAATGTAATTTTAAAATAAAGAATATAGCAAATGGTAATGGAGAAAAATAACAAAAGAAGTTGCGGCAAATATCAGGTTAAATTCATTTCACATTAAGTGCCTAACACATAATTAGAGCAAAATAAATGTATGTTAAAAGGAGAAATGAATAGATGAAGAAATAATAAATTAAGTTCTGGATGGACTGAATACTCTGCAAGCCATAAACCACTACAAGAAATTACAAACATCGATTGTACTGATCTCTAGTTGAGAAAGGCCTTCTTAGATGTAAAGAGGACGGAGGAGATGAACAGAAAACATCCAGCATCACAGCTTCCACAGTAACTTTCAATCTCTGAAAAAGCCACTAGTTATGACACACAAAGGATTAATATCTTCCATAGATAAAAGTCTCTTGCAAATCAGAAGGGGAAAGACAAATATTCCAATGCACCCTGAGCAAGGACATAAGGAGACAAAGTCTCAGGAGGAAGAAGACAAATGACCAATAAATGTATAAAGAAGTGTTTGACCTCATTTATTATCCAAGACATGAAAAATTAAAGCCACAAGAATAATTCCATTCTTAAAAATTCTGTCATCAATTACTCTCTCCTCCAAAAATGCATGTACATAAAATCTGCAATACCATTTTTGGGTCTTTTTAGGTCTTCGGGGTGCCATGCAAAGATTCATGGGAAACTACACTCAGAATTCTTGTAGCTTCACTGTTATAGAATGAATTATGAGGTTTGGTAAGATGGACTTTTTTATATATATTTTGAGGGCAAATGCATGTTTATGCATGCACATGTTCTGAAAAGCTTTTGGTATTGTGTATGAAAGCCCTCAAAAATATTTAAACTTCATTGTTTTTGTAAATACTGGAAGGGAGATCTCTTAAGGAAACCTGCCAAGAGCATGATGATATATATGCAAAGATGTTCATGTGAGCATTGTTTATATTAACAAAGGGAGCTAACTACTTAAATTTTCAAGGTAAAGAATTGAGTAAATAACCTACGTTACATGCTAAAGACACATTATTGCTGTATTACAATGTTTTTCAAAAGATACTGGCATGGTATATATAGTGGATGTAACAGGTAAAAGAATGCTGTGTATCTAGTATAAAAATAAGGGACTCGAATGAAGGCATCTCCCAACTGGCAGCAAATCTATGTGGCAAGTGCGGGGTCTTGGATTCAAAACCATGGGTACCAAAAAAAAAGAGGGAGGGATGGCATTGTATACACATATATGGGCAAAGCTACAAGGGAACACCACAACATTAGTAATTATTCCTTTGTGAATAAATTGTGTGTTTCCTCTCTAAAGCTAGGAATGAATTTTTCTTTCAGCACAACAAAAAAAAAAACTTTTAATGCAAAAAATTAAGGAAATGTGTTTTTGATCAGATGCTATACATCACAGAGCTGCATGTAAGAGTTATGCATCAAGTGGGCAGTCCCTTGGGGTGTTTCTTTGTTCTGAATATTGTAACATAATGTACATAATGTAGTAACCAATTCATTTAATGTCCTAACTCAGTTGCTAAACTCAGGGGCAAAAATGGCTACTGATTTACCTTGAGATAACCTAATACATAATCTGTTTGTGTTTTTCATGGGTATGTGTATTGCATATTTATGGGGAAAGCCATTCCTATATCAGTTATCTTGGATTAAGGTCTTACATAGTTCACATGAAGCAAAAAGGAAGCCAGGAAATAATTTTCCAGGTCTCTGCCAAACGCTGTTCTAGTAACTCAGACAACCTTAGAGAAAGGACACATATCTGCCCTCTGGGGGTTGAAATTTTGTGGAAAGTCAAAGTAGGCTACAGTGTTTGATGACATAAATTTGGAATAAGCTTGCCTAAACACTTAAATCCCAGTTTATCACTTCCAGCTGTGTGACCTTAGGAAATTTGCATAAATTCTCAGTATCTTGGTCTTCTCATACATAGCATAAAATAATAATAACCCGACTTCACAGGGTTGTGGATATAGCCAAGTGACATAATGTGCCTGAAAGATGCCTGCACAGTCATTTTGTCTTTTTTAGTTCCATCCAATCACCCTATCTTCAAGTGGATGTGTATGACTCGGTACCTGGAACATATTTCCCTTTTGCTGTCAAGTTCTTGTCATTGATTCAAGCCTTGTAGAGGGGATTAATGCTTATTGAGTGCTTGCTTTGGACCACACGCTGTTACAACGTTATAGCTGTCCTACCGGTATAATGCCTCAGTGCTGATAGACTGTACATTTCACAGGTACTCTGAATAATTACACTTGCCAATGTCTTAAGAAACCCCCAAATTTAAATGACTTAACAAGTCAAATTGATATTTCATTCACACTATAATGCAGGAGTTCAGTAGGAAGTCTTCTGTACAAGGCCTTCCATTTTGGGGTGCTGACATCTTGTTGGCCTTTCCAAAGTCTGCCTTTGGGTTCTCTGTACTCAGTCAGCTAAGTGAAATAAAAAAGGTGGAACAGGAGCACCTTGCTTCCAGGCTTGCAGGCAGTGGTGCACAACATTTTCCTGCACATCTGCCAATCTGATCCCAGGCCCACAGACCCTGCCTGCCTCAGGGAGTCTGCAGTCTTCTAAGATACCCTGGAGGAAGAGTGTTCCTAGAATTCTCTGCTGTACTTTCCTACCTCTAAAGGTTAATCTTTACTCCAAATGTCTTGGACCAACTTTGTTGCTTTCTTAAACCCACTGTAAGTTTGCTTTTTTTCTGAAACCCTTGCTTTGTTGATAGAATAACTTTCTTTTATATGTTTCATAACAGAAGTTTTCTTTTATATGCAAACACCATAAAGTTTTATTGTAAAGCATAGAGAGAGAGAATAAAGGAAATGATGTCAAAGCAACATTTCTTCCAGTGGAAAAATGAGTATAAATTCTAGAAAGAAGTAGAAAGAATTGAGAACAAGACCTAAGGTTAGAGCCTTCTTGGGCCCCCACGAGACAGTGGGCTCGGGGAAGGGAGGTCACATACAATGTGAATTACAGTGTGTGTCTGGCTCAATCCTCATTTCAAACCCCTTCTTGGGTACTTCTCCAAGGTTGGAAAGTGAAAAAAAATTTTTTTTCTATTTCCCAGACTCCTACATTTGGGATTCCAAGTGTAGCTAAGGCCCTATCAAAGCAAGTATGCCCTCAGATGACAAAAAGAGAGAGAAATGGAACAGAAAAGCACTGTGGTTTTAGAGTCAGACCCTAGGAATTTGGGTTGCCTGGTGAGCCTTGAGGCTAAATCAGCAGCCCTCCCGAGGAGGCCTTCAGTAAGTTTTCTGTTTCCAGTTTTCAGCACCTCCGATGCCAGTGTACAGAACTGCCTTGCTGGAACACTCCTGTACTGAAGCTAAGTCTTTTCTGGCTGTGTGTTCCAGACTCTTTGCATCCAACTCAGCTCTGGGAGCAGCCTCAGAGAGTGCTGCAAGCCGCCTGACACACTCCAGTTTGGATCCAGAGTGTTCTGCCAAGGTCCTGCGTTAAAAGCTTGGTCCCCAGACTTGTATTGTTAGGAGATGGTAGAAGTTTAAGAAGGAGGTCTTCAGGTTACTGGGAGTGTGTCCTGGAAGGGGACGTCAGGACTCCCACCTCCTCCCAGAGCTGCCTGCCTTGCCCCAGGCCCAAAAACAATAGAATCAGCACATCAGGAGCTGAAGCCTCTGAGAGCTGTGAGCCAAATAAACCTTTTCCTTTTGTAAGTTGATTACTTCACATATTTATTACAGTGACAGAAAGCTATATAAGACAAATATCACCTCACAGACAACTTCTTACTTAAGCTGTATAAAGTAGACTCTGCCATCCACCACTAAAAATGCCTGCAAAGTCCATAAACATTGGTACCTTACATTGTGGGCCCCCCAGGGAGTAGTCCAGAGGGCTGAGTCCATCAGGGCACTCTGGTTGTTACAGGCATGCACTGCACACACAAGGCATCCCTATGAGCCCTGGTGGAGATAAGCAGAAAGAAAATTGATGCTCTTCAAGAAATCTGATGTTAGGGAGAGTAAGCCAAAGAAGGTGGAATTTGAAGCCAGAGATAGTGACAGGTATCATGGCACTGCTTACAGTAGATGCCAGAAAGATGCCCAAGAAGCAAACAACAAACAAGATCCCTCAGCCCACAGCAGAGGTCTGGAGGTCAGCTCAGGGAACAAGACCTCCTCCTCTACACTGCCCTAATTCTACCCAGAAAGAAGGGGCAGACACTGCTTAGTTCCCCCCACTCCAAAAAAGAGCTGGATATTGTTCCAGATAACTGTCCACTAGTTGGGCTGAAAACTGGGTGAGTACAACAAAGAATTATATTCTATATATGGCTTGGGTTACCTAAGGGCTCATGAATGATTTTAATTCAGTGGGTAAAAATAAAGATTTAGTTTTGGGCACGTGTATAAATTTCAACACTTTGTGCTGCATTTTCTCACCAGATCCTCAAAAATAAGCCTATGAGGCAGTATTACGAGACTTGTGAAGGTACCCAGCATCACAAGCATCACACAAGCAGCGTTGGGCATGACCATCCCCAAATTTAGGACCTTCTGTGAACTGTCATGCTCATTCTACCTCTCCACACCATTCTCAATTATTAGAATCAAAATTTTTATTAAACCCCAGGTTCAGTTTTCAAAAGCATCACCTTTATCACTTGGCTATGTAATCAGCCTGCAGGAATCGAGTCCCACCAGTTCTGACCGTGGGCCTCACACCCAGCCCCTAACCCTCCAGCCTGAGCCCCTGTACATCTGTTGATAAAATCAACACGAGCATTCAGCAGCAGACAGGAAGAGCCCTCGCTGCCTGCAACTTGAAAAAGAAACTTTAGGAGGATGGGGCCAGTGACCTAGAATGTCAAGTGACGAAGAGGAGAAGGCAGATTAGGAGGAGAGACAGTTAGTACTTGTGGGAAAGTCCTGGCACAAATGTGCATCCATAAGCCACAAAACTGCAATGCTCTTAAAATGTTAGTTAGCTGGAGTTTGGTTACTGAATGTTGTACCAAACCAGAGTGGTTTTGTTGTTGTTGTTATTGTTTTTGGTCAATTAGAGCTAAAGACAATGATTAAACAAAACAAAATACATTTCCGGTATTGTAGATCTTTAATAAATTATGTATACAAATGATATTCAAGAAGTAAAGCACATGGCATTTTCCAAAATTCTTTGGCCAATAGATCCTCTTCTTTACAAATTGCCTCCCAGTGCTCACAGACCACACACGTCCCATGCTCTCCTTCTGCAGAGGAGAGAGAAATATCCAGATTTTGTCCCGGTTGAATCAGTGACCTAGAAATGATGAAGACCTCAGATTAAACCTCTGTCAAAGAGTAGCCAAGAAAACCTAAGTAAATACCGTGTTCACATGAACCATAATATAGCACAGTCCTCACACTGACCAGGTCCATCCAATTCAGAACTCGACATTCTCTGAACACTACCTACTCTGCAATCCTTTTAAAAACTTTGAACCAGATCCTCTTTGGAAAAAGGAGTCATAATAATTCAGCTAAGTACCCACTAAACTAATTACTGGGTGCAATTTTTTAAAAAAAAAATTTTATTTAAGGAGAAAATTTTTAAAAAACAGAAAAAAGGTACAATAATACAGAATTTTAAAAAAAAACTACGAAATCACTAGTTAATAGATTATATATTGTCATCTTAGAAATAGTTGTTCAAATTACAAATTAAAGCATACAAAGTGGACATTCAAACAGTGAGACTGCAAACAGTTCTGTTCAATGACCCAACAAAAACTCAGTAATACGGTTATCTATCTTATACACTTAAATATACATGCTGTTATATCCCTTAGAGCACTTTCTTTTCTTCTCGTTTTTACAATGACAATTACACATTTTGGGTTTTAATACTCCCACAGTTCTTATTACTTTTTTTTAAGAGAATAAAACCAAATGTGACATAACAAAACAGAGTCAGTCAAATCAAAAAAATGGACATAGTACATGATGTAATGGGCGCAATTTTTAAGATTTGCTTATTTTTCTCTCCTTTGCTAGATGAAAAGGAGAGCCCAGTTATAAATAATTGCATCTGCTTTCATGACAAAACAACATGACTCAAACGTATTGCAGTTTCTAAGCTATGAATTTTTCTATCAAACCAAAACCAAATAAGTAGTCATTTTGAACTCAGGAGGTTTGTCAGATCTTGAGTTACAGGTCTCATCCAGTGGCCCCTTATACACTCCAACAATGCCAAGTTTTCACACCCTGGGTTGAATGTTACTGTGTGTTATTTAGCCGTGGAACTTGGTATTGTATCTGGTTTACAGAACTTCCTCTCAATAGGGAAAAGAAAAACAAACAGATGCTATGCTTCCTCTGAAGAAGGGAGGCTGGAAAAAGAGAGGACAAAACAATTGCTTTCCAGGTTGTCTTGACATAAGATGTGAATGCAGAGAAGGTTTTTTAATATTCATCAAAGGCCTTGGAACCACGAGTCCCATTCCGCAATGTCTAGAAGATTTATGAAACCAGAAGTTCCTCAGTGCATGTGTTTCCTGGAAGCCTCTGTTGCAAGAGATGGGGAGAGAAGGAAAGATCCATTCCAAAGGACCAGAGCCTTTGATTATCAAGTGCTGTGGAGACGTCAGCCTCATGCTTGGGCAGGGGTGGGGGGCCCTTCCCCTTTAAATGAAGCTAAAGCTCCTTCAAAGTGGGTTTTGTTTTGGAGAAGACTCTCCAAAGAAACCAACAGAGACCTGCCCAAGCCCCTGAAGTAAACTTTGGTGATTGTAATCCTCAATTCTCTACTTCATGGCATTCCCCTCTGGAGGGCACAGCTCAGCTACAGAAACAAAAGGCAAGGGCATTTCCCTGACAGCAAGCAAGGAAGGAAGCACACTAAGTGACGGTGTCATTGATCATTCAGGAAGACTATCAAAACTGTCCACTTGCACAAGTACCACAGAGCACTGTGCTAATGCGCCAGTGTCTGACCAAGGCTGACATGCAGCATTGTAAGGCACCAGGCATTCCCACGGTCTCTGCTTGTACCGACTCCCGTAGCACCATTTTGTGTTCCCACAGCTGCCCAAGGGCACTGTGCTGTTTGCCCTGAGAAGCCAGGACTCCCAGATGCCCCAGATCCATGATCCCTGCAGCCTCCTGCCCACCTGGTGAGATGCAAAGGGTAGAGGAACCCCAGTTCCTGGGATGGGCCAGCCCACATCCATTTATCATGCTCGATGGCTAAGCCTGAAGAAAGGGATCAAAAACAGCTGTGTCATCCCTGAGGACTGAGGACTTGGCAGTCCAATGGCTACAAAGCAAGTTGCATTTCAGGAGATGCCATTAAACTGCTTTCCTTCACCTAAAGTACTCCTCTCCCTCCCCGTTTCCCTCTCCCTCTCCTTCCCCTCTCCCTCTCCTTCCCCTCTCCCTCCCCCTCTTCCTGCTCATGCAGCAGGGGTCACTCTAGGCCAGCAGAGGAACCAAGCTCAGCACCATCACCCAAAGCTACTTGTCCCTGTCTGGGGGGGCTGACCTGAGTCTGGGCCCCTCCTCCTCCTGAGGTAGCTGCCTGACCAGGACAGGAACAGCTGGAAGAGTCAGGTGGAAAGGGTGTGGGCAGGAGGAAAGATAAGCTCTGGGCCTGTGGGGCTTGGTGGTTGACAGGTGCGGACTTCCCAAAGGAAAGTCACCTTCAGTTGTCCCACTGTCCTCTGGTCCCTGCTGTGGCATTTTAACCTGGCCATTTCATCACCCGCCCACTCTCATTTGATTCCTGCAGCCAGATCAGCTGCATCTAGAGAAAGGACTCCTGGGATGATGGTCCCAGGCCTGGAAGAGCAAGCCAGAAGTGTCCTCAGAGCCCGTCATGTCCCAGTAGGATTTGCCCATGTTGTGAGGGCCGAAGAGCATCTGAGGCAGGAGAGGCAAAACTCAGGGATGGCACACAGAGTCCTCCAAAGATCTCCACCTTACAAATCTTAATCTGAGCTTCTTAAGATTTCATTTCTTAAGCTTTCTTCTTTATAAACAAACAAACAAACAAAAAAACAGCAGCGCATTTATTTGTTTGTTGTTTGTTTGGAAAAGCACAGCTGTAGCCCTACCACCTGCACAAAAGAATGGGCATTTTGGAGAGCTCAAGGGCTCTGTCCATGGCCAGTCAGTGTGGGCCACCTGGTGAGAGTGGAAGGCGAGTACATGAAGCCACTCCAAGAGCAAGACACTAAGGGACAGTGACCCAGGAAGTACACAGAGCAGCAGAGAAAGCCAGACCCAGACTGAGAAGTGCATTCTTCTGGGTCCCTCCGGAGCTTGTGTTCCTGCTCAGTTAAAGGCTGCAGTCACAGTCACTACCTCTGGAGTCCAGGAGACAGCAAAGCAAAATGCCAGCAAGCAGTTATGGCAGGTGTGTGAGGGAAACGCTCTCAGAAAGGTTAAAGATAAATGAGGAAGGCTTTGCCTGACCAGGAACTCAGCAGCTGCAGCCCCGCAGAGATGAGTTCTAATGGACAAGGTAAATTATTTTCTCTTCTACTACAGCAGAATTTCTCTCTCGCTCTCCTCCTTGTGACATGAGCGCTGGAACAAAAAGAGAAAGCAGTGGGTATGGAGAAAGAGAGGGAGAAGCGGGGGACACTTAGACTTTTAATGGAGGCTCATTTCAGTAAAGTACCCCAGTGTCCCCATGGGCCTAGGGAATTAAATGCTGTCACTCAGGTCTGAAAGCAGCACCGTCCAGTTTGCAGACACCTGTCATAATTAAACTAATAGCTCTGAAAATGTGCTTTGATATTAAATCTATCTTCCACTGAGGAGCAGAGCTGATTAAAACCACCGTTTGACAGTTAATGATGAACCTCTCGCCGGCTGAGCTTTATCCCTGGAACTGGCCAGTTGAGGCGATGTGCTGCCCCTTCCTCCCAGCAGCAGGTCAGTCCCCTCATAGACACTGGGTTCGCCTTCTGCACCCTCACCTGGCAACATTATTCTCAGCATGAAGAATCAGCTGGTCTTGCGAGACCCCAAGTCACTGTTTAGTCAACAAGAGACTCCAGGGTCCTGCAGGTGGTCTGTGGTGGTGAAAGAGAGATAGAGACTGACCAGGGCAGCCTTCAAGAAGACAGAATTCCCAGTACATCTATGGGAGAGGCCACACTCTGTGCTCTTGTAAAGACACAGAAATTCTCAAGCTACCAGATTACGAGTTGACAGTCTTTTCTTCCAATCAAACTTTGGGGTCAATCTTCAGGCAGCGCGGTCTACAAATAGAACCACCCTGTTGAAAGCCCTGAGTTCGAGCTGACCATTGAGAAATACACAGATGCTCACTCCCACACACAACTACCCTCACCAGTGAGAGGCTTTTGGTGCGACTCCTCAGAAGGAGGTTAGGAGACTACAGATCAAGGCTCTCTGCCCTCTAGGCTTCAGCTTCCCCTACAAGAACAGGAGTCTGAGAAATGACCTTTAAGGGATCTTCTGCATCCAGCAGTCTAGAATTTCGTGTCATAAAAAGGCTGGAGAGCCCCCATAAGGGGCTCGATTAGGTGCCTTCCATATTGTAGATAATTGATTACCTGCCCAGGTATCATGGTTTATGTCAGTGGCCCCCAAGCCTCATGCAATTATGGATGTCACCAAATGTAGCATTTGTGATTGGTTCCTTGTGTTGCACTTGTATTGGTGGTTGAGTGTTTCACCCACCCGGAGCTAGGATATGATATAATGGCAGGAAGAAGGTGTATCTTTCTCTCTCTTGCCGGTTTGTGCCTCGCAATTTGCGGCTGCCATGACTGCGGCCCCGCCATGCCACCCAGCCTTGGAGCCAACTGAGTATGACCTGAAACCTCCAAGAACTGTAAGAAATAAAGCTTTCCTTCCTTAATTTTGAGTGTCGGGTATTTTGTCCCAGAGACAAGTAAAAAGTAACTAAGACACCAGGATATCCAGTTTATAACCTTCTCAACACGGGATGGAGAGTCTCGGGAACAGCTGGTGGGCAGTATTCCCTCCCAGCGGCTAGCACCGACCCTAACAAGCAAACGGAAGTGAGCAATGTGAAGCCTGTGGAATCACAAGGTTTCCATCTCCCTGCCGTCTCCCAGTGTGACATTCTGATCCCTAGAGAAAGGATTGAGGCTCTCCCATACCCCCTGCTAAAATCCACACTTACCTTCCAACATTCTGTCTTTTCAAGCTAGGGGTTTCCCTCTGCGGGGCCCTGCAAATGGTTTCTAGGCCTCTAAATCCTCAGAGATCCCAAGGGTGGCTGGCGGCATCTTGAGGGAGACAGCTACCTTCTCCAGCCTCCCCAATCCTCTCTGCTCAGAAGCAGGACAACTTTAACAAACAACAACTCCTTAAGCCAGCAGCAAATGGTAATCTAAATAATCTCATCAAGTTGTTAGTCTAACTATTTCTGCACTGCAGATAAGTCTCTACCATTACTTGATTAACAGTTTAATTGACTGACTTGTAGTGGTTTTTTTCTCAATTTTTGAAGCAACTGTATTGAACTACAATTTGAATAACACTCCATTTATAAACTTAAAGTGTAAAATTCAATAGATTCTAGCACATTGACAGAGTTCTACAATTATAACCATAATCCAACTTGGGTCATTTTTATCATCCCAAATCAAAACACTCTACCTACCAGCAATCTTCTCCCCAGCCACTCCCCACTAAGTCTAGGCCACCACTGAGCTACTGTTTCACAGATTTGCCATTTCAGAAATGCACTTTTTTTCAAAATAGACGATGCACACAACAGCTACAAGAATCGTAATATATCCAAAGAACTGTAAATCCGGCAAGGTGAGCCCTCACACACTATTGGAGTGAAACCAGGTTTGCAGTGTTTTACACTCTTATACTTTCCCTGTGATTCTTACACCAGGCCCTCGGATAAGCACTTCTTCATTTCACACATGAGCAAAGTGGCTTCTTCGAAAATACAGGACTTCAGGTGGCACTGACACTCCATCAGTGGATACCCTAAGGAGGGCCACACTCAGACCATGGATGTCTCAAATGAACCTTGAGCTGGGTTCCCAGGTTCAACTTCTTGCCATGTGAATTTGCTCCATTAAATCCCCAGTTGTCTCTGTCCCCTTGAAATAGAGTTGTGAGGGTTGTTAAGGGTTTTATGTTTTTCTGCATCACTTTCTTCTCCACTTTTTTTTTTCTTCTTCTATAGAAATGCATGATTGATTTTGGCAATGGCCTGTTAAATTGATTTGCCAACTACAAAAAGAGAAAAAGAGAAAGATAGAGAAAGGGAGAGTCTAGGGAGCTGGAAAAAGCAGACAAAGAACATGAGAAATACGGAAAAGAAGCAGAGATTCGGGAAGAAAAAAAAGAAACTGGGGGAAGGAAGAGAAATCAGATGACACAAAGGAAGACAAGGACAGGAAAATGAGGAAGTGTGCTCCCTGCTCCTCAGCCCCCAGCCCACAGCACTCTGAGGTCAGCCGGCTTCCCAGCACAGCACCCACACACACACCCACAGCTGTCACATTTAGAGCACCATTAGGAAAGTGACACTCACTGAAGGAGTCCCCTGCCCAGTGACCCGGGCTGACACTCCTGTCTGACCCCTCCCTCCAAGGGCCGAGCTTCCCTGTCTTGAGTGACAGACGCTGCCTCTCTCTGATGGAAGTGGGGCCTCTAATTGTGCTGAGCTGAGATGCCACAGTGCCCGGGCAGCCTCCTGTCTCTCACTATCATTAGCTTTCTTACCAGGCTCTTAAGCCTTCCGCTGCCACAACAGTAATTACCAGGAGATTAGGCAGGCATTAAGCACTCCTTAATTTGACACATTGCAATGATCTCCATTCAGCCTTTCTGCTCGAATAACTCTCAACAAATATTTCGGAGGCTACCAAAATAAACAGCAGCACTGTTTGCACAGCTGAGGTCTTCTTCCTGCTTCTCCAAATGCCATCAATTCCAGGTAGGGGCAAGACAGGGACAGTGAGGGGATGGGTAGGCGGGGTGGGGAAGCCAGGGGGGAAGAGGGGAGATGGCACCTCCTGCAGGGCTCTGAGACAGCCTGAAAACAGGCATCCTTACAGTGGAAAGATAGCAGTGAAACACTAGCATATGGCGTGTTACGACTGATGGCAATTTAATAGGCCCATTTTTTAAGCAAGTAGTTACACAAGAACCTAGTAAAAAGATAATCAGTATTTATATAAAAACCACCACATTAGGAAAAAATAATAATTACAGAGAAGGGAGTTATGTTGTTGTTGCTAGATTTTTAGTGGGTTATTAGCTCAGATATTATTCATTAGGTAATGCCATGGAAAAGCCACTGTTAATATGGCAACAAATCCCAGGAGGATCCATCACAGAAGGTAAGATCATTTGGCAGTTACAAAGCATTACAAGTTCAATACTCCTTTTCATGTACCTGTTTGGTTCCACCTCTTTCATCCCCGAAATTCACACACATGACTCCACTGACTAACCTAACCTACCCTGGAGTAACTGGAAAGGCAAAGGAAGATGGAGTGATGTGGAAAGTACTATATGTCATCCAGAAGCTGTCTATATCCCTGTTAGGCAAGATACAAGAGGGACAGATGAGCTATCCATGCACAGAGGTGGGCTTTCAGAGAGGTGAGCATGGACAGAAACCGAGTCATAGACATACATGCTCACAAGAGGGAAATGGGTTACATAATGGGGTAAGAAGTCTATTACAGTTTTGATCTGAAGTGTTCCCCAAAAGCCCCATGTGTTCAGAGGCGGGGCTTTTGGAAGGAGATTGGATCATGGGAGCATTATACTTTCTGGTGGACTAATCCCAGCCCATAGGTGAACGTATAGCTGAATGTGCTTTGAGGGAGGTGAGGCTTGGTTGGAAGTGGGTCCCTGGTGGTATGACCTGGAAAGGTTTATTCTTGTGTGCTCTTCTCCATCTCTGCTTGCTGGCTGCCATGCAGGAAGCAGCTTTTTTTCCACCATGTGTGTCTGCCTTAGAACCAGCCGACTGCAGACTGAACCCACTAAAACCATGAGCCAAATAAAATTTCCATTCAAGTCGCAGGTTTATATCTGATGCAATGTCTGACACATGAATAATGAAATAACTGGAATCTATCAATCACTGAAAAATGAGGTAGACTCTTCTAGAATAAAAATCAGGAGCAAAGTAATTACTACTTGCGCATTTTCCATTGCTGACAGATGTGCCCACTACCCAAGTGACCCTTACCTTCCTCTTGGTATGAGTGGGGTCTCTCTCAGAAGCCTCTGTCTAAGAAGCCACCATGGCCAAGCAGAATTCTATTCAGAGCCAGCAGTTTGGCCAACAGGAGGAAAAGTGTGGTTCAAGGTGTGCTGGGTCTCTCCTCCTTACTGGATGGCAAGAGCAATAAAGGGTCAATGACAGGATAGACTGAGCAAGAGGTTGCTCAATCTTGCAGTTGTAGGCATCTTGGCTCTTCTAGGCCTGTTCTCAAGTGCTCTCTCAACTGGGATGAACATTATTGACCACTTAGGTATTGTTCAAGTATGAAGTTATATCAGCCCTAATTCAGCTGAGAGCCTTTTTTAAAATTAAATTTTATTGGAATATAGCTATATCCATTAGTTTACATACTGTGTACGCTTTCACATGACAATGACAGGTAATATTTGCAATTGGAGTATATAGCCCACAAAACTTATGATATTTTTCTCTGGCCCTCACCTAAAAAATTTGCTGATATACAGATGAATATATACTTAGACAAATCCTAGATTGAGTTGAATTTATAAATGTTGGAATGATTTTAGCCAACAGTGCAAGTAGCATCTAAAGTTTTCTAAAGGTGCATTTCAGAACTCTGATCTCAGTTTCCTTCTTTTTAGTATTTCTCAATACCTCAGAGTAAGACATAGCTGGAAAGCTTATTGTATTTTCAAATAATGGGAAGATTACATAGACAATAAGCAAATTAGATGACAGGTCTAATATTAAAAGTAATCTTGACATGTTGAAACAAGGGACTAAGTCTAATCAAATTTAAAAAAAGAAAGAGACAAAACTAAAGGGCTAAAGTTGAGTCTAAAATATCAACTTCTTGGGTTGAAGATATAGCTCAGCCAGCACAGTGCCTGCCTGGCAAGCATAAAAGCTCTGAATTTGATTTCCTGTATACACACACACACATACACACACACACATACAAATATATATATATATATATATATATATATATATCAACTTCTTAAATATAAAATTCATTGAAGGCATATAAAAATGTGCCTTAACAGTAACTTTCTCCAAAAGAAAAAGTATTCCAAAGCTAAATTGTTTATTACATGGAACAAATAAGATAAGCATACTTTAGTATTACAGGTAATATCAGCTCTGTGTAGTCAGGCCATACCCGAGGTATTGATTGCTATAAAGTAGTAATAATAATACTAACATCATTGAAAATGCCTGAGGGTTTATCTAAGTGCAGTGGCTTATTTCACTTTCATTGTCACTCTTAGAGTTGCATGTTTTGGTTTTAAAATGTGAAGTGGAGATTATTATTGAAGCCATTTTGTAATTGAGGAAGCTTTAAGAGGATGTTGCAGCCGGTGTGTGGAAAGACCAGAAGTCAAACCCTGGTACCACAGGACTCTTCCTCTCAGCCAACAGACTCCAGTCAACTCCTGCTGTGAGGTCGGATGCTTAGGTGGCCACTGGAAACCCAAAGTGGGTGCCTCCAGGGGTGAGTCACTGACTTGGTAGGAAAAAATGAAAAAGATTAATAGGCAATAAAAGGTTCAAAGAGGTGCATGCAACAGGTTGAGGTGAAGCTGGGTTGCCCTCCAAATGAACAAGAAGAACCCTGAGTTTAACTGCAGTCCTCTCCTAAGCCAGACCCATGCCCGTTTAGCCTTCCAGCTCCTCACGTGGTCCACACACAGCCACCGCGAGTACGAGTGGTCAGCAGGCCAGGAAGGCCAGTTGCCTTTTATAGCCACTATCTAATGCTCTGCGCAATAGGCTGTGCTTATTTCTGGCACTAGTCTGAGCAATAGAAAGATGGCATAAGCCCCTGCAGAAGTCAAGTGGTTTCCTTCTTGAAGCTCTGCTATTTTGCTCAAAACCGGTATTCCTTAGCTGGACCTCCCTTAGGTATCTCTAGTTTCTTAGACCATGCAAAACAGAACAAATAAGATTTTGTCCTTACATGGGGAGAGAAGAGATTCCAGGGTCAGACACTCATCACTTCTGCTCACATCCTGCTGACTAGTTTATAATCACCAGGGAGGCTGAGCCATAGGCTAGCTGAGTGTTCCCAAGGACAGGAGAATATGAGTGCTGCCAGCCCCAGCCTCCTCCTTCACAAACAGAGCTCCAGGACACCGACTGGCAATCAGCGGCACCAAAACCAAGCCCTCGATTCCTAATACTGGATATATATCAAGTGCAAAGCACTTTGTTGGAACCCCTGGAGATAAAATGACCAGAGAATTAGTAAAGATACGCAAAAACATTTAACGCAATAGTCAAAAGGGTAAATTAAACGCTCTAGGGTTAGAGCACAAAAGCAGAGTTCATTATGATGAGAGAAATCAGAAAAGCTTTTGGGGCAAATTGCAGCTAATGATTAAGATTTTAATACGCAAAAAAAAAAAAAAAAAAGAGGAGCTTATTGTGAAGCGAAAACAGCCGTAAGAAATGCACAAAGGTTTGGGAGCATTTGGCAAGTTCAGGGCCATGCAACTGGCTTAACACAGTTTAATCATGGCACGGAAGGTACTGAAAATGGGCTACACTGCTGAATCTCGAAAGCCGTGGAGAACACAGACCTTATTTTGAATGCCATGGAGAAGGAAGGAGGCTGACATCACCCTGTGTACAAATGCGTGGTCAGATGACCAGCTGCAAGACTTCAGAGCAGCAGCACAAGTCAGCTCGACGTCCTGTCAGATGCTGGACTCACTGTGCTGGACGGCGGTGACGATGCAGCTTCGTCCTTGTCCAGCCCCTTCACAGGTTCCTCAAATGTAGCGGTCATTTGCACCCTTCATGTCGAGTTGCTTTAGAAGGCACTATGTCAGTGCAGCCACACACTCAGAAGCAGAATTTAAACCCAGGTTTGCTAACTTTGAAAATGGTGCTGCCACAGCCCATTGATAGTTTTTGTGAGCCCTCACCTGGGAATAATTTAACCTGAAAAATCTGCTTCTCTGACACTTTTGTTCATTATTTCTGGTCCCACTCACTGCCTCTCAATTGCTCCAGCGAGGCTCATAAAAGCCACTTCTACTCCGTGTCCAAAGATAGACTTGTTGGTAGCTCTTTTCAAAACCTTTGCATTCTCCATGGGCCTCTTCTATGGAGAGACTATTGATGTCTAAGGCTTTTCTCCCCTCCCCCAACAGCAGAAGTGTCCAGAAAAGACAGTCACCTCCAAAGTACATCCCAACAGCTGGAAAAGACTCTATATGCGGTCCTCCTGGGCCCCGTATCTTAATAGCACAGCCAGTACTATGCCACAATGTGATACATGATGCTAGCTTCAGTCTCCCTGCATGCTTCCCAAACTGCATCCCAACCCATTCTTGAAGTAAGGGTCAATTCCCAGGGCTTAGAAGAGACCTTGACTGACCCAGATATGGCTCCATTCTGCCTTTGTTTAGACTATTGTCTTAAGGGAAGAGGTGCAGATGGCTTTCATGCCCACAGAATACCCCCAGCTCCCTCATATGTCTGCCTCCCAGCACATGTCACAAACAGGATGGGACAGAAGACTGCACCCACTTTCTCTTATGGCCAAGAAATTAGAAAGAGGGAGAATGGATAAAACATAGTCACAGTATAGTTTGAAGAAGCTTGGGGGTAATGGCAGTGTTGCCTAGTGTGTTAATCAGCTTTCCCATCGCCGAGACACAGGATTCAACACATCAGTTTAAATGAGGAGAGACTTAATTTGGCTTGCGGTCTTGGGGATTCAGTCCATGGTTGGCTGGCTCCAAGGCAGAAACATCATTGTGGAAGGGTGAGGCATAGATAAGATGCTTCATTCATGGTTGCCAGAAAGCAGATCGAGGGATGAGCAACAGAGAGAAAGGGGTGAGGGATCAGATTTAGTCTGCAAGATCATGCATAGTCCACCCTGACACACTCAGAAGTATCCATTAGTAATTTCCTGAGAAATCTCCCAAGCCAATCAAGCCGACACAATCAAGCTCAACTGTCACATCTAGGGATATGGAGGAGCTGAAGTTTCCAAGTTTTCTCTATTGAGAGAGCTGGAAAACTGAGATTCAAGGGCAAGTCAAGGAGGGGGAAAAAAGCCTACCTTTTGAGATTCAGAATAACCCTGATAGTAGAAAGGTATTTGTCTCTTTGGAGATGAGTTCTACTCTTCAGAGTGACAGTGAGAAGAAAACTCAGACCAAACTTGCTATGTTACTAAAAAAAGTTAGGACATTGCTGCAGATAGGAATAGGAACTCATGTACACCCTTATCCCAGCTTGTGACCTTGAGCAAATTATAGAAGTTCACTTAGTTTTCATGTTCCCATCAGTGAAATGCAGACAGGGGTGGAGGTGGAAGTGCATCTTTGTCACGAGTTGGTTGTAGGATAATGACTGAAGAATGCCAAATGCCAAACTAATGTTTCAGTACATGCAGAAAATCGATCTAAGAATAAGTAGAAACTGTAAGTAGGTAAATTTCAGCCCTAGAGAATGCATATCTTTCCAACTACTGCAGTTACCAAGAGTGTGATCAAAATGTACAGTGAATGTTTTCTTCTCTTCAAGTATACTTATCCTATCACTTATGACACTTGCTTTTAATTAGTTAAATTAGTATATGTTACATAATAAACCTATTCATCATGGAGTGTTGGTACATACATATTGCATCTTGATCTTGCCACTTTCTGACGCAGTTCTGGAAGTCTTTCCTCTTCTGTGAGCGTTCTTACAACATATGATCAAAACTACAATGAATGCTACTGCCAAGTGCCATACAAAAAAAAGGCAGGCTTCTAAAACCACTCAGGTGTGTCCTCACCCACCTAACTCACCATCTGGTACATCCGCCTCCCATGCAATTTCTGGCTCTTCTCCAAAATCAAAATGACCATGAGAGGTAAACCTTTTGGGTCAATTCAGGGTATCAAGGCAGTCACAACAACACAACTAATGACACAAAAGATGACTTCCAGAACCGCCCCAGAAAGTGCCAAGAGAAATGGAATAAGTGTATTCAAAATGAATGAGGGAAATGGGGATATAGCTCAGTGGCATAAGCGCCTGGCTGGCAAGCACAAGATCCTAAGTTTGGTTCCCGGTACTGGGCAAAAAAGAAAAAGTCACTGAGGGTATTTTGAAGGGGACCAGTGGCAATGTGTCTTTACACTAATAATTTTTTTTTTAATTTAAGCATTTAACCATAGTTTTTTTTTTTATCAGATTTTATAATAAGGTCTTTGTCACATGAATTAAACAAATTCAATGAGAGGATATAGCTCAATGGCACAGAGCCTGCCTGGCAAGCACGAGGTCTTGAGTTTGACCTCCAGTACCAAAAAAACAAAACAAAAACTCCAAAACCAAATTCAAGATAGGCAAAATCCAAGAATGTTGGTATAGGGATTCATGCATTGAATAGAATGTCTGGGTTGATGAATCCAGAGTTCTCTCCTTGCATAGAGATTCTGTGATTCTTGATTTTGCTCTTGCTCATGGAAAATGCAAGAACCAAACCTCAGACAGCTAAAATGGCCCTGTCACTGTCTGCAAACTGAGGTCCTGCTAAGCAAGGCCCCAAATAACATCAGTCATCCATCAAGGCCTCTTTTCATCCAATTCTGTGTGCACCCCTTGCTTGCATTCAATCCCATCCAATTTTTCTTTCTGTAAGGGGTGAAGAGGCAGATCACTCAGGGTTTATTTGGCCAGTCTCTGTAAGTGGGAAGGCTTGATATAAGCAAGCCCCTTGGGCTGCCAGAAGAGCCTTGGCCCTTAAATAGTAATGAGATCTATCGCTCTCCTTAACAAATGCATCTTCCCTGAGTGCTAAGTAAACCGTCTCCATTTACAGTGTCAATATCAGCTTGGGCCTTCTCTGCCTCTCAAGCAGCCTGAACAGATTGTGATTGGCTGCCAGTCCTGGTTCCTGTGTGCAGCGAAAGCTGTCAATGGGCATGTCAATAAGAAACTGGGGCTATTGATCAGCATAGGCATTTAGGGGTCACTGATCGATGAGAACTCTTGCCAAGAGATGTAGAAAATGATAGCTTTCAGATAAAGGCAGCAAAGTGAGGTTCCCAGAGGAGAAATAATATAGCTCAATTTCCTCTGTCCTGCTGCTTGTCAATTTCCCTCGGTTTTCCTGAATGGGGGGAGGAGCGAGCAGGGAGAGATAGAGAGGGAAAGAGGTGGAAATGCAAGTGCACAGCTCAAACTGAAAACATGACAGGGAATGGAGAATCCACAGCCACAACAAAGCCACACAACACCAGGAGGTCATTGTTCACATCCAAAGAGTAAAGGAGAAGACCCTAAGAGGCAGCTTTTCTCAGGAAGTGTGCTGAGATGAGGAAGCTGAAGAGACCTATCCAAGCAGTGGGTTCTAGTGAAATCACAAAAACCAGCTCAATAGCTGAGTGCTGGCTCCAACCCTCAGTATTCAACTTAAGTGTGCCCATTCTTTACCCTCCAGCTGTGTGCTGAGATTGATCTCTGTTTTTAGTGGAGGGAAAAGGCAGATCTCCTTTGAAGCAGTGTGATTTGTAAGATTGCATCACTAAGGCAGAATGGGGGTTGTGGGACGATTTCTTCCCCTCACATTTACATTGACACTCCTGTGATCTCAGAGGATGGTTGTGTTTAGAACTAGGGATTTAAAGATGTGATTAAGTAGAAATGAGGTCTATTGTTTGGGTCTTGATCCATTCTGATGGATATCCATACAAACAAAGCAAATCTGGAGACACAGGATATAGTAGGGAAACGTGCCCAGAGAAAGACCAAAAGAGGACTTAGAGACAAGCTGGCTGTGTCCAAGCCAATGACCAGCTTCACGAGAAATCAAACTTAGGGACACCTTGATCCTGACTGTCTAGGCTACAGGACTATGACATAATGAATCTTATAGTTTGAGTCTGCTATTTTGTTATAGGAACCCTGGCAAATAATGTGTTGAAGCAATGTTCTATGTAGGCATAGAGTGAAACAGCAGACAGGATCATGATTATTTTTGCCACTTCTATGCCCCAGAATCTTGACTATTTCCGCATTATAAAAAAAAAAATTGTTCATTTTATCAATTTTGACTATGTACTGATTTAATGGAAGAGATCATTGATTTGCATAGAAATGTCCATTATTCGTGAGCACGTTTTTAAGCTGTTCTTTGGTTTACTTTCTAATCCTAAATTTGACCGATAATTCCGGTTGCAGAACAGTCTTCTTTTAAGTAAGTAAATAGACAACATTCCATTTAAAAATGACAACATTCCATTTAAAACCTAATTATCTGTAATCAAAAACCTGTTCTGAAGTCTTCAAATATTTTAACTAGTGTACAACCACTGACACTACCAAGCTTTGCTTTCTGTCTTTGTCCATCTTTGCCTCTCTGAATCAAGTTTCATCCTGACCTCTATATTACTTCTTTGGCAATTGCAGTGACACTTTGGTTCATGAACACAATTTTCTCCACAATTTTGGTCACAAACCAAACTGGACCAGAATCAAATCAACATAGAATTTGATTTGGTTTTCAATCTACTTGATTTTCAATCAGAATTGTGGAAAGAATAAAATTCATGAACCAAGGTACTACTGTATTTCATTCCTTTAATTCAAAGTCACATCTCGTTTTGTCTCTGACAGTGAAATTTATCTGAAGGCCTGCCAGTCAGACTCTGTAACTTTAATTAAATCCTAAAATTTGCTTACCATGAAAAGTCAGCATCTATGCTTAAAACTTCAGGGGATTTTATAGTAGCAACAAGAAGGAAATGCATTTCAACAAGATGGAGCAGTATCTCCCATCATCCCTCACGACTGTGCCTCACTGAGCATCAAAATGCACTCAACCATCATTCTGAAGGTGTTCGTTACTAGAAGAGGGCTGAGAGGGGTTTCAAAGTAAGACAGAGGGATGGCTGACAGAGTATATGCATTTCTCTCTGCTTGATTCTAATGACACTAAAGAACAGTCAAAACAAAGCAGAACAAAAACTCAGCCACATAAAGAACTGGAGAAGAATGATCAGCTGACAAGAAATATCAACAAAATTTGGAAGTAAGCAAATAAACAGGTACCTGAGAGATGAGAGACAAGATAAGAGAAAGCTGAACTCTATACAGCCAGGAAGCCTCAGAAACCAGGCCTTTGCATAGTGTAGCTTCCAAGAGCTCAGGAATTGGAAATCAAATGTCCCTCAAGCAGGGACATGGGCAGGCTGAACATGGAAAGGATTGATCAAGACCACAGATGTCCCCTTCTCCCTGGTGGTCAGCGGCCCTTCCTTTGAAGGTTTATTCTGAAGCATAGTTCTCAAAGTGTGTCCCTGAGGTCAGCAGCATCCAACCCAGGGAACCTGTTAGAAATACAGATGCCCAGGCCACCGCCAGGCCAGCTGAGTCGGGAACTTGGGGCGGGCTCGGCTAGCTGGAGTCCGCAAGCCCTCCAGGTGGTTCCAAGACAGGCCAGAACCTGAGAACTTCCATTCTGCGGATGTGTGGAGCTACATGGGCTCTGACATCAAGGTGACAGCAGTGTGAAAACATGGCATACCAACTACGGTAGGAGAGAGAGAGAGAGAGAGAGAGAGAGAGAGAGAGAGAGAGAGAGAGAGAAACTAGTAGCCAAAACATTTTTACCTCCCAAAACCAGCTGCTGCATTTTGTTTTTCAGTACTAAACCCAAGATCTTTGCACTGAGCCATATCCCCACTTCTTTTTTATTTAGCTTTACTATTTTTGAGACTCAATCTCAGTAAGTTACTAAATTATCTAGGCTGGCTCAAATTTACAAGTCTCTTGCCTCAGCCTCCAGTGTCCTGGGATTACAGGCAAGTGCCATCATGCTCAGCTAGCTACTCTGACTTCTATGGCTATGCTTTCTTCTAAATGGGCTCTGAGCTTTCTCCTGGGATTGGCCAGAGCTGAGGGAGCCGCTGTGTGGGGAGCAAGGGAGAAAAGTGCGTTTGTGTGAGGAAGAGGGGGAGGGTTTGACACCATGAAGAGGTGAAGCAAAGGCACGGGAACCAATTCCTCCCAGGGCCTGGAGAGGTTGAGCACGTGGACGGGAAGGCAAGTGGAAGCCAGGGGCAGCAGGACAGTCAGCCAGGGAGGAAATGAATGGGCCCGTGGAAGGGCACCTTCGTCAAGGTCTATGGGCGTCACCCTTTCGTCTTTCCCAAAGGGGCTTATGAGTGGGCTCCACACCAACAGAGTGGAAATTATGTGCATGAGGGTTTGTGGTCCATTAAAGTGAGTGTGGGAAGCGGCCGTAGGATGTGCTGAGTTTGGGGCTTTGTGAGATGAGAAGGAAAACCCAAACAGCACTCGGAGAGGGCGAGTTTAGATCAAGCCAAAGGGGGAAGGCAGGGTGCGAGTGGGTTTCAATAGTTTAAGTCAGTAGAAAACGAATTCATGACAGCAGCCAAGTTGCCATATCCTAGACAAGATATTGAAGGATTCTCATTCTACCCGGGGAAACTGACAGACGTAGAGATTAACAGGCAAGAAAATACACACAGTGACATCAGGGGCTCACAGGGGCCCCCAAAGGAAATGGCTGTGTCCTGGCCCAACTCACAGACAGAGCACCATTCGAGAATCCCTGTCCAGGCAGGGGCCTCACTTGAATGATGAACTAGCGTTCAAGGACTACAGGACACATGTGAAATCCTCCCCCATGACAGAGCAAAAATAAGCAGAGAAAACAGAATTAGATGTGCATAATAAGTGACGCAATGTAGAGAGGAAAAATTTTTTAAAGAAAATTAATCTATGATTAGTCAGTTAAAAAGAGTGAGAGAAGCCAGGCATGATGACTCATCCCTGCAACCTCAGCATGAGGGATGCTGAGGTAGGAAAATCACAAGTTTGAGCCCCAACTGGACAACTTAATGGTTTAGTGAGGCCATGTTTCAAAAACTAAAAATCTGTGAAGGTGCAGGAATGAGGCCCAGCGTAAAAGTTCTCAGTTCAATCTCTAGTTTAAAAAAAATGGCAAGAGAACGTATTATACTCATGAAACAGAAACAAGAAACTATGCAAAATAGGAACTCTGACAGGTTTCTAGTTCTCACCAACACAGCAAACTACCTCCAATTACCCTCAGCCCCTAACTATCAGCCTGCAGACATGGGAAACCAAACTGGATGCTTGGGCCTCCTTAGAAGTACAGAAAGCTCCAGGACAAAAAGCTTGCCATGTCCCACCCTCAGGACGATGCCACCAGAGCCAAGGTGCTGTGGGAATGAAGAAGGAAAACCGTAAGAGTAGAAGGAGGAGCCTTTCTTTGGAATATGCTCCTGCCCCAAACTTCTTGATTCCAAGGATTTGAGAACAAAGCCCCAGGCAGAGAAGGTAACCGACAGGAGTGGGGACCCTGGGAAGGAGCAGGACTCCCTGCACGAGTCCACACAGCTTCACCCACAGCTGCTTCTGTCTCCTCCATGACTTCAGGAAAAGTGCTGTCAATTCCCCCAAAGACCCTGGACACTGCAGGCCCAAAAATCCCGCTAGCCCTGAGATCTGACGGTGCGACCACTTGAAATACATCTTTCATCTAACCTAAGGATAAGCAGAGAAGGCAAACCAAAAATGTCAAGGAGGCTTGATAAAAAGATCTAAGGATATAAGGGAGGATAAGCAGTGTGAAAGGAAGATGATAAATGACAGAGCCAAGTGGGAATATTATATATGAGACTATGGTGATAGAACCAAAGAATAAAAATACGAAATGGTGTCTACGACGGACACACTTGCAAAATAAAGAATTATGAAGACTTAACCTTTTCAGAGGGGCAGAATATAGAAAACATTGCTTTTTTAAAGCCAAAAATCATGTCTAAAGGAAGTGGTCATGAACTGTAAATAGGAATGAGGAGACAGAGGCGCAGGCCTGTGACTCTGAATTTCTGGAGCTCAAGGCAAAAAGCCACCAAGTCTGAGTCCAGCCTGGGCAACTTGATGATCTAGTAAGATCCTGCCCCAAACTTCTAAAAATTAAATATGATAATAATAGTAATAATTGCCAAGAGATATATCTCATTGTGAAGTCTCTGAGTCACTCCCCAGTACTGAAAAAAATGAAGAAATAATGGTGAAGATCTAATTCAAATTTAAAATTATGAAAATGTCAAGTGTTTCTCAGGCTGTGGAGCGTCATGATCTGGGAACTGTATGTTTCTGGGGGGATATACACTGGTACTAGTATTCAGAAAATACTTGGCTCTAAGTAAAGTCAAACAGGCACATGATCTATAATCCACCACTAGGCATCCACCTTTGGAAACTCGTTAAGCACATGCAGCAGGAGGCATATTAAAGAATTATGACAATGTTATTTTTTCCTAGGAAAAAATCCAATGTCCAACAACAGTGCAATGTAGCCATGCGATGAAATATAAAACAATGAAAAATAAATTGCAGATTTAAATATTAACATATGTATATCTCAAAAATTTATTATTCCAAGAATGTATTTATCTTAAAAAGTAAAACAGAAAAAAGGATAAGATGACACAAAAATTAAAAAAAGAAAAAAATGTAGAGAATGCTCGCTAATATATTGCAGTGTTTTCTCAGAACTAGTTGTTCAGATTACAAAATTTAGACACAAAAGTGATCAATCAGACAATGACAGCACAAATTGTTCTTTTCGATGAACTAAGAGAGATTATAGTTATCTATCTAGCATATATACACACATACATTTATATATGTTTACCAACATGCATATAGCTTTTTTTTCTTTCTTCCTTTTTTCCTTTCCCCTCTCCCAGTTGTTCTGTCCTCTTGAGCACTTTCCTTCCCTTTCATTATTACAATATGTATTGTATATTTTGGATCTTATTACTCCTTCAGATTTTTACTTTTTATTATTTTTTATACTAGGGACACAATATGATATTTATAAATGTGAATTTGATTTATTTCACTTATGAGTACGGTCTCAAGTTGCCTCCATTTACCTATAAAAGCCTCAAGATTATCTTTTTTGTAGCTGAGTAATATTCTGTTGCATAAAAATACCACATCTTTTTTTATCTATTCTGTAGTTGATGGACATTTTGGCTGTTTCCAAGATTTACCTATTACAAATTGTGCTGCTATAAGCATAGGTGCACATATATATCTATGGCATGACGTTTTCAATTTTTCTGGGAAAATACCCAGAAGGGGAATAGTTGAATTAAATAGGACTTCCAAATGTCTTACAAATCTAGAAAAACAATTTCTAAAATTCATTTGGAAACTGGAAAGACATAGAATATCAAAGGCAATCCTGGGCAACAAACACAAGGCAGGAAGCATCACAATCCTTGACTTGAAATAATACTACAAAGCTACAATGATAAAATCAGGATGACACTGGAAAACAACAAAACAAAACAATAACAACAACAACAACAACAACAGGCCTGAGGATCGGTGGAACAGATTAGAAGATGCAGAAATAGCGACAAAGGCGCCTTATTTTTGACAAAAGGGCTAAACATGTTCATCGGCAGAAAGATAGCCTGTTTAATAAATGGTATTGGAAAAAGTGGCTTTCCACATGCTGAAGAGTGAAACTAGTCCTATGTTTATCACCATGCACTAAACCAAAGTCAAAATGGATCAAAGATCTAAATATTAAATCAGAAACATTTAATCTACTGAAAGACAAGGTAGGTAGAAATCCTGGAGACATAGGAGTAAGAAAAAGTTCATGAACAAAATGCAAACTGCGTGCGGAACACTTCTCAGAATCAATAACTGGGATCTCGTCTTATTAAAAAGTTTTTGTACTTCAAAAGAAATCACCAACAGACTGAAGAGAAAACCCACAGAATGGTAAAGAATTTTAGCCATCTGTCCCTTGGACAAAGGACTTATATCTAGGATATAGAGAACTAAAAAACATCAGGCCCCCCAAATTCAAAGACTCAACCCAAAAATGGGCGTCTGAAATGAATACACATTTCTTAGATGAAGAAATACAAATGGCAAATAAATACATGAAGACATGCACAACACCTCTGGGCATTCAAGAAATGCAAACTAAAACAACACTGAGATTCCATCTCACTCCGAAAAGAATGGCTGCCATCAAGAAATCGACCAATAGCAAATGTTGCCGGGGAAAAGGAGCACTGCTGCCCTGCTGGTGGGAGTGTAGATGGTGCAGCCACTGTGGAGATCAGTGTTGACGATTCCTCAAAAAACTAAGAATGTATTTTAAAGAAGATAACCTATTATTCTACTTATATCAAGGTCAAAGTCAAGCAAGATTAAGTAATATGTTTTTGAAGGACACATAGTAGGAGGTAAAAAAAATATATAAAAGCAAGAAATATTTCAAACAAAATTTAGGATACTGTTCATTTCCAGGGCAAGGGAGAGTAAGATATGATAAGGAGACCCACCAGAGTGTTCTGAGTAGTTGTTGCTATTCTCTTTTGTGATCTTGGCATTAAGTATCTGGCTAGGGCTTTTTATTGATTTAAAATTTACATAAACACATATCCCTGTACATATGCAGTATTTTTATATTAAAGATAAATTTCTAGAATTAAAGAAAGAAAAAATATGATGCAATGCAAAAAAGCAGGTAAAGGAACTCAGGAGTGCAAATGGAAAATATGAAGTAAAATGTGATAAATCCTAAATATAATAGTTCTTATTATAAATGTAAATGGGTTAAATCCATTGATCTAAAGGTTAAAATTTTCAGATTAGATTTTAAAACCGATTCAACAATAAAATATCTGTAAGAAATATACTTAGAAGAAAAAGAACAGAAAGATTAAAAATTGAAAAAACTATTTTAAGAGCATGAGCCAAAATAAAACATTTGACAAAATAAAATTTAAAACTAAAACAGAAAATTCTATGGGATAAACAAAGATACCGTATGCTAAGCATCTTAAACATAAACATGACTACCAATAAGGCTCAAAATGCTAACAGCAACAAGTGACATCAGTTACAGGAAGGGATTAATCAACAAAAATAGCTGATGATTTCAATAGGTCTTTCCCCCAAACAGATAAATCCAGGAGACAAAAGATAAGACTGTAAATTGAAAAGACCCAGATAACAGATTTAATAAATTTCAGCACTTACAGAGCTCTATACCAAATGAATAGACAAATGTCATCATTTTGAGCACACACGAAACATTTACAAAATCTAAACTGTATATTGAGCCATAAAGAACCTAATAATTGTTTAAATCCATACTATAACCAACCCAGTTCTTAAAGCATAATTCAGTAAAACAACAAGATAATATTTTCTTAAAAGTTCCTATGTTTGGAAGCTGAGCAGTGTAGTATAAAAGTTAGATGATTAATATGATACGTAAACTAAGAAATACTGAAAGCTAGATACTAACGAAAATGTATGTCAACATTTATGGTATAAAACAATTCGTATATAGAAGGATATTTATAAAGTTAAAAAAATCTTTTAGGAAATAAAAATCAAAACCAAATAAAGTAAGGATTCAACATGTTAGAAGCAAAGAAAAAATTAAAGCAAACGAAATAATAAACATGTACATTAGGCATAGTCTAGGCAAGAGGAAAAATGATAAATTGAGCAGGGTATGCTTAATATATAAATAATTATTTTTTGCAAGAAACTACTTATTGTGATGAAAGTTAAAAAGAGAAAGTAAGGAGCATTGAAAGACTAGAGAAATACCCAAGGAAACCCAAGAAACAAGTGGATTCCTCTTACACACTAGACTCTTCCCCTTTATCAGAGATAGGTAGTATCAGTCCATTAAATGGCAGAGACCTCTAATTTCCCTGGATTAGAGCTTGGCCCCATCTGGCAGGCCCAGATTGGCAAGCACAGAACCAAGGGTCCAGATTAGCAAACAGCAAGCCCCAACGGGGACAAATAGCTTAGACTGGCAGCTGGGAATCTGACCACAGGAATGAGAGAATCGGTGTACTCGCCAACATCCTTTCAACTGCTACACTGGCCAAACTGGTGGATTTGACAGGAATGTGATCACTATTACTACCTGTGTTTGTTTCAGTGCATCCCCCCAAAGTACAATGTTGTCCCTGATTGACTGACTACTTTGGTACAGAGAAGTTCTAGAGGTTTTCATTTAGCCCTTCCAACAGTGATGATCCTAGTTTCTTGGGTCAAAGAGCAAATGCAAGGATACTGCCAGTTTGCAAACATATGAGTGTCATCATGCATTCAAAAACTAGGGGAAAACACCCTGGAATGGAGGTGAGTGGGAAGGTTTGGGATGAATTAGGCTCTCATGAGGCCGAGGCTGAGCTGACTTCTACTCCTTCACTTCAGTGAGTCAGTCACACTCCGGGTTCCCAAGAATTAGTATCAGTTCATAGCCAGCATCTAGTAATTTCCAGAAGTTTCCAAAAAGAATTTCTTCCCAAGGCATAGTCACTCTAGCTGATGGCCCTGGGGTCCTTCTGGATTAGGCTTGGGGAAAGACTGACAGCAAGACTGTGCAAGTACAGGAAGGCCCAGCCTCCAAAGGATCTAGGGTCCCCACTCACCAAGAGTATCCTGATGTGCACTGTCTGAAAACTGTTGACTCCATGAGGGTTTTTGCTAAATTTTTCTATTGCACAAATCAAGAAATACTTTGGTCAGCTGCCATCTGTGTCATCCCTGGGAACTCTGAACAATTGGCTCTCACCGGTGACCTCAAATATGAAATTCAGATCTTGTTGAAGAGATTGTGATTCCAACCTATAACATAGTTGTGGTCAAGCAAGTGCAGGTTAGAACTGGCCAGCAGGCAAACAGCACCAGTAGGCAAGAATCTGCTTAGAGTGTCCCAGAAGTCGCTGCTGAATCCATCACCGAGGAGACACACCAAGACGTGTGGCATTCGCAGGCAAAGTGCCACCCAGCCTTGCTGGGAGTGAGTTCCAGGGGGTGCCCTGCATGACACAGAGCTCCATGAAAGCCAGTACCCCAGAGCCAGGAGGAATAGCCCCTCTCCCATAGTGTCCTGTCAGCACACTCTACTGACACAGCTGTCCATCCTGACAGGAAAGATGGAATCCACCTCTGCCTCCAACAGGGCAATCAAAGGCAGATTTGGAGCCCAGAAGCAGTAAGGCCAAAAGGCCACATTAGAGAAGTAATAAAGACAGCAGGTTAAGTTAACAAACCAGTTGTTTGAAAAGATTAAGAGAAAGAGTCTTAGGCAGAATCAACTACAACATAAGCAAGACAATAAATAAAGAGGAACATGACAAGAGCAGGACAGAGATCCTATAAATTCAAATGGTAAAGATTTTAAAAATTCACTGAAGGGCTGGAATTAAATTCAAGGAACTTTCCCAGAAAATAGAACAAATAAAAAAGCTATAGAAAATGACTGAAAGAAAAAGAATTATTCCTGGCCCTCCGTGAGTCTCAGGAGCCGTTCTGTGTCCTCTTCCTGGTAGGATTCTCCTTCAGTCACGTCGTTTTGTTTCAGGGCCCTGAGGCTGGTACTCACACAGACCTCTCTCTGACGTCACTCTGTCTTTGCTTCTTTTCTCTACTAGATCCTCCCTCTCGGGAGACATTTTCCCTTCTGTGTACCTATTTCCTTGTTTTGATGGATTGAATCTTCTTGATGGCCTTCTACAGGAATGGGCTTTTCAGTTTTTCATTGGTTTGTCTCTTAGAATTTGCATGTCTCAGAGTTAGAGAATCTCAGAGTTGACTGCTGTGCTAAATATTGAATCTCGGAGTTGCTAAGACTTTCCTCTATTGTCTCCTAGTTTCTGACTCCCAGACCTTCCTCTGCAAGCTCTCTAACATAGGAGCATCTCTCTTCACCTCATGTTTTGACGCTGCATGGTTGAGAGATAATTGTGTGCTTACTTGGTAGATCTTCCAAAGCCAGAAGGTCGCATGCTTCCATCCTGGGATTTTCTCTGGCAGTGTTTCTTTTACGACTCTTTCATTTTCTAATTTCTCCTTCTTGGAGAATGCAGTAATCTTGGTGAGAATTACACTTGGAACACTGTGAGGAGCATAGTGAGGCACTTCTGCAGGGAGGATGCAGCAGAGGTGGTGATGCTCCACAGGGTTCCCCTTACCCGCCACCAGGCCTGCACCCTTCCTCTATGGATGATGTAGGTAATGGCTGCTAATGGCTCCCACCAGGACTCTCCTTCCCCAGATTTCCTGTGCTGTTGGTCCTGTGGCTGATGATTGACTGTGAAAGGAGTAAAGAGCTTTATCTTCCTGCCTCTGCACTGAATGACTTCCTCCGTGCAATTTATATCCCCATCTCCCTGCGTAATTAGGCTGAGGCCAGACTCTCCCCGAAACCACACCTGCCCTCCTCTCCCATGCCTTATGTCTTGTTTCCCTGGCTCCCTGGGAAGCTGCTGCCCACAGCTTCTCCTCCACAGACTGATAGGAAAGACCAGGTGGGCTCAGCCTCTGCATCAGCGGAATCTGCTGCTGGGAAAGAGATGTGACACGCAGCAGGAACCTGAGTCTAAAGGGGTGTTTAAGGGTCGGGGCAAGGAAACCTTGGATTATAGGAAACTGGTTAGCAAGAAGGGCCTGAAACAAGGAAGAAGAACAGAAAACAGGTTAGGGAACCTCTCCTGATAGTCTTTAGTTCTCAAGCAACAGTAACATGGTTGGGATAGCAGGATGATGGTGGCCCCACATACAGACATCAGCTAAACAGAAAACAGTCACATCTAGAGCAGGCTCTTTATGCAGAACCAGGGCACAAGCCCTCACACCTGCCTAAACTCTGCAGTTACAGAGCTCCCAAATACATCTTCTCCTGTTTTCAGCTTCTCTGTGAAGCCGAGCACAGAGAAATGCACCTGTAATCCTCAGCAAAAGGCTGAGGAGGGAAGATGACAAGTGTCAGCCCAGCACGGGCAACTTAGTCATTTAGTGGGACTGTCTCAAAATAAAACTGGAAAAAGGGCTGAGGATGAGGTTCAGTGCAAAGGTCCTGGGTTCAATTTCCATTTGGGGGGTAAAAAAGGGTCTGTGATGCTTCCAATTTTTTACTTCTATGTTGTGTCCTTGAGTGCTTCCCAGTAGAGCAGTGGGAGAATCAGCCCGTTGACTTTGGGTTTAAACATGTGGCTTAACTTTGGCCAATGCAACATTAAGAAATGTGACAGGAGCAGAGGCTTTTTACGCCCTTCTGTGATCAGGCCTGGCTTTGTGTTTTCATCACCCCCTTCAGAAGAAGACACCCCAAGCTGCTGCTCACCCTAGGAGCATAAGATCGATAGAGTAGACCTGAATCCAGCCCATAGCCTACAGCCACCTGCAGCTGATCCTACCCAAACCAGAAGAAGTGCAGGTTCCTACAAAGAAGTTCTAAGACTGCATTTTGGAAACATTTGTTATGCAGCAATATTGCAACAATAACTGACTAATACAGTTAGAAAATGAGGGATTTGGTTTTTTGTTTGTTCCTTTTTTATAATTAAATGTATTGCTACAATTTAGATGTGCATAATGATCACATTCATCAGAGGAAATTTGTTCTGTACATAATATATCTCAGTTCCTCTTTTTCCCCATCCCCCTCCTCTCTCTTCAACACTTTTTTCCTCCTTGTGTGCAAAGTTTTGTTTCCATTATTCTTTTCTTTTCTTTTCTTATTTTTTTCTCTTCCCTTCTATCCCCCTGCCAAGGAAATCAGGTATTATTAAGATGAACTTTAAACTTATGAAAATTCAGATACAAACACACAAAAATGAAGATACATAGAGGTTAAAAATGTGGCCAGCTTCACAACTCAACAGAGTTTTACCTCTATTCTTATCTACCTACTCAATGCAAAGACTCTATAAAAGTTGACACATTTCACAGCTTAGAAGCCCAGCACTCAAAGGAATAATTTTTAAATGCTTTAAAAAATAAAGTAGTGACTTTGCTAATAACCTAAGAAATGCATGTTTTCATATATGCTTCCTATTAAGTCTGTTCATATCGTATCAGCAAACATCATGTCGTCTTGGAGAGGTTCCTAGTTTTCTTGTGAAATGTTTTTCAACGCCTGAGTGAATCAAAATGAATGTAAATGAGGTTTATTAAGTCAGCCCCACATGGGGCTGTATTGTCAGCATTTGTAGGGCTGTGACAGGTTAGTTATTGCAGTTTGAAGGAAATGTCACCAACACAGCAGTCTGCAGAATTAACTTAAAAGTGTATATGTATAAAACATCTCAGGATTTTCCACCCTTTCAAAAATAGTCTCCCAAGAAGGTGACAGGAGACTGAGAGAGGTGAAGGCTTGCTCATTCTTTTTCATCACGAATCAATCTCTCACTACATGATGCTGAGGCCAGGGGTCAGGGGCTCCAGGTAACCCCCTGGATTCTGATGGCTAGTGTTAATGGACTGTGAAGAGAAACCAAAACGAGGGTGACTTGAGCTGACAGGGATGACAGGAGCCACTGGCAGCAGCACCAAGTGGCCTTGTAGCCAGAATGAGTGTCAGACCAGGTTGGGGTGGGTAGGAGCAGACGTAGTGGGTAAAGAGGTTGTTATGGTTTGCGTTTGGATGTCCCCCCTCAAAGCCTCATGCAGTCATGGGCCTTTCAAAGGTAGCTGAGTCTAGCATTTGTGATTGGCTCATTATCTAGTGCTGGGATTGGTGGTATGAGTGTTGTATCCACCCAGGAGTGGGAGCTGGCATCTAATATAAGGAAGGGGAGGAGGTGTGCTTTTCCCTTTTGCCCTTTTTGCTCTTGTTGCCTGCAGCTGCCATGAACAGCTGCCCCTCAGCCTATCACCCCACCTTGAAGCCAGCTGAATATTGACCGAAATCTCCACAAACTGTGAGCTAAATAAACCTCTTCTTCCTTCATTTTGGGTGTTGAGTGTTTTGTCCCAGCAATGAGAGAAAAATAACCAAGACAGATGGCAAGTATGATTCAGATGCTGAGCGGTAGGGCACTATTAGTGACTTCACAGTCGCTGAGGATCCAACAGTGATCCTGTGACATCCCTTGTGCTCACTGAGGACAGGCCTCAGGAGCAGGCTGAACAGGTGGTGAGCCCCCTGGCTGACTGATCTGGAAAGAGTGGGGAAACTATTTTCCTGAAATTATCACGCTCTGCCCTGGAACTTCTCCCTGATGTCCGAGAGGTTCCTCCTCTGCAAAAAGCTCCTCTCATCTGGAGGTGTCTCACAGTAAAGGACACTGTGCTCATCTAATCCTATGCTTGAGCTGCGAGCAATAGGTTTTCAAAATGCTTTTTAGTTGAGACTCCAAGGCCTTCATGGCAGGGATGACACCTGGTGCCTAGAACTCTAGTACAGCAGCCAGCAAAAGACAACATGCTAAATAACCATATGAAGCTGGCTGGAAATGGACGTTTCTGCTTTTTCAGATTTCTCAACTACCTCCACCTAAACCTGGAGCCCCTACCAGACAGATTTCCCAACTGAGTCATGAGTTGCAGGGTTGTTCCCTACCTGCACATCGTAGCTGCATCTGGGAGAGCTGCCCTTCCTCCCTCCGTTCTTTTATATGAAGCATGAGGATGACAGAGTTGGGTATATTCACATTTAATTACATTTACATTAGCAGAACTGAATGCCAAAAAAGTGAATTTCCTACATAACCAGTGGGACAGTTCTTGGACAAGTCTTTTTTATTTTCTCAAAATTCTGTATCATTTCAACTATTTCACAATGAATTTTTCTATGTACATAGTATCAAATTTATCTTGATCACTTCTATAATCAGAAGCATATATTGAGTGATATTGAATAAATACCAAATTGAGTGAGTAATTGAATAAATACTCAAAAAGTAACTCAGTCTTAGTTACTTTTTACTTGTCACTGAGACAAAATACCTGATGCCCAAAATTAGGGATGAGAAGGCTTATTTCTCACAGTTCTTGGAGGTTTCAGTCCATACTCAGTTGGCTCCAAGGCAGGGTGGCATGGCGGGGCCGCAATTGATGGCAGCTGCAAATAGCAAGGCTGAAACCATCGAGAGACAGACACACCTTCTTCCTGCCCGTTCTGTTGTATCCTGGCTCCACCCTTAGGTGGGTATAGCACTCACACCACCAGTCCAGGTGCGAGACAATGAACCAATCACAAATGCATAATTGCATGAAGCTTGAGGGCCACTGACATAAACCATGACACCAATATATGTACAAAATGAGCTTAGCCCATTCATTCATTCATTTTTGAATGCCTATTGCCTCTGACTTTATGTAGCTGCACAGGCTAAACAACTCAAATTGGGCAAAATCCTTACAGGTTTAAATGTTAATAAAGTTACAGAAATACAAAAGATAAGCATTCACTTTAGGGATTTGCTTTTGGAGCTTTTTGAACAACACATTGAAAACATCAGTGGACATAACACACAACCAGCTTCAACAGACACGTGAAACCCAATGTCTTCATTACTTTCTCATCACTGAGATACAATACATGACACCCATAATTTAAAGGAAAGAGAGGTTTATTTTGGCTTACAGTTTGTAGTGACTGCTTGGCTGGCTGCAAGGCAGGGCAATATGGTAGAGGGGCATTGCAGAGGAGAAACAGTTCATGGCATAGCAGCCAGGAAGCAGTGAGAGATAAAGGGAGGAAGGATATATATATATATGTATATATATATATATATATATATATATATATGTATATATATATATATATATATATATATATATATATGCCCTTCCAGGCCATGCCCACAAGTTATCCACCTCTTCTTACCAGGCTTCACCTCCCAACATCACACCTAGTCTTAAATCCATCAGTAATTCAGTAGTGTGTATTATATACCCATGGTCTAGTCACCTTCCAAAAGGTCCTCTTATAGAGGGCATGATCATTTGGGGAGAGAGTTAGACATAAACCGTGACACCAGAACAACCCATTTTTGCTTTGTAGAGTCCTCCTGGAAAGGACCAACCCATCATGGTCAAAAGAAAATTTTAGAACTCTCGAAGGCCAGAAACTGTTAAACACTGAAATTCACTAGTCTGCGAGGCATAAGATGGACATCCCCTGCACAAATAGAATCAAAGTGAGTGTCCCTCCCAAGTCTTATGCTGTCCATAGTCCGTGATGCGGAATTTGGGAGTCCAAGGACAGAGCTGGCTGGAATATCTCCTTCTAGGAGGGAGCTTCCAGATGAAAATCTCAGCAAGCCAGAGGCCCTTCAAGACTTAATTCAAGAGGAATTTTGAGGCAAGAGATGACCCTGAAGTTCAAGTGATGCTTGCAAGTCATCCTGAAGATCCAGCAGAGGACCACTCTTAGGGAAGGATGGTTAGTGAAAGACAAAAGCATGTCATGAGCAGACACACACCAGACACAGCAGCAGCTAGAGGAGGAATCAGTAGAGGAGTCTGGGAGAAGTGTGGTGATCCAAGAGTTTCCTTCCATGAAGCCAAGGAAACCACAGATGGAGCTGGACACCTCACTGAAGCCATTTATTCCAACTCTTTTTCACATCAAACATTTTTAGCAGCTTTCCTAGTGATATAAAATGATTGATTGGAATTTTGCTCCTTTATTAACAAAGACAGCTGTGTTGTTGAAAGAATTATGAGCCTGGGTCAGAAGCTTCAGGGCTGACTCCTGCTGTGACTAAATCGGGGTCCAGCTGTGTGACCTTGAGGAGTTACCCTAGCATCTAGAGGTCAAGATTTCCTTATTTAAAGTCCTATGATGTTATGAAGTTTGATGAGGTGGTGGATATATAAAATATTACATGAATAACATGGGGTTTTAAAAACCCTAATTCTTAGAGGATTTAAAATACAGAAATGAACAACAAAAACTTGGTGCCCAAAGTAACTATGCACATGAGAAGCCTCCAGTGCAGAATTTCCAGTGCAGAATTTCCAGGTCTTATTTACCACTCACTACTAAAACACTGCTTTGCTTGTATTTACAGTAGGTGATCTGCTACTTTACTTAATTATTTTTTACATCAGAAAGACATAATTTAAATGATGAGATGAAATGCCATGGATGTAAACACATCAGAATAGCAGGACTTTGGGTGCTGTAACTTGACCTACCTGTGTCCCACTCCCTAGCTCCTAGTGGATTGAAAATCAGCTGCCTTGCAACCACCAGAGGTGGCATGGAAACTGGGCTTGGACCTGCTGCACATCTCCCGTCCCCAGCACTGTCACCATTTCTCCTGTTTATCCGCCCCCTGGAAAGCCTCACTCACTATGCATTATTTGTCCTTACTCAGGTCAGCTCTATCTCCGGAGTCTTTGGAAATCAAAAAATCAGCAGCAGTTTCCTGGCCTTGCAGCTGCTTGAGCAAGTAATGAAAGCTGTAGATACAGAAATCTGGCCAAAAACTTAAATATCTAGGGAATGCAGTGCCCACTCAACACTATGAAAAGCGTTGACACACCCCTGGAGACCTAGAATACCCTGTGTAGGCCTGCACACCCTGGGGAGTGAAACCACAGATCTCCAATCTCTCTGCATGACCTGGAGGCTCTGTGAATGGAGAAAGCTGAAGCTGAAGGAGTGCTCTCAGACTTCCGAGCATTTAGGGCATTTCTCCAAAACACCAAGTCCCTTGGGGAAGGGTAAAAGGCATATCCCAGTCCTTAGCTAGCCACGCAGGTAGTTCTAGCTGAGCCTGTAGTATTCTCACAAAATAGGGAATAACTTCTTCATACAATTGGTTTATGAAAGTAATTAAACAACCAAAAAAAAAAAAAACACACCAACACCTAACACAAAGTCAGCTGCAGAAGCAAACAAAGTCAGCTGCAGAAGCAAACCTTGAAGAATCAAGATTTGATATCTAGAATTTCCACATACTATAGAACATGTTTGGCCTATAGACGAGTAAAACCAAACAAAACAAAACAAAAACAGTCAATAGAAACTATCCCAGAGAAGCTTCAGAGGTTGATCAACGATTTAAAATCAGCTCATATATGTATGAGCTCAAGACCAAAAGAAATCATCTAAAAAATTAAAGTTTGACAACAATGTCTCAGAAAGCAGGAAATGCTAATGAAGAAACTGAAATAACAGCCAGCATGCTGATACAGAACCAAAATCCTAGCCCTTTGGAGGGATGAAGAGGTTGGGCAAAAACAATCTAGTAGAAATTCCATTAAATTCCATTAAGCATCACTAGAGGAACGCAACAGCAAACTTGATCTCACAGAAGAGAAACACAGCAATCTCTAAGATAGGTGAAATAAAATTATTCATACTGACAGAAAGAAAAGAGGATAAAATAAAAACAACATGAAAAGTCTCATGTACAGACCTCTAGAATATTACAGGTATATCAGTATAAGCACTGTGAAAGTTTCAGAAGGAAAGCAGAGAAAGGAAAGGTCAAACAGAAAGATAGAAATGTTGTAGAAATAGCAAGAAAACTTTCAAATTTTAATAAAAAATGATGTATAGAACCAAAAAGAATAGAATAAAATGAAAGAGAGTGCATGTCACATTCCATAGTCAAGTGCTTCTGAGTCAAAGCATGAACTTTAGAAACACCAAGAGAAAAAGGAGTCTTTGCTATATTAACACCCACTTCAAGCTGTCAGTGTTGAATTCTTGGAGGCCAAAGGCAACAGGGACATACTGATAGCACCACAAGAAGGAGAACTTAAGACATTCCTTGATTTCAAAAAGTGATAAAATTGGTCACTAGCAGACCAACTCTGCAATATACACAAAAGGGATTTCTTCAAGTTAAAATGAAAGGACACATGGTTAGATGATAATGCAAAGTCATAGAATATAAACAGCAATAATAATTTTTACAAAACTGCAGTGATGGGTTGGTGACATAATTTGTGTCATAGTGATAACACAAAGAGGAAAAGAATGGGACAATATCAAAGCAAATTTCTTTAAGTTTGTATTAATTCATCTGGATTAAGCTCACATGAAATTGCAATTCCCAAAAGAATCACTTTAGCAAATTCAAAAACAATGTAATCAATGCAACTACAAAGAAATGAGTATAATATTAAAAGTATTTAATGCAGGGGGATTAAGTAATGGAGGAACAAAGTTGAAAAACATACATAATAAACAATAGTAAAATGGTGGACATAAATCCTACCCTATCTGTTATTACATTAAATGTAAATGAATTAAATGCATCTAATAGAAACAAAAGACAAGCAAAATGGATTTATAATGAGTTTCAATACATTCAAAAACACTGAAATCATACCAAGTATGTGCTCTGACCACAATGGAATTGAATTGTAAATCAAAAACACAAGTAATTGAAAATTTTACAAATAATTAAACAAGCCCCTCCTAGGCAAGTAATAAGCTTTAAAAAAAAAAGATCAGAAGGGAAACTGGAAAATACAATAAATAAAAACACATAACATCAAAATTTATTGAACACAACTAAAGCAATGTTTAGATGGAAATTTAGCTATAAAGTAGAAACATTTTTTATAATATATATTTAAAATAAAATAAATTGGCCTAGTGTAATGCATACACCTGTAATCTCAGTGCTCAAGAAGCTAGGAGGATTTCTGCAAGGTCAAGGCCAGCCTGGGCTATTTAGTGAGTTCAAAACCAGCCTGCGTGGAAAAAAGAAAAAGAAAATCACTTTAAAAAGTCACACATTTAAAAAATTAAATTAAATAAATAAATAAGTTAAGAAAATAATTAAAAGAGAAATTTTTAAGATTGGACTAATAATGAGCTGGAGAATAGAAAAAATGGTGAAAATCAGAAAATGAAGCATTGGTTTTCTTAAAGATAAATTGACAAAAAAAAATTTTAAAAATTGACAAAACTTTAGCCAAAAGTAGTAACAAAATAAAGGAAAGCTTAAAATTAATAAAACCAGTAAAAAGAAGGGACATAAGTACTGATCTTATAAGAAAAATGAATAATAAGGAAATACTATGAACTTACTATACGCTCAAAACTTGTATGATTTAGAAAAAGACAGTCCTATATGCATGTAAACTACTGAAACTGAGCCAGGAAAAACAACAAGGAAGCCTGAATAGAATTACAGTGAAGTGACTGAATTTGTAAGTTCAAGCCTAGATGGCTTCACCATTCGATATTTCCCAAATATTTTGAGAATTAACATGAGGGCACGGCAAGTGTGAGGTCCTGAGTTTGATTCCTGGTACCAAAAACAAGCAAATAAAAAAAAAGAATTAACAGTAAATTCTTTCCAAAACTAGAGAAAAAAATTGTTCCCAGCTCATTCTATTAGACCAGTATTTCTCTGATACCAAGACTAGACTAGACAATGATGTCACAAGCAAAGAAAATTATAGGCCAATATTCCCTATGGAAATGGACATTAAAATTCTCATCAAATTCAGCAATATGTAATAATAATATAATATAATATATATGTAATCTCATCAAGACCAAGTAACGGTTATCTCAAAACTGTAAGTTTGGTTTAACTTCTGAAACCAGCAATGGAATGAATATATTAATAGAATAAAAACAAAAACTGCAATTTCATCCCAATAGACTCAGGAAAAGCATTTGATCAAATCCAGTGTTATCTCATAATAAAAATGTTCAATACTGGGGGCTGGGGATTTAGCTCAGTGCCATAAGTGCCTGCCTTGCAAGCAGGCAGTCGTGAGTTCGATCCCTGATACCGATAAAAAAAAAAAAAAGTCAACACTAGGAATAAAAGTTTTCTCAACCTGAAAAAGGCATCAATAAAAATCCACAGCTGACACCACTCTTAACGGCAAGAAACTGAACTGCTTCTTCCAAAGAACAGAAATGAGAAAACCATGTCCACTCACGACCTCAACTGAATGTTGTACCAGAGGCACTAGCCAGGGAAATTATGAAACAAATACACCCAGATTACAGAGAAAGAAGTGAAACTATTTCCATTTTCAAATCACATAATGTTGTAGATAGAAAATTTATAGAATCCACTAAATAACCATCAGAAATAATGAATGAGTTCAGCAAGACTGCAAGATACAAGATCAATACGAAAAATCATTTTCTTTCTATACACTAATATGAACAATCAAAAATGAAATTGAGAAAACAATTTCATCTACGACAGCTTCAAAAAGAATAATATACATAGAAAACTACTTTTAACAAAAAATTTCAAACACTGAACACTGAGAATCACAAAATATTTTTTCTATAAATTTTAAAGTGTCTAAATAAATGGAAAGGCATTGCATTGTTATGGATTGGATGACCACTATTGTTCAAATGGCATTATTTCACATTTTGACCTATAGATTCAATGCAATCCCTGTGAAAATCTCAGCCTTACTTGTGGAAATTGACAAGATGATCTTATATTTATATGACATTTCAATGGACTTAAAATAGACAAAGCAATGTCAAAAAAGTTGAATAATTTATATATTTTCATTTCAAAACTTAATATGTAGCTAAACTCATCAAGTTAATGTGGCACTGGCTAAGTTTAGGCACATTCATAAACGGAATACATCTCAGAGCCCAGATATAAACCTTTCATTTACCTCCAGAGGAGTCAAATCTAGAGAAAAATTGATGCATAGAGAGTATGGGATTGAGGTGATTGTTAATGGGTTCTGGGCTTCTTTGGGGATGATAAGATGTTCCAAATGTGACGATTCTTGTAATTCTTTCTGCTGCCATGTGAATACATTGAACACTCCGTGTGCACTTTGCATGGGTGACTTTGATAAGAGGTGAATCATATCTCTGTAAGCTGTAACAAACAACACACCAAGCTCCGCACACTGAGGAGGGCTTCATGGAGCCTGCTTTCAGAAACTCTGACTCTCGAAGAGATTTATTAGAGTGTGATTTATTTCCTCCATGAAAAAGAGTTTGTGTTTCATGGAACTCACTGTGAGAAAGTGTTCTCTGCCTTTGCAGATCTAAGCATAGGTGAATCCCTGGGCAAATGCTAACCTCCTCTGCCAAGCCTTTCATTCACAAATGTCCCCTGCAGCGTCTTCCTGAATTCTGCTCCATCCCAGGCTACACAAGCTGGAATACAGCACCCTGACTGGGACTGGAGAGGGAGGGTCACAGAGGAATAGGGCGAGCTGATGTTTGAGAGTCATCTGCGTGCAAAGGCACACTGGAAGTGCAGACCTGGGGAAGCGCAGCGGACTGAGGGTCGGCCGCAGAGAGGCCCAGTAGGCAGGTGGACAGGCAGGGAGGTCCCCCCAGAGGGGAGTGGTGGGAAAAGCAAGGGTGGGCCCCTGGCTGCTATCCGCTGTGAGGGAAGGAGTCGTCTACAGTGCATTCTAAATTGCCCATTCTCAGGGTTGCTTTCCAAAGGTCTTATTTATAGTCCAATGAGTGTAGCATTTTCCCCATGACTGTGGGAAGAAATGGACGCCTGGAGCCTTGGGTCCCCTCAGTTGCCTTGGACCAGCCGGAGACCCTCAGGGAGGGCACCATCCCCCTGCAGGAGGAATTGTGCTGTCCAAAGCTCTTGGTTACTGTATTTGAGCTGAGCCTCGTGGGAGCTGATGTCTCAGAAAACCAGGACTGGTACATCTCCCTTGAGAAACCAGACATAAAAATGACAAAGTGAAGAGGAACAGATCAGAGAACCCCGACATGCAAATGGACCTGGAAGCCATCAGGGTCAGTGTCTCATTTTGCTGATGAGGAGCTCAGGCCAGAGAGGACCAGTAGCTTGTCCAAAGTCCCTCAGCCAGATGGCACAGACTGGGAACGAATGCTTGACTCCCCTCTCTTTGAAGACCCATGTCCCTAGCAGACCAGCCAGTCCCTAACAGGCACATGAGCATGCCTGCACCTGCCCTGCTGTGCCACATACTCAATCAGCAAACCTGCTGCTGCAACCCTGATGAGGAAATTAAATTAGCTACTAATTGCTTCATTGGCAGCAGGCTCTGTAAGGCAGTGAGGAACAAATTAAGTTGAAGCGAGAAGCATGCATTTGTTAGGTCTGATCATCTTCATTATCACCTCTGGCCCACCAGACACACGTGTGCACAGGTCCCCAGGGAAAGCTGTTAGGCGGATCCTGCACCCTTTCAGCTGTCAGAGAAATTTGTTCCATTTTTCCCTTCCTCTGTCCCACCTCTGCTACCTCCGTGGTCTCTGTAATCCACAATTTTCAAAGCTATAATCTTTAGAATTCCAGTGTCAGAAGTGTGCTGATGACTCTTTAGTGACCTCTGCTCTGGGGGAGAGAGCCCTGATTTGAAGCATTTAGCAATTTCCATGGAATAAACACATCCACTGTGGTCCAATTTCAAGGCAATGTGGCATGTACCAGTTTGCAAAATTTCTAAAAATTTAACAATTGATTCTCACAAAATAGCACCAGCTGGCTCCAGGGCATTTCCGACAGTGTGCCCAGAGGTTAACACGGCCGTGGGAGGGGTCCTGTGGTCAGATAAACAAGTAGAGAATTCTGCATATAGTGTAGACTCTGAACAGTTCTGCAGAAATGTAACATATTTAATCTTTCCTAGCATTTACAACCAGAGGGTCAATGTTCCATAAAATACATATTAAAGCCTCCTGGAATAGTGGGGTTTGTCTGACTTGGAAACACTGCCATATTCCCCTCATCATTGTAAAATTTCTGGGTTCAGATACCTTGCTAAGTAGCTCAGATAAAATGCATAACACATGGATCTTGTCCTCAAAGTAACCAAGCTAAAGCAGCAAATCTCAAGCACCAAGAGACTTCATATTATAGACCATGAGTACCATGACTTCAGAAAATAAGCACTCTCATCAGTTCAGGATGCAAACAAGGGCAATGTCTCTGCCAGGAAAAGAGTCTTCCAGGCGGGGAGGGGTGCCCTGGCAAAATCAAAGAGATACAAATCCCTGTGTGTTCAAGAGATAAGGAGGCCAGCAATGGGATTAGACTTGGAGGCACAATGAGGGGAAGGGAAGATGAGACTGGAAAGATGGAGAGAAAGCCTGATGGGGAAAGAGGAGTTGAAGAGCCAGGAGGAGGAGTCTGGGGTTTGACTGTGGCTTAGGACATTTCCTGAGACCTTAGTGGGCCAGCTTTCTCATGTTTATCAGGTGAGTGGAAGTGGTCTGTCTTGATTTGGAGCTGATGGAGTGCCAGAAAAGCATGCTTGGCTCTATCTTCTGAGCTCTGCACTGCTTGGTAAGAATGTGGGGGTTTCTCCTGCTGCCTCTGTGGGCGGGACATTGTGTCTGACTGCATACCGGGTCACTTCTGCCCCTCAGTTGTTTCTGTTCATCCACCTGTGTCAGTATGTATTTGGGGTGCAAGGTTCATATGGAATGAATGTTCATGGAACCCTCACTTTATGTCAGAGGCTGCTAAGAACTGGAAGATTTTTGTAAATTTCAAGCAAATGGTGGCTGCAAGTCCAAAAAATACAAACTAAGGAAAACTTCATGGGTGTAACTAATCTTTATGGCCCCCAAATCCCTGGTCTATTACCTAGATCTCAACCCCAGCTCTCTCAGCATCTACTGAGCTTTGTGGAAGAGGGCTTGAGTCACACTTTTCTAAGTTTCTTTTGATCGCTAACCTCACCACTATTCCCAAGTTCTTGGCAGGTGAAGCCAGCCTCCAGCCTGCTTCTCAGTTCCGCTTTTGGCTCACAGAAGACAACCTGAACATGTATTGTTCACACTCCTGCTGTATGTTCCACTCCAAGAAAGAAATCTGCACTCAAGAAAAAAAATATTGAAACTCATTTTTTCTAAGTTATAAATAAAGGGTCATAGCTTAAAGTAGTGTCTTTCCAAAGTCACTTATGTCTTTGCATCTTGAAAAAAAATCTCTGAAGGCTGAGCAATTCATCTCTGATTTGGGGATTGCAGACTATATGAGCAGTGATGTTTCTAGAACAATTGTGTCATGCAGAGCCCTGTACTCCACAGAAGGGGCTACCTGATCCATCTACATGAAAAGCCACTCGTCTCTCACCTCCAGAGCCTGCCATCACCCTGCACAGGCTCCGGACTCCCATCTCTTTGGGCCTTTAGGGTCCCTGGTACAGGGAACATTCCATCACTGGGACACAATGCCTGATACACACAATTTTAAAGATAAGAGGTTTTCAGAGGATTTAAGGTCATCTGACCCCAAGATAGAAATGCATGGTGGGAGGATGTGGTAGAGAAAAGCTGTTCAACCCATGGCAGCCACAATGCACAAAGAAAGGAGGAAAGGGACAAGAATGTACCCCCAGTCACCCACCTTCAAGCAGGACCCACCTCCTGACAGCACAGTTAGCTACTGAAATCATCAGCAGATGACTCCAGGGATGAGTGTAGCACCCTCATGATATAATTCCCCCATACTCATTCC
The DNA here is from genome assembly GCF_034190915.1 of Cavia porcellus. NCBI lineage: Eukaryota > Metazoa > Chordata > Mammalia > Rodentia > Caviidae > Cavia > Cavia porcellus. Next base: position 44,095,348 of record NW_026947512.1, read on the forward strand.
CCCTTGGGGATACATTTTAGATCCAACCCAGAATGAGTGTCCGTCAGGTCAGAGTAGAGAGAAAGCTGATGTCATGAGGTTGACCACAGTCCTTAATTCTAATCCCAGTCACATTCTACCTTTGTGACCCAGGAAAGCATCTCGTGTCAGAGTTCAGCTTCTGATCTTTAAAACAGAAATCATAATCCCTCCCCTGACACCTGGCAATGGTTGGAGACATACTCAAGCCCTAACCTTTTACTGGGAACTAAAAATGCCAGAGCTGGACTTTCTAACCCCAGAGTCTTCCCTATAGACAATCCCAGATGTCGGCTATTATTTCCTGCTGACAACACACCCAGGATGCCAGCCCAAATTATATAACTCCTCGAGACTCCAGGATGGAGGGAGGCCACTGCTCCTCTCTGGAGGAAGCCAGACCTGTGCTGATTGGTGCTGACAGCAGGTGCAAGGGAGATGTCTCTACGACCATCCAATATCCGTGTTCCTCTGATGATTCAGATTACTTTCCAAATGTCACTGCATCTGTCTCAGCCTGACAGCTCTTCAAGCTAGAGCCCTGTCTCTCAGTCTGAAAACCTGGACATATTCCTGAAGGGGCTTTTGATCTTCATTTTTTTCTGTGTGGGAGGGTCCTTCATCAGACACAGTCCAGATTCATGAAACCAGCAGACAAAAAAACTTAGTGACAGGTAGCGTGGCAGGTGAAGGCAGTAACATACCCAGTGAGGGGACTGGGCTAGTTGGATAAGACACATGACATTCCTGAAAATGAGCAGCCAGGGAAAATGCTTATGCAGTTCTTCAGACCAACTGCAGCATCACTCCCACTTATCTCAAAGCCTGACTTCTAGTGACTTCCAAGCTGTGCAAGCTGAGAAAGCCCTGGGCTCTTAAAATAAGTATTGCGAAGTCCTACACCAAGTTCACAGCTCACATTGCTTAGGTGAAGAACCCAGCACTTGCTCAAGACCTCTTCACTCTTGCTTAGCATAAAAGTCCAGAAATCTCAGGCTGATCCTGGGTGTCCCAGCCAGTGCAGATTGGATGTAGCAGATATAGGATGTCCAGGGGAAGGAAGAGGCAGGCTGGAGCCAGCTCAGTAGCAGGAACAAGAATTGACAGCACACAGTCACAGAGCAGGGTGGAGGAGGTCAGGATAGAGGAGGGTACAGGCGGAGGTAGAGCTGGGGCAGGCCCAAGCAGGAAGGGTTAAACTCAGCTGTGTCTCTGAGAGGTAAGGAGGTGTGTAATACACTTTAGAACATCTTCCATCCAGAATGGCTAAAATAAATGAAATTTTGGCCTTAGAAAGAACAAGCTTGGGATTTCAGGAAAATTCACTTAAGTGGAACACTGCACTCCCTTGACAGTGGAAGATAAATGAGGCGGGACCGTCTCTGCAAAGGCCGCCAAGACAGGCTAAGGAAAGAAAATAGACCCCTGCAACCTTTCCAGCAGCTCATAATGCTCTGAAATTTCCCCCACATTCTCCCAACAGTGACCAGCGCAAGCTGCCGTGTGCACCTCGCCGTGCAGAGCAGGAGCCATCATCCTTCAATGCCCACCTGGCACAGGGGCTGACTTTCCCCCTGGGCTTGCACACCAGGAAGATGCATCGTGCTTCACGTTGCTTCCCTGATCCTTGTCTTACCTTCTACCATCGCTTCCACCTCTCGCCTCACTCTCCTCAGTTCCCCCCAGTCCTGGGTGTCAATGTGGCTGGCTGCCATCCAACATCAGAAGACCTTCATTTTAGACTCAGGCGGCAAGCATCCACCCCAGTTTTCAGAGGCTAAATCAAAACACACCCTGCCTGCACCACTTCCCTGGCATTTACAGCTCCTAATGAAAGCACCAGCTGCAGCCAGATGTGTTCCAAGGCCCCTGACTTGGGCTGTACTCTCAAGGGTGTTTGTCACCCTTGGCCTGCGCATACCAGCCTCCCACAGAACTTTAAAAATATAGATGTTCTGTGCCCCCCAGCACCACTGGAGGATCACTTCTGGGGCCTGGAATGGCCTTAGCATTGGCACTGTTCAGAAAATCCTCCACGATTCAAATGTGCAGCCAGAGTTGAGAACCACCAACTTACACAGGAATGAGAAGAAAATAGAAGCAATTTGTGCACACTCCAAGGCAGACCTCAGGCTCCAAAGTGGACCTCGAGTCCTGCTTTTCATGGCAAATCCACTGTAAAGCTATGCATATTTGTGTGGACTGGGTAGGAAACACCTAGACTGACTCTGAGCACTCACTGTGCCGCCTGTGACAGGAAAGGAGGAGGAAGAAGTGCTGTGGTAGGTTTTGCTATGTACGTGACCCGAACCAGGGGTAACTGGCCAGGTGCCGCTGGTGTCAGTGAGGTGGCTGGGGTACCCGAGGGGTTCCTCCTCCAACAGACTGACTTCCTAATGCCTACACTGGACAGGTGGGGAATGTCTTATGGGCCTGACCTTGGGCCAGTCATTTGTGTTTTGTCTGCTGGGGGCTTTGCATTGGAGAGGTTCCTTTCCAAAAGCTCCCCTGTTAGAAAGTTCTACCTCTGCCCTGGCGGGCCTGAGAAGCCCTGTGCTCAGACCCACCTGTTTGGACATGTTGATACCAACGCCCCAGGGTTCTGGCTCTTCACCTCCATCAGTCACATGATTCACATGGTACCAACAATTACAGATTTGTGGATGCTTATAAGAAGAACACCTTGTGTCACATGATAAACTTGAAATAAAAGAAAAGAAAGTATAATAGTGAATGAGATTAGCACCCAAACACTGAGCCATCGTGGTCAGGGAAGGAATGCCAATTCAGGGTTTTCTAATCACCAGCACAAGGAAGGAAATGGGATCTTTTACACAGTTCTGAGTTCACAACATTAACTCTAAACAGTTGTTCAAGATAAACATAACCATTCCTGGAACTGAAACCAGACAGAAATGCCTCCCCCAGCTCCATGTGGAAAGGACTCTTGGTTTAGTGACTAACACCCTCAGAGCAGCCCTTCCATAAACATGGCAATGAGTTTCACAGGTCTGTTTGTAAAAACATCCCTCAGCATGAGCTGATGTCATAATACCAAACTGTTAGCCAATTTAAAAAACTTCCACAAGAGACCTGCACGAATGTGCCAAGTACCAAACAGTACCAAAGTCTGGCTTCATTCAAAAGCAGCTTTTAGAGAAACTAAGGGTGTAGGATGCTCATTTTACATGTAAGAAAAAGGAAGCTCAAAACACTGTCCAGATGATTCATGGTCAACCTGTCTCCAATCCACAACGGCGACTAGAAGGACTATATTTGGTTTGGGCTTTTGTTTTCCCAGAAAGCCTGAGTTCTGATCCAGACAATACATTTGGAGGTGGCCTGTGCAATGATGACACTGATGGTTGCTATAGGCTAAAAGCAGTTTGTCCTCTCGCCAAACCTACCTGGGGCCCCAGACCTCAGCCTTGTGCCACCCCCACCCTGAACAGCTGTCCTGCTTCACCGCAGAGCAGAACAGACAGCCTGCCTCTGAGGGCTCCCTGCCACCCCACCAGCTGCATTCCGAACTGCACTATTCCCCAGGGAACCCCCGGCCCAGCTGCCTCGGCCCCCACCCTTGACCCTCCAGTGAGCCCAGGTCCTCGGGCCACATCTGGCCTCAGGTGAGGAAGGAGAGTGTGGCAGGGCATCTGTCACAGGAAGAGAAAGAAAGAGAAGAAAAACGGCCCTCTCTGAAAGCTTTCCAATCACTCCAGCCACCACCACCTCTAATTCTTTTCTTAAAGTATAAAATCATTCTTCCACTGATCTCACTCGTGGTCAGAGCTCAGTACGGGCCCATCCGTCATGGGGCTGATTTGGTTCAGCAGGTGTTGGCTGGGCAATCGCTCATTTCAGGCTAATCTGCTAGCGGCTGTCAGGGGTTATGGAGTATTTATTGAGTTTGTGTCAGGTTCGGATGACCAATAGCCAACAGCCGGTGGATACGCACTGACATTGATGATATTGCTGAATTAAACGAGGTGATGTATACTCAACTTGCTTAGGGCCAGGAATGGACCTTGGGATCATTTTATAACCTGATGCAGATGATCTCTGGGCTTTCCTTTTCAAAGAAAACATTACACACATGCCATTTCTATTTAGGGGGAAAAATACATGGTCCCCAACAAAGGGATCACGTCTGTATTTAGATGAACAAAGAGCATTTCCTGGGGAGACTTTACTAAAGGAGCAAATAAGATCCAGACGTTTGGCAAATGGCCCTCTGTGCAGTGCCAGGGCCTGCTGGATTCACAATATTTAGATTTGAGGCCTCATCAGAAAGAGACAGGAATCGGGGACCCAGACTCAGGATTAGGAGCGTAAATCTGGTTGGAGTCTGCCTTTGTAGCAACAAGACATCACAGACAAGACTCACTGAGCTAGAGTCAGGCCCTGGGTTTAAAACCCATTTCTACCACTAGCTGCATGTCACTGAACAAATTCCTAAGCTTCCCAGAAACCTTTTCAAAGCTCCAAATAAAGCAGTGACAGCATCTGAAGGGCCTGCATGAAGTCATGGAGGAGGCTGTTGATGCTGGTACCTGGAGTGATTTCTCAGTTTCTCGTATTTCTCTTTCCTTTCCTCCTAGAACCAATCCTCTCCCTTAAGAGTCACCAGACTCCAGAGCAAGATCTCGAATGTTCCACTCATGGTTCCCATGCCAACGGGGATGGAGCTATTGTCCCAAACTTCACGGGAGCGCCATATCCAAGTGGGCAGAATTTGGCATAAAGCCTTTGGCTTGGACCTCTCCAAGGACTTTATCATTAATCAGTTCCGTTGCCAGCCTCATGGGTTAGCCCCAAGGTCAAGCCTGTGACATCAGCTCTGGTTTGGCCTGGAGAAGCGAGCACGTTGATGATGCTGAGGTCTGCAGCATGTGACACCAAGCCTCAGAGCCTCATTCCAGGACATGCCCACCAGGGAGACGCAGAGCTCCAAGGGTCCTCAAGTCCCAACATTAACCATTCTACCACTGTGGCCACCTCCTCCTTCCTTTAAGCGAGTCACTTGTCTCCAGTGATGGGGTGGCACCTGCCTCTTGGAGGACACATTGACAGGGGAGCCTCTCTGAGTGGACAGGAGGAGGATGGAATCCATGTTTGAGCCCCCTCTTTTCTGTTGCCTGGCAACAGCTTGTATCCACCAGACACCTACTCTGGGCAAGGTACCAGGAATATGTTCTCCCCACTTTATAAATGGAGAAGCAGAGCCTTCAAGACATAAAATACCTGATGAGGCCACAAGGCGGGAGGAGACAGCACTGGTACTGCACTTGTGACACCCCTGTCTCTGCTGGCTGCTCACTATCTGCCGCCCCTGTCTACCAGAGAGAGAGACCCACTGGAAGTGGTGGCCAGGGCCCCCAATGGGATCAGAGCATGCCTCCCTCATCCTCAGGCTTTTTGCAGAAGTGCTGAGAAACATAATGGAGGGCTTACACCTCCCCTCCCTCTCTCACACCCTTCCTACCCCGTCTGCCCCTCACCACAGGAAAGGAGAGAATTCAACACAGCAGTGAAAGAAAAAGAAAGGATTGCCTAAGAGTTCCCCCAAATAATCAATGACTGCCTCCCCAAATAGATGATGTGCATAGAAACCTATATCAGGCACTCACAGCCATGATGAGTCCCAGGACACACACCGTCCTGTGTGTGCGCCCACACCCTAAACACCTAGGTGCTCTTGGCACGTGGGCGACTCTCACTGAGATGCCTCCCTGTGATTGAATTTAGGTTACAGAACATCATCTGGCCCAATTGCCACTGAATTATTCCGCACAAAGTATCAAAGTTAATTTTTGGGCCTGTCAGCCCGGTTGATGAGTTGGGCGGCTGTCAGCCCGGCTGCTCCTGCCTCGAGTGCCAGAGAAGAGTCTGAAAGTCACAGGATGCAAGCAGCGACCTTGGCGGGGGCCGGGGGTTAGATGATCAGGATGATTAAATGCTGAGGCGAAGGTTCCGGAGCCAGGATCTGAATACCTGTTTACATGTGGGATAACAGATAGCTGCCCACCGACAGGGAGGCTGTAACTCACTCCACAGAGTGCTGCCACCACCATAAAATACCGAGGCCCTGTTCCGGAAGCCTGCACCCCCACAGCCAGGCCGGGAGAGTGATTGAGAGACCCGATCCCTTCAGAGACTATCACATCTATTGTCTTTTATTAAAGGCACTACTCAGTCTCTCTCTCCCTTCCGCTACTCTTTTACCTCATGAAGCACCAGCAATCCAATCTCCCTTAAAGGAATGCTATCTCAAAGTGCTACTTTGATTCAATGGTAGCAAGGGTTTTTGTGTCATAGTCCAATAAAAAAATCCTAACTGCTGCCACTGTAGAACCATATATATCTCCCACCCCACCCCCACAGGTCCACAGGGCCCTGGCCCCTCTCTGCCCATCCCACGGTGTAGACCTGTCCTACTTCCACCTCAGATGCCTCCCAAAATGTCTCCCTCCCTCAAAAGTCAGCAGGGCCGTTTTTTTGCTTCCCTTCTGACTAATTGTCTTGAGCCATCTGATGTTGAAATAATCCATAATTGCTTAATCTATCCGTGTCTGTGTGGCAGAAACGGAAAAGCACTTTAGAAAGATCAATCATCTAAAATCATCGAGCAGCATATTGGAAGCAGGGTCTTCAGCTGCTCCCAGCTGAGAAAATGATGGTGGTGAGAGATAAAGGCGCAGGGAAGAGCTGTCTCTGTCTCCATAGCTTTTTGATTCCGAGACAGATTACCAGGAGCACTAACTGCTCTCGTTTGTGCTAAACAAAGATAATAGCATTGGAAGTCACAGCCACATAAATGATACGACAATCAAATAAACGACCCCCTGCCCCTTGTCTCCTGCCAGCACTAGCACACTAATAGATGAGGCAGCCTGGTGGGAGGGAAAATGTCTACCGCTGGGACCTGCATCACCAGGCACCCAGGGGGAAACAAAAATCTAACATCCTAAGCAGCTGAAAAAATCACAAAAAAGTTCCATACGCTCTTTAAAAATAAGAGAAATTGGAGAAAGCTCGGTGGGACAGGGTCTCACTTTTCCTCTATGGGCTGCAGGGAAGAAGGAAATCAGGCCTGCCTGGGCTTATCCTCCTGTCGGGTGTCACCTCCTGTGCCATGTGCTGTGGCCGCTTCTTTTGCTGTGTCCTCACCGCAGCAGTGTCTACGCCCCAGAGCTCTGGCCTTCTGAACGCTCCCCACTAGTGGTCCCCGCCACTCTCTCTCCTGCTGCGGAGGCGAAGCTGCTGGAAGAGCAGCTTACACATGCAAAGAGGGGCTCCGGCTGAGTCTCTCCTCACCCCTTGTCTGACCAAGACCTGCGAACATGCAGTTTGTGCGCAGTGAAGCAGGAAGGGTGCCTTGGGTGAAAAATGCCTGAGAAGCAGTTACAGCTCCATCTCATGTCTAGGCTGCCAGATCACCCAGTCTACACTCATAGCAAGAGGTAATAGAGTTGAGGCTTCGACATCTGAGTGTAGTGGTGCAGACCTCGTATCCCAGCACTTTGAGGTGCAGCTGCAGGAGGGTCACAAGTTCAAGCCCAGCCTGGGCCACATGGTGAGCTGTCTCAAAATTTGAATAAAAATAAAAGGGCTGAGGATGTAACTCAGTGTGAAAGCACTAGATTCTAACCCCCATACAAAAAAAAAAAAGGAAGCCAAGTCTACCTATTCGTTCTACGAATCATTTAATATTTAAGGTTCCTAAGAATGAGGTTTTGAAGGCTACTGGGTCAACTGAAACAGAACTGCACCTTAACAACTCACACATTAATGAGAAGTTACTCTGATGTAATTGTTTTATCCCCCAAACAAGCAGACAGAGCAAGTATCATCCTTCCCCCACCCACCAGAGGAACACTGAGTGTGGAGGGGCCGAGATAACACCATCTCCTCCTCCTCCTCCTCCTCCTCCTCCTCCTCCTCCTCCTCCTCCTCCTCCTCCTCCTCTTCCTCCTCCTCCTCCTCTTAGTGGGCTCTTTCATGCTTCAGTTGTCACCACCAGAATAGGAGTGTGAGCCACCACCTCTCATCAAATAAGACAGACTGGACATAAACAAACTGCCACACTTTTTCCCACTGTCGGTGGCTACTAAGGCTGTGAGCAGCACAAGAAAACATTCCAAAAGAATCCCGGCTGCTCAGGGGGCTCAGGGCCCCAGGTCGCAACAGGCACTCTGGGGGTGCGGGGAGCAGTCTGCCCTCCCTGGCTGCAATACCACAGTCCCCCAGCTGCACTGCCCCAGCGCCTCTGAGCCCCAGACAGGTGGAGGCATCTGCCCACCCACATCTACGTCTCAGGGAGTGTGTCTGGCCTCCCCCGGGATCACAAAGAGCTGCCAGTGGCTGAAATAATCAAACTGCATCCACCAGGCCCAGCCCTGGCCCTTTCCCAACACGAAGAGGATGGGTGCTGCCCGGAGGGCACAGACACATCTGAAGAGCTGTGACTCACTGTGGAGGGTTTGGAAACCGCCTGCCGAGGGGACAGAAGGGAAGGAAGCGCATTGGCAGTTAGGTGCATGCATGGAAAAGTCACAGTGGAACCATTAATATGTATGTGAATATGCACTAATAATGATAATCAAATATAATTAAGAAACAGAAATGCATGACAAAACATGTTAAGCATCCCCCATTTAAATTCAATAAACAGCAGGTTACGCTCTGTCCCCCCATGTGGGGCTCCACGTAGAATCTAAACAGAGAACTAAAGATGTAGGTTTGTGGGGAACACATTTCCTGCCCCCTGCTCACACTCCACCACCAACCCCAACACACATATGTACAGCAGCCAGCCAACCCAGAGTGCTTCCTGGAAGCCACTAGAGCAGCCCTTCCTGGTGAGCCCAGAAAGTGGAGCTGAGAGACCCAAGCACCCACCGTGCTGGAGATGAATGACGGGGGCTAGCAGGGCCTCTGCACCTTGGGAACAAGAAAGCAGGAAGGGAAGGTGGTGTTGGTGACAGCCTAGCAGGCCAGGAACAAGGTGATGGCAAAAGGGACACTTAGAGGAGAGACTAAGAATCAGAGTGACACCAAGCCCCAAGGTTGTCGATGCATCCGGAAAGGTGTCCCAGGCCGCTGGAGCAAGAAGGTGAGACACCCTCAGCAGGAGCCACAGCAGAAGGAGCTGTGGGACCAGACAGACTGGACAGGTGAAGAGGCACCAAGCTGTGAGCAGAGTCAAAGAGGGGACTGCAGACTGGGCCAGAAGGAAGGGGCAGGTTGGGGAAGGGTCAGCTGTCAAGGCCCAAGAAAGCAAACAGGGCCAGCAGAGGGACAGGGGCAGCCCTTGCCACACACACCCACGATCTATCAGAAGTCTGGGATGGTAACAGCAGCAACAGAAACACCCCAGGATTCCAGTAACTCCCAACAAGATAGAGCAACTTGTCAAATTATGTGAACAGCAGAAAGGTTCAAAACATGGAGACTGCCATATCATGTTATCAGCGAAATGTGAATTTCATGTTTTCACCTAATACTGTTTTCCAGACCAGTAAGATGATCTGAAGGTTGGAGTTTGAATCGATGGTATTTTTCAGACCAGCACAAGGTTGCTGGCAGGGAATCAGGGGAGTCAAGGGGTTAGGGGTAGGGTGGACCCTAGGGTGTCTTTGCGCTCTCTGGAAATTCTCTCTTGCCTGTCTGGCATCTGTCCGGTGACGCATGAGGCACATTCTCGAGAGGTAATGCCTACGCCTTTCTTGGGAGATGGCTCAGTACATTCACTTTGGTTTTCTCAGACATTTTTGAAAGTCTAACATAGAGATCTGTGACAGCAACAGAAACATAGTATCTTGGATACACTCAGGAAAATTGCACAAGTTTGCATGGAGAAAAACATTAAAATATGTAGGAAAAAGATTATTTTTAAAAAAGAAATATTAAGAGGTTCACCATCTTTCATGGGTAAAGTGATTTAATACTATAAAAATGCCAACTTTATCCAAATTAAACTACAAATGCAATGCAATTGCATATAGTATTTCAGTAGGATCTTTAAGGAAATGAACTTCGTTTAAAACTATATGGAAAAATAACAGCCTGCAAATAGCTAAGCTAATTTTCATTACAAAAAGAAAAACTTACATAGGTAATACAGCAGAAATAAATAGCACTTTAGAAAACAATGAGAAGCTCAGAAATGTTTGTTTATTATATGTAGAAATGTGATGCGCAATAGACTGTTACCACCAACCAATGGGAACCATTTTTAATGGATGTGGCTGGGGCACTGTATTACTATGTGGGGAAAACTGTTCCATGCAACAAAATCTCTGGTGAGTTAATGACTTAAATGTGAAAGATGAAGTTATAAGCATAATTTTTTAAAATATGAATTGTTTCTATGACATGAGGAGAAGAAATGAGACCCAAAATCATACTGTAAAAATATCTTGGAAATTCAAATATAATACATTTATGAAAAACATTATAGAAAAAGTAACTGTGGAAAATGAAAAAAAAATGGATTGTTATCTAAAACACACAGACAACTTTCACAAATCAGCAGGAAAGTGTGGAAACTAGTGGAAAAGAGATGCAAACTCACAGTGGAATCCAAAGCCTAAGGGGAACACTTGGCTTTACTAATTAATAATAATAGACTAAAATAACACTGAGAGGCCTCTGTTTGACCATCTGATTGCACAAAATTTTAAAATCAGATAATAAATGTTGGGAAAATGTGTAGAGAGAGCGGGTATATGCACCGCCGACATCCATTATGGAGAACAACACAGCAACACTTAGCAAAAGCAAAAATGTGTGTGCTTCACAATCCAAAGTGCTTCAGCGTTTTAATCACATAGTTGACTGAAACATCAAAGGGTTGGAGGCCACTTAAAAGAGGCCACACTCAAGGAATGGATTCACGTGACATATACACACACGGTATGGACTGCCATGCATTAGTTAGGAGCAAGGCACTGTCTGTACACAGTAATAAAAATGGATTTTTTAAAAACAAAGTATCGACTCTCACTTCTGCATGGAATGAAATGACTAGGGGCAGAAAGCACTCTCACAGAGAACACCTAGGAAACCTCAAGTGAAAAACACTGACAACTCCAAGTGCTGGCACGGAACCCAAATGCCACACGCTTCTGATAACACAGCCACTTGGAAAACATCCTGACAATATTCACTGCAGCTCCACTCCTGGCTATGTATTCCACAGAGTTGTACATATGTCCACCATCTATGAGCGTGCTCATAGCAGCGCTTCTTAGGCTCATCCTAAACTATTACCACCCGTATAGGATGAATAATCCAGCTTGGTATATTCACCCAACTGGATATGACATTGTGGTGAGAATGAAATGAACAGCATGGACTTAGGTCAGAAATGTAATGGTCAGTAACCTAAGTCAAATAAAAATATAGCATAGCACAAAATTTTATTTCTGTAAAATTCAAAAAGAAGCATAATTCATCTAACTTTGTTAGTGAAAATTCACTAAGCTGTGTCCTTATAATTTGTGCCATTTTCTTTATGTATATTATAGTCCAATTAAAATTTTCAGAATGAAATCCAGAGTGTTGATTGGCACCCTGAGAAAGAAAATGCAGCCCTATATACCTGAAATTACAAAAGAAGGGAAATAGTGAAATAAAAGAATAGAAGACCTCTGAGAAAAAAGCATTAGAGAAAGAAAAAAGGCAGAGAGATAAAGAGTGTCTGGTTGGATTCCACCTGGCACGGCAGCAGGGAGGCAGGCAGGCAGGGGACAGAAGGGAACCAGAATTAGGACCGACAGGAACGCTTTTTAAGCACTGGGCCCTATCGCTGCCGCCACTGTCAAGCCCTGTTACTAATGAATCTTACTTCAAAGGACAAGCAGCGATACAATCAAAAAAGAGAAGAGAGGAAGAAGTTGGGAGTGGAGAGAAGACTCCAGCACATCTGACTCTCCGTAGCTACTGTAGTCTGGCTTCTACTCTCCCAGTTTTACTGGCCACATCTTTAAGAAAACTGGCGGTGGAGGTGAGGGGAGCGGGGCACACCGCCAGGCTTTCCTATAACTGGGTCAGCAGTGTGGGCCGAGCGGACTCGTTACCAGGTGCAGGTATATGAGTTTTCATTGCTAACTCTGGATCCCTTTCATAGAAGAAAACAGTCTCATTTAGCAGGAAACGACCTGCCTCAGGCTAGAAAAGCATTGATTCCCAGAAAGCACACTTCATTTGGGGTGCTCCGTCTTTTTTTTTTCATTGTATTTTTGTTTTATTCCTTTTGATCTAAAAGACTTTACTGGAAACAAAAAGCTTCCCAGAAAGCCTGAAGTCGCACTTAGAGAAGGGCTTTGGAGCAGAGGCTTCAGAAGTGGGAGCTCGAGTGGTCTCCGTGGGTTTTGTTTCTTCTATTTTGAACTCCTTGTCTATTTTCAGTCAGTGCTCAATCCTTTCAGACTACTCCAGTAGTCACAAACATGAAGAAAAAATGTTCCTTGAAAGTCTCAAAGGAGAATATGGAAAACCCAAGCTTTGGAAACCATAACTATGACCTACAGTATGTCTGAAGTAGATCATAATTCTTCTTGGTTATCTTTATTATAAGACGACCTTTAAAGTGTTAGAGTTGTCAAATTATGTTTTGCTTCAGCTATTTCCTGGAAAATAATTGCCCACTTGATAAATTTCTTGCTCCTTCTTAAAAACCCTTCCTAGCTACCTCTTCCTGTCTATTCCATGGACAAGTGAGTTGTACGCAAGACCACCTTTTATGCACTTGTCTATTCTGGTACAAGCATGTGCCTATATTAAAGTGGTGTGGGCAAGGCTCTTTCAGCCCTGCACTATGAGCTTTTCAAGGCAAAACTGTTGCATTTGTTTTTGTAAGTCTAACCACTCCCTAACAGTCAGAATTTGGAAAGTGCCCATATTTGCTGTCTCTTCACCACTACAACTGATTGCAGAGGTTTCATGTCTGTGGTCTAATACAAGTTTTATGAATGAAGTTCAAACTAGAAAAAGTAAGAAAGAGCTTGGCTCTCAACTTGGTTTGATCAAGAGACCTTTAGGAGATGATAAAGAACACTTCTGAGTGGGTGTGTCTGTGTGGTAGTGTTTACAGAAATGATTGGTTTGTGTTCCGTGAATGGAAGATCCTCCCTGAATGTAGCTGGCCCCATCCAGCAGACATGCAGCTGAGACGGAACAAAAGCAGAGGAAGCAGGAAATCTGGCAGTGCTTGTAAGCTTGATTGTGCTTCTCCTGGGTGTCTTTTGCTCCTGCCATTGCCCGTGGACCCAGCTTCCAGTTTCTTCAGCTTTTCAATGCAGACGGACACCAGTAACTCTCCGGGGACCTTCCAGGCTTCAGCTTTGGATTGGACCTGTGTCCGTGGTCCTTCTTGTTCCCAAGTTTCTAGCTTCTTAGACTGAATATCTGCTGTCTTCTCATTCTCAAAATGTGGATAGCCATTGTGGACTATCTCACCTCTGTCCTGTAAACCAATGGAGTAAATTCCCTTCTATAATTTTGTGTGTGTGTGTGTGCACGCACGCACTTGGTTCTGTTCCTCTAGAAAACCCCATCCAATATGATACATGATGTTTAAGCTATGAAAGCAGATGTCACACTCTCACTAAGGGAACTATTTTGCAAAAAGAACATTCTCTCTCTTTCTCTCTCTCTCTCTCTCTCTCTCTCTCTCTCTCTCTCTCTGTCTCTCTCTCTCTCTCTGCATTCTACTCAGTTTCATCTCTCTTCTCCTCTTGATACCCAAACGCTTCTTCAATGCTTTTCTTATTCATTTCATTTCCAAATACTTCAAGAAAAAAACTTGATTTTGCTGAGAACTCCACTGTCCTTAGGTCCCTTGTCACTTGGAGAATGACTTTCTACAACTTTGGCTCATACATCAAATTTATCTCCTTTTAGCATGCCTCCTTTTTTATTTTAAAAAGATTAAGATAAAAGAAGACATAACAAAGCAGCTCAGAACAGAACAATTTAAGCAACATAGTGTTTCACCACAAGACAATCCAACATAATAGTAACTACCATAGTGTCTCTTTCCTTGAAATATTTGAGTATAACTTTATACACTATAGTATCAAACATACCAAGATAGTATAAAACCATTCACGAGACTGAAAGTATAACAGGATATTCAAAACCAACTAACAGAAAATGAACAATGGTTTCTATATTATCTCCTTGTCCATAAAATTTTTGTTTATATTATCACATATAATAAGATACAACATGATAAAACGGATGGAAACAGAAGAACGAAAGCTTGGTAGAACTTCAAAACAAAATGGCATTAAGTCAACACTAGCTATTATAATGTCTTGTTTTCTTCAAAATAGCTATTCATACCATCATAGACAATAAAATCAAACAACCTAGAATAAAACCATTCCAACTAATGAATGAAAACACTATAAGGCTTCATTGCAATATAATGGGGAATCATGATTACCACATACTTTTATATATTATTACCACTTCTTACACTAAGAAGACTATACAATATTTATACATGTGAGTTTATTTTGCTTATGAGTATGGTCTCAAGATGTGTCCATTTATTTATAAATATATCAATGTGATCATTCTTTATAGCTGAGTAGTACTCCATTGTATAAAAATACCACAACTTTTTTATCCATTCCTCAGTTGATGGACACTTAGGTTGTTTCTAAAATCTGGCTATTACAAATTGTGCTGCTATAAACATGGGTGCACACGTATCTCTGTGGTATGATGTTTTCAGTTCCTCTGGGAATATGCCTAGAAGTGGAATAGCTGGAACAAATCGGACTTCCAATCCCAGTTTTTTAAGAAATCTCCAGACTGACCTCCACAATAGTTGCACGTACACTCCCACCAACAGTGCAGGAGAGTTCCTTTTTCCCCACAGCCTCTCCAGCATTTGTTGTTGGTAGTTTTATTGATCCTGGCCATTCTTTCAGAAGTGAGATGGAATCTCAGTGTGGTTTTAATTTGTATTTCTGAGTATTTTAATTTGCATAATGAGTAATAATGATGAACTTTTTTTATGTATTTATTTGCCATTTGTATTTCTTCATCTGAGAACTGTGTATTCATCTCAGATGCCCATTTTTCGATTGGATCTTTGAATTTTAGGGGTCTGATGTTTTTAAATTCTTTATATATTTTAGACAGAAGTCCTTTGTCTGAGACCAGTTCACTAATATTTTTTCCCAGTTTGTGGGTTTTCTTTTCACTATGCTAGAGATTTCTTTTGACATGCAGAGACTTTTTAATAAGATGTGATCCCAGTTATTGATTCTGGGGAGTATTTCTCATGTGGTTTGATTCCTGTTCACAAATTCTCTACCTACCTCTATGTCTTCAAGGTTTTTACCCAGTTTGTCTTCCAATAGATTTAGTGTTTCCATTTTAATATTCAGATCTTTGTTTCATTTAGATTTTAATTTAGTACATGGTGATAGGCATGGGTCCAGTTTTAGTTTTTGGTATATGGAGAGCCAGTTTTTCCAGCACCATTTATTAAAGAGACTGTCGTTCTTCCAGTGAACATGTTTGGTTCCTTTATCAAAGATAAGGTGGTTGAGTGTGTTGGTAGTTCTGGCTGTATCTTCTAATCTATTACACTGATCTTCAGCTCTGTTTTGATTCCAGTACCATGTTGATTTTACTACAGTTGCTTTGTAGTATAACTTCAAGTCAGGGATTGTGACACCTCCTGCCTTAGCATGCCTTGTTTACCCCACCCAGTTTCATGGTGACAGAGTACTAATTGTCCTTACGATTCAAATAGCTCAAAATTTGCAAGTTTTTATGTATTATTTCATTGTAGTACTACATTAATGCTGTAAAATGTTCCAAGTTTGCAGGTGAGTAAACAGGCTCAGAGAAACTCAGTGATTGCTTAGGAGTGTGGAAGCAGTAGAATGAAGACTTCGGGCAGTCTGCATCTTGTGCTAGCAATACCATATTGTATCAAATACTGTTTATGCTGATAATCACTATATAATTCACATGATTCTGTGCTCCTGGCCACAGCAAAGGAATTTTTAGAAAGAGTCCTCTAAAGTTGCAGTGGCAAGGTTTCCTACCCAAACAGGGTGGTACACCTGAGAAGAGCAAGGCTGGCCTTAGTGGGGAGGAGAAACAGGAAGCAGCACTGACTGCTCCACCTTTGGTAAGAAGACCCACCGTGCCTAGTGATCGTCCAGACAGACGAGAGAACGCCGTGCTCCTCCAGAAGCAGCCCCGTGTTTTGCAAGGGAAGATAGCAAATAAGCATCCCTGAGAGGCGAAGGACTTTCCAGCTCCTCTCTCACTGGACTGCGCAGACATGCATCCTACCAAAAATACAGCTTTCACATGCCAGTCTCAACAGGCGTGGGTGTGTTTGCTCCGAGCAGATGCCGAACACCATGTGGCAGAGGAGGAAGGACTGAGCTGATTGTGCTGCTGACATTATGTCTGCTGGGATCTAAACTCATTTCTCAAATCCCCTCCAACAGGCTGGGCATTCTTGTGGCTGCTCTGCTTCAGCCCCAGCTAGAGGTGGACTGCTTCATTCCTCCAGGCAGCTTAAAGAGATCGGAGTCCCTCACTGCAGTCTGACCTTCAGCTAGAATACATCCAGAGTTGTGTCCCATTCTTTGACTTGGGCTGTGTTGAACCAAACAGAAACTGTAGAGCCACCAGACACTTTGTGATACAGTTTTGATGCCTGTGGTCATCTACTATGAAGCAATTACCAAGAAGGACCCAAGTGAGATATGAGTGAAATCTGACATGTTTCCTCCCTCCAAAATCCACACATTATAAACACAGCCATTGTTCCCTGAGCGCCTCCTACAAACAGGACTCTACTGTGTTTCGCTTTCATTGTCTCATTTAATTATCCCAATAGCTCTTCCAAGCCGAACATCAGAATGTACATTTTAGGGGGAAAAATCTTCAGACAAAGCAAGAAATTTGCCCAAGTTAGCATTGTTAGTAAGTAGTAGAGCTAAGACTCATCCCAGACCTGCCTGGCTCCAAAGCATATCAGATTAGAGAGAAAGAGCTTGTGTTAACTTGCATGAACTTGCCTCCTGTCACGTAGGCAAAAGCAAATCAATTCTCACTTCAAGATCCATGGGGGAAAGTACAAATGGGCTGATAGTTACTCCTGGACTAATAAGAAATTAAATAACTTGCAGGCCTGCTGATGACTAAGTTCCCTGGAACGGGCTAGGAGAGAGCCCTTTCTCTCCCACCGTGGAAAACAATTGGAACTCCAAGGCTTTTCTTTTAAACTAGCTTGATAGTCTGAATCATCTTTATATTCCCCACAGCACCTTGCGCAAGGCTTTGCAAATATTAGGTGCTAAATAAATATTTGCAGAAGGAAGAAAGGAACAAGGAATGAAGAAAATGAGTTATTTATGGAACAACAAGGACAGCAGGAAAACACAAACAGCCTGGCCTCCAAAGGGAGTCCTCCACAGTTCCACCCTGGAGAAGTTTCCATCTGCAGTCAGAGCTCGGCACCTTTTCCTCTGTTACCCTGCTCGGAAGGTTACTTTAGCAATATCTCGCTGTCCATTCACATTCTCTAACTTATGTCTGTCCAAGTCATTAAGGGATAATCATTGTCTGTAAAGGATACACCGACGCATTATCCTTTCCTGCAGCTATCTGCCTGCATCTCCCTAATTGATATATAAGGTAAGAAAGGAAGGAAATTTGTTTTCTCCTGCTTTGTTCTCCCTTCCCACTTACAGCAATGCCTCTTTTAAAGGAAGGGCCTCATAAACTTGGGTTAGCAAGCATGCATCCCTCCAGGGAGCATACTGCAAACCCTCCTAAGTCCAAGTGGCTGGTTCTCCAAGGTTTGCTTGCCACTCATAACCATCGGGCCCACTTGGCTAAGGTGCACAGGAGGTTCACCTGGCAGCACACAGAGGCTTCCCCGAGGATCTCCTGTGCCTGGCAAGGTAATTACAGGACTGCACTCCCTACTCTTCACCAGACACCTCTGTAGAGCCTCCTTGGGAGGGGCCTACTAGAGCAATAGCCTGTTTCTTTTAAGTGAAAGTGAAGCCTGGCTGTGAATGCAACAAGAGTTCCTTGAAGCTTGAAGTGTTCAATTTTACTTCGCCATGCCCCCAGTATAATCCATTGAAAGGGCACTGTCCTTCAGGCCTTTCAGCCGGGCTGACAGCTGCCCGCTGATTAATTGACAGGTTAAAAAGATTGATTCCACATGTCAGAGCTGTAACCCTGCCAGAACAATACAGCTGTCACTTGGGCTGTAAAACAGCCCTGCTTACATTAGCAGTCCTGACAGAGCTGCACACGGACACATGCACCTGCCTTTATGGAGAGCCCAGACATGCGGCCACGCCGAGATTAATCATCTTGAGAGCCATGCTGGAAGATCAAATAAATGTTTCTGTGGTGGAGACAGCAGTGGCAGTGCTGCCTGAGGATGTTCTTGGTCTTCAGATGGTGCTCAGTGGGCATGCCAGGAAAAGAGCAGGGGACAAGGTGGGACAGCTACAAATCACCTTTAAGTCCCATCCTTCCCTAGCACACTTACAGGAGTCTCCTGGCTTCATACACAAAGCTACCACGTGCTTGGAACTCCATCTCTTACCCCAGGCCAAGCCTCCCCACACCAATCATGTGCATGAAACCAGGTCCCTGTCGCATGGACATGTTTATTTAAATCTTCGGTGGAAGGACACCCTCAGCACACACCAAAGGACTGAGTGAAACCTGAGCATATCAAAAATCAGGTAGACCCCAGCCACCTGGAGGCAACTCTTTCCCAACCAGAAAACACCTGGGACACCTAGAGTCGTGAGCAAGTGTGGGCTTTTCTCAAGCATTTTAATTGCCTGCAAAGAGCATCAAAAGAGAAATACCCCAACATGTCTTATATATTTAAAATCTAAATGGCATGAAATTTTCACTCAGTAGTTAGATGGGCTGGAAAATCCCCAGGAAGAATTCTTCAGCAGAATGTTAGGTATCTTGGGATTTGAACATCAAATCGGATCTCACATTCTCCCTCCATTGGCAAGATTCTCGTTCACCATTTACCTCTGCTCATCTCCCACCTCGCACAGGGTCCTCTGGGTGGGCAATCTCTCGGCATCAGCAGGGAAGTCTACGGCTAATGCCCTCACTGAGATCTGCCTAGAGGGCTAGTGTGGTGTTATAACTTACAGATCCCATGTGACCTAAATGCTCCAGGATTTATCATCCTGAAAAGATGGAAGAAAAGGAGTCTCAATGAAAGATTTCAATGAGCTGGACATACAGCTCAGCAGCACCATCCCTGCCTGGCAAGCGCGAAGTCCTGAGTTCAATACAGTAACAAATAAATAAATATTTAAATGAGAATTCTGTGGGCCTCATAGGGTAGTGGTCCTCAAATGTAGCTACAAACTACAATCATCTGGAAAATGTTTAGGAAATTCAGATGCCAAAGCTCACAGGACTAATGAATCAGAACTGCCCATCTAGGATCCAGACATCTAAATTTTTATGTTTTCCTAATTCATTCCAGTATACCTGGGCATGGTAACCCCAGTTTCTAAGTCCACTTAAACTGAAGTCTCCCCTGGCAAATTCTTGTATGTGAGGACCTATTGGTTCTATTGGAAAAACTCCGGGGATACTTTTATTGCAAGTTTGCCAGGGAATATCTATATTACAAAATATATAGCATAAACATAGAAAATTGTTAGTATCATCAATATACTGAAAGATGGGTAAATGGAGAATAAGTCAATACAGATATATGTACAAACCTGTCACACATAATGCTTTCGCACATTTTGCACAATTTCCTAAAATCAGAAAATTTGTTTTCTGACACACTTTTCTAAATTAGGTCATGCACACTGCACAGGTAACATATGTTCACTGTGATACATAAACCCTCTCTCCCCACCTTCAAATCCAGTCCATTCAGGTAAATGGTGCCAATGACCCAACATGTGTTCTTCTGTATCTCTCTCCATGCTCTGTGTACACACACATACACAGACCTGTGATGGTGTGATGGCTGATTCAGTGTGCTAACTGGGCTAAGGGTTGCTCAGAAAGATGACAAAAAAAATTATTTCAGAGAGAGAAAGAGACAGAGAGAGACAGGGAGAGTTTCTGAAAGATATGGGCATCTGAATCAGAAACTAAGCAAAACCTATCCCTTCTCTGTGTGAATGGCACCATCCAGTCTGTGGAGGATGGAACAGAAAGGCAGAGGAGGGGCAAACTGGCTCTTCTGGAGCTAGAAAGGCATCCTCTGCCCTCAGAGAGAGTGTCACGGTGTCCAGCTGCCTCCTGCCTTGGACCTCAAAGCGGGCAGCCAGTTGCATTGCTCTGTCCGGAAGCAGACTAAACCATGCCACTGACTCAGACACAGATGGTGGGACTTGTTAGCATTCACAACTGGAGGACCAGCTCCTGCCATGAGTACCCTCTTCTATATCTACATATGAGACTGGAAGCAATTCTGAAGTTCCTCTTTCCTGAGTGTCTCCATGAAGTGCGATGAAAAGTATGGTGTATATTGCTGCCTGGTGCCACCCAGCAGGAAGGCAGGCTTGTAAAAACCTGACAGTGTATCTTCATGCATTGTGCTCACTAGCTCTGGCACTGTGTGACTTTTGGTCCTTCCCCAAACCACCATGAAAGGTAAACATTTTGAGTCAACGTAGGACATGGAGTCAGCTTCAGCAGTACAGCTGAAGATATTCATGGGAGAGAACTTCAAGGAAGGCTTCAGTGACAAGGATGATGGAATAAATGTGTTTGAACAGAGACAAATATTTTGAAAGGGGTTAATGACAGTGTGTCATTAATGTATTTTGCTTTAATAATTGTTTTAATTTAAACATTCACTGTATTCTTTGATCATACCCCATATATCCTGCTGGTTCTATTCCTCTAGGAACACTGATACATCTGTTTGGTATCTTAGTTGACTTTCCAGTTGTTGAGACAAAATACTCAACAACCAAAGTTAAAAGAGGAAAGGTTTATTGTGGCTCACGGTTTGCAGAGGTTTCATTCATAGTTGGCTGACTCCAAGGCAGGGTGTCTTGGAAAACAGACATCACAAAATCATAAAAAATGGTTCGTGGCAGGGAGAAGACAGCGAAGCAGTGAAGTAGCTAAAAAGAGGCCAACAAGTGGCTACAGCAGCCCTCTTTCCATTCCTTGTATTCTACCCAGCTTACTTCCTCTTAGGGCAGGCAGCACCCACACCCGGGTGGGCCTTCCTGCTATCCACATCCAGAACTGGACTGATATATAGGTGGACCAACTTAGCAATCACCACCCTGATCCCAGCTTCACACACTCTAGATCCAGTCACCTCTGAAAAACACCCCTATGACTGCATGAAGATTTGAGGGGGACATCCAGATAGAAACATAACACATGACTTAGGTTTTCATTCATAGTGGGCATATTGCCCTGCCACATCTTTTGGGAGAATGTATTTTAAGATTCACCCCAAAGTCATAACACTCACCTTGTCCTCGTCTTTCACCCCAGGTCTGTCCACTGCTTCTTACTCCATCCTCTATTAGGACACCTGCTTTCCTGTACATTCTGCAGATGGGGTATGTGAGGAACACAGCTATAGCGTCCTCCTTGCATCAGGGCATCAGGGCAGAGAGAAGACGACAAGAAAAGGACAAAAGGATCTTCTGATTTAGTCTTCCAAAATAACCACCAATGACTAAACAGGAAGGCAGGCATGTACCCAAGGGAGCAGAAGTTATATCTTAGTAAACAGACAGTATCAGTACAAGGCAGTGAGTTTTCTGCAAACCACAAAAGAAATTCTTTTCAATCCTTCATAATCCCCTCCCTTATGTGCAGCCACATCCTGCACAGTTAGCATCAGTGAGGCTCTAAGCCATGTGCTGGTGCAGAGAAGAATCTACTAGTTACAGAGCACATGCAAAGTAGATGCTGCCCAGTTCTGCTATTGATCTTTCTCAGTGACACACGAGGCCAGTGGAAGATACCATCAGGCCTCTCCAGAAACAGAAGTGAAGATGCCATTCTCTTTCTCAAATAACACTAACTGAGTGCCAGTTGTAGCCCTGGTGCCAGAGAACAATTAAGCTGTTGCAAGTAAATCCATCTATGGCAGTCCCTAATTTGAAGGGGAACAGGAGACAGATGCATTAAATGTGAAGGAAAACGGTCCCATGGAATAGAAGCCACCAAGCCTGTCTCGGTTGCCATCTTTCCCAGCCCTGGATGCTCCAGAACTCAACTCAAGGCAGTCACATGGGACCTTTTGGGACTTTTCCCCTCTGTTTGTCTCACAAGCTGTCCAGTTTGCCTGCTCTAATGTCACAGAACTTCTAACCCCATCACCTGGCCCCTGGTTGTCCTCTACAACAGGAGCTATCCAGCTACTGCTCAAAAGTGTTCCAAAGAAGCAGCCCAACTGGTCTGCCCTTGACTGTAGACTCTGACACATAGTAGTTTTTATATATTATGTAATTTAGGTATATTCCCACCAATTCCTAGTATCTTGTGACCCTACTAGTGGAAAAAAGCCAAGGCTTTTTCTGTGCTTTGCCTTGGGGAAGGGATGACAGAATACAAGAATCAAGTTGACTCAGAAATTTCAAAAGCCAGTGTCTAAGAATAAGTCAGAACTTAAAAGAATGTGAGGTTAGCGTGAGTTGAGTTAGCTCCATCCAAAAGAAAAAGAAAGAATTACATCCTCAACTTATAGGAAAGAACCTGTGGATCTAAAAGACTGGAAAGAAACGTGGAAGGTAAGAAGGCATTCCCACCCTGCTGAATTTGGGAACGCTGGTGGACTTTCCAGTGTACAGCAAGGGCTGAGAGTCCTCTGTCCTCACCATCACCCCCATCCTAACTCCCTCAGTCACTAGATAGAGCCCAAGGACCCAGCAAGACCTTTAACCTCCCCCCGAGACCCGCAGTACGGAGCACTAATGCTGGAACCAGAAGGAAATGCATGGGGCTGGGGGTTGCAAACAGACAGACCTCAGACAGCAGCATGAGGTTTCCCAGGCCAGAAATCAGGGAGTGTTCGCTACACAGCCACACATGGCATGGACGTGGCTGAGAAAGCCAACACACATGACTGGGCTTCATGATGGAGTCAAGGAGGACAATGCAGAGTTCTGTGGACTGATGGCCAGACACGAGGAGGACACCTACAGGAACGGCAAGCCAGGTCAGGCCCCTAGCCCTGCTTCAGCCTCTTCTCTCTGAAGCGCTCCAAAATGTACACACTGCCCAGCACAAGGGGCATCTATGGGGCTTCAAACAGAGACTAACCTTCTCCAGCTTATCCAAGGTGGTACCATGATGAGTTTTGCTATTAAGGTGATTTTAAAAGAATATGTCTTGCCCAGCTGAGTCTATAGCCTGAACTTGTAAATGCAACAACTATTAGGAAATCTTTTGTCTTACAGGGACAAAAGGCCTCCTTGTAACTCCACTTACTACTCCCAATTTTTTTCCCCACTGTCTGCAAGCAAATAGCGAAAAGCTGCTACATCAGCCTTGTTCTAAGCGTGCGCAGCTGATTGGTGCTGGTTCAGAAGCTGTAATCTGCCCTCAACAAGTGCGAACATGAAAGTCAGAGCTTACAAATGGGTACAGCAATTGGACTTTGACATGTCATGAAGCACAGGACCAGTGAACACATCTTGTTGGGCACAAGAATATAGGCTTACGTGATAAGAAGGATGCCTTTGGAGACCCGCATTAGTATAACACAACTCTGCATCAAAGGACCAAAAGTTAAAAAAAAAATGGTCCTTTGCTGTGAACAATTTGAGAATCAAGAAGCACTCCTGAAGTCAGCCTTTATCGGCAAGGGATACATTCCAAAACCCCATGGGAGCCCTGAAATGAAAGAGCACCAAGCCCTGTCTGTTGTTTACTTCCATGTACACACCTATGATAAAGTTTAGCTTAAAAGTTAGGTGCAGTAAAAGATTCACAATAAATAATAAAAATAGAACAATTATGACAATATCCTGTCATAAGTTAAGTGAATACACTTCCCCTCTCTCTTCCTCTCCCTCTCTTTTTCTCTTGCCCTGTCTCTACCTCTCTCCCCTTCGATCCTCCAGTATCTTGTTTACTTTTACTTTTCATTTAAAAGAAGAATTTACGGCTCCTCTTTGGTACCTCTGAGCTGCCAACATCAGCGCTCTTGCTTCTTGGTGTCACGGTACCACCACACCAGGACAGTCGATGTGGTAGATGTGCTGGCTACCAAGTGACCACTGGGCATGTAGTGTGCGGACCCTGGATAGGGTGGATGAAGGGATGATTCGTATCCCAGGCAGGACAAAGAAGGATAGAAAGCTTCATTATGCAATTCATGATTTAAAATCTATTGTTTATTTCCAGAATTTTCCATTTAATATTTTTGGGCCACCATTGACCACAAATAAGTGAAATTGAACAAAGTGATACTGCGGGTAAAAGGTACTGAGTTTTACACAACGTTGCTCAAAATACTGCAAGAGAATAACCTAGCCCCCTCCCAGTGCCCCCCATCCATTCAGCTCTTCTCCAAGGAAGGTGTTATTGCTCCCATAGCTACCCTACCCAAGAAGCTTGGCAGCCCTCACAGCCTGGTCATTCTGTGCCAGCTGCCTTCCAGAAAGCTGGATTGAAATGGAGCTGGGGTGCCCACAGCCAGAAGATTCCTGCTGCTTCTCAGTTTTCTTCAGTTCCCCGCCCTGGAATTTCTCTTTGCAGAGGTTCTAATCCCAGCTGGGTGGCCCCAGAGAAATGTGATTTGGGTCTAAAAAGGCTTTGTCACAAGTCTCTTCAAAGCTTTTATGGTGAGATTCAATACAGATATACGGATCAATTATCTTAAAAGCAGCGAGGAGGCCCATCAAATATTCCTCACTTTAAACAGGTTTATTTCCATCTGCACTTATCTCTGCTATTTAAACTCCATTGCTTGCAGTTAATCTTATGTAATGCAGCATAAGAGGGCTTATTTACTTTCTAATGACATCAATTGGCCATAAATATTAGACATCCAAGGTTCGTTGAAGCTGTGGGGACAGTTTTCCATTCTTACTTGACATTTGACTATTTGTAGAGCTTTCGCTTCTGTTTGTTCTTGTGTGACTCACTTATCGGCTGTCATAGGCCCATGTTCGATTTATTTAAATTGAATGAATAAGTGCATTAGGCAGCACTGTCAGGAGGAAAGAGAATGGGAACTTCCTAGGATGAGTGATAAGTCAACACTGCAAGAGAGAGTCTCAGCAAAACTGCACAAATCAAAATGCTAAATGGAGCCAAGGAGACAGCCCAGGGCTGCTAAGGCAGGTGTATGAGACCGCCAGGTCCGTAGCTCTGTGGATGGGAGGTTCCTGGATCTGAGGTCACTGTGACTCTCAATAGCGTGACTGGCAAAACCCTCCAGAAGACTGGGCCCTGAATCTGCAGCTGATTTGAAGCCTCCAAAATAAACAAAATTCGCTAATAGCTGCTTAGTTTTAGAGCTGAATATTCTAGTTCACAGCATCAAGTGCGTTTTCATAGTAGCTCCTGCTTTTTTCTTTATTCTGAAAGCCTGGATCTTCAGGCTCAGAGATTTGGGGGCTCATTTGAGACCAGAAAACCTTGGATTCTGCACCCCACTGATCCCATTCTTTCAACTCTCTTTTTCATTATCCACCAAGACAACAGCTTTCCATGGCAGGCTGTTTTGCAAGCACAGCTCCAGATACAAAGTAGTGCATCTCACCACTGTGAGAGGTCTCCTCTGCAGAGGTCCACCAACCAGCTGACTGGGTGGCTTCACAGAGCAAACAGAAGCCCTTTAACTTGAAAGCAGCTGAGTGGGTGACTGTGGCTGGAATTCTTCTCACTCCCTGTCTCCCTGCAGAAACCTCAAATCTAAGCAGATTTATTCCTCAGTAGAATTTCAGCCTCAGCCAACTTTCATTAGAATGAAATTTAATGTAAAACTCATTTCAACTAGTATTTGTTGGCTACCCAGTAGGCATCCAGGATCAAATCTTCCAAACTGCTTGGTCTTCTCTTGGTGAAAGAAAGTCCACAGCTATCATAGGGAAATGTGCCAATACTCCAGGCTGGTTGATTTCTCTGACATTCTCTCTGCAAGAAACAGGCACAATCTTTGCAGTAGATTAAGAGTAGAGCCTCTCACAGGGAACTATGTATTCCCTTTCCATTTGTTCATTTGCATGGCGCTCAGGCTCTGTGTGGAGCACTGGAAATCAGTCATGAGGGAAAACAGACAAGATCCTCTCATGTAGGGAGCTTCCATCCTAAATTAACCTAATGATCACCCTAGTGAAGAGATAATTACAAATGATTTCTATCTGTGGAAGCAAAGAGAAAGAACAGGAGAAAGACAGCATCAGGACCTGGTTTCCCCTTTAGTGAAGAAGCAATCAGCTCTATCAAGAACTGAGCAATGCTCAATACACAAAGGGAAGGAGATGCATCCCAGAGAGCTTGTGCAAGTATCCTGAGGTCACATGGATGCAGCCCAGCAACTCAGGGACACTGTCACTAGGCGAAGCTGCCAGGTCGAATAGGAACTGGCTGCAGTATGAACAATGAGCACAGGGTAGACGGAGAGGTTTCCAAAGACCAAGAGAAGGGAGGTAGCAGTTGGTGGAGAGCGTGGAGGCTGACTTGAGCAGCTGTAGTAGAGAATGTTGAATGCAGTAGATAGATTTAAGAACTCATGAGTAGGAAAAAATAATAGCATTTACCAATGAGTTTGGGCAAGAGGTGTCACAACAGAAGCCAATTAGAAAGCTATTGTTACTCAGTCAGGTGGCTCCTCAAATAGACTCTAGAAAAGTCTTCAGATAACTCAGTCCTGCTACTCTGAATGCAAGAGCACAGGAAGTGGGATCTCTCTCTCTCTCTCTCTCTCTCTCTCTCTCTCTCTCTCTCTCTCTCTCTCTCTCAACTAAAACAATGCCTGGCTGAGAATAGGTGCTTGACTAATCCTTTCAAAATTCCATCTTCTTGCAGTTTTCTCTGATCCATGTGAATCTCCTTCAATGAAGGAACTTGCTCAGAAGTAGAAAATAGCTTCTGCAAAATTGCCTGTCCCCAAATGGTCATGCACATGTCTCCTCTGTCACCTGATGGGGCTGCTGCTCTGTCCCAGGTAGAAAGGATTACAGATCTCCCACTGGATCCCCTTTAGGACAGTCCTTTGGCCCACAATCACTCCCTTCTCCCTTTTCTCTAGAGAATATTACAAACTCCATGTCACTACTAACTGGTAAGAAATACCACCAAACTTAGCCAAATGCAATAAAATTACCTCTTCCAAAGATGTGAAATTAAGGAAAGAAATGTAAATGCTGAAGTAGCTGAATTGCTTTAATAATGGTCATGTGGATAGAGTGCCTGAACAACTGTCTAACAAGTAGCCAAATCTGGTGCTAAAATCTCCTTTAACTTTCTAATAGATCCCATTTGGGCAGCTTAAACCAGCAAAAAATTGAAGGTTTCTTCTGCTCCTTAAAATCTGGACGGGCAAATTTAAAAACAAACAAAAATGTTAAGCAAGCAGTGTTTAAAAGACTCACTCAGAAGCTCCTGCTGAAGTAGCTTTTTCCCTGTTCTTATAACTAATTTTTCCCTTGACTTTAGCTGTCTTGTTAAAGCTTTGCTGCATAACTGTTTTTTCCTCAGTAGAGGAGGTTTATAGCACCGCCTTACTGTCTAGCTGGACTTCCTGCAGACAGCTGCCACAGGGTTGCTGTGGGTGGACACTGAGCACCTCTGAGCTAGGCATAGTTTTCCCCAATCATGTTAGGAAAATGAATCTGCATCAGCCAAAGGCTGGCTGATGAGAATTAGCTGAAGAGCCTAATAACCAAGTAATAACCTGAACCCAAGCAATAGTTTGCTCAGGTCCATATCTTCTACTTTTAACCACCTCCCTCAGCACTTAAGTCCTATCAGCTGATGAACACAAATGTCACATCCTCCAGTGTCACGTGGCAGCTTGGAACCAGATGCAGACAAGGAGGCTCAAATTAGATCTCAGAGTCAGAGCTGACAGCCATCATCATGCATGAGGCTTATTTAAGGAGGAGACACAAGCCTGGTATTTACTGTCTTAGAGTTGCTAGGGCTGGTGTCCTCCAGCATCACAAGACAGCATGTGCTGAGGATGATACAGGGCTGATGGCTGGGCTTCTGGGGACAGACAGAAACAGCACCTCCAAGCTAGTGGGCAGCAGTCGCTGTAGCCGAAATGCTGGCACTGGCCAGCCTGAAGCCCTGATTCACAGACTCCACAGGATGGTACAGGAACAGAGGCACAGAACCTACCACCTCATTTACATGAGGTCAAGAGAAAAGAAGAGAACAAAAAAGGATTCATCCCAGACAAAGAAGCCCAGTGTGGGTGGAACACAGAAAGCCATAGGGTCTCAAATGCCATTCACAGATGGGTGGGGCTAGAAAGTTCTTGATAGCCTGGGGGGTCAATACAAAGTAGAGTACAAGGAACCCCTGGCTAGGGAGGAGACCAGTTCTGACCATGTGCTGGAGCAGGTTGGGAGGCACTATGGGAGATAGAAAACCATGTCCCATGGCCCAACGGGAGAGTGGAACAGGTCCCAGGTGCCAGGCTGACCTGGTGAGGACCTTCATCCTCTCCCCTCTTTCCCACTGTCTCTCCTTCCCTCCAAATCACCACACTTGCATTCCTCAGGCTGCAGGTGCCCCATTTTTCCTTGGGTAGCTGGTGACATTCGCTGGCTGGGACTTCCACCAACGCCAGGAATTCCTCCATCCTTTCTCACAGGGGGAGCTGGGAACAGGAAGCAAAGGAATCCACGTGTCCTGAGCAGCTCTCCCCACACCACCTGGAAATACTGGCAACTCCCCAAAGGGCTGCCTTTCCAAGAGCAGAGGAAATCCCAAAAGCTGTGGCTTCAGGCCGCAAACAAGGCAGATCTGGCTCTTCTCCCTCTGCCACCTACTGCAAGGCCCACTCGTGGCCTTGAAGCTGCCAAAATCAAGGAGAGGCTCTGAGCTTCCCCAAAGCCTTCCAGGCTCACCCTCCTCTCAGCAAAAGCACCCTGGAACTAGGGGTCTTTCCACATAGCCCCCTGCAGGCACCCAGGCCAGGCGAGCACTAGCCTCCAGCAAAGGAGGCTCAGGATCAGGACTGGAGCCAGGCAAGTGCAGACAATCTTGGAAGACAGATGGCCAGGCGGATGGGCCGGCAGATAGAGGCTCCTGCTCCTTGTCAAGATGACACTCAAAAGTACATCCCTGTCATCACAGGTTGTCAGTGGTGTGTCAGCGCGAGATGCCGTGTGTGTTTTTGGATACTCTGTGAGTCTGGAAGGCTGAGCTGGTTCCCACTTCCATAGCAACGACAAAATTCCAGCCCCAGACACAAGTCTCTGAGTTAGTGTCAGACAAAAGGGGGCTGGGGGAGTGGCAGGCAGAGAGGGTGTCAGGCCGGCACGGCAGCGCTGCGGTGGTGAGGGTGGGCAGCAGGCAGGTTGCGGCAAGTCTGTGTGGAGAGCATGTGTGGGCAGAGCGAGAAGGAGGGGCTAATGGCTGAGCTGACGGGAAATGCCATCTGTCAGCTTGAGCAAGCAAGAGAGCTGGGCTTTCCTGAGCCCTGGAACCTTCCGAGACCCTTAAGTGTCCTTGGGGGCCCAAACAAAGATCCCATTTAGATCAAAGTACATGAAACAGTGTGAGTTGAAGTTCTTATGGGATGGAACTGACCACAGAGCGGGAAAATGGAAGCTTCTGCAAGGACAGTAACAGGGCACAGAACCACAGGATACACAGGGCCCCTCCCGGAAGTAGGGAGCTAATTTGATCTTGACTCTAAAAATAGGTTCATCGCACACGAGCCACACATGGTGTGGCTCTTCTTCTATCCTCCTTCCTGCTCAATCGCTCTGTTACTGAATCCTAGAATTCTCCGAGATTCCATTTTCTTTTTGGCTTGACCTCTGCCAGCCACTACTGATTGCTCTCTGGGGTAAGTTGTGTCCTCTCCCTGAGCCTCAGCTCCCTCCTCTGGGGAGTGGAGACACCTTGAGATGGAAGTATGACATGCCCCATGAACTCCGTCTTGGGGGCAGTGGCACGAGCCCTTATAAATGCAGCACTGAATAATGCCCCAGAAATGTGCACATCCTAATTCTCAGAACCTGGAATGGCAAACAAGGGTTTGCAGGTATGATTCAGTTATTGCAATGGAAGGTCACCCTGCTTTATCCAGCCAAGCCCAACGGAATCATGAGGTCTTTACTGATGAAAGGAAGAAGCAGGAGAAGCAGAACCGGACAACATGTGATGTTGGAAACACAGATCAGAATAATGAGATTGCTGGGGCCCTGAGCAGAGGAATCAAACAGAAAGAGCGAAAAAGCCAGGGAAATTACTTCTAGAGTTTCTATAAGTAACTCAGTCCTGCCAGCACTTTGGTCTTAGCTTGGCAGGGTGTTCTTTGTACTTCTGCCCTCCAGAAGCACAAGACAGCAATGCTGGGTTATGTTTGTGGTTACAGCAGCACTTAGCAACTAACTCAGTTGTCTGCAACATAACCTGGGCTGAAACCCCTCTTTCTTGGCCTTGCGTAAATACTGTGCCAAAGAAATGTGTAAGGAAGGTGGACTTCCCTGTCTCTGTCTGGAGAGCTTAGCACCATGTTGGGCTTGCAAGAGCCACTCAGGGAGCACTCACTGGTTTGATTGGATTTGACAATGAGCCGAAGCTCTTGAGCAAATGTAGGAGCAAATCTAGCCGAGAGATAATGTGGTGATGAACATGCACTTGCTTGATGAGCTAACTGTGCAACAGGAAGACTCATTGCAGATTTGGGGGTGCACCCATCACTGCATCCAGGAAGCTCCTAAGCCACCTCTGCTGTGCTGACCTGGGCTTTCCGAGCATCATCTAGCAATGTCACATGTGAGAAAGAGGGACTGTCTAAGCCTCAGACAAGGGGGTGGAAGTTCATTGGGGTATTTCAGGAGCACTGAGAAACTGAGAAATCATAGAGCATCCTTCAACCAACAATCTTTCAGCAACATTTTATGAACCCTGTGCTAGATTCTGGGCAAGGAAAAAATCAATAAAATGGTCTCTATACTAGAAAAGTGACTGGCAGAATATACGCCCATTAAAGCAAGTAACCACAAGACAGATTTCATACCAGCAGAATAAAAAAGAAACCTCACAGAATGGGAAAAATTTTAGCCAACTGTTCCTCTGACAAGGGACCTCCGTCTAGAATATATAAAGAATTGAAAAAAATCAGACTCCCCAGACTCAAAGACCCAACCCAAAAATGGGCATTTGAGGTGAATACACACTTTTCATATGAAGAAATATAAATGACACATAAATATATGAAAAAATATTCAAAATTACTGATCAGTCAATAAATGCAAATTAAACCAACACTGAGGTTCCATCTCACACCAGAAAGAATGTCTGCCATCAAGAAATCAACCAATAACAAATGCTGGAAGAACTGTGGGGGAAAAGGAACCTTTTTAGACTGGTGGAAATCAATGTGGAGATTCCTCAAAAAAGTAGGATTATAAGTCCCATTCAATCCAGCTACTCACCTTCATGGGATTTTCCTAGAAGTATTAAAAACATCACACTACAGCAATGTATGTGCACCCATGTTTATAACAGCACAATTTGTAATAGCTAATCTTGGAAACAATCCAAATGCCCACCAATCATGGAATGAATAAAAATGATGTGGTATTTTTATACAATGGAGTACTACTTAGCTATAAAGAATAAACTAAGTTTTCATAGGTAAAAGAATGCAACTTGAGACCATACTCATAAGTGAAATAAAACAGACTCACATGCGTAAACATCATATTGTCTTCCTGGTGTAAAAAACTTGGAGAGTAAATATGATTCAAAATGTAAAATAGATATTATGAAAGGGAAAGAAACTGCTCAGAAGGAAAGAACAATTGGGATGGGGAAAGGAGAAAAGAAAGAAGGAAAAAAATATATATATATGTACATGATAATATACTAATAATACTTATTATACTACTAATCTCTGTTTGTGCTTTCATTGTTTGATCATTTTTTTCATGCCTATATCTTGTAATCCAAACAATTTCTTTGAAAATAACAATATGCAATATATTAACCATTGTTAATCTCCTTTAAGAAAAGACAACATTCTAAATGCAGTGAGCTTTTCGTAGTAACAGAAAATGACATTTGGATGGTGCTTGAGGAGATATTTCTATATCCAAAGCATCAGAGCAAATAAATTTCCAGACATAAGGAAATTTATAAGTCAATCATCAATAGAAGTATAAAAGTACACTAGGACATTCAGAAAACCAGGAATATAAGGGAATTTCCTCAATAGCATGAAGAGCACTTATGAAAAAAAATAAGCAACAGCTACATCATACTTAACAGTGAAAGAATGAAATCTTTTTTCCAAAGATCAAGAACACAATAAGAACAGCTATATTCATCATGGTGTTAAACATGGCACTGGAAGTTCTAGTCAAAATAAATGAACAAGAAAAAGAAGTAAAAGGCATCCAAATTGGAATGAAGGAAAGAAAACTATCTCTCTTCACCGATGATAGGAACCTACTTATGGAAAATTTGAAGAACCCACAGGAAAGCTAATAGATTTAATAAATAAATTCAGAAAAGTTGTTAAATATAAGGTCAACACACAAAAGAGAATTGTGTTTCTTTGCACAGATAATGAGTAATCTGAAAAGGACATTATGAAAGCAATTCAATTTAAAATAATGTCTAAAAGAATAAAATACACAAAAGTAAGTTAAAAATAAACTGAAAACTATATATTATTGCTGAAATTAAAGATTTATTTAAATTACTTAATTGGAACTATTTAATTGGAAATATCCCCCATGTTCACAGAACAAAAACTTTATACTGTTAATATGTTAATACTATTCAAATCAATCTCCTTAATACAATACCTAGGAAGATTCCAATAATTTGCTTACACAAATGAACAAAAAATCCCTAAATTCATATGATATCATAAAAGGCCCCAAGTACTCAAAACAATTTTATAAAAGAAGAATAAATTTGGTGAACTCACACTTTCTGATTCCAAAAACTACTCCCAACCTTTAATAATAAACTAAGTTACAAAATGAAACCAATATGACTCTGGTATATGTAAGGATATACACAGGTACCAGTGAAATGGCTTTGAAAGTCCAGCGATAAACATATTCATTTATGGTTGGCAGAACAAGGATGCCAGGTTTATTCAATGGGGAAAAGTTGTGTGATCAACAGATGACACCAGTACAACCAAATTCTCACAGACAGGAAAATGAGATGCAATCATATTTCATACCATACATAAAAATTAACTTAAAAAAATGTAAGGGCTAAAACTATAGAGCATTTAGAAGAAAATATACAGGACATCCTAATGATGTTAGATCTGTCAATAGCTTCTTAGATATGACACCAAAACCATGGAAGAAAATTGATAAATAGGATTTTATCAAAATTTAAAATTCCAAAAGCAACAAAAAATAGATTTTATCAAAATGTAAAACTTGTATGCATCAAAGGACACTATCCAGAAAATGAAAAGACAGCCTACAAAATAGGAGAAAATATTTGCAAATCATGTTTCTCATAAGGGTTTAGTGCTCCAAATATGTAAAGAATTTCCATAGCTTAATAACAAAAACAATGTTGAAAACTAGACAAGCAACTTCAGGAGACATTTTTCTAAGCTGATACGAAAATGTTCTATAACCCAGCATCATTAGTTTCTAGGAAAATGAAAACCAAATTCACAATGCTCTGGAGACCATTTCACACCTACTAGAATGGCATCATTCAAAAAGAGGAGCACGCCAAGTGTTGATGAGGAAATGCTACACCACGGATATGAATCTTGAAAACATCACTCCAAGGGGAATACTCCAGAAGCGAAAGGACACAAGGGTTGCCCTTAGGTGAAATGCAGGCGGTCCTCACGGGGGCGAGGGAGGGGAATATAGGCCTATTGCCTCCTGGATTGCAATGTAATCAATGTAATCAATACAGGCAATACATACAATGCAAATGCAATCAATACATTCGCGCATGTTGTAATTCATACATTCAAATAAAAATGATTAAAATGGAAATTTTTACATTATGTATTTTATCATGAGAAACATGTGGCGGTCAGAAGCAAGGGAAACATGGAAGAGGCAAGTGCAGGCTTGGTGGGGACGCGGGAGGAATCGGCTTGAGTGGAAGGAAGGCCCCGGTAGGCTAAGGCTCGAGTGGGGAGGAGCCCTAAACCCTGCTAGACAGTGGACCATGGAGCACGCAGTGCATTCAACTGCTATTGTTGGTGCTGCGGCTTATATTTCAGCAGGGAAAACTGGTTAACCCCAAGAGAAGCTATGGAGGGCACAGAGATCGCTGAGCAGCAGTTACAACACAAACCGGAAAGGGCGAGCGTCTGATGTAGGGCCAGGGGCAGAGGAAGAGGAAGGCTGCAAGAGGGCCAGAGACCAAATCTGCGTGATGAGGGCAGCAGCGCGGGCAGAGGAAGGGGAGCTGAGGACGGCTCTCCGAACGTCTAGTCCACGGCCTGTGCCCAACTTGCACAGGTCTGCAGCTCAGAGTGTGAAGAAGCTGGACCAACAGCAAACAGCCAGTCGGAGGCAGCCAGAGCGCCCGGCCCAGGATCCCGACTCCTGGCACCTCTCACTACCCTACGCCACCCTCGAGTCACATCACGAAAGTTTTAGTTTTGTTTGAAAACCAAGTAGGCAGTTGGACAGGTTGGAAGTGGGACAGTTCGCTGAGCTGCTGGTAATGACTTCATGTTCACATTTCTAACCCCTAAAGCCACCATGTTTCATTGGGCCACTTGTGTGGTGAAGGGGACCCTTCCCAGCAGCTCCAAGGCCATCTCCTGGTCCTTTACCACAGGGAGAAGAATGAACCCAACCTGGTCATGGAAAACTAATTTCCAAGGTTGCTTTATTACTAATCTCGTCAGGATTCATGATTAGAGGCCAGTGACATATTAATTAGTCATCGTAATTAGCAAGTGTCACAGAGGACCTGGGGGCCCCATGGCTTACACACAGGGCTTGCCTTTGACAGTGAGGTCATTCACGGCCAGCCTGCTCACTGTCACAGCGGTCCTCATCCAGCCCATTATCCAACTCAAGATGGGTTACATTGTATCTCAGAGGTTTCCTCCCTTTTCAGGGCAAACAAGACATTACCTGTATGCATTACACAGAAGTAGAGGCAGTAAGTGATGTGATGATCATGAGTTATGTAGTGGGACAGAAAATAGTAAGAGCTTGCAGGGAGCCCAGTGAGCTAGCACAACCAAATCTGTGTCTCAGCCTTGCCGGGCAAGTCATCTTGCTTGTCCCATTAAAAGTAAGCCTTGTTCACCAATCTGGAGGCGAGGGAGGGCTTTTCTGCAGTGGTTGCCATCTGATGGCATCAGAGTCATCGCTCTCTCACAGAATGGCAGGGAACTAACTTAGTAGGTTACTCAGTTCGGTCCAATTTAAAGCAATTTTATAACAAAGATAATTCATTAATTCAAAATTCATGTTTATTCCTCTCCAGGAATTTTTACTTGTGAATAAATATCTACTTATGGAAAAAAACAGAACCGCCGTACTGTGTGTCCTATTTCATTTGTTGAGGGAATAAATCCTCCAGTCTGCATTTGGATCCTTCTTGGTGGGGGGCCATGAGAAGCATCCAGGTGACCTCTAGGTTTGGTGATACCCTTAACTGCAAGGTCCCCTGCTTCACATAAATACTTCCACACTCACTGCATCTACTGGTTATTAACTTTCTGATGCCACCAGATCAAGCACTGCAAGAGGACCTACAAAAACCTATACAGCCCCAAATTTTTGTTTATCTCTTACAACATCAAAACGGACCCCCCTGAACTGTGTCCATCTCCTTACCACCACTACTAAGCTACATCCTAATTCCACACGCAGAGCCCCAAGCCCAGCCATTGGTAAGGGAGGCACATACTCTTTGATCCCTAGAAGGTTCTCTCACCCCATTCTGGTCTTGGGTGTCCCTTTGCACATGCCGTGCTGTTTCAGATGCTGCCCAGAAAAAAAAGTCCACTGGTTTTCAGTGGCATGCCATAGCCACTTGGCCAGTGGGTGACACCTGCTTCACTGGGACAAAGGTAATCTTCTTAGAGATCTTCTCCTAATCAGTGCATCATCATTCGATTGAAAAGGTCAGGACCACCCGTGCATGTGAAGTCTTCCTATCTACTCTGGTCCCAGGAGGACCCTGGCTATCATCCAAGCTCTCATCTGCTACATACCTGGCAGGAGTTGCTGGATAAATGATAATTCTGTGTTCTCCTCTGGAATGAATTTACCAGATTCTGACAGTTGGGCTCACTTAATTTCAATGGTCAGATTCCCAAAGCACAAATAGCAGGCACACTCACAAGGACAGTCAGGACCAGCCACCACAATGGGCAGAGCACTCACCTTGGATCTGTTCTGTTTTCCTCCCTTGACAGCAGCTCCTCTCTGCCATCCTCTAGGTTCTCAAACAAATACAAATAAGGCTATCTCTGGCTCGATCCTGAGGCTCAAACTTCAATTTTGGGCTGAAGTGGCCAGCTGCGGTCTAAGCTTCAAGTTAGGGCCAACTTCCTGGACCAGAAATCTTTCCATGGGTCATAAACCAGTTCCATGCTGCTCTGTACTCTCACCTTTGGTTCTGTCTTCCTATTTTATCACTTCTGTCAACAGTCTAATAATGTTTCTTTTCATGGATTTGGAATGGACTCTAATATGTCAGAGTTCAAGCCATCCTGATTTTCGTTTCATTTACCTCTGTCTGGAGTATTTTTCTCCATCTCTTACTTCTATGTCTCCTGCATCCACTATGTTTGTCTTTTACATATAGTTAGTCTTTTGAAATTCAATCTGAAAATTTGTCATTTTAAAATTGTGGCAAAACATATGTTTAAAATGTATGTTTTAAATTTAAATTCATAGCCTAAAATCACCATTTCACCCACTTTTAAGCACAGTCACATTGTTAGGCAACCATCAGCGTCCTCTGTCCCCAGAGCTCTTCTCACCTGGCAAAGGAGAAATCTGCATTCTTTAAACAGCAGTTCTGTCTCAGTTACTTTTCTCATTGTTGAGACAAAATACTCAGCACTCAAGGTTAAAGGGCGAGAGGTTTATTTAGCTCACAGTTTGTAGAGGTTTCAGGCCATAATCAGCTGGCTCCAAGGCAGGGAGACATGACAGAGGAGCAACAGTTCAAGGCGGCAGAAAACAGGAAAAGCAAAACCTACCTCTGTCTCTTACACTGAGTTCAGGACACCTGCCCCTGAAGGGGTACAGTTCAAACCCCTAATCCCAGCATCAGACCATGAGTCAATCACAAACTCCAGATTCCGTCACCTCCAAAATGTCACACATAGCCCCACAACTCACACACAGAGCATACATACAGCACAAGGCTTGAGGAGCAGGGAGGGAGTGTCTACACACAAACCGTAGCAAGATTGGAAAAGGATTAACATCCATACAAAACTCCGGGTTTTACAAATGTCTGGCTGACACCCATCTTATGGAGTATTTCTCCAGCTGGCAGAGCACAGCTGAGGTGATCAGGTGCCACATGTGATGGAGAAGGCGGCAGGGCAGGATGCGGAGGAGCTCCTCTCTCTCTTTCCCCTGTTCAGTAAGTCACAATTCCGTGATCCCAGTCACTGAAGCTGAAACTCTTGGGTCCTCTGTGACTCTCATCTTTCTTCCACACCCAGCCCGGTCCATCAGCAGGTCTGCCAGTGTTACCCCCAACAAGTAGCCAGTATCTGACTGTCCGCTCCTGCCCCAGGCACTTTCTCTGGACTTTATAGAGGGTTCTTTTCAGGGTCACCATCTACCACCAACACAGTGTTGAGAGGGATTGTTTTAAATGGACGTCATAGCATGTCACTGCCACGCTAAAATACCCTCCAGGGGTGTCGCATCTCAGAATAAGCAGCCAGATTCCTACCTCACCACCTGTTCCTTAGTTCTGTAAGCTGACTGCTACCCTCTCCATTCTCCACTCCACAGCAGCCACTGGCCCCGGCTGGCGCTCTGTCCTGCAGGGCTCTCGTGGACTTTCCAGCCTGCCGGGCACACGACTGACCAGGTATCTGTATGGCTCCCTCTCTCACTTCCTTTGGTTTAGTACCCATTCAGATGTCACTTTATTAGTGTTTTCAGGACCATCGCAAACCCTTGCAGGACCAACCCATAGGCTCTCCTTTCCTTTCCCTGATTTGTTTTCCTGTAACTATATCATGTGTCCTCTGATCTATTCACTATTTATGCTTACACTCTGTCTCTCTGCACTAGAAAGGAAGCTCTAAGAAAGCAGAGGTTTTTTAAAAGCTTCTATTCACTGCTATGTCTTGCATCTACCCAAAAAAGCCTATTCTGTATCGGCACTCGTCAAGTAGTTATTGAATAAATGGATAAGTGAAAAAGTGAGATACCGAGAGGCAACACTCTGGAAATCCTTTCTGCATGTCCCTGGGATAACACTGCCTCTCAGGCCAAGCTGAACCATAGCCTTACCTGCGCCCACTAGGGGAGGAACACAGTGAAAGAGAAAGGGGGCTTTTAATAAGCGCAGAGGAAGTTCTTTTATTTTTCATTGAAAAATAACAGTATTCTGCATTTACATGGTAAACGTGATTTTT
The DNA here is from genome assembly GCF_034190915.1 of Cavia porcellus. Lineage (NCBI taxonomy): Eukaryota > Metazoa > Chordata > Mammalia > Rodentia > Caviidae > Cavia > Cavia porcellus. The sequence continues at coordinate 44,134,136 of NW_026947512.1, forward strand.
GGACGAGTTCCCCATAACATAGGAGTTAGCACTTCTGCCCCCAATGGGAGAATTTAAAAGTTTAGAAACTCTGCGCATTTGCCAACACATATAACCCTCTCCTGATGCCTTGAAACCCTTCCTCAGGTTGGCTTAGGATGCCTCATTGTTACCCAACTCATTAGTTTCCTTCTCTTCACTCCTGTCCCAGAAACTCAACTCCATCATACCCCCAAACAGAAAACCTGGAACACCTTTGCCCCTCGAGGAAGGTTCCGAATCCCTGGGCAATTCCACTCTTCATCAGCAAGGCTGAAAGGCCTGGCTTCGCAGCACAGTGGCCTCCCGATTAGTTTAGTAAGCAGACTGGACTTCACCTCCCCAGCAAAAGTGTTCGCCAAGTGCCAGAAATATCTGCCATTCACCAAGCCATCCAGTAAAACAGGCAAAGGCTCATCACTCTCATCAACAGAGATGGAAAATCGATATCAGTATCTTACAGATTGCAGGGAGTATGCTACCAGGAGGGAGAAATGGGTGGACTGATGCGGGACACACCAGACCTTCTTCCTCGCTGCACCAAGAAGGCCAATCTCCGTCTCGAGGTCACAAACTATGCTGATTGGAATTTCAGGAAGTGATTTCAACATAGTCTAACCCAGCGACGGTTTCCACTTACAACACTCAGAGGTAAGGGATGCTTCCCAGTTTTCATCACCTCCATGTCTCATACACCTTCAGGGTGCCTTGCAGATGTTTAAAAGAATTCCTCACTTATACAATTGTTGGGCAGCATGGTTGTCCAAGATGCCCTTTCACATTAGAAAAGAATTTTTCTCCCAGTTAGTAAAGTTTCTCTAGAGCCACAGGCAATATTGCCACTCGGTGGGCAGTGAAGTTACTAATGAGGGGAATGTGAATTTCTCTCATTTTTCCAAGAAAGAGGCCAAGTTGGCAAAAAAAGACACAAAAGTATATACTAACTACCCATGTGACTGCAGTGTCACTCCATAAATCTTCAGGCACTTTCCACATGTACCGTTTTACTTGATATTCATACTGGCTGAGTAAGGTAGGAAGATATTTCAGTACACTCATGTTATATGTAAGAAAACGGAGGCTCAACGCAATACATTTGGCTTCATTCACACACTGCGTGGAATGCGTTGCGAACCGCGACTTAAACCCAGGTTTTGAAATCTCAAGTACATCATTCCTTCTGCAAAACCAACAGCATGAAAAGAGCCAGTGAAGCAAAGGGAAGAACAACTCTACATTGGGACAGATCGTCCACTCTGCAGGCCCAGGGCTATGCTGGCCTGTGACAGATCCAAGTCTGGTCAGTAATTAGCTGTCTACCCTCACACAAACTACCTAACTTCCTCTGATCTTCAGTTTGCTCAACTGAAAAATGAATATCATTTGACCTGCCTCAAAATAAACAGTGATGTTTAAGAATATTATATGTGTGAAGCCTAAGTGTCCATTCCAGAGCATACATGATGCTTGAAACATGGTCATTTACTTTCTGACTTTTCCATTAGCCCCAAGGGCTTTCCCAAGTAGCCTCCCAGAGTCCTTGATGCCAGGAAAGCTACCCACAGAGAAGGAAGGACATATCGATTCCCAGCAGGAAACTGAGAATGAACAGAGCCAGCCTCGTTAGTCATATTAGTGTCTCATCCACCGTGCATTTCCCATCCCATCTCATGCATACTTGTCAAAGGGAGAAAAAGGTTTTCACATCTTTTTAATAGATGAGGAAACTGGCACTCACAGTGCCCAAGTGTCAAGGGGCTCTGAAGCCTGTCCAGAAGAGGAGGAAGAGTCCACAGCCAGAGAACTACTCCTTCACAGACCTGCTAACTAGAGCTGTGTTAGTGTTCCATCAGTGTGACCAAAGACCTGAGAAAAACAACTTAGGGGAGAGGAGGAAAGAATTGTTTCAGCTCAGAGTTTCAGTGTGAGCCCATGGTCTGTTGTGTCCACTGCTTTTAGGCCCTTGAGAAGGCAGACACAGCCCCGGCCGAGGCCCTGGAGGAGGAAAGTTGCTGGACACATGGCAAGCAGCGAGTGGAGAGGCCTGAAAAGATCCAGAGATCGAGCAACAGGGACAAAAGACAAGAAGACACTTCAAGGTCACATCTCCAGTGAGGTCCTTCCTCCCACCAGCCTTTACTTCCTAATAGCATATCCAACTGTGAATTCATTCATCAATGAGATGAGAACATTACATTATGTAATCACCTTCAAAAACCCCATCTCTGAACACAGGAGCCTTTTGGAGAACATTTTTTATCTGAACCATAAACAAGAGTAGACTTATAAATCCATAAACATAAGCCAAGGGAGAATGTGGGCCCCTGACCAATTCCTGGCCTGGTTCCCCGCTCAGGGAGTGGACCACGCACGCAGATGCTATGAATTCATCCCTGCCCTTGCTAGCACATTCCTTTTATCATCTGCAGTGAGGGCCTGGCTGCTCCTGCTGACTCAAAATGTCACACAGTCACTTGACGAATGGGGAAACCAAGGCAGTTAACTCCATCCAACTTCATGCAGAGAACAGGAAGAGATGTGAGCTCCTCACCACAAACCCCACCAGCAAAGCGCTTCAGCCAGGCTTCCTTCTGGGAACAGCACAGGGGTGCCCAGAAATGCAGGGTCCTGCCCACCAGGCCAAGCTCAGCACCTGTGCCTAGGCTGGGAGAGCTGGGCCAGTGATCCTTGTCTGAACAACTGGGGCCCACATCAATGGCCCCAGGCTGTGGAGATGTGTGCACCTTAGAAGGGAAAAGACAAAGTCAAAACCTACAGGCTGTACCTGTGACCTCACTATAAAGCACACTCAGAAAAACAAAAGTTGTATAATTTAAGCAAATCTTGGGAAGAAGTAAAATCTATCCATAAAAATATTTTCCCTTGATAGAATTGTGGGGCAGCTGAAAAGATAAGAAATATGAAATATAAATGACCTTTATTTTAAGAATGTGGGGAGACCCTCCGATCCCCTGGGGGGCAGCATCTCCTCCCACCCTCCCACCCCGGTTCAGCGATCTCTCCATGGGACACGGGGAATGGAGGCGTACAGTATCTTAGGTTTGGGGTGGAACCTGAGGGGGCATTAGGGATGCACAGGTAGCCCATTGGTATTGTTTTGGCGCCAAAGGTAAATTCCTAGGGGTGGGGGAGATGGAGCTCCTTGGTTTTGCCTCTAAGGCTTCACCAGCTACAGTGTCCTGTCTGGGCCAAAACTCTTTCACCCTCACCAAAAACTAAACCCCTATCCAGTTTCTTTACATGGGGACTCCCATGGTGCAATTAAAATGATTTTTTTTTTTAAGAAAAAAATCTGACGTGTAAGCAATCTGCAGTCAAAGTGGGTGCTCCTGACACAGGACAAAAGTTGCCCACCTGTTCCCCACTCTACACCTGCCTTCCCTCTCAAGGCCAGACTGATGCAGGGCTGGCTGCCACTCTACTGCGTGGCGAGGGTTGTGCTTTCGTGTCACAGGGCAGGAGGACACCCCACGCCTGCCCCACAGAGCAGGGCCTTCTGTGTCATTAGAGCCAGGCTGAGGTGTGCGCTGCACCTGCCCGTCAGCAGCTGCAGCTGGCCAGCTGAGGCCGCACACCAGAATCCCAGGGCTCGGCTCATCTGCAGCAGCTGGGAGGAGGCAGCTGATGAGCAGCCCTTCTCGGTGGAGGAGGGGGACATCATGGAGCAGCAGCAAAAACACAGGCCAGCAAGTCTTCCCTCAAAACCTTTGCAGCCTCCGACCCATCAATTCAGCATAATGTCAAATCCAATGGAAAAATCAAAAACAGAGTGCAGGGGGGAAAGAGAAATCATTTTGGCTGCAGATTTAAAACTCCTCTTGCCCTCTGCAAGTCAATATGGCCCTTGCCCTTTGTGCATCCCCCCTCACATTCGGGAAACTTGCGTGCTTGCCACTCACTGAGCCCCGGATTCCCTGAGCCCTGGGACCCTGGTAACCCAGGCGGAGGGGACCTGCCTGGGGAGGAGACCAGGTACTCAGTCACCACAGCCTGTGGCTTTCTTGTCTCTGTCCCTCCACAGCCCAGTCCCAGCAACCCCACATCTGGGGTTGAGCTCCTCGGGAGACACTGTGGAGCTTCTGAGGGATGTAGAAACAGCTGGTTAGACAGGGGAAGCCCACATAAGATAGCAGTGTGCTACAGGCCCGCAGCTGACCCGTTCTCCTCGAGGAGGAGCCGGTCCTGCACACCTTTCCCTTCCCTGTCATCATCAACACAGTGTACGGGAAAACCAGTCTACCTTCCTTCCACAGCTATATGCACAAGAGCCCAAAAAGGTGCCCCTTCTTACCCAGCCAGTGAAGGAAGCTGCGTTCCAAGGGAACCACACTCCCAGCCCAACTTTCTTTCCATTTTGAGGGGGGAGGAGTTCCCCGAAGTTGCTACTCTGCCCAGGCTGGGCTCAAACTTACCATCCTCCTGCATCTGTCTCCCAGGCAGGGGCTATCACACTCAGCATGGAAGGACTTATATCTTGGCTCAAGCTCCTGAGCCATAGAGGCCCAGGACCTGGAGTCTTCAGGTGTTTAAAGCTTAGATAGAATAAGCACCACAGGCCTTGCCTGGATATGAAACGCTGGTGGAAGCAAAGAAAGCCATCCCAAGGTGCAGGGGAGAGGCCCCAGGTGGTGGGACAGGCAGGAAAAGCTGGTGGCCACACAGGCTGGGTGGGACTCTGCAGAGTGAGAAAGGAAGTGCCCAGTCTGCTTTGTAGAAGAGAGATGTCCTGCAGCTTCCAAAATGGCCTGACAGTGGAGGAGGAGCCCAAAACTCAGGGAGGCAGTGGGCTGTGAGACCTCCCAGTGCAGGGTCCCACGGCCCCCAGCAAGGTCAGGATGGACACCCCATCTCACCCCCTCAGGGGAACCCCCGACAGAGCCTGGGCTCAGTCCCATGCCCAGTTCCCTTTTCTTTGTGTCCGTGTAGAATAATATGCAATTAATTGATTTTCTGTCACTCTTTTAGCCCAGAAAATTAATTTCAGAGCAACCTTGTTTTCTGGGGGTGTGAATCCTCCACCCGAGGAGCAAGGCAGCTCCTCCATTATTCATGAGCCGGAAGGCTGACGAAGTGTGCACCAGGCCGCCCCAAGGCCACCCAGTGATCGTCTGTGTTACCTGTGCAACAGCCCTTGCAGCCGATAAATAATCCGCACTACAGCTCAATCCATGCCAGGGAGAGGAAGCAGCCAGGGCACAGATGCCACCTGGGCCAGTGAGGTGCAGCTCTGGCTGCAGCCTGGATGTTGAACAGCCCCTTGGTGACCCTTGCACACATACATAAAAGAGGGTTATGATTTGGGATTGGACTGCTGGGGGCCGAGCGGGTGGAGGCCAGAGGCCCCAAAGCCAGCTTTCCAACCTCAGGTCTCTTTTTCCTCCAAATTTGAACCCAGGGCCCTGGTCCTGAGCTACATTCCCTTCCCTCTTTTAATTTTTTATTTTGCAGCAAGGTCTCTCTAAGTTGACTAGGCTGGAACTTGGCTGCCTCCAAGGGGCAGTCTTCCAGAGTGCTGGCATTGCATGTACTGGGCACTGCACTCAGCCTACCTGGAGATGAGGAATTATTTTAAACCTAGCTGTTTGTCAAGTTTATTGGATGCTTTTGTCAAAAGACAACTTTGTAGCCTCCACCCAGATCTATGGAACTGGGACCACCTGTGGACTTGGGCCTTCAACAAGGTAACTAGGTAACTGTAGGGCCAGAGTGGTAGGAACCACAGGACCATCTGCTACCAAGGGCCCAGTGGAAGGACCTAGGTCTCACTGTCTCCAAAAGGAAGACAGAACCCCATTGCAATTTCCAGACCCTCTTGAGATGGATGTGTGTGATAGGAAGGAGCCTAAGGTGGTCCAAGGTTCCAATCCCTGGTATATACATCCTATGAGATTTCCCAGTCCCTAGGTTTCAACAGGAATGATGAATATCATGGTATGTCACTCCTATGATTGGATTACTCATCAGTTAACTTTTACATACAGTAGTTGTACTTTTCTACTGGGAGTGGTTTCTAAGCTTCTCCCACAAATCCTGAAATCAGGATTAGTACAAACACTATAATGCCAGGACCGCCAATGTGATCACCAAGATGACTACTAAGTGATTGGTGGGTAGGCAGCATATACAGTGTGGATACACTGGAAAAAGGAATGATTCATACCCTACATAGGATAGGGTGGGATAATGAGATTTCTTCCTGCCACTCAGAATGCTGTGCAATTTAAAACTTATACATTGTTTATTCCTGGGACTTCCTATGTAACATATTTGAAACAGAGCTGTTCCTAAATAACTGAAACTATGGAATGAGAAACAGCAAACAAACCGGGGGGGGGGGGGGGCGGGGGGCACTGTAGTCCCTAGGGAAAGTATCCTGGATGGATTCATGATGGAGTCCATGTGTCTAAAACCTGAACTTGGCCTCTAGCTGCTCAGAGCCTTAGGCAACAGTCAGCAATAAAATGGGCATCAATTCTACAGCCTCAAGGAAATGGAGTCTGCCAATATCTAACAGACATGGCACAGAGCCCTGAGCCTCAAGCGGAATCCCAGTCCAACTGACCCCTTCAGGGAGCCTGGAAACAGTGAGCTGAGGACCAGATAACCCATCCCAGGCCTCCTGATTCACAGAAACTAGGAAAGAACAAATGGGTACTGTGTTAAAGCACTAAGCCAAACTGACTTGTTAGGCACCCACAGAAAACAAGTGTAACATACAATAAAATTAAAGCTATGGCACATGCCTGCCCACTGCAGTTCACAGAACACTTTGACAAGCCTACATCTTACCATCTGGGCAGCCCAAGGGTCTGTCTCTGCATACCATGCCCAGGAAAATGTTGGACAAATGAGTGGGGCAGGTGGTCAGTTTTTCTTTTTCTTTGTCTTTTCTTTTTCTGTCTGTTATTGGAGGTTGAACCCAGGGCCTTCGCACCAAGGTACATGCCCAGTGCTATGATTAATGGCTCTAGATTTAAGGCATGAGTATAACTGCCCTAGGGTGGGTAGCCTGGGTAAGATACAAGGGACAGAAAGAGGCTGGTTGATTGTCACTTGCTGGCTGCCTTGGAATGTTTCTGCTCGCAATCTCTATGTGCTGTGCCACCCTGCCTTGGAGCTGGTTGATTATGGACTGAAGCCTCTACAAACTGTGAACCAAATGAATATTTCCTCTCTTAACTTGCTGGGTATTTTATCTCAGCAATGATAAAGTAACTAAGACAGGATCTCACTAAATTGGCTAGGTGAGGCTTGAATTTGGATCTTCCTGCTCCAGCCTCCCAGAATACCTGATAGCTTTATTTATTCTGAATGTCTACTTAACAGATAAGGAAAAAGAAGGCCAATAAACATCTCCAAGGTTATATAGAGTCTATTACAGACCTGGGATTCAAGCTCAAGCCTTCAGATTCCGAGGCCAGGGTCCTGTCCTGTGTGTCACTGCTCCCAGCACCATCCTTTCCAAGCACTGTAAAGATAGTCAGTTTGAGTTTTAAGTCCTGGGTCTGTAAGACTATGACTTGCTAAAAAGGAGAGTGGTTGAAAGGTGAGTGCACCGTGGGCTCCCAGTGTGGTTTGAATATGGCTATTGTCCTCCAAGTCCCAACATAGAAGCTTAATCCCCGACATGGCCCTATGGAAGAGGACCTCAGTGGGAGGGGTGGCCCAGGGGCCAGCGGGGACACACATCCAAAGGAGATGGCGTGGCCCTGACAGCTTCTGTCTCTTCGCTGACTGCTGCTGAGACTTGTGCTCCTGCTACTGCAGAACTCAAACCAGGAGGGCTGTTGACCTACAGTTCTACCCTCCAGACTGTGAGCCTTTTCTCATAATAAGATAATTGTTTCCGGCCCTTCCTTATAATAACATGAAAATGACAGCTACAGAGGCCTGCCTTCTCCACACAGCTGTCTCCCCCATTCCACCCTTAGGTGCACAGTGGGCAAAACTTGGAAGTGAGAAGCCACTCCAGCTGCAGGCCCCAGGTCTGTTGTGGATCTCCTGCTATGCACCTTGCCAGGCACCCTCTGCCAAGCCTCTGAGCATAGCCTCGCTCTCCCAACCTCCCTTGACCCAGGGAGGCTGACGGTCCAGCCAAATCACTCATCAACCAACCCATTGCCATTTGTCATTAATAATGTCACACCAAATCCAAGCAACAATTGGAAAAACAGATTGCAACATTGTACTCTTTATTGCTGGTGTTTCTGTGGAACATTAGCAATCAGAAGCCTCCAGAGAGAAACTGTAAAAGAAAAAAAAAATAGACCCAGAGCAAAAAAGCAAGCAGAAAGGTACTTTATCCCTCGCTACAAACTTCACGACATAGCCACTTTGTAACATGCACCATATGCAGCAGCCTGCACAAAGCCCAATAACCTCTTTCCGACTCGTAATAAATCCCCTCGGACCCCAACACACTTGTAATTTACAACTTGGCTAAAATGAACATTATTTCAAGCTAAGCTTATTCTCAGAGGTGCAGGAGAATGTGGCAGCTTTCCTGCTGACAGAGGAGTTTCTTTTTAAATGTCATGCATTCACTTTCATTACTTCCAAATAATTGCCCGAAAAGATCGGCTGCTGGACAGGGCAGCCCACTTTACATCAGCATGATTCAATTTCCTCATCATCAAAGGAGCCCCAGGGGGCTGGTTCCAGCCCGGGGCAGGCTCAGGCCTCAGTTGCTGCCTCCCCATTGGCTTCCTGGCAGTGCAGAAAAAGGTGTTGCGTCATTGCACGGGAAAGCCGCGGGTATGTTGTCTACTGAGAGACAATACAACCTGTCAGCACAGGCACCACAGAGTCCCTCCTTTCTGCATCCATCAGATCATGTGTGTCATTGTCTTCAGGGTCCAGGCATCATGCTTGTTACCTGGAGCTGAGCAGAAGGCACCCATTCTCATCTCATGGAAGTTGGGTCTTTGGCAAAGAAGATGGGGAACAGGAAGATGGAAGCCACTGGCATTAAACAGGGTGCTTTGCCGTCCCGTTTGATCTGCCCACTGTTGATCTGCAAAGACCAGGTCAGAGGAACACACAAACGGGGAGCAACCAAGAACGTGAATGCCAGGTGAAGCAGTCCCTCGGAGCCAGCTTTGGAGACCAGCCCAGAAGCAGGAAGAGGGAAAGCAGAGAGAGATGCAATTCCAGTGTCCCTTGTAGGAAAAGGAGAGCGTTCAGTCTCTAACTCCCTGGGGCCAAGTGTGTTCCAGCATTTTGGTTCCCCGCTCTATGCTTTATCTGTGAGGTGCATTTTTCCCAACCCAAGCAGATGGCAAGGTCCATGAGCCCTGGATGCCCCTCTCTGATGTACCTCCTCTCACCCTCCTAGCTCCCAGCTCACACTACACAAGCCATGCTGGTAGCCCTGTCTTTATAGAGCTTCTGAAGGAAAACTTAACGACTCTGCTGTTTCTTGTCATTTTATTGATAGAACAACTTCCTGCCCTCTGCCCAGCTTAGCCTGCAGCCCAGTCTCTGGAGACCTGTTCTACCCTCAGACATAGGTACAGACCTCTCGGTTCTCCAGCCAGAACCTAACCACAGGCAGAGTCGAGTCGGAGAGGCCCTGGCCCAATGTCTGGGGCTCAACCCCCACCCCCATTATTACACAATTATAGCTGTGCTCTGATTTTGAACGCCACGTTGACATTTAGGCTTTAACTTTAACCTCAAAACTGTTGTCTTTAATTTCTCTTGCTCCTTAATCTGAGTTTTAGCCAAAGAGTCAACCAAAAGTTTCATTTACTTAAAACCAGGAAGCCAGGCATGCCAGGAACTGCAGAGACCTGGGCACCAGGATAAGACCAACCCTGCTGCCTGTAGACCATCTCCAGGTGCTGTCTCTCCCCGCCAAGACTTCTCGCCCCAGATTTGCCCCATCATGCTCCCCCTGTCCTCAGACCTCTATCTCATGTGCTCAGACCCCTTGTTGATGGCTGCACATACGGTCACACATTAAGGAAGAACATCTGGCCCACACAGCTGGGATCCATTCCTACCTGAAGGCAAGCAGTCCCAGGGCCCTGAGTCTAACTGCTGGCTTTTAGTCTCTGTCTTCTTTGTTCCTCCCTACGGCATCTGGCTGCACCTCCACGTTCACAAAATGCAGCCCTGTGGGTGGGATAACATGGAGGGGAATCCCTCTGTCACTCCTCTGCTCCCTTTCATCTGGACACCATTGCAAAGGGTGGAGCGGAGGTCAAATAGCAGCCGAGAAAGGGCTGCCCCCAAGGGTGATGAGCAAGCCCTGAGTTCAAACAAAGCGGCAGCCGTATCCGATGGGAGACTCAGCAGAGGTAAGTGATTTCTTGAGGAGTCTCAATCGTGGGAATACAAGCAAGAAGCAGTTTTATTTCTTCTAATCGTGGCCTCACTTGTGATAGCTTTAATTACCTTCTCTTATTTATTTATTTAGCTTACACAAAGCTAATTTATTAACAGAAAACAATTTGAGTCTTGTTCACAGATAGCAACCTTGCTGACCTCCCTTCCTGCAGGTGCTGTTGGAGGGCACCGGGGTGACATCCTCAAGCCACCCAATCTTCATTCTCGAGTTGGCAAGTGCTCTGAGGACTGATGGAGCACCAGGCCTGGGATCTTAGTCCTGTTTCCTGGTGTGGTCCAGAGTTTGATATGCAGGGTGGTGATGCCCAACTCTTTGCACCTCGGGGCCATGTCCCGGGCAGCCACCACGGCAGTGTTCAGGGCAGGTTCATCTCAACCAGCCTTCACCCCAGCCCACCAGTCACACGACACATGGCTGCCCTGCCAGAAAAATCAGTGACATGGACAAAAGCGTCATTGAAGGATGCAAAGATGTGACCAACACTGAATCTATTCCTGCCTTCAGCAGCTGAGGCCAAGGCTGCTGGCCTGGTCCTTCTTTCCTTCCACTCGCGAGGTGCCATCTCTGTAGGCGATCTCCAAGCATCTCAGGCAGAAACTGCAACTTTCTAATCATACTCATTGATTAAAGTGGTTTGATACAGTACATTCAAAGGCTTTTGGAAATTGTTTTCTTTCTGTGTGATTGTGACTTCCTGATTTGAAGAATATCCTTAATTTTAAGAAAATAGACAAAACTGTTCCGAGACGAAGTGTCATGGGATGACAGTTCACTCTGAGACAGGTAGATGATGCAGAGAAGGAAGGAAAGGAGGGATGGAGATGGAGGGATGGAGACAGGAAGGGAGGGGAGAAGAAAAGAAGGAAAGTGGGAGCTAGATCTTAATAATTAATGAAACTAAGAGGTGATTAATTGGATGTTCATTGTTCTGATTGTCCCACACTTCTGTTTATTTAAAATTTTCCACAATAAAAAGTCAAAGAAGAAATTCAGCCTGCTCCTCACTTTCATGTTTATGCATTTTGAGGTTCTTCCTGTTTCCATCACTGACTGCATGTAGGGCTGTGAGACCTGTAAGAGGGTGGGGAGTCAGGGTTTTCACATGCCACATGGGAGGAGGAAGCCTCCCTTTGCCAGGATGTGCGTGGTTAGGATGGTGCCAGCGGTGGGCAGCACTGACCTCTCTGTATTGCTCTCTGTGCAGCACTCACTGAGAGTTTTGCAGGATTGTGTGGATCCACCCCACTGTACAGGGCTCTGCTGGACCACACCCACCTCTAATTTTCCTCCTTCACCCCAGCCCCTTGGCTCTGGCCACCTGCAGTCCATCTTGAAGGCTCTTACTCCTGGGTCACTTTCTTAAAGAGTAATCCTCTAGTGCAATGCAGCCAGATGCCCAGGCCAGCTTTCTTCATGGTGCCTCCTTAATCTAAGAAGAACTCACAAAGCCAGAAGTAGGGAAGACTGCTCCAACTCTGTTTTCTTCTGGCTCCATGGCTGGTCTATGAGTCACTTATAGCCAAGAAAATAAATATTGACTTTTCCATCTGTGTAAGTTCTGTTAGTCACCTTTCAATTGCTGGGGAAAAATTACCTGGAAAACACAACTTAAAAGAGGAAATGCTTATCTCAGCTTATATTTTCAGAATTTTTAGTTGACTCTGTTGCTTCCAGTGAGTAGAAGCATCACAGCAGAAATGTGTGTGATGGGAGAAAACTGCTCTTCTCACAGCAGGCAGGAAGCAGAGTAAGCAAGAATCATAGAGAAAGGGACCAGGGAGCAGATAATAGTCCCCAAGGCCCATCCCTTTCCTCCAGTTAGTCGCTCCTGGAACTAAAGCCAAAGACCTAAGCATTCCTCCCTGGGTTAATCCATTGAGGAGGTTAGTGCCTTCAGAGTCCACTCAACTCTCTGAGCATCTGTCAATCTGAGAAGATTGACAATCAGCTTCACCGTAACATGTCACACAAGTGGACCCTCCCATTTCCCATCTTGGGAAAGGGAGCCCAAGACCCCTTCCTCGCTCCTTCACCATGAGCCCTGCAGCTCCACCAACCCCATTATGGTACCTCTCATTCCACAGCTCTGAGGGCCAGCGTGGGAAGGTGTAGGTGATCAGTGTTGACATGCACAGGAAGCCCTGGGAGAAGGCGCTGGCCTAACTGCCAGTGACTCTCTCTAAAGCATGGCGGTTAGTGCTTCCTCTATTCAGCTGTGGGCCTCAATCACTGATTCTGTGACAGTGAATGAATTTCTACTCCACATCCTTAACAGAGGCATGAATATATTTAGTATATGTGAGTGTGGGAAAGCCAGGTTACAACCCAGCTTCCAGCTGACTGCGTGTATCACTTGGCATCTCTGATTAAGGTTGGCAAGAGCTCAGTATCTGTTCAGTGCTTACAGATTCCTGGGGATCCTGCGAGGTACTTAGGGGCGAAGCCGGTATTGACCTGCACCTCACAAACCACCAAGGAGCCAGGAGAGGGAGTCAGCTCATCACCCTAATTTGTTTTTAATACCAGGGATCCAAGTGAGGGTTTTAAAAAGAGAGTTTTGTCCTAAAAGCATGTGAAAACTTTTTTTCAATCCAAATGCTTCATTTGACTGCTCCAAGAAATACCAGCGTCTTTGGGGGTGGATGTGGGGTGCACTGTCAGCCCATTTAACAGAAGAGACTCGGTTCCCAGGTGGAGCAGGAAAGGATCTTTTGAAACGTTATGTCTAGAGGAGCAGCTTGAGCACCACCATTGACCAGGAGAGTCAGCCCCAGCTAGGCTTTTCTCTCTGTATGTGAGTGTGTGTGGGTGGGTGAGCTTGTGCACACGTGTGCTCTCCCTTCTGTCTGCCTGCTGTGTAGCAGGTAGGTTCAGTTCAAAACCACACAAGACACCTGTGGCTGGAAAATCATCCCTTCAGCACCATCTGTGATGGTGGACTGATTGTGTCAGCTTGGTAAGAGAAGTTCAGCTAAATCAGCTCAGAAATCCCACCGCCAAGGGTGTAGAAGGCCCCCCCTAGGGAAGCGCACTGCCCGGTCAGGATAAAGCGGAAATGAAGAAGGGTGATTGGTTTCTTCTTCCTTTAAAGAGCTCCAGTCTTCACCTTCACCTTCACCTTGCACGTCATCTCCTGGCTTCCAGGGCAGACTCTTTAGCTTCCGGCACTGACCCGCAGCCTTCTGGTGTAGACAACTCAGCCTTCCATCACAGACCCATCGGTCTCCTAATACAGATTCGCACGGGATACTGCAGTGAGCTCCAGACCTCAGGCTGGACCCTTCAGTGTTCAGTGTGCAGAGGTCCTCTGCACACTTCATCATCTGACTCTGCGGGTGGCCACTGCCAGGCAATCTTACAAATTATACATTTGTATATCTTGTGTTATGTCTGTTTCCCTAGTAAACACTGAAACACTGCCACTGAGGAGTGGAGACAGAGCAAGAGCGAGAAAGAGAGAGAAAGAGAGAGAGAGAGAGAGAGAGAGAGAGAGAGAGAGAGAGAGAGAGAGCCAGGAGACAGGGAAAGGGGGTAGATGCACACAGAGATGGTAAACTTCCTGCCTCATATGTATTTCAAAAGAAGCAGCCCAGGGCCTTCCCAAACTTCCTGGTACACTGGGAAGAACAGAAGAGAAACGGGGTCAGGAAGATGTTGGATTGGTAGAGAATTTCATCCATCGGATGCTCAAAAAGGTTGAGCTGTGTACTTTGCAACAATGGTGGCCAAAGATGTACAGGAAGGGAGTCCTCTGAGAATATATGGCCTAGCAACATCATAGCAATTTCAGTCTAGGAGCACACTCAGTGATGGTCACACTCCAGTGCAGTCACTCAGTGACATATTTCTGAGAATATGTCCCCATCATTAAGCAATGCACAGTTGTACCTGATCAACCACTCTGTGTGTGGATGCTGGACTGTTTCCTTAGCTAGAGGAGAGGTAGGCAAAGCAGGTCTTCAGGACCCCTACTGTGTCCCTGCCTGGGCCAGGGCTCAGCCTCCCTGAGGAATGGCAAGGTCCAGGCTCTGGCAGGAGAGACTGCATTCTGTCAACTCTGAGTGGCATCCGTGGAGTGCCACGTCCCAGCGTCCCATGTCCTCTGCATAAATGCAATTTCCTCAAATGTCAGGAGGAAAGCATTACAGATAACACATTGTCTGTGTCTTTGACCTAGTAAGTGCTGAAATCACAGATCTCATTATTCTGACATGATAGAATGTTCTCTCTTTCTCTCTCCTCTGCAGCCTGGCTGCCGTTGTTTTTGAGATTGCAGACCTAATTGCCAAAGTGCAAAGCCACCACCGGAAAAACAGCCCCACCCGGTGCCTACGCCAAATCAAATGTCACAGCTCCTTGTGTGAAAAGAAAATGATGTTGAAGGAGCTCATAACAGGACGTTGAATTGAAGGTAATTTTGGCCACAGCTGCATGGGCAGCTAAAGATAGTCTTTGACCTTGAAAGCAGAGTTACCATGGGTGAGTCTGCCCGTGCCCTGATCCCCAGCGCGAGGACACTCAGGGGTTTAGAGGGCCATGAGAGGGGGCACGTGCAGCAACAAGCCCTAGATTTTAATTCTAGCTCTGTTACTTCCATCCGTGGGGTCACACTCAAGTTAGCAAACCTCTTCTGCTTTCCTGCTTCTCCTTAAAAACAAAACATTAAAACCATATGAGGCCAAGAGAAGGTGATACTTTGTTTTTACTATTTGTTTCTGAGAGGAGCCCTGTGTGAGCACAAAGAGGAAAAAGGTGGAGTTCTAGCTCTCCAAAGTCTTGATGTGGAGCTAATGAAAGATGTGGCATATGCTTGCAGGGAGCCAGGCAAGAAGCAGAGGCAGTCTTTGAAGTCAGGGAAAGAGCCGGTGTGCAGGTGTTTGGAAGCAGAAGGGCGAGCTAGAGGATCCTTTGCAGGAAGTGGGGAAAGATGGGGTCTCTCAGGCAGCATCAAGCAGGGCAGTGGTGTTCTGAAAAGGAAAATTTCAGTTACATTCAGGCAAGTTAGAAGTGAAACCATGTGATGCTAGTACACATATTGGGAGCTTTCCCACCTGCTGTGATGAGATCCCCGTCTTGCTATGACAGCAACAACCTGCCCTGCTGACCTCCCTAGAGGCTCTTTTACCACTTCTCCAAGGAGTCTTTGCAGAAGTCCCCGCCTACCTGTGTTTTCCTGTGTCAGGCTTCTCCTCCAGCTCCGGACCACTATGAATCCACTCTTACATCCTGCTCAGATCACAAATTCCACCTCTTTCCATCGAGCTTAGTGTTTAGAACTAGAGGTTGCCTACCCTTTCTACTATAAACACAACAAGTAAAATGCATAAATTGAATTTTTCTGGTTGTAAAAACCAGTGCTGTTTGTATTCATTATAAATTGGAGAAATATCAACAGACTTAAAAGGCACTCGTTGCTGGTGTTAAATACAATGAGACGCCCATGTGGAAGGGAAAACCTGTGAGGCAGTCGGTCTCCCCGGGGCAAGGCCCAGCCACCTCTGGATGTGCGCAATCCTGTGGTAGCACAAGTGCAAATTCACGAAGCTTTGCTGCTTAGCATGTGGAAGTGGGAGACTCTATTTGCCCTCTCTTCTGACAAAAAGAAGGCTGAAAGCCTATGGGTCATGGAGCACTGTGACCTTGGTGATTAGGGCTGTGATACTGTTGTAAAGATTTGTTTTTTCCTCTTACGAGAATTTCAGATTTCTATCTTTGTCACCAACCTAGCAGTTGGTCCTTACTTTATAGAACTAAAATATGAAACCAGACATCTAACTGCCCCCGCTATAATCCCAACACACAGGGAAGCTTACATAGTGTTGAGGATTCAAGCCCAGACTGGGCAACTTAGCAGGACCCTATCTTGAAATATGAAAGGGCAGGAGATATAGCTCAGTATGAAGACCCTGACATATGCTCAGGACTGTGTAGCTTGATATACACAGAGACTATATATACACAAATCTAAATATGCAGCTTTGCATTTTGTTTTCACTTAAGGTCTCGTCATGTTAGCGCCAGCGATTTAGCTCAGCAGTTCAAGCACTTGCCTGGTAACAGTGAGGCTGTGAATTCTCTCTCTGGCACCAAAATAAATAAATAAATAAAACCAAAATTTTTTAAAAATCTCATCATGTCAGGGAAAAATTCAAGAGGGAGGAATAGCGGTCAAAAATATATATGCACCAGATATAAGAGTACCCAGCTATACAGAACAAATGTTAATATACAGGAAGGATCAAATACGCAGCAACACAGTTGTGACCAGGGACCTTAATACTCCATTGCCACAGAGACAGATGGACTAGACAAGAAGTCAGCAAAGAAATGACAGAACTGAATCAAACATGTGAGACAATGGGCTTGGTAGACGTCTGGAGAATGTTTCACCCAGCATTGTTGGAATGTACAGCCTTCTCAGCTGCACATGGGACGTTCTCTACAAGAGACAATGTGCTAGCCTATAGAACGTGCTTAAGTAAATGCAAAGGGATTGAAATTGATCCTTGCATGTTATCTGATCATAATGCACTGAAATTGTAAATTAATGGCAGGGGAAACTGAAAAAAAAATCCATAAGAGCATGGAGATTGAGTGGCACCCTCCTACACAACCAATGGGTCACAGGTTAAAGAAAAAATCAAACAGTGTCTACAATCAAATGAAAATGTAGACACAATACACCAGGCCACAATGAAAGAGGAAAATACATAGTAGTGAATTCTCACATCAGGAAAACAGAGTGAGCACAAATAAACAATCTAATGCTGCACCTCAAGCTTCTAGAAAAAGAACAAGTCAAAGCCAAAGCTCATAAAAGGGAGGAAATTATAAAGAGCAGAGCAGAAATTAAGTCAATTAAGGCTAAGAAAACAATTCAAAGAATTAATAAATCGAAAGTTGGTTCTCTGAAAGAATAAATAAAATTGATAAATTCCTTGCCAAATTTATTAAGAAAATTAGGGATTGGGGATTTAGCTCAGCGGCATAAGCACCTGCCTTGAAAGTGTGCGGTCGTGAGTTCAATCCCTGGCATCAATAAAAAAGAAAAAGACAAAAAAAAATTTTTTTAAAGAAAATGATAGAAAAAAACTCAAATTCATGAAATGAGGAATGAAAAGGGTGAAATCACTACAGATCCTGTGGAAATTTGGGTCATCAGTACCTACTTCCAAAATCTTTACTTGCATAGGCTAGAAAACACATAAATGGACAGAATCCTGGAAACATATGAATTACCAAATCTTAATCAAGAAGACATAAAAGTTTTGAATAACCCAGTATCAGTTAAAAAATTGAAAATATAATTAAAAGCTTACCAACAAAGGAAATCTCACATCCTGATGGATTCACAACTGAATTCCACAAGAAATTTAGAGAATATTTAATACCAATACTCCTCAAACTCTTTAATGA
Organism: Cavia porcellus; assembly: GCF_034190915.1. Lineage (NCBI taxonomy): Eukaryota > Metazoa > Chordata > Mammalia > Rodentia > Caviidae > Cavia > Cavia porcellus. The sequence continues at coordinate 44,151,942 of NW_026947512.1, forward strand.
AATTGAAAGGGGAACAATTCTCCCTAACTCATTCCTGGAGGTAATTATTATCCTGATACCAAAATCAGAGAAAGCACAAAGGAGAAATATAGGCTAATCTTCCTAATGAACATAGATGCAAATATCCTCAATAAAATACTAGCAAACAGAATGCAACAAATCATCAAGAGTATTATACACCATGAACAAGTGAGACTCATCCCAGGAATGTAGGGATGGTTCAACATACGCAAATCAATAAAGTAATACACCACATCAACAGAGCCAACTACAAAAATCACATGACCATCTCAATAGATGCAGAAAAAGCTTTTGATAAAGTCCAACATTTCTTCATGATAAAAACCCTAGAGAAAATCAAAATACATGGTGTCTACCTCAATCAGATAAAGCCCATCTATGACAAACCAACAGCCAACATCAGATTAAATGGTCAAAAACTGAAAGCTTTCACTTTAAAATCAGGAACAAGGCAAGGATGTCCATTATCACCACTCCTGTTCTATACAGTTTTGGAAATGCTAGCCAGAGCAATTAGACAAGAGAGAGAAATAAAAGGAATAAGAATAGGAAAGAAAGAAGTTAAATTAACATTATTTAAGGATGACATAACTCTACATGGAAGACCCCAAAACCCCCACCAAAAGACTACTAGAGTTAATAAGTAAATTCAGCAGTGTAACTGGATACAAAATCAACATTCAAAAATCAATAGCATTACTGTACACAAACAACAAACTCCCTGAGAGAGAAATTAGGGAGACAACAACTTTCACAATGACATCCAAAAACTTAAATACTTAGGAATCAATCTAACAAAAGATTTATATGTTGAAAATTACAGTACTCTGGAAAAGAAGATTGAAGAGGATATCAGAATACAGAAAAATGTATTTGCCCATGGATAGAAAGAACCAACGTGGTGAAAATGATCATATTCCCAAAACTGTTAAACAGATTTAATGCAATCCCAATCAAAATACTATTATCATACTTCACAGATCTAGAAAAAACATTAGTAAAATTCAGGAAACAGAAGAAGCCTAGAATAGCAAAAGCAATCCTGGAAAACAAAGGCAAGGCAGAAGGTATAACAATCTCAGACTTGATACTATATTACAAAGCTACTGTGATAAAATCAGTGTGGCACTGGCCAAAAAAAAAAAAAAAAAAAAAAAACCAGACCTGAGGATAAGTGGAACAGGCTAGAAGATTCAGACACAACTACAAAGATACTCAGCCACCTTATCTTTAACTAAGGGGCCAAACATGTTCAATGGAAGAAAGATTATATATATACAAGATAGATAACTGTACTACTAAGTGTTAGTACACCGAAAAGAATGGTCTGTGCTTTCATTGATTGATCTATTTTTATGCCCATATATTATAATCTGAACATCTACTTTGAAGATAACAATATGCAATGTATTAACCATTGTTAATTTGCTAATATTTTGTTTGAAATTCTGTATTATCACTTTTTTATTTAAAAATTTTTTAAAATTCCATAATGTGTCCCTGTGCTCTGAAAAGATTACTTGAATCCATGATTTTAATACATAAGTAATAGCCCATTAAAAGGAATTAACCATAAATTATCTAAACATTCCCATATTAATAGACATTAAGGTTATTTGCAACTCAGCTATAACAAATAATACTGCAATGCACATCCTGTGCATACACCTTTTTTATAAGGCTGAAGTTTGTTATGGTTGTGTCTAGATGTCTCCCAAAGTGTCATGTGGTCATAGTTGGGGCTTTTTCAGGGATGGCTGAAATAGAATGCATGATTCATTCATGGTGCAATACTAGGATTAAGAGTGGGTGATTTAGTAATCAGTCCACTGATTGGCTTGACACTTCCCAAATCTAGTAGCTATAGACAGTGTAAAGGGCAGGAAGAGACTGGTCTTTCTCCTTGCTTCCTTTGCTACCTTCTGCTTGCCATGAACTGTTGTGTCCCTGTCATGTCACCCTGCCTTGGAACTAGCAGATTCAAGACTGAAACTTCCACAAACTGTGAGCTAAATAAACCTTTCCCCTTAAACTTAGTGTTGGGTATTTTGTCTCAGCATCAAGAGAAAAGTAACTAAGAATTTTGCACCAGAAAAGTGGGCTCATTGCTGTGACTATACCTGACTATGTGCTTTAGGTGCTTTTGGGACTGGCTTATGGGAAAAGTTTGGAAAGATTCAGAAAAGCCAATTGAAAGAGTGACCTGGAAAGCTTTAGGCTGTACATGATGGGAGACTCTGGTTACATCTCGGAAAACTGGAAGGCTGATAGAAGTCTGAAGACCAGGTTCAGGAAGATTCTCCTGGGAAGAAGGACTGCACTGGCTCTTAGCCTCCAGACAATGTGTGTTGTGCCTTGACAGAGAATTAGTCTACATTTTGCTTGTGTCACAAGTCTTTTCCTGAGACTGAGATTAAGGATGGCAAACTAATTAATCTGCAGAAGAAATATCAAGGCAGTCTGATGTTGCAGTGGTGACATGGCTACCATTGGGGGACTTTAGCCAGATGTATGTTGAGAATGAAGATCAAAGAGCCCAGCAAAATGATTTAAAACTTTGAGAATTTGACCAGAAAGAAAGCTTCATTAAAGTTGCCACCTGCAAAGATGGAACAGAGCAGAACTTAGCCTCTGAGAAGACTAGGAATAAAAAGCTAAGTATTTCAGCAGACAACAGAAAAGATGGCCTGAGGACATCACAAGAACTAGCAGGATTGAGCATCAGAACTGCAAAGGTGAAAGACTTTGATTTTGGAGGAGAGCCCCAGAGCACCATGTTCCAGAGCCACAGTGGCCTAGAGAATATGATTCTCAGATTGAGTTCAGTGTGCTCAGCAAACCAGGCACTGCACCTCTACAGCCAAGGGAAAAGGAAGATTGGCTATTACTCCAGCAAGCAGAAGACCCTGGTGTCATCCATACAGTTCATTCTAGAATTTTAGGTGCATGCAGAATGCAAGAGTTGCAGAATCAGGAAAGCTTCCATCTGGAGTTCAGAAGAAGGCCTAGGAGGCCAAGCAGTGTGCCCTGAGGGGGCAGTATGTGAAGCTGTGAGTGGGAAGCCCTAGAAGTTTGGAAATGCCAGGAAAGTGGGTCATCTGAGGAAAACTGCAAGAAGAGGGCAGAGCTGGCCCAAGAGAGAAGCTGTGAGAGCTACGACCACTGGCAGTGCTATGGGGGTGGAGTCACCCAAGCGCTTTGGAGTCCATAATTTGCCACAGATTGCCTCAGGTGCTAGACATTGAACTATAGGATATAATGTTTGCCCTGATGGATTTCAGACTTTCTTTGGTCCTATTCCTTTGTATTCCTTTATTTGTACCTTTGAAGTGGCAATCTCTTTCTTGTACCATCGAATGGTGGAAGTGTTTAACTTTCTTTTCATTTTTACAGGGGCTCACAGCTAAGAGTATGCCTTAAATCTCAGAGGAGACTTTGGACTTGGACTTTCCAGCAATGCTGAAACTGTTAGGACTTTGGCAACTCTTGGAGATGGACTAAATACCTTTTGCATAAGGATGTGTATGAGTCTTTGAAAGGCCAGGAGCAGAATGTAATAGTTGCTAGATGTTCCGCTAAAACCTCATGCAGTCATAGGTGGGGCTTTTTCAGAGGTGGCTAAGTCTAGAGTGTGTGACTGATTCGTGGGTGGCTACCAAAGCAATCCACTGATTGGCTTGGCACTTCTCTGCTCTGGGTGGACTGGATACAATGTGAGGGGAAGAAAGAGGCTTGTTAGGGTCCTTGATTGCTTGATTTGCTACCTTCTGCCTGCTGTGAAATGTTTCTCCTCTGCTATGCCTGTCTGTCATGCCACTCTGCAGTGCAGCCAGCCTGTTATGGACCGAAACCTCTACAAATGTGAACTAAATAAACCTTTCCCCCTTTAACTCTGGGTGTCAGGTATTTTTGTCTCAGCAATGAGAGAAAGGAAAGACAAAATCTCAGAAATGGAATCTGGTCATAGGTGTGTATGATTTGAAGCTACTGATAGGCATTGCATTCTTCTCCAGTTACTGACTCACTGATATGAAAGGGCTAAATGTCACAATACCCTTCATGAGGATGTGTCTTATTTCTCCAGCCAGATTTTAAGCTCCTCTAAAGCAAGACCATTTATCCCTGGGGCACCTTGTGGTGATGAACAGAGCCAATTAGGACCACTAGGTCTCAGTGACTCACTCTGCAACCAATAGAGTCCAGCATTACACAGGGTTCCCTGTAGTATCCATCTCAGAAAGTGTAGCTGCTTGGGTGCCACAAACACTGTTTTATCCCTTGCTCTGTCCTACAAAGTAATCTCCCAACATAACTTTTTGGTCCTGGTGATTTTGTCTCAGGCTAAAGCAAATCTTTCAGACGAAGTTTTCCCAAAATAAAACTGGCTCCCTGCAAGCTGGAGAATGAGAACCTCATGGCAGGGATGCCCCTGAAAGACCTCAGGACTTAAGCAGTATCCAATCCTGAGTTCCAGGGATTCCTTTCATGACAGTCAACTCTCCTAACCCCAATATAGAGCAGCCACATCAAGGGATCTTCCAATAAACATTGCTTACTGACGCCAGGCCCTCTGACCAATTCATCAGCCAGAAGAACTGGTTAGAAGGCAAAATCAGTGGTGTTCATAAACCTAACGCACTTATTGAATCTTTCTGCTCTGCATCAGGTACATGATAGGCATGCGAATCTACACAGCTCCAGTGTTTCATTTCAGCTGAGAAGAGCTGCCAAAATGAGTGAGTGCTGTATAACATACCTCCGCCTGATGGAATTCCACTCTGGGCGGCCGCAGGACACACAAGTGGGGTGGGCATTTCTTCTGATAAGGCAAGACTGGGGTCTGCAGAAATTACCATAACCATCTCAGTATCTCCAGCCTTCTAAAGTCAAAATGAGGGGATGCTATCAGTTTATTGTTTAAAAATCACTGACTGATTGAAAAGAAGCTCAGGCCACCCACTTGGAAGGAACCAGCAGCAGAGCTCAGTTAACACCTTGCCTGACTGGGAGGTCCCAAGGGTACCTACTGGGGAACAGGAGGTAGGACTATATTACAAATGACGCACCATCCCTAGCTAAATGGGTGTTTTGGAAGTGTGTTAAGCACTCCTCTAAGAAAGAGCTAAAGGAGTTAATTCCATTTTTAAAAATTTGTTTGGTGCTGGGACATGCTAAGCATGTGCTCCATCACTGGGTTACCCCAGATCAGGGATGGTGAACATTTTAGAGCTTTCAGTGACACAGACAACTGCTGTAGCACTCGTGCCATAGGTTCACCACAACAGCTCTAGATCCTCTTATTCTTCAACTCCTTTTCTCAGTCTTTTTAAGCTCAAGTTTATTTGTTCCACCTGCAATTTTCATGTACTGCATGAAGGTAAAACTTCTAAGGGCTCCTCTCTGAATTACCAGACTCTGAGCTGAGGTCAGAGTTAAAGAGGCTTTTCTAAGCCTTTGAAAGAAATGCACTGGAAGGTCTTTCCAGTTTCTGGGTGTGCCACTGGAAACACTGTGGCCCTCAGCTCTCCAAAGTCCTGCTGAAAGAACAAGCCAGAGGATCAGTTGCTATTCAGTGCTATTGAAGATAGAGATGCACGGACAAGCAGCCATCCTGTCCCCATCCCAGTGGGCACAGCTGGCAAGGGACAAGAGAACAGCTCTGCTTGTGTTCATCAATAACAACCCCACTGCTCACTCCCAGGAAAGGCAGGATGAAAGCATGGCCAGCTCTGAGCGTTGCAGGGGATTCTTGGGGCTTTTTCATTATCCCCATCTCCCAGCCTTTGTCCCTGTCACACTTTAAGAGAAATGATGTGGCCTGGCTGGCAACTTGCCACAATTTCCTCAGAGCCCACTTCCTGTGGATTCCTGGTCTTCCTGCTATATATCTCAGCCCCTCTAGTAACCCTCGAGCCACACGGGAACCGTAATCAAGTGAGTTTCTTTTTCTTCCTTTCCCTTTTCATTTTGCCACACCCCCACACGAGCACCCCAAACGTGTTCAGCAACGAGTGCACTTAGTCAAGTTTATTATCAATGATCCTAGTGACTCTTAATTGCTGCATCGTTAGTTGGGCCACGCTTAGATGGAGCAGCTAGATGGAGCAGTGCACGACAACTCCAGAAAGATGTGTTGGTGCTGAAAGCCTGGGAGGGAGGAACTGACAGGAAAAGGGGTGCGGGAAAGAGGGAAGAGGGTGGATGTTTGTACTGTGTGCAGCAGCCTGCTGCTGGGCTGAACGATGGGGAGAGATTCCATTAAAGGGTTCGGCCAGGTGTAAAGATGCCGGGGAGTCAGTTTTGCATATTTTCAAAACTTTGGGGAGCTCCGCACATCAGCAGCCCAAGCAAACATTCTGCCTGACGAAAGTCGATGTTATGTTAATATCCAGCACCTGCCACCCTCGGGGATCTCCAAGCCCTCTGCAAGCTCTGCCGTGTTGCAAGCCAAATGCTCGGTAGATGGGAGGTAAAGAATGCACCTTGTCATCTAGAAAGCAGCGAGGGGTGGCCTGCTGCAGATCTTTGTCAAGATATGAGCGCCCTGCTTTGTGCATGTTCTTGAAGTCTCTGCACAGCCAAAGAGACCCACTGAGATGCCTCAGGTCAAAAAAACAGGTGGCCAATAGTGCACACCTTGTACTGAATTAACCTCCCCAGGAGGCCAGAGACGCAAGGCCCTGTCTAACTCACAGATGTCGTGAGTTGCTACTTCATCATCTGCTTTGGTAAAATGGATTTAATGATAGCTTCAGAGAACCAGCTCAAATGGACATTCAGAGTCTATGAGACTACATCAAGGGAAGGGTCAGGAGAAGCTCTCAGGTCCCTCAAAGTGTGGGTACCAGGGAAATTCTAGCCTGTTTGCCATGGGGACCTTGCTCTGAGGGTCCCTCTCTCCAGGAAGTTGCTCCACCTTTTACACCTTTCGCAATGTCTGAGCACACTGTATCCCTACTTCATCTGCAAGAAGTTGGAGTTTAGAAGATGCAGGGCTTTTCTGAATTCTAATTTCTATATGTTTCTTCCGAGCCCTATACCCTGCAAAAATTCAAAAGCAGTTTTTATACCTCCACCACTCACAGTCATTTTCATTTCTTTAAAGAACACATCACTGGGAATACAATGGCAGATCAACATGAAGCCCATTTTCCAGGAGCATTTGACTTACTAGTGAACAGAAGTGTCTTAGTTACTTTTTTCTCATTGCTGAGACAAAAATACCCAACATCCAAAGCTAAAGAGATAAAGGTTCGTTTAGCTCAGTTTGTAGAAGTTTTAGCCCATAGTCTGTTAGCTCCAAGGTAAGGTGGCACGTGTCAGGGGGGCACTGCGAGAAGAAACAGATCATAGTGGGCAGAAAACAGCAAAATCAAGGAAGGGAGAAGTTTGCAGGTTGTGCAGCTGCTGATGTCCCAGGTTGCCACTGCCCTAGAGAGCAGAAATGACTATGGGAAGATTTGGGCTGAACCAGGAGTAAGCAGGTAATCAGCGTGTCTTTTCTCTCAGTAGTTGGAATGCCGTCATCTTGCACAAACGATCAAGGACTCTTTCCCAGTGGAGACCAGTGACCATTTTCACGCTACCTTTCATACTGTAACTCATGTGCTCAAGAAGTGCCATGCGAATTAGGAGAGCGTCACATAGTAGGTGAGGTATACTTTGCATTATTAAACAATTCACATTACAGTCATGTGTCACTTAATGATAGGCTATTTTGTGAGAAATGCCTCACTGGGCAATTTTGTCATGAGATCAGAGTGAACTTAAACATGAAATGAAGTCAAGCACAAGAGAAAATGATGCAGTGAAGAAATCTGATCAACACAAGATAATAAGCTGCACCCAGCATTCACCTGACTTCACATGGCGTTGTTTTATAGGAAACTTTCTTTCATACATAGAACTACTTGTGAAATATAATGTTTTAAACATATAAACCAGTAACCTGGTCACTTGGGATCATTATAGAGTATTTCTTACCATGCATGGTTGCATGTTACGGTATGCTTTGACATGACAAGCAGTGCAGTAGATGTATTTATACCTGAATCACCACAAATATATATACAAGTACCACATTGAGCTATGATGTTCTAGGGACTGTGGCAGTAGAAGATAGGAATTTTTAGCTTCTTTATAATATTTTGGGACCACTATAAAAAATGCCACATATTATGGTTTGGGATTTAAATGCCCCACGCATTCAAGACCTGTTTGGGAGGTGGTAGAACTTCTTGACACCATTTGGAGGTGATGGAACCTTTAGCAGGCAGGACCTAATGGAAGAAAGGTTACTGAAGTGTGCCTTAAAGGGGAGCTGTCTGTCTGTCTGTCTGTCTGTCTGTCTCTCTCTCTCTCTCTCTCTCTCTCTCACACACACACACACACACACACACACACAGAGCTTCCTGGTCACCTTGAATTGAACCCCTTTCCTCCATGATATGCTCCTCTGCCATGTTCTGCTGCCTCACTACAGACCCAAAGAAACAGGCAAAGCAACCATGGACTAAAACCTCTGAAACCGTGAACCAAAATAAATCTTTGCTCCTTATTATTGATTTTCTCAAGTATTTTGTCACAGTGACAGAAAACTCACTTTCCATTTTCAGCTGAAACATCATTATGCACCACACTTGTGTGTGTAAGTATAAATTGATAAATCTTACCAATTCTTTACATTTCTATGTGGATTGAAAGACTGTTTTAAAAGTCAGTGAGCATTGGGGCTGGGGATTTAGCTCAGCAGCATAAGAGCCTGTCTTGCAAGCAGACAGTCATGAGTTCCATCCCTGATACTGATAAAAAAAAAAAAGTCAGTGAGCATCAAGATATAAGTGATAGGGCTGGGGATTTAGCTCAGTTGTCTAAGTACTTGCCTAGTAAGCACAAGGTCATGAGCTCAATCCATGGTACCAAAAGAAAAAAAAAGATATAAGTGATAGAAATTCATGTGATGGAAGTGATATGCTCTGTAGTATTTTCTGAACTAAGAATAATTTATTATATTTGATCCACCTTAATATTTGAATAGCATATATAATATTCATGTTCATTTATGACTCTTTTGTTTTAAGGTTGATATTGACAATTTCAGTTGCTATTGCTTCAGCCGAACACAATTTTTCCAAATTTGGATTGTGATAGGAAAGAACTACAATGATTCTAAAGAATTTGTCTGTTTTAGCAAAGATAAACATGAAACACAAATTGCATGAAAATCTCAATTAATAACATATTTGTAATTCACCTAAAAATTTAACAATAATTTTTACATAATGAAAGCATAGTAACCAAGCATTGGGTTCCCACTGGGTAAGCAGAGGCAGAACTGAGGGAGGAGATTAGGACATTATAGGTTGGCTAGAAAATAGGACATAATCTATCAGTCATGATCCAGAACACAGCCTGGGAGCAGGATACACCCATGTAACCTGATGCAGAATGAATGTGACCTGTCGATCACAGCCAGGACGCAGGGGTGGCTGACCAGATCTGGGAAGATGTAATCTTGCTGTTCTGTGCTCCTGTTTCTGCAGCAGCCCGTCATACTTGCAAGCTATAGCTCTGCTTGCTCTTTTTTTCTTCTCTTTTTTCACTTTCCTCTTTTATTCCTTTACTTTAACCGGAAGTTTTGTGTCACTGTTCCTCAATGGTCCCAGCCAATCCTTTGGATGAAACAGAAAGAGCCTGGAATCACCATGCATAGTACCATCTGACAATAGGGGGGTTGCTAAGAATTTGAGGCCAGCCTGGACTGTACTGAGAGACCCCATCTCAAAAAACAAATACTAGTAGTACAATAGTAATTATAATAATGAATTTTCTCTCTCATATCATTCATCTAAATATTACTGACCCTTAAACAAAACCTTATTGCTAAACATGATAATTCAATATGGTTATCTTTGATACCTGTCAATAACCAACCAAATGAAACAGCTTCAGCTATGTTTGTGAAGATGCATTAATCAAGGTGGGGAAACAGAGGATTATTACTTTAGAGTTCGTTAATATGTGCTTTTGTACATGGAGACAGGTAGCTCTCCATTCATACCCCTGCCTTCCTCCTCCTTAAAATACCAGGCAAAGCCTGCTAACCCTTGATCCTAACTGGTCAGGTTTGAATCATTCATGAAGCAGTAAACTGAACCCCAACTGGGAAATCATTAGGACAGTTAAAATTCTTTGTCATCGTAGATTACATTATCAGCTAATATCACATATGGATCATATCTATATGTATTTGCTAGATCATAAGAAATGTTCTTTAAAATTTGATATGAATGGATAAGTTACACTTACCAATTTATAACTGTACCAATTTGTATCTTCACCAGGGAAATATGTTTTCCCCACACTCTCAAAACTTGTATTACCACTTTCTAAGAGGTAAAAAGCTGGGCTTCACAGATTTAATATCAATTTCTTTTCTCTCATGGAAGATTTTTTTCCTTAAGCTTTTTGTAAACATGCATTTCTTTTCTTGTGAATTTTCTATTAGTATCATTTTATTTTCCTTACTCTTATTGATTTGTATAAGTTCCTTATATATATATATATATACTTATTGAATCTTTGCCTATCACACATAATACATGTTTTACTATTTTGTTGTTTGTCTATCAACTTTTTTCATGATGTATTTTGATGGGAAAAAATGCACAACTATTAAGTGAGATCATCTGCCCATTTTAAAAAAGGATTTTCAGCCTTGGAATTCTTCAAAGAGCTTCAGAAAGATCTGTTCTTTTCCTAGTTAAAGAATATTTACCTATAATTTATAATAGCACTATAAATTCTGCTATAGCCAACTTTGATAAATTAATTTGTCAGTTTGTATTCCAACACCATTTGATTACTATAACTTTAAAGTGCGCTGCATAGGTAAAAGATAAATAACAGGAAACAGGGAGCTGGATCTTTTGGGAAAGAGAAGGGAAGTGAATCTAGAGATGGAAAGAGTGGGAGAAGAGAGGAGGAAAAGATGAATTAAGATTGCACTATGAGCTTCTGCCTCCCCTCATGCACTGTAAACAGGTACTGATAAAAATGATATATTTATGAGAATGAGCATTTTGCTGTCGGAGGACGGATACTTCTGCAAGCTTTCAGTTATTTTGCTCACTCCTTCAGTAGCATTTCATAATGTCCCTGGATGCCCCACTGTCCATTTCAAGCAATTAGCCACATTTATAAGCAGGATTTCTTCCCAATCTCAGCCACCATTGGTAGCTGTTAATCCATAAGAAAAACTATTGCCTTTTATCATAGGTCAGACAGCTTAGTAAAATCTAATCTAGTAAATTTTCTTTTGATTAATAGAATTTCTAAGTTTACAAAAATATTTTAATTAATATGAACTGTTTGGAATCTTTTTGATATTTATCTTAAATTTATTTCCCTCTTATTATTTCACTGGCCAGTCTCAACAATAATATTGAAGGACCCAATTGTGTAAAATTTTCTAATTCACTTTTACTGAATTTTGTAAACTGAAGCTAAGGATTCTAACAAGATGAATATACATATTTTTCCTCACTTAACCTATTAATGGAATGAATTACATCACATTTTAAAATCATGTTAACAGACTTCCTAAAGTTGAGCCAAGCTATCAGACTCATTTTTGGAAAGAAACCTCCTTGATTATAGCATGTTTTTCCTGTCAATATTTTTTCAGAATTTTTCAACTCTGTTCAAGTGACACTATACTGTATTTTTAACTGGGGAGGCTTTGTTAAGTTAAAAAATTACAAAGTTAAAAAATTACATTGACAATGCTTCATTTGTTAATACTTGGAGAAACGGACATGGGCTGCTCATTGCCTTTTCATTACATACCTGACAGAGTCTCCCCACAAAACCACCTAAACTGGCCTCTTGTAGTGAATGTTAGGCAAAAGGGCAGATTGTTATTATATTTAGATTTTTATTTATTCTTATAATTTTGAACATTTTCATTTTGGGAATTAGAGGGTACTATTCATGTAGGTTTTCAGATTTACTGGAATTTTATTGCACCTGGTATTTGCTTAATCACTTTTATTTTTGTTCTTTTTCCTATTTTTGTTGAAGTGTAACTGACCAATAACAAGTTTTTATATTTGTGATGTTTTGATAATGCATACATTTTAAACTGATTACCACAACTAAGCTGATTACCATGCACACATCTCCATCACCTCTCACAGCTGCTTTTTCTAAGGTGAGAATACTTAAAAATCTATGCGAAGGTTAATATTGTTAATATTTAGTTGGAAAACATTTCCAGTTATAAAATTGGTAGGTTGAGAGATGTTATTTTCAAAAATGTGTATAACCTAATTCTCAGAAGCTGTGAATGTCACTACATGGCAAAGGGATCTGCAGATGTGATCAGGTTAAGGACCTAGAGATGGGAGATTGTCCTGTATTATGGGGGTGACCCTGTGTGTAATCACAGGAGTCTTCGCAGTTAAGAGGCAGAAAGGCCAAAGGCTCTGCCATAGAGGAACAAAGCCTGGTGTGCTGTAGGAAGGGGCCAGAAGCCAAGGACACAGAGGCCTCCAGAATCTAGAAAGGACAAGAACCACATTCTGTCCTCAGTCCTGCCAACACCTTTCCCTTAGTCCAGCACAGCTGATTCCAGACTTCTGAGTTTCAGTATTTTAAGAGAGTAAATTTGTGTTGCTTTAAGCCACTAAAATTTTATACAGTACAGTAACGTATGTGTTTTTTCATATTTGATGTATTTTCTTTGGTCATCTGCCTTTTTTTTTTTGTTATCCTTGCCAAAGATTAATCTATCCTCACAGTTATTTTGTTTTTGTGCTTTTAAGTACGCTTCTCTTTTTTAAAAAAATTCTTTCTAATTGACTTTTTTGTAATTTTATCTTGGTCAGTTCTTACCCCTTGCTTTATTTTTATTTCATTTCTTAAGTTCATTTATCATATCACTTACTTTTCATTTCTTGTTATTAATAAAGTTACTTAAGGATATGATCCATCTATGTAAAAGATTTTGCCATATTGCAGAAATTTCAGTATATGGCATTTCAGAATTTTAATAATGTTAAACAATCATTTTTTTCTAATTTCTCTCTGACATGTTGCTTATTTTATATGATTTTAAGTTACAGGGTCCTTTTTAATTTTTAACTTTCTAAAGTTTGCAAGTGTTAGTCTATTCTCAAATTTCAAAGTTAATGCACTGTAGCCAATGAATGATACCCAAAAAACTTTCTACTATGGGAAGATACTACTATAAAAGTTTCACTTTTTAGATATTTTACTGGTTGGAGGATACAAACAGATATCAGTTTCATGAGATTTTAATTCTATGCACACCAGTTAAACCATACTTCTTAATATGTTTCCTATATCCTCATTTATAACCATAGCGAGGAATTCTGTCTTTGTCCCATACATGCAATACTGTTATAGTTTGGATTTGTAATGATCTCCAAAATTTCATGCACTCAAGGGCTGGTTGCTGGTCGATGGGGTTTTCGGGAAGTGATAGGATCATGTGGATTAACCACTGATGAAATTATGATCTGATGGTAATAATGAGAGGTGGCGGGAGCCAGAGCAGGGGCCCAGTTGAAGGACCCCTGGGGACATGGCCTCATGGATGGTATTTATTCCTCAGACCCAGACTCTCTGCGGCCATCCCCTTGAAGTGAAACTCTTCTGCCATGCCCTCCACCGTGACAATGCGCTTTCACCTGGCGCCTACAGCAACCAGCCAGCTGCCTGCAGTCCAAAACCTCTCAAGCAAAATAAACTTTTCTTCTTTTAAACTGTTTTTCTCAGATATTTAGCCACCGCCTCAAAAAGCTCATTGACACAGAGGGTTTTAGGAGCGAAAATGATGTGATGGAATTTATATGTTTAGGAAGCCCACATTGCAGACAGGAAAGTGTAATGGGAACAAGCGACAAGAAGGGTCTCCTGTGGGCAACAAGAGTGGAATGTCTGCGCATAGAATGGACTGACTCACGGGAGCGGCCAGATGGACAGTTAGTCACAGCAGAAGGACTCAATTCCAGGCTTCCCGAGTGCCCACGGAAGACCCTCTGTGCTGCACTTCACTGTGGTTCCGGAGTCCTCAGGGACTCACACAGTGCCCTGCACTTTCCTCTGCCCAGTCTACAAAGGAGTCTCAACCTTCCAGGCTCTAATTTTGCCACTGAGGACCAGACTGTTCAGAAAAAGTCTGTTGGGTCCCCACCCCACAGAAGCTCTGCTCCTGGGGTGTCGAGACTCTGTCCTACCCAACACAGACAATGCAGACAGCAACAAGAGCCACAAGAGCTCACACTTGGCATCCTACAGAGCTGAACAGAAGCATTTTCATCCCTGTCAAGGATTAAAATGTCGATATATGCAGATGCTTTCAACAAGATCAGTAGGAACTTAGTTTGTGTTCTTTTGTGCTAGTACTTTGGTAGCTGTCATCAGACCAAATAAGTAGTACTGACATTTGATCATTTTCTAAGGGAGACAGACTTCCTGGGTAATACAGCCACATTCTCAGAATCCAGGCTGGCAGCATATTTTTGCAACAGGTGGGTTGATTTAGTGGACAGAGCTCTGCAATGAGCACATCACACTGGGATCTCTCCAACATCCTCGATCTACCTGTGGCTCCTTGGGCCGGTGATTTAGGGCCTCGTTTCCACCAAGTATAAATGAGGAGGGCAACTTTGACTCAGGCAGGCAGCAGACACATTGGTATGAGGAAGGAAACCCAGCACAAAGTGCCTTGGACAAGGGAACTAACCAGGCAGCTCTGGGGCTAAGGAGCACAAGGTAGTGGGCGTGAGTGGCCAGAGCAACCAGAATGCTGCACACATGCCAGGCCCAGATCACAAAAGCACCAGCAGCCTGGCAGGAAAGTGGAGAAGTAGAGAGAATGCTGGACACAGGGCAATGGCATTTATCAGCCTCGCTCCATCGAGGGCCTGGCTGGGGCTGGGCAGCCGCGCATGTGTTCTGTTCTTTGTTTTTTTTTTTTTGTTTGTTTGTTTTTTGTTTTTGTTTTTTTGTTTTTTGTCTCTTCAAGACAAATGTCTTTTTGCTTCCCGAGGTCTGTTTGCCTTGGGAAGAAGTGACAATGACGTGACAGCTGGTGACCCTGAAAGTGGTCAAAAGCCACCTCTTGCACACAAGTTGCAAGGGTGCACTTAGGGCCCTCTGGAGTCTGCCCAGTCCTCTCCACAGAGCACAGGCAGTGGGGATGTTATATATATATATTTGCAGTGGCCAGCAGAGTGGAGACACTTCTTGAGATGAACTTGACCCCTGTGTCTCAACAAAAAAAAACCCGGTCTGACTTCTAGAATCAGGCAGGCCCAGAGACTGATGTTTCATTCCGGCCTCTTGTGAGTAATTCCCATTTCTCTCCTCTCTCAAGGTGCCCGGAAAGAGAAATGACCCAGCTAAGAATGGGGCAGCAATATTAGAAAATATATCACAGGTGACTATTTCAGAGGAATTGAAAACAGTGACATTTTCCATTATGGCCCAGTGTGTCAGCGCTAATACTCTCCTTCTCTTAACCACAGGTCCTCCACCACCACCTGCAGCCTCTTGACTTCTCTTCTAATGGGCACTGCAGCCAAGCCTCCAGGAGAGGCTTTGTCTTGCTGACACATCTTATTTCCACTGGTGTTGGCACGGAGAAGGCTACTTTGTTTGTGTCCGATTCCAGCTGGGCCACAATGGGTCCTGTCTGATAAGCAGAGACGGCTGAGAATTGCTCCCACCCAGGTCAGCCACTACCCAAAGCCCTCCGTGCCCCTTCTCCAGCTCCCCAATTACACTCCCTCCTGCCCTGCAATGCTTCCGGTACTGGGGAGGCTTCTGGCTGCGTGTGTTCTGCACACACAGTGGACACTAAAACCTTGTGCCTGCTTAGCAGATAAGGAAAGACAAACCACAGTGTGGCTGCTCTCCGGAGGATGCTCCTTCTAGTCCGCAGGCATGGGGAGGAGGAGGAGGGATAAGCGCAAATGTGTTAGAAGCAAAGTGATCTTTCATTTGTTCCCTCAATCAAACATTACCCAGTGGCCACTGAGCACTCTTCACAGAGCTGAAAACGCACCAAAACAGAGCTTAACCCAGGAAACGTCCCCACTCTGTGGAACCATATTGTCCTGGGCTGAGAATGTCAGACAAGTAAGACAGGTGACGCTGGGGAAATTGTATCACCTCTCTGCACCATCATTTCATAATTTTCCAAGTGGGACTTACAAGATAGCTGCCTTCCTAGGGCTTTGTACCCTTTAGGGAAGTGCTTTGCAGATGTTAGTTATCATCATTTGTATTTTTACAGCTTAGATGCACCAGATAATTTTCCTAGAAGAGAAAGGAATCTGATTACACGAATTCTCCCTGGGCTGGCCAGATCCCTGACTTCAGCCTCAGGGCCTCTCCCAGATGACTTTGTATCTCACTTATCTTTACCCCATCCTGTTCTCTGTCTACCTTGATTACGGTATTCCACATGCTGAACATTGTCACTGTGATTGTCTATTACTCCGCTGGCCTTGAAAGCACACACCATCTCTTATTCAATTACTGATTACCGGTGTCTGGAAGAGTGACATTATTTCACTGGTATTTAAGAACTGCTAAATTTAGTAAAATAAATTAGAAATGAATGAATAAGGGGCCACCAAAAGATGTGGGCTCTCACTGTTATATACTTTCTCCACTACACCTTAACAGAGCAAGATATATGGATAATTCCCTAAGTGACACTGTCCCCCAAGCTTGTCATTACCCTCTATGTTCTGCTCATCCCTTTACACCAGCCCAATCAGAAATATGGACTGCCCATCTCCTGAACACGCTTCCATCCTGCCCATCACCCAGTACTTGAGGGCCTGTGAGAAGCAGGCTGGACAGTCTGTCACAAGGTGGCACACCAGATGGCTTGCATCATGCCATATTCAAGGCAACCAAAAAGCTGGAGTGTCTCCTGGAACCGGAGGACAGCAGCGCCTCGGCAGGCTGGTGGACACCTGCCACACCTTGCAGGGAGCTGAGAAGAGGCGTCTTCCCGCAGCCCGGGTACCTGCCCAGAGAACGTAATTAAAAGGTATTCTTAAGGATGCCTTGAGTGCAGAAGCTGAAATCAGACCAATCCAGTACTGAATGTCAGCTCCACCACCAGCCAGCTAATACCAAAGGATTTTTTTCCTCCCAAACCTCATTCCAGGGTCTGCATTTATAAAATGGAGCTTATAACATTTGGTGTTTATTATGAATATTACAAAAGATAATTCATGTAGAATGCAGAGATTCTAATACATAGTAGATACTTCATGAATGGCAATGGTAACATTAATTCAGAGTTTACTATATGCCAGAATCTATATTCAGAGCCGAGCACACAGTCACTCCTGTAAGCCTTCAAAATCCCTATAAGCAAGTAATTTAAGTGAAGATAAGTACAAAATGATAAATTATAAATAATACATGTAATGTAGATATAAAGTGGCTTGTGATTATATATAATTATATAAATAAAAGAGAAATAAGGCACAAATAAGCCAGACATGATGGCATACACTTGTAATCCCAGCACTCTGGGAGGCTGAAGAAATAGGACTGCAAGTTCAAAACCCACCTGGACATTTTAAGGTCTTGGAGAGGGTCAGTCTCAAAATTAAAAGTGAAAAACAGTGTGGATGGAGCTCAGCACGATGCTCCAGGGCTACCAAAATAGCTAAATAAGCCAAGTAACCTGCCCTAGCGACCCAGCGCCTGAGCCCCAGTCTGGCTCCCTGCCTCTGCTCTCAGGCTTGGGAAGCCTGGGCGTCCACTGACACCCTCCTCTAGCTGAAGGTGTGCTGTGGTGACCCAGACAAGAACTGTTCCTTTCTTGGGTGACAGCACACGGGGGAGTTCAAGAAACTGAAGGGCTTGATTGAAGTGTAGCGAGGCAAAGAGAAGAGGAAGCCCGAGGCACCCACTTTAATCAGTGCAGCAGGAGGCTCTGTGTAGCAGCTTGGCCAGCTCGTGGGACCGCAGCGGCATATTTTTATCTCTCATGCATATGTCCTGTCTCCCTCACCGGCCTACGGCTTGCTAGAGACAGAAGCAAGGCTCACTTCCTGTGTACCATCACAGAGTGGCTCCCCTTGAGGCTTGCACAGTGGCCATTTGGGTCAGCCTAGTCCTCGGAGCCAGGACCTGCAGAGCGCGCTGAGGACAGTCTCTGCAGGACTGAGAACGAAGGGTCAGGGAGTGTGGCACACAAGCCCAGGCATGCGGGACAGTCTCCAGCTCCCGGCTCCTCCTCCATGCCCAGTATTATGGCTCCAAGGAAGCACGACATTCAGTGCCCAGCATTGATGTCTCCAAGTTCTCAGTGGTGATGGCTTCTCTCTGGGCTGTGCTCTGCCCTGAAAGAAGCCTAGCCAGACCTCTTGAGAGTCCAGGCCTGGGCCCGAAGCACCTCCTCTGCTGGGGACAGCAGAAGCCTGAACCGATGGCTGAGTGCAGCTAGGGCTGCTGCTTACGAGCCTTGCTGTGAGCAATAACCTCTCATTATATTTTAATGTTGTTGTAACTTTATGGCTTAATCAGTATTTGCAATTTGTTAGTAGCCTGGGCGGCCATAAAATTGTTTTTCAGGTACTGAAACATCCCATCAAGGTTTGTAAAGCAGTGGTTCTTAGTTTATCACGCCCATAAAATGCCCTGGCAATTTGACAGATATAATAACTTTTTTTATCAAGTGTCTAATTTGAGAGGAAATTAAGCCATACGTTACTTGCAGCATTCACTGGGCTCCACAGCGCTTCAGCCTCTGGGTCTCTAGGGGACGCCCCACGCCTCGCCCCAGCTGTCCTCTCCAGCCAAGGGCTAGAGCTCACTGTGCTGGCTCCTCCACAGAGCCCGGGGCAGGTGGCCACGTGGCTGAGCTGTGGCCTATGTGGGCGTCCCCCATGAGACATGGCTCCAACCCCCCAGCACAGGCTGAGAAATCAGACCAATGCCTGTTCACCTTAACCCTCGAGGGTCTCCCCCAGGTCCCTGCTCCCCAGGCCTGGTCCCACCAAGTCTGTACAGAAAAGGAACAGAGCTGCTTCTCTGCCCTTTGCCAGCTCCAGGTCCCTGAGCCATTTTAACCACTCCTACTTCCTGTCACCCTCTGCCACAGGTCACAGAGAGAGCGCAATTGGATCAGAAGGATTTATTTCCTTCCCAGTGACATGGGCTTACTCCTCCCTACAGTTTTGTTTTATCTTATTTTTTTCAATTTTTATTCTTTACTAGTAATGCATGTTTGCAGTGAATGATGAGAGCTCCTTGAAGAGAGCTCGTACACATACATAAGACATCTTTGTTATTTTCCACCCCCGTCCCTTCCTTCTGTCTCCCCTCCCTTTATCTCTTGATTCTTTCCCTTTTCCAAAAAATTAGTTGCTTTATCTCCTATTATCTTTTATTTTGCTCTTTATTTTGGGATTCTCATATAAGACAAACCAGGTGATATTTAAGCTTGTACACCTGATAAATTTCTCTTAACACTGTGGTCTCAAGGGGCATCTATTTGCCCTCAAATGACTGGAGTTTATCCTTCTTTATAACACAATAATGCTCTACTGTGTAAAAACACCACCTTTTCATTGTCCGTTCATCTGTTGATAGACATACAGGCTGCTTCCAAGATTTAGCAAGTATGAATTGTGCTGCTATAAATATGGGCAAGCATGCAACACTTGGGATGATGTCTTTAACTTCTTAGGGCAGATACCAAGATGTAGAACAGCTGGTTCAAGTGGCATTAGTATTTTTAGTTTTTTGAGGCATCTCCAAACTGATTTCCATATGGATTGCACCAGTCTGTGTTCCCATCAACAATGAAGAAGCATTCTTTTTTCTCCACGGCCTCTCTAGCATTTGTCATTGGTTGATCTCTTGGTGATGGCCATTCTTTCTAGAGTAGGATGAAATCTCAGTGTTCTCTTGATTTGCATTCCAGCCATGTTATAGAAGACATTTGTCATATGTGGCATATCTAGCATTTGATCCTGCTCCGTCCTTGTCCCCTCCCTCAGCCCAACACACTCGTCTTCCTCTTAATCCCCTGATATCCTCTGTGAGAAGCTCCCCATTTTGTGTTGCTTTGGGAGGAGCTGGTTGTCCCCTCTTTACTCACCCCCTGGGTGAGATTCTGTATTTGATTCCACTGTAGCCAGGATACAGCTCTGAATGGGTGCAGCCGATCTGACACTTCCTCGAGCTAGGCTGAATTTTGGGAACTTCACTAAACAACTTGATTGGCTCAGTCTGTGGCAGACTGTATTTTCCAAAAATGGCCACAGCAGTATTTCCAAGTATTCGTGTCCTTCCAGAGCCCTGCCAGTCCCCCTGGAGAGGGTGAGCCTGTTTCCCCTCCAAAACAGAATCCACATCAAAAGGCCTCTCTGGAACAAAGGGGAAGCGACACCTCAAGACTTCAGAGGCTGTGTCTCCAAAAGTGAAATGGCTTCAATTGGGTTATTCTCCCTCAAGAAACCTGTCCTTGGAAGCCAGCCACAGAGTGACAGGTAGGACAATGGCAGGCAGGTGTCCCTGCCCACACTGTAGCCAAGAATCCAGCAGACAGCCAGCATCCCCCAGAAGACACAGGATGCTGGGCCCAGGCCTCAAGACACCCCAGCCAATGACAGGTTGAATAGAGACAGGCTGTCCTCCCCACACCACACCCAAATGGCAGGCTCACGTGCAAATCAAATGCTGCCATTGCAAGTCACTAGATTTGGGGTGGTTTGTGATGTGGAAATTGATCACTGGAGCAATGACCTTGCCTGAGGGTCAATATTGATTTATGTCCAGAGATGTCTTAGCTCCTTGGCTTTTTTAGTCCTGATCCTCTAGCTTCCCCCACTTACTGACGGCACCAAATCACCAAGCAGTAGGCAGACTCTCCTATGGGATAGCGAGGTTGGATTTCTATTGCTGTCCCCAATGTGCAAATTACTACAGGGGAGAGACAATGAGGGTCTGAGCACAGATGTGACAGAGAGGAGGGTCAAGGCCACCAAACACACAGGGCAAAAAGCAAACACGAACTGGAGGAAGAAATGAGAGAGAGGCAGGAATGCTGCTTCCCAGGTTTTTATGTGGGCCACCAGGTAGCTATTCATGCTATGCAGTGTGGATGGCATTAGAGAAGAGAAAGCATTCAGAAACCGACTGGAGACAAACTGCAGCCGCAGTTGACAGCTTGGAAATTTGGAGATGCCCATGGCAAACACACATGGACCTAAAATATATGGGGACACAATCATAGCTTTCAAACTTTTCCTTATAACTTAAGACAGATGACACTGGACACCAGGACAAAGGTCTGCTAGAGATGCAGGAATTAGAGAGCTGCTCCAGCTGAATCTTTGCCATGACAGTAAACTTAACTGTGCTACTTGATTGGCTTGGGAACCACCCAAGGGATTAGTAAAGCACACTGATGGTGTGTAGGTGAGTCTTGGAGGTTTGACCTTGCATACTACCCTGGTCCCTCATGGCTTCCTCTCTGGCACTTTTTTCCCCTGCTCTGCTTCCTGGTCACCATGAATTAAGAGTCTGTGTCCCACCACACCCTTGTGCCATGGCATTTTGGCCTTGGAAGGGGCCAACCATGACCTAAAACTCTGAAACCATGAGCCAAATTAAACCACTCCTCCAAGTTGCGGGTGTCAGATACTGTGTCTCAGTGCTGGGAAAGCAACCAATATGACTACCAAGTGCTCTTGGTGGGAGAGGGGTGATTGTGCTACGTGTGTGCCTGCCCGTGTGTGAAGGTGTACAGGTGTACATCCACCTTTGAAGCTGAAACTGTAAGGAGAGCTGTGTCTTTTATCTTCTCTTCATGATCCCCACTGTCTTAGGGACCAGCTCAGAAGGTCAGTAACTGACTTAATATAAACACAAGAATAACTGTGCATTTATGTAAAGCCTTTCTCAAAGGAGCCCTCAGTGCTTTGCAGATAATGGACTTATTTATTCTCAGAGTACCTCTGGTGAGGCACTTATAGGACAGGGGTGACCAGATTCACCTAATAAACAATGTCAGGAACAGCACAAAGGCAAACTAGCCCATAACTCTAAAGCTCTGGATGAGATGGGACGGGCCAAGGTCAGCCAGTGAGTTGGGAATATGTCAAGCCTTTGTGCTGCGGTGGCGTGGCTCTCCTCTCCGAATGTCCCCCTGGGCTTGCTCAGACCTGTCACCTCGGTGGCAAGTCTGCGGCTGTGAGGCATTAAGAGGTAACTCTGCCAGACTGGCTGGTTAGGACAGATCCACAGCCCTTTCTCCAGCCAAGCATTTCCTTGTATGCCAAGAGGTACCAAGAGACTGCTTGGAATCCCTGGAACATGGTCTGCACAAGTAATGGGGGAAACTGTCCTCACCAACTTGGCTTTAAAAATATTCCCAACATGAGCCATTGCAAATCAATAGACAGGAAGTTACCGTCGCCAGCCCCACATGGAGAGCTGATTACTGACCTACGCAAGCCACAGCAGCGTCAGTCATAAAAAGGACTCTCTTAGCCAGGATGGGTTTGATCCAGAGGCTCCAGTGAAAACAGAATAAGAGGTTATAGACTGTATTTGTTTAAATTTCATGCCAGCAAATGTCTGTGACGCAGGAGACAGGTTTATGGAGAGAGAAATAAAATGTTGACAAATGGGCCTGTAATCAACTGGAACATGCAATAAATCATTAGGATGCCAATAACACTTCCAGGACAAGCTTAGAAAGGTCATTACTGTGTCACAATATATCTTCCAGCACCAAACAAAGCAAACAGAACATGTTGGGAATAGGATTATGGGGGAAGCAGCTGTCAGTCCTAATTAAGAATTAACTACAGATCGTATCTTGGGAGATGTATAATTTATTTTCCCTCTTCTTCCTCCCTATACGCTTGCAAAAAGAAAAATAAATCAATAAAAAATTTAACTCATGCTAGAATTGAGGTGATGTCAAAGAAAGAAACACAAAGCCAAGACCAGGGCCGGCTGAGAGTTGGCCTGGGCTCTCCTGGAAGGTTCCCTCTGCCCAGCCTAGCTCAAGATGCTTGGTTTTACATCATTGGGATGCTGGGGTTATTTAATACTTCGGCAACCGAGGCTTATGAGCTAGAAAGAGGAAAGAGGAAAGTTAGAAGTTAAGAAAACGAAGAGGTGCCAAATCCTTTCCACCTGAGTGTTCTAGTTAAGCTTGAGTTTGGCCGCAAATACAAAAACCTCAGCTCATGGTGACTTTGACAAAGAAGTGTTTATTTTTCTCATGTAACAGAGGTTCAGAGGTGGGAGGAGTTGGATCAGTTTTCAAAATGTTTCTCTTGTGATCCTTCAGGTGTTGGCTTTTATTCTCCGTGGCTCTATGGTTACAGAGTGGCTACCACAGCTCCAGACATCGTGTTCACATTCAAAGGAAGAACAGAGAGGAAAGAAACCTTTCATGTTCACTATCCCTCTTAGCAGGAAAGACAAAGTTTTACTCAAGATTCATAGCAAATTTAGACATTGATCTCATTGACTCGAATTGTCTCAAAAGCCTCCCAAATGCCCCAGAGATAAAGTAGACTCTTTGTTACTCCAAATAAAAATTGCTGTTCTGTTTATGAAGGAGAAAGGAATGGATTTTGGGTTTGCCATGCCGGTGAGATGGGATTAGAGGCAAAGCAGGCAACTTGCAAAGGAAAAATGAGCCATGAGCAAGTTTGTTTCCTGCTATTTCTAGAAATGCTCTTCATCCAGGACATCAGAACAGTCCCCTCGTTCTGCTGCCTGGCTCCGCTGCACCTGGCTTACTGAGGCCAAGCGTGCGTGGTCACTGTGGTCCGGTGCATTCTACTTTCATTCTGCTCTTTTCTAGTGAAGACAAACTCTTTGGTCTGTGTTCAACCTTGAAGGAACTCTGCATGTCAGAGGAAAGTCAGCCATCCACACAGCACCAAAGAGCAGATGAGAAAGTGTCCACACCTCACCAAGTCAGTGCTGCCAGTGGCTGTGTCATTGGTGGTGGCTGCAAAGGGGCTTCCAATGGCTTTCATCACTCACCTGCTTCTATTTGCCTTCCGGCAGCTTCTTCCCTCTCTTCTGCCAGGTGTGTGTGTGTGTGTGTGTGTGTGTGTGTGTGTGTGTGTGTGCATGCATCGTGCATCCTCATCTCTAATCACACTTTGCCCTCTCCACTGACTATCCAGCCTGGTCTCATGATGCAGGTGATGTCCCCAGACCTGTCCATGGAGGTTGCAACCCACCCACCACCTGCTTTATGTGTGATGCTGATGACCACTGTTATGCTCGACAGCATTGCTGTTCTCTCTCTCTCTCTCTCTCTCTCTCTCGCTCTCGCTCTCGCTCTCGCTCTCTCTTTCTATCTTCCTGCCTCCCCTTCTCCAGCACATTTTTCTGCTGGAGTTTGCAATTCTCCCTTTATTTTATTTTATTTTTATTCTTTTCTGCTGACAGAGACAAGAGCTTGTCCTAGTTCACCATTTCAGGATTTGTTGCAAACTTCAAGGTACAGGTTTATGGCGGCTGGTGTCCTGGTTATAGTGCAGTTCTTATGGGTCCTAATAAACCCAGCTGCTCTGGGGTCCTCTTAAATTCCAGTATGAAAGATAGAGAAAAGGCATTACTCAGCCCTGTTGCATTCAGCCATCCTCACCCTTGAAGGCTGCAGATAATGTTTCTTTCTTGGGGGAGCAAAAACCCATAACTCTTGAATGCTGCTAAGGAACTACAGGGTAAAAGAAAAGTCCTTTTCTCCTTCCCGGTTGCTAGATGGATGGCAGATGGGAGACACTGCTGGTGCTGGAAAGACGAGCACAAAGCGAGGATTGAAATTCAGCAGTATTTTCCCCCAGCCCGCAAAAGCCGATTCTTTGATGCCAAGCATGCAATCGGACAGGACAATCTGGGCCAGTCGAAAATCCCACATGGCTCTGCTTTGCGTGGCCTTGGCCAGTGGCCTTCCCCAGGGCTGCCACCAAGGCCTGCCTAAAACAGCCAGAGTCACATTCTCAGGCACAGCCTCCCACCGAACACTTTCACTTCCTTCCTGCACAGGGTCCTCCCACCAGGTCTGATAGTTATTCCTGTACTGTACATGAGAAAGCCCAAGCCCAAGCCCAAAGCAGGCGGTCAGCTGAGATGCAACCCAGGATTTTATCCTGTGTCTCAGGGCTAGCAGTGCTTCGAGCTGGCCCTATTGGAGGTCAAGAATGACATCAACTGTTTACGCTCAGCTCGAGAAATCACTTGATAACAGCCGCCTTATAGAGCACTGTGACTACTGACCCTGGAAGCAGCTTGCTCCAGCCAGAGCTCTGTGCTCTTAGGAAAATAATTTAACTTCTCTGGGCTTCAGCTATCTAGTTTATAGAGTGAGCATCCTGCTCCTGATATAAGACCTTAGGATATCTCAGGGACCACTCTGGGGGAAGCCCTTCCCCTGCATTATGTGCTGAAGTTCCATGTAAAAGCTATGATGTGTGGGAGTTTCCACTAATAAAACCTTTTAATACCTGAGAACACTTGGATGAGGGTCTGTAAGACCCTGCTCTGGTGCAGATGTGGTTTGTGCCCCAAAACACTGGAAGTCATGGTCCACAATGTGATGGTACTGAGATCTACACAATGTGATTTCCACGGGGCACAAGCTCAGGCGTGAGTCCCAATGTCTTTCCCTAGAGACTGGGCCATTCTCTGGAGATAGAAAGAGGCCTTCTGAAAATGAATTAGGTCTCATGGCTCTGGGGGGATTACCACAAAAGTAGGTTGCTACCCAGTGGGTCAGCTCTGTCTCTCACACACATAGTCTGATACAATCCACCCGGAAGTCCTCACCGGAATCCAAGCAGATGTCAGCATCTTGCCCTTGGACCTCTAGAACTGCCCATTAAATAATCTTCTCCTTCTAAATTAGCCAGCCTCGAGTATTTCGTTAGAACAATAGAAAAGAAACAAATACAAATCACTGTGCTTTGTTTATGCTATCATCCATCCATATCAAATATCTATAGTTGTGTATTTTAGAAGTTTGGCCAAGTGTCTGGTATGAAATTCATGCTCAAAAATGACAGCCAGGAATCATTGTCCTGGGGTGCTATCATGATGACCATGGGGAAAGGGTTGCTTCTGGATTCTGGTAAGAGATTTCTGAGAGCAGGGCAAGGAGGCTGGTCAGTGGCAGCAGTCTACAAATCACGTATTATTTTTCTCTTAAGAATTTGACATTTCAGGACACACCACTGGTTCTGCAAGATTTGGGTTCAGAGAGTTTCAAGCTTTTTGTTCCCCTATTTCCAATATGGATGAAGAAAGTTAAAGTAATTTAGCCCACAGAATGATTTTTTATTTATAAAGCTGTGCAATTTAGAGTGGTATTTCAGGTCACCTCAAGCTCTCGGCTACATCCTGGATTTTGCATTAAATGAAAACTATTAGTATTCGGAAACACTTTACCATGAGAGTGCTGTGTGACCACGACCTCCGTGTTTATGTAAACCTGTTTTCATTACCACCATGCCGGGCACGGGAAAGGAGAGCTGGAGGAAGAGACAGCCACTGCTTGTTAACACTGTCCTTGCAAATGTTCCTTTATTAGTGGTGGCTCAGGTCTAGGGGGGTCACACACGGTATGTTGGTCTGAATTACTCCCTTCACAGCGTGTGTGCCTGGCTAGCAGATGGCAGGAAGGAGCCCTGAGCAAGAAAGACACAACGTGGCTCGAGTTCCCTCAGTTTGTCCTGAACCTCTTCCTGCTCTCTTTTCCCCAAGCCAGAACCCACCCTAGAGGTTAGCCAGCTGCAGTCCACAGCCCACAGCTTCCCACTCCTCCTTCCAGTGCTCTCTCAAGCTAAGAATGGCTTTTGCATTTTTAAGTGATTGCCAAAAAAATCAAAAGAACAGTGATATTTCATGACACATGGAAATTCTGTGAAATTCAAATATCCGTGTGCATTCATGAAGACTTACTAGGACGTGGCCACACTTCCTCAATTGCCTGTGGTGGACAGCAGCTCCCTTCCGCCACAGCTTCCACCATACCCTTTCGCCATGCTGTCTCTGTCTTGAGGTGAACTGACCGTGGACTAACATCTCTGAAACTGTGAGCCCAAATAAACCCTTCCTCCTTTAAATTGTGTGCTTCAGATATTTTGTCCCAGCAGTAGAAAGCTGATCATACACAGGGCGTAGAATAATGTCAGTATTTGCTATGAAAGTATTCATGAAAAATTCCAATTTGACCTTATCATTCCTCTGTGTAAACAGTTCCAGGGGCTCTTCAGCATTCATCAGGCCCAGCCCAGGCTCCCCAGCCTGCATGCGCTAGCCCCGTGCTCCGATGTCCACTCACTTGCTTTCACTCAAGCTTATCTCTCCTGCCCTGCGCTTCAGTTTTCTCTTGGGACGGGTCCTTGTTGCTGGCCCTCGTACCTTGTGCTGCTGGTTATCTCCAGTGTTCCCTTGCAAGTCTCCCCGTGGAGTTGTTCCTCTGAGAAACCTCACTGATGGCCCATTCACACACAGTACAAACCTCCAATACCCCCTGCCACATGGAACCAGGTACACTGATGACTCAGCCCCAATGCTGAGCCTGCTGAGGATGTGGGGAGTAAGTAGAGACAGTGTGAAAGCAGGAGTTATTCACAGAGAACGTGTCACAGAGGCTTCTGCAAGAGGCTTCCTCCGAGCCGAATCATGGGGGCTGAGAAGCATTGGCCTTTCTTGAGTCACAGGTTCTGACTCTGTTGGACTCTTTCTTAAATGTTTGTTAAATGAATGACTGAATAATGAGATTAATTACTTTAATCTATTCACCCTTCTAAAAAACTGTAGCTTTCTGTCCATTTAAGTTTTATCTTGCATGTGCTATACCTTTAATGAATGGTTTCAGACTGAAATATGACACTGGCTCTCTAGGGAGTGGCAACAAATCCTTTTGAGGGAACCCCATTCGAACCAGACCCAAGGAGCTGACTCACCCTCTTACAGGTACCACCTGGACTCTTGCCAATGCTCCAAAGCTGCAGGTTCCTCTGCTGACAGGATAAAGTCCATACAGGCTCAAAGCGCTCCAGCCCTGCCTTTGCCGAGGGGTGCAGAATACACCTGGCCCAGGTAAGGCTGTGCAGTGTTAGCGGTTATGAGTGTTGGAGTAAGGTAAGGGCTGAATTAGGACTTGATGTGACGCACTCTGCATCCAAGTGGGAGCCGTGCTTTCCTCTGCCTTGGGGAGGGTGCGCCTCTGAGTCTTCCCTGTGTCTGCTTCCTACGCAGCCTTCAGGACTGGCACAAATGTAGCTGATCCATACTCTCTCCTACCACACTCTCCCTCCTCGGAGCAGACTTTCCCAGCTCACTCTATCTGATTCTTAAAGCACGTTCTGTTTCTGCCTCCCATCACAGCCGTCGCCATGCAGATCTCACCTGGTCTGCAGGTCTAAGAGGCTGAGGGCCCCTGTCCTCAAAGGCCTGAGCCCCATCACAAGGCCCAACCGAAGGGATTATGTAACGCTGAATGAGTGGCTGAGCTTCTCTCTGACTAAGAGGTCTAATTACTAGTTCAGATAGTAAGCTGCAGCTTCCCCAGGACATCAGGGCCTGTGTCCCACCTCTTGCTTTCCAAATGGGTTTTGGAAAACATATTTTAGACACAAAGCAACTAAGCCTCAGAAGGTTGGGATTTTCAAACCTGCACTCTGGTGAGAGCAGCTGCAGACCTGTTTCCATGTACCTGCTGCTTCCACCATTCGTCAGGGATGCGGGACCAGATCCTCAAGGTGTCTCCTGGCCCTGCAGAGCTACTTGTCAGGAGAGAGGAGCTCAGCCCTGATAATGCAGAAACATCCTAGACTTGAGAACGTCCTCGTCTGCTGCTTCCTTACCCAGTCCCTCCTCACCTGGATCTCCTACCCCTAGAAACACTTAAAGCTGCTTGGGATGAACTGTGTTTACGCTCGTGGTTGTCACTGTTGGTAAGGATGTTTGTAATGGGGGTCCCTGTACAGCTCTGCAAACTCTGCCAGCTTTACTGTCTACCTGTGTTTACACATCGCCTCTCACCAGAGCATCAGCCAGCTCTGACAAACAAGCTGTGAGTGCAGGAGAAGCAAGAGATGTTTGTGAATGACATTGCTAATTATCGCTTCCTTACACCCAGGCCCTGCACAAAGGGGCTCCTAGCCGTTCTCAGTGCCTTCCCGCAGGTGTCTCCATCACGTGATGGAGACAGTGATCAGCACCGAACAAGACACAGAACCACCAGCTCTCGCCCTCAGGGGAGGAGTGCCATGCAATCAGAACAGCTGCCACACCATGGGTGAGCTTATTTATTACTTGATAAGTATTTCAGGTGACCACAGGCTTAATGGGAGCTGAGAACTCAATGTGGCAGCTAAATAAAAGCAATACTGAATCAAATTTAAGTTGCTTCAGTAGAAGCAGAACATCCAGTTCCAGAAAGTCAAGACCTTATGCTATTCAGTGATGGGCAGGGACCACACTTGCGGATCCATGGCAGGCAAGAGAGGCGATCGAAATCCTGGAGGGAATGTGGATGAAAGGCTCCAGAACAGGGACTATGTGGTAGCCAGTCTGTGAGAAACAGGGAGGGAACGAAGTGTGTTCAGTCTGGAAGATAGAGTGCTGCCACGTGTTCTCCGGGATCCAGATGTCCAGGCTAGTGAGGGACAAATGGAGACAATACTCATGACCCTAGGATGACACACTGGGGGCAGCATCAGAAGCCAGTTAATCCATAGTCCCCAACAGCAGCCCACATGCCCACCCTCCGGAGCATCATGTGCACCCAAGACTTCGCTCTCACGGTCACTGCTGCCTCTACTGCCTGCTTCTGGTTTTGTTTTGTTTTGTTTTGTTTTGTTTTGTTTTGTTAATTTTATTTAAGGAGAAAAAGAAAGAAAAAAAGAGAAAAAGGGTACAAGTTATAAAGAATTTCAGAAAAAGTAAACAGTAGGAAATAACTAGTTAATAGATTACATATTGTCATCTTAGAAATAGTTGTTCAAGTTACAAAATTAAAGCATATAAAGTGGACATTCAAACAGTGTGACTGCAATCAATTCTGTTCAATGATCTAACAAAACTCAGTAATATGGTTATCTATCTTATACACTTAAATATACATGCAGTTGTACCCTTTAGAGCACTTTCTTTTCCTCTCTTTTGTACAATGACAATTACACATTTTGGGTTTTATTACTCCCACAGTTCTTATTACTTTTTTTGAAGAGAATAAAACCAAATGTGACATAACAAAACAGAGTCAGTCAGATCAAAAAGATGGACATAGTACATAATGTAAAACAGAATACAAAGTGATCAACAATGGTTACCATAATGCCTCTTGCTATCTTAAAAAGAATTGCCTATATCATCAGTTATAATAAAATTGAAGAAAACAGTAAAGAATAAAACCAAAACATTGGAGACATTACAGGACTTCAAAACAAGATAATAGTCAAACCAGAATGGGTGTCATAATGAATCTTATTGTCTTCACAGTTGTTGCCTATACTTTTGAACTTGGTACTATCAAGCAAAACAGAATAGAGGGAAATGAGTCAAAACAAGATGGTGAGAGCAATACAGGGTTTCAAATCAAGTTAACAGGAAATCAAAGTGGGTTACTATAATATATCCTGTTTTTTTAAATTTATTTTTCCCTTAAATAAAAAGTAAATGATAAAAAAAGATTGAGATAAAAGATGGCATAACAACAAAACAGCGCAGGTCAAAACATAACCATTTAAGCAAAACAGTGTTTCACCACAAGATATCCCGACATAAAAGTAGTTACTATAGTGTCTCTTTCCTTGAAATCTTTGAGTATAACTTCGTATATTGTAGCATCAAACATATCAAGACAATGTAACACCATTCAAGAGAATGACAGTGTTACAGGGTATTAAAAATCTAAACAAAAACTTTTATAGACAAGGAGATTATACAGAAACCATTGTTCATTTTCTGTTAGTTGATGCTGCCTACTTCTGTTAGTGTTTCTGCAGGAGTGTGGAGATAGAGTGAAGTGCCTTCTCAGTACATACACGCACGTGCACACACACACACACACACACACACACACACTGCTCTGCAGTGCCAGCTCCTGCTAACTGCACCTGTAAACGCCAGAAGATACAATAGCCTAGCAGTGACACCCCCAGTTTCAGTGTCCCTTCATCTTTGCTCCACGTGGCCTGAGTCTCTCTCCTCCTCTTAGTCTCCCCCACTTCCATTCTTTCTCCTTCTGCTCTTCTTGTCTTTCCTCTTCTCTACCAGGAACAGAAACAGCTCATTCCTCACGCTGCTCCAGCCAGAGGAGCTTTCCCTCTTGCTGCCTCAGTGCCAGTGACAGTTGCACTTACAAAGTCACTGTGTCCACAGCTGGCCAGCCAAGCTTGCTCCTAACCCTGGCTATCGTCTTCTACCAGGGCAGGACTGGTGTTAAATGTTAAGAAACCAGCCTTTCGCCAATTCTGTGAGACCCTGAAGAGGAAAATTTCCAGGGAGGGCAAATTTGGAAACTGGACACACAGGAGACCCCTCTTAAAGATTCACAATATACTAAAGTGCCTAAGGGGTCCACCAGTGAAAAAAGATGTTTGCTGGGGGTGGTGACACAAAGCTGTAAGCTCAGCACTTGAGAGGCTGAAGCAAGAGGATTACAGAGTCTCTTCTTGACAACTTAGTGAGATCCTATCATAAAATAAAAAATAAAAATGGCTAGGCATATTGCTCAGACTGAAGTCCTGGGGTGCAGTCCCCAGAACCACCATAGAGAGGGAGGAAGAAAAGAAGGAAGCAAGAAAGGAATAAAAGCTCCTTTTATTCCTTCGTTCTGGAGCTCACTAGAATGTGGGCTAGTAAGTACACTTCGATCACCCCATGCAATACACCTTGTGGTGTGCACATGAAAATCCCAGAAGCCAGGCATGGCGGCACACACATGCAATCTCAGCATTTGGGAGGCTGAGGCGGATTGCTGCAAATTTGAGGCCAGCCTGGGCTACACAGTGAGTTCAGGGGCAGCCTGAACTATACAGTGAAACCTGTGTCCGAAAAAAAAGAGCCCAGGGTATGTGGGGTCAGGTCTTGGGAACAGAAATCCTGGGAAGGACGTCTTCTCACTCCAGCAAGAACACTTGTCCTAATCCCACCTCACTGGGTGACCTTGGAGCCACCCTCTCATCCAGGGCCTCGGAATTACGAGCTAGTTTGACTTTGTGCGGTTCCTGACATTATTATGAGTGTCGGCCACCCCTGTCCTGTAAGGGCCTCACAGAGGTGCTCTAAGGATAAATAAGTCCATCATCTGCACTGTTCCGAGGGCTCCTTTGAGAAAGGCTTTACACAAATGCACAGTTATTCTTGTCCTCATATTAAGTCAGTTACTGACCTTTTGAGTCGATCTACTTCCCTGCACAGGTTTTGTGGAGTAATAGGACTGAGGCAGATGATATGGCCCGTGGCCAAGTATGGATTTCAGTCCAGACAGAGATCACCTGTCTGCACACCTAGGTGCTTACACACACGCGCACACACACACACACACACACACACACACACACACACACACATTCACACACCAGTGAGACAGTCCAGAGATATTTAGCTAGAGAGCACTACTATTGTACTTCTTCTATCAGATTCCTTCATTTCTGCAGACATGGGATCTTATTTCTAACATATCAACGTGTCCTTCATTAACAGAAAACAGAAAAAATTCAATGAATTCCCCAGCACCTCCTGGAAAGTGAATGCAAGATGGGAACAGGCACGGTCAGCTTTCTGTCACTGTGACAAAATACCTGAGATAAGCAATGTGAAGGAAGAATTGTTTATTGAACTCATGCTTTCAGAGCTTTAGCCCCTATCACACGGCTCCATCATTTTTGGGCCCTGGTGAGACAGAACTTCAGGACAGGGAGATTGTGGAACGGCAAATCTGCATGGCTTGGGTGGCTGAAAAGTGAAGGGACAGGAAGGGACCAGGCTCCCAACATTCCCTCAGGAGCCCAGTCCCTGTAACCCGACTCCGTCCCACAGAGGCCCCCCTTTGAAAGGTGTCACCACCTCCCCAACACGCCACAAGCCTGTGACCAAGCCTTTGCCACATGGGAAATGCATGAAGTATGAACGGTGATACATTCACAGCCTGGTGCTTTACTCCCCCAGGACTTATATCCAGATGTGCAGGCCAGTCTTACTGGAAAGAACATTTCCACTGTGCCACACATCCACATGGAAGTCTTTACAACTGAGAACATCCAGCAACAGACGCGGTTGGGATGACCATTCCTACAGATATCTGAGCAGAATCCAGAGTCCGATGAGGGTGCCAAGGACAGGTGGAAAGCGGAAGCAGATGTCCATTCACCTAAGCACCAGTCTTTTGTGCTCATGTCTCATGTGCCATGGACAGTGCCATGCCCATGGTGAGTAACAACAAAATCCAGGAGAAAGGACAGAGTGGGTCATTCTCATTTCCACAGAACCAGTCTCTCCCTTCCTTATCCAAAGCCAGTTCCACATTTCCCTCCCATCTTTGTCCACCAAGCAAGGATCAGCTTCCCCAAAAGTCTCAAGGAAGAACTGAAGGGGCAGAGCGGAGGCCACTGCCTACATTGAGGGTTTCCACGGAAGCCTGTAGCGGTGATGCCTCCGTGGTAGATATGATGGAGTTGGGCTCCCCATGGAACTGTGGGCCGGCCGGGGCCCTGGAGAGAAGGACTAGAACAGGCTTAGTAGGGAAATCAGGACATAGAAGTAGGCCTCCTCCTGCTCCAGTCCCCTAGGGCAGAGTTTGCCTACAGTGACCACAAAACCACTTTTAAGTTTTTTTGTTTGATTAACACATAATTGTTGCACATGTTTATGAGATAGGACAAGACATTATGATATGCATAATTATGTGACAATAAAATTGTTGATTAGCATGGTCATCACCTTAAACATGGACCATTTCTTTGTAGTGAAATCATTCAAAATCCTCTCTTATGACCTATTTCAAATATGTATTGCATCCTGTTTAGCTTTAGTCACCCTACTGTGTAATTGAACCTCAAAATTTATTCCTTCTCTCAGATGACGAAGACTTCACACAATTCTGTCTGGACAACAGGAATGGGATGCGTTTTCCCAAGCACAATTTGTCAGAGACCCAAATCCTCTCTCTTACCAGCTCCTCTCCCTTGAAGAAGATGGAACCCGGTCCTGCGATGCTTTCCTCTGGGAACCTGGGCGGAGGATAAGGAAAACGGACAGCACTCTTTCAGGCTGCCCCCATCTCTTCCCTCAGTACTGGGAAGAGCCAGGAACTCTAATTAGCTGGTTATAACTGGAGTCTTTCCCACACTTCCCCCTCAGAACGTGCGGGGTTTCCCAAAGCAAAAGACCTCTGAATCAGCATTATCTGTTTTATCTCAGATGGCTGTTGTTGACTTGATGAAAATTGGTTGCTTAAGATAAGTTGCCTGGTGATTCTTTCCGGATATAGTGGGAGAAATTTGGAATTTGGGCTTGGAAAAATCTGGGTACAAAATTAGTTCTGCTATTTACAAGTCTCAGAAACTTACACAAGAAACTCATTCTGAGTTGTGATTTTTTTCATATGTGAAATAAAGGAAAATAAATAAAAAGAAAGCATTAGTGGAAAATTCACTGGACACTTTGAAATGCTAACACATACTGCCCAAAAATAGTAGCTGTAATTGATCTGTGTCCCTAGGGAGTTTTGTTGATTTTCCTCCTCTACTCTCATGATGGAGACAAAATCCAGGGCTTCAAGCATGCCAAGCAAGCATTCTGCTGCCAAGCCATACCTCAGCCCCAAATCCTACTTCAAATGCAATAGATATGTTAGCTGATGTAAGCACACCTGCTCTGAGTTCTGTCCAGTTCCCTAAGGAAAGGAACTGACCCCTGGCTTCCTGTCCATTCCTTCTCTTAGTCTTTGAGAAATCTTCCTCTCCCTTTTGATTAGCTTTGTGCAATGCAGACTTCTCAGGTACTGGGCTAGGGTGAGGGATGTGTGCTCCTGACTCATATCCCACAGCCTCCTCCCGGCTGCAGTGCCCAGACAGAAAACCCCAGACCGCTTGGCCTGGTTCTTCCGGAGAAGCCTGGGGAAATAGCTCTCCTAGAAGAGACAGCAAGAGCGGATTAGACAGGGAATTGGTGAGAGCAAAGATGGGGGGGCCACAAGCACAGCTTTAATTAAACGTTGTGTATCTGATTCAGAGAGGTGTGCTCAGGGAGCAAGGAAGGATGAAATGGAATTTTTAGAAGAAAATAATTTTCTTTACCATCTTAGTCTCATTAACATTGAGACAAACTCTTAGAGAAGGAGGCTGCTTCTGCTGCAGACCTGGGTGGAAAAAGCACCAGGGAGCCTCAATGCAGGGTTCTTCAGCCTTGATCTACACACACAGCCCACTCATGGGGGTTTCTCCCTTGCCTTTGCAGCTAGGAGTGGGAGAGATCACTCTGTCATAAGAGCTTGTCAGTCAGGTGCCCAGGCTTCTGATTCTCCGCAATCCTTGCGCCACCTGTGAGCTTCACTGGCTTTTTCTGCCTCACCCAGCTGCCTGCCCTATGCTCTCTTCTTGGTAGAGCCAATGAAAGCCAGAAGAATGTTCTAGACACAACAAGGCTGCCAGTCTGCCACTCTTGTCTCACCAAACTCAAAAAACTTGACACTTACCTGGAAGAACTACCCAGCCTTCAGATCCTGCTCCTTCTGGAACCCAGTAGATCAAAGAGGTTCTCGGTGGATCTAGGGGTTCAGCTTTGAGTTTGCCTTCCAGTGATTTGATCTCTATCTGATCATTGAATGTCACCATTGCTTGCCCTTGGCTCCAGTTCTTACACTGGATTTCTGTGTCTTTTCCATGCCAAATCCTTAAAAAATGGTGTCACTTTGTATTTCTTATTTGTCACCACTCTTTATAGTCTCTTAGACATCATTCCAGACTATGTCTTGCTTTGCCTAACAGCCCACACAACAGGAGAACATTCACAGATGTGTGGAATGAATGAGTGGACCTGACTGGACTCAGGAAGTCTTTCAGCAGAGGCAGCCTCACCTACTTGCAGGCCACCCCTGCTCGGCAGTCTGTCAGTTCCCTTGAATTTTTGTACAGATAACTCATAGATTTTGACAATTTGCATGAAACATCTCTACCAAATGACCAAAATATACCCATAGATATCAAGCAGACAACCAGTGAAACACTAATATGAGGTCAAAGTCAAGTTCAGAAGCATCCTAGCTGACTCAGTCAGTGTCGTAGTCAGGGTTTACAAGGGAAAAAAGTTGATAGAGGACACATGATTTATAGGATCATTTTATAATATTCACCCAAAATGCCAAATGCAGAAGAGTACAAGAGATCTGTCTGTACACTAGAGACTCAAAGAATCCAACTAAGGGCTTGGTTCCCACGGCAGTGTCCTCTAAGAGTCCAGCTGGAGGTCTAGAGCCTATGACAATGTCTCATGCATGTCTGCACCAAGGATCTGTACTGGAAAGGCCCAAAGCAAAGGTCAGTGGTGGAAGCTAGAAAGTCTGCGCCAGTGGAACAAAGGAGCTGTGTCAGCAGGCTGAGAAATCTGCACTGGAGCCAGGAAGTGACGCTCAAAGTGAGGACCAGAGCTCCCCCAAAAAGAACTGCAGCCATCCTCAGTGACAGTGAGGACCTGGGCTCCTCCTCTGGTGAGAACAGCTGAGTTCATGTCAGGAAAGCCAGTGTGACAAGCTTCTCCAGGAGATTAACAGCACACCATCTTCCCTTATAGTTTTTATGTTTTTATCCCCAAGTGGGCCTTCCAGCCCCAGAACCACACTGACTCAGTTCATCTGCGTGTTACAAGTTGACTGTTAGTTAATCTACAGTCAGTATCGCACTTAGACTGGAGAACTGCTGGGGCAATGGAGCAGGAGGCTCTATTATAACCGCATTTCCCCCACTGTGTTCTGCTCCGAAACTTCCGTTCAACCAGCTCATTAACCTGGGCAGGCAGATTTCCTAAATATTTACCAAACAAGTGACCACACATTTCTAAGAACAGAAAATAAGACTCAACACCACGATTTCACGCAACTTCCTGAATTCTTAGGAATAGAAATAAGGAGATACGAGGAGTTTAAAGACATAGAGATACTGAAGGTCTTTCCACAAGTTATTATTTTTTTTCAAGAAATCCAGTTTGATTCTCCTCTTCTTGAGAGTAGACTGGACATAATGATTAGCATCTACATGGCAGAATGCAGAGAAAGTGACGGCAGGGGGCTTCCAGGGCTAAATCAGATCAAGCATCATGGTTTTCATTGTATTACTTGCTTTTGGAAAACCAGTGGTCACAAGGGAAGGAAAAGAAAGAAACTTCTAGAGAAAGTTGTATCTACAGCTAGGCGTTGAGATCTTCCAATAGTTCATGTGTAGAAATGAGCTCTCTTGGGAAGGAAATCTCCAGCCCAGTTCAGGCCTTCAGGTGGCCACACCCTCAGCCAATATTTTTACAGCAGCCTCATGAGAGACCCTAAGCCAGAATCACCCATAAGAGCTGTTTTCTAATCCCCACCCCACAGAAACTGTAAGATAACAACCATTAAGTTTTGTGTACATAGATAAAAGATAACTATAGAGAAGATGAAATACTCGAGTGTTCCAAACACTGAACTGCAGAACAAGTACTTTGTTGGGTTTTTTTCACACCAGCTTGCATCTCTAGCTCTTGTCCTAGTAAGAGTAAAGGTCTACCCTTCCCAAAACTTGTTGGGCTGGCCTTTCTATTCCATGCTGGTACCATTTGGATAAGTTCCCCAAAGCTCTGTCTGTTAAAGGCTTGGTGTCCAGTCTAGGGTCTGCAGCAAGGCAATGGAAATTGTAAGAAGGGGAGCCTTGCCTAAGTCTGGGTAATATGGGGGAATGACCTTGAAGAAGCTACCAGGGCTAAGGCCTTTTCGGCCTCTCTTTTCTCTACATCCCATCTGCCATTCAGTCACCTGCAAGCTTCATCACTGTGCTTTGCCGTGGTGTCTGCCTTGCCACAAGCTCAATAGCAATGGGGCAGCCAACTGTAGACTAAACCCTCCAACACTGTGAGCCAAATAAACTTTTCTTCTTTTTAAGCTTATTATTCAAGTACTTTACTATAGTGACAGAAACTGACTCACACACTCACACACACACACACACACACACACACACACCACACATACTTAAACCCCTGAGGACTCATCCATAGCCTTGTCAATGACTGGTCAGCACAGTGTCTAGGGGAAAAAGGGCATGTCTGAGATCCCTACATAGAGATCTCATGCATGCCTCACACAAAATCTTAAAAAATCTAAACTGCTGATTACTGTAATTAAAACATGTAGTTATCACTATCAAAGTGCTTCCCAAAGAAACTCCTTCCATTTTTGGCAGTTGAGATCTGTCATCTAATAGCCATAAAACAGCATATTCTTTTTTTTTTTTATTGTACCAAGAATTGAACTCAGGACCTCACACCTGCAGTCAGACACCAAGCAGTTGAGTAATACCCCCAGCAAAAAGCACATTGTAGCAGCACTTTCTGCCTTTCAAAATTCTCCTATAGGTTGATTAAATCTATTGACGTGGGCATAAATTATTTAGTGTGCTCATTCAGGAAGTGAGCTACTTCAGGGAATCTTTAAAGGGAAGGAAACTCTCCTACTCTATGAGCAACTTCGTTTTATCTGTATTGAAGGCAAAGAGGACCAGTTAGTGGGGGACCAATTAGAAAGGGAACCGATAAGGAGGGGACCAGTTAGAGAAGGGACTGGTTAGTGATGAGAGGGGTCCATGGTCTCCACAGATCTGACTCTGCTGACATGGAGCCGAAATCTATCCCAGGCTCTTCCTCTATGTTTTACTCCTGCAATTCGTGGGCCCATGCAAGCCCTCCTCTGGAAGCACTCTCTCAATAACACAGCATTAACAACTTGTGTGAGTGGCTGCCTTTCCCCCCAGCAGGCAGAAGAATGTCCACCTAGTGAAAATTAACTAGTCAGGCGAAAGGAATATAAATCACCATAGGACCAAACCAGATGCGCTTTCCGGCTTTTTCTATAGTATCAGTAAGATCAATGGCATCCGTTCTGCTGCCTGGCAGGTGTTAAATTCATCTCATTGTGCCCACTGTTTGTCCAAGGCACATGCCTCACAGAAGCATCCAGGGCTCCTCAGACTTACCTCCAGTCTGTAGCAGAGTCTGTATATCACAGCTAGGAACCCTCAGCAAGCTGCTGATGTCTTCCCCAAGCACTGCCAGTGGTGAGGTTTCTGGAGCCCCCATGCTCTATGCCGTGAAGTGGGAGGTAAGTCTGTAGTGGGGTGTGAGTGAGAAAGGAACACATATGCTACAGCGCATGTGCAGCCCTCGCTGGGTGGACTGCTACATTGCCCAATTCACAGATGCACAAAGCCAAGCTCAAAGAAGTCATCTGCCAGAGGTGGCCCAGCTATTACATGGTGGAATGTGGATTTAAATACAGATCTGACAACAAATCTATGCATTTCTCCAGGGTGCCCTTAGATAGTGGTAGGAGGGCTGAAGAGCCCTGGGTGAGAGAGAGAAGTAAGAATTCTTGCTTTCAAATAACATATAATTTGTGTACCAATTATACAGAAGGCCCGTACATTTTTTCCTTAGTATTTTTCTATATTTTTGCTGCAAGCAACAGTCCCCATAATGAGAAAAAAGTGAAACTACAGTTTTCAAATGAGGTCTAAATAAGAATCCTGGCTATGAGAGGAACAAATCAGCCAACATCTCATCCTCTACGCCAGGTGCTCTCTCTGAGTCCTCACCAGGCACACGGAAGTTCTCCTGAAATAATAAAACAGAATCCATGAAAAACAAAAGGCTGCAAATGAACCCAAAATATTTTTGAATAGTATTTTCAAGTTAAATGGAATTTTTTGTGAAAATATTCTTTAAAGAAAATTCAGAAATTCACACAAATATGGCACAAACTAAGGAATCTGGATTATCTTAGCATAACCTTAGTATCCAGGTTTCACAAGGGTGTGGGGTACATTGTACAGCAAACCTCCACCTTGACTGTTGCAGGGAACACACAGAGGGATGAGATGTCACTAAAACTCAGCACCTCGTGAAACTACACATGAAGACTGGAAGGCATGTGAAAGCTGGTACACAGCGACATAGGGTCAGTCATCATCATAAAGGAGAACCCGACAGGCTGTCCTGGGCAGTTGGAGAGGACAGGCCACGTACAGTGGGGTGGGGAGGGTGGCGGGTGGGCATATCCATGGAGAGTGCTGGTAGAAGACTGGCATGGATGGGATGGGACAGGAGGAAGAGAGGGGGTCATATCCCACCCGTGTGTGGGTCTACAGTTGGTCTTTCTGACCAAATTTCTCTCTCTCTCTCTCTCTGTGTCTCTCTCCTTGTCTCTTTTTCTAAAAGATATTATAGATGATAGATATAGAGATATATGCACACATGTGAGATATGTGTGTGTGTGTGTGTATATATATATATATTAGAAGTCTTCCAATGAAACAATAAATACATTGTGGGCATGCACCTTGTGGAACACAGCACAGTGTTAGGCATATAATAAGTGTTCAAAAGTTCTTTCAACATGGTACGTTAACATTTGCAGATGTTCATGCACAAGTCGTTAATGTGTAGAGAGGTGGATGTGGAGTCTGTCTTTCCAGAAAAGCTGAGGTTCAGGGGTGCAGGATGCTTTCCGCAGGTTCCTGTGTCCATTATTAAGGCCAGAGTGTGCCCCAGGACTGCCCCACTGCGTGGCACCTGCAATCCGCCTTCTGGTGGATGCTGTATGCTGTCTTCTGTTCAAATCACCCATGGACACATGAAATTGGCTCACTCCCCTCCACTCACAGGTTTGCTCTGGATGAGTGTGAGGAGAAATGATGCCTGTAACTGACAAATGGCTCTCAACTCTGTTTCCCAAAGCCTCCCCTGAAGTGCTGCTGAAGGGGACCCCAGGGACTTCACCGGCTCCTCCCAAGACCCAAGCACAAGGAGGCACCCAGACTTTGCTCCCATGAGCTTCTCCCCGTTGCTGGCTGCACAGCACAAGGAGCAGAGGGGGAGATCAGCGGGGAGGCCCTCTGCTCACAGAGAAGCCAGCCACCGAGTTGGGCTGTGGTGGCTTCCAGGTGAGGTCCCTGCAGGTTTCCCGCTGCCCACCCCTCCAGCCTTCGGGCAGGTACCCTCCTCTCCCCACCTCCCACGAGAAGGAGGCAGATTCTCCCCCACAGACCTGCCCTTTTTGGCGAGATACTTCAGCTGAGAAATCACCACTACTTGCATCCTAATAGCTCTTTAAAAACAAGTTATACTTGGGACATGGCAGAGCTTGCCGAATGGCTCATGGGGAGGAAAAATGTAAAGCAGAATAAAGGAGGGAAGGAAAAAAAAACAAAGCAATATTACCAGCCAGCTTTGATCTCCAGACTGTTTCATTACTGCACTCTAGGTTAAAAGGAAAAGAAAGAGAAAGCAACACTTCAGGCAGGAAATGTCTATTATTCAGAGATGTAATATAATTATGTGT
Source organism: Cavia porcellus (assembly GCF_034190915.1). Taxonomy (NCBI): domain Eukaryota; kingdom Metazoa; phylum Chordata; class Mammalia; order Rodentia; family Caviidae; genus Cavia; species Cavia porcellus. The sequence continues at coordinate 44,193,601 of NW_026947512.1, forward strand.
CTGCATGGCCCAGTTTATCAGACGGCGTTTTCTGGGAAGCATGTGGAGGGTGAGACACATCGTCTCCTCAGCTCTCTCCCACCCCAGGCCCCGTCCTCCCCCTCCTCCCTTTCTTTTCTTTTCCTTTTTTCCCCCTCCAGGACACTTCCAATTTCCCAGGTTTCGCGACCACTTACATGTCTTTCCTGAGTGTTTTTATATAGCGTAGGAAATTGGGTAATGAAAGCCGAGTCATAGATTTCTGCTTTATGTTTCCAAAGAAGCAAGTGTGACTGTCAGGTTTACAAAAGATTGTTTATGTTCACTGGCGTGAAATGGGGAGCGAGCGTTCGAAGCAGGGAGAGAGAAAGGCCGGCCGGGCTGGGATGACAGCAGCGCATTCATCCTCCACGCTACAGCAGACAAAGCACGGTCCCTGCCTGACAGGGACCATAAATCATGGGCAGGAGATGCTGTACCTACAGCTTACACCATTCCAGATGACAAACACACAATAATCCACCCAGCACAGCACTTTCTCGGGCTCCCTCCTGCCCCCGGCCACTGCCACCTCCCCTTCCCGGCCCTCTTCCCTCCCCTCACACCTGCACCCCTGGGTTCTGCTCCCTTCTCCCTTCTCCTGTCTCTTTCCTTTCCCCAGCTTTTCTCATTCACTCTCTTCCTCTTTCTCCTCATTTCTCTGCTACCTCCCCACCTGGTGCACTCCTGTCTTTGTTGGGAATTTTTTCTTCATACTCCTTTTCTGTTTCTTCTTTTTCCCTTTTTAATCTCCCTTTGCATGTGCAGTCTGTATTTCCGGTTATTTGACCGTTTTTCCTGCTGGCTTGTTTTGTTTGGTTGGCTTCCTCTTTCTTCTACTTCATTCCTCTCTTCTGTTGCCCGTCCCCAGTCCTTCTAGCTCAGCCATAGTCCTGGTCTGCTAAGAAGGATTTGACCTTCACCCTCCAGATCCCTTTGGGATGGCAACAAAGACAGAAAAGGGACAGCACATCTTCTAGGAGCAGAAGCCTTGGCACTGTGTCCAACCCAGACCCCTGACAGGGGACAGGCTTGGGGCCACGAGGGCTTTGGCCTGAGGCCATGTGATCCAGGCCAGGCTTCTCTCCTAGCAGTTAAGACAGCAGGAAAACCCAGAGCCAGGTTAGCATCACAGCAAAATCCTCCACACAGTTGAATCTGGGTCTGTAACTCAGGCACAGTTCTCTGTTTATGAGTTCATTCTTCTTCCTCAACCAAAGGATCCCTTTCTTCAGTCTTCCTTCTTGCTATGCTATAAAGAAGTTACTTGGGGCAACTCCAGAAAAGCATTTCCAAGGTTGGTACTTGGTGCATACATTTGTATATGGAGACCCTGAAGAGTCCTGGGAGAACACAGAGGTACAGTGGCACTTACCTCATTCAGGCACTTGGGCCAGGATTTTAGCAAAAGACAGGACACATACAGCAAAATCTCAGAGGCTTCTCTTACAAATCTTGTTCCATCTATGTGTCACTCAGCTGTACCTGGAAGCTGAGTTAACAGGAAACCCAACGGGAATATCACCTTCCCAACATTCTCTGTCCCCAGAGAAACACAGTCCCTCTGCCTTTTGCAAAGTAACGGGTAAGGTGAAGGTAAATTCACTTTTCCCTCAAAAGTTCCTGACTCAAAGTTAGGGGTTCTTCTGTAAGAGGTCACACCCTGACTTCCAGAACCAGCCCAGCCAATCCTAACTCATTTCTTATTTAACTTCTTATGAAGCTCTGAGATCACTACAAACAATGACACAAACTCAGATTGCACTGGTGATACAAGAGCATGTCATGGTCATGTGGCATCTTGCTCCTCCAAATTATTTTCACTCATCTACCCAGTATTTTAAAATGGCAAACTACTAGCACTCAAGGGACACTCCATACAGATTCAGACTTTCTGGTTCTTTGTGAATGACAGGTCTTCATCTCTTTGGAAGAGGGATACTGAAGAGGCCTCAGACCCTTGGGACCGAAAGTGACCTGGCCCAAAGTACAAGAAGCAGTTCCAAGAGTACTCTCCAGCCAGCTGCCAGAGAGCAGGCTGTTCATGCAGAAGTCAAGAGCCTCCATTTTGTCTTTTTGATCTTTTCATGGCCTCACAGCACAATGGGAAAAGTCCACTTCATCTTGGGTCAACTGAGAACCAGAAATGCCTTTGGGCAAGGCAGAAGAGGCCATTACTGTCCTCCATCCTGAGAGTGCCTGTGTCATCCACTGCCAAGATTTTGGTGTGAGAAGGATGGCATGTGTTGGAGACAACAGGGTGGCCATGTGTTCCAGGGAATCCATAAAGCCTGGTAAGAGCGATTCCAAAATCAGGCGAGACACAGAGAAAGTGATCCCTATCTGCATCCTCTCTTTGCTAGCACTTGCCGGGGAGGGGAAAAGGACTATGTGCTTGGACAACCCTCAAATTAATGCATCCTAATTAACTGAGGATTTAATTCATCAAAGTGACAGCAACCCCATTTATATCACCTCCTTCCACAGAGCTCGGGGTTGCCTCTGGAGTTTTCACCCTTCCTTCTCATTCTTCCCTTTTCCTTTTTCCAATTAGCTCACCCCCACCCGCTTCAGCTATTCTAATAGGGCCATGGGAAGATTCAAGGAACAAGCTAATTCTGAGCAGAGAACCTTTAACGGTCTCCCGACGGTCTTCTGAATAGGCCTCCAAGCCTTCCCAGCAGGCCTGGAGAACAGAACAGTCCTGGCTGCCCATGGTCCGCTCAGGGAGATGCTTCCTCCATACAGGTAAGCAGGACACATGCCACCACCAGACCCCCAGAAAGCCTGCAAGGACACTAAGATGGGGGGAAAGGGAACACTGTGCTCAAGATAGCACAGTGGTCACAGAAGAACAGGACCCAGATAGCCCAGGGATTAGGGCTCCCTCACAAGACACACAGCTTGCCACCTCCGCACTGGGGGGACACTCATGTGACCAACAGCTCCCTGCCGTGCTGGCTGCTTCCCTTGGGTTGACACATTCTCTTCTCTACTTGTTTTTCATTATGACTAGCTGTGTTCACCATCACTATTTGAAAAGGTTGCTATTTATTAAATGCTTACTGTATGTGAGGCACTGTGTTATGTGTTTTAGCTAAGTTAATCTTCTCAGAGTTAAAAGGTGGCTGCTGCTTTTGATGCATCTGCTAGGATGGAGAAACAGGCACAAAGAGATGAAGTGACTCGCCCAAACAGAAGATGACTAAGCGCTAAGCCCATCCTTTCAGCCACTAGCTATAATGCCATTTTTAAATTGAAATTACTCCCAAAGGGCATTAAATTAAGCTCTTTACATCTTAGTGTGAATGAATTTAACTAGAACCTTGCAGTCACAGAGGCATTTCTCGAGCGCAGAGCTGTAGGGAAGCTGCAGGAAAGGCCGAGCTCTCTTCTCGCCTAGGTTACCCAAGACTTGAGCTCTGCTCAGCCTGAGTCCAGGGAAATGATGAGACATTCCTGTAAGGCTGGAGTTGACAACACAGCCAAGTCGGAGTACTCAGCCACAGTCACTGTCCACTAGCAATCTCCCACCATCTATGGAACCTTCTAGAACACATCTAGTCTCTATTTCCTTACCCCTAATGTCAGGCACATCTCCATTCTAAAAGTGCCAATGCTATAACTCATGAATTAGGCCTATTAGGATTCAAAGCAGGAGAGAAACAAGAAGGGGGAAATGAGTCCTGGTCATTCCCGCTCTGATCAGTAGTCACTCACTGCATTGTCGGGGCTGAAAAAGAGTCATCTTCCCAGAAAGGAGGGGACTCGGGAAGGAGGCCCAGAGCAGAAACCAGGAGGCTCACGGGAAGGCGCTGCGCCTCCAGGGTGAGCTGAGCTGCAGTCACACCCATCGCTCAGCACCAGAATGAAAGGGGTATAAAACCAACACAGCGCCCGTGACCGTATGAAAATATATGTCCTGATGTGTCGGGAATACCTGGCGCGCCTTTAACCTCAACTTCAGATGAACCAACACGCCTCAGAGCACATTTATATGCAAAGGCATATAATATGTCCCCTGTATCTAATTATCTGTCAACCTGAGGCAGTTTGTTTTCCAAATCGGCCTCTCGGCTGTGACTTTACGAGGTCATAAAGAAAACGATGCCACTCTGCACTGAAACGCAAGGAGAGCCCAGATCAACAAATTATCCTCCTTAATGGTGTCTCTCGGCCTGCAGACCAGCCCGTCCCTCCTTGCTGTCTGCTGGGGAGGAGAGAAAGGGGTGCAGGGAGCACAATGCAACTGAAGAGGTCCCCCAGAGCACCGGGCGCAGGGTGAGACTCAGGAGAGATCTGCCCTTTCTTTTGGTCAGGTCTTTAGGTCTTTTCCTAAGCTTTGACGCTCTTCTTAAATGGTGTCTGTCTGGGAAGTTGTAACAGGAACACTTCCGGAAGCACAAGAGAGCCACTGTCCCTGCTGTCCTCAATCCAAATCCTGGCCTTCAGCATCCTGCATCCCAGGGCCTCTTCAGCTTCCAGGGCCTTTGGTCCTGACAAGGAAGACTTTAATCCAATCCGCATGAGACAGCCCCAAAGCCAGGATCCTAGATTCCACAGCCCAGCTGGCTGGGAGAGATTTTATTCCACCTTTGAAACTGGGGGAAAGAGGCAGGCAGCTCTCTGAAACTGGCTAAGCCAGGGGAGAAAATTCCTTCTCCCTTAACAGGGAAGGTAGGTGGCAGCAGCAGCAGGAATGTGTCGTGCTGAGCTGTAAGTGAAGCCATCTCTCTGCATGAGCACACACACACAGGGAGAGAGGGTGGTGGCGTGGTCCAGCACAGTCTTCATCTCCGATTAGTCCTGCTCTGATCTTTAGCAGATTAATTAGGAAGTTTGTCAGGAACCAGCCGTGAACCCCAGCCGCTCCTCTCTGGGAGTGGTAACGGTGCCAGTGAAATCCAAGCTGCAGGAATTCCTCTACCCGCACTGCTCCCGTGATTAATGATAGAAAGGAATAAAAAAAAAAAAAAGAGGGGTCAACAGCTGAGTGCAAGGCGAGTTGCTAGACAGGGAGTAATTAAGATACTTGGGTAAATATGATTAATAAGCTCAAACTGGCAGGGTGTGCAGTAAACAAGGCCTAACCAGATGGTCGCCTCTCCGCGGAGAAGGCTGGGCATTCGGAAACCAGGGGGAGGGGCTGCTGGAGCAGGGCGAGGGAAAGGGAGGGCCACGAGAAAGGCGCGATCCTGCTTGCTCTTTCTAGCTGACCCTGTCCAGCGTGAAAGCCTGGGTCCCCAGGGTGGATTAGGACAAGGAGGGGGCCTGGAGACTCACTGCCCTGGTCGCCTCCCCAGGAACCGAATAGGAGTCCTGCTCAGCCTCAAATCTGCTACTCCTAATTCTCTCTGTCTGTCTCTGTCTCTGTCTTTCTCCAGCTGTACACAAGGCATCTAGTGTCGCCATATGCATTTTCTTGGGCTGTGATTGCAGCAATGTCCCTCACACCGTAGCCCAGGTAGTTTAATCAACAGAAATGTGTGGTGGCACAGTTTGGGAAGCCAGAAGCCCAAAATCAAGAGATGTGGACTGTGCTGGTTCACGTCTGCTCCACGTCTCTTCTCCAGCTTCTGGCGATTTGCTGCAAGTGTTTTCTGTTCCTTTCTTATAGACATAGTATCCTCAACTCTGCCTTCATCTCCAAGTGGTCCTTCCCTTATAAGTGCATGTCTTTGTCCAAGTTTTTAAATTTTTCCTTTTTATAAGAAAAACAGTCTTACTGGGTCAGGCTCACCCTAATGGCTTCATCTTACCTAATTATAGCTACAAGTTATTTCCATATAAGGTCACAGTCCGAGGTGTGGTGGTAAGGACTTCAACATATGAATATTGGGGGAACAGAACTCAGCCATAACAGTCACTACTGAGATTTGTTTTTGAGTTTTCTTTATAATCGCACTAATGACTGTTATGAACTGAATTCTGTATGTATGCACACACACACACACACACACACACACACACACACACACACACATTTCTTGGCTCTAAGTCCTAAACGGGGCCTCAGAAAGAGCACTCCTCTCAGGGTGACAAGCAATAGACTGTTGCTTTGAGAGATGAACTTTAGAAAGAACCAAGGCTACTTGCCCCCAAGGATTTGATTAGTAGAAGGTACCCACAGACCCCAGAAAAAAGGGTCCAGAAGGTTTGTCTTACATAGCAGCCGGTACTGAGGCATCTCCACCTACAGAGAAGGCAAGCTGAGCACAAGGCATTGCTGGGGAGACAAAAGAAACACAAGCCTAGTGCCTACCATAAAAGACCCCGCAGTCTAAACTCCTTTATTGGTTTCCTGTAACAAAGGACCACACAATGGGCACTTGGTGCTTGGGTATAAGTGCTAGGGGACTGTCTGGCAGCCCCAAGTGTTCTTTGGCTTGTGGCTGCACCACTCCAGTCTTGAAGGCCAGCATCTCCCCATCCTTCTGCCTTGCTTTCCTGTCTCCTCTGCAAGACCGCCCTGCCTTCCTATTAGCAGGACACGTGTAATTAATTTTGGTCCCGCCTGGGTCATCCAAGTCCATCTTCCCACTTTGAGATACTTCACCACATCACCTACCACAGGTCCCATAGGACTTTGTTTCTCCTGTCAGTCACTCCAGGTGGTCTTTGTGAAGCCAGACAGGCTTATTTCTGCCTTTGTCTTGCTGATAAGAAAGACAATCATGTGACTTCAGAGTATATTTCATTACAGAAATCAAAAGTCAGACTTCAATGAGGACACCCCATCTGTCCCTATAAGTCAGTGCTCATTCTCTTGTAGACCTCACAATCTACTAAAACTATGTCTTTTAAAGGGGTGCAGAAAATGACAGGGTCACCAAGTTTTTATTTGGCCAAGTAAAGGATTTAAGTGTAAAACATGTCTGATAATTTATTACATAAAGGTCAGCACCTTCATTCTAAAATACCAAAGTGAGAAGGACAAACCTCAGAAGAGGCTTCCAGAAAGACCACTGGCTACTTCCCACCCTGGGACGCTGCACACTCCTCTGTCCTCCATTGTGGCCCAGGCTGTGATCACCCATTCAGAACCTGCTACTGAAAACCTGGTCTCAGGGTCAGGGATCCTTGCACAGCTCAGCTGGGTTCCTCCTAAGTCAAAGGCCCCCAGATGTGGCCCTTGCAGAGATCAAGGGGAGGATAAGGAGGGGCGTAACTGGCACCACTGAGAGGCTTTGTTATGGTTTGAATCACATGTTATGGTCTTCCCCAAAGACCCACATGTTAAAGGTTGGTCCCCAGACTGTGGTACTTTTAGGAGTTGATGGACCTCTAAGAAGCAGGGTCTGATGGGAGATTCTAGTCTCTGAGGTATGGTTCCAAGAGAATTGTGGGATACCAGCTCCTCCTCTCCCTCTTTCACATGCTGACATGAATGAACAGTTTTGCTTCCCTGTGTGCTCCCCACCATTTCTGCTTGCTTACCACAGGCTCAAAGCAATGGGGCCAATCCCTCATGATTGAGACCTCCAAAACTGACCCAGAATGAACGTTACCACTTTATAAGTTGATGATCTCGGGTATTTTATTACAGTAGTGGGCAACTAACACAGCCTTTTACATCTTCGACTCTCCATCACAAGCATTCTCCAGCCCAGAAGCAAGCGAGGTCTTGACCAGCTAAAGCTTGAAGGCAAAACAGAGCAGAGCCTGGCTGCCAGGGCATCCAGCCACCTGGCTGACTTCAGACCTTTCTCCCTTGTTACCCTAGAGAAGCAGAATCAGAGTGCCTCTTGCAAGCCTGTGGCCAGGCTTTGCTCTTTGTACATATGTACTTGACACAGAAGTATGACATTATGGGGCAAGATACTTCCTAGGCTCCTGCTTTCTGTCTCATTCAGAAGTACACTGAAGTAAACACAACACAACTGTCCTCTCTTGCTGATGGGAGATCCCTTCCAAAACCTCAGTTGACACCTAAACCCACAGAGAGTGTATGAATATAATAAAATTTAATTTATAAACTAGGTACATTAGGAACCTAAGGCCTCAGGATTATCTGGGGAATGCAGTGCTCAGAAGTCAGGAGCAGCCTGCTGGGCTGAGAAGCTCTTGGCCTTGGTAGAAGGCTGCTCCGCAGACATTGTACCCAATACTTCGAGTGCCTGGTGCATGGGCAAAGAGGGCCAAGACTGCTGGTCTGCAGAGAAGGAGCTGCCGGCACCAGCACGTGCAAACGTGGTAAATGCCAAGGGGGAGTGGGCGGGTGCTGTTGGCCACTGCTGAAAGCCTGTGAGTTCCACCCTGGTGTGAGGGAGGCAGGCTGGGAAAGTTATGAAGGAGAGTGGGCATTTGAGCTGGGTCTCTGCAGTTGTGTAAGAGACTGCTGGGCAGAGATGGACAAAGTGGTTGGGGAGGGAAATCATTCGTTCCACAGTGAGGGAAATGTGTACACAGAGAAGCAGAGCCTATCTCAACAGCTGTGGGTTCCACAGCTTACCCCAGTCCACGCAGAGGGGAGTCAGCTGTGGGTGAGTGGAGTTAGCCATGGGGGACAGGCAGCTGCCAGGAGATCTACTAGCGCCCGTGTCAAGCCAAAGAGGTCAGCGGTTCCTTGTCATTCTCTTGAGTTTGTCTACAGCATCAGGAGTGAGGGGAGAAGAAAGAATCGAAGGCTCACGCAGTGCCACCGGTCCCCACCTGCTGGGTGCGCCGACAGGAAAGCCACTTCCCGCTTAGCATGGCGTGGACTCAGTGGCTCACCATTAACACACAGAAAACAGCAAAAGTGATACCATGTCTCTTCAGGTAGGGTGAAAAAGGTTAGGCCTCTCTCTGTCTCTCAGTCTCTCTGTTTCTCTGTCTTTCTGTCTCTCTCAGTCTCTCTGTCTATCTCTCTGTCTCTCTGTCTCTCTCCATCTCTCTGTCTCTCTCCCTTCCCCCTCCTCTTTCTTTCCCCATCTTGAATGAAGCAAGTCACATTTTGAACTGCCCTATAAAGAGAAGCTCATATAATGATGAACTGGGGACAGGCTTTATCCAATAGCCACTAGAAAACTGAGACCCAGAGAAAACAAATCCTACCAACAACCACTTGACAAACTTGGAAGTTATTTGGTCTCAGTGACCTTAGGATGACAGCAATCCCAGTCAACACTTTGCAGACTTGTGAGTCCCAGAAATAGAGGGAGCCACGCAATGGCCTAATCCCTGATCCCCAGAAACTGTACATTGGTACATGTTTTGTTTGAAGTTGCTAAATTTGGGGTTCATTTGTTACACAGCAATTGATAACTAATCCAGGTATGAGTATCCTAGAGAGAAAGACAGGAGGAAAATACAGAGATATTCAGGAAGTTTAAGAGCAAAAGAAGCTTGAAAGGAAAGGGCCCTCCCACAGAGAGCAAGGTTTCTCTAAAGCATTAAGCAGAGACACAAGAAGACCCTTCCACTCCTTGATTTGTCAACTTACACTGACTTAGTCTTCCTACGATTAAAATTTTTTTATTATTAAAATACACTGAACATAGAGTCAGAAAACTCAAAATCAATTTCCAGATACTGAGTTTATTAATTGTGCAACCTTTGAGCAGTCATTACCACCTACCTCAGACTGTACTTATGAAACAAATACAAGAATTTGGAGCAATGACTAACTTTTCTGCACTTGTTTTTCATTTTAGAATAGGAACATGCAGCACCTGCCTCAGAGAGCTTGTGGAATTGTTGAGATGGTTAAATGGGGCACTTTGGGTGAAAGTGTTTCTGACACGCTAAAGAGCTCTCCACATGAGAAGAACGTTTTCCGGCCCTGTTTGTGGCTGCTCCCACATGGGACGCACTCTGAGCTGTCACTGGACCATCATGCTTACAGAAGGTGGACTTTTGGAAGGCCTTTCCCTAGGCGCAGTCTGCAGGGAGGACCATAGGGAGAAGTGAAGGTGCTTGGAAGAGGTAGGGGCCCAATGCCTGGAGCACCCCTCGGTCCCCACTCCTCACAGCTGCAGCCCAGAAGGGACACAGAAGAGGTCAGCAGCTGACTCCCAGTGGCCTCTCAGCAGCCCTGATGCCTCAGGCTGGCCACATCCCAACCACAGTGTGCTTTCTCTTTTTGCTGTCACTTGTGGGGACCTCGACATGACATCCAAGGAGTTCAGATCTTCAGATGTACTGGCAAAGTGCTGCCCACAGCCTGTAAGGGAGGCATTGTTGTTCTTCCCCTTTTACAGATATGGAAACTGAGGCTTTGAGAGTTCAGCAACTTGGCAGGGTCAGAGAGCGCCTAAGCGACTAAGCAGGGGACACCAGCGTGTCAACCTGGAGAGCCAAACCCTGCTCTGGAGCAGGTTTATTTGTTCCCTCTGCTCTGCATCTTTCTGAAGAGTGATTTCTCTCCCTTCCACTGCATTGTTTCTGTCTTCCTATAAAACATGCTGTGACACCTCACACCGAAAGCCACATATACAAATCAATCGCAATCAACTGTATTTCTCTCCTGATGTTAAAAGACTCATAAAGGAAAACGCACTTGTTTCAAATACCCTTTTCTGACACTAAATCAACTCTCTACCGATGCTGAAAAGTCTGCACAAATTGAGCTGGGCCCTCACGAGACTGAGATTTACCAGGATAAATCCTGGGTTTGTAGGGGCTGTCTGGTTGTATTAATAAAAATTGCAGTCGTGGTACCTGAGTTTTGGGGGGGTTAGTTGTGCCATCTAGACTTCCAGCTCACATCGGAAGGATCCCAGCAGCTTGCTTCTGGTGAGGGATATGTAAGCTGCAGGGGCACTGGGACGATGTGTGGGCAGAAGTGGGCTGCCTTGACCCTGTCACACATCACCCCAGCACCCCACGGAAATCTCCATCAGAACTACGGACTTCAGTGGAGACATCCAGGCTTCTTGGTAATAAACTGCACAGAGACGCTGGATCTTGTGAGATCATCCCCAAATCAATGTGAGCCAAACAATCTCCTTCACAGAAAGCCGTGAGACCCATCACCATCTGCAGGAAATTCATGAGTTTCAACACTATGCTCTCATTGCCTCAGTTTCTCTCCTTTGGATCAGCTCTGAGTCAGTTTCTTCTGTTGTACAGTCCTGATGTTGATGTCTTCTCTTTTTCTTACAGGAGAAATACGACGTGATGGGACCTTCAGAAGCACAGACCCCTTCTTTTTAACTATCCTACAGGTTCACGGATATTTCTCTTTTGCCCATTCTGCCCATCCTAACTGACCTTTCTGCCACTAAGCCAGCAGGTTTCGTGGCAGAGGAACCAGTACGGGATTTGCATTTGTAACATGAGCTGTTGACTAATTTTCGTTCCACATGCGCATATACAAGGTGAGATAGATATAATGAAATCAAAAAGATGACACTTGGGGTGGTTTACGTTTTATTATATACAGTTCTGTTTATGTCCTATTTTAAAAGGAAGGTGAATAATATCTATGAAGAAGGAAAACAGAAGTTGGTGTATATTCATGTTTGTTTCAGCATTCCAAAAAGAAATGATTACCACCTGGAAGGCTTCTCCTGGTTGACCTCGGAGCTCTACAGGAAAGGTGCTCATGAGCCTAGGCATCCCGGTGTGGGCCCAGTCCATCTCCAGATATGGGAATGCACAGAGTCAGTAGTGATTTGTGGTACTGAGAGCAGCATGTCTGGGAACACAGCAAGCAGCCACTTGGCTTGGCCTATGTGTTAGTCAGCTTTCTGCGGCTGTAACAAAGACCTGAGAGAAGCAACTTAAAAAGAGGAAAGGTTTACTTTGGCTCCCCATTCATCAGTTTTAGTCCATGGTCTCCTGGGCTGGTTGCATTGGGCCTGTAGCAGCGTAAGGTGAGAGTCCATGGCGGGGGAGGTTTGTTCACCTTGTGGCAGCCAGAGCGCAAAAGCAAGAGGCATCAGTGTCCCAGTATCCCTGAAGGACACAAACCCCCTCCATGATCCAACTTTCTCCCCCTACAGGCTACACCTCCTCCCAAAGCACCACCTGGTGGCCAAGGCTTCAACACATGAGCCCTGGAAAACATGCTCGAGACAAACTCTGCTGACCTGCAGGGGCGTGGAGATTTCATCGCTTATAAGAAGTTTCAGAGAAACCTTCATTGGCAAGTGGGATCGCCAGACAAAGAGGTGAAGGTAGACTGAGCCTGTGCACTTACGAGGGCAGGAGCAGAGAGCAGACTGGGGAGGAGACCCCAGGCCTCTTAATTCTGTCTCACCAGGGCAGCAGAGGCGCCATGATTGGAACTGCCTTGAGGACAGGAGCTCAAGCAGAGTCAGGGAGCCTAGTATGGACAGTGACATGAAATGTCAGGGGCATCCAGGCTCTCAGCAGGGATCGCGGGGAGGTGCTGAGCCCAGACCAATTGTGGAGGAGAGATTGACCCCACTCCAGACAGCAGCTAGGGTGGAACCTGGACCACTGCAAGCCAGACATTACACCTCAATTACCAGTGTCCCTGAAAACTAAATATTGACTGAGTTTGCATCTCTGTTGCTTCAAAAATGCAAGATTTGTAAAATTCAATGACACACATGATTATTCAACTTACATTATCTGCTGACTACTCCAACCGAGTCAGAGGAGTTTGGTTGAAGTAAACAAGACTGGAATTCACAATGGCCATGTAAAGGGGCCCTTTCTAGTGGGTTTGCTGATCTTCCCATACCGCAGTTCTTACCTGCTTTATCCAGATTCGTCCTTATCCCGGGAAGTCCTGCAACACCGTGGAGTGACTTGGACAGTGTGAAAGTGCCTTCAGTGAACTGGGCCTTTTGTCCAAACCAGACAAACCAAGAGACTGCGCTGAGTGCAATTGAAATGATATTTTTCTTTAATCTCCTTTATGGCTTGTCATGGTTTGGGGTAAATGGATAATAAAATTATTCCCTTCATCAGGCAAGGATTTACAACAAAGCGTTGGTCTCACCTTGCAAAATGCTCCACGAGTGATTATATGCAGAAGCAAAGGTTCTGCAGGGGCCAACAAGGCTCCGGAATCCAGCAGGAGGGAGCCTGGCCAACACAGAGGGCAAAGTTGCAACTCATTGGCACAGCACATATTTCTCCAATGAAAAAGCAAATGGAGAATCTGTAAATAAATTGACTATATAAAAGTGTCCCTTTATATTACCACCTCACCTTTCCAAAGGAAAAACAAAAGGAAAAAGAAGGTTGCTTTCCATGGCCCTCATATAAAAATATCATTTCTTCTGGGTAATTTCATAGAACCAACAGCAGCCCATACCTATTTAAAATACATACACAGCCCCACATGTGGACCCCCCTGCACAAATGATCCAGTAACCAGCATCCGTCCCACTGCAGAAGCAGCTGCCACGTAATTACAACCTCTCGTCACACGTGTGGGGAAACAAGTTGTGGCGTTTGGGAAAGGTCTGCAAAAATAGGTGTCAGACCTTAACTAATAGTGATTGTCCTTCCATTCTACTGTAATTTACATTTAATTCACACATTTCATTTCCATTTAAAATATGATTACAGTGTTTTGAAGCACATCTCACCTGTCCCCTCGAATTACAGGGCAGTGAAAATAACAGGGAGCAGCAGGCACAGGAAGGCTGCGGAGGCCCCGGCCACAGGGTCGCCCTCATGCATGGCTTGCGGGGGGAGGAGGGGGCGCAGCTGGGGAGAGAGAGGATGCTGAGGGGAGGTGACAGGGGTAGGGACAGACAAGGCCTGCACAAGGAATGGAGCTCCCATCTTGCAGGTCTCCAGAATGCAGTCTGTGAATTCATTATTTTTTGGCAGTGTTTCTACCTTCGTTTCACTCATTTTAGGCTCATGACCTGTTCCCAAACACAGCGGGAAGCAGCTGCCTGTTAACTCCAAAGTCTGGTTTTCTCTACCCCAGAGGCAGCAGGAGCCATGGTTCCGGTCTTGTAACCTGACTCAGAGAGGCTGGAGGCCTCCTAGCGCAGGACACTTTTCCGAACATTCCCTGTGCACCCCCCATCCTGCACCCGGGGCCTCCGCAGCTGTTGGCAGCAGGTGAAAACATCAGAGAGCGATTTATGGAATCCAGTGACCACATCCTTTGCCCTCCAGGCGTGGCAGCAAACAGGCTTGCCTTGTGACAAGTTCCGGACAGTGGCACCAACACGCAGCCAGGTGTTGGTGCCAGCCTAGAGGCAGAAGGAACGAACCCTTGTTCATTCACAACAACCCTCAAATGCATCTGGAAATTTAGGAAAAAGCACTCTGCGTGTCAAGACGGTCAATAAACACGTAAAAGCACCTACTGTGTAACAGGGAGTAGATGAGGCAACAGTGATTTCAAATCACCCTCCTCACATTTCCCCTGACCCACACAGCCCCCTAAACTTACCCTCTGCTTTCTAGAAAAAACAAATAGATGCCAAAGGAAAAGCACTCCCCGTGCCCCTGTTCTGAAGCATACAAATCTGTTTATGCTCCCTCCAGCCCCTGCCATCCTCCGTCCCTTCCAAGACAGCACAATAATTGCCCACCCTCCCCGAGGCCAATCCTTCCTTGCACTGGGCTTTGCATATCATACTCTTCCACCTTGTCTTTTTTGCATACGCATTCTGTTTATCGCTTCCTTTCTTGTATATTTAACCTCTCCCTTTGAATTACATCATCCCCAGGGGCTTTAAAACATGCACCTGTCTCACGGATTAGAAAGAGAAATGCCCTCAGCCCCTCACCTCTCTGCAGCTTTCCTCCAAGGAAAACTTCTACAAAGCATTATCTGTAGTGTGGCAGGCATGGCTTGTTGCCCAACAAGCATCACAGTCCTGTCCTTACTGTAGAGACTGAGTGGCTGCCTAGGTAGAAACTATATTTCTGACCTCCACTGAACCTAGGAATGGCCTTGGGAGAGCCACCAATAATCACAAGCAGTGTCACCTCTGGACAAAGGCTTCAAGACATTCTCTTCTCAGTGCTGCTTCCCCTCTGAGCAGTTGGAAGTGATCATCTGCAAGGATGTGGTCCAACCAGGGGCTGACACAACCACACAGAGGATGAGGCTGGTTGCCTGGGTCACCTCAGGAAAGGGACCTGCTCACTAAGCAGGGACATCTACCTGCAGCAGTTAAGGAGTAATACATTGACTTCTGATTTGTAAAAGCACCCAAATTGTGATATTTATTTATCACAACAGTTCATATCGCTTTAATTCATAAACTCATCTACCAGTCATTCTTCAGCCCAGTACAATCTAGCTCCCAGTTTGTTCCTAAGAAATAGATCTCTATGAAACCACAGGTTCTAGCTAATTCCAGTGATTTAACTCCATAGATGCATTATAGTTTAAATTTGTCCTGACTCTGCAGTGGTGTTTAACATATTTATACACTCCTCCCTTCTTAATAATCTTTCGTTCTCTAGTTTCTGTGACACAAAACTAACCCGTCTGGATATTCGTCAGTCTCTGCGGTGGGCTCCAGTTCCACTACCCAACCTCAGAACGCTCCCAGGGTAACCTGCTTTCATCTACTTTGGATTATCTGCAGCTGAACTTGTCCGCCTGCCATAAAGACCTAGGAAACTGAGGAGAGTGCATTAAAAACTAATTTCAGAGATTTGAAAATAGACTGAGATTTGAAAACAGATCCCTGAGAGAATGAAAACAAATAAGGTGAGCCCACCCTAACTCTCACGGGAGGCCCTTCTGGATTACATTACAGGAAAGGAAAGTACTGGCAGAGCAGTCACCTTGCTGAGTGCGTGAGACAGAAATGAAAGTTTCAAAAGAATTTGCAGGGTAGGAATCAAAGAAGAGAGAGCTACGCAGAGAAACAGGCGAATCTTTGGCTAAATACCAAGGCAAGGCTCCATGAGTTGGGCAAAGAATGGGTATCACAGGAGTGAAACTAAATAATTCCCAGAGCTCATAAAGAGCTATCATATATTCAGATACTAATCAGCCAGTCTGGCAAGATCTTGTTGATATTCGGCACAGTCAGTAGAAAATCCAAAAAGGTCACAGGAAGTAAGCACAAACACACTAGCCCTAGAGTCAAGGCAACATAAATTCAGCTTTAAGAAGCTCAGCACAGGGCAAAGGGACTGTACTGATCCACAAGGAATTTAACTCCCTTCACATTCTAAAACTGAATACAATAAGATTCAGATGCTTACTATCATATTATAAACGCCTGGCATCCAATAGAGAATCATCATATCCAAGGAGCACAATCTGGAGAAAAATCAGACCACAGAAACAGTCCTAGAAATAACAAAGGTGACAGAGCAAGCTGACAAAAGATGTTTAAATAGCTGTATAAACATGCGCAAGGCTCTCAAGAAAAACATTCACCCAGTGAAGATAAAATGAAATTTAAAAAGAAACTAAATGTAACTTGGAAAGTTGAAAGAGTATGACTTAAAAATTGGAAATTAGACAGTTGATTAGCACTGCTGAAGAAAACATCAGTGAATTTAAAAATAGCAATGGAAACTATCCATCTAAACAATAGAGAAAGAAAAGGCACTGAAGGAAAGTTAACTAAGACTAGGGAAAAGTCACTGCACAGTTAGAGATCCCAACGAGGGGGAAGAGAAAAAAGTTTAAAGTAACTGTCATCTAATATTTTTCAAATTTGAAGCTATCAACTCACAAATTAAAATGCTCAATGAACCCAGAGCAGAATGCTCACAAAGAAGAACACACAAAGCTCTGTGACAATCTAGTTGGTAAGAACCAAGCGACAAAAATAAACCTTAGAAGCAGCAGTGTAATCGGACACATTACATACGAGGGAGAGAGAACAGCCACCGTGTACTTCACAGTACTGGAAGCAATGTAAACCAAGAGCTAATGATACACTGAGGAAAACCTACAGTCTGAAATTACAGACCAAGGAAAACTATGACTCAAAGGTAAAGGCCTCCCACAAAAGCTGGAAGAATCCATTGTCATAGCTCCACGACAAAACGTGTAGAAGAAACATTTTCAGATAAAAGTGAAAAGAAATCCAGCAAAAACTCAGATCTGTACAAAATATGAGAAATACTGTAAAAGGTATCTGTGTCAGTAAGTGTAAAAGACATAAATAGCCAACATGGTTTTCAAGAGAGAGGCCATCACTACAGATCCTGCAGGCACTAAAAACTAAAATAAAATATTCTAAACAACCATTCGATATCAATAATTTGCCAACCCAGATGAAATCTTCCAACTTGTAGAGACTTTCAAATAACTTAAAATTATTAACTATCAATAAGTTAATTGAGCCAAACCTCCAGATACAAGGTCAGTTTCTTTCATCAGTATTTTATGATTATCATTTTAGAAGTTTTCCACTTTCTTGGTTAGGTTTATTCATAGATATTTTATACTCTGTAGTTAGTGTAAATGCAATTACTTTCTTGATTTTCTTTTCAGCAAGTTTGTGGTTGGCGTTAAAAATGCTACTTTTTTGTATGTTGAATTTTTATCCTGAAAGTTTACTGAATTTTTCTATCAGTAATAATAGTGTTTTGGTGGGGTCTTAAGTCTCTCTATGTATAAAATAACCTCATACAAAAAGGGAAAATTTGACTACCTCCTTTCCAATTTGGATGTCTGTTACTTTTTCTCTTATCTCGTTGATTTGACCAAGACTTCCAATAGTATGTTGAATACAAGTGGTGAAAGTGTCTTGTTCAAGATTGTAAAGATTTTGGCTATGAGTCTGTCATATACAGGTTTTATTATGTTGAGTTACACATCTTCTATTCCTAATTTACTGCCTTTATGGTGGAGGGATATTCAGTCTTGTCAGATGCACTTTCTGTATCTATTGAGGTGGTCATATGGCTTTCAGTCTTCATTCTGTTAACACGAGGTACTTACTACCTTGATTTGTTGATTTGTATATGTTGAGTCATTCTTGTGTCCTTAGAATGAATCCCGCTTCATGATGATGGGTGATCTTTTTGATGTTTTGTTGGATTTTGTGTGTTAGTAACTGTGTTGAGTTCTTGCATATGTCATAATCAGAGATAGTGGTCTGTAGTTTTCTGTTTCATCAATGCTGTAGCCTTGTCTATTTTTGTTATCATGCTAAAGCTGGCCTTGTAGAATGAGGTTTTGTGCTCCAAATGCCTTTTCGTTTTGTGGAGCTGAAAGCCATTTTGGGGGTGACAGTGGATGGGAAGGGGCTCTAGGGTGGAGCTGACCCCACATACCTGTTGCACAGCCTCAACTGGAGGCAGAACTGATCCTCTCTGGCACCGCTTCTGCAAAGCCCCGGCCATGCCACAAGTGACAGGGTCAGGAGTCCTGTGCTGCAGACCTCTGTCAGGTCCTTCAATGGGCCCTGGGAGGCCGTGGAGCCCCTTGCAGGGCATCCCCAACAGCCATGGCCTTTGGCCTCCAGATAGTCCTGAAGAAGGCTGTATACACTGATGTTTTGGGGCTGGACTCTCTCTAGACAGTGACTTGTGCATTCTTTTCATTTCTGTAGAGGAGTGGAAATGTCAGAAGGAGATATTCCCAACTCCTTTCCACCAGGACATCCTGTGGAGACCAGGACAGGGCTGGTCAGCAGAGATCAACTATCCAACCTCATTGGCAGACAGCGAGTCTCCATGTATCTCCGCTGTTTCTATTCACGGGGCTGCTAAACACTCTGACCATTCTGAAGTTTGATTTCCCCCTCTAGGACAATGTACTTGGGCTTGGGTTCTTTTCATTTTGTTTATCCAGTAATCATTGCAGCAAGAGGGATGCACCTGTTCTGCAGGCCCATTAGACTGCACATGGCTTTCCTCCTGAGCAGAGCACACGGGAAGCGAGCCCTGGCACTCGAAGCACGCTGCAGCGAGGGGAAGACCAAGGTGCAGCCTCAAGCCATAACAGGAAGCCTCGGGGCCGAGCGAGGGAGTAGCGTGGGTCCAGACGGAGGCTGGGGCTTCCGGAGAGAAGGAGCTGGCCCATAGTGTCCCTACCAGTTAGTCACAAAGCTCAGAGCAGGCCTTCGTGGCTCAAAGCACACACTAACCCGTGCTCTGGACCCCTGGGGAGCAGCTAAGAAAAGAGATGGAGGGAGGGGAAGGGAGGATGCTGTGATGGCGAAGGGAAAAGGTCCACATGCCCACCTAAGAACTTTCTGTGCCTCCTGTCTCCAGAAAGAGGCCAGCAAGAGGCTGCTGATGGGACTAGTAGCGGGGAGAGCAAGGCTAGGAGGACAAACAAGAGTGAAGGTGCGCTCACACTGTGAGCTCCCTCCAGCACCAGGTCCCCACACTGATGCTGCGCCTCTCCACCCCTCTCTCGCTCCTGGTGTAAACCTGAGCACAGTCAGGTACCAGGATGAGCAGGACGGCTCCAGCACCCTCAGCTCAGGCCCCCTCACCACACATGCCCTCTGCTGGGGAGGGGAGGGGGACCCCGGACGGCTCATACAGTCTGTTATTCGAAACGCTGGCATGGGCCCACTGCAGAAGCGGCTCCAGGGCCCCAGTGACTTACTTTGCCATCCACCACCTCTTACGCAGCTGTGTGTATCTTAGCTGGAGGTGCCCAGGCATGGAAATAGCTCTCCCTGTGCCCGTATATTATCAGTATTTTTTAACATGTCTCTTTCCAAGCAGGTGATGCATTTGCAGAGACAGTGATCTTTCATCGGGAGATTACGATGATTTGTGTTCTCTGTCAAAATTCCAGCATAAATTTCCGAGCCAGCAAGGCACTGGCTTGTGGCAAGAACTGCATCCCGAGATGTGGCAGGCTGTCCCTGCAAACCTCAGGCTCACAGCCATTTGTCCTGATTAGGGAAATGCTTTGAGATTCTTCCTTGCACTTCACCTTCTTCTTCTTTTTTTTTTTTTTTTTTTAAATTTGTCTTCCAGCAGGTCACCTTCGTAACTGGGTTCAGGCCTCCAGTTATGTTTCCCAGGCTGGTCCCGGCACAACATCTAGGTAAATCAATTGTCAGAACTTCTGGCTCTGCAGAGAACGTGACTTGGGTTAAGTCACATAACTCCCAGGCTTCTCTTTCTTCATCAGCAATTTGGAAATTGTAATCCCATCTTCACAAAGTTAACAGGAAGGGTAAGTAAGGGAGCATAAATTTAACTCTCCCTATGGTACCTGGAAAACTACAGTTAAACCCACACAGTTGTCTGCAGTTTGCTCCCAGGATGACCACACAGACCTCAGGCCTGGGCTGTGACCACACCTTGGCCCGATGGCACCTTGGCATGAAGCCCAGTTCTCCCCAGATTGCTCTGAAATTCCCCAGAGTGACCTTAAACAAGATAAATCAGCCAGGCTGGCTCTGTGCGAGCCAGTTAGGGCAGCCACAGCACGTGCCACAGCTGGGGTGGAAGCGTGGGAGCCACCAGTTCTGGAAGCTGAGGAACCAGGGTTTCAACAAAGCTGGCTTCACCCTAAGGCTTTGTGAGTGATCACCTGTGACCTGCCTTCTTCCTTCTGTAACCATCTAGACCCAAATCTCTTCTCCTTAAAAGATGACATTCTTAAGATAGGATTACGGATCCTCTGAGCAGTGTGACCTTGGCATTGGAACTTTGTTATGTCTCCAAATGCGGTCCTATGCTAGGATTGCAGGTTAGCATCTCCACCTATGAATTTGGCCAGAGTGGCTGAGAAGCAAAATTCCACCCACGAACAGCACGTCAATAAAAGCACCAATAACTGATGCATAACTTTAAGGGCATCTCCAAGTCAAATCAAAAATGATTTCCAAGTCGTTCATATTTCCAAGGCAGTGGCGCCTTCTTTCTGTACCATAACTGTGCTCTTTTATTCAAAGTCCTGTCTCAGTCATTGCCTGGTACACTTCAGGCAACAGATGGAGATCTGAGGGTTATACACACAGAGGGACTGACTCAGGGCCACCACACAAGCGGTCAGGAGTACAGAGTGAGGTCTGGGGTCCAGGCGTGCATTTCCTACTGTCTCGGTAGAGCTCTGTGTGCTCAGCATACAAAGTTAACAAGCATCTTGGAAGCCTGCATGAGAGGGCAGAGGGGTCCCCACCGCATCTCTAAGTGCAGCCCTCTGCACCTCCCTGCCGCATATAACATGAATGACAAAGATGGGCCACCAACTGTCCAGGGAAGGACAACAGTTGATGCTGGGCACAGCTGACCCATTTCCCCCTGCTTTATTTTTTGGGCTTGTTTTCTTCAATAGAAAATTCTTACACTGGCCGCTTCTGTCACAGAGATAGCAATGGACCAACAGGTATAAGACAATAATTGTGCTGTTTGAACAAATACAGGAAGAGGAGGACTCAAGCCAGTGATGACCCCAACAGGCTAAGAGGCCCCAAAACAAGGATGCACAGCCCAAGTGGCTCTTGACAGCACTTTGGGGAAGGATACCGCTGAGGAGGCGCAGAAGTAGTTCCACCCACTGATCTCAGGGACTGCTCCCAGCTTCAGGCTGGTAATGCAGATATCCACAGCTGTGTCTACGTGACATGCAGACGGGCAGCTAGATAGGCATGGACAAAAAGGCAGACACATCTCCATAGTGACAGCGTCTGTGCCAAAATCCTCCAAAGCTTACTCTCTCACCTAAGAGAGGAAATGTCTCAGAGAGGAATGGTACTTATTTTTAATGGACTCCCCAGGGTCAAGAGCAAAACAGCAGAGTGAAGCGGAAGGAGACACAGGTTCTATAGTGCTGGCTTCCTCGGAGAGCTTGAAAAGAAACGTGGGAGGACATTTTGTTTCAGTACTGGGGATTAAACCCAGCGCCGCATGCCTGCTTGGAAAGTGCTATATTACCAAGCTATATCCTGAGCCCTTATCTTTTAAATTTTATTTTGACCCAGGGCCTTGTTAAGTTGCCCAGCCTGCCCTTGAACTTGTGATCCTCCTGCCTCAGTCTCCAGAGTATCTAGGATTACATGCATGCCACACCACATCTGCTCCTGCTGTGAGTGTAAAAAGTGTGGGCTTTAGAGACAGACAGGCCGAGGACTAAATCATGCACTACATTTGTGATGACCTTGACCTCACCCCTCTCCTGGGATGAAACTAGTTCTCCAGGGGCCACATGACGCATGAAGGTCACTAAGTGATGAGGCCCAGGTGGCTGGTTATGCTCTTCCTATTGGGGGACTCTGACTGTCAGAGACAGATGTGGGCTGGTCACAGCTGGAGCTGATGGGATCCACCCACTCTGGTGCTACCAGAACCCTGCCTGTCCCCATCACTCTCGCTGTGCAAACTCTGTGTTCCCTGTTCTTCCCCGCTGCCTCCTCAGGACCTGGCAAAATCTCCAGAGACCGCCACCTGGCAGCCCCAGTCCTGGGAAGTAGCATGGCAGAATAGGATTCTGCTCCCTTGGGGGCAGATTTCAGCCAGTACCAGTAGCATGCTTCCCTGCCCTCTTCTGCCGTCAGACAGGCAAGGATGCCTGGGTTCTCCAAAGGCGACTTCCTGGCTTAGTGCTCCTTGGGACACATCGGCAAGGCTGGATGAGAGTCAGGTTGGGGGAAGAGAATGGAGAGCGGGGACAGAGAAAGGTCACTTGGATGGAAAAGAGTTAGGACTTGTCATGCAACTGACCCCCAGCACTAGCAAAGAGAAGCCCTCCCAGTGTTTGGCTTTCAAAGTGGTTGATGATTAAATAAATGACTGTCTCTTCTACAATTTGTTCCAGCTAGAATTTGTTCCAGTTAGACTCTCTCTCTCTCTCTCTCTCTCTCTCTCTCTCTCTCTCTTTCTCTCTCTCTCTCTCTCTCTCTCTCTCTCTCTCATTTTACTAAATTTATTTGTACTTCTATTGTCATGCCAAATTCTGCTAAATAAACTTCATTGTGATTTTTTGGTAAATGTCAAGACCTTGAAGGCAGAGATTGCTTAATTCTGGATAGTTCGCTTCTTTATTGTTTGTCTGTGCTACTAACGATTGAATCTATGAAGTACTGAGCTACACTCCCAGCTCTCTTGCTTTACTTTGAGACAGGGTCTCACTAAATTGCCCAGGCTGGCCTTCAATTTGCAAACCCAGTTAACTGGAATTACAGATCTGCGCCACCAGACCAGGGGCAGAGCTTTGAATCTCACAGAAAAATCGCTCTGTAACTGTTTGCTAATTTGATATAAGATGATTCATGAAAATAGTGTCCTGCTCCTGATTTGACAGACTTTCAGTTTCCAGGGGGCATTAGCAGTGGATGAAAGCTCTTCTTGCAGCTCCTTGGCCAGAAGGGTTGGTTGCATTGGCCAGAGGAAAAACCTGGAAGTCAGGGTGCTCTGGGGCCACCTGTTTCATCTGTGTATTCCTAGGTAGTGGTCCAGGAGGTGACCCAGAGCACCCTCCACCATAGCAGTCTCTCCAGAAGTTTAACTACAGGAATGCTGCTACAAGCGACATGCTCATTTTCCAGGGAACATTTTAAGAACGACCCCAGTCTCACTTTTTTAAATCTTTCAAACCATAGCAAATGAGGCTAGACTGTGGCACTTGGACTCTTCTAAGAAGGTAGACTGAGAAGCTCAGTGTCCCTGACCACGGAGAAGCATTGTTTTGTGGGAGCAAATAGCTCACAAGTGGGACAGAAAAGTCCCCTCTTGTCTGCTGTCACTTGTCTGCTGTCACTGGACAGCAGGCGTGAGACCCATTTCATCCCCAGTCTGCATCCTTCTCTTACTTCCGGAGAACTGGACCGAAGGGAACCAGGAAACTTCTCAGAAGGTAGAAAGTGTTACATCTGATTCACACAGTCCTCCCCGCCACCCTGCTCCCGCAGGGCACTGTGATCAGTATCTACTGCGAGAAGTGAAGGGGGCGAAGGGACGTAAGCAGTATTATTAACCCATCAGCCGGCAATAAATCAGGGCAGGAAGGTGACCTTTGCAGGCTACAGTAATCCTGTGTGCCGAGATGAATTTATGAGGCTAGTTTTATTGGCCCACATGACCCAGGCTCTTCAGAGATGCCTCAGTGACACACATAATCCATTCTTTTATGAGCCACCCCAGTCCCACCCCAGCAACCCTCCCCAAAGGCTACCCCCGAGCCAGTGGCCTATTGCCTGCCCCAGGAACCATCACCTTCACATGGGTACTATCACATTCTCCTTTAGACTCTGCCCTCAGTGAGCTCCTTCCCCTTTCTGGGCCTCAGTTTTCTCACCATAAAATGGGAATGTTGGGGTTTCTCAAAGGGAGTGACAGGGGCATTGGGAGATGACTGGCCAGTATGCCGCCAGATGTCAGTGGTCCTTCTGCCTGGTCATTAGAACAATCAGAGGTGCCCACAGAGATGGTCCAATGCCTTCCTGCATGGCTGCTGGAGATGACATCCTAATCCCTACCGAGCAGCTATGTGTGTGTGAGGGGAAGTTCTCCACTTATCTTCCCACCCAACAGCAGACAAACAAATACTCCTGCTAGCACCAGCTAGAGGGATCTGAAGTCCAGCCGGAGCCACCCCAGGGAGAGGTGAGAGCGGCAGCAGGGCCCAGGTCTCTCTGCAGGGGCCCAGATCCTACCTGGCCTTTACCTGCTCCCTGCTGGCTCCAAGAGCCAGGCGGAAGGCGTTTAAGTCTACTTGACTGTCCCTGTCATCATAAGGTTTACGGATGGTTAATTTATTCTTTATAGCACAGTCATTGATGGCTGTTAAATCACAAATGAGAGCCAATAAAGGGTGAATTGCAGCTGAAATTACACTGTTTATATGACAGCAGAGTGCCGGCTAAAAGATTCATATGCTGCTGATGAAGTATGTTATAAATTTTAATTACCATAGTTTGTACAAATGACATGTTTGAAATGCTATTGAGTAATGTGACCCTGATAATGAAACTATAAAATAAATCATTAACTTTCTGAATGAGCTTTTTTATTTCAGTGTTGCACAGAGTAAACTTTTTGGTTTATTCCTGATCAGTATCTCTATGTCCCCACCCTCTGCCGGGGTGTCTGTGGCTCCTGTGCATAGAGAGGGGGACAAAGGGGCCTCTTGGCGGAGCTGACCTGCACCCCCCAGGCATACTTGGCTCGGGGCAGATCAGGGGCCTCCACAGAGAGAAAGGTGCAGATGTGCACTTGGATCCACCCACTGTCTCCCCCCTGCAGGAAGAGCAGCCCTTTAGTGCACCTGCTGACCTTCGGAGGACCCTGTCCCTGGCGGCTGGATGCTGAGGCCGAATCTCCTCTTGGTGAGCATCCAGTTACACAGTAGGTGAAGGACTCACTTGGAAATGGGGCCAATATTCCTGGCCCACAGCCCATAGAGAGTCCAAGAACAAAAAGGCAAACAGGCACCAGACAGTTCAGGGGGTTCAGGCATCCCTGGTCCACCGCACTGGACTGTCCCACTTAGGAATCAGCCCCTTACCACTCCCACATCCAAGTCACTATGGGAGAGAGCCGGACTCTGAGAAGCCTTAGAGGTGGGAGACCCACCAAGGCCTCCGAGAGCAGCTCCCGCTGCAAGAGACACCAGGAAAGCACTCCGCAGGACCCATTGCACCTCTTCCCACTGCCTGGCCGGACGCCCAGTGGGAAGGTGGGCACAACTTCAGCTGTTCGCTCCTTACATGAACGTGGACTCCCCACCACCACCATTCCCTTCCCCGAAAGTTTTCCGGGGCAGCCAGAGGGAGATGGGGAAGATTTGGCCCTGGATGTGGATAAATTCCAGAAGAAAATACTAAATTTGCAAAAGTACCCGGGTGTTTATCACACCCACTTTGAGGCCCACCCAGTCAGCTGTCTCACCTCGTACACTTTCTGCCCCAGGACACAGAGGCCTGTGGGGTGTGGCAGAGCTGGGACTGCTGACCACACGTGTGCACAGGCCAAGTAACAGAACCACAGCACAGGCCAATAACAGAACAGAGCAGCCCCGCTCACTGGGCAGGTAGCCCTGGGGGCTGTCAGGTTCAGTGAGCCAGCCTCCTGCTGCTTACCTCCAGAGGAAAGTCACCTTCCTTCTGCAGAGGGCTGGACTGCAGCCTCCCCTCCTCTCTCTCTCTCTCTCTCTCTCTCTCTCTGTCTCTGTCTCTGTCTCTCTGTCTCTCTTTCTCTCTCTGTCTCTCTCTCTGTCTCTCTCTGTCTCTCTGTCTCTCTCTCTGTCTGTCTCTCTCTCTGTCTCTCTGTCTCTGTCTCTCTTTCTCTCTTTCTCTGTCTCTCTGTCTCTCTGTCTCTCTCTTTGTCTCTCTCTGTCTCTGTGTCTCTCTCTCTCTCTCTCTCTCTCTCTCTCTCTCTCTCTCTCTCTCTGTCTCCTTCCCACTCTCTTTTCCTCCATTACCAAACCAGGTCTACTTTCTGAGTGTGCTGCAGGAAAAGAAAGATAACTGCCCCCCAGCGGAGACAGCCTCTAGAAGACGCGGCCCCTAACAAACGCCGCTGCTGAAAGGCCTTCTTGTACGACACGGGGCTCCCGTCGGTCACCAGTGACAGAAGTGAAGCAAAGCTAACCACACATCACTGCAGAAGAACAAACAGGAATGGAGGAGTTTGTCCTAGATCACAGGGCACATGGGTAGTGCGGCTGGAGCAGAATCCGAATGCATTTACGATTGGGCTGGGAAACTTGGGACATGACTATGTATTTGATGACGTTAAGGAATTAAGATTAATTTGATAAGGTCCCAGAGTGCTATTGTAATTTTTTAACTTTAAAAGATGCAAACTGAGATGAAAATAAATAGAATGGTCTGACAGCTGCGGTATACTCCAAAATAATCCAAGGCAGGAAGGGGTGGGGGAGGGTGGGACAAAACAAGGTAAGTCACAGGCTGTACTGTGAAAGTGATCATGATTGCATGGGAGATCATGATGTGATCCTTCTATGCATGCTTCAAATTCTCCATAATGAAGAAAAGGAAAATAAATACCTAAATGCCTTAGCCCCTTTGGTCCCCTGCAATGCTCATTTCCCAGCATATTTAGAGCGATGCCAGGCTGCTGAAAGGAGCGCCCTTTCCTGCTCCCAGAGGCTGCTTCCCGAAATGTGCAGTGAAGGACAAACATTCTCCCTTTCCTGGCTGGAGGAGAAAACTTCTGCAAGGAGGAGCCCGGGCCTCAGCACGTTGGAAAGAGCAGTCCTTGACCTTGGCATAGATCCCGGAAACAGAGGGCATGCCTGGCATCACTGCGGCATCAACCTGCACAGGTCCTTTCATTTCTTGGAGCCTTGATCTGCTCATTTTTAACAAGATATTAGCCTCAATCTGCCACATCAAAGGATGTGAGAGCCAAATTTACCTAAAGAAAGCTCTAGAAAGACAATAAAGTGAAAGGAGTGAGAGCATAAACACCAGACTCCCTGTGCAGTGGTCCCTCTTACCCACACCTTCTTCTCCACAGTTACCCACTGCTGGCTGTGGGCCAAAAACATTCATGGGAACTGCCAGAAATAAGTAGCTGAGAACTGTGCTGAAATCTTGTGTTGTCCAGCACGATCCTACCAGAGACATGAAGCATCCCTTTGTCCAATGTATCCACACTGTATGTGCTACCCACCCTAATGCAGTTGAGAAAGACAGAAAGAGATAGACACACAGAGATCACTTTTAAGTAGCTTTGTTATATGAATATACAGTCATTATAATTCTGTATTGTTACAACTCTTCTGTTACTTGCTATTGTTAACTTCTCATTATGCCCAATTTGTAAGTTAAATTTTGCATAGGTCTGCATGTATATGGAAAATGATATAGAGAGAGTTCAATAGTACCTGCAGTTTCAGGGATCCACTGAGCATCTTAGAACCTATGTAAGTGGGGAGCGCTGTCTTCCACTTTCACTTCTACCTCAGGCTTCCGCTGAGGTTCAGATGAGTTTCTCGGTCTGTCCTGCCTCAGATCTGCTATGGTTTATATCTAGAGCTGTCCCCCAAAGCATCATGTTTTTCAGAGGATGAGCTTCGGAAGGTGAGTGGGTCATGGGATGAGATAGTTGAGTGTGCTGTTCGGAGGTGGGTCTGGCTGGCAGAGGCAGGTCGTGGGGGTGGGACCCAGAAGGGTGCATCCTTCTCCCCAGTTCCTTCCTTCCCCCAGGTTCTGGGTGCTGTGATGTGATGAGTAGCTCTTCACCCAAGACCATTCTACGTCCCCTTCCTGCCTCGGAGCACACTGACTGTGCACTGACCCCTCTAAAAGCCATGAGCCCAAATAAATCTCCACTCTAGGCTGTGGCTGTCAGGTATTGATGCCTCAGTGATGGAAGAGTGGCTGAGGCAGGGTCCTCTGCCACAGAGGGAAGGTTGTGGGAAAGGTTTATCAAGCCCCTGCATGTAAATAGCAAAGGACAGCAGCAAGCGCCATGTAACTCAGTATCGTTATTGCTCTGAGAGAGAATACCAGTATGCGACGCCAGTGTCATTAAAAGAACCTCACCGTGTTACACCAGAAAAAGACCTTGAGAAACTGCTCCCTGCTCCACTTCTCAGAGACTCTAGGTAGTGACACAACCTCTGGAATGGCCTATGAGTTGCCAACAGACCTGAGCCTGAGCTGACTCCACATATGCATTCTACGTCCCTGGCTGGTCCGCCCCACAGAGCAGGTGGTCAGCTTCATCCTCCCTTACTGCCATCCATGCGTAAAAAAGCGTGTCACGGTCCCAGCCCGGAACCTCACACTAGCTGGACGCCCAGGAGCCCCAGCAGAGCACCTCGCTGGTACGCAGAGAGGAAGAGCCGCGTGGGTTGGCGGACACTCTTTTACTCCCAGGAGAACAGCACACGGGCAGTCAAGAGCTCCTGATATGCCCTCTGCCTTCTCTTGTTTGTTCCCGAAGAGCGGGCAGCTCCCCTCAGACTTATCAGCCACAAAAACATTTTCAGGGCGATGGTGCAAGCTGCCCTACTTACCATTAAGAGAAAGGACCACATTATTGCTGTTATAAACCATTGATTAAGGTTTATAATAGCAATAATCCCCTCGAAATTCATTGTTACTGCAGTTAATGACCAGTTTATTAGAGCGTTAACCATCCTTGGCAATGGGCTGAGCCGTTTAATGTGGGTAACGACCAATTTCTCAAGGATTATTGCTTAAATAACAATTCTTTGCGAGATGTATGTGCCACCACAAGGTGCGGCTCTGCCTGGAAGCCTCTCCTCAGAAATAATTGTTAATTATTTCCTCAGAATTGCACCACTGGCACCAAACCTCACAACTTCCAAACAGTGGGCATGCTCCAGACACTCCAAATAGCTACGAAGTCGTGGCAGGGCCCGGAGTGGGCACTGAGGCCCTCTATGATGGAGCTGCACCTCCCACGTCCTGGGGCCTCAGGCAGGAGCCCGTGGAAGGCTCTACTCTTGGGCCACTCGTTTCCCGTGCTTTGCCTTTATTCCCAGACATTTTTACCTGCCCAAGTCCCTGCCCTGCCCTCATTTAAGAGGAGAAAAACAGGGCCAAGGAACGGCAAGAATGACAAACCCAGGCTCCCGAACCGTGTAACTCACTTCAAAGTGAACACACACCTCCATGGGAACAGCCGGGCCTAGGAAACCTCAAAGGTAGGGCAGGGGATAATGACCAGCACCCTCCAGTCGGCACCAAGCTGAAGGACATCCTCTCCAGACACTGGGATGCCTTAGGGTTTGCTTCAGGCAGAAAAAAATTGAGGTCAATTTATAAGTCTCACGGCTTGGCTCAAGTGCTAAGAAGTCATAGCATCATAATGACAGCCAGGGACCTCATGCCGGCTAGGCCACTGTCTTTGTTGTGTGGGTGAGGACTAAGGGCAGGAGGCAGGAGGTGGCCTAAGTCATGCAGTGTCTTAGAGAGGCTCTGGAATCAGGTCAGGTCTTCGTGTTCCAGTAAATCCTCGGAACCACTGTTTCAACAAAGAGTAAAAGAAACACGGCCCCACTGGGGAGGCAGAGCAGGGATGGAGCACTCTCCAAAGGCGCCAAACACCTGGCTCCCTCCTCCTCCTCCTCCTCCTCCTCCTCCTCCTCCTCCTCCTCCTCCTCCTCCTCCCTCTTCCTCCTCCCTCCTCCTCCTCCTCCTCCTCCCTCTTCCTCCTCCTCCTCCTCCCTCCTCCTCCTCCTCCTCTTCTTCCTTTTTCTCCTCCTCTTCCTTCTCCTCTTCCTCTGCTTCCTCCTCCTCTTCCTCCCCTTCTTCCTCCTTTTTCTCCTCCTCTTCCTTCTCCTCTTCCTCTTCTTCCTCCTCCTCTTTCTTTTCCTCCTCAACTTACATTCTATGTCTAACTCAATCCAAACATTTCCATCCCATTAGCTATCTTCTATCACTTTACATTAGCACTGGTATTTCAGTAAGTTTTATTTTTCTGACATGATCTGAAAGCTACTGATTTGATTACATTCTAATTGCATTACAGTAACTAAAACAAATACTAATAGGGTGTGAACCTAACATAATAAGATAGCAAATTGCTATCACAGGGCCAGTGCAGGCTGGAGGGAAATCTGCTGATTCACTCAGCACACATGTACTACTGCCGTTACGTGCTGAGCATTCGGCAACGTCCTTTTGTCCACTCGTCTCCGAAAATTAATTTTGGATAAGAACAGAAAAAAGAGTGTCCCAGCCTCCTTGAGTGCTGAGTGAGTAGCCAGACCATTACCTGGAGACAATAGCAAGGGGGATATATCTGGCCCTGCAGGGCCTGTGCGAAGTGAGGCTCCAGGGAGCCGCTGCTGCCCACGGACTCACATTCATCTGGGGCCAGACGAACCAACAGGGTTCCCCACCAGCAGTGATGCTGGAAACCAAGGGGACCCTTCCCTGTCTGCGCTCTTCCTGAGTCTCCAGCCAAGGCTGGAGAAATTGGACCACTCTTCCCCAAGTTGTAAAGTTTATGAGTCCAAATGTCAACATGTCTTTAAGTCATCAAACCAAAGTCATGATGTCTATTCGATAAATACTCTCACCGGATCATGATAGTTCCGTGTCTGTCACGCACACTCCCGGGTTCATTGCTGTCCGTATGTTTGTAGAATATTGTGAAATTGCCTTTTGCAGTCATGCAAGATAGTGGTATCAATTCTGAATCATGTTTAATTGCATATAGGTTTATCGTGTCAAGGAAATAAGTTAATATGTGGAAAGTGTTCAAAAGAGCCCCTGGCATACAGTAAGGGCGCAACAAATGTCAGTGGTTATTACTGTTGGCTATTCTGCAAAGCCTACTACCAAATGTAATAAAAATCAATCTCCAATTTCCTGTATATAACCATAAAAGAAATACAATATGTCCAATAACGGAAATGAAACCAATATAATTTAATGTGTTCAGTAATTGTCTGAATTGCAAATATTTCATCACAGGAGTATACCTATCTGGATGTATCAGTGATAAGACATATGCAAATATTTTATACAAGGAGCCTAATCTAGTTGATCAGTCACTATTATCCTTGTCTTCCATGGTGGCAGAACAGGAGAGCAGGGCTAGAGCACACACGCTAGAATCACTGTCCACCAACATTCCGGAACTCTGCCGTGGTCCTCCTCCAACCCTCTTGATCTCTCTACTCAAAACTCCATTCCTTTCAGAAACATTCATGGCACATTTTCAACAGGCCAGAAACTGTGCTATGCATTGAAGATGCAAAGAATAATAGCATTCCTGCCCTGAAGCAGCTCGCAGATCAGGGGCGACAGACACACAAAGAGCTAAACATAATGAGCTACGGTAAGTGCTGCACCCCAGACTGTGAAGGAAGGGAGCAAGGCAGAGAGCAAAGGGCGGGCTGGACTATGGAGGCGCAGCACAGGAGCAATCGCTTCTGCCTCATGCGAGGGGACACTTCAGCAAGGAACTGCACCCAGAGCTGTTTTCCCAATGAGGCTACACACTTGCCTTAGGAACCAGCAAAGCAGAACAGAATAGGAGGAACAAAGGAGGAAAGGCAGAGTAGCTCATCTTTGATGAACTTACTTGAAAACTTAATTAGAAAGTTAGGATAGGGGTTAGTTTCAGCTCGCGTATGTTTACTGTCATAGTGAAAACTTAATTTTAAGTTCTAATAATCTTTTAAAGGGTAAGGGTTAATACCTAGGGCCTTGAAAGAAATTGGTGTGGCTCCCATTGAATCTTCAAGAACTGAAGTAAAATTTTGCAAGGCACAGAAGGAAGGAATATAAGCCCCTCAAAGAGAAGCCATGGCAAAGCAGAGGATGCCGAGGCCTAAAAGCACAGGACATTAGTATGGTACCTGCTGTAAAGGCTGCCCGGCGGGGCCCCAGAGGATGGCTGAGCTCTAGGCTCACTCTCAGAAGTCCCTTCCCCACACTGAGGGAGAACTCCTGTCTCTTACAGGAGCTTCTTAAATCAGGAGCCTTTAGGGGAAAAAAAATAGAGAAAAGCCTACAAATTAAACTCAGGGAACCACGTCTCTGGCTATTCCCAGGCATCTCCCAGTGGCCGCCTCCTTCCACCCTCTCTAATCCCATGAAGACACTGTTGAGCTCTCTGGCCTCCTGCTATCTCAGACAGAGCTCATCCCAATGGGATGATTTTCCTTCTCTTTGCAGGGGTATTTGAATGGGAAGAGGGATGCTTGGGGAGTTTCTTTTGGACGGCTTTTGTTTAAATGACAATTTTTCAACAAAGCATCATCTTTCTGGGTCTGTTGTCTTGTTTTGTTTTGTTTTGTTTTTTAACATATTTCCATCTGAGTTTTTATTATCATTGTATCTCTTCTTTGTTCCCTAGCTACAATGGGTTCCTAAGCTTCCTGGCTTATGGGACCGGTCCACAACCAGCAGTGACAGTGACCCACCCTACCCACCCTGGCATCACCATACCAGTCACCCATGCTGGGGAGGGGGAGGGACTTCTGCATTGGAGTATATTCTACGTGATGAGTGGGGGACCCCAGAAGCAGCAATTCAGATTTTCTCGGGTGCTCCAGTTCCTCCGAGCACTCCCATCAGCCCTTTGGTTAACGTAGGTGGGAGCAAGAGGTCAGAGCTAAATTCCCATCCAGCGGGTCTGACAGGTACATAGCGTGTAGCAAGACTAAAAGCCCCAATTCCACTCCTTAATTAAAAACATTTTTCATTCCAAACCTATAAAAGGCAGATGTGCTGCATTCCCCCAACCCCAGATCGCAGTTCTATATTGAGTTCTGCAGCTCCAATTCTTCTTTCCCGGGGCTTGAAAATACAAGGCCGTCAAAGCACAGTGTAGCGGGTGTCTCTTCCTCCACCTCCTCCTCTCCCCCTCTGCTTCCTCTTTGGCTGAGAAGCACTCATTTCTGTCTTTGCAGGGGTTATGTGTCCTAAGCGCCTCATGTCCCCTCCTTGCTGAAACGGTACGGGATGGAGCCCACCTTCCAGGATAGACAGGAGGCAGCTCCTGTATTTTATTACCCTAAAGTGCCTTCTAGACTGGATTGTAAAAGGAGGAGTCGGAAGCTAATGCTGCAGTCCTCGCTTGATCAGCCACACTGCGGCTGAGAATTCATTCAGGTCCTCCTCAGTTCAGGTAAATCTAGAAGCCTTGTCTTTAGAGGAAGGGTGAGGAAACCACGTACCAGGAGGAGGTCAGAAAAAATGACAAAAATACTTGTGTGTGGTGTTTGCCTGCCTCAGATGAGTCTTTACTCTTCAAATGCCTGGGGTTAATAAATTCAGTTTGATAACATGATTCAGAAAGTGGCAAGTCAGATTCAGACTCTGCTTCCAACGTTCGGGGCTCATTATGGCTTCGGTCTGGACTCTCCTTCTCAAGCTCCTGGGAGGTGGTGGAGTTGAAGGGGTGGGGCCTAATCACAGGAAGCTAGGCCACGGAGGGCATGCCCTCACAGGGGATTATGGGACCCAGCACCCCTTCTCCCCCTCCATCTTTTCTTCCTGCGTCACCATGAAGTAAGCAGGTTCCTTCATATGATGCCCACTAAGCTGTGCTGCCTCACCACAGGCCCCAAAACAAAAGGGTCAACTGACCATGGCTGAAACCCCCAAAACCATGAGCCAAACTTAACCGTTCCTCCTTTTAAGCTTTTAAGTTATCTCAGATTTCTTTTTTTACAACAATGGAAACCTGACTAATATGTACTAGGAAATCAGCAATGAATTACTCAGCTTGGGTGGATGGAGAGAATCACTTTACCATTTGATTTTCAATTCATCTGCCTTCTAGAGGGTTCTCAAGTCTTCTTGGTTTGCTGTGTTTGCTGTTTTATGCCCAACTCAAGTCCAGAAATACCAAGTCTGCCATCCTATTTCTCCATCAGGCCCAGCTAGTGCCCTGAATTTCAGAGCCGCCATAAGAGGACTACTGACCAATGGGTGAGAGCTCTTCCACCTGCCAGGCTTATTGTTGTAGCTGGACTTCTCTGTCTTGGTGAATTTTCTCTTTCTGGATTCCAACCAAATGGTCTTATTAAATGTTAATAAGGAAAGGAAACAAAAAACAAAGGACTGTTTTTATGAGTAATACACAATGCAATCAATAGACTTGAAGGAAAAGGGAGCCCAAGGCACCCACAAGACACTTTTAAGGTTTAATTGTTCCACAGAATTTTAAGCAAGTAGTAGAAAGAAACTAAATTGCATGGAACCGAATATTTTGCTCCAGGCTTCTAATTTATCACACTTGCCAGTTCCCAGAGGCAAGTGCCAGTGCTGCAGAGCTCAGGACTTTCCAGCACAGACAGAGACTGCATTCCATGCAAGCTAAAGAACCTCCTCATCTCTTAAATGGGGCAGTTGATCATAGTCTTCCTTACCATGCACACACTGGGGTTCAAGGACACAGCCAGCCGAGCAGATCTGAAAGATAACATTTTACTGTTTAGTAACATGCACACCTTCTTACTTATTCTTATTATTCCTCAAAAATGAAATATCTTGGGGATTTATTGGAAATACAAGGTCCTGGGAGACAGGGAGCTGGAGCCTGGGAGGAGGCCATGTCTAGCATCAGCAGGCGTAAGAAGCAGCATCTCTCAACCAAGGAGGGACAGGTCCGAATCCTGCGGCCTAGAGATGATTTCCCATGCTGCCTACAGGCTGGAAAACCTGTTAATGAGGCATGCCTGTTTCCTCCTGGCCAGACCACTCAGGAAAGAGGGAATCCTCAAG
Organism: Cavia porcellus; assembly: GCF_034190915.1. Lineage (NCBI taxonomy): Eukaryota > Metazoa > Chordata > Mammalia > Rodentia > Caviidae > Cavia > Cavia porcellus. The sequence goes on from NW_026947512.1 coordinate 44,228,562, forward strand.
TCTCCAGGAAAAGCCTGCTGTGGCTACTCTAACACACACAGCAAAGTACAAGTGAGTCACACCTGTCCCATCATCGTGCTTGGGACATGAGAATTGGTTTTCTATTCTGAGCACCAGTGCTACATCAGAAAACAAGAGGATGCTTGACCACAGGGAAGTACTCATCACTGCCTTGGAAATATTTTGCTGCAGAGGAGTTTGAGTCAAGAGGGGAAGGGGAGCAGGAGGTCAGGGAGGATGGACCGTCAGTTAAGTTTGGTAGATCAGCCAGAGGCTTTAGGGAGAAAGCCTCTTTCTGTTTCTCTCTCTCTCTCTCTCTCTCTCTCTCTCTCTCTCTCTCTCTCTCTCTCTCTCTCAGGTTCAGCTTCTTTACCTGTAGACAGAAATAATGGTTCATACTCCATTGATTTATTCTGATGACTAATGAAAGAACACATGTAAAGTAACTTGGATTGTCCCTGGCACTTAGTAGGTGTTCAATAAATAATGGTATTACTTTAATAACAACAATTAATAATTGCTGGCTGAAAGGCCTATGGAGAATGCCCATGGAACCTCAGGTCAATGCCCTTAGTGCATTAAAGGAAAGTGAAGCTTGGGTCGCCTGCCAAGAGAGACACCCAGGACTGATGCCACACAAGTCTTTGCAGAAAGCTCTTGCTTGTGTCCCAGTTTGATCCTGGAACCTACTCAGAGGCTCAGTTCAAGAGAGTGTTTTAGTAATCATACAGCTCTTCTCCTGTATCTATGCTACCATAAAAAAAAAGTTGTGACCAGTGCAACAAAAACTTAGCATATAGTTAGCATCAACTGCAGTGTGGTAACACAGCAGCTTGGCCCACAACCTGGAACCCCAGAGCAAGGCGACCCTCAGCCTTGCTAGGCTCCACCCCCACCACCCGTGCAGCCACGTGCAGAAACGTGAGTGTACTGTGATGTCTGAAGAAGTGTTTGGAGAGTTCTGGGGAAGTGCTCAAAAATGACTGCTTAGCCGTCAGTATTACTGCTGTTGCTCTCTGCCAGTTTGGCTCTTAAATGTCCCCAATGACATATACATTAAAGACTTGGATCCCAGTGTGTGGCAGTGTGAAGACATGGTAGAATGTTGGGGGAGATGGAATCTAGAGGAAGGAAGTTAGGTCGTTGGGAATGCGACCATGAAGTGGATATCGGGACTTCTTTGTCTCTTTATTTGGATCCTGTTTCCTATGAGGTGAATATGGGTTCCCACCGTCATATTCTGCCTCCCCACAGGGCCAGCAAACCATAGACTGAAACTTCTGAAACTATGAACCAAAAATAAACCTTTCTTCTCTCTAAGTTGAGTACCTTAGGTATTTTGTCACAGGGATGGGAAGCTGACTAACACACCATTCCACTTTCAAGAATCCTGGGGAGACATCCAGCCCATAGAAATAACCAAATTTTCAACTCTGGTGAAAAAAAAACTAAGAAAATCAAAGGAGAGGCAGCCATCAGAGCAGCAAGGTGATCCTCCTTACTCTTTGTTTTAGGATTTAGCTTAACCCATTTGCATACAAAGTGTGGCACATTTTGAAACAATAATGAGTTTTTGTGGCATGAAAGGCTAGGAGGGCCCCTACAGGAGCTATATTTAGGAATAATCTGGCTCATCACTCCTCTACACATACAGCAACTTGACAAGTACAGCTGGGACCAAGACTTTCCATGGAGAACTCACCTAGTAACAACTTGCACCATAACTGTCCCTACATAGAGGTCCTAGTGATGAAGCTTCTATGCCACCAAACAAAGGTCTGTGAGTGACGGTGTGACGACACGGTCCAGCTGGCAGTGGTGGGACCCTGGCAGTGTTCAGGCTATAGGCATGGAATAGGGTAGTACATGTGGTCCTCAGGGCCTCCACTAGGCACCATAGGAAACACAAAGGGCAGGAAAGACACAGGTCCTGCTCCCAGACAAACTAGATGGGAAACTTTCTGACACAGGACCAAAGATACTTTGATACTCGTGGGACATCTTCAAGTTTAAATTCCTTGGCTCTGCTGGTTTGCGCAGAGCATGGGCCAGGTCCTAGGGGGCCTCTCTGCTGCATCCAGTGCGCTGTGATGGTAATACACACAACAGCGGATTCTGAACCACATTTTTAATTATCCAATGCTGACTTGTATTGCGCCTGCACTTCTTATCCATCTGGGGAGTGTCACCATGCTCGGCTAATTTAACAAGCAGCATTAACTGGGGCCTGTGAGGAGTGTTCCTCCCAGGACCACCCATTAGGCTGCAGACTCCAGCTGCCCTCCACCACCCCTCCACTTGTTCTGAGCCGGCCGCTCCCCGTGTGCCTACCTCTCCTCCAACCTGTCCCCCAAGTGCCACCAGCAATTTTCCAGATCGCTGAGAAGCTGATGACTTGTTTATGACATAGTGCTGGTGCTTTCGGCTCCTATTTCCATTTACTCTTGATCTTCCAGGACAGCCAGAACAGAAAAGGAGAACTATTTTCCCCAAGTCACAGCCCGGGAGAGTCCTTCCAACGCAAGGTGTCCCTCTGGATTTCCGGATAGAGAGGTGACCACGTCCAGGGAGAGCGAGCAAGCAGAGGCTGGTTGTCTTTGCTCCTCTGAGCTTGAGACTGAGACTTAGGACCTGAGTTGTTATCTCAGCTGCAGGAGGAAAAGAGCAGGGTCTTGCAGGGCACCTGGATCACAGGTCTTTACATTTCCAAGCAGCCAGCCTGGGTCACCCGGGACCTGCCCCTCTTTTCCACCTCCATGTTATTCCAGCCATAAATCCAAGTGACAAGCTTGAACTTTCCTCAATTGACATGTTTACAAGGGAAGTCCACATTTGACAGGAAAATTAAGCCTATCAATCACCTAACGAGCTTGTTAATGAATGGGTCTCTGATCTCCTCTGGTAGTCGGGTTTATTGATTAGAAAGGGGCGGCCCAGGCCCCTCGTCTGTTGCACACTCCCCAGCACCTTCTCTCTCTGCCAGATGTGACTGCCCTCCGACCTCGCTGCGACACTCCAGCCACGTTCCCGCCTGAAACTTGCAGAGGTTCTGGTTCAGGGTTTATCGGGAGGTCAGACCCCCTCCTGTCTGTGTTCTGTGACAGAACAAAGGGAACAGATGCAGCCTCAGAGCACCCACCCAGCATATGGAAGCTATCTCCTCGGTCCCAGTAATTACCCAGGAGCTCGCTTGTTCAATGCCTTTGCTTTTTATTGCTCAGAAACCAACCTATTCCCCAACATAAAACACTTTAACGGTGTCTCCCTCCGGGGTTTCTGGGAGAGGCCCTGTCAGGTATAAAATGTGCAGAACCCCTCTGACAGCCCACCGGGGCAAGGCCTTCCACAATTAAAAGAGGGGGACAGGGCAGGGGGAGGCGGGGCAGCTGGTGGCAGGCAGAGCCAGGCAGTCATGTTCGGAGGTCCACAGCACTCAGGGAAAGCTTCCTGCAGTGCTTAGAAAGGCAGCCGAGGTAAAATCTAAAATCGCAAGCACTCTCCTCTCTCCCATCCTGGCAGGCAGGGAGGGAGAGCCTGAAGCCTCAGTGGGACACCAGAATTCACTATGTACCGATTTCACGCAAGGAGAAAGGGTCAGTGCAGATCATGAAAGAGCTTCGCCCTCAGTCATACTCACTTAACAAAACCTCACAGCTGTGCGCTGATGCTCCTCCAGGAGGCCAGACCTGATGGGTTCATCAAAGGGCAGGAATGGGGAAGTAGAAACCGAACCACAAGGAAGCAGGAAATGGATGGGTCTGAAACCTTGGAACAGCCACTATTCCTGTCCCAAGTGAGGTGGCAGAGAACCCACTGGCTTCTCTCTCAAGTGTGCACTGGGCCCTGAAAGAGGTCGGCAGGATTACAAGTGACCCAAGAGGCTATGTTCCTTTCCTCAGACTGCGTGATAAATTGCATCAACTGGGTGACTTAAAACAACAGAAAAGTTTCCTTCCACAGTGCTAGAAAGTAAGCCTGAAATCAAGGTGTCAGCAGTCCTGTCTGCCATCCAAAGGCTCCATGAAGCCCTCCTGGTCCCTCCAGCTTCTGGCAGTTGCCAGCCACCTCGGGCTTCTGGCTGCCTGCCTTCTCAGGCCCATCCTCCTGTGTCCGTGGGGCCTGTACTCATCTTACAAAGACGTTCATCACCCTCAGCCAGCGTGACTTCGTCTCAGCTAATTACATTTCCAAAGACCCTATTTCCAAACTGAGCCATGTGCTAAGATCCTGGACACAAATTTTCAGAGGATCACCCTAGAAGGGAAGGTGGGAATGGACTGCAGGAGTCAGAATGAGGGCTGCCCCGGTCCTTCATCCTTCGGTGTGAAGTCTCAGAATGTGGGTACCCAGGTCTTCCCAGGCCCAAGGGGACGTGGGGGAGTAAGGGAAGTGCCAGCAAAGACAGGAGAAGAATTGTGCTAAGGTAAATTGCAAATACTAAACAATATGAAGACAGCAATTTAAGTGTTTAAAATGTGCTCTGGTAATTCCAAACAAATTTTAAGGCCATTTCCAGACCATAAAACCTTCTGGTCTAAATCAGCAGCTCGAATGCAGGCCCAGGCGCTCAGGCTGTAGAACCTCCCCCAGATGGAGGCTGGAAGGCTTGGGAGTCTTCAGCTAATCTGGTAAATGGATGATGATTCTTCCCAAAGACTGGAGAGTGGCCTTCTCCACCTCTCCAAGCACCTGCTGTACGTACAAACTGCTTCTCCGATGCTTCTCTCCTGCCCTCCTCAGAAGGGTGGCTCCATCCTTAGAGCCACAAGAGCGACCTGTCCACCCTCACTGGTCAAGGCCTACCTCTCTGGGTCTGTCCTTTCCAATGTCTTTCCAGCCCAGACAGCGAACTTCTTCCAGCCATGTGTCAGGAACCATGGCCATTAACTACGTCAGTGTAAAGTGCCTGGAGCACGCACATCACACATCACAACAACCCCCAGCTCCAGGGCTTTCACCACCACCTCCAGAGCCCCTCCCTGTAGGAAGAACAGGCCAGACAGACTTGGGATCAAAGCCCGCGGAGACATAGGTGCCTCGCCCCAGAATGAAACCTGTCCTCGCTCAGCAGTGCGTTGTTCAGGAAGTTCACATGAAGTAGGACAACATGCAGAAACTGAGAGGAACAGCATAGTTTTGCATTAGAACCGGTTTTTAAATGACGCAGCCACTCAGTGGCTAACTCAGGCTTCGGTTTGACAACTCTGAGCCTTAGTGATTTCATTGGTAAAGTAAAAATTACTACAAATGGTGTACGTACAGTACTGGCAGAAGAGACGCTGGATAAGTGGAATTCCCTTCTTTCCTCCTGGTTACTTATAATACAGTTTTGTTTGTTTGTTGCCATGCTGGGGATTAGACCCAGAGCATGAGCATTGAGTGACATCGCTAGCTCTTTTTTAAATTTCTTCTTCTAATTTTGAGAGACGAAGCCACTAAGTCATCCAGACTGGGCTCAAGGCTGTGATCCTTCTGTCTCAGCTTCAGAACGCTGGGATTACAGGTGAGTGCCCCATTCCTAACTTGGTTAAAAGTTTCTTACATCAAATCTGTCTCTTGTCTTGGTGGAAGAGAAGTATCCTGAGCAGATGGGAGAGCCAGTGACCACCTGAAGAGCAGCTTCCCAAGGTACAGCTGCCCCTGCCCTGTACAGCCTTGCGGGAGCTGGAACTATCATCCATCAGCTGGGTGTTTGGGAACTGACCTGTGTTCTGTAAGCTTGCCATTTAAGTAGACTTTGGCTGTACCATTCCCTGAATGTAGAAGCAGAGGCTTCTAATGTCCTGTATATATGTGTGTGTGTGTGTGTGTGTGTGTGTGTGTGTGTGTGCGCGCATGTCTGTCTGTCTGTGTGTCTGCCTGTCTAAGGGTGCATGCCATTAGAGGAAAACTGAACTTGAGCACCAGGTAGACTCTGCCCTGGTATTTCTGCCAGGAGCCTCCTTCCCTGCTCCGAGCTGAAGTTCTGAGGGCAGCAGCTCTCAGGCGGACACGGCACCGTATGTAGGATCTGCTCTCATTGTCCTCCAGCTCCCCTCCTAACCAGCTCGGTCGCCTCACCCTGGATGCCCAGGATGACCTGCACCCTGGCCTCTGGGTCCAGTCTGTCCTGTCCCCAGCCACCCTCTAGCCTGCATCACACCCCTGCTTCCTCCCTTACACACAGCTCTAATGATTAGGACACTTGACTCAAAAGTTACTCACCAATGCCCCATCACTTACAGAGCTCGTTGGGGGACCCTGAAACTACCATTTGTCCCAAAGCAACCTGTCCCACTCTGTCTCCCTTTGCCTTTGCTGTTTCTTCTGCCTGCTGGACCCTCTCATACCCTGCACATGCTCACAGCTTTCCTGTGTGCTCAAACGGGTTCATTCTGTCTTTCCTCCGGGTGGTTACAGCTGGTGGTGACTTGTCTGTGCGGCTTTTCTCCCTGCTGGTCTATAAGCTCCTGAAGGGCAGGGGCTGCTTATACTTATTTTGTTTCCTCCTCAACATCCAGTAGACTGCTTTGTATTCAAGAGGTGCACACTGGGGGAAAATGAGTGCAGACTGCAGGAAGAAGTCTGAAGTTGGGCTGAGCCTGGGCACGGCACTCCAGGCAGCCCAGCTGGCCAGGCAGCAGGGAGACACTGTGAGTCCCTGTGCTCCAGCTCCAGCCAGTGGATAAGAGTCTTGGTTCCTTGAGAACTAAAGAGCTCAGAGGAACAAAAAAAAGGGGACAAAATATTCTCAAGCCTCATAGGAGAATACAGGAGGCCAAGAGAAGGAACAGAACTGACCCTTCCCAGCTCAAAGAAGGGAGCCCAGAAGTGGGTCTGAGTCAAAACTGAGAACAAGAATCCATGTGGAGAGAACGAGTGAATTAGAAGGATGCAAAAATAGCCCCAGGTATGTGATTCATCCCAGATATTTCTAGATCAGTTTCTCCCCACGGAGGAGACTGCCTACTATAACCTCCCCAAGTCCCACACTTTCTCCGTGAAGCCACCCACTGCAGGAGGAGGACATAGATGGCTCTGCAGTCTGTGCCACCTTTACCTATAATGCCCCCTCTTTCCTCAAATCTCTGTTTCTAAGCAACTGAGCTACTGTCTGGGACTCTTGCAAAAAGTCTATGATGCAGGCAACTGATCTGGGCGTGTGTCACTCCACCCACCACTCCACCAGGCACAGGCAAGAGCAGTCCCACAAGTGCAAGGGACTTTCTCTACAACCCTTTGAATTTGTGACCCAAACCTCTGCTTGAGGTGACCATCTTTGGTGTTCTTTTCTGTTCCTCTTGGGTACCTCTTTTTTCTCCCCACCGTTTCCCCCTTTCACCAAACAGATGTAACTATTTATTCCTTATGTCCTAGTTTTCCTGTAATTTCATAAAGTGCAAATTTGCTGTCCTGCTCCCAAATGCCGAGTCGGTGGTTTGTCATAACAGTCATCAGTAACTGTCGCTTTCTGCCGCGGGCTTAATTAACCCACTCTCTCATTAGCATGTCCGTGCACTTGTAAGGAATGAAAGCCTGATTATTTTCTACAACAGTCGCAGCCAATTACTGCATCCAAATGGAACCACATTAATCAAATCTTTAGTACGGTGGCAAATTCAGAGATATCAGATTGCAAAAGACTGCAAAACTAATATGTCACTGTCAGCGGGGCTGCGCAGGCATTTAGCGAATTGCATTAAATAGATGGCTTCGCTGAAGCCGCATGAATTTAATATGTGATGGGATCTGGAAGCTATTAGTGTGACATGGCAAAGTAGTGGGAGCTTTGGCAGCTCTGGACTTTATCCATGAACTCAGGAAGGTAATATGAAAACTTGTGTGTGTGCACGTGTGTGTGTGTGTGTATACGCACTTGAGCTTCAGTGCACGCATGCGCTTCATGGGGCATGTTCAACAAATAAGAAGTCTTGTAGACTGTGGAACAGAAGCTATTGTTTTATCTGCATGCACTCAGAATGGAAGAAGAATGTAAGCCTGCAAAGACAAAAGCAAGACAGTCCTGCTAGGGTCCCCTCAAAATCAAGAAAGAGGACCCAGAGTCCTGCGGTCCACAGTTTGCTGATTCTCGGGACAAGGCCACAGGTTGGAAGTCAGATCTGAACAGTCCTCTGAAGGCTGAGACAGAATGAGAGGGACATATACCTCCTACCCAGTAAAACTAAATCAGTAGACTAAGGTCAGGCTTTAGGAAGTCCCCACTCAACACATGGAAGGAAGGATCTCTTTGTTAAGGTATTGAACTTAGAGGAGGCAAGACGGAAAGTGATGAGAAATTCCCGTAAGAAATACGTTAGCTAATTTAGCAAGTAATCGGGATCATTGGAAAGGTCACCTCCTCCAAGAGTCCAGTCCTTCCCAAGAACTGGGATGGCCACAGCACCATCTCCAAAGACTCATGTCTCCAAACTTCTGTGTCCCCTCCTGTTGTCAAGGGTCACACCTCATGGATAATACGGAAAGGCAGGTTCTGCGATGTAATCGCCCCTGGCATGACTTCATCAGCTGTTCATCCATCTTATTAGCACAGTTGATCTTACCAGGATGGTTTAACAAAATGATTTTTCAGCTTTACACAGTGTGAAAGGAATATACTTTCAGGAGAAACTGTGCTCTGACTTTTGGATTTGGATCTGTTCCCAGGCTAGTGATATGCAGTATGATGCTCTCTCACATGCTGGACTGCAGCAGCAAGAGCTGTCCCCGGCCATCCCTGTGATCACAAGAGAGACCAAGCAACGCTCTGCACCGTGGCACTGTGCTGCTGAGCCCAGATGCCCGGTAGCTTGGTGTGCCCTGTGCATGTGCAGCGATGATACCTTCAACCCCATCATCAGTCAGGGAGAGTCTATATTTATAATTGCATACAACTGGGTGTGAGAGGTGAATTCAAATTTGTTCTCTCAGAGTGGATCATGAGAGGTCAGTAGTTTTTGCTTTAAAGGCAGGGAGATGGGATGGGGGTGTGGGACAGACTCTGCTTGTATATACGTATGACTGTGTGTGTGCATGCACATGCGTATGCATGCATTCACTACTGTGTTTAAGAGCAAAACCAAAACTAAGTCAGACAGTGGAGGAGAGAATTCAACAGTAGCAAAGAATTGCTTCTGAGACCCCAATGCTTGTCACTGCATTTACAGGTAGTAATGTATGTGGTTAATGCTGTGTCGACATCAGCGATGTGCAAACTGCAAAGCCGTGAAGTACACTCAGCCTTGGCACCCCGTTTCCTGTGCTGACACCCCCACAGGTGTGGGAGGGCCACAATCCCCAGGGAGGGGCTTGGTAGAAATGCCAGCCAGGGACTGGCAGAGCCTTTGGTAGGCTTGTCTCAAGGAAGTCTCTGGGTTTCTACAGGCCTACGGATAAACAGAAAACAACAGACCTTAACAGTTCTGTCTTAACTCTAGACTACTGGGAAGCTCTGGGGCTCGGTGAAGCAGGATCACTGTAAAAAGAGGAAGAGGAGAAGGAGGAGGAGGAAGGAGGCAGACACGGGACCCAGGACCTCTCCCTGCTGCACGGATAGTGGCAGCAGAGGTGATGTGAATGGGCAGCTAGGATCTGCTCTTACACAAACTGCCTTCATCAGCAGCTCGCTGCCACCATCCGTTAATCTTCTTGCAAAGGCACAGTTTTACATTTACTTCCCCGCTAACCTAATCTACCATCTCCTTTATGCATACATACATGACCCGAGGTTTTTAGGAGATGGCGCTGGAGGCATGTACTCACCAGGAACTGATCTACCTAGCTGTGCACTACAGCAGAATTTAAATAGAGGAGGCTCCATTATAGAGCCAGGAAAAGAACATCAGCCAATCTGTCCTCCCCACTCTCCACCTGAAATAAAGGATCATCAATTCAAGGCACCAAACAGACTGAAAAGTCCATATGGATGGATATACAGAGAGAAGAGCGCCTATTACTAGAAGTGATATGCAATTAACACAAGCAGTTTTCCTATAACAATGTAATTTCTAAGATAATTTACCAAATCTATTTAGTTGCAACAGAAAAAGAATCAGAGAGGTTCAAGGTGAAAGACGTCTCTCTGTTTACACTCTATCTCCAAACACACAGCGACACACACACACACACACACACACACACACACACCTCTTACTAAGTGCATTTGGAATAGGTCCTATTCTCTTAACTCACATTTAAAAAACACAACCCATTTGGTGATAATATTGTCTAATACTGAAAACCTCTTTCTGTTCCCAGCCTACGAAGACAGATTTTCGAGCGTGACTGAGACAGACATATTGGCAAAAACATGAGCGCAGCGCACACGCATACAAACACAGCCTTCCACACTCCCACCCACCGCCCACCCGTCCTCATGGGCTCCGTGTGCCCAAACAGAGACACAAAGATGCAAACATTCTGCCATCGCCGAGATGCCGGGGTGTGCTTCCTGCAGAGGTAACTGCTGTCTTCTCAAGGGTTCCACCCCAGGGATTTTCTAACCACCTATGATGATGCTTCCCTGGGCAGAAGGAAAACTTCTGTATGCTCTCTCCTCTCACGAAAAAGCAGGCGTGGATAGGGACACAGAATTCAGGGATGGGAAGGCCAGCGCAACCCTACCTACCTCACACATAATATTTCTGTCCTGAAAAACACCGCCTCAGAAGCTTTTTGTCTGGCAAATTGCTGATTCCCTTGAGGAGCTGAGGAGCACGCACAGACATCCCACAGAACCCACGAGCCCTGTGCAGGCACCATTTGGCTGCACGGGGATCATGTTCCCAGCAGGGATTCTGAGCCATGTGGGGGCATCTGGGGAGAGATATTTTGGGCGAGGGGGCTGTGACAGATTGCAGTGTTGGCCCTGGTGCTTCATCCTTTTTCCAGGCCGTGGTCTGCACCTGCGCCGCGCTGAGTAACCAAGCAGCGCACCCTCCACTTTGGCAGGTCCTACTTTCCTGCCTCCAGCCTTGGCCAAGCCCTTTACTTTGGCCAGCACACCTTGAGTGTTCCCACTTCGGGCCTTGTCATGAGGACACGTCCAAGCTATTCCACTGACCCCAGGAAGAACATAAGAGAAACGAGAGAGCCACCAGAGTAGAAGCAGGAAAGCCAGCTTGGGTGGACCCAGCACTAGCCAACCTCAGCAACCTGCAGAGTGAGGAGAATTGTCATCTAAGCCACTTTTCTGGTGGTTGTTACACAGTGCTTTCATGGCATTAGTCAGCTGACTGTGGAGACTGCTGGTACCTCTCAAAATGTGCTCCAAAGATGATATCTACTTTGCTATAAGTGGAACCAGCCTCAGAGTAATCACTTCCAGGGTGGAGTGCCACACCCAATGGGAGGGAACAAAAGGCAGCAAACAGGCCCTGGCATACATAGGGCACCAAGGCAGGGCATGTATAACAAAGGCAACCTTTGCTTCCCTATTTCCTGCTACCTCCAGCTCACTCATACCCCACATATAGCAGCGCCTGGGGAGCTAATGCTTCCCATCCCACACCCTAGTCAAGGGCTCCTGAACCCAGTGAGAAACTAAGGCCACCCAGTCTTTGCACCCAGTGTCACCACACCAGGTGAGTTCCCAGAGGCTGGACTCTTTCATCACTGTGTTCTTTTGCACCAGGCTTTATCTGCCTGTCCTTCAGCACCACCCACCTCAAAGCAGAGAGGAGACCGCTGTGCAATGACACAGGGAACCAGGCAGGGAACCAGGACCCACCCAAAACGGGAGAGGAAAGACAGGGCCAGGACGAAAGAGGAGCTCCACTCACACAACAAAAGCCTGCCTCAGAGGATTCCCTGGCCAGTCCCTCAGCAGTACAGCAGGGGCAGTGGGGGGCCATGATGATAAGTCCAGGGAGCATCTTCAGAAAGGCATGGAGCAGTGACTGTGTCCAGGGGTGCAGGCTTCTGGGGCCCCTCAACGTGTGGCCAGCAAGTTATGAGACTTCCCTGTGAGGAGGAGGAACATAGGTAAGAGGGTAGGACAGCCCTCCGGGCCCTGGGGATAGCCCTGTCCTTCAGGGCAGGTCTGGGCCCAAATTCTCTGACCTACATGCTCTGTGCCCAGCTCACACATACTGCAAGCTGGTTAAGGGCAAGTCTTCACCAGCAACACTAGAGAAACTCTGTCTTCCCTGCTCCTTTAATTTAACAAGGTAGTGGCAACATAGAGACATGCAAGGGGCTGGAGCTTGGAGGGAATGGAGGAGTCACCTCTGAGACAAGCCACAGCTATGGGAACCCTTCTTGACACTGAACTTTAGAGAACATGCCAAATACCCAGGCAGGCCAGTAAGTGCAGAGAAGAAAGAGGCACTGGATGATTCCTAAAGGACTGTTCGCCCTGCAAGTTACAGACTGACTGAGTCTCCCTTGCAATTCCTAGGTGGAGGAAACAATGCCTGTCGGGGCTGTATTAGGAGTCGAGGCCACTAAGCAAGGAATTACGGAAATGTGAGATTATGAGGGACCCTGATGGGAGTGTCCTCAAAAGAAACACCAGAGAGCTCTCCTCCCTCCTCCTCCCCCCCGCCCTCCGCCTCTTCCTCCACCATCTGAGGACACCGCAAGAAGAGGCATGTGTAAGCCAAGAGGATGACCTCTACTAGACGCTTGCTCTTGGTTTTCCAACCTCCAGAACTGCGTAACTTCTGTTATTTAAGTCTATGGTATTTTGTTATGGTAACCTAAACTGATGAATATACCCACGTACTTGCAAGTTTCAATTTTTGCTTTTGCTTTGCGCTGTCTCAAGACCTGCCCCTTTGGGAAACTGAGCCCTTATTTTGAGGGACCCAATGAGCTCATGCAGCACCCCTAAGAACTATTCAAAGGACCTTCAGAAATGCTTCTATAGAGCAAAGACCTGGAGAGAGACATTAGCATTGCTATCCATGACCAGAAACACACCTGTGTCTGTCTCATGTGAATAGTGGGACGTGAGTTCCCATCTCTGCACTCCTGCATGAGAGAATCTTCAGAGGCTCCATCACAGGAAACCTTTTCCCCCAAGAAGCAGTAGATGATTATTTATATGTTTTGCAAGAGCTGTCTTTTGTGTTTTGATTTATACACTTTATTTCCCAACAACAAATACATGATAAAATATTATAAATCAAACCATGCTAACTGCAGCCTACAGGTCAAGCACAGCCCACTGTGATTTCTAACATAGTTTTTACATTGATAGAGAAAATCAAAAGAAAGTAAACATCATGACACAGGAAAACTGTGAAACTCACATTTCAGTGTTCACAAATGAAGTTTCATTGGAACACAGCCTTGTTAGTTCATTCAGGTATTGGTATAGCTGTTTTTGCAGAGTAATTAAACAGTTATGACAGAGACTTTCAGGCCCACAGAGCCTAAAATATTTACTATGTGGTCACTTACAGAAAATTTTGCTAACCACAGTTCAAAATGCACAGTAGGGACTGCCTATTTAAGGCAGTCCATTGAATACGTCATTCTCAAGAACAATTCCAAGTACCTTTGGCTTTCAAGTGCTTTTAAATGAGGCACCCCTAGTTCATATATTAATGACTCACTTCCCTTGCACAGGGAGCTTTGGCTCCACCCTACTGGGAAAGAAGCTTGGATAGCAAAGCCATCATGGTATTCAGAATATACCGCCTTCTCAGTAGCATCAGCCCTGCGTCCGGGCAGGCAATGGAGAGGCAGCTCCCGGACAGTCAGCACTCACCTTCTTGAATGGCAGGCCCCCACTGAGGTTCCATTTTAGAAAGTCGCCATGAGAGAGTGGGAAGCATGTCAGTGTGCAAGTCAGACTCAACTGAGTTCAAATGCAGTGTCTATCACTTACTTTACCAAATCTTTCTGACCCTCAATTTCACCATCTGTCAAACAAAGGTAAAACCCTATGTCACCCTGTGGTCACAGTGATGATACAGGAGGATGAGGTATTGGAGAAGCATCCCACTTAGCAGAGATGTCGTGGTAGCTTCTCTCTCGGGAAGGTGGCCAGGAGTCCAGGTTCTGGGACAGACATAATGGGCTCTGCTCTGCCACTTTAGAATCGTGAGGCCTCCAGCAAGTTACCCCCGCCTCTGTGCTGCCTTTTCCTGCTTGGTGAGCTGGGCATGCTAACATGTCTACTCCTCAGGCGTGTTGCGATCACTCAGGAAAGTAGGAAGCACAGCGGTGGCCCAGGAGCTGCATCCAGCAGACCCAGCCTGCACTCACAGCCTGTGTCCAGAGGTGCTCCAATGGTGCTTCGACAGCGCGCTTTGCTCACATTTGTGGAAGACCCCAACCACAAATGAGAATCTCAGCCCCTCTCCACATACACCTCTTCCTTTACCCGTGGGGACACTGTCAGGACTGGGACCAGTCCACAGGGTCTCTTTCGGGAGGCCAGATAACATTCACAACGCCTCCCTTTGGAGTCAGCATCTATGCAGATGGGCTCAACCCATCAGAACTTCCTGTTCTACTAGGGCCCATGGCTTTGAAGAATGAGTTCCACACAGCCGGGAAGCCAGAGATTTACTGGCCTTTAACTCACTTTCTGCCTGCTCATGAGCTTACCTGAGAGAAAATGAATGCATACCTTAGCCCCAGATTCACCAGAATTGGCTTGATTTTCCTATCTACACATGTGCCCAGCTCATGTGGGACCGGCCTGAGCAACCTTTCCCCCGTCTCCCACAAGGCGCCTCCTCCCCTACAGAACTTCCTTCAGACTTTGATCAAAAAGCACTTACACACTGTATCATACAGGAATCTGCGTCCTCTTCTCAACTGAGTACCTAAGGGGGAGGCCTGGCATGGAAGACAGAAGCTCCGAACATCTGGTGCTTAAATGAATCCATTCATGAACAAAGCACAGCGAGAAACTGCAAAGAAAGCAGAGTAATTCTTAAAAACCTAGGTAGAGCTGAAAACCCCCTGAGGTGCCCCATCCTGGTCCCAGTGCAGTCTGAGGTGTCCCCTAAAAGTCCTGCCTTCCAGGCTGCACCTTGGCCGCTAGGGTCCGGCTCCCAGTCTGCTTTGTCTGCCCTGGTCAGTCAGTGACAATGCGCCTCCAGCGCAGACCTGGAGTTCCCAGGGAGTCTGTTAATGTGGATGATCTGTCATCTTGAGCAGCAAGGTTAAAGCAGGAACCTGTTACAAGAAGGATCTGGAGAGCCACGTAGCAACACGGGAGTTCAAGTACTACTGTTTTCTAAAAGAGGTCAAGTTCACCTTGTGTCGGGCTAACAGTTACCGATTAAAGGAAACCATACTATAAATTTTGCTGGCTTTTAAGCTCTGGGTACACCTCCCACTCCTTGCCTCCTTTGGCTGTAAAGTAATATTTCCAGGCTTCAGAGATGACAGGTCCTTGTGCAAATTTTTGCTTTAGCCCCTTAGCAAACTCCGTGTTTGGCTGTCTTTTTGTTTCTGCCAAGTACTTCATTATGGTAAGGTTTATTTCCAGAAAATGGCTGGACCCTGGATGTGATGTTGCTGTTTATTATTTTTACTTGTTTGCATTTTTTTTTTAAATTTTGAAAATGGCTAAAAAAAAAAAAAAAAAAAACTAAAATGGCTGCAGTCTGCATTTGGACCAGAAGGGGGAGGCTGGAGGAAACGGAGCCTTCTAGGTCTGGTGGAAAGTGTATTACCGGGGAGGGCAAGGAGTGAGAGATAGGAGGGGGAGGAAGGGAGGGGGAAGGAGAAAGGAGAGATGGGGAAAGAGGGTGGTTAGAAATGCAGAAGGAGGGGCAGCGAAACCCAAATAATTATAATAAAATACTAATTGCAGCCATCATTTTCATATGCTCGATGTCTTACATATGTAGTGGCACTTAATCCTCACAACAGCCCCAGGAGGTAGGTATTAATATCCCCATTTTTCAGATGAAGAAATCAAAATGTCAAAAAAAGAAACCCTTCAAACTTTCAATTTGTGCACTAATTTAAGGCAGTCAGATTGTTGGGCTATAACCAAGTCATTTCATAAGTAAATACTGGTGGGTTGATTTTTTTTCTTTTTTTAATTTTTAACGTTCACTATTCCAGGCCCCAGGTCAGTAACAGAATTTGTGGGAAGTCTTTAAAAATACCAGCGAGAGCATTTGGAAGAGCGCAGCTGAAAACCACTACTTTTCACACCGGGCTTCATTCAGAGTTCAAGGCTGGACATTTTTCTCTCACTCAAATTCAACAGAACAAGAAACCACAAGCACTGAGCGCTTTCCAAGTCTGAACCAGGGAGTACGAACCTCAGAAACAAGCACAAGGAGAAATGGATTTGAAAGTACGTCTCTGAAAACCTTTGCAACTCACTTTCCTGGCTTTGAGACCCTTGAATAGCTCCAAATATTTAACACATACCAAATCACCAGTGGCATCAATAAATATTCTACAACGTGAGTATTGTGGTCAGTTTCCCAATGGGTCTAAGACTTGCTAGAATTTTCCAGATGAATCATTTCTGTTTTATGCAAATCCCACATCAAGACCAGTTTCATACCTGTCTCCTCCATCATGAACTCCACCAACGCTACCGGCCAGGTCCAGCCCTCTCAGTGTCCTTAACTCGTACTCATTTTTCTGTCTGAAGCAGCGCTGCCAGCAATGTGTGTCCTCCAGAGATTTTCGCCAAGTGAGGATTTATTAAGTGTTGCTGAAGGGATAAATAAATGAACTTCACAGACTATCTCTACATTTAGGTTTTATTTCAGTGTAAGGCTTTGGGATTTTACAGGGGGCAGGAAAATGGGGCTTTTTGATCTTTTTTTCCCATTATATTTCAATTGAATTTGTCAAGAGGCTCCAAGTTTTATTTTTCCAACATGAATCACTGATGATCTAACAAATTAATTACCCATCCATCCTGCCCTACTGAGTGAGGTCATGGGAGAATGGATGGGTTCAGCTGACCTCCTTGGGACTGGATTGTCACAGCCCCCATTTACGAACTTGAGTTCAATGCCAAAATTGCCAGTTTAGGTTAAAATCAGACTTAAATGTACCTTATTATACACAAAGGCACACAAATGCAATATGTCATCTTTAATGGTTCAGAACAAAGCCTAAAAAAATAGTGTCCGAGCACAGATGAATTTTACAACATTTGATATATGGCTTTCATTATTAACAATAATTTCTGTAACTGCATCCAAATTCGGGAAGACACCCGATGAATATTAATTTTATTTTTGATTTATTTTCCACTCCCTCTAGGGCAGACCTGCGTTCCCAGCATCCCTTTGGTCCTGCGATCTTACAACACAACCTCCAGGGTGGAATTCTCGTGGTTCTGGGAGCAGCCTGCTTCTGGGAATATTGCACGGTGGCTTTTGGTACTCTGCTGGAAAACAAGGATTCTTTTTCCCCCGTTGCACTTTCTTTTCTCTTTATATTTTACAGAGATTTCCCCCTCACACACACTTTGTCATTATATTACAATCTAATTGCAAGACAACTCTCCTCACCTAAGTCATCAACAAAGCCCAATTATTTCTAATGCATGCAGAAGGGGGGAAAAGTGCCAAACAATAAAAAGGCACGCAGTAACCTAAGCCTTTTTCACAGTCAGGCTTCAAGTTCACATGTGAATTTATGCCAGTTTTGACATTAGCCGAAAAAATTAACAGTTCTCAAAAATGAAACTCTCACAAAAGGGGTTTTGTGTTTCAAGCAGAATAAATTATAGTGTGATGTTATTAAAACACTTAGTTGTTAAGTTGCCAAGAAAATCCAGTATATTCACACAGACTCAAGGACCTGTCTCCATGCAAAGTAATTAAATTAGATTTATGGGCTGCATTACATCAGTGTTTGATAGTTCATTTTTCCTTTCTTCATATTTTGCCCTGCTTTATTAGAGCATGTGACAGATGGTAAAAATAGTGTGAAGTTTCTTGGCCCTGTGCTAAATCCCCTTTCGGTAGTATATCTCCCTTCTGTCAGTTCTCCCCAGCGATGATAAATTAACCTCTCTCTTTGTATCCCAAGTGTGGCAGTAAAGCTCTCTTTTGACACGGCACTATCACTTTATCTTAATCTGTGCTGTTTCGAGGAGAGAGCGAGATGATGTCATCGCTACCACGAGTTTAAAGGGAAGATTTATTGTGTCAGAAAAAGGGAGGATGATTAATATAATATGCATCATTATATTTTTCATTTTGTCGCATTTGTTGCCTTCTTCTCGTGAAAGGCGAGAAGTTCGCCGAGCAGGCCACCCTCTGGGCCGCCCTGGCCTGCAGCTCTGCACGATGGGCTGAGTCTGGGATGGGAGAGCAGGGAGCCGGCTCCCCTGCGTACCCCCTACCAGGCCACCTTAGAAGGAGGCAGGGGCACCAAGCTTCCGCTAACCCAGGACTCCCCTTTGGGATGAGAACACAGAGAAGGTCTCAGGGCCCTGTGTGAGGTGGTTAAACTTAAGGTGTGCCACGAAACTGACCAGGAGCTGGGTGTCCCCAGCTTCTATGGAACTCAAAACACATAGGGCCACATGTGATGTATTCGCAGGAAGGGAGATATTGTTTGGGTCATTTCCCTTATTCATTCTATATTCTCGTTACACTGCTCCTCGCCTATGAATTGCTTATAACAGGAAACCAACTTGATTCACTCAGCTCAACAAGCATTTCATTAACATCCATACTTGATCAACAACGTGTCCAACATGGGATGGATACAGAGGTGAATTCGGGACCTATCCCTGCCTGCAGGATACTCACCTTCTAGTCAGTGGGCAGCCCCTGGCCGACTGCACTGTGCATCCCGCTCCCCAGACCTCCCAGCACCAAGATGCCAAGCCTGGGTGCAGCCCAAGTGGGGATCCTAGATGCTAGTGGAGGAGTGCCCCCAAATCAAGGGAACAGATGCACTGCAGATAAGATGGGAACTGGAGGCTTAATGAAAAAGTATCCTTCAAAGTTGAAAAGCAGCATGGTACCCTTCTCCCAAAAGTCAGTATCCCTTTTTATGATGTAAATGATCACAATCCAGTTTCTCTGCTTTAAAAATCTAGATTTTTCAACGTCTGCTGAAAGTGAGGTAACACTGTAGAATCCCAGCCAAATGAAATATTTTCATCTAGTTTACCTCAGTGACTCTGGAAAAACCAAATGGTAAGAGGCCTATCCTGGCTATTCTTTCCTATCAAACTAACTCTTTCCTTCCTCCTCTAGGGCTTCCCTCCATTCCCTCTCCCCAGGAGGGCCATCAGCCACCATGTTGGCGCACGCAATGTGACCTCACCACACAGGTGATTGGACCAGGCCTGAACCAATCAGGTTTGTTATCCACTAGGGATTTGGAAAGGAGATGAAATAATAGCCAAAGGGCTGAGAAGAAAATAAAAGAACTCAGGAAGCTGGGGCAGGGTAGGGGGCTTTAATACTGCAAAAGAGAAGGCTGGAGCAGATCCACATGCAGAGAAGCGAAGATGGTCTACGCAGCAAGAACTTCCTGGCTCCTGAGGTGATTTCCACATACATACCCAGGCCGTGAGTGCACAGCATTCCCTGGGTCCTTAAAATATCCCTCTTTGCTTTTAGCATGTATCTCACTGCTTCTGTTCATTGCCACCAAGGGTCCTCAAACCCCTCTACTTCCTCTGACTCCCCCACATAGAGCTGCTTTTGCACTCAGGCTAATTTCTTTTACTGTCCTGCTGTTCCTTGTATGTCTCTACGTGTTGTATTTGCTGAGGTTGGTTCTTCAACCTGAACTGTCCACCCTTTCCCCTAAGCTATCCTACCTGACCCAGGTACCTCCTCCATCAGGAAAACTACCCTACTTAACTCACAATCTCTCTCTCTCTCTCTCTCTCTCTCTCTCTCTCTCTCTCTCTGTCTCTCTGTCTCTCTCTGTCTCTGTCTCTCTCTCTCTGTCTCTCTCTGATATTTCTTCTTATACTCTATGTAACAACAATTAGCAATTCTTTGTATTTTGTAATACATGTTCGTTCTACTGCAGTGCTAAGCTTGTCTCCCCAAAGAGACTGTGAGCTCCTTGAAGGGAGAAACATGATTTCTAGGGCTTGTTTATACCTCTTTGGGGCCAGCACCTGGTTTGACTGAGGATATCTTTCCACAGCTGAACTCCTGAACATTTGGCAAGGCTGGACAGAGGGACCTAAAGAATGAAAGAACTTCAGTTTAGATAAAGCCAGAAAAGTCTTCTGTTTTATGTACTTCCTGACATTGCAAGATTCTTTTTCCACTCTCATGAGCAAAATGTGGAACCCCTATATTCAGCAGAATGAAAAAGCAAAAATATTGCCCTGGGATGTGGAACAAGTGATATCGTTTACAACTGAACCAAACTTACTACTGTCAGAAAAAAGTAAGGTCAACAAGCCAGGATATGGGATGGTGTGTATCAACCCAAACTTTGGATGAACTAAGCATCATTTCAATTTAATTTTGGAAATCTAAATATAT
Organism: Cavia porcellus; assembly: GCF_034190915.1. Classification (NCBI taxonomy): domain Eukaryota; kingdom Metazoa; phylum Chordata; class Mammalia; order Rodentia; family Caviidae; genus Cavia; species Cavia porcellus. The sequence goes on from NW_026947512.1 coordinate 44,248,952, forward strand.
GGAATGCATTAGCTGATTTTATTTTTGGCAGCAGACTTAACCATTCTAATCATGTTTTGCTCCAGTGAATTTTAAAATTAGTTTGCATTTCCTAAGCACACATCAGCTGGTAAGAGCTAGGGGAGGGAAGAAAGGGAAAGGAAGATGCTAACAGAAAGCCTGGTGGAGACCGAAACTTTCCCAGCAGATGCTTCAGTAAGTGGATAATCCACACACAGGTACACGAAGCAGACTAGAATTGGGTCCTTGGGCCTAGCAGTACGTGGAGTGCAAGCAGGGAGCCAGCCACCTTATAAACAAGAGAACGGGAGGTTTTTAAAAAGGCTATTTATTTAGCATCTGCCTACCTTTTGGGAAAAGTGCAAAGCTGCAAATATAAAATTTCTGTGTGGTGGTAAATTGTCTGTACTTATTTGTGGAGTTGATGAATGTGTTAGTCTTACTAACATGGTGGCAATATTAAATGGTTGTAAAAATCCGTGTTTCTCCTGGGGGCTCGGTGTGCTCTGCAAACATAATTTCCGTATCCTCAGGCAGACCTGGAAGGCAGGGATGGGCCAGGGTCTCTACCTCTGGGCTGGGTGACCTGTGTCAAAAGACATTTTATCCTGAAGAATATTGTAGTAATAGTATTTTTTGTATGACCCCTTACACTGTCCTAGAAACTGCACATGATCTTAGGTTTTATTTTGAAGCTCTTTACCACACCCTTGCATGACCATCATTGTTTTACTAATGAGGAAACTGAATCACACTCTAGGTCAGTAAATTAGATGTAGTCACACAGCTAGAAAGTGGCTGAGCTACAATTGCAGACCAATGTCCTGTGCCCCCAGTTCGTCTCATCTAACGATGCTACCTCTAAAGAAATGTAGGCTATGCTTTAGGGAAGAGAATGGAGAAGGGAGAGTTTACTCCCCCACCCTCTCTCAGGTGGAGAAAGGACTGAAGAACCCCAAAGGGGACAAGCATGCTATTGCGGCACCTTGGGGCATGCCTGCTACTCAGACTCAAACTATGAGTCATCCTGAATACTAGCCATGTCCTTGAATGGAACTCAGCTTTATGGGGCCTGAGAAAGACTGATGCAGTTCAGGCTCACAGGGCTGTGGTGGCCTGGCAGCAGAAGCAACCTCTGGCCTCACTCAGTGTCACAGAGCAGGGAGAAGAGAAAACAAACAGGCCAAGATGTTCTTGCCTTCACCCCTCTGGGATTCCATTGTCATTAGCTTTGTAAGCAGTAGGCTAATGACAGAAAGAAACTGTGGGAAGGCTGGAAAAAGACCCTCAGCAGAAGTCTAGTCACAAGAAAGGCAGAAGACCTAAGCGGAAATTACACACAATTAAATCATCAGTCAATGAAAGACCACTTAAAAGAAAAATGTTTACTTGGAATGTTCCTCAGCTATGTGAAAATACTGCAGATCACCAGCTTAATAAAAGGAATAAAGGAAAATGATTTCTTTTGGCTCTCAGTTTCAACGGATTCAGTCCATGGTCAACTGGCCCATAGTTTCTGGGCCTGAGGCCAGGCAGCACATCACGGCAGGAGTACGTAGCAGAGGAAGCTGCTAACCTCTAACCTGCTAACCTCTAACCTCTAACCTGCTAACAATGAGACCTTGCACAGTAGTATAATACAGTCCAGGGCTTCCTGCATGTGTGTGTGTTTGGTTTGTTTACACTTTTCACTTTCTATTTGTACCCATGTTGTACATGACTCACTATGGCGAGCTTACCAACAAATCCAACTTCAAACATTCTCCTGAAATAGAACTCATTCATAAGCAGGGACTAGGATTCCCAGAAAACACAAAAACAGAGCGAATGGGGGAGGAGGACACAGAGGGCTTAGGGAATCAGCTCTTAGCCCATGTGACTGTACAAGCTGGACGGTCCAGCAGGAGTAGATGCTACTGTTTTAAGGCAGAAATTCTTATTTCCCAGGAAACCTCCCTTCTGGCTGCTAAAGCCTTCTAGGTCTTCAGCCCACCTGTGTTACTAAGGATAATGCTCAAACTGGTCAACTGACTTCGTACATTTCCATCGCATCCACATATCACCTCCACAGGGACACCAATTGGTGCTTTATTTGACAGCTTAGTGGTAGGCTCCAAGTTGACATAAAACTAAATATCACAGTAGGATTGCCATACTCCTTTATTTCCACTCTTTTGTGTTTTCTTCCAATTATATACATTTTACATAGTTGTAAAAACCATATTATGAGAATTTACTATGTTTATTTTACAAATAATGCATGTTCATTACAGAAAATTTGTATACATAAAGATTTGCCATTCTAATTTCTTGTGTAATTTGTACACTCTTTTTCATGTTTATAAGGCTGTCTCCTCCAGGGGATTACAGACACTGTAAGGATAAGGGACCATATCCCATTTGTCTCTTTATGCCTGTCATTAATTATGGTGCCTGGCACATACCAGGTGCTCAGTACACGTTGTTTAAAAATGGGTTTTGTCACAGACCAGAATTTACTATTTGTAATAACTACAGAATAGCTTAAATAATGTGTTAAAATTCTCCTAGCTCATAACCTATTATTAAACATTTAGGTTGTTTCTTAATGTAGGGATACTTTTCCCCCTCCAATAAGTCTTACTGGTAGAAACGTCTTTGTCACATACAATTGTCTTCAATTTGAATAACTGAAGAAAACTTATTTATGTGTGTTTTTCTTTAGGGCACTTTAGTCTTGAGCAGTCAAGCTGATTAAGCAAACTGCTAGTTAATTTAGAGAAAGTACAGGTCTTAAAGTGATGGTTTAACGGGTAACTGGTAAGACTTGAGCAATAGTCTCCTGGTATTACCTTGTAATCACATAGGTCTTTACAGAATGGCCCCGAACGAAACTGAGCTTTGTTGAGTGTGGGCCATGACTCCCCCCATGACAAAAGGGCTGAAAGTTTACAAACATTTCCCAGCTTCCTGTTAGGCAAGACAATCAAAAAGAAGGGAATCAATCTCTGTCTCTCTCTGACTCTGTCTCTCTGTCTCCCTCTCTTTCTCCCTCTCCCTCCCTCTCTTTCCCTTCTCTTCCTTCTGTCTGATGCTGGGATCCATCCCCTAGGATGTTAGAAAGTCCCTGTTGCTACTTGGCCCCAGATAATCCCCAAATTACCTTAATACTATTTTTTGTTTTTCAAGTGTCTGAGCTCTTTGTAATTTATTACCTGTACTATACCCTGTGTTTGAAATACCTAGGTTAGTTTCTGTTTTCCTGACCTGGCCCCAATTTACATAATAAAGATAAGATCCTTTGTGATGAACTACTACCCTGATTTCACTCTCTTTGCTCTCTAAAATTTAGATTTTAGGAGTCAGTCTAGGTATAGTTGTCCAAAATATCTCCATATAGCTGTATTCATCATGATTTTTAATTTTATGATGTATTTATATTAAACATCTTTCTGGCCAGGGAGAGCCTGTCCCTTCTAGCCAATCCTGTCTTAGTGGTAGATGAATCCTCTGACAAGGGCCTGTCTCTCACAGGCAAACCAACTGATTCCAAATTTGTACTCCAACCACCTCCCTGCACAGTTCTCATACACAGACCAATATTTCTCCTGCCATAAATAGTCTCCAGGCCAGCACCAGAACCAGTCACCAGGCTGCAGGTGACAGCCCAGTGACACATTCAAATGCTGCCCAGCCTTGCATTCTTAAGAAGCCTCAGCAGAGCTCCGGACCATGCTCCCTCTGCCACCTGAACATACCTCAGTCCTCCTTCTGTGACCCTGTGTGGCATGCAATGACCCTCTCTCTGGCATCTCTGAATAGAATGAACCTGTTTCCAAGCCTTGTTCTCATGTCATCCAGTGACCACATAGACCTTTCCCTGCTGTGTCCAACATGTGCATTCTTAGAATAGTAACAGTGTTTCCTAAACCCACACCTCTTATGTCCAGAAGGATTTTAGAAGGTGCGCATTAAAAAATAACTTCATAGTTAAATGAGTTTGAGCAACAGTGGGTTAAAGTTGAACCCACCTCTTTGCTGAAGAACTTCTTGGAGCCTTTAATATGCTAATGTACATTTGGAATCTCAAGGGTGTTCCCCAGTTTTGTAAAGCAAGTAGTCTTTTATCATACAATGTACAGCTACATATATGTGGGGACAACCATCTTTCAAGTCTAGCATAACACTTTAAGATGAGTTTGGCATCTTCATGAAGATGCAGCTCTGCTACACACAGAGTTATAATGGCCTGGGAACCTGAGGTTCCAGCTCCTTCTCAGAGCAGCGGCTATGAGCCCTTCACCTGCTAAGGAAATGACTCAGCCCAGGCCAGGCGTCCCTTTGCTCTTGTTCTTTGCTGTCAAGTCAGAAGCCCGAGCCTCTTACTAAATGAACACTATTCTGTTTTCACATCCGGACTTCACACATCCACTGCCCACAGGGCTCCCCGTAAGATGAGACCATCATTTTACTGTATTCCCTTTTTCCCTCAGGAGATTAACATGAGGTTAATTGTAAGAACACAAGGGGAAACTTGAGAGGAAGTTTATGGAAACCAAGAAGTAGAACACTAGTTCAGCACGGCCTCACAAGAACGGAATAGAGAACTACAGAGACACTCAGGAACTAATCCTCCACCTCTCCCTCTCTCTCTTCTCCTCCTTCCCTCTTCCCTCCTTCCCTCCTTTCCTCCTTCCCCATGCTGCACCTGAGTCCTCCCCAGGCCACTCTGTGCCCCTCTCCACTGCCTGGTGGTCCAAACCCTGTGCACAGGGCTCACAGTGGTGACCTGGGAGTGGCCTTGGCGTGGCCCCTGTGGCCAGCCCAGGTCGCCCAGTCTCTGGGCTCTGTGGTCTCTTGGCTCTGTGGTCTCTGGGTTCCTGTGGATGGTGTCACTTCCTCCTGGACTCAGCAACATGCTGACCATGAGCTCTGCGGTTATAAAACCCCTTCTTGGACCTGGGGGCTGCTTATTTCTGTCTGAGATAAAGTACTCTGATTACAAGGCAATGGGAGGCAGACTTTTAAATGCTATGAAAGAAGAGACTTTTTTCCCTACTTTCCACACTGAAGTTTATTTGTAGTCCAAGTTTCAAACACCTCCTTGTAGGCATGGTCTGCCCCCACCCTCCCCAGTCCCTTCTGCAATCACAGCTTCCCTAAGGCTCTTCACCGCAGTCTCTGGCCTTCCTTCATTGGTTACATTGGCACACTTACATACCCTGCCTCCACTACCTCCAGCCCCCACCTTTTACCTGGTTAATTCTTACGCACCCCTGAGATCCCAGCTTCCCTGGGGAAGCTGTGCCTAAAGTTGCTGACCCACTAATCAGCGACTAATCACTCAATCCTCACAAGCTTTTGTAAATTCATACTCATTTTCAACATTGTTAGAGTAGTTACAGTGGTATCTTGGTTCACAAACTCAGTCATCTTGGTGGACTCCTGGGACAACATGGCGGATAGATAACAGCAGCTATGGAGGCTCTCTGAGATAGCCAGCTTAGAATCCAGGAATGAACTAAGCTGAGAGAAACCAACTGGAAATGCAATTCTGGTGCTAGGATTGGAACAGCTAAAGTCTCAGTGCCGAAGTCGGAACCCACGCCTCTGGAAACTGCGGCTTGAACTTCCTGCCTCGGCTGCTGCATCTGAATTGGCACAGCAAGGATAGAGACGCGAAAGCTCTGAGAGTGGGATACAAACAAATGATCTGCAAAGGCTATTCACAGAAATAATCAAGGATAACTTCCCTAATATGGGAAAAGGAAAAGATGCTCAGATCTATGAGGCATACAGGACCCCAGCCACCTACAACCCAAACAGAACTACACCCAGGCGTATAATAATCAAAATTCCAGAAACCCAATATAAGAACAGAATATTAAAAGCTGTCAGAGACAAGAAACAGATCACTTACAAGGGAACACCCATCACAATTACAGCAGACTTCTCGGCACAAACCATCAAATCACGAAGAACGTGATATTGTCTTTCAAACTATGATAAGACAATAACCTCCAGCCAAGATTGATATATCCTGCACAGCTGTCCCTAGAAATTAATGGAAAAACAAGATGCTTCCAGGATAAAGAGGAACTAAGGGAATTTGCAACCAAATTCAACTCTACAGAGATTACTGCAGGACATTCTAAAAAAGAGAAACATATCAAGATTCCAGAAACAGTGGCAGAGAGGCCACAATGAATGGAGCAGAAAGTGAAATGAAGAGGACAAACTGACAACTAATGACAGAAAAAGAGCTCAACAGAAATGAGGCAGAGAAGGTTGGATAGTATGAACAACTATTTTGGAGAAAACAAGATATCATAATAGCTAGTGCTGATTTAATATCATCTTGTTTTGAAGTCCCATCAAGCTTTTGTTCTTCTGTCTCCATCGGTCTTAACATGTTGTATCTTATTGGATTTTATTGTATGTGATAATACAAACAAAAACTTTTATAGACAAGGAGATAATACAAAAACCATTGTTCATTTTCTGTTAGTTGGTTCTAAATACCCTGTAATACTGTCATTCTCTTGAATGGTTTTACATTGTCTTGATATGTTTGATGCTACAGTATACGAAGTTATACTTAAAGATTTCAAGGAAAGAGACACTTTGGTAACTACTTGTATGTCGGGATATCTTGTGGTAAAACACTATTTTGCTTAAATGGTTGTGTTCTGACCTGTGCTGTTTTGTTGTTATGTCCTCTTTTATCTCAATCTCCTTTTTTACTATTTATTTTTATTTTTATCTTTTTAATTAAGGGAAAAAATAAATAAGAAATAGCAGGATATATATAGTAACCCACTGTGATTTCCTATTAACTTGATTTGAAACCCTGTATTGCTCTCACCATCTTGTTTTGACTGATTTTACTCTATTCTGTTTTGCTTGATAGTACCAAGTTTGACAGTATAGGCAACAACTGTGAAGACAATAAGATTCACTATGATGCCCATTCTGGTTTGACTATTATCTTCTTTTGAAGTCCTGTAATGTCTCCAATATTTTGGTTTTATTGGTCTTGACCTTTACTGTTTTGTTCAATTTTATTATAACTGATGATATAGGCAATTCTTTTTAAGATAGCAAGAGGCATTATGGTAACCATTGTTGATCACTTTGTATTCTGTTTTTACATCATGTACTATGTCCATCCTTTTGATTTGACTGACTCTGTTTTGTTATGTCACATTTGGTTTTATTCTCTTCAAAAAAAAGTAATAAGAACTGTGGGAGTAATAAAACCCAAAATGTGTAATTGTCACCGTAAAAAAGAGAGGAAAAGAAAGTGCTCTAAAGGGTACAACTGCATGTATATTTAACCATATAAGATAGATAACCATATTACTGTTTTTGTTGGATTATTGAACAGAACTGTTTGCAGTCTCACTGTCCACTTTATATGCTTTAATTTTGTAACTTGAACAACTATTTCTAAAATGACAATATGTAATCTATTAACTAGTGATTTCCTACTGTTTATTTTTTTTTGAAATTCTGTATAACTTGAACTCTTTTTCTGTTTTTTTTTTCTCTTTCTCCTTAAATAAAATTTAAAAAAAAATTTAATCATCTCCATGATTCAGGTCACAAACAAAACTGAATGAGAACCAAAGCAAATCTCCCCATAAGATCAACCTAACCACTGAATTTGACTTCATTCTTGTCCAACTCAGTTTGTGACCAGAATCACGGAAAGAATCAAGTTTGGAAACTGAGGCACCCACTGTATTGTATAAAATACAGGACTCTCTTCCTCCTAATTAGTAAGTAGAGAAGTCCAGAGATTATACCTGGTTTTGCCCATCATTGCGTTAGCAACCTCTTCCTCTGCCTCTAACACCTGGTAATGATAATAAATACTTGGTTGTATCCATTCTACCCTCCAGCAATTCAACTGTTTCTTGACTCATAATAGACCTTTTGTAAAGTAACTTATTCTTGTTGTATAATTTCCTGCTCTTTTTTCATAGATACCCTCTTTAATCTCCAAACATACTATGGAGACTAATTTTTTAAAGGTCTATATTGATGACTATACTAATGACACTGCTTTTTATGTGAGAATTAACTTATTTTGTTTATAATTTCTCTTTCATATTGATGGCTTTCCTCAAATACTTGGCAATTTTTTACCATGTTTATCTTCTATAGCAGAAAGTTCTCAGGTGAGACCCAAGAATACCTTCCTCTGCAGTCTTTTCTCAGGATAAGCTCATTTAATGTGCAAAATTCTATTGTAAATTAAAACAACACTGAAATTCCATCTCACACCAGAAAGCATGGCTATCATCAAGAAACCAACCAGTAACAAGTGTTGTGGAGAAAAAGAACCCTTCTGCACTGTTGGTGGCAGTAAAAACTGATGCCACCATGATAGAAATCAGTGTGGGAATTCTTCAAAAAACTAGGTTTGGAGATCCCTTTCAGTTCAACTATTCCACTTCTAGATATTTTCCCAGAAGAGTTAAAAACATTGTACCACAGCAATATATGTGCACCCATGATTATAGCAGCACAATTTGTAATAGCTAAATCTTGGAAACAACCCAAATGCCCATCAACTACAGAATGGATAACAAAAGATGTGGTATTTTTATATACAATGAAGTATTACTCAGCTATAAAGAAAGACAAATTCAAAGATTTTATAAGTAAGTGGGTATAACTAGAGACCATATTAATAAGTGAAATAAATCAGACTCACATATGTAAACAACTCTAGTGCAAAAAACTAGAAGAGTAAAGAAGACCCAAGATGTACAATAGATGTTGTGAAAGGGAAGAAGCTATTCAAAAGGCAAGAACATGTGGGATGGGAGTAAGGAGAAAATCAGGAACATAGATAGACAGACAGACAGACGGACAGACACACAAGACAGCTAAGATAATTTTACTACTAATTCTAATATTTCATGGAAAGGATCAGTTAGTGTTTCTACTATCTGATCAATTTTGCATGCCCATATCTGGTAATCTGAGCCACTTATTTTGAAAATAACAATTTGCAACAATTGTCAGTTTCTTACCATCTTGTTTTGAAATCCTTTATCACTTTTGTTACTGTTTAAATTCTCTTCAAAATAAAGAAAATCAAAAGTTCTATATCATTTCTCTTCTGTAATTTACCTCCATGTGTCTTCAAAAGAACTCAAGCTGCCAGATGGAACATGCCTTATCATTGTCTTCATTTTACAGATAAACTAAATTTTTGAGAAACTATGTCTCTTCCAGTATCAGTTGATAAAATATCAGAACCAAATGCACACCCAGCCACCCCATCACATATCCTGCATTCTTCATCCCATGCCACAGCTGCCCCTCGTGGGCGGCATCTGCCCAGAAATTGGCTTCCAGTGACAAGTTAACAGATGTGAAAGGATCATTCATGCCACTCACAAAAGGCAGAATCTGACTCTGCTGATGGCTGGCCCCAGGGACCACCTCACTTCAGACTCCTTTTCCCCATCTCATGCTCCTGTCTTTCTTAAGGCTGTCTTCATTCTCCCCTGAAAAGCACATCCTCCACATGGTCAGGTCCACAACTTCCAGGATCCCTGGACCCACATTCCCAAAGCTCTGCCCTCCTATCCACCCCACTCCATCCTCTAGAAGAAAAGAAGAGTCTACCTCTTACTCCTATTTTTTTAAATCTTCAAGAAGAAACTCAGGTTGACCCAGCTCATGTCATATGCCTGACCCTAAGACCCCCACTACTGTTGGCATGGAGATAACGCATTTTTATTGATCTGATCTAGGTATAGGCTCATGCATGTGGCTTGAGAACAGTGTCTAAATGTCAGCCCACTCCCCAAGCCATGAGTGGCTTTCCAAAGCAGCGTATTATTCCAACCTTAGTACAGTGGACCACCCAAGAGAGTCATGTTGAATGGCACACACAGGAATGCCAGTAAGCCAGCAGGTAGAGGTATGTGACCACATATTAGGGACACTGGGCAGGCTTCAGCCTGATGTAGCAGGCAGCATCTGGACTCAATAGTCAGATAGTGTCAAGGTTCACATCCCAATGCTATTGTTAGGAGCTATGTGCCTTACACAATATACTCAACACAAGAAGACTAGAATATTTTTATTGGGTATCTACTTAACTTGGCAGATAATAAGCATTAACAATCACAACCCTGTCTCTCCTTGAGTGTATTTCCTTCTTAACTGTCCAGAAAGCTGTGATTCCCAGCCAGAGTTTTGCAGAATCCATAAGAATATTTCACTTGTTTCAAAACTTGCTGTGAGACTCTCAAAAACTTCTAGTTTAGTTTCTTTCACAAAAAATAGCTTTACTTCCTTTCACTTAAAAAAGTAATGCTATTCATGTACTTCTTTAGAAAGACATCGTAATATCAAATAAATAGAATCAAACAGGAAAAGAAAGATCGTATGGGGTGAATTACACACCCTGAAAATTCATGTGTTGAGACTTTACCTCTAGCACATCAGAATATGATTGTATCTGGAGATGGAACCTTGGGAGGTCACTAAGATTAACACGCCCCCACCAACAGGAACCACAGGTGGTGCATGCATGGATGGCTTGTACCAATGTTGGTATAAACATATGGAATCATTTTTATCAGTCTTTTTTATAAACAAAATTAATAAAAAGCCACCAATGAGACAGTTATGCATGTACCACTAGTGGTTCAGAGCCACCAGCAGCAAGATACGAATTATAGCCCACCATGAATGTGTTACATGAGATCCAATGAATGCAACCTAATTGAACACAACTGCTGTCCTTTTAAGACAAGGAAAGGACACAGTGGTGCCCATGCATAGAGAGACAACCATGGGAAAAGGCAGCAAGAAGTGGCCATCTGCAAACTGAGGAGAGAGATCCTTGGTCTTGGACTTCTATCTTTTATAATTATGAGAAAAGAATTTTTTGTCATGTGTACCTCCTGTGTGTGGGATTTTGTTAGAGCAGTTTAGCAAACTTATATATGAATATAACAATTCAAAAAAATGTAGGAGCTACTGCCTTTGATCAAGAAAGTCACCTCCATGCAAACCTTATCACATGGAGACCAGATCCTGGCTTTATGTCCCACAGTCCATGTCAGATCCTTTAGTGACACAGAAATGATGGCAGCAGGCGGCCTGCACTGTAACTGGCCATCTCCATTAGCCACCAGCTTCCCTCTGAGCATCTCTTTTAACTTCTGACCCTGGCCTTTCTTTTCCAGCCAACACCCAAGGAATGGTCCTTCATGGGCCTGGCGTTTCCTTCTTAGGAGTTTTGAGACATGTAAATCACAACCATACTTAGTGGAAGTTTCCTTCCTTCTGTTTGCAATCCCATGCTCCAAGGGTTCAGTCACTTGAAAAGAATTTAGTTTGGGCAGTTTGAAGTGCACTCACCACAGGTTGAGCAGAATAGAGAGCTCTGCCAGGAGCACAGACATGGGCAGTGCACCACACCTGCCCAGTGCTGGCAGGAACTCTGACGTGACAGCCTCTGTTTTCAATTCTATCAAATGGGAATGATAACATTTATTCTACAGTTATCATGAGGACTAAACAATCAGGGAAGGGACCTATCAAATTCAGGTGTTGAAGACAAACCATTACACTTCCCATCTGACAAAAGAAAAGAAGAGAAGGGAGGGGAGACCAGGAGACCTCTAACTGTCTCATTTGACCAATTAACATTCTCATCAGTTAAGTAGGAAATGATATTTGCTTTAGAGGTGGTATGAAAATTAAATATAGTGGGGTATATTTTTAAAACCCAGCATGTTCTTTGGGATGTTAGTTACGGTCATACTTTGGTAACTCAACTGTTTTGAAACTTGTCAGATTTTTTTTCCTTTTTATCGGTACCAGGGATCGAACTCATGACTGCCTGCTTGCAAGGCAGGTACTTATGCCACTGAGCTAAATCCCCAGCCCCTGAAACTTGTCAGATTTGACATTCAATGGATTTTGACATTAGAATTTTGTCCTGGTATGCATCCTTTGGTATTTGTCACATAAACTAGAACTTGGTGGTGATTGTCTCATGACTTGTTACACTTTCCAGTCAAAATAATTTATTTAGTGCTTGTCATTTTACTCATGACACCTCCTAAAACCAATTAAAAAGCACAAGTTACGCCTGTACTCAAAAACTAAGAGCTATCGGTATGTTCAGTCTGAGCACTGTGGGACCTTGGGCAAGTTACCTAAGGAAAAGTGGTTACTGTCACTTGTAGAGGACCTGAATATGGCAGATCCTCACTTTGATGACTGAGTTTGCTCCCCATTAGGAGGAAGTCTAATGAGACCACCCAACTAGAAGGTTAACAGATATAGTTAGGAGACTCAGGATTAAGACTAGCACCTGGAATGCAGCCATAGGGACCTGTGAGAGTTTCCCAGAAATCTGTGGGGCCCTCAGAACGCCACCATTGAGATCCCAAGACAAGCAGCTTTCTTTCACCACGCGCTTCCACCATAGTGTCTCTGGATTCTAAGCCTATACCTACCTCATCTAACAATATGTCTGTGGTGGATGAACTAATGGTCAATTTGGAACACCCCCCTGAACTGAGTCGGCATGGTACTGGGTGTGCAAGGCCCACCTGAGAATCGTTGCCAACAGCATGAAAGGAGAAATGAAGGGAAAGCTGTGTGCTGTTTTTGGAAAAGCTTGTCATGTGGATCTTCCTGATATGAACTCGGCTGTTACCATCAGAGGAGCTCAGGTCCCTGCTATCACTAAACATGGCTGCAGTTCTCTTCAGGGAATCTCTGGTCCTTACCTTGAGTGTCACTTCCTGGCTCCAGTGCAGATCCTTCAGCCTGCTGGCATAGATTCTGCTGGTGCAGACTTTCTATTCCCTCACAAACCGAGCCTACAACATCCATTGTTATAGTCAGGGTTTGCAAGGGATTAGATTTAACAAAGGACACATAATTTATAGGATTATTTTATAATATTCATCCAATAAGTCAAATATAGAAGAATTCACAAGATCTGTTCACACACTAGAGACCCAAAAAACTCACCGGGGCCAGGATTCCACAGCAATGTCCTGCATGAGTTCAGCTGGAGGCACAGAGCCTATGTCTCTTGGAAGTCTGTATCAAGGATGTGCACTGCGAAGGCCCAAAGGTCAGTGGTGAGAGCTAGAAAGTCCAGGAATTTGTTTGCCCATTTCCCTCAGCACTTTCCACACTCGCATCTGTCACCCAGTCTGCCTGGTTAAACCACCTCTCCTACCCTCCAAACTTACATCTTGGTGCTATGGATACTCACGTCACCATGCATTAGATGCCAAGAATCTGGGGGACGGAGCCCATGAACACTCTCCGCTCTTGCTCTATCGCCCTATTCCATACCCACGTTTTACCCAGGGCAGGGAGGCTGCCCCGCTGGACATCAAAAACGTGTTGGTGACAAGGTGTTAGCTGAGAGTTGAGTGTGGAGGAAGCTTTATTTAGCTTCACTTTCTACTTACCCCTGATATCAAAAATGAGTCTTTTGTGGATCCCCTAAATGTATGGGATCTTGGAAGACCATGCATGCCATGGGCTGGAGATGGCACTGCCTGAGGACTCAGAGCCTTCAGGAAGATCACTCAAATTCTAGTAAAGTTATTTATTTGACTTCCTCTGTGGATTCATGGGCATGTGCCAGTGTATGGCACTTACCTATGACCGGAAGCTCTCCTCCCAGTTACAACAGGAATAGTGACACCTGCACAGTTATTGTTTTCTGAGCCCTTTGTGTATCTCTAACCCTATTTATATTTTATTCCTACGCATAGCATTCTCAAATAAGCTCCATGACAGCCCCAGTTTGCAGATGAGGAAGCTAAGTCTCTGAGAGGTGGAACATCCTGCCTAAGAGCATCAGGCAAAAAAACATTGGAGCAGGAATTAGAACCAACACCTGTTCAGCCGCAAAGCCCAAATTCTTTCTGCTGTACCCCTGCAGCTCCTCAAAACATAATCAAAAGCCTTTACAGTGCTGCACGGAGGAGAGCCTGGCCTTCCCCAGGGCCTTTAAAAGCTGAAGTAAGCAAGGGAGAATAAGAGACCTGCAGCAGGAGCCCCCTCTTCTAAGCCTTTAGGGGAACACACCCAGCGCCCAGATGTCACCCATGAATTAGAACCAGGGGAGTCTCGGCCCTTCCTCTCCTAGTGTAGTATTTTCTTGTTTGTGTTGAGCTAAGCCCTAAATCCAGGCCGGGCTCTGTCTGCCTTTGTCTTTCTTACTAGAAGTAATACTCTGCTCCTTCTGGAATCCCAAGCGCCTTCTCACCAGGAGAATTCACCCTCCTTCATCCCTCCCTCTAGGCTCCCTTCCCTTCCCTTCCTCCAGTAGGGACCTCTCCCCACCCTCATTTCTCCAGCACCCTGGGCAAGGCGGTGGGAGAGAAATTCCTCCTTCTCCTCCTCAACCTGGGGAGACTGATTTTCTCTTCACCCCCCAGGGCATCTCTCCTGCTTCCCAACCTTCACAAAAGAGGCTGCGGGCGAGGGTTTTTCCATTTAATTTCATTTTTCATCATTTTACCCCTTTTGGATGGTTCACATCTGAGGGTCTCGGTGGATTAACTGGCCAATCAGATTTCATTATGAGCCCAAGTAGTTCTTATCATTAAACCTGTAATTTATTTCTTCTGTGTTTCATAAAATGTGAAATATTACCGTTCTCCGGGAGCTTGAAGAGAGCAGGGATGCTCCATTAAGTTCAACACTGCTCCTCCATAAGAGGACATAATTATATGTGGATTTTTTTTAACAGCTAAGTTTCTACTTGCAGATGCTAACAAAAGAAATAAGCTTTTAATCCAAACATAATTAATATGAATTACCTCCCCAGTACACCCTGGCTTTGCACCATTAAACTTAATTTTTGTTTTGCATGATAATTGTGTTATCATTACCGTTTATAGGAGAACTCAGGGCCCCTCACTTTGTTTTCAGTCACGACCAAAGGGAATGGAAATGATTTCCTTCCCTTCTGCTAGCCACAAGCTGCTGGCCAGCCTTCTTGACTGGTCCCCTCTAGTCCCTGTGCTTGGGGAAGCTGGGCCACACTGCAGGCCATAGTCCTTTCTCCAACAGAAACGTGAAATACAGTCCTGCTCACACAGTGGAGGATCCGCAGCCCAGGAGACAGGCTGAGCCCAGGCTTCTGCTTAATCATTAGCATCATCATCATCATCATCATGATCATAATTGTTATTATTGTTCCTAACAGAAATGAGTACCACACAATTCCACCACAGCATGCTCCAGCTACTCTGCTATTGGTTATTTTCTACAACTATCTGGAGATGCTAGACTCTGAATTATTCAAGCAAACCCCCAGAAAATCTTAGATGGGGCACCAAAGCCCTGGGTTTTATTAAAAGTTTTGTTCAAGATGCTTCAGGCTGATTTCCTCTCACTTTTGCCCCTGCGTACCTCAGTCTCCCTCTTTATCTCCTACTCTAGTTTCTAAAGAATATTCCTGCACTTGTTTTTAATCTGAGAAGCAAACTGAGAACAACATCTTTACTGATGAAGGAGACTGAATACGTACTATATACTGTCAGGAATGACACCTGACATGGAATTTACAATCTAGTTGAGGGGGAATATAAACATGCAGATGTTTGGGGAAAGGGAGAAATTAAATAATGACACAAAGCAACAATGCCAAAGACTACAGATAGAGCATCTGACAGTGTGAGCATTAGTAGGAGAAGAGATTGCAAAGTGTTCAGGGAACGCCATGTGTAGGAGCAAGAGCTTGAGCTGCCCTCTGGAGCCTGGGTTGGACTTGTGGAGGTGAAATCCTGAGGCTAAAGCAGCTGGGGAAGTTGAGCACAGACCTAGTGGAGGAACGCAGAGAGGGGTGAGTGCGGGAAGGAATCAGACTGTCCAGACATCCCGGCCGGGAGCAGCCAGGGACGGTCTGGAAAGCCCACCCGTAGCCAGAAGGTGGACAGTCCCGAGTGTCAGATCTGGGGATGGGGAGAAATGGGTGATTTTAAGTAGGGCAGGGGCTTCACAGAATTGGCTCCTGCAGATGACAGGCTGGGGACACCTTGCAGGAAACTTAAACCAAGAGGGGACTGAGCCAGGGAGATCCGGGAACCATGGCGATGGTGAGCTGCCTTCAGGGCACAGTGAAGATGGGACAAGTGAATATAAAAAAGAAAGAAACACCTAAAAAGACACCCGTGAGGCTTGGTGAGAGAAAGGAGAGTGAGAACACAGGATGAAATTCCTGATGCTCACATGACTTAACAGGAATTTTCGCCTCGTTTCACTACAGATCATTCAAATCATAACATAATTGTTGGTACAAACTTAAAACTAGCAAAACTTTTGTTTTTTTCTGACTAATATTAACCTTATCAGTCTTCCTACCCTTGAGAGAAGCATCCAGAGTATTGGGTAGAGAGACAGATAGACAGGTATCTTTCTTTAACACCATTCAGAACATTATGACATTGATAAGCATCTCCTTGGACTGGTTTCCAATCAGTGACACCATAAATAACCTCATATGCAGGAGCTGTGCAGGAGTAGCCCTTCGTTCTCAATCTTCTTTCTCTTTCCTGAGTGGTAAAGCACATTTGTCACTTTTCCGGTGCTGTGACAAAATACTTGACACTCATGACTTAATAAAGGAAAAGGTTTATATTGGCTCACGGTTTCAGAGATCTCCAGTCATGGTCTGCTGGCTCCAAGGCAGAAGCATCATGGTCCCAGGGTGTGGGGGAGCACAGCTGTCCAGTTCAGCCATGGAAAAGCAGAGCAAGAGGAAGAGCCAGAAAGGGGAACACACATAGCCCCCGAGGACTTGACCCAGCCAGACATAAGCCTCCCGGAAGTGGGGCTTTACTTATTCCCTAGGTGTCTTTCGAGCCAATCAAATTGACAATGAAGATGAACACTCCCATAAAGAGTTGGAATTATTGGTTTTAAAGTACACTAAGCCAGGAAAAGCTGAAGGACAGTAATGATGCTTCTTTTGCAGGACATCAGCCCTGTTTTTCTTGTCAGTTTAGCTACCAAGAACTTGCGAATGACACTGCTTACAGAGTTCTGGCTGCAGGGAACACCCTTCTATGGAAGCCAGACTTACCAATGACCCATGAAGTGCAAGTGGGACTAAATTGTAATTTAATACACTGATTGATCTGACAAATTTTGGCTCATGTCTAGATGTCTCCCCAAAGCCTCATGTACTCATAGATGTGGCTTATGGGAGGTGGCTGGATCCAGGTGTGTGATAACTAAATTGGTTTATCATATATAGTCCTAATATAAGCCCACCCTGGGTGTGGGTGGTAGCAATCAATGGGCTTGTAGCCTGCATGCTTGCTGTTTCTTGCCTGCCCTCCCGTAGGCCAGCTCCTCTGCCGTGCTGCCCTGCCTTGGGGCCAGCCAACCATGGACTGACGTCTTCTACTAACTGTGAGCCAAAACAAGCCTTTCCTCCTTTAACTTGTAACAAGTAAAGCAACGATGATACTCGGTCCAAACAGGCCCAATGAAGCTCAATAGTATAAAGTTTTAACCTAACAGAAGTGAAGAAAAAGTACCAGATACAGTGCCATCAGGAGAGGTAGATAAGAAAACAGTAAAAAGGGATGAAAGTAAATAAAGTCTAACAGCAGAAGACCAGCAAATGCAGGGTGGGTCTCAAGGTGAAGGCAAAAGAGCAGAAAAAAGCCCAAAGGGATCACGCCTGCTGTGTGTCCCATATCGCTCAGGAGCAGTCAGTACGATGGAGAAAGAGAAGCTGTGGGCAAAACAGCACAGGTCCAGCGGGTGCCCATCCCAGGAGACGGCAGAATGGACCCCCGCGGAGCACTGCACCCCATCTGGAGCTGACTGGGGAGATGTGAGGGAGGGCCCCGAGACTCTGCAGAGCCTGGAGTCAGGCAGGCACAGGGACAGGGTTTGGAAGAGAAAAGGAACAATGAGCCTTAATAACAGACTTTCGGCAAGTAAAAAATGTCCTTCCTTCCCTATTGTCTGGTCTTGAAGATCTAAAATGCCTTCAT
The DNA here is from genome assembly GCF_034190915.1 of Cavia porcellus. Taxonomy (NCBI): domain Eukaryota; kingdom Metazoa; phylum Chordata; class Mammalia; order Rodentia; family Caviidae; genus Cavia; species Cavia porcellus. The sequence goes on from NW_026947512.1 coordinate 44,266,960, forward strand.
CATCCTGTTCTGATCAGTTTAGTACCATTTTGTTTGGTATGAATTCACTGTGTGTGAACATACGGACAGCTATTTAGAAGAAAACAAAAGACAATACAATAAACGGTGAGGATCTCCGGTGGTCTTCCTTTGAAATCTGTGTTTCTTAAATTGTTTTCTTATGATCTGTTTTGTTCTGTTTTGTTATGTTTAATTTTACCCTCTTTAAAATTTTTTTAAAAAGTCTTTCCTGGGACTTCCGGGAGAACATGGCAGACAGATAGCAGCAGCTATGGAGGCTCTCTGAAAGACTCAGCTTAGAATTCAGGAATGGTGCTGAGTAAGGAATCATAAGCAGGAGGAGATATGTCCCGGTGACCCAAGAATGAACTGGGCTGAGAGAAACCAACTTGGAATGCAATCCTGGTGCTATAACAGGAACAGAAAAGCCTCAGTGTGGAAGCTGGAGCCCGCGCCATTGGAAGCCGCAATTTGGGTTTCCTGCCACGCGGCGGCTGCGTCTGCATCGGCTCGGCAGGGAAAGAGACGCGCGGAAGCTCTGAGAACGGGAATCAGCAAACGGAGTTGAAAACAGGACGGGCGGGGAGCTGTGCATTGACTTGCAGTGAGGTGAGTGAGAGAAACTGACACTCTTCCACAGTTTAGGAGACTCCAGCGGAGGTCATTCTGGGACTGGGCAGACTTGCGGGAGTGGGGTGCTGCAGTGACTTCAGCCACGTATCCCTCTCTCAAGCGGGATTGGTGAGAAGTGCCTAGCCTACGTGATGCTGCTGGCTGAGACCCAGTAGGCTAGCACAACCCAGATCCCAGAGCCTGAGGGTGGCCTGGAGGGGCGGGCCCCGCGTAGGCTGCCTGATCTGCAACTTCCTGGTGTGCTGCGGTGGGCGGGAACACCTAGCCGGCCCAATTCAATCAGGCTGTGGCTGACAGGGAGGGAAGCTGGGCCTCCTATATACACTTGCATATATAAGGAACAAAGAATATGGGAAGAGGGAGCAACAAGAAAGGCCCTTCGGCCCCCAATCCTGAGAAACAGGCAATAGTGGTCACTGCACCAATAGACATAAAGCACCATCTAGAGAGCCTCATAGATGAGTTCAGGAATGAAGTTATTAATGACCTGAAGCTAAAAATAAGCAGAATAGTTAGAGAAATGCTAAGCACCACCAAAGAAAAAACAGATGGTGGAATGGAAGAACAGAAAAAGAGGGGAGAATTGTTTGATGGAGAAAATAGAGAAAGCATAGAATACGTGAAGCAGGTTCAGAGAGACTACCAGGAAACTAAAAACTCTATCGAAAACTGGCATAACAGCTTGAAAGAAACTAAGGACAGACTATCTGAACTGCAGGGCAAATTTGTAATATGGGAGAATGAAATGAAAAACTTCTTAAAAGTAACAAAGAAACAAACAGCAATAATACAAAGACTAGAAGATGATAAGAGGATCCATAACTTAAGAATTAAGAACATAAAAGAAGAAGTAGGGACACAAACAAATGAACTACAAAAGCTACTCACAGAAATAATCCAGGAGAATTTTCCTAATTTAGCAAAAGGTAAAGATACTCAGTTGTATGAAGCATACAGGACCCCAGCCACCTACAACCCAAACAGAGCAACACCCAGGCATATAATAATAAAAATTCCAGAAATTCAATACAAGAACAGAATATTAAAAGTTGTCAGAGACAAGAAACAGACCACTTACAAGGGAACACCCATCAGAATTACAGCAGATTTCTCTGCACAAACCATCAAATGACAAAGAGCGTGGGGGGAAATAATTCAAGCTTTGAAAGATAATAATCTCCAGCCAAGATTGATATATCCTGCACAACTATCCCTGGAAATTGATGGAAAAACAGGGTGCTTCCAGGATAAAGAGGAACTAGGGGAATATGCAACCACCAATTCAACTCTACAGAGAATACTGCAGGACATTCTAAAAAAGAAAAATACAAAGAATCCAGAAACAGTGGCAGAGAGGCCACAATGAATGGAGCAGAAAACAAAATGAAGAAGACAAACTGATGACTAATGACAGAAAAAGAGCTCAACAGAAATGAGGCAGAGAAGATTGGATGATAGGAACAGCTATTTTGGAGAAAATGACGTCTTAATAGGTAATACTGATTTAGTATCATCTTGTTTTGAAGTCTCATCAAGCTTTTGTTCTTCTGTCTCCATTGGTCTAAACAGGTTGTATCTTATTGGATTTTATTATGTATGATAGTATAAACAAAAACTTTTAAAGACAAGGAGATTATACAGAAACCATTGTTCATTTTCTGTTAGTTGATTCTAAATACCCTGTAATGCTGTCATTCTCTTAAATGGTTTTACATTGTTTTGATATATTTGATGCTACAGTATACGAAGTTATACTCAAAGATTTCAAGGAAAGAGACAATATGGTAACTACTTTTATGTCAGGATTATCTTGTGGTGAAACACTATTCTGCTTAAATGGTTATGTTTTAATCTGCGCTGTTTCGCTGTTATGCCCTCTTTTATCTCAATCTCCACTTCATTATTTACTTTTTTACTTTTATCCTTTTAATTAAGGGAAAAATAAATTTTAAAATAGCAGGATATATTATAGTAACCCACTTTGACTTTCCATTATCTTGATTTAAAGCCCTGTATTACTCTCACCATCTTGTTTTTGACTGATGTCCCCCTATTCTGCTTTGCTTGATAGTACCAGGTTCGAAAGTTTAGGCAACTGCTGTGAAGATAGTGAGATTCATTATGACACCCATTCTCGTTGACTATTACCTACTTTTGAAGACCTATAATGTCTCCAATGTTTTGGTTTTGTCGGTTTTGTTCTTTACTGTTTTGTTCAAATTTTATTATAACTGATGATATAGGCAATTCTATTAGAGATAGCGGGAGGCATTATAGTAACCATTGTTGATCACCTTGTATTATGCTTTTACATTATCTATCATGTCCACCCTTTTGATTTGATTGACTCTATTCTGTTATGTAACATTTGGTTCTACTCCCTTCCAAAAAAGTAATAAGAACTGTGGGAGCAACAAAACCCAAAATGTGTAATTGTCATTGTACAAAAGAGAGGAAAAGAAAGTGCTCTAAACGATATAACTGCATGTATATTTAAGTGTATAAGATAGATAATGAGATCACTGAGTTTTGTTGGATCATTGAACAGAACTGTTAGCAGTCTCACTGTTGGAATGTCCACTTTACAAGCTTTAATTTTGTGACTTGAACAATTATTTCTAAGATGACAATATGTAATGCATTAACTAGTGATTTCCTACTGTTTATTTTTTTTCTGTAAATCTGTATAACTTGTACCCTTTCTCTGCTTTTTTTTTCTCCTTAAGTAAAATTTAAAAAAAAAAAGAAAAGAAAAAAGTCTTTCCTGTGAAAACAGTGTCCGTCCGTCCATCTCTTCCATGCCTTCTGAGGAGAAGAGAACAGGGATGGGTGTGGACTGAACTCCAGCCAAGACAGGCCAGCTTCAGATTTCCTTCTTGGGACTGCTCTTCTCTCCTGTGTCCTGCACTTACTCGTCTCTGACCCTGACACCAGAAAGTGGCCTCATTCTACATAATAACCTGCTTTAGCCGAGTTCTTCTGACACCTGATAGCCCAACCCCTCCAGGGAAGGGAGATGACCTTGAGTGACATCCCTCCTCCGTGCATCTCAGGCAGGGGGAACTGGTTTCTAAACTGATTTAGCATGGCCAGGTAGATGCCACAGCACGTTGAGAGAGTAATCTGATCCAAGAATAACATGAAAGATAACCACAATCACCTCTTCAAACATCCTCCTAAAAGGAAAGTTAAAAAATGAAAGATATATAAAGAACACTAAAAAAAAAGATTATTAGAAGGAAGACAGAATATTTCATGAGAGTGCATGGAAAGAGCTAGAAGGCCAGGACAACTCCCTTTAGTAACAGAAGGGGGAAACCACTCCACCTCTTCCCCATCTGTACCTTCTCAGCCTTCTCCCTATAGTCCAGGACCTGGGGAGAGGAAGCAGTGGGCCTATATGGTTCCCTTCAGCTGCCCAAGAAGAAAGGGTCCTGTCACCTTCGTAGGCATAAATGGCTTTGTGTCCAAGTGAAATCCACAGCCATGAGGATATGCTGATGCAGTGGGATCGCAGCATCCCCAGGCACCCACAGCCAGCTCTGGATATTCATTGAGTCTGGAAATAGGAATAGAAGGCCTTTGTCTCAACCTGATAAAATCAGTCTATGACAAGTCAACTACCAACAGCATACTACATGAAGAGAAGCTGAAAGCTTTCTCTCTAAAACAAGGAACAAGACAAGGATGTCCACTATCACCACATCTGTTCAATATAGTTCTCAAAACGTTAGCCAGGGCAGTGAGGTGGAAATGAAAGGGGTTAGGATAAGGAAGGAGGAAGTCAATTACCATTATTTGCTGTTTATAGGATATTCTACATAGAAGAGCCCCAAAACTCCACCAAAAGACTCCTAGAAGTAATATACAAATTTGGTCACATAGCAATATAAAAATTCAGCACTCCAAAATCAATAGTATCCCTGTATACTAAAAGCAGACTCACTGACAAGAAAATTAAGGAAACAAAACCTTTCATAATAATATCAAGAAAAATGAAACACTTAGGAACTAACCTAACCAAGGAAGTGAAAGACCTCTACAATAAAAACTATAGTACTCTGAAAAAGGAGATGGAAGAGGATATCAGAAAATGGAAAGATGTCCCTTGCTCCTGGATAGGCAGAACGAATATAGTCAAAATGACTATACTTCTAAAACTGTTATACAGATTTAATGCAATCTCCATCAAAACATCAATAACATTCCTTACAGTACTGGAGAAAGCAATCCTAAAATTCATATGGAACCAGAAGAGATCTATAATAGCACAAGTAATTCCAGGCAACAAGACCAAGGCAGGGGCATCACAATCCCAGGTTTCGGCTATACTACAAAAGTATAGTGATAAAAACAGCATGGCATTGGGGGAAAAAACATACTCATACATTAGTGAAACAGAATAGAAGATCCAGGCACACTCAGCTATATTATTTTTCAAAGGGGCCAAATTCCTTCCCTGACAGAAAGATACCCTCTGGGACAAATGGTGCTAGGAAATGCAGATATATGCATGCCAAAAGCTAACCCTAGACCCATGTGCCTTACCATACACTAAACTAAAATTGAAATGGATCAAAGATCTAAACACCACAATAAAAACATTTAACCTGCTGGGAGACAAAATAGGTAAACCTCTTGAAGACATAGGTGTAGGCAAAGCGTTTCTGAACAAAACCCCAGTTGCACAAGAAATAGTACCAAGAATCAACAAAATGATCACATCAAATTGGACAGCAATGGAAACCACTAGCAGACTGAAGAGTCAACCTACAGAAGAGGAAAAATTATGCCACCTACTTCTCAGATGAAAGACTAATATCTAGAACATATAAGGTACTCAAAAAATTAGATTCCCTAAATTTAAAGACCCAATTTTTAAAAAGGGAACCTGAAATTAATAAACACTGATCACATGAAGAAATACAAAAAGCCAATAAGTATATGCAAGCATGTTTAACATCACTGGTCATTGTTGCAGATTAAAACAACACTGAGATTTCATCTCACTCCAGAAAGAATGGCTGCCATTCAGAAATCAACTGATAACAAATGTTGGCAGGTCTGTGAGGGAAAAAGGAGCCCTTCTCCACTGCTGGTTGGAGTGCAGATTGGTGCAGCCATGGTGGAAATCAGTGTGGAGAATCCTCAAAACACTAGGATTAGAAGTCTCATTCAATCCAGCTCTTTCCTTCCTGGGTATTTTCCCAGAAAAATTAAAAATGTCATGCTATAGTGATATATGTGCCCCCATGTTTATAGCAGAACAATTTGTATTAGCTAAATCCCAGACACAGCTAAAATGCCCATCAGCTGTAGAATGGATAAAAAAGATGTGGGTTTTTTTTTTTTTTTTGGTCTTTTTCGTTTTTATCGGTACCAGGGATTGAACTCACAACTGCCTGCTTGCAAGGCAGGCGCTTATGCCGCTGAGCTAAATCCCCAGCCCCAAGATGTGGTATTTTTATACAATGGAATATTACTCAACTATAAAAAGGATAATCTTGAGGCCTTTATAGGTAAATGGAGGCAACTTGAGATCATACTTATAAGTGAAATAAATTGAATTCACATTTATAAATATCATATTATCTCCCTAGTATAAAAAATAATTAAAATAAAATTCTAAAAGAGTAATAAGATCCAAAATATATAATAGATATTGTAATAATCAAAGGAAAAGAAAGTGCTCAAAAGGACAGAATTACTGGGATGGGGAAAGGAAAAAAGGAAGAAAGGAAAAGATTACATGTATGTTGCTAAACATATGTAAATGCACGTATGTATATGTATGCTACATAGATAACTATACTACTACTGTTTCTTAGTTCATCAATGTGTATTTATATACACAATGGAGTACTACCCTACCATTAAAAAGGATAAACTTGGGTCATTTGTAGGAAAATGGATGCATCTTAAGACCATAATCCTAAGTGAAATAATTAAGACACCCACGTTGAAATATCATGTGATATATATATATATATATAGAGAGAGAGAGAGAGAGAATAGAAAAGAGAGAAAAGGTATTGTAATCCAATGTAGACAACATATCTAAAAGTGTATCTTGACTTAGTACAATAGTCTTACATATTTCATATGTCCTTTGGCCTATTATTCTGGTCTTCAATCTGTAGTATAAGTAACTTTATGAGGTCTTATTAAAATAAGTAAATGAATCTAATACTGGAAAAGTACAAAGAAGGTTGAGGGAGGAGAAAAAAAGGAGGGAACTGAACTGCGTTGTGTACGTGTCCTGATCTCCTAGAGTGAAGGCAATATAATGTACTGCAAATATGCACCAATAACAGTGAGGGGAAAGATTAGATCAGAGGACGGGAACCTGTAGAAAAGCCACCTCCCTGCTCTGTGACCTCTCTGCATAAAGTGGGAGCAGTTACAGTATCTGCCTCGAGGAGCTGCTTCAGGATTAAATGAATTAATACTTGTAAAGTGATCCGACCAGGATTTGGCACACTGTTAACCATTAGCTAGGTATTGTCACCGGCTTTTCAAAGACAATTTCTCTTTCACTGTAGTCAGCTAGGTGCCTCCAAGTGAAATTGTTATCATGCTATATAGAACTATCAGACTTTCCCCTCAACAAATATTCTACAGAATTATATGACCGTGTTAGTCACTAGGCAGAAAACAAACATCCTGAAATGTACATGCTGCCAGCTACACTGCAGACACAAAATTGATCATATAGAGACAATGATAAAATTTTTAATAGAATAACAAATGTATATTAAGAAGATCTGACAAATGCACACAAAAAATCAATATTAAAAAATAGTTTATAGTCATTGCTACCCCTGGTCGCACCTCAATTTTGTCATTTTTTTTCCTTCCACCCTTCCTCTGTGTTCTGATGAACATTCTAACTAATTATGGTCATTCTGTGTGTCAGCGTTTCCCAAAACTCTGTCCACACAACACTAATGAATGAGGATGGTGATAGACGTTGTGGATAAAGGACTCCAGGGCGAAATAAGGTGGGAAGCAGGAGGTTCAGCCTCAGACTTTCTCAGGACCTGAGTGTGAAGTCCTGGGAGATGCGCGTGGTACAAGGCCTTCCCCGAGTATATTCAGGTGTCTCCCAAAGCACAGCCCTAGGGAAAATGGCCCTCCAGTTTGGTGTTTCTATTCTCAGCAATGTTATATTTTTCCCACACTTCCTTCACATCCTTTAAAATCAATAAATAATGCCTAAGAAGATACGCCGTAGATCACTTATGCACTCTGCTCTAGGGCTATTTAGGTTAACTTCAGCTTTTCGCTAATATAAACAAAGATGCCATGACATCACATTTGCATTGGAGGTTAAAAGGGAGCAAAAGTGCTTCCAGGTTTGGTTTCTTAGGACAGATTTCCAGAAGAAGCACTATCAGGTCAAAGGGAATTGACGTCTTAAATTCATGGGACATGAGACCAATTTGTTTTTCAGTGGGTCTGTACCTATTTTCACTACCCCACAGAGTGTAACAGTCCCCAGATGCCATAACCAGAGCAAGGGAGATGGCCAAGAGGCTGAAGGTGGGCTGCTGCTGGGTCCCTTCAGCAGTCTCCCGTAGCAGTGCAGCCCGTGGCAGCCTGCGCTGCTGGGATCTGGTCCTAGCCCCCCTCATCTCTCTGTTCCAGTTGCTAAAGCACAGATTCCCAAGGGCGCCAGTCTCAGCAGTACCCAAGCTGGTCTCACAGAGTAAAGGACACACCCTGCTGCTAATCCACAGGGCATGAAAGAGGCCCCACCCCTGTGGAGGGCTGGCAAATACCTAACAACCAGCCATGCCGGTGGGAAAAGACCGCTTTATATTTGTTGTGTGGCATAAATGCTCTCACCACGGCTGACTTCAACTTAACCACCCCTCAACACAGGTCATTAGCGTTGGGAAAAGGTGTGGCAGGAGGCTCTCGCAAGCCATGAGGGCTCCAGACACCGCTGCCAATTGTTGGCCTAGCCACAGCTCTGGCCTCTGAATTCTCCTCCTCACCTCCCTGCATGGTGTCCACCCTGTGTGTGGGCGTTGGTCCTCCTCCACTCTCAGAATCCTGGATGCCAAGGCTGCTCACCCAGCCCGAGCTGCAGCATTTGTCCAACACTGGCTTTGGCACGGCCCATTACAAAGATACATTAGGGCCCACTACCAAGAACCCCAGCCCAGGGCCATTTAACTCTGGGCCACCAGCTCGGCAGCCTTGCCGGGCAGCTGCTGCCCCTCCCCGTTTGCTCTGCTTAGGCTTCTCATCTCATGCCTCTCCCCTCTAGCTCCTTACCGTCTACTGTAGTTTATATATTTACCAAACGTTTGGACTCTTCTTCGACATCAGTTTCCCATCTAGCATCACAGGTCTGATGATAAATTCAGTTTACACACTAACCATACTAGATGAAGATGAAATTATTAAATAATTCATCCTTTCTCTCTCTATCTCTGTCTCTGTCTCTGTCTCTGTCTCTGTCTCTCTGTCTCTGTCTCTCTCTCTCTCTCTCTGTATCTCTCTCTCTCTGTATCTCTCTCTCTCTCTCTCTCTCTCTCTCTCTCTCTCTCTCTCTCTCTCTCTTCATCCCTCAGAAATTCCCTTTACAAACATGCCTCCCCCTTTTCATTGAGGAGTGGTTTGCTTTGTAGGTCCTGGTACCAGATAAGCCACCATGCCCAAAATGAGATACAGATGTCCTATTTTGAGTACAGTCAGAGATTTTTAATGCCCACAATTGAGACTTAGATTTCCATACTGATTTCTTCACTAGAACATCTTGCTGTCCATCTATCAGATGAGGTAATTTACGGCCATCCATTCCAATATTGCACTTGGGAATCACTCCCCTTGTATAATCCCAGATGCACCAAGCCATGTCAAAAGGGACAACAGAGTCTGTCATTCTTAGTGTCAGGATTCCCAACAAGAAATACTCTCCCCACTTCAGCACAGGCTACACCCAGGACTGCACTCCCCATTCACCTGCTTATTTTCCTGACCGTGATCAATACAGACAAACTTAAGAGTTCTCGATCATCAGCTCCTCCAGGAACAGTATGCTAGAGCTGCAGAAGAGGCCAAAAGTGGACTTGAAAGAGGAAAAGTAAAGTGACAAGCAGTACTAGAAGGCACCGGGGATAGGTTATGCTCTCCATCACGCCTTTAGGAGTTAGACCTTAAAACCTACATGTGATGTACTCTACCTAAAACAAAGAAATGAATGGATTTCTGTCATGACATCTACCAGGATCCATATTCCAGCTGAGTGAATTTTTACCCCATGCAAACAGTACAGGAAACGGTTAACAGTAATATTCCTGAGCTGAAGGAGGGAGGATGCTTAACAGTGTTACAGGGAAGCATATGGATCCCCATATTTTTTACCAAAGGCAAGCTATTCTAAGCTTGGACTCAATCTGGAAGTTATTCTTCCCCCAAAATGAGTCGAGCTCAAACACCTTCACCCTATCAGAGTGTAGGGCGCTCTGCTGCATACAGGAGCAGCAGGCAGGAGTAGGCAGTGAGAAACAGAAAGCTGGGATCGTTCAAATAGAAATCCCATATTAAGTAAAGCTGGCAGTTGGCATTTGGCTGATCGTACTGGAGAAAGCTCCCTTTCCAGCGAATGTCACTGGCAAAGATTATGGAGTAAACCTTGAGGAATCGCACACACAGAAACGTATCACTGCTGTGGTTAGTAACAAGAACCTCGGTACAAGGCACACAACCTCCCAGTCCAAACCACAGGGGCATGAGAGCAGCCAAAGCCACATGCTGTTCTTCAGATGTGTGCCCCCTCCAAGGCTCATGCATTGAAGGCTTGGTGCCTGCAAAACACTACTAGGAGGTGGTGAGCCTCTAAGAGGCACGGCTCAGTGGGAGGAAGTCAGGTCTTTTGGGGCATGCCCTTAAAGTGGAGCTCTTCCTCTCTCTGTCTCCCCACTGCCGTGGGATGAGTAGCTTCTCCCACCGCATTGCACTGCCTCATCACAAGCCCAAAGCAACGATGCCAACCAACCATGGAATGAAACCTGCAAAATAATAGACTAAAGTGAAAGTTTCCTCTTTTTAAATTGATTGATCTCAGGAATTTGTTACAGTGATTGAAAGCTGACCAATATAGCACGGGAAGGGGAAAAAAAGCTCAACTCAGAAGCAGTAAAATACACAGCAAACTATTATAAAAAAAAAAATCCCCTCTTCCCCGCCATAGTTTGACATGGTTTGTTTGATACTTAATAAGGATGGATTGTAATTAGTATAGAAATACACAGTGTAATTATTGCACATAATTATGCTTGAGTTAGCAGTAGAGTAAATCATATATAGTTTGCATTGTACAGTTGAGTTTTCAATTGATCTTTTTGGGGAGGCTGTGAAGGTACATCATGATGTCTTTCAATAAAGGAGACCTCCAGGAATACATTTATCAGGAGGATCTCTTTGGATATATCATTCAGGACTATAAGGCTGAGACTGCTTAACCCAGGAGCTGCAAATCTTAGAAAATACTGCTTCTGAAGACCTACTCCTGCCTAGATCATCCCAGAGCAGGAGCAGAGTCCCTTGTTGTTCTCTAGTCCTGAGGATCTGCAGTATGTTTCTGGGGAGTCCCTGACTCCACATTTCTAAAGGCTGCCTGTCCCTAGCCTCTGTGTGTCTTACTCCACTCTTCCCAGCACATCCTCTGAAACCTTTCTGGATATCCCCTTCCACTCTTCTCTGGTTCTCAAAGCAACCCACGCAGCACTGGCAGTGATAAAGCTTCACAGATCCTAGGCCTCCACTGCTCCAAAATGCAGATCATTCGCACTTTATGAAATTTGGATCTATGCATGAAGCAGACTGTGTTTTGTGCATGCAGTCTGTATCTGGAAGAGAGAAAGGCAGACACACAAGGTCAGGGGCATGGTGTGCAGGAGAATCTGAAGGACTTGGGGTTGAGGAGAGGTAGCTACACCGCAGGAGACTCCTCCCTCACTTCCCTGGCTTCCCACCCACACTTATGTAGGTCATCCTTTCATACAGCCTTTGCCCAGGCCTGGAGAGGCAGCTCCCTCCTCCTGCCCTCTCCACGCCAATCCCACTCTTTTGTCCCTCCATATCATCTTCCCTGGGTGGCTGGCAGTATCCTCTCCAGGAGCACAGGGCTTTATCTTAGGTGAGAAGACTCCTTTAAAGCTACATGAATCAATTAACTTTGGAAAAACATCTCCTTCTCGCTCATTAACACAGGTTCTTTATCTCCTCCAACACTTCCCCAGTGGAGTGCAACAGCTGGCCTTCTTTCCGTGACTCATTTCCTTCCCTCCTGGGCTTCTTGTGGTGTGGGTTCTGGACTGCTTAAGTTTGGAACTCTGATTCCCAAGTCCATGCTTCTGCTGCTACCAGTGACCTGAACACTGTACACCTGACCCCCATCCCTAGGACTTCAACCCTTGACTCCTTTTGAGAACCACACAGACCAGTAGCCCTGTCACAACTCGAGAGAGGATTGAGGGGCCTCTGAGGACAATCAGGGCCCACTGCTCCCCTGTGCAGCCCCGGGCACCATCACTAGGAACCCCTGGTTCAGGAACAGGGACTTGCCCCCAGCCCCAGCCTCTGTCCCTGAAACCAGCTTTTGAAGGCCACCCAGAGACAGAGTAAGTGACACTAAAAACAGCAAGTTCCCCCTACGCACCCCACCTCCCGCCTGCCCACTGATAATAATGGGCCAAGACACTTTTATTATCATTATTAATTAGCACTTTCAAGCAATGGAATTAAATCAATATGGTGGACTGAAACTAATTTTAACAAGCCATTGAGATCAATCATTGGGACTTTTATCTACATAAATGCCACTAAACTCAGCTCGTTAGTGTAGCATTAGCTGGAAAGAAAAAGAAGGGAGACTGGCGGGGTTTTAATTAGGAAGACATAAACCGAGCCACAATTTTTCTTCTTTGATTTGCTTTTAATCTCGGCTGCAGAGCTCTTCTGGTGCTGCCCAGGCTGATTTTCACAGGCCACTGGGACAGGAAGACGAGGGGACACAGAAAGGAGGCGTGAAGGGCAGGCAGCCGAGAGTACCCCAGGGGCCCCTCTCCTGGGCCCACCCAGGAATGAGCCAGGTGATCACCCCCAGTCCCCAACTCTCAGCACCCAAATTCTGTTCAGTTTTTTAAAGCATTTATTCATTTCCACATGATATGAAAATTGTGTCTGTTCACTGATTCACTCAAACCACAGATGAGTCCTTAGCAAGGGTCAGGTGCCCTGTTCATTCTAAAAAGAGCATTTTTAAAAAATCAAAAATGAGCCAAATGTGGCTGCACTCTGAGAGCCTGCAGCCTGGCCTTAGGCCCTCCCATGGCAGTAACTCTGGAAAGCAGGACCTGTAACCTCCTTCCCGCATGCCCTCCCCTCCACTCTGAACTCTGCAGCAGCAGGACCATGATAAATGTTTGCAGGGAAGAATTTGTCAGCTTTCTATCACCATAACAAAATCCTTTAGATAATTTATAAAGAGAAAGTTTTATTTTGGCTCACAGTTTTGGACATTCTGGTCCACGACAGGCAGAAATGCATGCCAGAGCCAACCTACCCATCTCGTTGTCAGGGCCCCACAATCTCCTTTCAGGGCAAACGTCAACTATGATCCCAAGACTTCTTGGTGATCTCACCTCTTGAGGGTCCATCACCTGCCACTAGCATCACCCTGGGGAAAAAGCCTTTATCTCAGGGCATCTGAAGATCACTCATCTGAAGCATAGCACAGTGGGAGGCTGAGACCCCCTTCTCTACAATGCTTTATTCCTTTCTACGTCCTGTCAACCTGAGCCTCCCTGATCCTTGGGCATCGAACCTTACCCTTTAATCCTGCCTCTGCGAGGTCTAATAGCGTCCCTCCAGCCTTCTTCCTTGGCAAACCGTGGCTTTTTATGCTTCCTGACTGGGTTCTCAGTCACCACATAACTGGAGGCACATGTCTGGTTGACTGCAGCTGCTCATTTCTACCTCTGTGCCAGCCACCACCATGGAGCTCTGCTCCCTTCTGCCTCGTCCTTCCCACCTCACCCACACCACGAGCATAGTGAGGATGAGGAATGAACTTAGGCAGCCTCGCCATCCCCTTCTCCCAATGCCTGGCACAGAGCCGGCCCCATTCTGAATCATGCCCAGGACAGAGCCATTGATGTGCAGCAAGATCTGGACACTACCCCAGTCATCATGAGTCTCACGCACACCCCATCCCATGGTGCACCCTAGGACCCACAGTCCAGGACCCCCAGCCATCCTCCACACTCTGGTTCCACCCATTTTTCTGCTTCCAAAGAGTCTCACTTTCCAGCCCATCTCAAGCCTTGCTGCTGCCTCTCATCCCACGAAGGCTTTCCTGACCCCTGTTCTCTCCCCACTTAGCTTCCCATATGGGCCTTCTCACAGGCTGCCTGTGCTGCCAGCTAGGCATAGTGCCCTGACTTCCACACTGGTCACAGGGTCAAAATCTTCCCGTGTGGCACTGGCTTTGGGAGCAGGTCATTCCTCAGTGGGGCAGGACTGGGGTCATGTTCCAGCTCTACCGTTCAATACCCTCATTGCCTTTGGAAAATTACTTAACCTTGCTATGCTTCAGGGTCTTCATCTATAAAATGAGAACCAAATAGAAACCACCTAGGGTTACTGTAGAAATCAAGTGGATTCATTTACACAAAGTACTTAGGATCGTGCACACACTAGTGTCGGGGTCGCTCCCGGCCGGCAGGAAAGACACACGACAAAGTCTGGCGGTGTGCAATCTTGCCTTTATTTATCTCCGCGTGGGCCCCGCGAGGCCTCCTCTCTGCCACCAGCCCTTTCTCGCCGGTGGACTTTCTCTATCTCTCTCTGTGCTTCCTCTGTGCTTCCTGTTGTGGCGGGAGAGGCATTTACTTTTATAGGGTAACAGTGGCCAATCAGTTCAAAGCGCGCGATGCGGGCTGATTGGCTAACATCAGTTGTTGCTAGGCAGACTATCTTACAGAGCGGGTTGTTTAAGTCGCCAGCGCAATCAGGGGGCAGGAAGCAGGCGCCAACTTGACTCACTCGATGGGAAGGGCAATCTAGCTCAGGCTCCGCTCCCACCCACAGGCCCTACGTCCGCCAAGTAAGGCGACCGGTGTCGGCGGCTCCCAACACACTAGTTGGTAGATGTGTTTGTTATTAACACCATTGCTATAATTGTCACTACTACTACCAACATGTGTGCTCCAACATCCTCTACACTGAGCAAGCTGTCGATTAGAATTTGAATTTCCTATATAATCTGTTATCAATCTGCTTATTAGATATAGTTTTCATTTAAAATTGAATACACTGACCTTCCAGAGTTACCTATCAATCAGTTTCTACTGTTAGGTTAGAATAAATCAGCATGTAAGTCTAGTTTACTCATGCAAATGCTAACAGTCAAATTTCTGAGGCAGAGGTTATAGACCTTAAGGACCATACCAAGGTGCCACCAATCCGGAGCTCTGCACATGCAGTCAGCAAGGTTTCCTGAGCCATCTATACTTCGGACTCATTGGTTTACCTCTTTAAGTAAGTGACTTAAAATTTCCAAGCTCTAGTTTCCTGAAAAGTGGAGGAAATGTAGTAACACCTGTACCCAAGAGATGCCTGTAAGTACTGGATGAGATAATGAACAGGAAGCACTCGAACATGGCCTTGCACTGAGAGGTCCTCAGTCATCATAACTCCAAAAGCTAATAGGCATTGTGTATCTCACTATGCTCTTCATATAATGAACATTTAAACAACACTTTATTTTCACAAAGTCCTTTCATATATGTTATCTACTTAGCATGACAGCCACTCTCACCTAACAGAGAACACAGGGAACAAATCAAAGTTACCTTACTGAAGGGGAGTTTCTAGAGCCTGAAGGTATGGATATGGAAGGAGGAGAAGCTGGTCAAAGGATACAAAGCTTCCGCTGATAACTTCCGGAGACCTACTGTACAACACAGTGACTGGAGTTTATAATTATGTATTGTATTTTGAAAATCGCTGAGTAGAATCTGAAATGTTTTCAATACACACACACCCACAAGGATAATTACACAAAGTGATGATCATGTCATTTAGCCTGATTGTGGTCATCCCATCACAGTGTGTACATAATCAAATAGCACATCGTATACTATGAAATAAGCATATTTTTGTTAATTATACCTCAATAAAACTAGAAAAACAAAAGTCACTTTCTTAAGATCACAGTTTATAAGTTACAAGCTCAACTCCAGGGCCATGATTTGGTAATAATGACAATAAAAACCCCACTGTTTGTTTAATTATGCTTTAAAACTATTTTTGAAATTGTGGCATTACTGTAGAGTCCTTTCTATGTCCTGCCATCAGTGGTTCTACTAGTCATACTAATAACGTGCCCAAATGCTTGAAGCTCTGAATAGTAACACTCACCCACATGCTCTACAGTGACTGCTCCATATGGGTCACAAGTCCCAGCACTAACAATGTTCTCTGCACTGCTTTGTGCCTTGCCTGGGGCTGATCCATCGCTCTAGCAGCTCCAGGGAATAAGAGGAACAGGTTGTGTCAAACAGGACCAGCCTCAGACACCAAAGGCAGCACTCAAGGTGCCTCCCTCTGTGTGATGGCTGTTTGTCTGTTTTTGTGCCATAAAGCAAGTTCACAATTCACAGAAGCTTGGAGAAAAACAAGTTTGCTTCTTAGCTACAGATCTGCTGTCTCCCATGCCATGGAGCAGCTTAAACCAGCGCCCTTTCTGGAGAGTCTTTTCTTCTGGCTCCTCTGAGAGCACGTGGTGGGTGGCTGTGGACCTGGCTGGCAGAACCCTTGAGACCAGCTGAGCTGCTGTCCCCCTGTGTTCCAGCAAGCTGTCTCCTCACAGAGGCCCGTGCCAGGAGTGCTAGATTTCAACTTAGAAACATTTGCAGTTGCCTCGAAGAGTTCTTAAGCTGCATTCATTACAATCTCTACACCTTGCCATCTCCCTGCTCCCGATAAAAATGTTCTTTATTCCTCATATCTGAAAATGATACCCAATTCTCAAGATGTCCTAGACTCAAGATAACACCTTACATTTGCACATATAGCTGTATAGGTATGTTTCATTAGAATGTTTAAATGTGAAGCAGATTCTGCAAGGGTGTCTCCCATTGCCCCAGTAAATTTGAACTCTTCAGCCTGGCATTCTAAGCCCTCCCTCAACTGCACACTGCTCATCAGTCACTGCTGCCCCTTGCAGGCTCCTGCTCCTTGTAGGAACTCTGGGTCGCTGTCTTTCTGTTTGGCATTGCCATGACCACATTCACATTTCCAAGACCTTGCTCTTCATTGCATCTGTTCATTTTTCCTTCTGTGTACAATGCAAACTCTACTGTTCTGAAAGAAAGCAGATAGAGCACATTGTCCTACACAAAGTCTTCCTGAGTTCACCCCAGCGCGGGGTGGGGGTGCGCCTTTGTGATGTGAAATATTTCCAGGTCTGGCAAACTCATGGTGTTCAACATGGGAGGAAGCACTGTCTCACAGGCAGCCAGGGAGCTCCTTGAGAACAGAGAGTCCAGCACATGTCTTTATCTCTCAGTGCCTTTCAGTCAGCACTGCGGTCATCAAACGTCCACCCACATGCACAGAGCATAGCCAGCTCCTAACTCTCAGGACAGACGCTGTCTGAGAACCTGAAAACCTTTCTGCCCTTACTTTGGTTTTATCTTGCCATGCATCCTTTCCGACTTTTCTTCCTAAGCCTGCTCAAATTGTCCCCTCTTATTTTTAGCCAAAGAGTCCTCATTTGAGCAATGTGTATCTGAGTCTCAGGGGAACTCAAGCGTCTACTGCAACAAAACTTACAAATGATCACAACATCATCCTCCAAAACGGCTCACAAACAATAAACCTGTGAGTGGATGCTACGTGTAGTGAATTAACTTAGGCGCTCATGGCCCCAGCGAGGGCTCTGTGTCTGGAATCAGTCTCTCGACACTCAGTCCAGAGCTCTTCGCAGGCCCCACATGCTTACTGATGCTGTTCATAGAGAGTAGACGGTTATTTCTCTTCCAAAAGCTCATAAAGAAGTTCCTGAGAAGATAGCAAGGGCTGACACAGCCCAGCTGGAAGAGGACACAAACCAAAGTTCCCCCTTCTTTCTCACGCTCGTGTTCACCTAGCTCCCAAATCGGTGGGAGTAGGAAAGGAAGTGAGCATGAGCCTGAGATGAATGGAGATTCACAATCCTTGTGCCCCAATCCAAGATAAAGGTGAGACTCATCCCTCTGCTAATTCCAGGTGCTCCTAAGAGTCCTAATCACCGCATCGTATCACCCACTAATCATTCCCTTTATCAGTACTGAAAGGGTTTTGGCCCAGACAGGACTCTGTAGCCAGGAAAGCCACAACCGGAAGCAGGAAGCCCCATCTTGCCCTGCCCCTAGGAAGTTACCTGTGACGCCATCTTCCCGCCCCTGGGAATTTACATATGGCGCCAAACCTAGGACCAATGGGCTACCTGTGCATCCCTAATGCCCGCCTTAGGTTCCACCCCAAACCGAGGCTATTTACAGGCCCCCATGCCACGTGTCTGCCGGAGAGATCGCCGGACGCCAGCGGTGGGGGTGCCGGTCATCTCTCTCCGTGTTCTCAGAATAAAGGCCGCTTTTTATTTTATATTTCTCATCTTTTGTTAATATTTTTCATCTTTTGGAAATAACTCTATCATTTGGTGCCGTGACTCGATCGGCAGGCAACTGACTCTTGGGCCACATACCCAGAGTCTTCTAGCCGATAACCAGATAACATCCTGGATTAATCCCGAGCTTTTTCCTCTCCCAAGACGTTCCTGTCGCCAGCCGCCTGCACTCCGCATCGGCCAGACTGATTTCAGGTGAGCACTCCCCGGGGAACTTTTCGCACTGGGCAGCCCCAGTGGAATATTCTCCCCGTCTGCGTGGGTCTGTGCATTTTCACTTCCTTAGGACCGCCCAGGGCAGGGTTCTTTCTGGGCAAACCTGCGCCCACAAAATCTCTCACGTTCTTTGGGTTCGGATAGCCCAAAGCAGAGATTTTTGGGACCGCCCACACTGAAAGAATGCCTCACTTCCCTTAAAGCCTTGTGCTTTCACGGGCAAAACTGTTACTGACCCCACGTAGACTCCATTCGTAAATCTCTCAGTGACGACTGGAGTTTACGAGTTTTTGGAACCGTAGCCGCCGCGTGGTACCACAAATGAGTGACGACTTGTTCTGGACCTCCGGTTTTTTTTCTTGCCTGAATCAGTCATGGGGAACGTATTTTCTAACTCCCAAAAGACGCCTTTACAATGCCTAATTTCCAATTTACGTACTCTAAAAATTAAAGGTACCATAAAAACTAAACAACTAACTTTTTACTGCCAGGAGGTCTGGCCAACCTACCCACTTATCGGCAAGCCTTGGCCCAAAAAAGGAACATTTGACCCCTGCATTCTCAGGAACTTGTACGATTTTTGTCAAGCTGGCAACAAGTTATTAGAACTCCCTTATGTCCAAGCCTTTCTTATTCTGAGAACACGCCCATCTCTCATTAAGTCTTGTGCTCCCGCTGAGATACTTTTAGCTAAGTCTACTGCGCCGCAAACTTTTCCGTCCTGCCCTCCGTTGTTTTCCCGGCCACCGCCTGCCTACCACCAAACTCGTTCCCTGCCGTTACCTCCCGCCGGACCGCTCTCTCCTCCCCCTATGCCTGATTCTCCCAGCAGCTCTAATCCCTCTCCATCGCAGATACCTCCCGCTGTGTAATCGCCTCCCTCTCTGCCTTCCGGGACCCATAACTCTCCCAGCAGCTTTAATCCCTCTGTTAGTGCTTCCTCTCAGTCTCCGACTTCTCCTGAGAATTCTGTATCCCCTACAGCATTCTCACCGCCCGCCCACCATACTAGGTCTTGGTCACTATGTTCTTCCAGCAGGTCGCGTGATTGTTCCAGCTTGCACGGGGAACAGTCGCCATGTTACAACCCTCTGCCACATGGCATGGCGCCGCCATGTTCAGGAGGGCCACATGGCGACAGGGCGCCGCCATGTTTCGGGTCACGTGACAGGGCGCCGCCTTGTTCCCAGGCGCCGCCATGTTTTGGGTCACATGACAGGGCGCCGCCATGTTTCCAGGACCCTCACTGTCAACAGGCATCTCCTTGTGGCTCCTCTTGTGAACTACAACAGCCACCCTGTTGCAGTGCACATGATGCTTCATTGTGCTGCCGACAGCAGTCCTCTCACTGCAAGGCACACAGTGAGACACCATCTGCTCATGTTTCCCAGGGTGACCGGCAGCAGCTCTGTAGCCGTTCTACAGATGATTGCTCACATGCGCCTACCGGAAGGATGGCTGCTCAGTGGCCCTCTGCTCCGGAATCTCCTCAGGCTCTGCTACCGCTTCGGGAGCAAGCTGGCCCTGAGGGACTTGTTAACATCCATGTGCCTTTTTCCCTTTCTGATCTATCCCAGACTGTCCATAAATTAGGTAGCTTTTCTGTTGACCCACAGAATTATATCAGGCCATTTGAATTCATTACTAATTGTTATGATTTACGTTTTAAGGATGTTTATGTGATTCTAGATACCTCTCTCAGCTCACAAGAACGGAATCAGCTGTGGCAAGCAGCTCAAAAAGAAGCTGATCACAGACAGGTAAACACCGCTGATAATGACTCTAGGCCTATAGCTGTGCCAGAGCAGGTCAAGCATACTAACTATAACAAACTTTTAAAACAGGTCCAGGAAGCTAATCAAAACCCAGCTGTGTTCCTAAATTGGCTTTCTAATCTTCGAGCCCTGCAAGCAGTTCCAGCTTTGCACACTGTGTCGGGCCGCCTCCCAGCCCCTCCCCCATGCGCCGTCCCAGCCCCTCCCTCCCCTGTGCGCCGTCATCGCCGCCGCTGCCACCTTACACGTTTCCGGGGGCAGTCCCAGCCCACCCCTGCGCGCTACATCCCAGCACTTGCCCCACCCACTGGGCATGCTCTGCCGGAGCGCCACGAAACAGCAGCTCAGCAGCTCTGCTCAGGCATGCTTTTTTTTACAATTTGGCTCCGCTCAAAAGATGCTTTTTTATTACAATTCTCAAACCATTTAATCAAGGTTATTGGCCACCTGATAATTTTACCAGCCTTGTTTATCAATCAAAGCCTTCACCAATCTCCTGTTTAACAACTAAGGTTATAAATTCCTTTTTGCTGGGAACCACTAACTCTATTTCAAGACAAGGGTTTTCTTCAAAGTTTATTTTATTTGTCTTGGTCCATACTACTGCAAATAACAACTTTAAAAAGTAAATGTGTTCAAATTTGACAGTATTAGATCAGTTTTGATAGATTTATTTATAAGATTGCTAAACCTTTACTGCAAAATGTTTCCATTAAAGCCTTGTTTGGCAGACTAAAGCTTTGTTAATTCTACGTGTCACCCTATTAAAAAAAAGCAGTATGCCATCCAGATAAAGCCTGCTCTCTGATCTAAAATGCCAATATTAAATTCCTGCATACTTACTTAATTCTACTGTAGTCAAATCCCAAACAAAAAGGCAAAACTTGACCTTCAAACCTTAGAGAGATCTTAATATGGTTTTTCATATTTTTAACACTTGTGACACTTGGAGTTCTGAGACAGGTAAACCTACACAAGGTGGAGCTGCCTGCCCCCTCCATGGACCATGCTCAAATGCAGCAGAAGATACTGGGCAAGAAAATGCCCCATCCTGGCATTCTTTGAGATCTTACTCCAGGGCTACTGGACTGTCCTAGCCACCAGAGAGTGGGTAAGTCATCCTAGCCCTCACAGGAAATGTCGACACTGCCAGATTCATCACCGACAGAAAATTGCTGCTAAAGACTGAGGAAGTTCAGGGCAACAACAGCCCCCTTTGTGGGTGTCCGTCGCGGATTCCAAGTTGCACTAAAGTCTCAGGTAAGACATTCTCTATATTTGTGGACATAGAGGCCATATATACAGAGTTCTTCCTGAGTATTCAGGCTGCTATATTAAGTCCTCAATCTCTATGATGGGGTATTGGTGGTCAACCTATGCCATTTACAAACAGGGCCTATTTTGTGCAGGTCCCAGTCCTAAATCTTAAAATGCCTTTTATACAGGCTGACTTAGACACACTGACGCCTCAACAGCTTCCACCTGTTGTTGCTGGTGGACCCTTCCTCAGTGATATAGACCACCCCCTTCCTTTCTTGTTCACCAATTTGTCAGACAACCCTGGTCAAGACTCACAGATACATTTTTGTCTTCTCACTTGGTTTATATTTTTTCAGGATACATAAAAGCCTTTCTCATACTTGCTAAAGTTCTGTTACAGCAAATCATTCCAAGGACTACAACCAGGTTACAGTGACCCATGCCTAAATCAAAGTTGCTAGACTGCCATCCTGGTTTCACATCACTCAGGCTAAGAGGTGCCCTTCCAGCCCTAAATCTGATCATTCTGAGTGGTCATCTCATCTCCTGTCACCTACCCGTCTCCGTCTCACAAAGGCCTCACAGCCACAGTTAACAGGCCAAGTCATGTTTTGTTATCCACTTTGGTTCCTAATTTCTTACATTCTATTAATGATCATTTTTACAGCAGGACTCTTTAACAGTATTGCCTACAGACTCCAACATCATGCATACCAGAAACAAGCCTTACCAACCTACCATCTTAACTTTTATGCTTTCAGATGGGGGAGTAAGCACCCCTCATAACTCCACTCCTCTTAACCCCACGTTTAATTTTCAGAATTCTGCCTTACTGTGGAAATGTTTCTACCTCAACATGGTCCTGATAGAATGACATGTCTAAATCAAAGGCACCTTTCCTTCTACCTCACCTGGGTCCTTAAATATGACAGTGCCATGTCTCCTCATAACATCTTGTCTCTTTGTTTTTCCAGTCTGACATACGTGCATTCACCAGTGAAGTTGTCCTGGCTAAAACACCTGGCAGCAGCGTCTACCTGGGCATCAACCTTCATCCTGTCAACTCCCCTAGGCTCTAGTACAGCGCCCTTTGCCAGCAGGAAGTAGTTAAAGAGAGAAATCTTCGCCCCTTTTCATAATAATCATAAGATGGGATATGAAAGGGTTTTGGCCCAGACAGGACTCTGTAGCCAGGAAAGCCACAACCGGAAGCAGGAAGCCCCATCTTGCCCTGCCCCTAGGAAGTTACCTGTGACGCCATCTTCCCGCCCCTGGGAATTTACATATGGCGCCAAACCTAGGACCAATGGGCTACCTGTGCATCCCTAATGCCCGCCTTAGGTTCCACCCCAAACCGAGGCTATTTACAGGCCCCCATGCCGCGTGTCTGCCGGAGAGATCGCCGGACGCCAGCGGTGGGGGTGCCGGTCATCTCTCTCCGTGTTCTCAGAATAAAGGCCGCTTTTTATTTTATATTTCTCATCTTTTGTTAATATTTTTCATCTTTTGGAAATAACTCTATCAAGTACAAAGCTGAAAACTGCAGAGCGTTCATTTGTGTGTTAAGCAAATATCTACTGAGTGTCCTTTCTATGTGTCAGACATTGCCTTTGACATCAGAGACATGGCAGTGAAGAAAACAGATAAAATCTTTGCCTTATAGGACTCACGTTCTCATACAGGGAGAAATGATAGTGAAATAAATAGTTTGAATATGCTTTAGATCCAATGTTGATCTATTCAAGGGTAAAGAATATAGAGGAAAGGACACTGGGGACATTGGTGGTACCCAAATGTCAAGGTGGACAGGGAAGGATTCCCTGAGAATGCCTCATGGCACCACAGACACCCTGAGAATGAAAACAAGAATAAAGAAAAAAAAAGAAGGGAGAAAGAAAAGAGAGAAGGGAGGGAGAGAGAGAAAGAAAAAGAAAGAAAGAGAAAGAAAGAAAGAAAGAAAGAAAGAAAGAAAGAAAGAAAGAAAGAAAGAGCAGGCAGGCAAAGCAGTAGCTCCTGGATAGCTGCCCGGGCGGGTCTCCCTGAGCCTTGCTCTGAATCGGGACAGCAAAGGCAGAGAGCGTGCTGTGCCAGTCTCTCCTACAAGGCAGACAGGGCATGGGACTGGCAGAACCTGGCATTAACAAGCGGGAGTGGTGGTTCACAAATCCTTCTCAAGAGGAAAGGGCAAAATAAATCTAACACACAAGTGTAAATATTGCGTGGTTTTTCTTATATGAGAAATCCAAATCATAATAAAGAGCAAAATAAAAGATAAGTGATAATAGGAAGTAAGGAGATAGATATTTCTCAAGTGGGGAGGGGCCTGAGAGATGGAGGGAGGGGAAGGGAAGAGATGCAAAAGGAATTCAGAGGTGTGGAGTGCCTGCCTCAGCTCCCCACAGGAATGCAAACATTCTGTATTGCAACTATGTGCCAATAAAAAAGGAGGCAAACAGCAGGATCCGGGGAGGGCAGCTTCCCACTTCCGTAGCAGAATTTTAAGGACCTTTGATTCCTTCTTTCTTGTGTAGATAGCACACACACACACACACACACACACACACACACACACGCACACACACACACACAAGCACACACACACACACGCACACACCAGTGTTTAGCAGAATAATTGACAAGAAGATACTTTCTTCTGGCTTTTGGCAACTTGGCAAATTCTTAGCAGTAAATATTCAGACGGCTGCCAATGGTCTCTAGCACAATATGGTAAGAAAGGGTGATTTCAACAGGTTCCTTAAGGGATGAATCTATTGAGACCAAAGAAGTTGGCTGGGAATTAGGGGAGGAGCTGTTTGAATAAAAGCAATATGACACCTTCTCCTAAAAACCAAAGGTAAAGGAAATAATCCCGTCAGATTAGCTAACTATCCCCAGAGAGTAATCCTTTTCCGGAACTCAGCATGCAACTGGGAAGGTTCAAAGCTTAGATGTGAAGTGACTGTGACATCTCAACTCTCTCTCATCCTTTGAATCATCACAGGCCTCCTTATATCATATCTTCTATGAATTATGTTTTCTATGGAAAAAACAGACTTTCTGGGTTCAATCCCAGCTCTGTGTTTTAGTAGATGTCTTAGTTACTTTATGCTCGTCGCTGAGACAAAATACCTGATGCCCAAGTTGGGAAAGGAAAGGTTTATTTCTCACAGTTTTTGGAGGTTTCAGTCCACACTCAATTGGCTCCCAGGCAGGCGGGCATGGCTGGGCCGCCTTTCATGGTGGCTGCAAACAGCAAGCTTGAACCAGCAAAGAGAAAGACACACCTTCTTCCTGCCATTACATCACATCCTGGCTCCACCCCTATGTGGGTGGAGCACTGACACCATCAATCCAAGCACTAGACAATGAACCAATCACAAATACACAATGCAAACTCATGAGGCCTGGGGGACACAGACATAAACCATGACAGTAGAACTTCATTTAGGCTTTCCTTAATTCAGTTTTTCCCCACTACACATCCTCTCCTACCCCCCACATATACCCAAGGAAATATCTGGATTTCTTGAGACTATCATTCCTTTAGCTATGTAATGAGCTCTCCTACGGGCTCTGGAGTTCCCATGGTTGACCTAATGCTACTTTTTAAGTGCTTATGATATCTTCATCTACCGTTTCTACATAGTCAAAAAGCAAAACAGAAAAAAAGGGTAGAAATAATACAGAATTTCAAAAAAAGTAAGAAATCATTAGTTGATAAACCGCATATTGTTATCTTAGAAGTAGTTGTTCAGGTTACAAACTCAAAGTATAAAAAGTGAACAATCAGGCTAAGGATTTAGCTCAGGGCTGGGGATTTAGCTCAGTGGCATAAGCGCCTGCCTAGCAAGCGTGAGGTTGTGAGTTCGATCCCCGGTACCAAAAAAAAAAAAAAAGTAGACAGTCAAACAATGACAGTACAAACCATTCTGCTTGTTGAAGTAAACAAAACTTAGTGGTATAGTTATCTATCATGCACACTTAAACATACATACAGTTATATCTTTTAAAGAACTTTCTTTCCCTTTCATTATTACAATATCTGTTATACATTTTGGATCTTATTATTCTTTCAGTTTTTATTATTATTTTTTATACTAGAGAGACAATACGATATTTACTCAGCTATAAAAAAGGAAGATCCACAAAGGCTTTTAAAACCCTGTTATCTCAAGAAATCCACCTCAGGCTTAACTGGCATACCATGTTCAGCAAGATGGACGATGCACCCATCCTAGCTAATGACTCACACCATCAAGCTTGAGGTGCTTGTGGAGTTCACACCACCACACCTGTGTTGTGGGAAGGAGGGGGAAAGATAGGAGAACCAGAATGTTCCAAGCTTAGTTAATTTCCTTCAGAAAGTTTACTCCAAAGTCCCACACGGCCCTTCCATGTATATTTCACTGGCTAGAACTCAGTTACAATGTACCCATCACTACAATAAGGCAAACATTGTAAAAATGAGAACCTATTATTCAGGAGGAAGTGAGGACTAGATAGGTTGAGGGGCCACCAATGGTCTCCACCACAAGATTGTATCAAAGGGCTACATATAACCATAAGGGGACTGTGGTTGCCCGCATGTGGATCACACAGGGTGAGGACTTCACACACTTCTGCTCTCATGTCCTGGTGCCCTTGCCCATGCTAATTACAGCCTGGAGGTTCTTCTGTCCTTCTTTGCCTAGCTCTCTGCTTTCTCAGAGATGCAGCTAACATAGTACTTCAAGAGAATCCTTGTCCAACACCCATCTCTCCCCACCTGCATCACTCTACATTTCTGTCTTTGGTAGCACTTCAAAGCTTCTTAAAATAAGCTGTTTATTAGTTTATAGGAATAAGAAAACACCCAGGTGATACACTAAGAAGTATTCATTTACTCACTAGTACTATTTCTCTCCCCCACCACATCTTTCTTAATATTCATTATCCATCTCCCAATTCTTTGTTCTTTGGACTTTGCTGGGGCATTCAAGGTAGGTCACCACTGAGTTCCACTGATGGTCTACAAAGTCAAACAGGATTCTGGTCATGGGTCTATTATATTAAAAGTTCAAAGCCATAATAGGTTTAATAAGTCAATACAGCATCAAGATAACTTACTCCTAAGAAATAATTTATATTCTTGGAGAAGCTGGTTCACATTATGCCTTTCAATATCGCTAAGAAATGGTAAAATTTCCTTTGGAAGACACCATGGCAAAGATTATGGCAAAGCATAAGAACACTTCAGCCTTTGTAGGGTATGTAGAGAGCTCATAACATATGGGAATTTTCATATCACACTGAGACAGCTTTTCCTACCTGGATCTTCAAAGCTATACTCCTCTGATAGGATCACCAAGAGAGACAGATCACCATGAAAGACATCAGCCAGAAAATAGCCTCTCTTCCATATGTCCTTCTGTACCAATGGTCTCCAGTTTCTCTTGGCCTCATTTCCTGGATGAGGGCTATGAAAGGATGAAGGCAGGGACGGGAAATATATGAATGAGTTGGCTGAAAACATCCCACAAAGAAGTGCCAATAAGTATGAAGGAGGAATTCCACAAAATAAGGACCAAAGCCAGCAAGAACAAACCACTTCTTGTGGGGCAATATAAAATTTCAAATACATTTCTTGTCCAACTTCTTCAGCAGAGACATGTTTAAATGCTCCTTACTTATCTTTATGATCTACACAGTACAAGGGGAAAGGTCTGAGGTCAATACTTGGTGCAGGGGTTTAAGAGGAAACAGTTTCTTCTTCCTCCTTCCCAACTCCCAGGTCAAGATACAGTACTGTAGTGGCTGAAATGATAATTACTGAAGAGACAAGAAGGATTTACTTTCCCTAAGATAAAATTCTCAGTGTAAGAAAAGTGACATAAAATTTCCTGACAAAGAGCTAATGAGGCCACCATGGAAAACACTTAGTATCTTGAGTCAAAAAAAAAAAAAAAAAAAAAAAAAAAAACTTGGTTTGAATTCCTGCTTGACACTGAGTGACCCAAAACCAGCCCCTGGACCTTCCTGCACCTCAGTTTTTTTAGTTATAAAATCCACTTCATAGTCAGGTCATAAAACTGAGATTCAAACTGTGTATAAAATAGCCAGTGTTGTTTAAGAATAAATATAAATGCTTTTGTTTTTTGAATGCTGATTCAAACCCTGGAAGAGAAAATACCAGAATATTGTGCTTCTCAGCTTTCTTTCACTGTGACAAAAGAATCTTGAGAAAAACAATGAAAAGGAGAAAAGCTCTAGCCCGGCTCACTGCTTCAGAGGTTGCAGTGCATGGTCACTTGACTCTATTGCTTCTGGGTCTGTGGTGAGGCAGAGCATCCTGGCAGGAGGGTAGAGTGGAGTTAAGCTGCTCACCTTTTGACAGCGAGAAAGCACAGAGAAGGTGGCCAGATGTGGTTCCCAAGATCATGCTGCCATGACCAACTCCCTTCAACCAGACCCTACCTCTAAATTTCCAAGCACCACCTTTAATACCATCAAATTATTAACCCATCGATTGATTTAACCCATGATAAAGTTAGAGTGTTCATGGTCCACTCACCTTCCAAACTCCCACCAGCTTGTAAACCAAGTCTTTAGCACCTGAGTTTTAAGTAACTTTTTATATTCAACCTGTAACAAAAACTTTCATGTTCCTTCCCTACAGTTAGACGTTTTTTAGTCTCCTCTTCCACTCATTCCCACACTATATTGCAAGAGGTGTTTACTCCTAAATACTTCAAGATATTGGCATCATCTGCAAAATTTTATCAATAAATCTGTATTAAAATCTAATACTAAAGAACTCTATCTCAAGCATTGCCAGGGCAGTGGGAGGGGTCAATTAAGTGAGATCTGCTATCCTCTAGAATTTACAAGTATTTTTGAGAGACAAGATAAAATTACTAGAGATGGTCAGCAAATATCAGCTCTCATTGTGAGGATCATGAAGCAATATGGGGATTCTATCTACTGCTGAGGATGTCTGTCCATTTACACATTCAGGAAGAAGGAAAACCTGCCAGAAGGATTCGTGGACCCATCTAGCTCTCTATGAGGTGGATTTATGCCAAGACTTCATGAATCATTCAATGACTAGAATCTTCCACTTTGATGAGTGGATCATGGTGGCACTTGGGAGCTAATTTAGGTTCTAGTAATCACTGAAAAGCAAAGATTTCCTTTCCCACAGGTACAGTAAATCCCAATAAATGTATGAAAGACACCTTTACAAAAGACTAGAGAAAGATGTACAGAATGCAGCTCCAGCAGTATTTATTGTATGTTCTCCCTCAAGGGTCCAATGTCCCTTGAGCCAGGAGACTTGGGATCTGTGACCTGGCTTAGAACTGGACACTAGGTGAGCAACTAAGACTCTCCACTGTGCCCAGTCAAAGTAAGATCCTAGGGATCAGACTGGAGTGTTTCTATCCTACAGAAGAAGTGATACTCTAGGTGTACCTACTACGTCATTACTAGGGACATAGTAATGTTAGGTTCTGCAAAGATCCCAGCAGATCATCCTTTTTTTCCTTGTTGGCTGTGGTGCCCATTACAATAATTATCTCTGGCAGGCCAGAAGTGCTCCTTGGCCACTAGCTCTCTAGAGTCTTCATAGGAGTCAAGGACCAAATCCAGTAGCAGCACCTCCTCACGTACACAGAGGAAGCCACTTTTCTACCCTTCAAATATGCTGACTTTCATATTAACAATATAGCTCTCCATTTTTCTCCTTAGGGCCACTTGAGGCATATAGTGAGGATGGAAATGTGGGAAAGCATATACAGTTTGCATATAATAAACGCACTGTAATATTTCTATCTTGTCAAACCTCAGGTATCAATCTTATACATTATGTCTCAACTTCACCAATATAGCCCATTACTGAGTCAAAGCATTAGTCAGCCAATCAGTTAAAGTAATTTTCAGAGCCACTTCTAACATTAGCTCCCTTTTATTAAGTACAGAGACATAGTCAACTAGGCTTAATTCCATTTTATCTTCTGTCCTCTTGCTGACCACCGGTAGACTCCATTCCTGCCCATGTTACTCCATGTGCATACTTAAGCAAATTAACAATGTTTTGCATTCACTGTGGAATATAAGCTTTTTTCAAGTCAGACACAGGCAACAAAGAAAGGCTAGAACAATCGAGAAAAACAGGACTTTAGGTTGAAAGTTTAAAGATGTGAATTTGTCAGAATCTTCTATATGACATGATCCTTGTAATTGTTATTGTTATCACCATACTATTCAAAAAGAGAGTCTACTCTGCCCACAAGGCATTAGTGCAATAAGCACTTTACTATAAAAAAAACTACAGGGAACAATTTATAATATTACCACTGCATGCTATGGATTAGTAGTAACCTGTTCCCATTAGCAAGGAGTTCAGCATTGATTCAAGGCTGGGGGCAGTGCAGACTGGTGCAACCACGATGGAAATCAGTATGGAGATTCCTCAAAAAACTAGGATTGGAAGTTCCATTCAATCCAGCTCTTCCCCTCCTGGGTATTTTCCCAGCGATTTTATGATATTAATTTTTTTGAATTCTGTATTATTCTACTTTTTTCTCTTTTTTCTATTTTGTTTTTTTCCTTTCCTTTCTTTCTTTAAATAAAAAAAAAAAGAATGAGGGGTTTGTGTCACTGAGGACAAGCTTCACTCAGATGCTCCTAGCTCCTGAGAAGCTCATAAGAGGAATTCCTGAAATCTAGAAGTCAGACCTCAGAAGAAAGGGCGTTTCCCAGTTTCCAATGGTACCCCCAAGGGCTCAAATAGGGCTAGCTCTGGGAATATTGAAAGAAGTTAAAGGATAGAGCTGATTTCTGCCTCCAGTGTGGAATGTTCTCAACAAACGTTGCTAAAAGGTACACTTTCTTTCCTCTACCCTTTCATCTCCTCCTAGTCTCTCTGGCTGCAGAACTCACTAGGATGCTAAACCACACAAGAGAATGGTATCCACAGATTTCCAACATTTTTATCACAGAACAGAAAACAAGGGCACACTCGGAAATAAAGGCAGTAGCCTGATTATCAACACACATATATCCTACTAAAGCCAGCATTTACAAACAGAAAATCTGTATGATCTGACAAATACATTTAAGCAAAAGTCAAAAATCCTCTTTCAGTATAACCTACAAACCCAGATGAGTTCACTAACAGGTAAGCCTATAAATTATTCAAGAAAGAAGTTATTCCAATTATATAGTCCCTCCTTAGCTTACAATATGAAGGTAGCATATACTGTTTATCAAACTCAATGTAGAAGACCATTTAGATGGCTGCCCTTCAATGCAGAACAATTATCTCTGCATTAGTTAAACTGGATCCTATCTCCATGCACTGATATGAACCGAGCTGGCTAAGGCTAGGGCCAGCTGAGTACCAATGGGTAGTCTTTGAAGCCAGTTGACAGTCTCCTGTTTCCTACACAGTGTCTCCCTGTAAATGGTTGAGCCCAGCTGGATGACAGAGCCACATAACTTCAGGAATATCAACTGGGTTTGAGCCTCAAGAAGAAAGGCTATAACTTCCCAGGACACAAAAGTTTACATATCAGAAACTAAAGCAACAGCCTCCTAAACATTTAAATGCTACCCCAATTGAGTATGCAGATACAGCCTCCTACGCATTTAAATGCTACCCCAATTGAGTACGCACCTTTGCATATTGCAGAGGTGCTTTTCAGCTTCCTAGCTAAGCCTAGATCACAGATTCACACAATTCCCACCTCTCTCACCATCACTCACCCTTGAGCCATTCTCTTCTTCATGAGTTAACAAATTTTGAGCAAGGCCTTGGGTCGAGGGCTTTGTCATGTGAATCCTCACTGAATCAGACGTAAGACGCCTTGGAACCCCTAGCTATGAGTATATCTTAATATCTTTATTCTCACCATGGTTGCACTGGAGGTGGTAGATTGGAATTAACTTGCCAGGATTCCAATCATGTTTCAATGGAATTACAAATATAAACTTCCTGGACCACAAGAAGGGCAGGAAAAAGGATTATAATATTTGGATTACAATACTCGACAAGGCTAGCACAAAAGAAAAGGTATATTCATATCTTATTTGTGAACATAAACAGAAAAACTCTAAGCAAAACAGTGGCCAAATGAATCCAGTAGTACATTAAAATAATAAATATTACCAAGTTGGATTTATTCCAGGAATTCAATGTTGATGAAATATTGGAAAATAATTAGTATAATTCAACATATTAACATACTAAAGATAACATCATTTGAACATATCAATAGGTAAAGAGAAATTTGATAAAATTAATATTCACTCTTAAATTCTTAAGATACTTTTAGCGCCAACAAGTAGAAATAATTTTCCTATTGTAATAAAGTTTATTATTAAATTATAGAAAATATTTTTTATTACTCAAATTTCCATTACTACAATGATACTTCAGGTAACTAAGTCTATAAAAAGAAAACTTTTATTTAGCTCATAATTTTGAAGGTTCAAGTCCAAGACTGGACAGCTGCATTAGTTGCATGTCTGCTGAGGGTAACGCACCACGGCAGGAACACACTGAGAAGTGAGAAATCCCATACTGAGCCAGTAAGCAGAGAACGGGAGGGAGAGAAGGTGAGCATTACAATTCCTTTTGAAGTCTGAGCCTCAATGGGTAAAGGACCTCCCAGTAGACTCTTTCTAAAGGTCCGTTTCCTCTTTTACTACACCCCAAAGACCAAGCCATTAATATTGACACATGGACCTTTGTGGGACATTGTCTATATTCAAAGCATAGCATTAATATAGTACTTAAGGCTGAAACTGAAAGTTTTCCATCTGAGATATGAAACAAATAAAACATTCTTCTATTAAATGTTATTACTATATCTCTCTTCTAGGAGAGGTCCCAGTCTACGCAATAAGACAAAAAAAATCAAATAGAAAAAAAAGAAATAATATTATTATGATTGTGTACATGAAAAATCTAAGAAAATTTATAAACAAATAATTATAACTAAGTTATTATTAAAAAATACAAGTAGGAAATAGTAGGTAGTACTCTA
The DNA here is from genome assembly GCF_034190915.1 of Cavia porcellus. Classification (NCBI taxonomy): domain Eukaryota; kingdom Metazoa; phylum Chordata; class Mammalia; order Rodentia; family Caviidae; genus Cavia; species Cavia porcellus. Next base: position 44,299,560 of record NW_026947512.1, read on the forward strand.
GGATAAGAAATAGTAGTTTGCATTGAATTAGCAGTTCCTAAAATAAAATATCTTGCAAAATATTTTAAGAATCTAACTATCAAAAGTAGTAGAGTCCTAAAAAATAGAAATAAAGCAATCAGAAACAGGCAAGGAGCCAAACTTTCAAAGAAGAAAACTTCCCTAAATAATTTTTTGACCAAAGATACTTTATGGTTTGCCCAGCAAGAGGTAGCTAAAAATCAAACAGAATGCTTCTGGCTTATTCACTCAGGAAGTTAAGAAAGGCATCCTCCACATCAGCTGCACAGTAAATAAGAGGTAAAATGTTGAAAAAGATTAAGTCATGAGATGAGCCCTCAGGTCTACAAATAATTCCACCCAAATCCTTGGCCAATCTCTGAACTGGATATATGAGAGAAATTCTAAGGTGACCAATGGCCAATAAAAACTGCAAAGATAAGGAACTGCCCAAGAATTTTACACGTTGTCTATCCCAGAGAAGACAGCTCAAAATCTGAACCTAGCCAAGTTAACTGCTGATAGAATAAAAATAAACATTCCTCAAAGGAAGACAACAAAACCCAGAGTCTCATCAATAATGCCTAGTATATAAGCAAAAATTATTAGACACAGAGGACATTAAAATGTGATCTAAAATCAAGAAAAAATGAAAAGTATTGCCTAGAGAAACCAACTTCTAGATGATTCAGATGATGGCATTAGTAGACAAGAGCTTGGACAAACCATTATAAATATGATCAAAGACTTTAAGAAAATCATATTATAATGAATGGTTAGGAATCTCACTTGAGAAGTAAAAACTATAGCAAAGGACAAATGGCAATTTTAGAATTAAAAATTACACTATCTGAAGTGGAAATGTGACTTATATAACCTTTAACAGCATGTTAGTGACAAAGATTGGGTAAGCAAGCTTGCTGATAAACCATTAGAAAGTATCCAATTTGAAAAAAGCAGAAAATAAAGAACTGTTAAGAAAGGTACAGAATTTCAGTGACCTGCAGGACAGTAATAAGCACTATAACCTACATTGATATAGAGCCCCAGAATATAATGAAAGAGTCAGTAAGAATAAATATTTTAAAATTATTTAAGAAAAAAGTCAAAGTGTTCAAAATTTATATGAAAAACAAAAATTATGATTGAGTGTCTTATTTTAAAAGATCAAAGCTAAAAGACAATGGAAAGATATCTCTAAAGGGACAAAAGAAAAATCAAACTATCATCTTCCCATAAGTCTATATCAAATAATATTTTTCAAAAATAATGGTTTAGAGCAAAGAAAACCTCCACATATATGAGCACCTGATAGGTGATAAAGGTATCACTGCAGACTAATGTGGATGAATGCATGCACTGGTTGAAAAATGAAGATTACAACACATTCATTTAGAAAAAAGCAAATTGGAGCCTTAACTCACATCACACCAAAAAAATTCAGATTGTATTAAAAACTACAGTATGAAAAAAAAAAAAAAAACCAGTAGTGATATTTAAGCAGGATGTAGGACCATGGGATGCACATTTTTCACTGAGGTGCCTTAGGACACTGCATAAAACTCATAATGGTGCTGTGGGATATTTTTAAGTTTTGAGCAAAACACAAGAATATTTTGAACCTGCCAGACACGGCATGAATGACTAGCTCTAAATAGTTTTCAACATTAAATCAAGCTACAGTCTTTTCAGTAGTATCGGAGCTTTGCAATCTGGTTTTCAGCAGTTGCTGTAATAAATACAAATACATTCTCTACAAAAATCAATACAAAACAGGAAATGACAGTGGCAATATCCAATCTAATTTCAACGTTTGAGAAGTTGTACAATGCTCAGTGGGTGCCTGCACCTCTTTAGTAAGTAATTGCATTTATTTAAGAATCAAAATGTTTATGTACATGTTATTTTATATATTTTGAAATGACTACCAAGTTATTAGAAGTTAAATGCCAGAAAAATGCTACAAGAAAATTGTGATAGTTTACATCTAGACCCCCTCCCACTGTCGTGTGCTCACTGACAGGGCTTTTCAGAGCTGGTGTGTGTGATAATGAGATTAGGGCATGTGGTACTAAATTAGTCTACTCATTGGTATTAGATAATTCTGGATGTGGCCAAGTGGATTTACTGAAAACAGAAGCCGCTCCCTCCGTGTGAGTGGCGCCACCCAAAAGGCTCAGAGCCTGGATGGAATATAAGGGAAAGGAAGGTGGCGGCTGCCCTCAGCTGGCATGCCGGGGACATTCTCCCTCTCCTGCTCCTTGGCATGCAGCCCTGCTTTGGAAGCAGCCAGCTATGGACTGAAGCCTCTACAAACTGTGAGCTGAAATAAAAAGGAATCAGATATTTTTCCTCCGCATCAAGAAAAGTAACTAAGACAATAACTAGCTACCCATAAATGGAAGTGTTGAATATTTCTTTTGCCTTTGGCATACCATAATGGAATAACTGAGTCCTGTGGGCATTACAAACTAAGAAAGCTGAGAATTTTGATCATGTAGAACATATATGTGACCTCAATGTAGAAGGGAATTTCATAATCAGGAGACATAAAGACTGATCATAAATAGATATTAATTCAAATTACTCAAAATTAAGACTTTCTAATCAGCAAATGATTTCTAATCATCAAAATCTCCACCAAGGAGCACATGAAGGGCAAGTCATAGAGGATAAAGATGAAATAATGAAATGTAAAAATGTAAAAAGATGTAAATAATGAAATGTAAAACAATGAACTTGTTCTAGAATATATAAAAATTTTACAAATCAGAGAGATAAAAAACAGCCTTACAGAAAAATTGGCAAGTCTTAGGTGTATCACAAAATAGGAAATCTATATGGTAAATAATCTTATAAAAAGTATTCAGTTCCATTAGAAATCTAAAAACTATAAATCAAAACCATAAGAATATAAGTTTCCTAGAAGAAAGCATAAGAAAAATCTTCCTGGCTTTGGGTAAGCAAACATGTTTTAAAGCACAAAAAGTTCAAACTGTCAAGAAATTGATAAATTGAACTTCATCAAAATTCTAAAAAAAAATTTCAAAAATACTATTAAAGAAATGAAACTACAAGTCATGAACTGAAGAAAGTATTTGCAAAACACAAATCTGATAAAGAGCCTTTATATGAACTAAAGAACTCTTAACAATACCATTTTAAATAAATGACCCAATTTAAAACTGGGTAAAAGATTTAAAGAAATTCTTCTCCAAAAAAAGCATATAGAAGGCAAATAAGCACAGGAAAAGATGTGTAGCATCATTAACCACCATTTTGCATTATTTAACTGTAAATTAAAATATGAGCTATCACACACACAATAATAGCTAAAATTTTAAAAGACTAACTATGCTATGTGTCGGCAACCAGAATGTAAAGCAACCAGAACTCTCATAAACTGCTAATATGTAAAGTGTAATTGGTAAAACCATTCTGGAAGTCTGTTAGTGGTGGCTAATAGTTAAAATCACACCTACCCTATAACTCAACGCCAGTCAGTCCAATGCAGTGATCCAAGAGAAATGAAAACATACATCCAAAAAAGAGTCACATTAAGAAGCTTTATTCACAATTGCCAGAAATTGGATTCATTCCAAATGTCTATTAGTGAGACATTGGAGACACTGTGATGTATTTATGCAATGGAATGGTATTCAGCAATGACAAGGAAAAACCACTCATACTGTAACTATGAGGGTGCATCACAAGAGTTCCACTAAGTGAAAGAAGCCAAACACAAAAAAACGAATTCGACATGAATCCATTAGTTTAACATCAGACAAAAGCAGAATTACACTGACAGCAGAAGATCACTGATGGGGAAGCGGACTGCCCATAAAGGGGCAGGACCTGACACACTGGGGTGATGGAAACAGTCTGGGTCTCGATGGTGGTGGTGCCTGCAGGTAAACTCACTGAAATGTGCACGTCAAAAGGAGGAGTTTCTCACTGTGCATGTTATACATCAATAATTTTAGATTTTTCAATCAGGCATGGTGGCATGCACCTATTATCTCAGCACTCAGGAAGCTGAGGCAGGAGAATCACCACAAATGCAAAGCCAGCCAGGGCTACATAATGAATTAAAGGCCACCTGAACTACAGAGAAAGGTCTTGTCTCCAAAAGCATTCTAACAGCAGCAGCAGCAGCAACAATAGTAGATTTAACATTGATTTTTAGGATTTAATTCATATTTTTAGTGTGTCATGTTTTGCTTTGTTTTTAGTTATTAGTGCCTGTGTGCAGCACATCAGGTTTCCACTCCGTGTGTGGAGCTGGCACATAACGCATCTCCACTGCTTTTCTCATCCTTCTCCCCTCCCTGACCCCTCCCTTCACCCCGGGAGCCCCCCTGCGAGACCATCTCTCTCCCTACTTCCTGTTAGCTATCTTTCCTTTTGATCTGTATTTATACTCTGTGTTTCTCATGTCTAATTAGGGAATAAAAATTACAACGCACAAATGGCTAAATTTTAAGTCTGGAGATGTCAAATGCCGACAAAGATAAAGAGCTGTAGGGACAGCTGCAGACGTTCTCGGGAAGTGAGCATGGAGGTACACATGTCTTGAGACCTGAAAGGAAGGAGGAAGCGGAGGAGGGACTCGGGGACAGGCCAGACAAAGCCTAGACCGGGGGTGGGAGCGCCGCTCACTGTCAGCCTGTGCATGTGGTCTGAATGGCCACGCTTCAGTGTCCTCCCTTCACGTGGTCATCAAAGCCAGCCTCTGGTAAAAGGCATGCCCCAAGCAAGGACAGGCCTACCATGGAGGCCACCCAGAGAGGGGCAGCCCACCTTTGGGTCCACTACAGTGCCTCGTGCTCTCTGGGGATGGTGCAAAGTAGTCCAATCACTTTGGACACCAGTTTGCTAAAGTGAGAGATACGCAGGCCCTACAAGCCAGCATTCTGCTCCTAGGAATGCATCCTGTGGAATGTATGACCATGTACACTGAGATAAGTATCTCTCATGGAACTGTTCAGAGGTCCCTAAACTGGAAACAGCTCGTAAGTTCATCAGCAATGGAAAACATACCTAATTATGGTATGTTCATATTGTGGAATAACCAATAGATTATCACAGATCAATGAAATGCTATTTGTAGATACATATAAAATGTATCAAATGTATATATCAAGAGAGATGAACAAGCTGCAAAAACATGGATGACTTTGCCGTTTCAGTCTGTTTCTTGTTTCTGTAGTGGAATACCTGAAATCTAGTAAGTAAAGAAGATTTATTTTGGTTGAAGGGGGAGACTGGGAAGTCCCTACTCCAGCAGCCACATCTTTCCAGGGCTTCATGCTCCATCGATTCATAGCGTAAAGCAGAAGGGCAAGAGGGTGGTGAGGCTCCGTGGGAAAGCGGGCCAGGCTCCCATGAGCGGGAACCCATTGCACAGGGAGGCACAGACCCCGCTCAAGCCAAACCCCCACCTCCCACTCAGGCTCATCTCCAACACAACGTCCCCTTGTGAAAATAAAACCAAACCATGAACTTCTGGGCCACACATTCAAATCCTAGTGCTTTTTAACATAACGTTGAATAGGAAAGGCAGTATAGATACAAGGATTTAAAACTGACAATAAATCATATCATTTGGAGATGAAAATAGGCACACCTCAGGTTATCATTTTTCTTTATTGCACCTCATAGATATTGCATATTTTATAAATTAAAGGTCTGTAGCAACTTTGCTCCAGCAAACCTGATGGTGCCATTTTATCAGCAGCTCAAATGACTGTTAGCAATAAAGTATGTACACTGTTTTTCAGATATATCGTTGTGCACTTAATAGATTATAATGTACAGATAATGTTACAATCATTGGGAAATCAAAATCTCATATGACTTACTTTATTGAGATATTCATTTTATTGCACTGATCTGGATCTGAACCCACAATATCTGCAAAGTATGCCTAGATATAAATTATAAATCTATAAGACAAAGAGACATAGTGATTTATATCAAAGCCAGAGTAGTGCTCATTCTGGGACGAGTTGTGATTCAAGTAGTAGTACCAGAGAAAGAAAGCTACCAATGATTTCCTGGGAATTCACTTTCTGACTATTAGGTTGTGTGTGTAACTTTGGGCATTTTTCCTTGTGTATTGTATTTCACAATTAAAAGAAGGAGAAGTGCAATGTGCATAATTGTTAAAAGACTTTGGCAAAGTTAGCCTGAAGAAGAGAGAAGGCTTAGGGCTCATACGATGGCCATCAATTATCTAAAGAAAAGAAAGTAAATGTACCATGTCCTCCCCACAGGGAACAGGTAGGTCCGTAGAGGAAAGTATTTTCTAATGATGCAACACATGAAATGGGCCCCCGGGCTCGACCACCCGTCCCTGGGCCTCTCTGCAGAGGCTGAGGTCATGCATGGTGCCCTTGATCTCTCTTTCGATGCTGAGGCTCTGAGGAACAAAGAACCAGGCCTGGGGAGGAAAGCAAAAAAGAGAACAGCCTGATGGGAGCCGGGGGCCATTCTGCAAAAAGGAACAAAGGACAAATGAGATCACATTTATTTCTTAAGTATGTCAGTAAATGAGTCCTTGCTGGCTGAGTGACACTGACACTGCCATTTCCACGTGACAAACACCTTTCAGCTGAGGTGGAGCCCAGAGCCTCCCCACACTGGGCAAGCAATCACGGCTGCACCACCTCCACCCCACCCCCACCCCCAGCCTCCTGCCACTTCACACACAGATAGGATGTGGTTTCCAGATTCATCTCCAGCTGAACCTGTTTCACCCCCAGGCAAGGGCTTCAGGGTGGCCCAGAGTCTCCCTCAGAACAAGAATAGCACGGGGCTGCTCAAGGTGGATTCTACACACCCTCAAGTTCAGCAGAGACTGGGCCAGGCCTTGCCTCTCAGCACTGCCCCAAACTGATCACCAAAAAAGATGGAGAGCAAGTTGATACACGGGGAGGAATACCAGCACCGCCACTGTTGGTCTAATAAGCGATTCCCTTGTTCCTCCTCCTCTTCTTTCTCTCCTTCCGATTCTTTTTCTTTCCCTTCCCTTTCCCCTTTCCCTTCTTCTGTCCCTCGCTTTTCTCCTCTCTTGTCTCTGTCTCCTCTCCCCTCAAGTAGCTCATCTAGGAGAGGAGAGGAGTACATTTAGTACTCCACCCCTTTGCACACCAAGGCCTGGTGCCACCTGGAAAGTACTGCCTCTGCTTCCCACCCTGCAAAAGCAAGGAAGAACCAAGCAAGAAGCCAAGGACAGAATGTGTGGCATGAGTGAGGTGCAGCTGAAGAGTTGCTGCAGCTGCCACCCAGGCTCCGTGGGCAGTGGTGGCTGGAGCAGCAGTGGCTGCAGTGATTAAGCCCAGCTCTTCGTTTCAAAGATCAGAACAAGCAGTTTTTGGGCTCCTCTGTCTAGATGGCGAGGCCAGCATTCCATCCTGGCGATGCTAAAGCAGCCTCCTAGAACTCAAGCTAGACTTTTCTTTCCTTTTCTGGCCTCCAAACCATTGCAATGCTATATTACCCTATTTAAACAGTCAAGCTGCACTGATGCAGTCACCATAAAAAGGAGAAATGTTAAAGGAGCTAGCCAAGTTTAGCCTGAAAGAAGAGAAGGCTCCTACAGTAATCATCAATTATCTGAAGAAAAGTCAGTACATATACCAAGTGCTTCAGGAAATAACTGTCCCTACCTCTACCAGGAGAAACGAGGGAGTGGCCTGGCAGAAGGTGGGTCAGGACCCTGTTTATGGTGGGGTGCGGGCTATCTGGTCCCCCTTCCTGACCAAGAAAGCAGCCAACAGTTTCCCTCCATCACCTCCTCCCGTTCCTTGGCTGCCTGCAAATAACCTCCCTCATTACCCTGGCATAAGTTTCCTTAAATTAGTGCCTCTTGTGAGTGAGACACAGAACTGTAAGTTTCACTGATTCAGTGATCACACTGATCAGCAACCCAGAGCTCAGTACCACATAGTGTTACTCAGCTAACTAAAGAGAAAAGAAAAACGGAAACCACTTCACTCCCCACACTTTACACTTGCAGAGTTGTGCCCGCCCCTTCTGGGAAACCTTCCCATTCCCCTGAGCAAAGGCCACCTGACTTTCAGGGTCCACACCTTCTCTTTCCTTTTAATTGTCATTACCCTCCTGGATTTGCTTCCTTCCTTATTCTTTTCTTTCAATTTGTTTCTTAGCTACACTCCTAGCCCCTTTTATTTTTTATTTTGGAACAAGGTCTTGATAAATCACTAAGTTGCCCCGACTGGCCTCCAACTTAAAATCTTCTCTCTTCAGCTTTCCTAAATGCTAGGATTATAGGCATGCTCTACCCTGCCTGGCTTTCCCCAAGTTTCTTGATAAAATCAAGCAATTTTCTCCATCCAAGCCATAATAAATACGTCTCACCTATTGAAACATGCACTTCACTCCATCTCCTCCTACCTTTCCTAATTTCTTTCTGAGGGACTTGCTGGAGGTCAGTGTGAGCCTCTTCACCTGCACTGAGATTATATCCCTCCTTATTTGCATATTTGCCTAGGAAGCAGTGAGGGAACATGGCGGCTACAGGTGGTCAGCAGCTTCACTGGCTGGAGGCGCTGAGAACCATAAATGCTCAGCAACTCTGATAGCTTGGGGGAAGCTATTTTCAAGAGCACATCATGTGCACTTGTTTCCAGTTCCTGGGGAGCAGTTTGGAATGCAAGGCCCAGGCACTGCCCAGCTTCACATGCTCTAGGAGTTGCCCAACAGCCTCCTGGCTGGGAATATAATCCCGCTGGAGCCGGGCTGGGAGCGCCGCATGGGGCCTCCTCCCAACAAACAAGACACACAAGTTCATATTCACCAAGATTGCCACACCACCAGGCAGGCCCTGAATCATGCGTGTGACTCACTTGTCAGCCCATTTCTCTGCAGAAAGCTCTTAGCAGTTAATTTCTGGCTAATTTATTATCCTTCAGCTTAGCCCTACAGCGCCATTAGCTAGGAGCCTGACACGACTGAGTGAAATATTGTCTAATTTATTATCTTATTACTCCTCTGGAACAGGATCAATTAATTACCCATTAAAGTATTTCAGCTGTGGAGATTTATTAGGGGCCCTCTGCATTTTAACAGATGATTAGTTATACATGTTTGTTTGCTTGAAGAGCAGAGACTAGCAAATGAATAGAGGCGATGGAGAGGAAGAGAGGAGAGAGGGAGACGAGGCGGCAGGAGGCAGCTAATGGATCTCCTCTGACTCGGTGAAAATGGAGCAGTCAATGACAAGAATTATCGACTCATTCACTTGCAGTTTTGAGATAACCATATGTACAGGGGAAAGGGCGGGGGAGGGGGAGAAAAACCCTCACTCAACTGCTTTTTCCATTCAATAAATTCGCTTCAGAATATATTGGATTGGGGTTTGATGGCTATTTCGTGTTTTGCAGAGTGCTGACACTGGTATGATTCAGTAATTATTGTTTCTTTTAAGTTATTGCTGTAATTTTGCTCTCTAAGATCCCAATCAATTTCTGCCTCTCAAGGGCACGCTTGAAAAGCGATATTTGAAAACAGCCCTCTGATAGATTGTGCTGCTAGACAGTGGCTGAGACAAATAGCCTAATCTGGCACAAATTAGCTTGGCTTCCACAGATAGTTTTATACAGCAATGTAAATTATATTGTCAGGCCTAGTCACTTTCCTGCTTAGAGTGCAGCTAACAAGGAACCATGGAGACATTATTGGTGATGCTGCTCATTCCCAGGGCTGCTGCAAAACCATTTGTAAGGGGGAGAGAGGGAGGAAGAGAGAGAGAGAGAGAGAGAGAGAGAGAGAGAGAGAGAGAGAGAGAGAGAGAGAGAGAACTTTGGGTAACAAACCAGGTGACCAAGCAGAAGGGAGCTAACACAAAGAAGCAGGGTCTGGCACTCCTGGTTGGGACTGAGCTAAACCACTATAAGAGGAAGCTCTTGAGTATGTGACACGTGACAGGCATCCAATCCATGGGCGAGATGTAGGAGGAGTGGCAGGCTCTATCTAGAGAGCCAGCAATAGGAGAGGCAGGGCTTTGTTGTGAAGCAGAGGCAGAGGTGAGTGGAACCCCAAAATCTGCAACTGGAGAGGTGGTTTATGCTGGGCTGAGATGTGGAAGGAACAGGATGTGCTGGGCAGAACTGAAGTGAAAGATGTGCTGAGTAGAGCCAGGTCACAATGTAGCTGCCCAGCTGCCCCAAGCAACCAAGAAGGGCATGGCAGGACGTGCCAGCCAGCAGGACAGGTCCTGTGGAGCTCCATCCCACAGAGAGTGTCCCTGCCTGGCATTCAGATCCTGCAGACTCCGCACTTGTGAGCCTCATCTGGGTGTCACCCTCTCACTCAAGCCTCAGCCCTTGACTACAGCCAGACCCATCACCATCCTCACCAGTTGGTTCTTCCTTCCTCCTCTCTTCTCTCACGTGTTCCCACCCTACAGAGAACTCCTTTTTTCCCCATATGACCTATTCCCTTTCCAAAGTCCCCATCACACCCAGCTCCTGGACCCGGAATACAATCATGCAGCACCTGCCTAATTGTACTCCAAGTTCCCAGAGGTTGATCCCTTAGTTCCTTAGGCGGGAACAGGAACAGGACCCACCCCAAGGACAGGATTCACTGCTTTCCTAACTAACCCTCAGAACTCTGCATGCCTGGAACTGCAGATCTGCTCTGGGAGTCTGTAGTGGCTTCATGTTTCTTGACACAAGAGGAAGAAAAGGTCAGTGCTGGATAAAAGCAAGGTACCAGGGGAGGAGCAAAGATGGTGGATAGATAACAGCAGGCTGCAGAGGCTCCCTGAGATAGTCAACTTAGAATTCAACATAATACAGCATGGGGAACCCCAAACAGAGCGAGATGAATTCTCTTGTCCCAAGAAGAAATTAAGGTGAGAAGAACCAACCAAACATACAGTCCCAGTGCTATTATTGGAACAGCTAAAGGTTCAGTGTTCCTGCCCCAGCGAGCAACTTGCCAACTGTCCAGGGTCCCGCCGTAACTTGCCAAGGTCCTGCTGTGACTTGTTGAGGTCTGGCCATGACTGTCGGAGGTCCCACCACGACTTGCCAAGGTCCCAACATGACTTGCAGAGTGGTCCGAGGTCCCACCACTTCAGCTCATTGGAGGCGCAGTTACACTGAGTTTGGGGGTTGGCAAGTCGAATAGAGAGATGAGTTGGCAGGGTGCCTGCATCAACCTGTGGTGAGTGACAGGAGTGGAGCCATTCCATAGAAAGGGGGGGTTCCAGCGGATGACATTCTGGGACTGGGCAGGACTGGCAAGTACAAAAGGCAACAGTGACTTCAGTCAGTTGTTCCCTTCCTGAATGGGGTTGGTGGAGTGAGTTAGGCCTGGGTCACGTGACCTGGCTGAGACCCAATAGGTTATCCAACATCAAGTCCCTATAGCAGTGGTGCACACTAACCATACTAACCCAGTGAAGCCTCAGAAGTTTGACTGACCCAGAGGGGAGGCAGCGCAAAGTAATACAGTGCAGGCCACAGCAGCTGGACTGACCTGGAGGGGAGGGGCTAGCATATGCTGGCCCTGTCTGCAACTCACTAGCACACGGCAGTGGGAAGGGAGGGTCATCTAGCCAGCATGCTTCAAAAGAATTGTAACAAACACAGAAAGAAACTGGGGCCTCTTGGAAGAAGCAAAAAACATGGAAAGAGGAAGCAATAAGAAAAAGTCCTCAGGTCCCAACCCTGAGAACATTGACCCAGGACAGGTAAAAACAAAAGAGAATGAAGCTGGGGATTTAGCTCAGTGGCATAAGCACCTGCCTTGCAAGCAGGCGGTCATGAGTTCGATCCCTGGTACCGATAAAAATGAAAAAGACAAAAAAAAATAAAGGAGAATGAGAACAGCAAACATGTAATATCAGACACGGCATCAGTGGCCATAAAGAGATATATTTGGGACCTCATAGACGAGTTCAAAAGTGAAATATTTAGCCAAATAAAGCAAGATACAAGAAGATTAATAAAAGAGATACTAAGCACCCCTCAAGCAGACACAGACGGAAGAAGGCAGGAACTCAAACAAAGGAGAGAACCATTTGATGAAGAATATAAAAAAATATAGAATACATGAAACAGACTCAAAGAATTATCAGGAAATTAAAAACTCTATAGAAAGATGGCAAATCAGCTTGAAAGAAACTAAGGATAGATTATCCAAACTGGAGGACAATTTTGCAATGTGGCATTATGAAAGGGAAAACTTTTTAAAAATAACAAGGAAACAAGCAGTAAAAATACAAAAGCTAGAAGACTACAAAAGGATCTATAACTTGAGAATAAAGAATGTGAACAAAGAAGAAGGGGTACAAACAAAGGAACTACAAAGGTTATTCACAGAAACAATTAAGGAAAACTTCCTAAACAGAAGAAAAGGAAATGATATTCTGATATATGAGGCATACAGAACTCCAGCCACCTACAACCAAAACAGAGCTACACCAAGGCATATAACAATCAAGATCCCAGAAATTGAATATAAGAACAGAATATAAAAAGCTGTTAGAGACAAGAAACAGATAACCTACAGAGGAAGGCCCATCAGAATAATGGCAGACTTCTTGACACAAACCATCAAGTCAAGAAGAGCCTGGAGCAAAATATTCTGAGTCCTGAAAGAAAATAACCTCCATCCCAGATTGATATACCCTGCTAAACTGTCTCTAGAAATTAATAGAGAAACAACATGCTTCCAAGACAAAGAGGAACTTGGGAAATTCGCAACCACCAATCCAACTCTACCGAATGCAGGGCATTCTAGAGAAAGAAAAAAAAAAGTACTAGGATTCCAGGAACAGTAGCAGAGAAGCCTCAATGAATAGAGCAGAAAACAGCATGAAGAAGATAAGCATACAACTGATGGCAAAAAAAAAGAGCATAACAGAAATGAGGCAGAGAAGGTTGGTTATAATCTCTCATAGAGATGGCCTTCATACACTAAATTTTAAAAAAAGGAACCACACATGGAGTAGATCAGGAGGCAGTGTCCACTGAGATGCTATTTATAGGAAATATAATTACCATGAAAAAGAGTACATGGACTGAAAATCAAATATGAGGAAACAATGCTCTATGTGACAGAGAACCAGAGAGTAACAGGGGTGACCAGACCAGTATTTGTAGATAGGTTGGAAAGACAGGCTTTAATAGGTAAAAGAATACAATTAGAGATCAAGTCCAGGAGAGAGAAGGTTTGGAAACACTTAGGTAAATAGCAGGTTGCCCCCTGCAATTTAAAACCAAGGATCTTGGTCAGACCCAAAAATGCACTGTGTATCCTGGGGAAGTGAAAGGGGAGGGAGAGTCTTAAAAAAGATAGCAGAAGATATTGTTAATAGTGTATCAGGATTTAAAACCTGCATTACTCCCACCACTCTGCTTAGATAGATTTTATTCTATTTTTTTCTGATAGATTTTATTCTGTCCCAGTTTGTCTACTTGCATTAGATTTGAGGGCACAGACAGCTATCCCCAAAACAACAGGATATAGCACAGTAATCATCTTTAATTTCCTATTATCTTAATCTGGAGCCCTGTATGACTTACACTGTTTTATCATGACTGATCTTAGTTAAATCTGGTTTGTGTGATTGCTGTTTGGTGTCAACAGATTTTATTCAAAACTGATATGATTGATAGTATCAAATCTGAGAGTATAGGCCACTACACTGAAGATGACAAGACTCTTATGATACACATTCTGGTTTGGTAACTGCTAGTTTTTGAAGTTCTATACTATATAAAAATTGTGTTTTTATTAATACTGTTATGTACTGATATATTCAATTATACTATGTCTGATGATATAGCCAATTCTATTGAAGATAAGAGACAACAGAGGAACCATGGTAGAACTCTGTACAATGGTCTTATATGTTTTTTTCATTTCATGTGTTTATAGGAATGTGTTTTGTTTTGTCTTGATTTGCTTTGTTTCTCCCTCTAATATAGAAAGGATAGAAATACATGTTAAGACTCACACATGTGTAGAATCTATAAACAGTTTATGAGAACTGATCTTATGACACATGATGAAATGAACAGATACTTTGAAGAAAAAAGAGACACTAAAATACCCAGTGCTGATCCTGGAGTGTCATAATGTGAAACCCAGCAATAGTATTATTCTTTGTTCAGAGTGATACTAGCCTGCTTGGGTTGATTCAATCTCAACATAATTTAAGATATGGATAATTTCATGTATGTTTAGGTGTATAGGATTGACACCATATTTCCACGTTTTTGTTGGATAGTTGAACAGAACTGTTTGCAGTCTCACTGTTTGAATTCCCACTTTACATGTTCCACTTTTGCATCTTGAACAACTATTTGTAAAACAACAATACGTAAACATCAACTAGTGATTTCTTACTCTTTATTTTTTTCTCTGAACGTATGTATTATTTCTACCTATTTTCTGTTTTGCTTAGTATTTCTTTAAATAAAAGAAAAAAAAGCAAGGTACCAGAGATTCTATAGGAAATAATGCTTATAGAGAAGCCACCTCCAGCCATCACATATGAGATGGCAGCCAGGCTTGGCCTACTACTCCACGTTGGCCCGAGCCCTTTCATTCGAGGCAGTGCTGGCTTGAGATGTTCAGACCGCACTCTGCCCTCCCACGGCATCCAGTCCTAAGCCTGAGCTGAGGCTGCTCTTCATGGTCAAAGGCTGCTTCTGTTGAATTACTAAATACACACTTTTCACCAACACGGGCAGTGAGCACACTTCACTGAAGGACTTGTAAGAAAATAGCTTCTCCACAAGCAAACCTCGCCTCCTGGGTTCACAGTAGCCCAGAAGTCTTCATGTTTAATTTAGTCTGCCTTGCCCAGTCATCATCTGATGTTTCTGGGAAAGCTTAGCCATGAGCTTTCACCTTCCTGCTTAGTACTTATTTCCCAGTGACTCCGGAGGAGACTGTATTACTACCTCTGCTCAGACTACTGCAGAAAAACATGTTGCATACATAGTTGACAAAAAAGCCACCAAGGATGAAGTTGACTCTTCGTCAAATCTGACCAAAATACTGTTGTAAGGCAGAAGAGTAGTTTTATTTATTGAACCCTACCTTGTGCAGATGTCCAGCTATGTGACTTTGGTGCAGATGCAGATAACTCTGTGTAACTTGTGCTTTCTAAATTAACGAGATAATACTGTAAAAGTACACCTATAAAATATGATAGCACAAATGCAAAAAAAGCTTTTGCTTAAATCTGTAACTTCTGTAGATTTGTCACAGTGCTAATCCAAAAACTGCCTTCCTGATGCCTGAGGTAGCACTTCTCTGAGCAGTGGTTGGGGGCCCAGCATCTCCATTGCCTCCAGCACATGGCTTCGGAGCTTGCTGGGCTCACATGCACCATGTCAGAAGGGAAAGAGAGGGAGGTTTGTCATGGGAAGGTTTTCCCACCTGGCAGAGCCTGAAATTAGACTGCATCACCTGAGCTCACACTGAATCAAACTGACTCCTCAGCACACAGAAGAGAAGCAAGAGTCTTTGGTGGACGCCTAGTCAGCTCTACCATGCAATTATTATTATGTCTCATTTTATAGTGAGGATTGAGAGATAATATCCAAGGTCTCATGAGTAAATATAGAGCTAGGGTTTGAACTCAGTTTCTGGCTATTCCACTCCAGGAAATTAAACCACACAGGAAAATAAAAACTAACAGGAGCATATGCTTCAGAGTTACTATTACCAGTCATTTTCCCAAGACTCAACTTGGAATATTAGTTTTCGAATAGCTTCTTAATAAACCCTAAGTCAAACTGACCCTGGAATACAGGAAACAAAGCCAGATTTGCCTATTTTAAGAGTGAGGACAGAGATTATTACTCAGTTTTGCAAGTGACATAAATGAGGCTCAGAGAGATGATACAAACTGCTGAAAGTCCAAGCTAACCTGGTCTTCTCACACCATGTAAAGGGCTTAATCTTCAGCTCTCCCACCTCCACTGGGGATTTTCTCGAAATGAAATCAGATACGTCATCTTCCAAAATCTAGGAAGATGGGTGGTTTTGAGGAGGCCATCATTTCTTTCCCTAAGTACCTCCAAAAGTGACAAGATAGAAAACTCCTCCCAGCACAGTGGTCAGGAAAGTCTCCCTCGGTGCATGAGTGGGAAAGACAGAGCTTCTCAAAGACTAAGATGATGTCTCATTTGTATCCTCAAAGACAGTATGGTACAGTGCCTGAAAATCTAATAGCTGGTGCAATAAACACCGGTTAGATGGACAGTGTCTCAGACCCTTGTTGCTGGAACATCACACCCACAACCCACAAGAGGAGAGGTTTATGCTTGCACATATTTACAGTCCACAGTGAGCTGGCTCCAAGGCAGGAAGGCTGCTCACATCATGATGCTCAGGACACAGAGAGAGGGCAAGCGCAGGGAGAGTGTCAAACCCTTCCAGGGCACAGCCCGAGTGACCCACCCTTCCCAATCAGGGAAAGTAAGGAAAAGTAAGTTTCTCCCATTTATCTATTGGATAGATATAGATATAGATATAGATTGCATTTTACAAATTTCAAAGAGTCCAAATTGTGTCTGAGATCATCATATTGAGCTTCCATGTAAATTTATTCATTGCATTATTAGTTTTGTTTTCTCTAGTTATTATAATATAATAGTCTTAACTTCTCACAATCTGCTGAGAATTAATATACCATCTCATGTAAAATATAAACAGGTTACAACTATACACATCCATGTACCATTTCTCCCTATCACTTACATTAGAGGCTATCATTTGTATAGATCTAGCCTGCTACAAGTGCAAGATATTATTAAAATTTGTGTTTTAAGTGTCACATGGGAACACAGGCAGAGAGAACCAGGAGATCTGCCTCTGCCTGCCGGGTGCCTGTACTGGAAGGCTCTTTCCTCCATGGACCAAGTGCAAGTGGAGAGAACCAGGAGAAAACCCACCTCTGCCTGCTGGACGTCTCCACCCGAAGGCCCTTTCTTCCACATGTCCAGTGCAGGCCAAAAGGAGACAGACAGTTCCACTTCTGCCTGCTGTGTGCTGTCACCAAAAGGCCACATCCTACAGGTGGCCAGTGTGGGCAGAGAGAACCAGCAGATCCACCTTCAGCTTCAGGGAGCTGCCACCAGAAGGCTTCTTCCTGCCAGCAGCCAGCAGGAGCAGGGACACACAGCCAGATAAGGCCTGTGCATCCATAGGCCACCATTGGAGGCCCTTGGTTCCCTCAGACAGCCATCATCCACTAGCAGAATCAGACAAACATCCCTGTGTGTCTGTCACCATCACGGGAGTCCCAGTGTAGACATACAGGCTGAGAGAAGCAGCCCTACCTGCATGCACCCCTGATCATTAGCAAGGCCCCAGTGTAGCTGCATAGCTCTGGAGAAGCCTGCTCCACACCCTGGTACCTCCCTGTAAATCTGGAATAAGAGGAACCCAGGTGTCTGTCTCATCCTCTTACACTACCTAGGGGCAGCCAACATGGGAAACGTCTGGGACCCTACAACAAGCTTGTTGGGAGGAACGCAGGAGAATGTCAAGATGAAGGAACAAAAGACAAACTCAGACCTCTAGCCCACACACAATAAGTCTGGGAGATACAGTCATGGAAGAAAATGAAAGCCACACAACTGAAATCTCTGAGAGGATAGAAACTGAAGTAAGGAAACAACTTCATGAGATTATAAGAGCAGTCAAATCAGAAATAATGTCTCAGGTAAATGAAGAAATCACAAACATACTGAAAGAATTGCTCAGCATGTCTAAAGAAGACAGACAAAAAAGAGGAGCATGGAAAATGATGGAAACCTTGAATGAATGTAGAAAGGAATTACAATGCATGAAACATTCAAAGAGAGATTCAGGAAATTAAAAATTCAATTGAAAGCTGGCAAAACTGCTTGAAAGAGACTATTGAAGATGGACTTTCAAACCTTGAAGACAGGATTGCAGCTAGTGATTGTGAAAGGAAAGAGCTCTTAAAAATAACAAGGAATCAGGAAATAACAACTCAATGTCTGCAAGATGATGCAAAGCAGTATAATTTAAGAGTGATAGGCATCGATATAAGAAGCAGGAGTCAACACAAATGAAAGTAAAAGAATATTCACAGAAATAATAGAGGAAAACTTCCCAAACATGGGAAATGGATCTGGCATGCACATAAGTGAGGCATATAGGACCTCAACTAGCCATAACCAAAGTAAATCTACACCCAGATATATAATATCAAGATCTCAGAAATTCAGCACAAGAACAGAATATTAAAAGCTATTAAAGAAAAGAGACAGATCACCTATAAAAGAAAACCAATCAAAAGTGGACTCATCAACATAAACCATCAAGTCAAGAAGAGTTTGGAGTGAAGTGTTTCAAACCCAGAAAGAAAACAACTTCCAACCCAGATTGATCTATCCAGCAAAACTATCTTTCAAAATTTATGGAAAAATAAGATACTTCCATGATAAAGAACAACAGAACGAATTCATGACCACCAAACCAACCCTACAGAGAGTGCTAAATGATATTCTCGAGAGAGATAAAGATGACCATGGTTCCAGGAACAGCAGCAGAGGAAGATTGCCAAATAAGACAGGCAATTGAATGAAGGGAGAAAGTGGAAGGCCAACAACAGGAAGATAACAGGGCAGAGACAAACCAATGTATGTTGGTTGTAACCATTAATGTGGATGGCCTCAGGTCAGCAATAAAAAGAAACACAGGGAGAGTGGATCAAGAAACAAGATCCATCGATATACAGTATACAAGAAACACATCTGACTGGAAAGGAAATTCATAGACTGAGAATCAAAGGAAAGAAAACAATTGTTCCATGTGACAGGAGACCAAAAAAAAACAAAAACAAAAAAAGCAAGTGTAACTTGCCCATCAACTGCAGAATGGATAAGAAAGATATAATATTTTTATGCAGTGGAAAGCTACCCGGATATAAAGCAGAATAATCTCAAGGCTTCTTTAGGTAAATGGATGCAACTGGAGGTCGTGTTCATGGCTGTGAACCCTCGCATAAGGAACAGAAGGAGTTAATGGGATCCAAAAGCAAAATAGTTAATGTAAGATCAAAGAGGAGGAAATACCTGGGAGGGAAAGGTGGAAACTACTGTCAATTTCTTATTGTCTTATCTTGAACTCTTGCATTGTTTATATAATTTTGTTAGATTTGGCTTTGTTCTGTCTTGTTTTGTTAGATTTTATGCTATCAGATGGAAGAGGCAGCTATTTTTAATATGGGATATTTTATGGTAATCATTGTTTCCTATTATATTGCTTTGAAGTCTTATTTATAATGCTTTCATTCATTGGTTTGATTGGTTTTATTCTGTTTGTTTGATTTTATTATGTGTGATGATATGAACAGCTATTTTGAAAAAACAAGACATTATGGCAGCCAATGCTGATTTACTATCATCTTGTTTTGAAGCCCAACCATGCTTTTGCTCTTCTGTTTTGATTGGTTCTATCCCATTGTGTTTTGTCTGATCTATTATGTGTGATGGTATAAACAAATTTTTTGAGGAAAATAAAAAGAAATGTCACATGCATTTTAAAGAAAGTTTAGCATTTTATATTTGTCATTTCTGATGCTCTTCCTTCCTTCCCTCCTGAATACACACTTTTCCAGCTGGTACAGGGGAACTTGGAGTCTAAAGAATCCCTATTTGCTGTTGAGTAGGAGTGAAGTCAGCTTTTCATCTCTTTAATGCCTGTTTAAAAGAAAGAAAGGTGTATTTGGGCTCACAGTTTGGGTCCTCTGGTGGCTTGACTCTATTTGTTTGGATCTAGAGTAACACAGCACATCGTGGCAGGCACATGTGATAGAGGAAATCTATTCATCTTACAACAGCCAAGAAACAAAGAGAAAGACAGGGCGGGGTAAAGTTCCCAATAGTCCTTTCAAGGACACATCCCAGTGACCTAACTTCCTTCCATGTGTCCCGGCTTCTACACATTCCAGCACCTCCCCTAGCTCCACAGGTGAGCCACCCAGCTCTCACACACGGACTTTAGAGGACACTGAGAACTGGGGTATAAGAGCAGATCTGCTGAATTCACCAGGTTCTCCTATTTTAAAATGTCTTATGCTGTTTTCATTCTTGAATGATATTTGCACTGCATATTCTGATTACATGGGTCTGTTTGGTTCTCATTCATGATTTTGAAGATGCTCTTCCACTATTTTCTGACCTCTTTTAATCCCTGTCTTTCTATATGTACCAAAACCTTTCTCTCAAGACTGTCTCTTAATCTTTTGATTTTTCCGTAGTTTGCTAAAAATTCTTGAATGACAAATTTATATCTTTTATCAAACTTGTGAAATTTATGAAGTCTGATTTTGATTTGATCATTATTTTTCACATTTGTAGTATACTTTTGTTCATTATTTCTTCATATTTTTTCAGACCATTTCTTCTTTTTTTTGGAACTTCATATAAACATATGTTAAAAACATTGATTTTTGTCTCACAGAAATTTAATCTATCATTTGTTCTTTATAATCTTAGGATTAGATACTCTGTTATGTCTTCAAGTTCAATGAATCTTCCTCAGTCACATCCATTCTGCTTTTAAGGGTATCCTGTGAATTTTTACTTCAGAAAACATATTTTTTCCATTCTGTTTTGTTCTTTTTTATTGTTTTTGCACTGCAATTTTATCTTTTTTCATTTGTTTCAAACTCATTTTCTCTTAGTGTATATATATAATGACCACTTTGAAATCATTATCTAATTTCAACAATTGGACCAAGTGGGGTTCAGTCTTCACTGATAGCATTTTCTCTTGAAAATATTTCACACCTTTCTGGCTTTTTCTGTATTGAATATTTTTGTCATATTCTGGACAGTGCGAGGTTATGTTTTGGTTCTCTGAATTCTGTTACACTCTGTGGAAGAGCACTGAGTTGTTGTTGATGTTGCTATAGCAGGCTATTAATTGGGATGGACTCAAACTGCAAAGCCTTCCTCTCGGGTAGAAGCTGAAATCTCAGCTCAATTGTTCTATCTTTAGCTGAGCTGCTTGGATTCTACCCCATACGTGCTTGATTCAGAGGTCAACCAGAGATCTGGAAAGAGTTTATATTTAGTATATATTTAGTAGCTGTGGTTGCCCAAAACTCTGTCACTTGGTCTTTCAGGCCAGAGGTTCTGCAGATTTCAATAGAATTTTTAGCTACCCCGTGAGTGCTGACTGTAGCTAATGGCCATAATAAATAGGAAACCCATATTCCTCTCTGCTCCCAAGCATCAGTGTCCCTGAAGAATCACCCATCTCTTGTTCACTTTTCAACACCTTCAGGTACCTGGTCTTTTTCTAACTGTGTCTGTTTGTGGAGAGCTGGTGTTAGAGGAGCCTACTTGGCCAGACTAGAAGTAGAACTCTAAATATATTTGGAGAGAGGTAAGGCCAGCCGTTTCAATAGGCCCTCCTCTCATGATGCCTTTTTCTACTGCATTTCTCAAAACTTTCCAGAGTTTTCAAGGTTGAAGGAGGTATGTTAAAGGTGAGGACTTAGAGGAGAGAAACCAACTATAATTTCAGCAGTCCCTGGACCTTTCACATGCACCATTACAATACTGTGTGCACTCCATGCCGACAGGGATATTCCCAACCAAGAACTACTCTATTATGGTGGGTTAACTAATGGTCAACTTGGAACACACCCACCTGAACTGAGTGAGTGTGGTTCTGGGTGTGGAAAGCCCACCTGAGGACTACAGCCAACAGCATAAAAAAAAAGAGCTGGAAGGGAAGGTGGTGCTGTTGATTCTACAAGAGAAGTTTCTCGTGCTGGGTTTCCTGATGTGAACTCAGCCACTCTCATCACTGGAGGAGTCCAGGTCCTCACTGTCACTGATGGCTGCAGTTCTCTTAGGGGGAGCTCTGGTCTTTACCTTGATGTTGTTTCCTGGCTTCAGCCGGCTGGCTGAAGATCCTTCTTCCTCCTGGCACAGACTTTCTAGCTTCCACCACTGACCTTTGGGCCTTCCCAGAGCAGATCCTCGATACAGACTTGCATAAGAGATTATCAAGGGCTCTGGCCTCCAGCTGGACTCTCAGAGGACATTGCATGGGAACCAGGCCCTCAGCTGGATTCTTTGGGTCTCTGGTGTGTGGACAGCTCTCCCACTCTTTTGTATCTGACTCTTTGGGTGAATATTACCAGATAATCCTATAAATTATGTGTCCTATATTAAATCATTTCTCTTACAAACACTGACTAAAACACCTAGCTAACCTTGAAACTAATCAAAAAACTTAAAATACAAGATCTTCAAGTAGAGCACATTTTTCGCCTCCCAGAACCATCAGAATTGTAGGACTTTTAAGATGATTCTTAGGCTCCCAGTTTTAAGATCTTCCTTTGGGAAAAGAACTATCCTTGGCGGAGATCTCATTTGTGCTCAAACACAAGGGAAATGGTCACTGGATGTCCTAGAACAAAGGGCTGGCTGCTATCCACTGCCCATTTAGATGCTTTTGGGAAGAGAGCAGGCTTTGGGCAGAGAAATATTTAAACTGCTTTCAAGCTAATGACAGAGACCATAGTCGTCTGTTCCTTCCTATCCATACGAGTCAGTTCGGGTACTATTCACACATCTTATGCCTTACATTTCAATCAAGTCCCAAGTTATAATAAAACTTCCATTGTCAAACCTGTCATTAGTAGGCTCACAATTCTTTAGGAGCATATACAGAACTCCCACACGCACATCATTATTTAAGTGATTGCTGAATTCACTCAAAAGCAATTATCTAAGTTGTTGGCCAGGTTCCACCTCTCTCTGTATAGTATAACATAATTTATTGTTTCTGTTTATTATCTCATAACTGTTGAAGTATAGGTTGATGTGAAAGCCTAATAACATTATCAGACCTACCAATATATCTATTCATGTGTGTATTTATTCAATAAATAATCATAAAATGACATTCTGGATCAGACACAGAAGCTCAAGATTTGCACAGTTACATTTCATGTTCTTTGGCCCTGGCTCTGGACTCAGAAACCTAGATTTAAGCTCTGACTCCTTCCTTATTCCTTGAAAGACTCTAGTTAAGTCATTGTTCTGAGGCTTTATTTGTACACCTGTAAAATGGGAATGATTTACCTGGCATCTCCAACAGGGTCTCAGAAGGATCAAATCAAATTACATAAGTAAAACATTAAAATTATAGGATAGTAATTAAGCATGACCTGCCATTTGTGTTTCTAATTGCTTCTTTTACTGTTCATTCTCAATAGTCTTCATGAATAGATGCTCGCGTTGCGATTGTTTTAGTGTGTAAGCATATGATTACACAGTCTTGATACTGAGCAGTAGTGAGTAAAGGGGTAAAGCAAATATTTTAAGATGACATATTCTCTTCAAATAATTTAATGTGTGCTTTATTCATCCAATAAAGAAAGCATCCCAGCCTTCTTGAAACTTACAATATAGCGACAAACAAGATCTTAGCCACTTAATTATTGATCTGCGTTAGTAAAGATGAATCATGAGGTGTTTGTTGTAGGAACACAGAAAAAGGAGAGAGCTTAGCAGAAGGAGAAAGGCCTACGACAATCATGCCTGCAGTGAGCTCTCTAAAGGACAAATAGTACTTAGCCGAGCAAAAATGGGAGGCAGAAGGATGCCACATCTAAGACAGGTGTATACAAAATACCAGAACTAAGAAGAGAGCATGACACCGTAAACCCAAGATGTCATGATGCAAGATGACCAGGATCAGGACGGAGAGGTCAGAGGTCACAGTGGGAAAAGATAACCCTGCTGAACTTGGTAGAGGTCAGATTATGCTGGGTCTTCTAGAGTATGTGTTGGGGCCGGGATGGTGGCGCACATAATCCCAGCAGCTGGGAGGCTGATACAGGAGGATCATTGCAAGTTCAAGACCAGCCTAAACTAAAAAGTGAGCTTGAGGCCAGCTTGAACTGCATAGTGAGAGCCTGTCCTAAAAAGACAAAAATAAACAAATAAATAAATAAAATAAAGTATGTGGAGAAGGTGAACTAATGAAGTCTTCTTGGAGGAATTTAAGCAGAAGTAATGTTTCCATTTTTGTAATGTAACTTTAACAGTGGGATGGGAAATAGATCTAACAGAGTAGGAAGACCAGTTAAGCCTACTGCAATTATCCAAAGAAGAGATGATGGCATTTTGTACCAACTTGGCAGCAATAAGACAAAGAGAAGCATCTGAATCTGCAAATGGTGAAGCAGTAGAGATGGCAAAGAAAAAGGCTGTGTGTGCAGCAGTGCGGGAGAGAGAACTCTCGAGAAAACTCCAGGCTTTGCCTTGAGCAGCTGGTCCTCAGTGGTGCCGCTCTCAGACAGCACGGTCAAACTAGAAGCAGCCGCTTGAAGAGGAAGCTGAGGAGGTAAATTCTGGAGCTGTGGAGTTGCCTGTGGCAGAGACAGCTAATTACCTTCCCAGTATTCATTCCTGCTGGGGTGGGGGTGCAATGAACCTCAGCCTGGCTAGCCAGATGGATAAACTTTGTCCCCGTCACTTTGTAGGTCATTTTAACAGATTGACTTAATGTATCATTCTGTCACTGGGTTAATAGCATCGAGGATCATCTTCACGGTAAAACTGACTGGCCCTCATATTCCTCGCTTAGCTCACACTTAGGTATGGCCATGTGGGCTGAGTGTATCAAGTGCCATACACAACCACCAGTCTCTCTCTTTCAAGGAAGCTGGCTGCCTGTGGCTCCTTCCCCATGTCATATGTGATGGCCCTTGATGGTTCTGTAGCAGAGAGGGGTCTCAGAGTCACACCCAAGCAGATCGATAGGCCACTGAAGTGATGGGTCTGCCAGGGTTGCAGGAACGAGCAGATGGAAAGAGATGGTAAGGGGCAGTGCATCTAGACAGCCCGGCACAGGCAGCGTTTTCTGAGGTGGAAACAGTGGGACATGCGTGTTAAAGATAAAGGATGCCATAAATGTAATCCAGTTCTGGAGGAAGGCACGTGAGGATGAACGGTGTGATTGAGAGCAAAGGGAAGAACCAGTTACGGAGAGGAGAAAACTTGGCTTCTACGTTAACAGAGGCGGGAGAGTTTATCCCACCACACTGTTTGGCCCAGGTTCAGTCCTTCTTGGCCACTGTAGACAAGGGAGTTATCAAGTCAATCAAATGGCACTCCTAAGCACTTTGGAGTAAACACGCGTAATAATGCAGACATGTAAACATGTATCTTCTGTGGAGTTTTGAAAACAGACTATTTAGTGAATGCTGGATGCTGAAACTGCCCACATTTTTATATGCTAATATATCTATATAAAATTACGCAAATCACCATTCAAAATTTAGAAAAAAGCCCCCTCAAGGCAGGAATTTAATCCAGGTTTTATTTGAAGTGGCAGTGCCTAATAAGTGTTCAATAAATATTCCAGGATCCAATTAAGTGGAACCTGGAGACTTTATAAAGCATTCACTTTGTTTCAACGAAAGGATTCACCACAAGATACCTTCAAAAAGACAACAATCCTGTTACATTTAAACTTTGAATGTAAACTTGCATTCCAGTTTCAGATATAACAACAGCATTTTGAATAATTACCATGGAGCCTAGCTTCTTTAGTTTTAAGGACACATAGTCAACCCCCACATCTCCGAGTTCCACATCTACAGATTCAACCAACTATGCACTAAGATTATTCAGGGGGAAAATCATCCATACCAAACTTCTATGGACTTACTTTTCCTGTCATTAAACAATATATTATAACAATAATTTACATAGCATTTGCATTGAGTTCAGTATTGTAAATCACCTGAAGATAATTTAAAGGGCACAGGAGGATGCATGCAGGTTATACATTGTGCCATTTTATATAAGGTACTGGAGCATCTGCAGATCCGGGTATCTTGCGGGGATGGGGAGCTGGAAAAAAGCCTCTGTGGTTACTGTTTATTATGTAAAATCCATACAGATCATTTCAAAGCAATGAAAGGAGGTTTCACTATGGAAAAAATAGTTACCTATAACAGAAAAATTCTTGAAATTTCTAAAGCTGTAGGCAAAGGAAAGGCACAAAGAACTACAACCTGCAAAGCCGGTTAGAGAACTCTTATCCCTGTGCCTCGGGTCGCTTTAATAGATTTATTTAATTTCTTATCACTATAGTGGTTTGACAAAGTCCAGAGTCTGCCTATTTATCTTGCCCTTGGGGTGAGTTTCTCATTGAGGTCAGAAGTGATTCTGGGAAGGAAATATGCGGCTATCCGTGCTCTGGCACCAGTTCCTGCTTAAACTTTGAAAATCACCCCACCGTGTCCTTGGCTTCTGAATTATGAGTCTATTCACCGCCTTTGCCCCCTGTCAGAAGATGGAACTGAGACACACTGACAGTTTCTGGAAAGCTGTGTTCTCTGTTCTGGGTCACTACATGCAGCCTGCAAGAACACAGCTGTGATGATGTGACTGGGGAGAGCCCCCCATCAGCCTTCATCTGCCTTTGGGAGAGGAGGGACAAGGGACCCTGAATGTAGAATCCCTAGATCCTGGAGACACTGCCCAGTCCAGTCCCTGAGACCATGACTGAAGACAGTGACTGACTTGCTCAAGGCCATGTGGCCACAGTTTTCAGCACAGACCAGAACCAAACCTCTTGACCCCAGAGCCAAAGTTTCCCCTAAAGACCGCCAAGTGAGGACAGTGTCCCTTTGAAATGTTTGCTCCCAACCACGTCTACTATGTCTATGCAGCTCAGAGAGAAAAAGATTTTACACATCCCATAGATTCAATTTATTTCTGAGATGATAATGCATTTAGGGTGGGATCTGTCTCCAAATGGCATGTAACTTCCGTGTTTCCATCCTATTGTTGTGTTCAAAAACTCTCAAGAGGTCATGGAGACTTGAAAACTCATCTTAATATAGCAAGTTATTTATCAGCACCTTCATACCTTCCCTGTCTTATGCCAACATCCTTACAAAACAAAACAAAAAAGAAAAAAAAAACTATTCCAAATATCTACCCTACCTGGCTCCCTTCTCCATTTGCAAATTCATCTTCTCAAAGCAAGGCACCTATGCCTATAAGGTCTTCCCATCCAAAGACATACCTAGGAAGCGGTCTCGCCCTTGGAAGCAAGAGTTATACCTCCAGGACCCCCTTGTGCCGTTCAGGCACTGTGACACATATGTGTATACACCCATAAGCACGCACACATATGCACACACACACACACACACACACACACACACACACACACAGAGCAGCCAAGCAAGCCAAAACGAGAAAAAGGCCCAGGCAGGAGAGGAGAAAATGTCCCCTTTATATCTACAGGCTGCCTCCAGCAAAAGCATTTCTAAATACGATAGGTTAAATATATTGCTGCCATTACACTCTACAAGAAACACATTCCATAAAAACGAAGGTGCTGTAAATTATACAAATATGATGCTAACAAGCCAGGAAACGCGCTGCTAATGAGGTCAGCTACAGAACTCCCGCAGTGCTGCAAATCATGTGCCAATCCTGCATATGAGCTACAAGAACAGCATTGGGTCAGCATTTCTGAGTGGGTTTGTAACCTGCTGTTTGGTGTACGGTTACACAGGTAGATAAAAAGCTTCCATGCCTCCCTCTTCGCCACCCTCCAATTTTGTTTATGTGTCAAATATCCAAGTCATCAGACAAGCGTGCCCTGCATTAATGTACCTGACTATTATGCCTATTGTTCTCCTCCTCAGAGTGGAGAATTAGTCACTCAGATGTGTAAATATTGGTTACAGTTTTGAAGCATGCAAGCTTTGTGTTTCTATCAACCCCATTCCTGGAGGAATTATGCATGCTGTTGGCACCGGGGTTTGTACACACTGTATTTGCTAAAGCTCTAAAAATCAAATAAACATGTTCTCAGCTCCTGAATTATTAGTCCATTCACCATCTTTACCCGTTAGGGGGGGAAACAATAAACACGCCGAAATGTGGCATTTAGGAACTGCAACAAGATTTCTGCTTGGCATTTACAAGTTAGAGAACAATCGAAACACCCCTCCAATGCCTTTGTCAAGTGCCTTCTGCACAGAAAGCTGAGATGTCTTTGAAATCACGCTTGACCTCCTGGCGAAGGAGGCCATCACCTTGGGTGGGCTGCAGACCCCGCTTCTGCAGCACTGTCAGACCGGGGTTGCTGCTGCCCCTCAGGGGAGCAGAAAGAAGGTCAAGGATGTGGGTCTGAAGAAACCCATGCTCCCCAGATTTAGGGTCCCAGGGCACGTCTTTAAATGCAACCTGGCTTTCCATTGGAGAGTTCTCTGCCTCTGCTTGCTGCCCCAGGTTAGGATTCATAGGTCGTCAAAGTGGAATTTAAGGGGCATTGTTCCCAATGGTTGGATTCGTCCAACGGGCCAAAGATCCCCCAGACTGCGACCATTTGGAAATAACATGGCCCACCAGTTTTAAGGCCAGTCCTGCAGCTTCTTGGCACCTTTCTTTCCATTCCAAGATCCAGAGCAGTTAAGGTTTAACACCACTGAAGGTGAGCAAATAGAAAAGGAAGAAATTTCATATGAGATGCCCCAAAGAATACCAGAGAGCACTTAGCAGGTAGATATGATCACAAAGCTATCACCTACCTCTCCAGCATTAAGCAAGGTATTTATGGAACAGCTTAAGTTTAGAGCCAACATCGGGGGCATGGGGAGGAGGGTAGTTTTCCCCTGAACTGCCTGGCCCAGCCCCATTTGCAGACACCTGTTTATACTCCATCTCAAAGGCTTTATGGAGTCTGTGTTCCTCCGGGTCTATGGCCCTGCCGTGGATCTATTTGTATACACATATCACAGGTTTTGGAAATAACTTCAGCACATAAATGCCATTATTTCCAGCAGAGTTGGTGTAAACCATATTTACTACCCAAACACTCAGCTAAAAATCGAGCTGCAAGGAAAACGGTAGCAGCAGCAGCAACAACAGCAACAAAGAAATCAGTGACAGCTACAAACCACAACCACAAATCAAACAAATCCATAAAGTGGCCTTGAGGTGAGAAGCACGAAACAGAGGCGGGACAAGATGGCAGGTGGTGGTGCGCTCCACAGTCAGAAAGAAAATTGAATTCCTAATAACTTTCTCTAAATGAAGTACAGGCTGCTGGGGGTGGGGCACAGGCGTGAAGAAAGGAACAGGAAAGTACAGAAGAGGGCACACAGCAAGACACACATTCGTTTCTCTTACTCCGTGAAAACCTGCACACTCTGTGTGTCACAGCAAGGGGACCTAGCGTCTACCATGTGTACTGGGGCTGTTGCTAATACTCAGCAGCTACCCCTGTCCAGTTTCGCCCAAGTAAGCACAATCAGCATCCCCAGGTCACTGCTGTCCTGGGCTTCAGAGGTAGGAAATGTTTTGCTCACTGCTTCAATCAACAATCAGGCCACACTCAGACCCCAAGGGGGAGTCTTCATTCATTTATTATTTTTTACATTCACTAAGTGCCTTCTGTTGACTAAATGGTGAAACTGTGTGTTTGACACTGTACTGTAAGTGATAGAGATATATATGATTGATATTACAGACTGACAGGCATAAGAAATATTAAATGAGAAAATGATGCTTCAATAAAAGCAAAAACAACTTGAAAGTCAAATAATGGCATTCATTGGTGTCCAAGACAAAGAGAGCTATGGGCTACAAATGTTGACTAAGTCCTAAGTAACAAGAAAGCATTATGGGCTGGGGCAGTCAAGAAAGGCTCCAACGAGGAGGTGAGCCTCTAAAATAAGACTGAGCTAAGCAGAGTAGAGAAAAAAGCAGATTCAGTGCAGGAGAACCACATGGGGTAAAGATCAGATATAGAAACAAACATGGCATATTTGGTAAGAGACCATTTGAACTGACCTGCAGGTTTCTATAGGGGAATACAGGATGATAAACTTGGGAAGGTGGTTTGTTTCCTTTGAATATTAACCAACCAAATAATATTGTAGATTCAATCAAAATTGTGAGGAACACAAGTCCACCTTCAGTGAAGGACAGCCAACATTCTAATATTTTACACAAATTTGCAGAGAGGAAACTGAGCAGCTAGAGTAGCCTGTGCGGGCAGGGTGGAGGCACCTCTAACATATGTGTGAGCATCTTATTTGTGCTGTGTCCCCACTGGAAAGCACTAAACTGCATGAACTTATACCAACAGCCTCTACCTCCTGTCTAGCAAAATGTGGGCCTGGGTAGCAGAAGATATCAAAGGGGAACAAGTCAGACAGACACTGTCTTGCCAGCCAGGCAGAGAGTACTTGAACTCTGAGGGAAGGTCGGCTGCTTGAAATGGGAATGAGTGGAGAATGGCCATACCCAAAGCAGACAAAGTATAAAATATGCATTTTTCTCTTTCATTTTATACCATTTTTATGAGACCTCTTTGTAGTTGCAACAAGCAAAGCCCTTGGCTCGAGCCCTGTAGGGTTGGCAGATTTATTACTGAATTTTGAAAAAATGAAAACAGTTCAGTTGTCTGGCCAGGTAGAAGGGATTATCTTGACTTGAAAGAAACCACCAAAAAAAGGATTCACAGTGGTGGAGAGAGGGATCCCTGCTCTGCTGAGAGCCGTGTGCCTTCCACTGTGGCTGAAAGCAACAGCGAATTCTTTAAAAGTCTGTAGGCCCACCTCTAGCCTGGCTACAAGAACCAAGCTGCCTCTGACCAGCACCTCGCTGGCTCTCTGGCCAGACCTCTCCATGCTTCTCACCGTGGAGGAATTGGTGGCCTGACGCCTGCAGGATGATCTCCCCACCAGCTGCTGAGGGAGGGAGTCCAGGCCCACCTTCCAGATGGAGTCTGTTGAGGGGCTGGGGGCTCAGAGACCGAGGCTCCCGGAGAAGCTCTAGGTCAAGAGCACTGACCTGAAACCTTCACCTGGATACTTACCCTACTTAGTTTGACCTCTCCTAACCCATTTCACAAGTACAAACACTGTAAGAGGAGCAAGAAATGAGATCTTACAACTTAAAGATTGCTCTTCTGCTCCCATGATCCCATTTGACTGATTTATTATCTTAGCAGTTTACCGAATTCGTACTATGTGCCCAACAAGGCACTGGGCAAAGGAAGAAGTGAAGACATAGCCCCTGCCCTCAGGACTCTTGCTGACCAATGTGCTGATATATTCAGTCTGTTCAGGCTGCAATAACAAAATACCTTAGACTGAGAAATGTACAAGCAACAGAAGTATGTTGTTTATGGTTCCAAAGGCCAGAAAACCCCAGACCAGGGCAATGGCAGATTCCATGTCTGGAAGGTTTGCCTGTCTGCTTCATAGACAGCACCTTCTCACTGAGTCTTCATATGACAAAAGAGGCAGAGGGACTTTCCCAACCCTCTTTTACAAGTACTCTCATCTCTGTCCTCCCCAACTACCCCACCTCTTAATCTGTTGCCTCAGGACTAGATTGAAACACAAATGTGGAGGGAACACAAACACTCCAGCCATAGCAAGCAGCATATCCCAGCCCCTGCTCAAGTCTGGATTACTTCTGCAACACTAAGTCCCAGTGTAGAGCCACAGAGCCAGGAAAGTGGAAGTCCATCCCTGGGAGCCAACATGGCTTGTCTGGATCCACACCCAGCGAGCTCCAGGCTTCCGCAGCCTGCTGGACTCCTGTCTTCCCCCACTGTCCCCGTCATCCTTGGAGCAGCGCTTCCTGTCGATGTCTCCTCGGGAGCTGTGGTGCTGCTGGTGTGTACTGGAGGCCAGGCTCACCCAGTGGTAAGAGGTGGAAGATAAGACAATCTTCTGGCTTCCGCAGTCTCGCTCCTGCTTCCCAGCCCCTGACCCAATTCCCTTGTTTCTGGTTTCCTATCGCTCCTGTGCTGGCCATGGAGAACTGACTGGCACTTCCCTCTCTAAGACTTTGGTGCCCTAACCTTTGGCTGCCCCTTGGAAACTGAGATCCAGACATCCCCAGCTGGTGCCCTCTTGCAGGACCACTGTGAACTAGAGCCCCACCTTCACGTCGTGGGCCTTGCCCTAGTGCTCTGCAGCCTGCTGGCCCTGTGTGACCGGCCCCTGACACTCAGCCTTCCCTTCTCTGCCCCTCTCACTCCAGCCTCTGAAGAAATGGGGAATTAGCGTCTGCAAAGCACGGTGAGGAGGAAAACAGCCAAGTACTTTCACCCACAAGAAGAAAGAGATTTTAATTGAAAAATGAAATCACAGATTACATGCAAATCTTTGTTGGCAAATTTCAATTACTGCCAAATTAAATGCATAACTAAGCTAAGCATCTTCAGGACACTCCATTTAATGTTTCCCTGGGATGTGGCCACAGCAATCAGAGGTGACATGATAGGTGTGCAGAATGAGCTTCTTCCCCGGAAGAACTCCAGAGAGCTCAGCCTCTGGCCACCTGGTGCCCCACATTTGCAACTTACACAGGGTGGTCTTAGCTGGCAAGTGGCCCAGAAAGGTAGGACTAGAGAAGATCTCTGAGGAATTTTACCATGCCCCAACCCAGCTTCCTGTCTTTCAAAAGCAAGGAAAAAATTAGGCAATAATCTGGTATCAACAATAAAAATTTTTTCTAAAACATAAAAAGATTAAAAAAAAGCATACTTTGGCTTCACCTGTTACTTTGTACTACAAGAAAAAGAAAGAAAGAAAGAAAGAAAGAAAGAAAGAAAGAAAGAAAGAAAGAAAGAAAACCAAGACTCAGAAAGTTCCTTAATCAAGCCCCGGCAGCCAGGGGCAGAGCCTAAACAAGAGCACAGGTTACAGGAGCAGAAGGAAACTGATTCCACGCCTGGGTCCCTTGGTTAACACTAGCTCACCAAGCTAAGCCTACCTTGCCGGTCTGGGGTAGGGTCTGCCCCTTGCCAGTCTGGGGCCGATAAGACTGTATTTGTCCTACTCTCTGGGATTCCATCCTCACACCCATGCCGCCCAGGATGGTTCAACATGTGAGCACTAAGTACCCACCACACAAGAGGCACTTTGCTGGACACTGGAACTTGGGACTAGGAGGGCAGAACACACACCACCATTCACTCCTCAAGGCCGAACCACTGCATCTGGCTGTGAGAGTGGACATTACCATGGCTACATCTGAGTCTCTCCAACCAACTTGCAAGTGCTTAAGGGAAGAACTACAGCCAGCACTAGACATCACTACCCTCCACACCCACACCCTTTCCAGTCCCTTCGGGTACAAGGGATACAAGGGATACGTGAATAGAAGGCAATGCATATTTGACAGGAGACCATTGGATCATAGTGGTTGTGGCTCAGAAGATGCGAATATGATCTATGTATGAAGTTTTACCCTCAATTCAGAGCTGCTCCTGGATGCCTTTTATGCATCAGGAAGTTTCTTATTACTTCTAGATTATTTCCATATTGGTCAACACCAAGCCACTAGCACACCCCAAGGAGGACCCGCTAAGTGAGTTGTGTCCATCACAGCCTGTGAAGAGGCATGTGATTTGGAACCTATCCCAAGAGTGGGAAGCCGGAGAGTCCCGGAAGCTGACACAGCCAGCATCCTCAGGGCCTCCATCCTCAGAGTCTGGTGAAAAAGGCCAGGACAAGTCTGGCAGGCCAGGGCTGGTGGCCGGAAAGTCCCCCTCCACGGGGCCAGGGCCAGGGGCCGCCCAGTTAGGGCCATCTCTCCCTCTGACTCCACCTCTGCAGAGCAGGTGGGTTCTCTGGCCTTATCTGCCAGATGGCTCCCGGAGGGGATGATTTATTAGGTGCAGAAAGCTGGCTGATAAATTTTACTGCAAGTCCCCAGCAGAATACTGGGGGTAGCAACAGCCCAGCACAGGCAGCTCTAATGGAAAGTGCCGTCACCAAAGAGCAAGCGTTATTTATGACTGTCTGTAATGCCATTCGGGGGAAATTCATCATCGCCTCCCTGCTCCGTGTGTGTGTGTGTGTGTGTGTGTGTGTGTGTGTGTGTGTGTGTGTATGGATAGCAGCAGGGCTGGTGGAGGGGGATAGGTGGGGAACAGGGAGAGCCTCGCTGGGAATCTGCAAGCAGAGAGCAAGGCCCTATTTTCCCTGGATGACCCAAGTCCTCTTGTCAAGCTCTGACCCACAAGGTCCCCTTACTGCCCCTCTTGCCCCTGTTCCACACTGTGATCAACCCCACCGTCTCCCTCGGCCACTGAAAGAGAGAGGAGAGTGGCACTTGGACGTTCCCTGTATGGGGCACTGGTTCTGGAATGTCTGCGTGGGTCAGAGAAGCCCCACCTTGAAGCAGAGGTCTATTTGCATGCCCCATCAAGCTTGGGGGAAAGGGGATTTTCTCCTGCTTCACAAAAACAATGGAGGCTTGGAGCAAGACAATGACCTGCCTCTGTCCCTGCAGTCAGGACCAGGTAGCTGTTAGGCCTGAAACCTTTTCCCTCCTGATACCCAGGTGGCCCTGGTAAGGCCCCTGTGCCCAGCTGTCCTGTGGCATTGGCTTCATGGATACACTAAGGGGATGCCCTTGTCTAGTCCCACCACCACCACTACCACACCAGCAGGCGGGGCCCCAACCCCTGTCCTTCTTCTCCATATGTACAGAATAGTTGTGGATTCCCATCTGTCTTCTATCTGAGTTATTTATGTCTAGGTCTGTCTCTGTTATCAAATGAAGTGCTCCTTGAGGGCAGGGTCTGTATCGTATTCATTTTTGTGTTTATCTCGGCGGTAGGCAAGGCTCCTAGCACAGAGTAGCCTTGATAAATGCTAGAAAATAAAATCACACTGACAGACAAGATCTACAGTACTGGGACAGTGTGTGTTCCCAAGTGCCTGTCACCATGCTGGTATTCATAGTGTTTGCAAACAGGCTCGTCCCCACCTGCATGTCAATCAGCACAGCTTGATGGGAAGAGTGCTGGTTTAAGAGGCAGGAACGTTGGGTTCTAGTGGGCAGCACCCCCAGACATTCTTTGAGTGCACAACATGAGCCACATCAGATTTCATTACTAGCGCAATGATTCAGTTTGAGCAGCTCAGTTTACTCCTGTGTGTGCTGGTGCTCTGAGATTAAAGGAGTAACACAGTCTGCTCCTCCTAACAGGATTAACATGGGAACACGGCTGTGGCGAGCAGCAGATCCGAGTTCCAGGGAGAGAACAACCTGTAGCAAGCAGTTCTTTATGCCAAGAACTATGCTGAGGTCCTCTGTTCATGTCACTCATTTAATGCCTTCACCGTAATTCCATGGGATCAATTCTATTATTATGTTCACAAATATAAATTTGAAGACACAGTGTCAGCTCCTCCATTCACTGGTTAGGTGTCCTGGAGTTAAGTCATTTTCTCTTTAGGGACTCTGTATATCATCTGTGAATAAATGATTCAATCAGTTGCTTAACAAAGTCCCAGCAGCTTCAAATCTCTGTGGATTTTAGGGTCACACTGTTACCCCACCATCCCAGGACAACTCGAGGCCATGAAAAAGGATGAGTGGTCAGCACTTATAAGAGCAGTATGCTGTGCATTGAGTTTTTGCTGGAAGACTGAGAGTTTAATGCACCCTAACAAAATAATATCAAATATAGGGGATAGGACCCACTGGGACTGACTCTCCAGAAGAAAGAGTCTGATAACTTTAGACCCAGAGTGGAGGCAGGCCAGAGCTACAGGGACTGCAGTCACCTTGGGAGACAGATCTCCAAGACTGTCCACCTTCTGGTCATCCTAAACTGGTGAGGACTTTGACAATGGTGCTCTACCAAAGCTCTCTTAGTCTCTTTTCCAGATCCATGGTTGATGTTCCCAGAGTCATGACATTAAAGAGAATTTTATGGCCTCTCATCCAATGAATCTGTATGGAAATTAAGAATGAAAGCAGTAAAAAAAAACTCCCTAGAAGCTTTCTGTCACTGTAATAAACACCTGAGACAATAGTTTATAAAGAGAAAAGGTCCAAAATCAGTTGGCACCATAATCAGTTGCTTTGGTCTTGTTAGCAAGGTAGCACATCATGGAAAGGGACTCATGGAAAGACAAATTGCTCAGTCATGGCCAAGACATGAAAGAGAAGGAGAGAAAGAGACTGGAGGCTACTTATTCCCTTGATACCCCCACTCAGCCCCACTTCTTAAAGTTCCACCACCTCTGGATGGCAGGATGGGCTTTAAGACAATGGCCTTCAGGAGACACTTGAGATCCAAGCCAAGCTACCACCAATCAGTGGTCTTTCCTACAGTGGATGATCAGCCAGGCAACTGGACAGTGTATGTTCCTTCTCCAGGTAGCCTTCCCAGAACGTTTGCTGCAGGAGAAGCATTTCGCCTGCCCCACGGGAAGCTGTATGCATGAGGATCACCATGTTTTGTGTTTGTTTGTTTGTTTGTTTGTTTGTTTAGCAAATGGGGAAGAAAAGTCCTTTAACTTTACAAAAATATTAGTTTGGAGCCCAAGATCAGTATCAATATAGTTTGGCAGACTTTATACAAAATTAGATAAATAATAAGCCTCATACTCACTCTGATGAATTTCCCTCAATCCAGTGGGGATACCAAACAGGTTTGCAACACAAATGATAACTTTTGGTCTGAATTCCATTCACATCACAAAATTAAATATATCCAGGAAACAGAAGCTGAACCATAATAAATAAGGGTGACCGTTTTGGAATCAGACAGCCTTAGCTTCAAGACTCACATTGATGTCTTGCGTCATTAAAGGCAAGTTACTTCACATTTCTGAGCTCACATTTCCTCCTCTGGAAATAGTTTTTTCATAGGACTGGTTTAAGGACTGCATTAGACAAAGCATATACAGCCACTGTGAAATGGCACATATTAAATGTACAATAAATGGTACTGATGGTTATGGTATAACTTTCAGAGAGTCCCATCATCTTAGACATTGATCACATAGCCAATAGTACAGTATGAATGTTTTAGCCTTTTCCAAACTCATGTTGAAACTTAGTACCTGATGTAATACTGTCAGGAGGTGAGGACTGATTTTTGGTTCACAAGCACCCCGCCATCAGGATGGATTTCTGTAAAAAAAGAGGGGGTACCCCAAGAGAGGCCTCCCTTGTCCCCTCCATCACAGAAGGGTGCAATGTTAGTCCCTGTTTGCCCCCTGCTCAGTATCTGCCCCTGGCAGTAAGGCCCTCACCAGAGACCAGATGCAGTGCTATGGTCTTCAACCTCCCAACCTCCAGAACTATGAGAAATAAATATTTGTACTTTATAAATCACAGTCTCAAATACCCAATTATAGCAGCACAAAATGGCCTAAAGCAACCAAAAATTTCAAGACAATTTGTCTTCTTGATCAACATAAACTGCTTCCTCCTCCCTCAATTGCTCTTAAAAACCAAGCCCCAAAGATGGTACAAAGGGACTATCATTCAGACACATTTTAAAGATGAATCTCCATAAAGAATGACTCATATTCATCTAAATGACCAATCCCTCTGAAAACTGTGACTTCCTTTCCAATTTCCAAAGAATTGCTATTTTTCGGTACCTGGACTACCATGAAATATAAAATGAATATGATATTTTCTCAGCCATGAAAAATGAAGATGATATTTTTTGCCAACCATCCAAAGACAAAGACAAGGGCAAAACACTCCTATTATTTAGGCCTCTCATTCTCAAACATAGGTTCATGCTCTGGTCCCAAGAATACTGCAGAAGAATTACATAGAGTGTTTGGTTAAAAATACTGATTTCCTGACTTTAAGACCAGAAATTTTGATTTAATCGAAAATGAAGCCCAAGAATCTATATTATAAACAAGCCAGAGATTCAAATATATATCCAGGTTGAAAACCACTGACACTTATATGCCAGTGGTTATGTTTCTATGTATATCTTATTATTTTTATCACATATTTTCTGTCTTTTTGAACCTAACATTTTTACCATTAAATCACAGGGAGACTGGTGAGAAAGAGTATAAATATCTTTATGCTATGTCTCAAAGCCCCATCAGCAACTTCCATTTATATTTTGAGATTCTCATAGCACTAGATGTTATAAAATTTCTCTCCTTGCTTTCAGTCTCTGGGTTTCATAAAAATGCTACTCAATATTTAAGATAGTAGTAAAGTTTTAAGACTTTAAACAGAAAGTAGTAAATAGAATTTAGCTGGTGTAATACAACTGATTCATTGGCTTCCTGGAACACCAGGAAGGGCACTGTGGGGCACACCAGGTGGGCACTGTGAGGAGACTCCTGGCTCTTTAATAGGAAGTATGCAAGGTTTAACTAGTGATGTCTGCTGTGGGCATGGTCAACACATAGGCCAAAGAAAACACACTTCTAGCTCCACTTCAAAGCACATCACGGCCAAATGGTAAGAACTATAAAATTCATTTTAAAATTGTATTTACATTTAAAGTTTCCATCCATACTTCAGCTGAGACCTTCTTTTCCATTATTATCATTTTCCTGACTATATAAAAGAG
Source organism: Cavia porcellus (assembly GCF_034190915.1). Classification (NCBI taxonomy): domain Eukaryota; kingdom Metazoa; phylum Chordata; class Mammalia; order Rodentia; family Caviidae; genus Cavia; species Cavia porcellus. The sequence continues at coordinate 44,337,972 of NW_026947512.1, forward strand.
GTGTTTTAGAATCTGTCTGACCTGGTACAAATAAAGTAGAAAATAATCTGGAATAAGACCAGAAACTCTAAAAGATGTTGGTCTCTTGTGTTAACAAGGACAGACTTGCAACATAAATAAAGAAGTCTTTCTCATCTTGTTGCTTTCCCTTGAACTTTTTCTTCTATCCTAAATGTCTTTTTTTTTTTTTTTTTTTTTTTTTTTTTTTTTTTTTTTTGCTTTTCTGCACTCTCTATTGTACTTTTTTTTTTTTTTAATGGTACCAGGGATCGAACTCATGACTGCCTGCTTGCAAGGCAGGTGCTTATGCCACTGAGCTAAATCCTCAGCCCCTCTATTATGCTTTTATTGCAACTCTTCTAATCATTTAAGGCAAGTGAAGATCAATCTATCTCCTAATAAAAGATCTGATAAAATCATTCATTTCTAATTGGGGTCACTCGCCATAATATTTAGATACTTTATGAAAGCACTCGTGGTTAATCATAATCCTGGTTAATAGTTGTTTATCTACCTCTTTCCCTGGCCTGGGAGCCTGGACAGCAAGGGCACAGTCACACTCACCTAATAAGGTGAGTCATCCTTGTGACCCCTCAGTTGAATTAAACCCAAAAAGCATCTTTAGGCTTTGCTTTTACTTTGTTTTATAAAACTAAGAAATATAATTTACCCTGGAATTGCTATGATTTGGAAGTGCCCCTCAAAGGGCCATGTGCTGAAGGTGTGCCCCACAGTTTATGGTGCTACTGTGCAGAGAGAGAACACTTAAGAAGTAGAGCCAGTCACACACAGTGTCCTTGAATAGGACATTGGAACCCTAGCCCCTCCTCATTCTCCCTTTCATGGCCTGAACACAAGGTGGAAGTGTGCTCCACCTTGCTTGTCCTCAAAGTAATGGCCTGAAAAACCATGGACTGAAGCCTCCAAAACTATAAGCCCAAAAATAAACCCTTCCTTTTTAAAAGTGATTCTCCCAGCTATTTTGTTACAATTACAGAACTTTAGCATTGTTCACAGAAGGTCTTCCTGGTGTTTTGTGTTCTCCCTGGTGTATATGAATGCAGAGAAGCCTAGGTGAGCAAAGGTCCTTCTCAGTCCCCTGTCAACACTCTATCTCTGCTTCTGGGCTGAGGGAGAAGAGCTGACACCAGGGGCCCCTTGCTGAGGGCAAATCCAAGGGGGTTTGTCTGGTGAGTGTGTAGCATCTGCGGAAAAGCACGTCCACCAGGACCCAACAAAGGGGCTAGTGACTCACCTTCCCAAGATGACACTGGCCTGGAGATGTGGTCAGTGGAGTGGACAGGGAGCCCAGCCTCTGGCTCCTCAGCAAGCCTCAGAGTAGCTGAGTTTTTGTGCACATCTGTATTTCCTGCCATCTTGGTGCCCAAGCCTTCTCTCTTCCCCAGGGATAACAAGTGACGAAGCAGGGAAGCAGATGGAGAGAAGGGCTGGGCAGCAAGAAGCCCTAGTCAACAAATTAGGGCTGTATCTGTGTCATCTGAAGTCACACCAGATACTAAATTTGCCGGCTCAGCCTCCCAGAGGTGGTTCAGTTTGTCCTGCCTGCTACCCTCAAGTCACCCAGGTTTTCAAGGGGCTCCATGTGGCACAGAGAGACCAAAAGATGGATAGAACAATGCTTGGATACATACTTTGGCTTTTCTCCAAAAATCACTTTTTGTAAAGTTATAGAAATGTGAAGCTCATGAGCACTGGCAAGTGCATGGGTTAGAAGCTCTTTGTCTTACGGATCAGAAAAATGAGGCCTAGAGATGCTTGTGATTTATTTTCTCCAGGACCTCCATATGCTTAGTGGTGGAGAGGGAGCTATTTCCTCTCCAAGTCAGGATCATTTCTAACACAAGCTTCAAAAGATACTGAGTACTGGTCATTAGCTTTTACTCAATATATGTAAGAAAATACGTTATACTCAAACAGATAATGATTAAAATAAACATAGCCCAAATGCTGTTCTCGACTTTGCCTCTTAGTTCTCAAAATCATACTGGATAGACAGGTTAGGTTCTTCCAGGAGAAAAAAAGTTAAACTTTAGCAAAATGGAACAAACACTTATTGAATATCTATGTCCATCCATTGGGCTAGGCACTTATTTCCTTCAATCCTTGCAAATACCCAGAAAGCAGGTATTAAGACCGGTTCTTTCATAAAGGAGGGAAGGAACTAGCCCAAGAAGCAAAGCTTTCAAGTGGACAGAAGCAGATCTGATTTCCAGGCCAGTGTTTTTCCACTCTTCTGTGGTGTCACTTTATCTTTTTGAATTCCTGGAGCCAAGAAGGCACATTCGGGCTCACATGCTCAAGGCAATTCCCAGGGTCATGCCCTGCCCCAGCCAATAGTCAGTCCCCTCTGTTCTACCCCAGCCACGTCTCCAGAGGTGCCCATCCTCCTCATGTCTGTGAGGTATCCTGGAGCTTTAGGCAGAGGCATGTGAATACACAGAACGGGACCTCAGAGGGCTTGCTTCTGGCCACCCCAACAGAATTTCACCCAGTGGCACAGAACAGAGAGGTCTGTGCTTGGTGTGCAGTTGTAGCTCAGTTGCTCATAGCAAAGTGCTATGAGGACAAATGAGCTCATAAACCTGAGGAGTGCTGTGAGCTTTCTGAATGTTACATAAATGGAGACGCTGATACGATCCCACTGATAACGGTGGTGAGGAGGTGCTACGTCCATGGTCATAACTTAAGGGAATATTTCAAATGAGAAAACCCTACCAAAATCAATCCACTGAACTTTATTTAGAAGAGAACTACTAATAAAACTGTTATGGGAATGTGAACTCTTGGGAAATAATGATTATTTTCTTCTGTTAAAAGGCTCATCAGATCCATCTCCAAAGTACAGTTCAGCTATTTGTGGGCTCTTTGCTACTCAAAGAAACAAGTTCTCTGTTTACAAAGCAGCAGCTGCTGTCCTTCTGTGTGCTGGAGCCCTGGAGTTTAGAGCAGCAGCTCACCTGTATTTCTAGAGCCACTGTCAGATACTTCCATTTATTGAGGGTTCTGACGCAAACAAGGAATTTGTGTTTAATATTCTCCTTGATCCTCCTCTTACCCCCCCCCCACCTTCATTAAAATCTGCCATGTAACTTGAGTTTAGAATCATTAGTGGGTGAATCTTAAGACTATGCTGCCTTTCTCAGAATTGGATAAGGTTTTGCTCCAAAGAGCAAGTTTTTGCTCCACAAGTCCAGAGGGAACCGAGAGTGTACCTGGAGTGCCCACTGCGGCAGGACACCCCTCCTTTAAGCTTCTGATCCCTGACTGCCCATTAGCCTGTTTAGGGACACGGATGGGGAGATGAAATCCCCAGACTAGGGGGAACTAGTGGCAAAGAAGAGATATAGTGAATGGAAGTAACTCACACAACCCACAGGGAAATGAGGTACCTAGTCAAGAATGGACAGAATCCTCTCCAAGGCCCAAGTGGCAGTTAGATCACTGTTGTCCTATTTATCAGTTTTTCAATGGAATGGAGGTAGGGGGAAACTATTCAAATTAAATTTTAACCTTGGAATTTTGAGGAACTCCTAACTAGAAGCATCATCAGGAAAAATTTTAAAAAGAAAAAATATAACCACCAACCACATTTTGGAACTTGCTGATGTGCGCCGTTTGTGAATTCTCGGAAATATCTCCAAAAGACGCCACGGAGAAGTGGGCTCAGTAGTGGGGACTGAGACTGGCTGCAGAAGAAAGCTCACTCCCGTCATTTTCCTCAAAATGCGTAATTTGCACTGCAAAAGGCTGAACAGGGAAGCCACGCAGGATAACATGGGGCTTCTCGTGTCCAGGTGTGGAACATCTCTGCTCTGGCATCGCACGACTGTGGGCTGCAGGCCTCCTGGCTGTTCCCAGCCTGAGCCCAGCTTCCTGTGACAGATGAGACTGAAACCACGGCAGGCAAACCTGAGGCTCACCATCCATGTTCTAGTGCAACCTGAACTGCCATCTCCTGGTACTCTCAGGAAGAAACAGTTTTCAGTATAGTTTCTAGTTTCTACCCTTATTTGGCCCAAAGTTAGAATTTGTCGCCATTTTTATTGATTGTCAGAAAGGAAAAAGTCCTCACCATTGAGAGTCATAGGCCACTACGTTAGTCCATTTTATGTTGCCACAATAGAATATTCAATGATAAGCACCTTATAAAGGAGGGAGGTTTATCTGTCATATAATTCTGGTGGCTGCAAAGTCCAAACAGTACAGCACCCATCTAGTGAGGGCTCCTGGCTGCAATGCAACATGGTGAATAAGTGGAGAGCAAACCATATGAGTGTGGAAGGGACATAGGTTCAAGTAAGGAAGTAAAGTATCAGAAAGAGGCCAGAGTTGCTGTTCCACAACAACTCATGCTTGTGGAAACTTACACAATCCTGTAAGACCACATTAGTGCCTTTGGAGGATGGAGTTCCCATGATCAAATCATCCTCCACAAGGCCAAGTTTCTTACAGATCCACCACTTGTCAGTATCGTTACACGGGGGACCAAGTTGCCAGCACATTGTTGCGGTCTGGATCTTCAGTGTTCCCCAGAGATCCATGTGCTTAAAGACCTGGGTGACAGCCTTTGGTACCACTTGGAGGTGATGGAAACTTGAGGAAGCAAGAAAAAGAAGTTAGCGTACTGGAGAAATACCCTTGAAGGATCACTGCAAACCAGGCCCCTCATTTTCCTCTTCTGCTTCCTGGCCACTGAGGTAGACAGAGTCCCCCAACACATGCAGCTTCCATGATGTACTGTGCCACCATTTACACAAAGCAATGGGGCTAATTAACCATGGACTGAAACTTCCAAAATAAATCTTTTATTTTAAAGTGATTTCTTTAAGTATTTTGTCACAGTAAACAAACACATGAGCCTTAGGGAGACACACCCAAACTACGCTTGAACTACAGCAGCCACTTCCTGCCCTTCTAAATTGAATGCTCCAAAGTGAATTCAGACACAAAAGTGTATCTCCCTTAAATAAGGGGACTTACGAAACTTACGTGTACTTATCTGGTACTTCAGACACTGAACACTTGTGCTGAGATGGTTCAGTCCATGGCATTCCTGGAGAGCCTGCTCCTCCTCCTCTCTGTCCTTCACTGATGAAGAGTTTGAAGAAGTACAGCTAGTTGAGTTCCTTCCTGGCTGTCCACTCTCTAGGTAATGGACTCAGTTTTGTTATCAAAGGAATGAAGTTTTTAAATTTTGAAATCTTGACATATTCCCTCGAGATGCACTTCTAGAGCTTTATCCCCAGAAGGCTTCAAGGACAGAGAAGGCACACTTCATTTAGAATGATTGAGCCAGAATATGCATATTGCAGGAAGAATAAAAGCCCTCACTTCCAAAAGGCTCTTAACCTTGCTAATTTATAGTGTTTCTCTTGCCCTCTGCCAGACTTTCTCTACCTAAAAGTGTGCGATGATCAGTAGCTCCATTTCCTCCCTTTCTCCTGATCTCATCATCATCTAAATAATGCTTCCCTCCCGCATCCACTCTCACCCCACCCCAATAATATATTAGGATTTGCCTCCAGAAAAAATGAAGCCTCTCTCTCTCTCTCTCTGTCTTTCTCTCTCTCTCTCTCTCTCTCTCTCTCTCTCTCTCTCTCTGTCTTTCTCTCTCTCCTATCTGTCCATCTGTCTGTCTCTGTCTGTCTCTGCTTCTCTCTTTCCCTCCCTCTCTCTGTGTCTCTGATCTCGGAAATAAAATTCTTCTCAAAGACATCAGCATGCAGGAACTACTACCGTTGTCCTGCAGGGAGGTCCCCGTCACCCCACACCAAGCAGTTTCCTTCAGTGCCCGTGAGGCTGACATGCAGTGGGAGAGACCGGGAGTCACTGGCCAGCACAGCTTCAAGTTTCAACTAGAAACTGAGCATTTGGACGTGATCATCAGAGAGAACGCTTGCATCCTCCGAATGGGCTGAGCAAAAGACACTTGGGTTATCTCAGGGTAACACAGCTCTGGTTCTTGCTTCTCACTCTCTTCCCAAACGCCTTTACCTATAGAACAAGGAAATACTTTGTGGCCCAAGAAACTCCTCTTTCCAGGTAGCAAGTATATCACTGTTCAGCCGAAAGTCATGCCACCCCCATGTGCTCCCCGTACCATACCGTGCTGAGATATCTTACACCTCAGTCTTCTCCCTACCAGGAGGATCATAAGGTATAAATAGCATTCCTGAGGAAGCCTGGGGCAATAAGTCATAATGTCAAAGAATGCCACAAGTGACAATGTACTCCAGTGGCCACCAAACAAGGGGAGATCCAGAAAGGAGCAAGTACCCTGCTCCCACCTTCACCCCCAGATTCCTTGCCCCTCTAATCTCCATACACAAATGTCCCCTGGTCCAGCCCCAGCAGGACTAGGAGTCCAGGCAGCAGACAATGCCCCCACAGGAAGAGGGTGGCACTTTTAATCCTTGGTCAGAGGCCTCCAGCCACCTCACAGCTGGGCTCCAGGGCGCACCTCCCCGCCTCCCGCCCCACATCCCTGCATCTGGGTAACAGCCTCCACGCGGTGTGTGTAACTCAGAGCCACATGACACTGAAATGCTAAGTGAAGAGCAATTAACTTTTGCTTCTGAAAACCCACTTTAGCTTTCCATAACTCTTTGGGGGCCATTTCAACTAAGCCAAACCTCCCGCACATTCTCCCTCAGCAATAAATTACCTTCCTGGCTTTAATTAGCTGCTGGAGTGCAACCGGGCTGGGTGCTGACATAGCAGCTTTCCCTACAGGTCCCGTTCTGTCAGACACCAGCAGAATGGCAGCTGCAGGACGTGCGGGCCACCTCGGCAGGGACACAGTGGCCATGGGCCACTCACCTCCCTACAGGTGGGTAGGGTGCTGAGCTCAAGCTTCCTCTGTTCAGGACGAAGTCATTCGGCGGGGCCTTGGCCTCCACTGGTGCCTGCTTGGTCCTGGCTGGTATGGCCCAGTTGCTTCCCTCCCTGCAGACTGTCCTTCCTTCAAAGAGCCCACAGCACGTGCACACATGCACACACCAGCCCCCGGGTAGCCAATATCTTTATCTCCCTTATTCTTGCTAAGGGAGAAATTACTGACAGAGCTTAACATATAAGCCCTCCCAGAAGACTCTGCTGTATAATTGTGAGCTAAGCTTGAATCAAAATGAATAAATCTCTAAGCATATGATTTTAGTCACATCTGTAGGCTGGAATAGTATTCACTGGAAAAGAAATCAGTAATCAGTCACCCTGGGAAACTCCAACTTCACTCTGAACCCCAGATTAAGATAGGAGGCATATGACCCTATCTCTAACTGGAATGTGACTGTCCACAAATCTCTGTGGCCCTACAGCCTGCATGAGCGGTGGATAAATATCCGAGAGTCCCCTGGGTCCAGCCACACTCTGTCATGAGAAAGGATAGGTGTGCATGCATGTGTGTGTGAATAGGGAAGTGGCATTCTATTCCATACCTCAGTGCAACATGCTGTTTTCTGAGTCTGCTCCATCTGAGCAAAGGCAGCATCCACTAAAGCCCCTGCTGATTCCTTAGGACCCCTGGAAGGGTTAAGGCCACTCCTCAGCTCTGTGGAAGAGCTCCTTCAGGCCCCAGCTTACATCTCCTCTGACAACCAGTGACCTCCCAGGGCCCAATTACAGGCTGCTTTCTTCCATCCTTCTCTTCTCAAGAAACAAAGAAAAAAACTTTTTAAAATAAAATATTTTGAAGGAATCCTTGGAGAAGTCACTTCTCTGGATGGCAGCATGTGAGGAGAAGCCTGAAGCCCCAGCGGAACAGCTAGACATAGCACAAGGCAAGACCTTGCCCATTAGTGCGTGGCCCCCAGGGCTGGGCGTGGAGCCCTTCCTATAAACCCCTGATCATGCAGTTGAACCTGGGGCAGACACTGATCCATGTCACATGACCTTTCCTGGATGCATTTGTGTCTAAGCTCCTGTTTCCCTGGAACTTGTTCTTCTCTTCACCACAAAGAGGCCTATGATGACAATTTGCGCCTTAGAGATACTGGGTCAGAAGCAGGGTATGCCAAGCCTGTTTTTGAATGCAATGTCCTTGGCCAGTGTGGTGACCACTGCAGAAACAGAGTGGCCCGGAGGAGTATCCAATTCTACCTCCAGGTGTTCAAGACAGATAAGAAAGGCTGGGGACTTTGTACCTTGGAACTTATACCAAAGGGGAAGTTTGTCTGTGAATATGCTGGTGAAGTTTCAGGGTTCTCTGAAGTACAAAGAAGAATTAACTTACAAGCAGCATATGACTCAAATTACATTATAGCCATCAGGGAACATATTTGTAATGGACAGATAATGGGAGCATTTGTTGACCCTACTTATATGAAATACTGGAAGATTCCTTAATCATTGTTATGAGCCAAACTTGCTGATGATACACCTGTTTGAATTGACTCAATGGTACCTAAGCTAGCACTTTTGCAGCTAAAGACATTTTGCCAGAAGAAGAACTGTCTTATGACTATTCAGGAAGATATCATAATGTAATGGACAGATATCATAATCCAATGGAGAGACAGAAAGACCAGATAATGGGAAACTAAGAAAACCTTGTTACTGTGGTGCCTAATCATGTACTGGTCCCTTGCCGTATAACAGTTCATTACACTGCCCCTTAGAGAAGGCAAACATCAGTTAGGAAGTCCCCTCAGTGGGCAGGAATAAGAGGGATTCAAGCATGTATGACCCCATGCTTCTGGGCTCACCTTGTGCAAGTACTGTAGTCTCCAGGTAACTGCTGTGTGGGAAGCATTTTACCCCTCCCTGTAAGGAGAGCCAGTGGTTTTCCAGGCTTGTCTTTGCCTTATTGCGTAAGTTTAACTGAAGAATGTGGCAAAGACTCTGAATTATCCACCAGTATCATTTCTCCCCTTTTATAATAGAATTCTCATTTTGTATGACTACCCAGAGTGCTTCCTTTCTTACGTAGATGTGGCTAAGTGATTTGTATTCTAGCTAATGAGATATAACAATTAGTATGTCCTTCAGTGGAGATAAGTTACCCTTTCTGTTTTTTCCTCCTCTTAAACTGGAGTGCATTTATGATGGCTAGAACTGGGCAATAATTGTGGACTCCAAGATGACCCTGAGAAATGGTCATATAGCAAATAAAGAAGATAAAGAGGAGTATAGATAACTGGTAATCTAGAAATGCTACTGGATCTGATCAACACTTCTGGACTTGTAGATGCAAAATACTGTCTCCCTTGTTTAAACCAATTATTTGTACTTCTAGCAAAGCTAGTCAAGAGTCAAGAAAAGCCTTGTGGCTACATACCTCAGCCGAGCTTCCATCAACAATAAACTTGGTACTTTTTTTGCAAAAAAAAGTATTAATAATAATAAATAAACAAACAAATAAATAAAATATTTCAAGTACAGGCCCACCACCCCCAGGCCAAGAGCAAGCTGCAGCTCTTCACACCCATCCCTCTGCTCGAGGGGGTGAGGGCTAAGCAAGGTGCTGTGCAGTGGCCCCAGCAAATCTCCATGCAATTCTCCTCCTGCTGCCCCAATTAACAGGCTGCCTGTCAGCCAGGAGGGACAGGTACTGAGCTGTCACAGCCCAGACAGGGCTGTGCTGCTGCCACCATTGCCACCACCCTGCCTGCCAGCACCTGTGTCTGGTCTCGGGCGATTTGTCACACACCCTGCTTAGTGAAGAGTGTGCAGCCCCCTCAGCCAGGGAGGCAGTGCAGACACAGGCCCAGGCCATGGCCACGGGATGGCCCGATGACAGAGGTCCACCTGTCCCATCACATCTCCCAGGTGGGATTTGCAACCAAGGAGCCCAGAGAGTCACAGGGTCTCCCAAGGGATCTGAGAAACAGTCTGAGTGTTGGTTTTAGGGGAATCAAGAAATGAACAACCCTGGTCTGCTCCTGCGGAAAAATGTGACAGGACCCTCTGAATCGGACCCCTCTAGAGTTCCCTGACCCAGACACCCTCTCCTGCAGCCTGCTTTTCTTCCTGGCTAAGATTCAGGATCCCTTCCAGCTCCACCTCCTGCACGAGTATGACCCCGTCCATTGAGATTTCTGGCTCCAAATTCACAGTAAGACCCTCGGCCTCCCTCCGGTCACAGGGACCAAGCTCACACTGGGCCTTCCACAAAGCCCAGTGTCTCCAAGGCTGACGTGATTCTGGTCACCTCCCAATACTCCATGATGGAGGGGAATTCTTTCCCTGTCAGTCTTCCTGGGAAACACCAGGCTCTAAGAGGCTCCCTCCCTTCCTCTTTGAATAGATGAACAAGACCCAGCCACCCACGCTCCTCCAAAACAAGACAACGCCCTCTACATGGACGGCTGTGTGGGCTGAGTCTTTCTGAGTGGGGTGGCATGCTGGCCCTGACTTCCTTGCCCCCCAAGCTGGAAAGCAGCGCTCGCATACGTTGACATTGACCTGCTACCTTCAGAAAATCATCTCTGCCTTTACCTTCCCTTTCTGTCCATCCAGCAGGAAGTCTACTCTCCAAGGCATAAATTCATGGCTTGGACCACACAAGTAGCAAGTGGGCTGGGAGCACGTGTGTTCATCCTCGAAATCATCCGGGGTGCCTCTGAGTCAGTGTGAAATGAAGAGAAGAGAAAGCGAACTATGGCACAAAGAAGAAGACTGAACGTAGGGTAGCTGCAAGGACTACAGGGAAGGAGCTGCCCCCATGGGTCACCCTGCTCCTGGTGTTGAGGCTGATGTTTGCCCACTGTAAGTACTCAACAAACACTGACTGGCTAAATGAAAGAGGCAGGAGACCTGATTATTCAATACTTTGCCCCATTCTTCAGTACGAGGAAGACAGTACTCGTCCCCAGTGACCCATGTAGGCTTCCGTTCAACTCCTGTCACCCTGTACATTGCCCTGTGAGGGAAGACAAGGCAAAGAAGAAAGACACCAGAGCAAACAGAAAGCAGGAATAAATACCACACCAAGCCACATGCTCCCCTTGCACACTATACCAGGGATGCTGGCTGGCACAGCAGGGTCCGCGCAGTTCCAGGAGGCCATCGTACACTTCAAACTCTGCACAACTGATACCACGACAGATGGCAGGGAAGAAGAAAAAGAGAAATGATGCACTCCGAACAAAAGCTACAGCAGAACCTACAACCATACGACCTTTCATTCCCATGCAATGGCATCCTCACCCGCCCCTGGAAAGGAGAAATAGTCACGGAGATGCAGATAGATAGAACTCAAATGCCAGCTCCCATCCGTGGGAGGAAGAACACATATCAGACTTGTTCACCGTGATCCAATTTGTTCTCACACTGGGAAAGGTAACTGTTGGCCTCAGAGAGGTGCCTGTCCCTTACAAAAGCTATTTAGACTCTCAAGAAGTGCACAAGACTCCAAAATTCTGTATTCAAATTTCACACAAGCTTTGTGCACTTGACAGCTTTGTGCACTGTAGACAGGGCCCCTCTGTTAATTTCTTCTCTGGATTTGTGTGTGTATCACATGCAGAAGCCTATGTCATTTTTCAAATGGAATTGCAGTAAAAATAAAAGGACCTGGGCCCAGGTGCAGAAGAAAACAATCACCCTCATCTCTCTACTGTCTGAGGTGTAGCCAGCCCAGCAGTGGGTTCCATGCTTCGCTTTCATCTCAAAGCCACACTCACACATGGCTTAGAAACCAGACCTTTGCTATAGGCCCAGGCAGGGCAGGAGTCCGAAGCCAGAGATCAGCGCTCATCATTCTTTCCCTCCAAAGCCTTCAGCAGAACTCTGATTCTGAATCATCTTCCCTGTTCCTGTTGCTTACTATAGGATCCAGGCTGAACCAGAGAAAGATGGGATGCCTGACTCCACACCCCAGGTGCTCAGTGAAAGGATGCTGAGGGGCGTTGGCGCCATGGAATGGAGTGCAGCAGGCTTGAATAGATGGAGACAGTTTAGAAAAACCCATTGCCATCCAAAGAGATGTTTCCTTCCTTCAAGCTGCCCCACTGGAAGCAGATGGATTGCCATAATAGAGTCTAAGACATATTACAAGAGAGCAGAGTCTATGGCATATAGCCCAATCTATAGCTTATAGCATACAGCACACATAGAAGGGCATAAGCCACAGCTGAAAACATGCAACCTAGACTATAGCATATAACATATAGCATACAGCACAGTCCATATCATATATAGCACAGTCTATACTGTAGCATACCATCTAGTCTGCAATATGCAGTATATATAGTCATTATAGCATAATCAGTAGCACATATAACACGGTTTAGATCTAAAATGTCCTCCCAAAGTCCCCCAAAAGGCTTATGTGCTTAGAAACAGGGCTTTTGAAAGGTAATGGATGATGAGTATACTATACTCATCAGCGCAGAAATCCACTGATGAGTTCATAGCTGAATGTGCTGGCAGGAAGTGCTGTCAAAAGAGACAGGTCACTGGGAAGGTGTGTTCTTGTCCCCACCTCCTCTCTTCTGCTTCCTGGATGCTACGGGTTGAAGAGATTTCTACCAGGCTGTTTCTGCTTTATAGCCATTCAACCATGGACTGAACCCACAAGAAACTGTACACTAAATAAATCCCTTCTCTTTTGAATTATGGGTTTCAGGTGTTTTGTCCTAGCTATGGAACACACAACACACGCCATGCATACTGCATGCCTGACCATATACTATAGCCTGGAGCCCACTTGATTATAAACCAAGGTCTGTCAGTCCTGTAACAGAATTTTCACAGGTAGCCAGAGATAATGTTGAGTACTCTCACAAATGATACTGTCATTACTTGTTTTACATATGCAGAAACACTGGCCCAGAGAAGCTGAGTCATTTGCTTGAGTTCACACAGTTGGATATGGCAGAGAAGCAATTCACACTTAGTCTTCTCTGAATAAATTGGCAGCAGGCAAGCAGGAGACTTCCATCTCTGGGAGGGACATTATTGGTCCCTGAGGATCTCTGACAAATATGAGTACAGCACCACCACCCTGCAAGGCAGGCTGAGAGATCTCTGTCCTGTGACTCTTGCTCTGAGCTGTCCCTGCTGCTCCTGTGTGTGAGGCAAGGAGAAGCAGAATCAAAGCCATGACAGGGAAGGCTGAGGTACAGGGACATGCGGTGTGATGAGAAGCCAGTGGTCACACCCAGATTCTGATTCCAGTCACCTGGCCCCACCCCCGCCTCGCTCCCATGCCCCAGCCCAGCCCTGCTGCTTCCCACTTGTGTTCAGGCTTAGGGTACAAAGGACAGCCCCAGACTCCAGGGATAGAGCCTTTCAGGTAAAGTTCCTGACACTAGATGTCTCTTAGTGGCAGGCAGACAAGGAGGGTGAGTGTGAAAACATAAAACAGACCAAAAGAGTAAGTAGCCGGCTGCAGAGACATCCCAGAGAGAGGGGAAACTACAACACCGAATCCACAGCAGCCAGGCCGCCCACAGTCCACGCCCACATCGTCCCTCCGGACAGCACCCATATTCCCCCCCTGGCTTCACCACCTAGTCCTAAAAGCAGTTTCTAAAGGGAAATGTCTGTGCCTAGATGGACTATGTGCTCTCTCTTTCTCCCCGCCGCCCCCCACTTTCCCCCTTCTCTCGACTCCCATCTGTCCCCCATGTAGGTTTCAGTCCGCAGTAGGGCAGCAGGGCAGAGCTCATGTTACAGCAGCAGGAAGCAGAGAGAGACCAAAGAAGGAGAGACAGAAACAGAATCTTCCAGGCCACCCTGCTCTGACCAGGATTCATCTCCCAGTGATATGGATGGAAGAATCTTCTGATGAGTATCACAGTCCATGATCCAATCAGCTCCCGAAAGCCCCACCTATGAGCACATGTGGCTTTGAGGGGAGCACAACTAGAGTACAGGGAGGTAAAAACCATAGCAGCCTCCTCCTGCCACACACTCTCTGGTCAAAACCCTCACCTCCCTTGCACCCAGCACCCAACTATACCTGCCGCGGTCCAGACCCCGGACTCTGTGTTTGCAGGAATGCGGAGAAGTGGAAGACGAAGTCACAGCCCTGAAGGCAATTAGAATCCAGGAAATTAAGGGTTTTAATTTTGCCACTACAAGCCTAGGCAGACTAGCACCAATCCATGCCTCAGCTGCCTTTTTGAGTCCTATGGCAAACCTCCCAATCCTGGCTCATTAAGGCCACCTAGCAGGAGCAACCATTCCTGCTGGACGATGATGGTATGCACCGAACACCTCATCTGCACTGAATCAGGAGGTTTGACAAATATTCGTTGGGTCCCTGACTCTACTCTTCAAGCGAGATACTATTACCTCTAGGAGAAAATCATGCCTCAGAAGAGTCAAGCAAACTCCCCCATACCCCAGTTAGGAAGGGCAGAGATGGGACTAAAATCACACACTCCAAAATGCAGTGGAATCACCCCTGAGCAGAGTGGAGAGTTGAATCACAATAATAACTGAATAAACTGTCAGCAGGAATTGCCCCAGCACTTACTGAACACATGTAAAAAACAACGCTTAGATTGATGGTATAAATGCGGACAACCTCTTTGGAGAGCAATGTGGCAATATCAATCAAAATTCTAAAAGCACAAATCCTGAGTGCTAGAAGTTTCATTTATATGAATTTATCCAGCTGTACATGGATTCTCACTGAAGCACTGCGTGTAATAGAAAAAAGCTGGAATCACCTAAGTGTCCATCAAGAGGTAATAGGTTAAATAAACCAGTTCATCCACAAAGCAAAATATTAATACTATGCATGTATTAAAAAGAATGAGAAGAGCTGTGGGCACTAACAGGAATGCATGTCTATAAAAGGATCCTCAAGAGAGCAGCAAGCTGCAACACTATAGGTATGGTATGAGCCCGAAAACATTCTACACATCACACACGCACAGCATGTCCACACTGGAAATGTCTGGAAAATACTCCGTGAGCCATTAACAATAGCTACCACTGAAGAGGAGTGGAGAATGGACAACTTGTCTCAATGATTTACATTGCTTTTACAAACCCTCTGTGGCTTTCAAAGGTTTCAATAGCACTGATATCGGTTACCATGTGCTACCTATGGTAAAGCAGTGCTGCAGAGAGAAATAACTGGGAACCAGGAACATAGTCAATGTGACCTACAGCCTGGGGCTTTAGGTCGTCTGGGACTTTGGTGGCAATACAGTTTTTGAATATCCACATGTCACAATTACTGGGTCTTTTCTTCAAGCGCTAAGGCTGAAGGAAATTAGAAAGGACCAAGTACTCACTAACTCTCCAAAGACATCGCTCATCATTTAGAACTGGAGATCTGGGATTACATGGCCAAGAAAATAGCCCTCCTGCTGAGTGACCTCCAACATGAGCCTTCTGCACCAGTTTCTAAATCCCAGCGTAAATATGGGTTCATTGGTCTGTTGGCTAAAATTACCCAAGGCGGGAGTGATGGCTGCCTGGAGACTCAGGGAACTGAAGCAGCGGTGAGGCCACCCAGCAATCCCTCCGCCAGCGGCCTCATTGCTCCTAAGCTTAGCCCTCCCTTCACACCCCCTCCTGCCTTCTCCCTTGTTTCCTTACCACCGTGCCCCTAGACCCACCATGAGCCAACCCTCCCCTCATCCACAGAAATTAGCTCCCATAAGAACCCCCCTGGGCTGGGGAAAATGATCATTAACTTAATAGGCTGGTATAATTACATTAAATAATGATGCTCATTGCAAGAATAGAGACTTTGGAATAAGAAAACCAGGTCTGACTTCGAACTTTATCACTTCCTAGAGAAGCCATCGAGGATCACCAAACCTTAGTCTCTTCAGTAAATTGAGGTCACTCACTCATAAGACCTTTCACACAACTGTTCAAAGTAGGGGAAGCCACCGCGCCACACACATAAGTCTCTCATGCAGGTAGGTGGCGTCACTGAGCACCTACAAAAGTTTCTGTGTTAGTTAAGGGGACCCTCTCGGCATGCCCAGAAAAAGGAGACTTTGGAAGGCCAAGCCCCTTCCCCCAGAGGCATTCAGCTGCTTAAGGGAACCCTAAATGTGAAGACTCCTGGAGTCCTCTCTGGTGTGTGTGAGTCACAGGAAGGCACAGGAATGGGTTTCTCTTGTCTTCTGCTCAGGGACACCAAGGACACATGGGGGATCTTATCAGACTCATCCTCACCTCCATCAGCGTGGCTGTGGGAGGCAAGATGTGGCCAAGTCCCAGAAGTATGCGAAACTGGAAAGCAAAGCTGAGTCACAGGAGAAAGGTGACAAGAAACAGCAGACCAAAAAAGTTTCCAGGAGAGGATGCCATCCCCACCCACGAGCCCTTCACACCTGCACCCCTGAGTCTGCCTCCAATGCCTCTGAAAATTCCCAAGTCCTTCTGTGGTCTCAACCAGTTGTACAATAATTCTATAAATATTTGCTGAGAACCTGCTCTGAAAAGGCACAGGGCTGGGCCTCAGGAGTCAGAAAAATGAGCTCCTTGTACTTCCACTGCATGCCCTGTGTTGTTACCTGTCCCCCAGAGCACGTGTGCTCCGTGAGGAATGTGCAGTCCCTCTTCTCGGGAAGAGATGATGCAAATGCACAGAAAAGCCATGAATCCCACTGTCAGAGGAGCTGGGATCCCAGCCGAGGGGCCAGCACTGGGAGCTGCAGACACCCTGAGGGAAAGAGCTTCACAGCTTAGCAAAGCAGCGGCCAGCACAGCCTCCCTTCCATGTGGGTTTTGAGTGACTGCTCCCATCTATTGGGTGGAGTTAAAGCAGCTTTTCATATTGAGCATTGTGCCTCTTTTGGGTGTGTTATTATCAGGATTTGTAATCACAGAACATCGTAGAAACCATCAGATTCTAATAAACATACCTTCAAAAACAAAGCGCTTCCACATGGCCCTGGACCACCATAGAAAGTGTAGCATCTCTTGCTGTGGGCTGCATTCCAAGTTGGAAATGAACTGGAGTGGAGAGGAAAACCACCCTGGAAACACAGGTACCTCGGGCAGCATGAAAAGAGAAAGCTATAGTAACAGCCTGAGAGGGGAGAGATCAGTAAAGAAGCTGATCTCCTAGACTCCCCCTGCTGGAGCCAGGCACTCTGGTGCTGCAGTGAGGTCCTCCCAGCCTCCGCTCCCCACTCCAGCCCTACAGGAGAAGGCAGAGACTGGTGCAGTGCCGAGACAGCAGCCCCAGCTCCTCTGAGTTCCCTGGCGCTCCACGCCAGTAGTCCATTCTTCAGGCATGTTGTGTGGGAGGCCAGGTGCAAAGACGCGGCTGTGTGACTTTGTGAAACCATTTAGGTCTTTGAGCCTCACCTTCGTCACCTGACAGTAATGAGAGCTAACTGAACACAGATGCCCTTTACTGTTGATCATACTTCCAGCATTCCTTGAGCAAAACTTATACCCTCTATGGTTTTGCTGTAAACCACTCCACTTGGTACTGTGAACAGCACTGGATGCGTGATAGATACTTGATATTGTTACTTAACTTGAAAGCTGTGCTGAGTTAAGAGAAAAAAAAAAGTAGCCAAGAGTGGAAACAACCATCAACTGCTGGATAGCTAAAGAGAATGTGGTACATATATGCGATGTAATGCTACTCAGTCATGAAAAGAAACGAAATCCCACCATCTGTGATGACCTGGATGGAACTAGAAAACAACATGCTAAGCAAAAGAGAGATGGCTGGCCAGAAAGACAAACACTACATGATCTCAGTCATACATGAAATCCCACTGATGTTGAGAATAGAATAGTGGTTACCTGCACTGTGGGGACAGTGCAGGGCAAGGAGAGAAAAAGGCTGATCAGTGGGTACTGGTACCCTGCCACTAAGCAGGGTGACTACAGACAGCAAAGACAAAGGTCCACTCAGCAAAAGAAAGGGTTCTGAAACCACAAAGACACAATAACTGTTCAACCTAAACAATCAGTAGTGCACACATGTATTGAAGCAGCATGTTACCTTATTATGATGCACCATTTCTGTGATTTTCTGTGTCAGTTTAAAATATATTTAATGTTTTATAAAAAGAAAACAATACCACTCACACCAACTCATGTGCCAAGATGGTAGCAATAGCCCCCAACACACACACACACACACACACACACACACACACAATCATAGGAAAAACCCCTCCACACTCTCAGAAATGCATCATGCTTAATATAATATTGTGCTTCTCAACATCTTGAAACCTTTATAACTTTCAATTTTAATATATATTTATTAGTGCATATCAACTTTACAAAATATTGGCCATCACTCTGGCATGTGCATACATGCGTGTAACACATTTCGATCATTTCCCCTACACCCCTATCCTTACTCCCCCCTCCTATCTAACAGTCTCCCTTTGACTTTTATGTCAATTTTTTTCTTTTTGTGGTGCCACATATTATGGAAAACAGCTGATAATTGTCTTTCCATTTCTATCCTTTTTCTCTTAACATGATGATCTCCTTCCTCATAACTTTTGAGCAATGGCCCTGAATTTTCATTTTTCCCTGGGTCCTACAAATGATGCAGACGATCTTGACCACATCTCCAAAAACCCACTCACACACATTTTCAGAATCTAAAGAGAACCAGCTCTTACAGAAGTTATTGCAGGTGGTGTACCCTGAGCTGGGGTGTCACTCAGGGACACCACATTCACCTAGCATGCAAAGGCCCTGGATTCCCTCCCCAGCAACACACATACACATACACACACATGTGAACATGCATGTGCATGCACACACACATTTACCACCTGGCTAAGAACAAGAGTCCACATCATTCCAAAGAAAGTTCAGTGGGTTTGGGCCAATGGGTACCAAGCCCATTCCCACCACTCAAGATGCCTTGCTGGACCCAGAGTCAAGTCAGCCTTTGAGATAAAAAAAAACAGCTTGCATAAAAGAGAATCTACACAGAAAGCCCAAGGTAGTCTAACTCGTTCATTTCTTCCTACAAGTACTATCTAAGCCTTCACTATGCACCAAGCCTCAGACGCAGTTCATGGCATTGTTAAAAGCAAAAGGCTTGAGTCTTGGTCCAGCTCTTTATCCACCCAAAAGCATGCCCACATTCCTAAGGAGAACTGTTTATGAGATAAGCCCTTTCAGAGTTCAGATAAAGAGGAGATTTCTGCAAGAAAGGGGCTTTAAAGAAGTGGAATTTCGGGGCTGTGAGTTCAATCCCTGGTACCAAAAAATAACCAAAACAAAAAAGTGGAATTTCATCTGAGCCGGGGAGGAGCAGGACTAAACCAGCCTTTAAACAGGCAGTAGCGTGAGAAAAGGCCCACAGTGGCCATGTACCTCCTCTGCAGGGAGACCTCTGCAGAGAGTGACCACTGAAGCTGGGTGCAGTGGTGCACACCTAAAATCCCTGCACTCTGAGAGGTAAGGCAGGAGAATCACAAGTTTGATTCCAGCATGGGTAACTCAGCAACTAAATGAGAAGACCCTGTCTCAAAACTTTAAAGTGTGAAAAGATCTGGGAACACCATTCAGGCCCTGATTTCAATACCCAGTTCTGCAAAAACAAAATTAGATAGGTAGATGATAGGTAGATAGACAGACAGATAGATGGAATGACCATTGGGCCAGAGAGAGATACCATGTGGGGTGAAGCAAAAAAATATAAAGAGTCAGGGCAGGGATACCCAGGGGGCTTTTCAGGCCAGCTACAACAGTGGATCTGATTGCATGGGTCATGAGGAAGCAGACCCACCCCACGCCCGGTTCTACCCAGAGACAAAAGCCAGGAATAACTGCATTGCACAGCTGTGTGGCCCCAGGAGCCATCTTCCTGCTCAACATGTGCATGTGACTGGGTCCACACCTGCTGCCTGGGCCCAGCCAAGGCCACGTAGCAGTCCCAGAAGGAGGGAGCCTGAGGCAGTGAAGCCCAGCTCTGCGCCCAGGACTCGTGCCGCCAGCCTGTGCCCAGCCTCTGCCGCCTTGCTCTGCTGATCCCAGCTGTCCTGCTCAGGAGATTGAATCAACCTCCCGCCAGGTAAGCCATGTCTGCTGGGGCTGCCCAGTGGCCTCTTCCCGTGTGTATATGGCACATTACGATTTGTAAAGTACTTCTCACAAAGATTATCTCATTTAACCCTCAAGAGCTTGGGGAGGTGGGCTGTGGAGAGGAGATTCAGTGATAGGACTCAAAGCTGCAAGAATCTGACTCCAAATCACACAACCCCCTGCAGCCCAGAACAGAGACAGCCCAGTTACTTCTCTGCACCCCATGTCCTCATCTGTACAGGGGGGAATAATAATGACACCTCCATGCAGGACTAGACAGTTTAATAAATGGGAAGCTCACAAATAATAAATGACACGGAGAAGCATGTGATTGCTGGGTGGATGCTCACTCCTATCATCCTCAGCATCCTTGTCCCATTAATGCTGTTCCTGTGGTCGGTTATGGCAGGCCAGCAAAAACAGACAAAGCATGTTTTGTAGGAAGCAAACATGATTTGGCTTCTGCTCTCACAATGTGAAGTACAACATAAAAACATCTTGGTCCTGGAAAACAGAAGTCAGAGGAAAAGAAGTATTTTTCATAATGGAACACTTTCAAATGTCCCACAGAACAGATCCATCTGGGGCCCCTGGAAGCCTCTAAATGCCCAGTCCAATTCCCTATTTCCTCTTGCTGCTATCTAAAAATAAAAATGCAAAGTATGCCAATCAGACCTGGAAAAATCTCAGAGTAAATTAGTTCAGTCCTCTTGTTTTAAAAATTCAGAACACGTCATTTCTCGTGGAGCTAGACAAGACAATCCTAAAATGTATATAAAATCAGAAGAGACTCAGTACAGCAAAAACAATCCTGGGTAACAAAACCTAAGCAGGTGTCATAACGATCCCAGACTTGAAGTTATATTAAGAAGTTACAGTGATTAAAACAGCATGGTAGTATGCAAAAACAGGCACATGGATCACTGAAACAGAAGAAAAGAAGCAGAAACAGCCCCAGGCACATACAGCTATTTGATCGTTGACAAAGGGGCCAAAAACATACACTGAGGGAAAAACAGCTGCTTTAATAAGTGGTACTATGAAAACTGGATATCCAGATGCAGAAGACCTGTAACACTCTTCCTGCCCTAAAATAAATTCAAGTTGGAGCAAAGATCTAAATGCTAAAACAGAAATATTTAATATGCTAGAAGATAAAATAGGTAAAACATTTAAAGTCCTGAATAGAACCCAATAGCACAAGAACTGATACTGCGAATCAACAAACAGGGTCGTACCCCAAAATGTATGATAGGTATTGTGAAATAGGGAGAAAATGTTCAAGTAGGGAGGGAACAAGCAAAAAGGGGGGAAGGGAAGAAGAAAAAAGTAAAAAAGAAAATGAGAGGAAGGAAGACATGGAAGCAAAGCTTTTATAAATTGGAAGAAGAGGAGGAGTTGAAGGGAGGGAAGGGAATGAGGAAAAGGAATCAAGTTATGCCATACACTGGGCAAATGCTCCATGATGAATGTGACTATGGTGATGTATGTCTACAATGTGTAAAATCTGATTTTTAAAAATGGAATGATATCAAATTAAAAAGCTTCTCTACAGCAAAGGAAACCACCCAAAGAGTGAAGAAACAACCTACAGAATGGAGAAAAAATTGCCAGCTGCTCCTCAGACAGAGAGCTAACATCAAGAATACATAAAGAACTCAAAAACAGTAGAGCCTCTAACTTAAATGGCCCATTTGGGAAAAAAAAAGAGCTGCTGAAACGAACAGACACTTCTCAGAAGAAGGACAAACAGCCAACAAATACATGGAAAAACGCTCATTGCCTCCAGCTGTCAGAGAAACACAAATTAATACTACACTTAGATATCATCAAATACTTTATCATCAAAAAATCTAATAAGACTGGAAAGGATGTGAAGAAAAAGGAAGTCTACGACATTACTGGTGGGAATAAATTAGTACAACCACTATGGAAACCAGAAACTAAAAACAGACACCGCATTTGATGCCATCCCCCTTCTAAGGTATCTTCCTAAAAGAGTAAAATTATGTTTCAGAGATACATGCATGTCCACGTTTATAGCAGCCCAATTGATAAGAGCAATAGTTTAGAACAGTGAGTAAGTCCAGCAATAGATGAATAGGTATTTCTTGTGTATTGCTACACAAGAGAGTATTACACTGCCACAAAGAAAGATTAATTTAGGGCATTCAGGGTAAACGGATGCAATTTGAGAACATAACACTAAGTGAATTCTGTCAGACACACAAGCTCAAGTTTCAGATGGTTTCTCTTATACGAGAAATACCAATAAAGAACAAAATAGAAGAGAGGTAAATAGGAAATAGAGAGAAGTTCAAATCATCCCCCAAACTACAAGTTCCACTTTTTTAAAAAATGTTTCAATATACATGCTAGTTGGTTTCATTTATACTATTTTATCTTAGTTCATTAAAAAGAAAGATTCATTATTATGTTTGCTTCTTTTTTGCAAGAATCTTTGTTTTACTTTTTTTTATTTTAAAGAAGGTACTAAACATGACAAAACAGAAAAGTAGATCAGAAGAAAACAGTGTAAGTGACACAGATTTCCAAGCAAGATAACGGGAGATCTACAGTGGCTACCATAATATCTCTTGTTTCCTTCTAAATATTTGTCTGTATTTTCACATACAATGAATTCATACAAAACAAAATAGTATTAAACTGATCAGAACAGGGTGATGAAGGCATTATAATCCTCCAAAACCAGACATCTTTGTTGCAATGTCTTACTCTGAGTAACAACTTTGAACAAAATGACACACAGTGTAATAACTACTGTTATCCTCTTATGTTTGATTATGAAAATTTGTTTTATTTTCTTATTAAATCAATAAATCAATGGATAAAATTCAGAAGGTGATGCCTGGGCAGGAAGCAGCTGCAGTCACAGCGGAAGGACAGAGAGGAGCCACCAGGACACGAGTGCAGCTCGCTGTGTCTTCTCTTCTGGGTTTCATGCCGCGGTTTGAGCTTCCTTTATTTTGTTCTTTCATACTCCCTTAACACGTCTCTCTTCCTGGCTTTGAAAAGGTGCTGTGAGCGAGGTGTGCTAGCACACACCTGCAGCCGGACCTCTGGGAGGCTGACAGGAAGAGGATCACGGGTTCAAGCCCTACCTGGTCAAATTTGTGACTTAGTGAAACCCTGCTTCAAAATGTAAAACATGAAAGGGCTGGGAATACGGCTCAGCGTGAAGGCCCTGGGTTCAACCCCAGGACAATACACACATATGTATTCTAGTGAGAGCCTTCTGAATTTAGTGGCGGACGTCAGCAGTGATGAGGAACGCAGGTCGAGGTGTCCCCTTGCTGCTTTTCCTCTTAGGCTGAGGCCTTTCCTCCCTTACGATTCAGGGGACCTAAATGCGTGGAGAGAGGCTCTGCAACACGCGTGGCTAAGTGGGGCGTGGAGACTGCAGGAGGGCAGAGATCAGAGAGCCGCTCTGTCAAGAGAGCCCTGCAGGAGCAGTCAGGTGCCCTGCCCTCCCTGCCCTGCCCTGGGTGGACCTCCTGCCTTAGCGTCCACAGAACTATGGAGCCTAAAATCTTTTCTTGAGAATAGATGGGAACTCTCTTTGAAAAATGTCAAATACCATGGGCATCACAGTAAGGGTCTCTCTCTCTCTCTCTCTCTCTCTCTCTCTCTCTCTCTCTGTCTCTCTCTGTCTCTCTCTCTTTCTCTCTCTCTCTCTCTCTTTCTCTCTCTCTCTCTCTCTCTCTCTCTCTCTCTCTTTCTCTCTCCCCATACATAGCCTGAACTTCACAGTGGTCCTTCAGCCACTTACTACCTGACTTTTGATGCTCTAGTGACACTGAACTTTTTATTGTCCCCCAAATACGTCCCCTTGCCTAGTGTCCTTACGGCCTCCTCCATGTCATCCCCCTACCAAGAACTCCTTTTCCAGTGATCCCCCCTGAGCTCCTCATGCCTCTGGCGAAAGGTCTCCCACTCCTTCTCTGCCTGGAGCGCCTCGGCCTACCCTCAGAGCCCCCTTCCAAGGTCATTCTCTAAGATGACCCTCACCCTGCTGCAGCTCCTGTAGGACCCTCTACTGCTGATCCAAGGGACTGAGGTCTGGACATGATGCTCCATGAACACAAATGTACTCATAGAAGACAGTGAGACAAAAAAAACCAGAACTCTCCTCAGAAAACACAAGCCCAAGGGTCGCCCTAATTAGAGTACTGCTCATACCCTATCCTATTACTTCCTCTAGACAGACTCCCTCAGTGGTCTGCAACGTGGAACTGGCCTCCAACACCCAGCACCCAGCGTGAAACACAACACATCTGACCAACACGCAGACTAGTTCACTGGTTCACACTGTGCCATCAGGGTGATGGGGTCACTGCCGAGTGGATTTTAAAAGGAAAAGGAAGGAAGGCAGAGGAAAGAAAGGCAGAAAAGGAAGACATTCTGCCTTCTCCTTCCTCAGCTTACTCCATCCCAGGACAGCATAGTCCTTCGAATGTTCCTGTCCAGCTGTGCACTACTGTAATGTTCTGTTTGGTGACAGACCACAAATACTCAGTGGCCCCATGAGAGTCCATCACAGACTGCCTTTGCAGTCACCTTGGCTTGGTGGCTGGCATATAAGGACCCTCTCCAGGGCCTCCCTCAGATATGTGTCTCAGAACATACCCTGCCATTGGTCAAAACACACTGGATATGTCCTATGAAGTTTGCTTTGAAGACCAGAATATGTGCCCCATATCCTTCCCAGGATCACAGAGAGACAGTCAGACAGACGGACAGACAGGGAGGAAGAAAAGCCAGCCAAAGGGCTATCTAACGAACACCAGAGACGATGCCAGGCTGAAGGCCAGGGAGGTTACGATGAGGGGCTGAAGCCTAAGAGGCCGGGACACCCCTGTGTGAACTAGGGGCCCACGGAGCCTGGGACCTCTCTGACATCAGTGCCCCCGGCCCGTCTCCTTCAGATGCCCAGTTACAAATCAGGAGTACTGAAATGCTCCTGCTTAGACGCCTCTTAATTAAGCACACACACACACACACACACACACACACACACACACACAAGCGCCCTTGGATTTTGTCTGTTATACTTTTGTTCCCAAGTCTGTTTGTACTTATTCAGAAATTACATAATTAAAAAAATAATATTAAGTAAATGTGCACATCAGCCTGTCAAACCGCGTGGGCCAACCTTCACCAGGGAAACCCAGTGACAGCCCCTTTATTTCTCTTCCTTGTTTTTAAGCACAAAATATGTCACACCTGGAAGTAATTAGCATAATTTTTACTAATTTATAGCTAATTACACAATTACTTTTCTACGAAAGGTTCTGGAAAGACACTTGAAGTAAGTTTCACCAAATCTAGTGGCAAGAAATTGCTTGAAAACATTTTGTTAGCTTCAAACATTTAGGAGGAGGGAGGGAGAACACCCAATAAAGTAATTCCTTCCTATTTCAGAGTGTTCAAATATGACAGGGATATAATTTCTCCAGTAATTCACAGCGCAGAATGTCTAAGTGTCTCGCTGACGCAGCCTACCAGAGAGCGTGCAAGGGAAGAGCCCCAAAGGAAGTGCTGGGCAGGACCCAGGAAGAGGCCCCAAAGGCATTACTTGGCTTCCTGCAATTAGTTTTTCAGCAGAATGAAATGCTGAGATTGCCAACAACGGTTCTCTCTTTAGAAATAAACCAGTCCCTGGGCAGAAGGTGACCCTTGTCGGGTGTCTTCCTCAGCTTCCCCCAAAAACTGTGAGCTCAAAAAGTCTGTGATGCATTGGAGCCAATTGGCTCTGGACATCGAGCTTCAGGATGTCAGGGTCTGAGTGAGTTGCATTATTTAAATTTTGCACACAGAGATGGAAATGCTCCTCAATTTATTTGGCTAACATTTGGCTAACAAAGGGCTCTTGCTCCGTGCCTTTTGTTCAGTGGGAAGATTTATAAAGAGAACCATCTCTCCGTCCCTAGTTATGCAGAGAAGGAAAAAATATCAAGTAAACAGTGAGTATTTATTAAAAACTGGTTTAAGAAGAGAGAAATTGATATTTTAAAAGGAAAATAAGCAGTTCCTTTCTCCAGGAAGCTGAGAGTGTGGAAACCAGAGCTGCACACAGGAAGCACATGGCCTGGCGTAACATCAGCCCAGGTGGCGTGGCCTCCAGCGGGCTGCCTGGGATACAAATGCTGCTGAAATAGCACGTGGCAACTGGAAGCCAAGAGCCAAGGACACGGTCACAGTCACGGAGTCCAACGCTTCATGGTGCCCTGCTATGGAAGTCACATCATTGTGGTGAGAATAGGACTCTGTAGGGCCCAAAAGAAGGACTTGGGGGAGGGAGGAGCTGTGATGATAAACTATCACAAATTCCCCAGTGGCAAAAGAATGGTAAAGAATCAAGACCACTCTGGGAGCCATCAGCCCTGGGTGGCAGCCTGAAATCCTGAATTCCGGCCAGTCTCTCTCTCAGGATTGGATGAGAACAGAAGACAAGAAAACAAGGCCATCTGACTGTAGAAGACTGTCATCAGAATCAACTGGGAGGCAGAGAGGGTTGCTGCACGCATTCGCAGTAGAGGTAATAGCATGTATCAAGGCAGATTCTGGATTAAAGAAAAGTCTTAGAGGTGGTTATGGCTGGGGTTAACTATGTCCCTAGAAAGACCCAATGTGTTGACGGCCTTGTTGCTGATGGGCTTTTGGGAAGTGCTCAGCTCCCTCAGCCTCTAACCTCATCTATGGATTAGCCTGGTGGCCTTACTGGAACACGATGAAAATGGGAGGTGGGGCATAGTAAAGAGGAATGGCTCATGGGTACATGACTTTAGACTCTCTATCAGTCTTCAGCCCCTTCCTCTCTGCTTCTCTTGCTCCTCTGTGCTTCCTGGCAACTGTGAGTTGAGCAGCTTCCCTCCACCACCTCCGTCTGTGTGATGTTGTGTCTCACCACAAGCCTAAAAGCAATGGTGCCAGCCAACCATGGACTGAACCCTCTGAAACTTTGAGCCAAAAGTAAACCCTTCCTCTTCACCTTGATATTCTCAGGTATTTTGTCACAGCAACAGAAAGTCGAGCAATATCATATATTGCAATGATTTGTGTGCCTCTAAAAGGCCACAGTATATAAACAGATACATTGTGTATCTGTAGTGTTAAAATGTCATGTTGGGATGATCAGGAAAAACTAAGTCACCTGTGCTAGGCAGGAGTTGGCTGGTGGGTGTGAAGAATGAATATCAAGGTTAAGAAACACTGGGTTCTAGGAAGCCTCTTCACAAGTTCCTGGAAGGGCATATTCACCTCCCACCTTCATCTCCTCACTGAGGGTGAATCAGTCCTTTCCTCAGCAAGCTCAGTCCCTAAACTTGTCTGTCCTGTTCAAGCTGTACCTGCACTCGGATTTCCTGGTTTGCACTCTGGCGTTGCCGCCTGGGTTGCAGTGGCCTGGGAACAGAAGCTGAGTGGTACATGGGGCAGCCCTGCCTCTTAGCACCCAGCATGCAGTGGCAGGCATGAGGAAATGGGAGCAAAGCTGAGCTGAGCTGCTCTGCAGTCTCAGGTCCCATATAAAGAACCTAGAAGGTGTCCAGGGTCCGCCAGGCTTACCTCAAGGCCGCTGAGACATTTTGGCAATGGAATGTCCCCTGCCTACCACCAGAGAGCTACGTTAATAGCTTACATTTGGCATATTTCTTTTCACTTTTTCAAATTACTTTCACAGCTGCAGTCATCTGACCCTTTCACAAACCCTGTGGGGCAGGTAGGCAGAGGAAGTCATTAACAATGGCCACTCCCCAAGGACTTCCTGATTCCACCAACAGGTAGGCAGGCTCCGAGCACCTGTGGCCTCAGCGTGGTGGCCTTCTGCAGGACAAAGATGGAAAGGGCCTTGGCCTTGCTTACAATCACCAGGAGAGGACAGAAGGCAGCTGGTGGCTACCATCCTGAGAGATGTCCAGAATTTTCTTTAAAGTGAAGCCATGAGCAAGAGACACTTGTGCTCTGCAAAGTCCTCCCAGGAGGTGACAGACAGGACGTATGAGCGGGAGCTGGGCACAGGCAGGGATCCAAAACAAACATGAGACCCCAGGAGCTAATGATCCAGCAGGCTCCTAACCCTCAGCCTCCACATTTATAAGGAGAGACGTGGATTCCACGGGAGGATGTGGTGAGTGCATGTGTGTCACATCCCTGCTTTGTGAACTCCAGAGGCAGCACCGACAGGCAGGCAGTCGGAACTCGGAGCCAAAGCATCTTAAAGACAAGTGCAAACTAGGTACCCGCACCCTGCAGCCCTGGCGGGCACAGAAAGAAAGGAGCCTCCTTAAGGCACGCGCTGGCCCCTCCCAGCACTATGTGGCCAACTGTCTGCCCCTTTGAACAGTGTTTATTATTCAACGGGGCATGATGAGACTGCTCTGAGATTTCAAAGTCAGCTGGCGGTTTCATTAGAAGCAATCAAGGAAGCTTTGGACAATTAGTGGGAAGGTTTTGACAGGAGAATGTGTACAATCCTGGTAGTTCTCACTAGCGCCTAAGTCAGAGTGCTTTTCTTTCTTCTTCCTTTTTTTTTTCCTGTCCTGAGACAGAAATTTGAATATTCATCCTTTCTCCTACACACCACCATCACAGGGGCTCTAGTCAGCCCTTTGCTCCCCGCACTGTGTAGTGCTGGATCTTTGCCCTGCATCTTCACAACTTACAGGAGGACCACAGCCTTGTAACTCCACATGGCCCTCTGCTGTATGGTCAGGCCTCACACTAAATGACAAGCTTGATGGTGCTGAGCTCAAAAGTCAGTCACAAAGGTCTGTGCACAGCCTAGCCTCTCAGAAGTGGGTCACAGGCCAGGGTTCCATCGCGGCAGGCTCATTGGGCACCTGGAATGGCTGGTACAGGTAAAAGCTTTTCTACCCCCTGCCACAAATCTAGAAAGAATCCCATTTACAGCTAAAGGAGCTGAGATCCAGGGTTTCTGCATGGAGGAAGGTCCCACAGCGAGTGACAGAGCTAGATCAAACTGAGAACCACCCGACTGGAAACCTGGCATCATTTCACAGCACAGTAGTACTCCTGCATGTTCTCAGCCCCCACACTCGAGAGGCCAGCTGTGGAGAGGAACACTTCCAGCAGGACCAGACTGGGGCCACCCCTGCAAGCACACAAGGACAAATTGAAAGGCTCTCCCTGAGCTGCAGAGGGGCTGCAGAGCCTGGAGGCCGGCAGAAGCATCTCACTTGCTTAGGGAGGGCTACTGAGGTCCAGGGCCTCCATCATGAGTCCCCTCACCGCCAGCCAGGATACACTTGGGAAGCATCCATTCTGGACACACAGCCAGAACAGGGGCCAGGGCATCACAACACGGTAGGACAGCCACCTCAGAAACCCATCAGGTGCCAGACAGTCCCTCCCGAGAAGCTGAGGAAGAACTCATGGGTGTGCCAGAGAAGAGTGTCTGCTCTCTATGCCTTACCTTCACGGGGGTGTTGCCCCCTCGGTAAGGAAGTTGGCTTCTGGAACTCATTGAATTTTTTCATGCAGCAAGGGTACATAGGAGAAGAGACAGTGGACTTGGAATCATGAAAACAGGGTGTCGGTCCTGACCTTGCAGTTAAACTGTCTGTGACACCCTGCAAGTCACTTCTCCTCTAACACGAGTGGGTGGGGGCAAGGAGGTTTTGGGCTGCTGGCTCTGGATGCCGATCATTTCTAAGCTGCGTGGGGGTGGCGTTTCCTTCCAGTGCTAATTTCAGGATAGGTTAATCAGGAAGCAGAGCAGGAGCAGACAGAGAAACAGGGGCACAGCCAGATGGACAGAGACAGATCGAAGAAGGGGAAGCCACCTAGCCAGAGAAAGAAAGAACAGTCTGGTGGTATGGAGAGAAAATTAGAGCCCCTGATGTAAGCAGAGTCTTGCCAGTATTTCTGGAAACAAATAGTGACAGATTGCTAACATGTTACAGTGAAAATTACCAACATGATCAGACTTTTGCACCACAACCACCACCTCTTGTTATCCCATTAACAAAACTGAAAAGACCAAATTGCTAATAGGAGAAAGCATTCATGTTATATTACAGCACTCCATCCTGCATGGCGACCCAGCCCAAGGACAAGCCAGGAGGCACCTGGAAATTCCCCAGGAGCCTGTTCGCCTTGGACGGATTTAGGGGAAGCCCCAGAGAGCCTCAGCCTCCTCCACCACACCCAGGAACACCTGCACATACCACTAGGCTGGCTGCCACTGCCTCTCAGGTGTCTGCTCACATTGCTAAGCCAGGCTGGGACAGGCTGTCAGTCATTCCTTGGAACAGGAGCCAGTGACCTCTAAAAGTACACAAAGGGCCAGCAGGGAGGGACAAGAGAGCAGCAGTGTGGCTGACTCTAGTGCTGCAGAGTCCAGGTCACTTCCATCTGCTCCTAGAACAGACTAACCCAGGAGAGGTCGTGGAGATTTATATACATCTCGTCCATTCTGGCCCTGCCCTCTACAGCTAGGCCAGAAGGAGCCCAGATTCCTAATTCCTTTAGCCCACAGAGCACAGGCTGGCATCTCTACCCAAGAGGTGTGAGGGATGGGACATAGCTGACATAGAAGTATATACCCGGGCATTGGAGGAGGGTCTGTCCTCTTTTAGTTGTGAACAGATTTCCTGCGCAATCAACCATCATCCAGGGAGAGCAACATTAGGAATTTACTGTAAACTCACCTCTCACTCAGAAAAACCCTCTGGTGCTCGCAGTTTGTTTTTTACCCTGGGATAACAACTGGCTACCCCAAGCCCCCCACTACCACCCAGAGGCCAGAGTCAGCTGCGGGTGGTATGCCCTGGTAGTCACTCAGAAAAGTAATTGAGCAAAGATTGTTCTGAGTAATTGAATGGCAAGGGCTTTTGTGTACCAAACAGGGACTTGTCTTTGTCAAAAAAAAAAAAGTCTTTACAAAGTACCCAAGTGCTGGGTGTCAGACAGGACAAGTTTTTTAATCATGTTAAAATGATTTATTTAAATGTCAAGCCATGTCACCTCACTTCCTTTCATTTTTCAAACTGTTTGTGTTTTTTCTGGATGATAAATTTATCTTCAGACAGCCTCAATATGACTAATTAACTTTGAAATATAAGAACCAGATGTGTGAGTTGGAGAGCTTTCTGAACTAACGCCAGACGGGCTGGTGGGTTTTTCCTTCCTTCTTCTCCCCTTGTCTTCCCCTCTCCCCCGCTACTCCCCACTCTCCTCCCTGCCTGCCGCCCTGAAATTACCAAGCGGAGCTGCACTGCAGAAGTGGAGGCCCAGAGCTCCCGCTGGCGGGCAGCACCTGCTGCTCCTGCTCTGGGCTCCTCACAGGGGCCTCCCCAGATCCGGGCTCCCCATCAAGGAAGCCAGGACTGGCAGAGTTGTCTCTGGAGGAGAAGCTGGGAAGATTTTCCCTGCCCACCCTCTCCTACTTGAATTTTCAGTCTAACACAAAATGGAACTGCCAAAGCACATCAGCCTTGTATAACCAGTCACCCTGCAGTGATTTCTCCCGAGAAGATCGTCCCTGTACTGTGCTCCACAGGGCTGTCTCCTCCTCCTGGTTCCATTCTGATTGCACCCAGGCACTCATACTGGAGAGGAAAGGTGTGGGAGGCTACCAGGGACCACAGGCCCATATGGGATGCTTCCCAGCAAAAGCTGTGTGTGTGTATGTGTCTGTGTGTGTGCCTCTGTGTATTTTGGGTCTGTGTGTGTGTGTTCACTCTCTGGGACAAGACTCAGAATAACTCAAAGTAACTCAAAATAATGTTATATGATAGCAAAAAAGGAAATCCACTTTTCACAGCAAAGTAAAAACGATCTGAGTAAAACACAAGCTCAGTGCCTCAATTTCCCCATTAGAAGTAAGCCAAGGTTACGTGAGATCGTGAGTATGAAAGTGCTATGAGCACTTTCGGAGACATGGAATACATCTGAAGGGATTATTAGGGTAATTACACCATTATTCTATCATCAGAACCATTACCGTGACGGTGCCTCTGATGTCTGAGACTCCTCACCTGGAGTAGTCTCATGTGCTTGCCTGGTCAGGAGAGTTGCTCGCTGTGCCATGCCCCACTGGAACCACAAACAGGGACTTGACCCTTTCTCCTATCCACAAGATGCCAACGGTGTGGCCTCCTGCACCTCAGAGGAGAAGAATGCCAAGTTCAGGACTCAGACTCTATGCTCTGGCAGAAAATGACTCAGCTACCATTACACCCAAGCCCTTGTGTTGTTGAGGGGATGGGCAAATAGTCCTTCACAGAAGATCCCTTCTGTTCACGGCACAGCAAGGCAGTGAGAGGTCTGAGGACAGCCGTCCACCTGCCTCTCTAAACCAAAGCTTTGTCCAGGCCTTGAGGACAGTGAGAATGTGTCAAGTGACCAGGATTTGCAGAAACATCAGGAGGAAGGCAGGCTGCCTGGGAGCCTCCCATTTCCCCTGCCCTGATCTTGGCCCCATTTCTTCCCCCAGATATTTTCTTATTTTCAACAGTGTGTCACCTAATCCCTAGCAAAGAAAGAACATCACCCTTCAAAGATGTATTCACAGTTTAGCAGGCGTTTCTGGGAACTTATGAAGAAATGGGGCTGCAATCATGCAAAAGAACAGAGAGGAGGCAGCAGATGGGGTGCAGGGAACAGGCCTGGGGCTGCAGGGACAGTGGGCCAGGACTGGTGGGTGTGGCTGGGAAGGGGTCCCTGAGAACCGGCCTGGTATCCCCCCAATGTACCTCCCAAGAGAGAGGGAGGGAGCACCCAAACACTGGGGTGGCGAGCCCCAGCACCTGCATTTGGGAGCATGCCCTGGACTTCCTGCAGTGAAGGGCAAGGCTGTGGGAACATCTAGAGCCACAGCTTCCCTTAGTGTCTCCCCCCTCCCGGGTAAACCCACACGTGGACAGACAGCTCACTAATCCAGGGCACGGCTCTCTACCATCATTTTCTCTCCGCCTCGGCAGCACTGAGCCCTGACCCTTCATCTGACTCCTGAGGGAACCTTCCTGGAACTAAATGTCCCTGGCCACCACGATCCCTGCGGTCATCCTACCAGATGCAGCTGAACCCAGCATCCTGGTCCTTAGACCCACAGTGCCCCGACCCCACCCAGGAAAGAAATCCAGGTCATTTTCTTACTATTGATAACATTTCCTGCTATGTCAAAACAAACTAAGATACTTAGGAAGCTCACTGAATCACAGGCTCTAGACTAACGGAAGACTGGGGAACAAGAGAGTCTGGAAGGTGTGGGGAGCACACAGACAGAAAGCCAGCCGAGGTCCCCCGGAATGCAGTAGGGACCCTGTCTCCCATCACACTGGAGCAGGGCAGGCCTTTTTCCAAAAGCTTCCCTCCCAGCTTCCTCCACTTCTGGCTGGGACAAGGAGATCTCATGCACGGGTAGGAAGGTACTCCCTTAGCTGTGACTGCAGCAGCCCATGCAGGGACATCCATCGACTCCACAAACACCCCCAGTGCAGCCGAAAACAGGGGGCTCAGGCCAGCTCTGCGAGCAGGCAAGCACCCCTTGCCTTTAGCCACTAAGTGAACATAACAAGCAAAGAAACTTGACACTGTAGCCGGCAGGAGCCAGCATTTGGGAGCTGTCAGACGTGATGTCTCAGAGACCTGGATCTGAAAGCCCGTCCCCCTGTACAGCTTGAGATATTTAATAAAGTAAAGCCCTCAGGATCAAGGGGCTGGAGCCCTCCCATTCCTTTCTGCAGCTCACACGAAGTGCTTTCAAGCCTGCCTCTAGTCTGTCTCTCTCTCCAGAAAGCCTTTCATGCCGCCTTGCCAGACTGACATTTTGACAAGTTGCCACGAGTGACATCTGATTTGTACAAATTTCAAGACTAATAAATCTACCTGTCAAAGCGGAAACTTTAAAAGGAGCTAAGCCCAGCGGGTATAGTTTAACAGAACTCAAGTTGATGAAACTGTAGGATGGAGAAATTATATCTGTCACAATCCACCCACATTAGTTCTGCAGAAATGTTGGCAACTGAAACAAACGTCTTTCACGGGTGTTGCCAAAAAAAAAATTAAAAATAAAAAAAATTTTTTAATCCGAAAAAGAGATTGTTAATACCCCGAGTAACAAGTAACAGTTCTATTTGTAAACTAACAAATTTTATTTATTTAATTTTTAATTTCATTGCAGATGTTAGGAGGAGCTCTCCTCCTACCTCCTTAGCTGTCTCGCTAGAATCCAGACTTTCCGCTCAAGCTGGGGCCCGTCAATCACTCAGAGGCTCCCCCACTCCACAGTGAGAGGACGCAGGTCAGGCCGCAAAGCAGGACTCCTGCCCACAGCCCCATGTCCCAGGGCCCCTGTGGCACCCTGCTCCCAGAAAGGCATCCCCACAGCGCCTCAGCTCTCACCTGGAGCCCCAATCCTTGCCCATTCTGTGCACCTCTGTAGGATTTTTGTGGTGAATGTCATGGAGACATTGAGGGTGGGGCAGGCGACCAAAGGGAGAATTTCTAATCCTGGTGAAGTTTTTATCTGACTTTTATCTTATCTTCTCTTCCTGTCTCTGAGAGGTGAA
Source organism: Cavia porcellus (assembly GCF_034190915.1). Taxonomy (NCBI): domain Eukaryota; kingdom Metazoa; phylum Chordata; class Mammalia; order Rodentia; family Caviidae; genus Cavia; species Cavia porcellus. Next base: position 44,372,483 of record NW_026947512.1, read on the forward strand.
AAGCCCACTTTGGTTCATTCCTCCTGTCAGTAATGTTGGGGAAGCCAGAAGTCACCAAGCAGAGGGAGAGGAGGGTGAGGCATTCCGTACACTCAGAAAATTAAGCAATGGTACAAAGTCTGAAAAAACCCTCCCCCACCCCGCCCGCCCGGTGCCACCCCAAAGTCAGGAGGAGAACACAGCCACAGTCACCTGCTGAAGAAGGGCTCCCGGGGCCCCTGGAGGTGAGCTGGTACAAGCCAGAACCTTCAAGGAAACACTGTTATTTCTATCGCCTTGGCTCCTGGGAGTTCCAAATGGGATTTCATTTGCCCTCTCACTCATGCAGTTAAGAAGTAAGCAGAAAGGGACAAAAAAAAATCTTTCTCCTCTTGCTCAGGGCACTCGAGATCACCAGCCAGCTGACTGTAAAACCTAGAGCTTCAGCTGAGATCACACAGTCTTTTCCCTCCCTCCCCACGTTTCCTCCCTCTACTTGGGGAGCTTCGGCTTAGTTTTTACTTGCCTAGAAGCTAACACCTTCTCTTCCATTTCCTGCAGTGCTCTAGGGACTCAGGATGTGCAAATGGTGTTAACAAGGGTAACACTGGGGATGGTGACAATGACTTGGGGAGGTGGGGGTGGTCTCCTATGACAGCTGAAAACAAGCCCAGAGACCCAGAGCAGCTGTCTCTTATGTTCAGGAGCACAATGCCAATCTCTCTGCAGCAAACACGGGTCACCACAGGCTCTGCCCAAGTCCACATTTTCTCCTGTCAATTAAACATTTGTTAGGCAGACTTCTTGTCCAAGACACCGTGCTCAATACCGTATGAATTACAGAGAAGTGTAAAACATGATCTTGTCCTAAAAGACTTCACAGTCCATATGGGGCGTTGAAACCGTGATATAAACAAGACAACAGGGAACAAAGTAGATCCTGGTGAAGAACAAAGTGAGTTCAAGCACAAAACAAAGGCCTGGTAACTGGATCCAGCCCTGCCGCCAAGTGGCCAGGGATCTCACCAAGATCAGTTTCTCTGTTAAATGAATGGGAGCCCAAGGAGGCCAAAGGCCTCTGCATTTTCTGTGAGTTTCTGAGAGAAGATGCTGGGAGGTTTTACACTCAAGAGAGTCTCAGAAACTACAAACAGCTTTACATTTGCTACATTTGCTAGTCATGGTTACTGTCGCCATGGGCTGGGTTGCAGGCCTGTCTTCCCCAGTGGACTCAAGTTAGGATCCAGCAAGGAACAGAGAGAGCTCACGAAGGACCAAAGCAGCAAAGACACAAGTAAGGCTCAGAAGCCAGAAGCTGGAACCTCATGCCAGGTGGGACTCAGCCACACCCTGAGCTGCCTCTGTCTCTGCCACCTGCAGGCGGAACTGCTGCTCCCAACAGCTCACCACCCTACAGGGAGCCTTGGGCTTCCCTGCTGCCTGTAGAAACAGGCAAACCAGCACAGCACACTGCAGAGGTGAAAACAGCAACAACCCCACAGGAAAGCTCGATATGCTTTCCCAGACAGGGCGGGGCAAAATCACAAATGAGACCCGCACATGGTACAAGCAGGAGACCCCCGGAAATCCATCAGCAGGACCCCATGTCCCCAGAAAGGCCACTGCCCCCAGGGACAGTCAGGGAACAGCAGGCTCACCCAGCTAGAACTCTGAGATCTGAAAGGCAGGCAGGGCTGTGGAGCAAGAGAGAGGGGCAGTTGGGCTGAGATATGCCAGAGGTCACATGGCAGACACATGTGGTGGAGCGGGGGACATGTTATCCTGGTAACAGGATTCAGCGTCTGGTGTGAGTCAGCCTTGTGCAGCCTCCAACACATTTGATTCACACTTGGGTCAAAGGAGCGATCTGTGGAGGTGGTTATCAGGAAATCAAAGCTCAGAGAGACTGGGTGTGTGACGCACAAACACATAGCCAGCAGCAGATATAGAAGATGCTGGATTGTGGTTTTCTTCAAGATGGTTACTTTTGATTTTTCTTTCCCTTTAGCAAGATGGTCCCTCCAGGGAAAGTGTCAATTATGGCAAATATGACCAATACAAAAACCGAAAGGTTTTTCCTAAAATAAATATTTCACTTTGTTATTGTTAATTGGACTGGCACTTACTAACCATCAAAGCTTCTCACCTTGCAAACTGGAGGTGTCTCCCTTATAGCAGGCACCACCCCACAAAGAAGTGAAGCAGTGAGCCAGGCCAGGCTGTAACAGAAGTGACAGAGGTGAGGCGCACAGGCTGAGGACACAGCCCACCCGCGGCCCTGGAGGCTGCGGGCCTGAGCAGCAGCCACTCTGCCGACGCCAGGCTTGGCATCTGACAACTCTCTCCCCAGTGCTGTTTCCTGAGCCCAGTGCCTTGTCTGGGGCCCATTACCCACTCCGCAGAACTGCAGTTAGAAAGGCCTGAGGCCCAGCTCTTTCTGCGGCCTCCAGGCAGCATTTTGGGTTTTGCAACCAAAGAGAAAAGAAAAAGGAAAAGGAAAAAAGAAATCTTGAACTGTTTTTCAAATGTTCTGGGTCTTGGCAAACCCCAAAATGCCTTTTGCCAAATGCTTTTTCCCTTAATTTTTAAACCTCGGGTGTATTTCCAGAACAATCCAATCCATCTGCTTCTGATTCATTTACACTTAACTCATTAGGAAGCTGTTGCGTAAGGAACAGTTTGACGTCCCCAAGATCCCGGGGAAGGGATTCTTCTTTCCCCCTTTGGATATGAGAGAGGCATCTTGCCAGCCAGGCATAGCGTGCAAACCCGAAAAAATAGAAAGCCTAGCTTGAACCCTCAAGGCCCCAAGAAGAGAATGGGCCTGTCTGGTGTCCCCGCCTGTCAGGTGCCCTGTGCTGCTCTCCCCTGTACATCATCTCACTATCTCTTCATTACTGTCATCAAGGGTTGTAATAAATGGCCTTGTGTGAGTGTCACAGGCTTTGCCTCATATTCCACACTGCAGACTCATCTGAAGAGGCATTCAACAAACACTCCTAGCCAGCAGAGAGCTTCCAGCAAGGACTTGGGATAGGGGACACAGGAAAGAGGACATGCATCTAAATGCTGGCACCTCCTCTTCTTCCCTTCTGCAATGACTGCGAGTTCCTGGAGAAAGCCTGAAAGAGGGAGGATTGGGCAGCAGGGTGGTTTCTAAGGACAGAAAGCAAGGCTGAGGACAGGAGGGAGCCCAGCCGGAGGACGAGAGGGAGAGGATGACAGAATCAGGCAGAAGCCATTGGCCAGCCCGCGCCACAGCTTCTGCGCTATCCCAGGATCTCTGCACCTCCCTCACCCTTTCCTGAAGAAGACACACTTTCCTCCCATCTCCCATATTTTTCATTTTCATTAGTCACAAACCCTTATTTGATTTTTTAAAACTACAAAATATATCTATTATATATTTGGCCCTACCATTTGCTGAGAAGTCAGGGGACTCATGGCAAAGTGGCCTTCCCTGGAGGACTCTGCAGCCCACCTGGGGACACATTGCCATCAGTCTCCCTCAAGATCCTCCCCCTCACTTGGAACTCAGGTATTCGATGGCCCTTGCCACTTTCTGAAGCAGCTCTGAATTCCTCTTTCATGAGTGTCTTTACAAGGTGTGAAAATTACAGTGAACGCTGCCATCGGGTGCCGTCCAATGGAAAGGCAGGCTCGTAAAAAGAAAATTACACTGTGTCCTCATCCACTTTATTCACTGGATCTGGCACCAGTGACTAGTTCTGGCTCTACCAGTCAAAATGACCATAAAAAAAAAAAAAAAAAATGTTTTCAGTCAATTCAGGACGTCAAGGCACCGGGACGATATAACCAAAGACGCTGATAAAGCAGACTTTCAGAATTGCTTCAGAAAGCGGCTCGGATAATAAGATAAGTGTGCTTGAAGGCAGGGGGAACATTGTGAGGGGAATGAATGGCAACAATGACTTTCACTGTTATAAATTCTTTTATTTAAACCTTCGTCGTGTTTTTTTCTATCACACCTTGTAAGAGCTGTCCACCAGGGAGAGATCTCACGGACAGGACCAATCGGGAACAACTTCCCGGAGACGCTGGTCCTCAAGGAGACAGGCCAGGAAGCCTACACGGGGCTAGACCTCGAGGAAGCCAGAGGAAGCCTCAGGAAAGAGCATAGCACGCTTGCAGGGCACATAGCTGTGTACAGGGATGGAAGAGCAGGCTGGCCTGCCTGCCCCCGGCAAGACTGAGTCACCAGACCCCAGAGGGCACGGGAGAGGGCGCAAGCAGGGGTGGAAGACGCACCGTCTGTGCCGATGTGCAGGGCTCCTGTGGGTGTGAGGACGGCGGAAGTCTGGCCAACAAGTCACCCACTGCCTCCCTCCTCAGGCAGGGACAGCGAGGAAGGGAAAAAGCAAACAAGGCAACCAGGCCAGGTGACTTGGTGTTGGAGGATCCTGCAGTAGGGGGAAGACAAGCCAAACAAAGGAGTGTGTCAGCCGAGGGCGGAATGTTTTCCACTACGAAGGTCAGTGTGTGCCACCCCTGTGCCCGGCACTCCCGCAGACCACCTCGGTGCTCGCTGTGGAAAGGTGAGGCAGGTGTGACTGTGGCTATGGGCTGCCTGTCCCTTCTGACACCTACCATTTAGTTGCCACTGTGAGAGCCATAAGAGGTGGGGTTTTAGGGGGTGATTAGTTCACGCACAGATTAACATCACTAGCACAAGGGTAGGTTCGTTCTCTCAGGAGCGAGCTCAGTGTAGAAGGATGAGTTCGGCTCGATTTTCCCCATCTTGCATGCTCTCTTGCCCTATGCCTTCTGCCTTCTTCATAAGCTGCCAGCTCTGTGTCCCTGGACTTTCCAGCCTATAGAACAGAGAATGAAATAGCCTTCTTTTGTAGATGAATTACCCAGCCTCAGGTAGTCTGCTGTAGCAACAGAAAACAGACTATTATTATCATCATTGTTTACTGGTAAAGAACTGGGGTTGAGATGGTTTATTGTATCCCAAATTCATAAAGAGAACTTGTGGGGACTCTGGGATGTAACCACAATGCCCTGCTGGTTTTGCTCCCACTAGTTCCCCGAATCGTGCCTCCATTCTGCTCTTATCACTGCCCCTGCCTCACCTGCCTTAGCCCACCCTAAAATGCCTGCTGCCAACCCACACCTGCCTAAATCCAGACCCGGCCTCAACTCCCCCCAGAAACCTCCTAACCGCAGAAGGTTCCACCACACCCACCTTCTCTGAGAGCCACCACAGTCATCATCATGGACCCCAGCATCTCACTACACTGCTCACTCTCTGTTGACTTGGTCGGGTGCTCTGTTTATGGATTTCCTGGCTCTGGGGCTTGGCGATGCTGCGGAGTCTAAACCCCAGCCTTGCCCCTTAAGTAGTTCTGTAGCCTTGGGCAGGTTACTCAACCTCTTTAAGTCTATTTCCTTAGCTGTCAGTTAGAGATAAAAGGGTTATTGTCAAGATTAGACAAGAACATGCCTGGCACATAAAAGGCATTGGTGTAATTACAGTTGCTTTTTATTAATAGTCCCGTGACAGACGATGCATGGGCAAAGCTCAGATGCAATGGGCACTCAAAGAATATTCTCAGACTTGATTCCTTGAGCATTTCGATGGCTGTAGACAACAGTGTGGTATTCAGTTCTCACAGTCTTAAAATTATTGCAATTATCTTATTGCATTTAAAACAAACATGTGAATGAGGATACACTGCCATGGCAAGCATCACATAGGGGATCTCCAAACCAGGGCAGGAGCCAGAGGCAGGGCTGCCAGTCATAGCAAACAGCAAGTCCTACCCAGCAGTCCTTGGGAGAGGAAGCCCCTGCTCATCCCATGGTGGGGGGGGAATGTGGTGGGGGGCGGGAATGTGAGGCCCAGGCAGACAACTCCCCAGCCTGACCGGTCCTATCAGGTCAGCTCTATGCAAGGAGATGAGGAGTGAGGAAGAGAAGCAGGTGAGGCTTCAGACTGCAAGTCTGTTCTAGGTGGAGTACAGCTCAGTGGCTGAGTAAGCACTCACCTAGTGCATACAAGATCCTGGGCTTCTTTCCCCAGCAATGCAAAAACTAATAATTGGAATTTTGGCCACGTTTCCCTTCAATGCTGTTTCCAGCTGTCAGTCCCACTAAGCACTCCCTACATTCTGCCCTCAGAAGACTGGGACCCCTTGGCAATGCAGAGAACCTACGCTGTCTCTCTCCTCCTCCTCCACAGCTCCTTCAAAGCCAGCTGCCCACCAGCTGCCCCTAGAGGTACTGGCTGTATGGGTGGTGGGGGTGTTTGTTTGTTTGTTTGTTTTTGTTGCTTTTTTTTTTGAGACAGGGTCTGGCTGTGTAGCCCAGGCTGACCTTGAAGTCATGGTAATCCTCCTGTCCCAACCTCTAGACTGCTGGAATCACAGATGTGCACCAACATGCCCATCAAGATCTTAAGCACTTACAAAGCACTTACAAAGGAAAAAAGAGCCTTAACCCTACACCTCCCACAAAAATAAGGTAAAATAAAACTATCAAAGGGGAAAAATTTTGTAGAGACAGAAAGCTGATATTTCAGTGACAGGTATCTAAAACAAACATCTACTTTGGTTGTATTTTTTTTCATATACACACGTTAGCAAAAAGCAAGAAGAGACTTCTACACAGGACAAACCTGGGGACAGAAAAGGGAAAGGTCCCAGGTGGGGCCCTGGCACTGAAGAGCCAGGACAGGTAGCAGAGGAGCTGAAGGGACGCAAGAGAGGCAAAAGCCAGACAGGGCAAGAAGGCACCCAGTGCCACATCCTCCTGGAGCCCCAGCCTGCAGGTGGCACTGTACAGGTGACCCTTAAGAACAAGTACCAGGCTCAGAGGCAGCTGGGCAGCTGGCCCAAGCTCCTGCACACCAAGACCAGCAGAGCTGGCTGCATGGAGAGGAGAGCGGGGAATATGAGAATGGAGAAGGCAGGCTTTGCAGGTAACCCTGCCCACAGGACCGCAGAGAGTGCCCTGGAGCAGGTGGCCTGCCACCCACTCCCCAAGCAGGGCGGTAGGTAGCAGACATCTCTGCCTCATTTGTGGTCCCTGCACCCCATTCCTGTTTGAATATGGGGGCCTTCCCAGAAGGCACACTGCCCTGCTGATGCTGCCTTGCTGACCTGAGGGGAGCTAGCATTGAAGACAATTACCATTTGTTATGCACTGTGAATGACTTACTGACCACAGCCCTGGCAACTGACTTACTTTCTTCTTTTTAATGGGGATTTAAAGCCCCCAATCTCAAGCACACAGAGACTCCAAGGAAGGATGGCAGGAAGAGTCAAACCCCAAGCACGTCTCAGGCTTTCAAACTGCACAGGCTGTGTGCTTGGGGAAATGTCACTGCTTGGCTGAGAACATACATAGCACTGGCAGGCAGGGAGAGGCAGAGAGCAGGAACTGAATTTAGGAATGACTGGAAGGTCGACAAGAGAGGGGAGCCAAGAGGGGAGCCAAGGCACAGGGTATATGCATAGCAATGAGGAATGCAGCAAGCCTGGCTCAGCACCTCGAGCATCCCCCAAGCCGCTGGGCTTCGAGAAGAAATAGCAGGTCCATGCTGTCTCTGCAGGATGAGACCACAGCAGATTCCTCCCTAATTCCAAACAGTGTGTCTGCAGAGCTCCACACTCGGAACATCGTTCTGCAACCCCCACTGACACCAACCCCTTTGCATACCTGTACACATACACATCTGCACAGTCACACAAGACCTCCCCAGCCTCCGAGGCTTGCTCCTGCCTCCATCCTCAGGCAAGTGTCTTCCTGTCCAACAATACTGACCTTCATCCTCTTGCCACTTAGGGCTCTTCCCCACTCCCCAGAATTCCTGATAATCTGAACCAAGTGTAGATGTAGCCTTTGATGCCATCTTAGTTGGTTTTCTAGTAACTGAGACAAAGTATTCCACACCTAAAATTAAAGGAGGAAAGGTTTATTTGGTTCACAGTTTGTGTTGGTTTCAGTCTATAATCAGCTGGATCCAAGGCAGGATAGTATTGCAGAGAGGCATCACAGAGGAGAAATCATTCATGTCAGGCAGAAGCCAGCAAAAGCAAGTAAGCGACCAGCAGCAACACAGCAGCTCTTTCTGTTTCTGATGTCTAATCTGGGCTACCATTTGGACAGGTAGCACTCATACCCTTATCCTCTCATGGGCAAATCAATCCCAGCATCACATCCTTGATCCCAGCAGTGCTCACCCTAGCTCCAGTCACCTCCAAAAAGCCCCAGTGAGGACCACATGAGGCTTTAGGGGACATCCAAACCCAAGCCATAACAGATTTTAATCTGTGCTTGCATCATTTCTGGAGGTTAAGGACATTTTGTTTTTCCTACTGACGGTGGCCTCCCCCAAGCTCAGGGACACTGCCACTTGCTCTTCCTGTGCCAGCCTTCATGTCCAGCACACAACTAAGCATAGTCATGAACGTGGGGCTGACTCGACTGTGAACCTTCTTTTCCAGCCCAGACACCACAGACTTGCATGACTAGAGAGAGTCTAGGGCCCCAGGAGACATACACCCTTCCCTCCTCCTCCCGTCTTGGGATCAAAGATTTTTGTCCATGTATTTCTTTCCGCAAGCAAAGCTGTTTCACAGAGAGGCCATTCCTTTCCAGTCTGGTCAAACTGAAACTTCTTTGCCTAAAGCTTCCTCACATCTGGTGGCCCAGAGTTGCCATTTCATATCAAAAGATGTCAAAAGCTCTGTATAAAAAACCCCAGCACATATATGAGATTGGAGCAGCAGAATTTAGCTTACTTAACTATGGTAAAGTCTGGTTAAGGAGACTACAGCTGTTTACCCAAGAAGTAAATATCTCTGAGCTCTGGAGGAAGGCAAGACTTGCCTGGCAATTTTACTATCTTGCAAGGGAAAAAAGGAGAGGAGAAAAGGGAGATAAAAGATGAAAGGTGACAATCTCTAAAGTTGGGATCACTCTCATGTTGTAGCACAAGCCAGGAATAAAAGGCAACCACTCTCACAGGCTCCCTGAGAGCTGGCCTGCTCAAATCGGGAGCCATCCTCTACTGCCTTCTCGACACAAGAGTCAAGGGCCACGTTCATGGGGAGATAAATGTTCCAGGCAGGAAAAAATGGGGGTGTTTCCATGGAAAGAAATGGGCAACATCAGAAGGCTGTCATGTCTCCTCTCTTCTAGAATATAGTTTTATGTTTAGACTCCAATAACCTCATAACCAGGGCAAACTTCTAAACTCTAAAAGAGAAATTCTCAATGGTGAGCAAGATGGTACAGCAGGAAATGAGCATATCATCCAAAAAGAAATCAGAAGTAGGGAGGAGCATGAAATTTGAAAAACAATATTTTGTAATTTGCATTAAAGATTTTTAAAATGCTTATGGACTATCAATTGCAGCAAGTGATGCCCAGTAAAATCTCCTTAGATGATGTGATGTGAACTACCGTTTTAAAGAAAAAAAATCTTAGAAAACACTAATTGTACACTGTCTTCTCCATTTCACAGGCAACTGAGACCCAGAGAAGGAAAGTGACCGACACAAGATCACACAGCTGCTTTTTAATCAAACTGGAAAGAGAAACAAAATCACAGATATCTGCATTACAGCAGAATTAATCTTCTTACACCTTTCGCCTTTTGGGGGCTGCCATGACAAAGAGCTTCACCCCAGGTTGCCACTCCTGGCCCCGGCCTGGAGTTCTGACCACCTGAGCACAACCCAAAGCCAGAGCTCTCCAACGAGGTGTCACAACATCACGTGGAAAACCGCGATCTCTGACTCACAGACTGGATTTGTTGCCTGGGTGACTCAGAACACTGCTTAACCTCTCAGAGCCTCCATGCAGTGGATACTGTGATGGTAAATTTTGATCCTTGATTGTGCACTTGATCAGACTGGGACACAGCTAGGGAATTAGTGGATACACTTCTGGGTGTGTGTGATAAGAGTACGTTTCCAGACACAACTGGTGTGTGCAAGGCTGGCACGCAGGAGACTCATCCTGAATGCAGGTGGCATCCAGTGGAATGGGATCAGGACAGAATGACAGCAGAAGAAGGAAGAAGCCCATCACGACAGCTCTCGCTCTCGGGGTGAGCAGGTTTCCTCTGCCCCACCCTGCCACGTGACGTTCCACCTCGCCACAGGCCTGACACCAACAGAGCCAGCTGGCAGTGGTCTGAAACCACCAGCCAAGATAAATGTCTCCTCCTTTGTGCTGTTTTCCTCAGGTATTTTGTCACAGTAACAGAAAACTAACATTGGTACCCACCTGGCAAGGCCACCTCACTGAACTGTCAGACACAAATGAAACTAACATGCATGCTATTTAGCAAACAGCTCATTTTTTCTAGCTTCTCCAGCATCATTCCTGAGTCCTTGACTACAAAATATCAATGACACCTCCTGAGATCATCTAATGCTCATTTGATAAGAAAATCAAGGGTAGGCCAGGCATGCCATAATCCCAGTACTCAGGCAGGAGGCAGGAGGACTGCTGTGAGCTAAAGGCCAGCCTGGGCTTTAAAGTGAGTTCAGGACCAGGCTGAACTCAATAGTGAGACCCTGTCTCAAAAAACTACAGAAAAGAAAAGAAAACCCAGAGTCACTGAGAAGAGCCCAGTTTAACCCTCTGCCCCTGACAACACACTCAGTGGAGTGGCAGTGGCTGGAAGCGCTCACTGCCCTGCTCTGAACCTGCTGCCGCGGGTGCTCTCCCAACCTCTCACCCAAGGAGAATCCCAGAATCTGTATGCACTTTCATAGATTCTCTGCTGGGGGGTCGTTTTAAGGCTCCTCTTACGAAAATTGCCCTGGAATCTTAACCACCTTAGCAATTCTCTTCCTGGTCTCCTAAAGAAAGAGCTCAAGCAAAAAATAAGAAATTTAAACAAAACATAAGGAAAATTTCCCTGATGTGTCGTCGGTTGAAACTAATAGAGATTTGAATCTATTTCTTGTGCCACTCAAAGTTAGTGACTTAAAACAACAAATCCTGTTACCTTATACTTTCGGAAGCCATGAGTCTGAAATGGTTTTCACAAGGCTCGAATGAAGGTAAAGGCAGAGAGTCAAGTCCCTCTCTAGAGGTCCTGGGGACAAGCTGCTCCCCCACTTCTTCCAGCCCATGTTCCTCTTCAAAGCCGGCAACAGCCACTCAAGTTTACATGAGGCCATTCACCCTAGGTCCCTGACCACCTTGTTTTACTTACAAGGATCCTTGTGATGACACTGAATCCATGAGATAACCAGGGCCCTCATCCCTTCTCAGGAGCTGCTGACTGGCTGGGTCCCCCTGCGTCCTTAATTCCCTCACTTGCGTGACCATGTAACACCATGTATTTGCAGGTTCTGGTAACTAAGGCATAGACATCTTTAGGGAACTATTGTGCTGCCTGCCTCATGCCCAGACCGCTTCCTTCTTTAGAGACGCTGCTGGCTGATCAGAACAGTCGTTTCTGCCTCAGATCCCAGCTCCAGTTCCTGTTGAACAAAACCCTTCTGCAGTCACCATGAATCCATGGGCCTTGGCTTAGATGTGAAATCTGTTTGCTGGCCCTGACTATACGTGGTGAACTCTGGAGTAGGGCAGAATTGTCTGTGAAATGTTCGTCTTTGTAGGCCATCTCAGAGTGTTGGTAGTCCCAGCCAAAGGCAGAGATTCGCAGAATATTTTTCTCCTATCCCATTTCTGACATCCAAGTGACTTCACTGGCCACATGGGCCCTCGCTACGGGTCACTGTGGATAGCAGGATTGTCCCTGGTCAGTGTTCCTGGGGATTTTCTGAGCGCTGTTCTTGCTCTGCCTGATGCTGCCTACAGAGCCCTTTCCCTCAGGACACACCATCTTCCCTGAGGCACCCTAACTGCTGCCTTCAGGAGAGAGAACGCACTGCCAGGCCACCCAGCAGACCAGCTGGAAAATCACATCTGTGACACTTTGCCTTAGAGGGCAAAAGCCAAATATGTCTGACAAACAGCATCATCATGCCTGCCTGGAGTGAGGTGCCAGCTGCCTCTGTTCAGACGCTCCAAATCCTGGCTCAGACGTGAACCCAGGGTCAGAGAAATAAAGGGGGATAAGTAAAGATCCCAATAAGGGGCAAAGCATCGCTGTGTCCCTTGAGCAATGTCCCGGCTCTCCTGTGACCTGGATATAGAGTTGGGACAAGTCACTTCAAGTCCCTGTGAGCCCTCATTTCATTGAGCCTAAAAAAGAAATGTGAAGCAAGATTAATTCTAGGATTCCTTAAAACCTTCATAACAAACAGTGCTGGCTCCCACAGCCTGGAGTGATTCCAAAAAGAAGTAACAAGAACTGGGACGGGCCTCAGAGCTGTGGGCTCCAGGGCTGCTCAGCAAGGCAGGAGAAGACAACGGATCTCACGTGGTAGCTCTCCCAGGCCGTGGCCCTGAAGGTCCAATCCCGTGGGTGGCACGGGTTTACCTTCCGCCGGCTCACACAGGTCTCTAGAACTTCCACGTTTCTATAGTGTCTGGGGCAGGGTGTGCAGCTCCTCCACACATGGCCAGTTTTGTGGCCACCCACCACTTTGTCCTCTTGCCTTGCTTTAGATTCTCTACCATGACCCAGGGCACAGCCCCCAGCTGCTGGCTGCTGCTGTCCCTGCCACCTGAGAGGTACTGGAAGCCAAAACGCTGCAGGTTCTGCAGCAAGATGGAGAGGGGGCCTCTCTCCCTTTGAGACTGACTCTTAAAATGAGTCTCTGAGCTTATTCCCCGGAGACTGCTCAGCGCTAAAGTACACCTTCCATTTCATGTGTAGCTTTTTGGTTTGCTTTTCCTTTTGCTTTTGTTTTCGTTTCACTCTCCACAGGTCTCCTAAGGTGTCCAGCAGGGGCCGAATCATGGAATGAATCTAACAAAAGGCCATTCACAGGGCCATACTCTGAACTGCTCTCTTGCTGTCACAATCAAAGCTTGGTTACCAGGTCAGCTGTTTGTGCCTGGCTCCTTCTGCCTTCCTAGGAGGCACGATAGTCTCCCGGGTGCTTGGGCTCCTAGCAGCATCACACTGCAGCTCTCTGGGCCTGCTCAGACACGCCTGGGCCAGGCCTGGGCCCATGCTGGGCCTCCCAGCACACTCACGCATAACAGCCTGCCACACAACAGAGCCACTGTTTGTGCCGCCTCCTCACTGCCCGAGGAGCAGCCAGTGGGACTATGAAAAAATGGAGATTTTTTTTTCATATTTGTCAAACTAAAAATCCAATAGATCTGTCTGTTCCAGAATGAAATTTCTCAGGGATCATGAGCACCCTGTAATGTGAACCTTTAAACCATTTAGTGAGATGCCAAGTGTCACGCATGCAGCCCTGGCAATCTGCACATCTATCATCTCTCACTGCACAAAGGCCAATGGGAAAGTTTCTCCTGAATTGTCCTAGTGCGAAAGTGTCAGACTCAGCCACCAGTGAAATCTCTTGGGAGTCCAGCTGTCAAAGCTGAGACCCTCCTGTGAGTCCCTTCTCCTTTTAGGCATATGCCTGCGACTGGGTTCAAACAAGAGGCACGGGGGATGTCACACATGTCGGAATAAAGTGTGCCGGGCGAAGAAAGGGCTCAGGGAGCACAGAAGCTGCCCTGCAGAACACGCAGGGCTACACGAGACAGAATTCCACACACCCATAGTGCCAGCTTCTGAAAGCAACACTGCCCGGAGTTAGAATCTAAACACTTGGCCTTTTGGCATGTGAACTCTCCAAGTGTCCAAATCCTCAAATGCAAAATGGTCCTAAGGATGTGCATGTCACCAGGTTGTTGTGACAAATCAAGACAATTAAACAAAAGCACTCTGTGACCTATAACATGTTTTTCCCAAGCTGGGCTCGTGTGTGTCTTTTTCAGCTCTCAGTACCCAGCACCTGCACTCCACCCGCTCCATCAAATGCCAGTGACAAAATACCCACTGCATGCACTTGATGTTTGTCCACGGTACAAAAAAGTAATCAATAGAGGGGCGAAGGAAGATAAATCTCTCCTGAAGTTAGAGGAAATCTGCTTCACACTAGAGTGGTTCCTAGGCTGATACAGAGGCAGAGAGGACTGCTCCATGGAGAAGCTCAAGCCCATTGGCCATGGCTAAAGATGCTGATTGAACTTTCCTTGTAAGTTGTAAGATTAAGAGTAACAAAGCCATGCCAAGGTGTAGCCACTTCACCAGCCCTACACATCAACTTTTTTTTCAGTACAGACTAAATTCAAACTTGTAATCCTCTTGCTTCAGCTTCCCAGAGTGCTGGGATTATCAGCACTTTAATACACACAGCTCAAGATCAGGCTTACCACAGCCACAATTCACCATATGCTGTGTACCTTTGGGTCACTAACTACTAAATAAGAAACATGCAGATATCAAAGCTGTTCACATTAGGGATGCATGGAAAACCAGGTTATCTTTCCAGGTCTCTAATTCAACTGCAGGGCAAGGAGGACTCTTCAGTTATGTGATCGCATCAAACAAGCAATGGCTTCACTTGCTCATTCAAGGGTTACCCCAGCCTGTCACCTACAACAGACTCTGTCTTGGGGATGGGGCTGAATCTACGTAATTCGGGAGTAGGATGTGGTTATTGGCAAAGCAGACTTGTCCTGCATCAGGAACAAGTATACCTACCATGATGCTACGATTTGAATGCTCCCTCTAAAACTCACCTTGAGATTTAACGGCCACTATGACAATATTGATTAGGTCACAAGGGCATCACCTTTGTGAATGGACAAGGCTGCCATGGTAGGAGTGGGTAAGTTGTCCAGGAGTGGCCTCATTAGAGAAGCAGTTAGGTTCTTTGGCCATATGACATCCTCTGCTAATGTAACCTAAAGCCCTTGCCCCCTGCCTGAAGCCTTGATGTTGAACACCCAGCCTCCAGAACAGTGAGATGCAAATTTCTGTTCTTTATCAAGTACCCAGTCTGCAGTATTGTATTACAACAATAAAAACCAGACTAAGACACAGGAGCACTGACAGCACATAAGAGCCAAGCAAATAAGTATATAGCTACAAACTATGGTAAGCATCATGGAAGAAAAGTAAGTGGGAAATTGAAGGCCTTTGAAGGGCAACAGTCAGGAACAGGCGCCTAAACAGGAACAAGATTTGAAACAAGATCTCAAGGCTAAGTCCATGCGAACGAGGTGGAGGTGGACAGCACAGTGAAGCTGCAAGAGGTTGAGAGGCAGGAGAGTAATTTAGTCCAAGGGCTGAAAGTAGGCTGGAAATCATGAGCCAGTGGGACAGAGGTACATGTTTGCCATTTCTTCAGGACTTTTATCCTACTGGCAAAGGATAACCAGCAAGATATAATCACCAAAAATGATGAGAGCAGCTTGGGGCTATGAAAGATTCCCCAGAAGGTATGCGTAGAAGGGACAGTGAGAGCACTTCAAGTTACTGTCATGTGGAGGAGGGGAGAAGAGAGGGATGGCTAGCATGGACATGGGGTAGTGGCACAAAGGTGCTCATAAATATTGACTCCCCCTGAGCTACCACCTACAGAAAAAGGTAAAAGAGCAGGGGAAAAAACAATCCTGTGTGCTCAGGGAAAAGTATGAGAATGCATTTAAATCAATCCTAACATCTTACAACATCTAAAGACATATAATTAAAGTAAAAAGATAGATCTTAGCACCAATCATTCACATAGCCTGAAGCTACTGCTTAAAGAAAAAAGCATAGAAGGAAATACATCAATATATTAACAGGCTGTATCTGGAAGGAAGGGTGCTTTTTACTTCCATCTCTGTGTTTCTGTTTTCCAAGTGTCCTACCATCATTTACACCTTGCTTCTATAATTAGAAAACAAAGTCTGTATTATTAATTTTGAAAATAGTGTTGCCTCTTACTCCCTTGGTGTGTCTACAGCAAAGACTCAAAGGTCTCCACTGGGATTGCACCTTTCCGTGTCACTGTCACCTTTCCTGAGAAAAGCAGAGAGTGTGAAACACAGCAGGTGTGGATTGAACTCCCTGCAAGACCTGTTCCTTAGGACCCAAACACAGATTGGGCATTATGCTCAATTTCCAGGTAGCACCCACACAGTTCCTCTGGGTGCAGCCTGCCCACCTAATGTGACCTCCTGGCCACAGCCTCAGGAGAAATCACTACCCTCAAAGCCCCACCTCCTGGCACCTGGCTCCTCAGCTGCTGCTGACCCAAGCAGGGATAGACATCTGAGTCAAGTGAAGGTGAGTGGGTTTCCTCTGGGGAATGTGGATTTGAGACAAGGAGACTGAGCTGGACAACAATCATGGTACTGGAACAGAAACAGGTCCTGGAGCATCGCAGCACTGTGACGTGTAGCAAAGCAACGCCATGAAAAATACAACTAAGAATATCCCTGAGGAGACCCAAGAAGACAACGGAGCAGTGCCAGAGGCAACTGAGAAAGCTCGAGGCTCCACTGCAGACGGAGGGTGCAGCCTCAGTCCTGGGTGTCCACTCCACTTCCCAGAAAGTCTTATAGATGCCCCTGAAATGGACAGTAGTGTCTCCTCATAAATCCTGCCCGCTTGACCTAGGGGAGGTTCTCTTCCTTACAACTGAGGAGTTTCAGCTTAGATTTTTCCTTATACAGATGGTCTGAGTGTTTGAAAGCAATTTGTTCAGTAGAAACTATACTTCAAATTTCAGATTTCACATTTTCCTGGACTAATGACACTGTGCAATCCTCTCTTGAGATACTGGACAGTTGATAGGCAGCCACAGCTCCCAGGTGGCACCGAGCTCAGGAAAGAGAAGACAAACACTCTACAGAGGATGGGGTTGCTGAGCTTGGTGGGAATGTTGGGTCGGTTGGGTATATTACTATATGTATGGTCGGATGGGCTGTACTGTTCTGTTACAATATGCATACTATCCTATGGCCTATCTCTGCCGGGCCATAACACTATTATAAGTCACAGAGCATCCATGTTCAGCTAGCATCTGTGTCATTACCTGCCCACAGATTAGCCATCCTGTCAACCAGCAAGCTTCCTACCCATGTCTGCAGAAGGCTAGAGCAGTGATGATGAACCTTTTAGAGCCTGAGTACCCAAACTGCAACCCAAAACTCACTTATTTATTGCAAAATGCCAACACAGCAATTAACTCTGAACATTCAGGTGCTAGGGTGATGCCAGAGTGACTAGCCTTGTATACTGATGGGGAGGGCTCTGCATGTCCACTGAGGCACACATGTCATAGGTTTGCTACCCTGGGCTAGAGTCTTCCTTTCCAAGGTTCTCTCTCACTCCAAAGGCCCCACCACCCAGCCAATCTAAGCCATAGTATAGCTCCAAGCTGGGTGCAATGTCTGCACCAACCAAACCAATCCTTCTCCAAGACCACTGTACATCACTGTCATGATACATGCATCCCCCATGACCTCATGAACTCCCCAAACGCAGAGGCTTGTCCCCAGGGGAGAATCCCCACAGGAGGACTGAGAGCCTGGCAGCCGATGCCTCAGCCGGAGGAGAAAGGGCATTTGACGGCTCCAAGGTAAAGCCTCTTTTATTAAGACAACACAGCAAACTTTTTCTAACCACAGCTGACATCATTCTAATAAATCACCATCATGTCTTGTGGGAAAGAAAAAGCCAAAACACTGTCACATTTGATTTTGCTGGCTACTCGCATCTCGAGAACCAACCATGTGTTTTTAATCAACAACACTTTGTTTTGCATTTCTCAGACCCCAATACTCTTTAAATAGTTGCTTTTACCAGAGGGCTATTTTAAACCCAGGGCCAGCTTCTTTGCAGAGGATGCTGAGAAACAGAACACCATGTTACCAGCTCCCTCCATGGATCCCCGGCACTTTCCCTTCCGTGATTATGATGTGCGAGGAGGTCGTATCTGTCTGTTTTGGGGAGAGCTTTCCTCTCCCCTCTTTGGGAATTTAATTAGATGTCTTCCCAGAAAGTTGGAGTTTTGGGGTTTCTGTAACAGGCAACCCGGCTAGGTTATGGGAAAATGGCAAATTCTCAGCCAAAGGAAACAGAGAGAGTCACATCTGGAACTAGGATTCCAAAGGAGGCAAAGAGGAGGTGGTGGCGGGGGTGGGGACGGGGGGTTGTTGGAGGGGAAAAGAGCAATAAAACAAGATTTCCGGAAAGGCGCATGTCAATTTCTGCATGCAGACAGGCCCTGGGGCGCTCAGGACAGATGTGCTCAGGCAAGCCGAGCAAAGCTTGCAGGGGGCTCACCTTTGTTCTGCCGGGGATGGGTGGCACCTGGAGGGAAGAATAAGCTGTGTGCAGGAAGCTGTCCGTGAGAGGAGCCCCTTGCTGACCGCCTGACATGCCAGGCCCTCAACAGTGACTGGCAGCAGGGCTCATCTTGTCCAGACATCTGTCTTTAATAACACCTGCCCGGACAAGGACAATAAAAAGGGACCAAGACAGGCATCCCAACCTAGAGAAAAGCACTATACCATCGGCTAAACAATATAAGCTCAGCTGAACTGTCCATAAAATATCCAAGAGTGGCTTACCATGGATCTTGCTGGCAGTGAGCACTCTGCAGTCAAACATCAAGGTTGTGGCCTTATGATCCTCTGCTCTGAGCTGGGTCAGATTCCTCTGTGTGGGCCCTGATTACTCAACCTCAGCCGGTCCTGCTACACATAGTGGCAGATACTCCAGGACCTGCTGGAGCTGCTCACATCTCTAGGGTCTTAGCAGACCCCCCAGCCTCAGAGGACTCTCAACCGTGCAAACAGCTTTAATGGATGAAGGCTCATTAGCTATATAGTCTAGTTACTTCCTTTGTCTACTTGTTATCAATGCCTAGAGTATGAAATACGGAGGATACAGTACCACTCCCCTGAAAAACTCATTCTCTGTTATATCCAAAGCAAAAGTACCTGTCCCCAAGCACCTTGTTGCAAAAATGTTGAGGGGAGGCCCTGTCATCTGGGGAGTGTCGTCTGGAAGACCCTCTTCCACCAGCAGACGCCATTGGCTCCACAATCGCTTCTGTGTCCCTCTCACAGGCATGTCCTGGGTGGACCTGTCCATCTGCAGCTCACTATGTTCAGCTGTGCTCTCTTACCTGGCTTTGCGGGTTCCACTTGGTCACCTAAGTGTGCCAGGGCTATTTACAGCGTGGCCTGAAGCTACTTTTCAGGTGAGTATTACAAATAGGTATTCAGACTCACAGCCTGGTGTCTTAATGTTCTGTGCAAATACTTTCGTTTGTTTATCTCCCCAAACAGATAGTAAAATATTAGGGAAAGACAGTGAAATATGGGAAAATATTTTCATGTTTCTATTTATATAGGTATTTAAGGTTGGATTCAGAAGAGTGTATATGTGTGTGTGTGTGTGTGTGTGTGTGTGTGTGGCACAAACGCCGTAAGCAAGCCTGAACAGCCTCTCAGGTGTCTCCATGTGCATGTTTCCACTTGATTCCACTTGGCCATCCCATCCATGGCCAAGACCAGGTACACCAAGATATAGAGCCTAGGTAAGACCAGAGCCTTGATAAAGTGTGGGTCCCTAACTTGCAGCATTAACATGCCTGTTAAGGTATCGAAATACCATGGCCGGATGCCTATCTCAGAATCTGCATTTTCATACACTCCCTAGCTGACATGTATGAACACTATGTTTGAGAAGCACTAGAGTTTCTAGATCCTATACATTATAATCCACAAGGATTTTTGCAACCCTAACTGATGCTAAGGCTTAATTAACTCCATACCAACCAAATCAGAATCCCTGGAGGCAGGACCCTGGCTTTAGGATTTTAGTTACCTCTAGCAATTTCAAAACATAGCCAGGGTGGAGACACTGGTCTTAGAAGAGTAATCATTTATTAAGCATCTCAATGGGGAAGAGTCCAAGCTTTCTTTGTCATCGTCACAGCCTTATGAAGGTAAGCACTATTCCCCCCTTGTCATGCATGGCAGCCCTTGTGTTCCCCAGGTCTCAGGACAGAGCCAATGTTTGACCCTAGAGCCTTGAGCTCCAGGCTCTGTCCACCTTCTTATCCTGAGTGACAACAGGATCCCCCAACTGAAGGGCTGCAGACAAGGAGGGACAAACAGCCTTGGGTCTCAGGAAGCCTGGGCTAGAGGCATAAACCAGCAAAACAGCCCCAGAAGGACCAGGGAGCACTGCCATTGCCCATCTGGGGGCCTGCCGGGAAAGGCCAGGTGCAGCAGCCCACAATCCAAGAGACCCACCACCCGGGGTGCTGCCAGAGCTTCTGCCCAGCCCTGTGAGGAAATGCCAGGCCAGCTGGGGAAAGGCTTTCAGCACAGTTTAATGGGACATTTATGAGCAAAACATACTTATTAGTAAACAATAATTACAGGTGAGCAAGTAGCCCAGAGGGAACAGGTAACATGGGGCCCCCCTTTGTAATGCCCTCCATCTGCAAGCCCTGTTTGAAATTCAGACATCCCTGCTGTCAACACAAGTGTTAAAGAGACCTGGGCTTCTGTAATAGAAGCAGTAATTCTAATGCCTACCGTTAATTGAAGGCTTCATCATTTACAGGGTGCTCTCCCATTTACTAATGCCTCTAATCCTCACAACACGCCTGTGAGGCAAGCATTTTTCCTGATCTCATTTTATAGCGAGGAAGCTGAAGCTCAGAGGATAAGACAGGAGGTGGCCAGCCCAAGGTCACCCAGTCAGGGACTGAGTCATGAAGGTGGAATTTGAACTCAGGCCTCTGGGTACAAGGCTGCTGTGTCCTACAGATGCCTCCCAAACCATGGTTAATATCATTCGGTCAGAACTCCAATCCCACCAGAAACTTGACTTTCCTTTCTGGAACCGTCTTAGCTGCTTAGTCATCTGAGGCTACATCCCTGACAACCCCACACCGTGTCCTGGAGGAACCCATAGGAGCTGTCCTTATTCCTTCCGTGTGTGTCCTTTGCCTGAGCCTTGAGGTGGAGATGAATAGCTATTTGGCAGCCCACAAGGAGACCAGCCGAGGACAGGCAAAGCCCACGCAGTTTACCCCCATGCACGCACTTCCAGAGATGGAAGGATGGACACTGCAATTTCATAGCACATGTCTTCAGGGTGATGTCTTGAGTCACCCCCAAATTCCCACTGGAAGTCATGAGCAAACTTTATTGTGAATGCTTCCAATATGGCTACAAAGCTATGAATGTCATCACCAACTCGAAGAAGATTAAGGAATCTGGGAACAAATTAGCCTGGTGTAGACAGTGACTTAAAGAGAAGTCGCTGGGAGGAGTCAGAGAAGCCAGCAACTTTAAATCCTATAAAGTTTTTTAATCAAGTTACACTATTATTTGAAATTGGCAGGACACCAATGGATTTAATCCAAAGACATAATTTATGATTTTTTTTTTTTTTTGGTTTTCTTTTTTAAGGGCATTAGGGTTTTATTCCATCTTTTTCTTCTTCTTAAATTTTTTTATTTTTTGGCAATATGTCACTTTCTTTTCTCAAGTCTGTTTCCATCCAATATATATAAAATGGAGCCAGTTCGAGGGAGCCCTGTACTTCCCATGGCACCCTACAAGAGCTTGCTCCCCATTAAGCTAACCACCTATAAGCCACAGAGCCGGTTTCACTCCAGTGGCTTTCTTCTCCAACTGGTTCTGCCTAAAAGTTTAGTCATTTCCTGATAAGGAGGCTGGGGGGAGGTGCCCCTCATCGCTGAATCTCCTCAGGATTAAGGGGGGACTTTCCCCTACGCATAGGGCCCCCATCCAGATTCCCTCCCCAGCCTTCTTCCCGGGCCTCTGTTCCCATGGGCCGCTGGCTCCAGGAACCCAGTGCCCTCAGTCGTCTGTCCTCTGCCCTTCCCAGCTCCCCGCGCCCCACCTCCAGACTCTGGGAGGGCCTCCCAGCTTCCTTGTGAGGAGCTCAGCCCCAGGCCCGGGAGGGAGGACGCACACTCATGCAGCTCCCTCCCACAGGCCCTGAGAAAGCCGGAGATCAAAGCACGAGGGCCAGGTGTCCGTCCTTGCCACAGGCCACGATTAATCAAACCGCCCAGCTCACAAGGAGATCAAACCCGGCACCCCGCCAGCTGTGGGTTACAGCCGCCTTCGGGTTGCCCTGTTAAACTGCCTTCCCTCCTGCTTGCTGACTCCCGTCCTGTGGGCAGCCATCGCTTGGATCTCTCTCCTAGCACTCTTCCTCGCTCGGCCGCCTCCCTTCCACCCACTTTCAATTTCTGTTTTCCTTCATTCCTGTGCTCCTGCCTGCCCTTCTCCTGCTTCCTGGTTCCTCCACTTTATTTCCACTCCTTCAAAACTCCTGGCCCTCGGATTCTTCCCTTTGGGTGCTCCCTCCTGCACCCTCCTCTCTGCTTCTGAAGTTCCAACAAGGAAGTCATCAGGGCTGCACCGGGCACTGGGGCGTGGCTGGGGGCAGAGCAGCCCTTCCTTCCCCTGCGAGGGTGCCATCTCCAGGGCTGACCGGACTTCTCACCTGCTGGCAGCAGCAGGCTCAGACTCCTCCAGCGCTGAGCTCCTGCACCCCAAGCCTGGGCTACTACTCACTTCCTGTTCCCAGAAGCCTCCGGGCCCTCGGAGGGGCCTTCCCGAGGCAGCCTTCCTTGTGGGCCCAGCAACCAGTCCTGAGAAGAACCAGTTCCACCCAGAACAAGAAACAAGGAACCCAGAAGCAAGGACAGAGCCTTTCCCTTTCCCAGAAAGAACAGAAACATTGGATCCTGACTCCTTGCTCGACTGATGTGTTGAGAATATTTACTCCAGTTGTCTGAGGATTGTTTTTATACACTTTCTCTTACAACAAACACTGGCACAAAAAGAAAGGAAAAAAAAAGCAAACACAGGCTGCAGAGCACTGTCCTCTCTCCCTCTCTCTCTCTCTCTGGCTCAGTCTATATACGTCTATGTATTTTTTAACTTGTTTTTCATTTCGATGGTTCTGAGGCACACAGGCGTGAGAAAACACAGATGGATGGGAGCAGACAACGTCGTCGCTGTGCTCGGAAGGCATTGCACCATGCTGTAGATTTGCAGAAGTCTTGGAAGACCTCGGGATTCAGAGCGGGGTTTTTTTTTTTTTTTTTTTTTTGGCTTTTATTTTAGATCTCCCCCCCCCCCCACCGCCCTGCCCCAGTCCTCCTTGTGCACTCAGAGATAACCATCTCCTGGTTTCCTCTCTCGATTTTATTTCCATGTCCCTGGCATCACCTGCTACCCCTGGGAACACAGGGCCCCCTGGCCTCTTGGCAGGGTCGCTGGGCTGCCCCAGGGTTGACCCCACTTCTACCTGCATGTGTTCCCCCAGCTGTGTGAGGGAGCTCTCTGGCTATGGGAGGAGGAGCCACCCATCCATCACCTCAGCCACAGCAGAGGCCTGAACAAGGGCGGGAAGGGTCAGGGCTGGCGCGCACTTGAGTGCAGGGGAGGAGGCAGGGGGCTGCAAATTGTGGAGGTATCATTGCCAGGCTTGACGAATGGGCACAGTGAGGGGTGAGATGCTGGGACAAGAGCCTCCTCAGCAGGCACCAGGACACAGCCCAAGTCCCGGGTCCCCAGGGACTCCCTCCAAGCCACCCCATCAGGCCCTTCTCCCTCTTTCTTTTTCCTGCAAGGCCCATCAGTCAAGCCCTGCCCTGAAGCAGACCTTCTGCAGAGAACTGCCCAAAAGACTCATTTCTTACTGAAACACCTCACCAGGTAGTTCCGTGAAAGGGGCTGGGGCTGGCCTTGCATGGGGTGGCTTGGTGACCCACGCCTATCTCCTCCTTTGCCTGCAGTGTCAACCTGGAACAGAAAGGGAAAGCAGATTGGGTTCACACTGTGTCAGCCAACTTCCTAGCTTTCCCTCCCAACCCCGAGCCCTTTTGTCCTGGTTGGATCTAACTCAGAAGCAACTGTGGCTGGTGCGTGCTGAGTCCTGAGTCCACACAGCTTCCCCTTGGCCTCTGAAAAGCTACGACAGAGTTTCAGGAGCTGCACTGAGGCCTCCTGATGAGACAAACTGAATCTCAATGGGGAGGCACCAAGATGCTCAGGACCTGGGCTGGGAAGGACACAGGCTGCCAGCGAGTCTAGCTGGCTCAGGGACCTGTCCATCTCATTAGGGGTTCTTTTTTGGAGACCACACAGGTCGCGATCAGTCATGCCTTTGTGGCAGCACAATAGAGCAGAGAGTGGGGATGGACATGTTGGGACAAACAGTGATGGAAGATGTTTAATAGAATTACTATTAGGCTCCGAGTTAATGAATCACAACTGCAAGAAATCATGATAATCCAGCAGGCATTAGTGACAGATTAGCTTCAAAGCTGCCATAAAAGTGCCATAATGCTTACCTAACGGCATGATTAATTCTCCCGGTACATAATGGCTTTATGGAGGAACTAGGCACCAACAGAGGCTTGACAGAAAGCCACGCTGAGATCTCAGGGCGCCAGGGCCACCCCGCCCTGCTGGCCTAGCAGCTTCCGCTGTGGCTGGAGCTGTCTGCCTCCCCCATTCCTGTCATGGTGTCATACCGGACAGTCACTGGCTCAGGCGGACGCAGAGCCAGTTGCCCAGTTGCCCCAAGTGCCAACTGTCTCAAGGGAACAGGGAGTCGCATTATCCCAAGACAGGCACCTGCCAGGAGTAGTCCTGATACCTAGAGAGCCTGGTCTCAGTCTCCTGGTCAGCGAGAAAGAGGGCTAAGTAGGGGATTCTGCATGACCCTGCTCCTCACTAGCTGTGTTACCTGGCAAGTCATGCAATTTCTTTGCGCCTGCATCCTTAGCTACCACACTGCCTGCCTGTGGTGACACTGAATGTTTATCTGTCACTGAACTGTGTCTAGGCACAATGGATGATTTTGTATGAATGATTTCATTCACTGCCCCTAACAACCCCATGAGATAGTTTCTACTCACTATTATCTTCATAGATCAGGAAGTGAGGCTGGAGAGCGGGGTAACTAGTCCACGGTCAAATACAGAGCTCAGCTGCACGGCTCCTCGCACCTCTGCCAACCCTCCTCAACCCTCTTGCTACCAGTTCAACCCCGGGGAAAACCAGTGTGGGGCACACCAAAGTCAGCTACAAGGGTGGACCAGGTTCCTGCTCTGACAGTGTTTCCTGAGGCATTTAACCTCTCCGGGTGTGGCTTCTCCTTTGAACAAAGGTACCTTGACCCCTTGGGGTTAGGACCCACCTTTGCATGACTGTTGCTGGAGCCTGGCCTGTTTCCCAAAACGTGCCCACACTGAGCTCCACAGGTTCCCGCTGCAGCCTGCCCATCTCCCCATAAATTTGGAGGCAATTAGCATGGAGCCCAGGTCCAGAGGGAATTCTGGGAGCCATGTTCATCTTCATAATGTTGAACCAAAGCCCTCAGGAGGCCTGAGTCACTGCTGTGGCAGGCAGGCCACTTCTGGTCTGATTAACTAGGGCTCTGTGAGAGATTCATCCCCACCCCACCCCCAGTAGGTATCCTTCCTCCTAGCCCGTGCACTCCAGAGGCTCTGACAATGGGGTTCCCACCAGGTGGCCACCAAGAAGAGGGCAAGAGGAAGCCTGGTCCTCTCCTACCAAAGCAGCAGCAGGATCGAAACTTTCCCAAGCTCCTTTTAAAATCAAGAATCAAATGGCAAACCATTGCTCAACCCACAAATGTGTACTTTCTCTGAAGGGCCCCACAGGAAAAGCCAAAAGGATTAATTTCATTTCAGCCCTGGACCCCCAAATGGGCATGGGGCTCATGTTGCTCATGAGAGCTGTGGGCTCCCACACAGGGGCAAGCATCTCTCAAAGAAGGCCCATTGTGTTGTCTGTGCAGACAGCTTGGCTCTTGTCAAGGTGACCCTGTCACTGTACTTACAAAGTCGTAAAATCTCAGGGTTGGAAGAGACCTCCAAGAAACTTCTCCCACGCTTCCCCAAATCTACCCTCATCAGCTATCAACTCCTCTTGAGTCAAATATATAGCTCTTATTTCAACACGCTGGGCCCAGTGAAAGCTCAATAAATATTTATTGATGGTGGTACCCATGATGAATTAACAGCCAAAACTATAAAATTAAAGTTTCACACAAGAAGAGATCCTGGTGAGAGAGAAACTGCTACATAAAGTTTAGAATTTTTCAAAATGACAAGTGTTCACACACAGGCACATACACGCATATACATCTCACAGCAGAGAAAAGAGCGCAGTTCTCTACCCTGCCTATCCAGAGAATAACATGGGAAACAGCTCAGCCCCTGCCAGGCCGGCTACTCCCCTTGTTGGGGCGTCTGGGCCTAGACCCACAGCCTCCCTGCATCTACTCTAGAACCAATGGCCAGTGAGAGTGTGCCCTGCTGAACCAAAATCAGTGTTGCTGAGCATACCCTTGGGTCTCCCAGGTGGGATGACGTTCTGAGGGTTCTTCAAGGATAAGAAGCTTACTCAAGGGACTGGGGATTTAGCTCAGTGGCATAAGCGCCTGCCTTGCAAGCAGGCAGTCGTGAGTTCGATCCCTGGCACCGATAAAAACGAAAAAGACCAAAAAAAAAAAAAAAAAAAAAAGAAGCTTACTCAGGTGTTTTTATCAAGATAACCTGCCATAGTTTGGATCTGAAATGTTCCCTAGAGGCCCATGTGTTAAAGCTTTGCTCCATGATTGATGCTTGGGGAGGAGAGGCCTGGTAGAAGATTCTGGTCACTGGAGGATGTCCTTGAAGGAGACTGTGGGACCCTGGTCACCTATTTCTTTCCCTCCACGGGGTGAACACTTTGCTCTACAACATACTCCTGCCATGACGTGCTCTTCCCCTCACCCCAAACTAGAAGCCCAAAGCAACAGGTCCATGTAATCATGGATTGAAACCTTTGCCCTTAAAAGTCAATGAGCTCAGGAATTCGTTACACCAGTGGAAAACTAGCTGTCACCATAGAGTTTATCTGGAAGGAAAAGCCAGGGAGGGCTGCCATAAAGGAATCAAGAACTGGTGAATGGACCCCCAACCACTGCCGATCAGAAGGTGTAGTCCTGCCCATCCAAGCCATTTATATGCATGAGCATGCTAATTAATTACAAGAGCCTCCAGGATTCATTTTTAGAACCAGCTGACTGAACTAACTTCTTCCCTCATCTGGACAACCTGGATCTCCTCCAAGTGCAGCATGGATACTCCCAAGCTCTTAGCACCTTGAAACCTCCCTCCTGCCTGACTCTCACAGTGACCTCAGGGAGGCCCACTAAACCAGGGCACAAAGATAGGACCCTCTTCAACTGAAACACAGAGCAACCAGGATCAACCCAGAGGGGGTCCTGCCACTCCAAAACCCAGTAGGAGAGGACCATCTATGCACTCACAAGGTGCAGGGGCTACAGGGCCCACTGGAACGGAGGAAAACAGAGGTGACCTTGCAGGAAGGTTTAGGAATAACTCACATCCCCTAAGCCTATTCCACTCCTAGATCCCCTTCCCATCTGCAAAAGGCAGGAGACTCCTGCTCCTATACTATGCTGGTGAATGACCAGCAACCTGTGAGAAAACAAGAAAGAGACAGACTAGGGACCTCTAGACAGCGAATAATTTGTGCAGTGAGCAGTGCCAGGCACTCTGCTAGGCACATTGGCTGAACACAGTATTCCCATGCACAAAGACAGACACCCACAGCCCACTCGACGCGGCTCACTGGCCTCCTCCCAGACCAGGCCTGTCTTCCCTGGCTGCTGAACACAGCCTCATGAGTCTGCTCATATTTCGAGTGTGTTCTTGCCCAGATGGATGTCTGATCTTGTCATGGCCAGTGTTTTCTGCACAAGGGGACCTGGTTCACTTTTATAGGAGCCCAGTGGTTTCCTGGGGCCAGACTCTAATGCTGTCCAGATGCAGAAAAACAGAAGGGTTATTCAAAAACAACTGAAATATCAACACACTTTGAAAGCGGTCTGTTAGCACTTGTCATAAGCACAATAAACAAAACAATGAAACCATCAGAAAGTACCGTGAGACAGTCAGACTTTAGGAACTTGGCTTTGATGACTTACAAAAGCAAAGAAAGGGAACAGAACCAGTTCCCACTTGGGCAGAAGCTTGTTTGTTCTGCTTATCTGAAGTTCTGCTAGGAATCTTCATCTTGATAAAAGCAAGCACCTTGAAGTTTCTCCTTGGTAAGAGCGGTTTCTGGTCACAGTCAGTTTCTTCCTGTGACCCTAAAGCAGCCTTTTCCTGCCCCTTGCAGGTTCTTCCTAGGTTCCCCCAACAAGCGTGTGAGCTCAGCAGATGGGACCATTTGCTAGAATCCTCACCTGGCCGGGCTGGAGCACATGAGACCCAGGCTCGTGGGAAAGGACATGGGACCCAGTTTCAGTCCCATGTCCTTTCCCAGCTGGATGACTTGTCCATTCTGCCGGGGGTCCAGCTGCTGAGGCACTGGTCCTGCTGTGGGACGAAGAGGCTGGAGAAAAGCACCAGCCACCCACTGGGCAGGCACTGCATGCAACCTTCCCATCTGAGTCAGAGTGCAGGGTGGGTGCTGGCCCCCAGGTGAAACGAGGTCACCTGCTTACCGCAGTCACTCAAGGTTATTTCCCACTGTCGCTGCAGCTCAGGCTTTGCTTAATTCCCACCATGGGTGCCGGCCAAGCCATCTATCACGTTACCTGCCAGTGATTTAAGTGAGCTTATCCCATTTGGGTGCAGTTCTCCTGCAGTTTGACTCTTAAGTCAACCAAAATAGAGGATTAATTGAAGAGGGGTGGGGAAGACTGGCCTGGCTGTCTGGTCTAGGAAACAGGGGCCCTGGAGCCAATGTGACTGGTGCCAACAGTAGGGACCTGGCGGCACAGACATGAGCTCCGGTGGGCTTCTTGGCCATGTGACCCACGGCCGTCTTTGCATCCCCTCCTCTGTACAGACCCTGGCTGGCCAGGCTGCCAGACCAGTGAGCAGGTCAATCCAAAGACTCTTCTCTACCTGAAAAAGGAAGAGGAGAGGTGGATGTCAGAACAAAGGGACCAGACACAGCCAGGGCAGGAACCCTCCCATCACTGCCACCTCCTCTCTCCCTGCAAACTCACACAGCACCTTGCCAGTAGCTTCTGAACCCCACCGTCTCCCTGGACTACGATGTCACCAATTCGGTAGCAATTGGTAAAAGTCATTAAACACCTGTAATGTGCGCAATGGCTGTCTTTTAACTACTACACACATCTGAACAGCTGGGAGGAAGCTTGGGAAAAGCCTCAACATTCCCAGATGCCCTTCAGCTTCCTGCGGAAGCAGCCTTAGTGTGGCAGTCTGGTCCCTGCCATTTTCCTTACCCAGTGGAGACAGGAAGAGCAAGAGGCCAGATGCAGTGACTCCGGCACCTTCCACAGTGACCACCTTTCCTCCCCCAACCCCTGCAGTGTGTCGAGGACCCTGACTTGTGGACCAGAGAAACCTATGAGTTGAACCCCATCTTTAGCACAGACGAGCTGCAGCCCAGGAAGGCTGGTCCCTATTCCTGCAAAAAGGACTAAAGGAAACTGGGCAGTGGGTGTGCATGGCTGGAATCTCAGCACTCTTGGGAGCTGAGACAGGAGGATCATAAGTTCAAGCCCAGCCTGGATAATTTAAACAACTCAATAAGACTCCGTCTCAAAATTTAATTAAAAAAAAAAAACAGCTGGGGGATGCAGCTCAGTAAAAGGCCCTATTCCCAGTATCACCAAAAGAGGTCTAAAACAGATCAAGTTTAACAAACCCTTAAATATTAGCTGCCTTATTCTCATCTCATATAGTTGCCCATCAATAATCAATCATTAAGTATTTACTGTATGCAAATGAAGTGCCCAACACAACAGGAATTCAAGGGTCACTGGTAAAGAAGTCAATGTCACTGTCTTGGTACGGCTCCTAAGATCATGAAGAAGATGAGCAGATCATTCAAATGTGAGAGAACAAAGCTTCACATAGACAGAAACAAAGTCTGCTGCTAGAGGGAGCAGCCCCGGCTCCAGAGTCCTCTGCTCACGCTGCTGCCGACAAGCTACGCAATTTTGACCTGTTACTTAATGGGTCATCTGTAAAATTAGAAACATAGCATCTACCTCATAGCCTGTAGTGAGGATTACATTAAACCCTTATCAGATGTGTAACCTCAGCTGTGAAGGGTGGGTAATAACTGGCCTGCTTGTAGGGATGTTCTACACAGTCAATTTGTTCATACATACAGCAGCAAGATGGGGCTATACAAATGTTAGCTAACATGACCCTCTAAGTACCTAGTTCCTAACTATCAGTTCAGTGGACGAGTTGTGAACAAATGCTGGAGGAAGACAGCACAATGGTTCCATTCCAAACGATTCCGAAGGAGGTGGTGCAGAAAGTAACAGGAGTTCTCTGTGCGGAGGAGGCAGGGAAGCGCAAGCCTGCAGAGCAGACAGGCAGGAGGGACACCAGGCAGGATCCGAGAAGCCCTGGGCAGTCTGTGTGGCTACACAGGAACCTCAGCGCAGCTATTCAGGCCGGCGGAAGATGGAAGCTCTGCCAGTCCAGTGACTGACCATAGTGACCAAACAGCCTGAAAATCATACCCAGGGGATGTGTGAGCACTGGACAAAAGCAACGTCCACAACCCTCCCAAGGGCCCCAGATCACTGGGGCTGAACCAAAAAAGCACCAGAAATAGCATTGCCCAGGAGCCCTCTGGCTCTAGGGACATCTCATTATACAGGACCCTGCCCCAGCTGCCTTGCAACATTTCCAGCCCACTGGGAGGACCCGGAGGACCCTGAGGACCCGGGCACTAGAGCCAGTGACCTCTGACCCCATCAATCCAGGCAGGGACTGGGGAAGCATTTACATCTTCAAAGATCCTGGTAAATGTTAGCCAGCAGCCTCCTCCCAACCCTATCCCTCGCCTCCTCCCACTCTGGGCCACCAGGGGTCAGGGACTAGGTCACACCTGGCCAAGCCCAGCCCAGGCCTGATTCTCCCTGGCAGATCACCCACTTACTCCCAGCTGCGGCCCTTCCCCGCCCCACACAGTAGGCCCAGAGCCCTAAGGAAGACCCAGCACAGCTTCGGAGGGGCCTTTGGAGGAATGTGGGCTAGGGTCAGCCGCTCTGCAACAGCTCTGGGTTCTGGGTTGGGGTGGAGAATCCTAGCCCAGGGTCAGCTTGGGATTGCATGGCTCAGGCAGGTCTCAGTGACCTCTCGCTGACCCCGATAAGCTCCAGTCTTCCCTCTGATCTCCTGGAGGCAGGGAGGCCTGTTAACTTTTACCAGCCTCTTTGACATGTCATGCTAATAAGAACCCAGGAGAGAGTTCATGCAAGTGTCAGGGCCCTGGCAGGCAGTGCTCTGATCTGGCCACCTCCACCCAGCCCCACAGCCCCCAGCCAAAGGTGTGAGGACCAGGGCTTTGAGCCCAGGAAAGCAAAAGAGAAGCCAGGGCCCTGGGGATTTGCCACCACCCTGGCCACTGGCTTCCATCCCAACTCAGACTTCAATCTCCCCCTGTAGACGGCTCCCAGGACATAGAGCCTCAGTTCTCAGCCTTACCATCCTGCAGACAAGGAAGGAAGGGCATCTGCAAGGGACAAGGCCTCTGAGGGGCAGCGGTAAGACAGCAACTCAAGGCGCAGTGGCTCTGAGCTGCCACTGCCCGCCGAGCTACACTCCTCTGGGGGCTGTGACCCAGCTGCTGCCGCTCAAATGCACTAGGGTGGAATGAAGACTGGTGGCCTTGTCCTGCTGAGATGCCCTGCTCTGACCACGTGCATCCTGCTCGTTTCTTTCCAGGGCTGGGAATGAGACCCGCAGCATGGTGTGTGCCAGACAAAGCTCCACCACGGAGCAGCAGTCCACGCCCCAACCTGCTCTCCAGCCAAGTTCTTTCACTGGCTCCTGCCAGCCAGGGAGCAGGCCCAAGCCTGGATTGTGGCCTCCACTTACTAATAGTGAGCTGTGTGGCCTGGGAGGATCGTGTCTCCTGCTGTGCCTCAGTTTCCCTGCCTGCAAAATAAGAATGGGGAGAAGATGTCTAAGATCCCTTCAAGTTCTGCATTCTGATTTGAAGGTTTCTCTCCCTCCAGAAACACACACACACACACACACACATCCTTGGCTCAAATTCCTACCGAATTCTTCTGCTCTTACCACAGAACTTTATAGCCAGAGCTGAGTATCCAACCTAATCCCTTTATTTGAAAACAAAAACTGAGATAGCTGGAATCTAGAAAAAGGACTCAGCGACATGACCTTGAGCGTGCTCGAGGCGGAGCCAGCCAGGCCTGGTATGCAGGTCTCCTGCCTGCACCCCATTATTTGTGCTGAACCAGCTCTGGCTCAGTCCTCGGGGAACTCCACTTTCCTGCAGGTACAGACCACACCCTTTCCTGGCCTGCAAGGCCTACCTGCCTCTGGCCTGTGCTCTTCCTCCCGCTGCCCTGGGCAGCAGCTCCGCCGCCCCACCCAGGGGGGTCTTTTCAGCCCCAAGCTCTCTGCTCCCTAAAAGCTTCCTGCCACACACTCCTGCCTGCACCCCACTCTGCCCTCTCCAAATTAGGAGCTCACTTCACCTCTTGCTTCCTTTTGGCATCTGTGCCCACCCCACTGCCATTCCCCACATGCTGTGGACAGCAGGCTGTGCTAGCTTAGGGTAGCCAGGAAATCCCACTTGGGAGCTGAACTCTGGTCCCACCTCTTGCAGGTTCTGACCTAACACCCTGTGCCTCAGTTTCCACTTAAGGAAAGGTAGGATAACAGGAGTTATACCTCAGTCAATTACTGTTAGGACTGCTTCTGATAACACAGGTTATTGCCTCAGAGGGTACCTAGTACAAAGAGTGTATATGGGTACGCATGTGCATGTGAGGGTATTCCTCTGAGATACTAACATTTTTTTTTCTGGCACTGAAGATTGAACCCAGGGCATTATACAAGCAAAGCAAGCATTCTAATATTGAACTGTGTCCCTGGTCTTTCTTCTTAATTTTGTGGCAGGGTCTCACTAAGTGACCCAGGCTGGCCTCAACCCTCCAACTTGCTGTCTTTACAAAAATGTGTCATGCATGGCAAAAAGTGTATTTGAGGGCTGGGGATTTAGCTCAGCGGCATAAGGACCTGCCTTGCAAGCAGGTGGTTGTGAGTTCGATCCCTGGTACCAATAAAAAGTTAAAAAAAAAAAAAAAAAAAAACAAAGAAAAGTCTGACTTCCGGGAGAACATGGCGGACAGATAACAGCAACTACTGGAGGCTCTCTGAAAGACTCGGCTCAGAAGCTAGGAATGGTGCGGACTAAGGAGACATAAGCAGGTGGAGATATGCTCTGCTGACTCAGGAACGAACTGGGCTGAGAGAAACCAACTTGGAATGCAGTCCTGGTGCTAAAACAGGAACAGAAAAGCCTCGGTGTGGAGGCTGGACCCCGCGCCATTGTAAGCCGCGATTTGGGTTTCCCGCCGCGCTGCGGCTGGCTGCCTCTACAGTGGCTCTGCAAGGAGAGAGACGCGCAGAAGCTCTGAGAACGGCAATCTGTGAACGGCAGGGAGGTGTGCACTGACTTGTGGTGAGGTGAGTGAGAGAAACTGACACTCTACCACAGTTTGACTCCAGCAGAGGACTTTCTGGGCCCGAGCAGTCCTGCGGGAGCAGGGCGCGGTGGCGACTCCAGCCACACATCCCCCTTTCGGGCGGGATTGGTGAAAAGTGCCTGGCCTGCATGACGCTGCCGGCGGACCTGGTAGACTGTTCCAACCCAGATCCCACAGCCTGACGGTGGCCGGGAGGGGAGACGTGTAGGCTGCCTGGTCCGTAACTCCCTGGTGCGCAGCGGTGAGCGGGAACAACTAACTGGCGCAATTCGATCAGGCTGTGGCTGACTGGGAGAGAAGCTGGGCCTCTTATATAAGCTTGCATATATAAGGAACAGAGAAGAAGAGGCAGCATGGGAAGAGGCAGCAACAAGAAAGGCTCCTCGGCCCCCAATGCTGAGAAACAGGCAATAGCGGACACCGCACCAATACACATAAGGCGCCATATAGAGAGCCTCATAGACCAATTCAGGAATGAAGTTATCAACGACCTGAAGCTAGAAGTATGCAGAATAGTTAGAGAAATGCTAAGTACCACCCAAGAAAAAACAGGTGGTGGAATGGAAGAACAGAAAAAAAGGGGAGAATGGTTTGATGGAGAAAACAGAGAAAGCATAGAATACGTGAAGCAGGTTCAAAGGGACTACCAAGATACTAAGAAGTCTATCGAAGACTGGCATAACAGCTTGAAAGAAACTAAGGACAGACTATCTGAACTGGAGGGCAGACTTGTAATATGGGAGAATGAAATGAAAAACTTCTTAAAAATAACAAAGAAACAAACAGCAATAATACAAAGACAAGAAGATGATAAGAGGATCCATAACTTAAGGATTAAGAACATAAAAGAAGAAGTAGGGACACAAACAAGTGAACTACAAAAGCTACTCACAGAAATAATCCAGGAGAATTTTCCTAATTTAGCAAAAGGTAAAGATACTCAGATGTATGAGGCATACAGGACCCCAGCTACCTACAACCCAAACAGAGCAACACCCAGGCATATAATAATAAAAATTCCAGAAATTCAATACAAGAACAGAATATTAAAAGCTGTCAGAGACAAGAAACAGACCACTTACAAGGGAACACCCATCAGAATTACAGCAGATTTCTCTGCACAAACCATCAAATCACGAAGAGCGTGGGGGGAAATAATTCAAGCTTTGAAAGATAATAATCTCCAGCCAAGATTGAGATATGCTGCACAACTGTCCCTTGAAATTGATGGAAAAACAAGGTGCTTCCAGGATAAAGAGGAACTGGGGGAATTTGCAACCACCAATTCAACTCTACAGAGAGTATTGCAGGATATTCTAAAAAAAGAAAAATACAAGGAATCCAGAAATAATGGCAGAGAGGCCACAACGAATGGAGCAGAGAACAAAATGAAGAAGACAAACTGACAGCTACTGACAGAAAAAGAGCTCAACAGAAATGAGGCAGAGAAGATTGGATGATAGGAACAGCTATTTTGGAGAAAATGACATCTTAATAGGTAATACTGATTTAGTATCATCTTGTTTTGAAGTCTCATCTAGCTTTTGTCCTTCTGTCTCCAATGGTCTAAATAGGCTGTATCTTATTGGATTTTATTATGTACGATAGTATAAGCAAAAACCTTTTAAAGACAAGGAGATTATACAGAGACCATTGTTCATTTTCTGTTAGTCGATTCTAAATACTCTGTAATGCTGTCATTCTCTTGAATGGTTTTACATTGTTTTGATATACTTAATGCTACAGTATACGAAGTTGTACTCAAGGATTTCATAGAAAGAGACAATATGGTAACTACTTTTAGGTTAGGATTATCTGGTGGTGAAACACTATTCTGCTTAAATAGTTATGTTTTGATCTGCGCTGTTTCGTTGTTATGCCCTCTTTTATCTCAATCTCCACTCCATTATTTACTTTTTTATCTTTATCCTTTTAATTAAAGGAAAAAAAATAGCAGGATATATTATAGTAACCCACTTTGACTTTTAATTACCTTGATTTAAAGCCCTGTATTACTCTCACCTTCTGGTTTTTAACTGATGTTCCCCTATTCTGTTTTGCTGGATAGTATCAGGTTCGAAAGTTTAGGCATCAGCTGTGAAGATAATGAGATTCATTATGACGCCCATTCTTGTTGACTTTTATCTACTTTTGAAGACCTACAATGTCTCCAATGTTTTGGTTTTGTCAGTTTTATTCTTCACTGTTTTGTTCAATTGTATTATAACTAACGATATAGGCAATTCTATTAGAGATAGCGGGAGGCATTATGGTAACCATTGTTGATCACCTTGTATTATGTTTTTACATTATCTATTATGTCCACCCTTTTGACTTGACCGATTCTGTTCTGTTATGTCACATTTGGTTTTACTCTCTTCCAAAAAAGTAATAAGAACCGTGGGAGCAATGAAACCCAAAATGTGTAATAGTCATGGTACAAAAGAGAGGAAAAGAAAGTGCTCCAAACTATATAACTGCATGTATATTTAAGTGTATAAGATAGAAAATGATATCACAGAGTTTTATTGGATCAATGAACAGAACTGTTTGCAGTATCATTGATGGAATGTCCACTTTACAAGCTTTAATTTTGTGACTTGAACAATTATTTCTAAGATGACAATATGTAATCCATTAACTAGTGGTTTCCTACTGTTCATTTTTTTTCTGTAAATCTGTATAACTTGTACCCTTTCCCTGCTTTTTTTTTCTTTTCTCCTTAAATAAAATTTAAAAAAAAAAAAAGTGTATTTGGCTACCTTTTAGAACCATGCTGATGAGGGCCAAGGGGCAATCAAAGATGAATGGGTGGACGGATGTGTAGGAGCCCTCCTCTCAGGGGCCATTCAATATAGGGATGAACTTACTTTGTGATCCGAATGTTGCCCACTGACATGGAAGTGGGACCTAGAAAGAGCACATTTTTGCCCACCCAGGTGTCCCTCAAACCTTAAAGACTCCCCTGCACATCTAAATGCTCCTTCCCATCTCCCACCACCATCAGAATCCCTTAAATTCCTCTAAGTCACCTGCTCACTGGGTGCCTGGCCCAGCCTTCCCCTGCTCCCCACTGCCGGAAATGGCTTATAGACTAGGGCTGATTGATGACGACATTGACCTGCCACTGACCCTCCAACCTGGGTCCTGCTGCTGCCCATGGGCATCCAGCATGGCAGCCCACACTCCTGTTTGAAATGCTGCCCCTGCCCCCGTCCCCATGGGGCTGCTGGTTTTCCTCATGTGGGAAATGTAATCTTTGATGTGGACCTGGTGGCACCTCGCCAGATATCTGGATCCTGGCATCCCTGCCCTCAACATACTGATAGCCTCTGTGTGGCTCAGGGCCTGAGGCTAGGCAGCTCCGGGTTCAAATCCTGATTCCACTGTTTAGCAGCTCTCTTGGTCTCTGCTCTTCAGCAAAGCACAGGGAAGGCTAAATCTGGCAACACAGGACTTAGGCAGCACAATGCTGGGGTATTGCGATTCCTTAATATCTAAGAGCCGTAAGGAGGAGGAGGAGGAGGAAGAGCATTACCATGCTGCAAAGGCAAAGATACATGCACAAGAAGACCAACTGTGACTCAGTTGTATGCCCCTCCTCTTTATATACCAGCACTCAGACTGAAACCAGGGTCTTCACACTGATCTACATCCCTAATCTGTTTTGTTTCGAGTCATAGTCTCACTGTTACTAAGTTTCCAGAGCTGGGCTCAAACCTCCCCAGAGTGCTGGAATTACAGGTGTGAGCTATCACTTCTCCTTATGATCACCTCCTCGACCTTCATTCCCCAGAATGGTGACATCCTGAACACCTTCCTTCTCTCTCTGTCTCTGTGTGTCTGTGTCTCATTGTTTCGGTCTCTGTCTCTCTCACTCTCACACACACATCTTTATCATCGCCATCAGCAGCAGCAGCAGCAGCATCAACCTATGCACAGCGTCTCATTTAACTTCTTCCCAGAGAAGCTCTCATCGCATGAAGCTGACTTCCTCTCGCTCCTCAGCATCACTGCTCATCCGGGGTATTTGCTGAATCGATTCGAGTCCCCACAGCTGAGCTGCTGGAGACCTGCTCTCCTTGTGAAAGAATCTGTTTTCCACTAAACCACCCAGCATTTCCCATGCACTAATTTTAAAACTACACATTTGCTAATTTTCTTTAGTTTATTTTGTCTAGTCCTCAAAGACTGTTTGGTCAAAGTGACTTCCTACAACCAAACATCGATGTTCAACTGCAGCTGTCAAGGTCTTTGAGTGAGTGGTGGCTCCAGTCAACCACCAGCAGGAAGCAGAGCGCAGACCCAGGCCTAGCTGGAGGGAGCGGGGCCGAAAGAATAGGCATTGGGTTTGATAGAAAGAAGGTTTGGCCGACTTCAGGGTCCGGCTTCTCCTCGCAGGCGACACATCTCCCCTCCAACATATCCACCTGGCCCTTCCTTCCACAGGTGATGTCCCAAGCAGTCTCCTTCTGTCTCCCTCTCCATCCCTCCCGCCATCCTTCCCTCTAATTTCTCCCTCTCTTTTCTGCTTTTTCCTCCTCCTCTTCCTCCTCCTCTTCTTCCCCTCCATTCACTTGCTCTCAGAACTCTCAGTCAGGCGAACTTCAGTGACATCAGAAGACAGACTTCCTGTTAACTCCGCTCTTGCTGTAAGGGGATGATGGGGTCAGTGAGGGTCCAGGAAACAGGAAAACTGCATGGCAAGACTGAGGTAAAGGAGTACAAGAGTATCAGCAAGCCTCCCACCTGGGAGGGCAGCGGTGAGGGGTGAGAGTTTTCTAGGCCTCTTATCCAGGAAGCTCACTGACAAAGAGATTTTCCCTGGAGGGGAAAAAAAAGCATGAATGCGGACACATCTCCCCTCTCTGTTCCCTTACCCCAGGATGTCTGGAACAAGGGACACCGGGGCACGTTTGGGAGGAAGATGGGTGAGGGAGGTATTTAAAGAACCGGAGCATGGCTGGGCCCAGAAGGACTCTCTCTTCTCCCTTGAGTGGAGAGGGAAGGGTGGCAGAGCCTTCCGAGAGGAGGGAGTTGCTGAGTTAAATTACAGAGGCCTGGGAGGGATGATTAACAGCCCTCACGGTTTTCTGCTTCACAGCCATTACTCACTGCAAACCTGGGGCTTCTCGGTTACATAGCCCAGCGCAGGCCGCCCATTTTTTCCATTGACTGAAAACACATTCTGACTGAAAACAAACTTTGGATCCCCGAGGCTTGGCAGGCCCTGGGTCCTTCTCCATATTTAATCAACGGGAAGCTAAACACTTTCAATCTGCGATGGCTCATTTGGACGGGGTCTCAGGGCTTTCGCTTGGTGCCAGATATAATAACTCTCCGCTCTCTTTTCTAAGGCCTATTTTATAATTTTGCTGTTTTTCAATGTCAAGCCCATCTTTTGAAGAATTTTTATTGGATTTCCTGCTAGACTTCAACGAGGATTTTTCTTGCTTTGGCAGAAATATCAAGCAGAACAGGGGAAAAACTCAATCATCGTCTTGGAAAGTCATGATGGTGCGTGCATGGAGGGGGGCCTTTGTCTGTTTGCACACAAGCGGGTTTTAGAAGGCTGGAGGCCGGGTTACAGCTTCAGGGGCCTCTCTGACTTCTGATTCAGGGCTGGAGACTGACAAGGTAGGGCAGGTGCTGTAGGGAGAAGAAGTCAGAGCAGGATGAGGAGAAAGAGGCTGGGGTGAACGGGCCTCTGCTCACACTCCAGACATCAGCCGTGGTACCATGGACAGGCCTCTTTCCAGAACTGTGGGAACACTGAGGGGCCGGGAGTTAGCCCCGCAGCAGACAGTGTAGCCCCTCAGAGCTGGTAGAACCCCAAGACTGAGTGAGCAGGTCACACACTCCAGGCTTCCCCTTTACTAACCATAGCCACATTCTGTGCCTGCTCAAGGCAACATTCAGATCTTTAATTTTTCCTCACAGAAATTATTCCCTAGGGGAAGCAGCTTGCCAGTGAGTGACAGCTTTTGTTTGCTCATGTTTTCCTCTCTTCTCAGAGTCAACTTCCAGAATATACCAGAATGTTCTTTCTCATTTGACTTTCTTTTCTTCTTTAAAAAAAAAATGCGGTGGGAAGGGAGGTTGCAGTTTGTACAGAGTATTATTCAGAAAAGAAAAGAGAAATAGTTCTCGCAGAGGTGAGAGGGGAGAGGGAGTCCTTTGATACTCTTTCTGTTCTGACATTCTGTTTTACTATTTTTATGTTAAGTTGTTATGTGTAACCGTGCCTCACACCTCACTGGCCTCTTCACACCTACCACTATTAGCTTCACAAGGTACAGAACATTTTCACATGTCTCCCTCTCCATCCCATCTCTTTTATTCCCACAGTAGCCCTTTGACATAGACAGGCAGGAAGTGGGGTCACTGGTGCAGAGATGAGCAAAGAACACACATACCTCAAGTGATTTACCTGCCCAAGTCCTGTGGACAGTAAGTGGCCAAATTCAGGCAGAACCAAGTTTAGCATGGGTTTCCACTGTGCTACAAAATGTATTTGCTGTAGGGAGCTCCTCAGCCCCTTGACTAAGAGCCTGTCCTATGCTTAGGAGAGCTCTGTATCAGAAACAATGAGAGGGAGACACAGCCCTCCCTATCATGTCCACAAATTGCAGCAGAAGTGTTGGGAGCCGTGGCACTGTCAAGTCATCAGACGCGGTGATTGCGAGGCCTGTGGGAAAGTACAAAAGCCTGAGCTAGATTACCCCTCTCATCGAGCCCGCCTGTGTGGCACCTGTTTCTTATCACCCCACTAAGTTCCCGCCTCACAGGGTAGTCTGCCTAGCTATTAATCCTATATATAGCCAGTGCCTCCACCCCTGAGAGAGAGACTGAAGCACGGAAGGAGCCTCGGGGAGCGGACCGGTAGAGGCTTCGGGGGAGACTGAAGCACGGAAGGAGCCGCGGGGAGCGGACCGGTAGAGGCTTCGGGGCAGACTGAAGCACGGAAGGAGCCGTGGAGAGCGGACCGGTAGAGGCTTCGGGGCAGACTGTATAAGGAGAGAATAAAGAAAAGCCTGACCACCGCCAGACCTTGTCGTGTGTCTTTCCTGCCGGCCGGGAGCGACATCGACATTTGGTGGCCCGCACGGGGATTGATCAACCCCGAGACGCGGCGGTGGACTGCATTCTCCTACACAGTGCTGCAGCTGCAGGACAGGTGAGTAGAGGATAAGCCTGGGCCCTGGGTGGCGCGCACCTACAGGGTTTGTAGACTCCTCTCAACCTCACGCGTAAGTGGCGGGTTTCTTGGGCCTCACGCGGTGAGTATGAAACATAACACCAGAACTTAAGGTAATAAAAGAGTGTAAAACATAAACATAGAAGTAAAAATAACAGAAGATATATTAAAAATGGGAAACATGCCAAGTAAAGATACACAGCCTTGGTGTTGGTCCTTCGGAGACTCCTAAAGTCCAAGGACCTCAAGGTGGGGCGTAAGACTTTAGAAAATTTCCTTGCAGAGATTGACAGCTTTGCTCCCTGGTTTCTGCCTACAGGGCATGTAAACCTGCCCTCCTGGGAAAAGTTGGGCAGAGACCTTTCCCTAGCAGAACGGGAGGGTAGAGCTTCAGTCTCTGCTCGTCCATTGTGGGAAATGATACACACGTGCCTAAAGAGTGAGGGTAGTTACGGGGGGAGCTCTCAAGAACTTGTAGAAGTACGCGAGGTGTTTGAACAGGCACAGTGAGGAAGCTCCCGAGAAGGGTCCGTCAAGGAGGGCAGAGATACAAAAGAGGAAGCCGAGGCGCGGTTTGTGTCTTTCCGCAGGAATCGGGACGAGAACCAATGTGGGTCCCAGAGAGGTTGACGCGACAAGTCCCTCGACTGAAGATCAGGCCTGTTCCACCAGAGGCCAACCGCAGACCCAACAACAAGATGAGCCCTAAAAGAACTGCAGGACAATCCCTTTTTGGGGGCCTGGAACGGCTTGCTCCCCTATGTGCTACCCTTGTATACGCATGGCTCGCTCGCATGGCCTACGACCGCGTTTAAAAGTGACAGGCTTCCCACATTCTCCTCCCTAGACAACAACATGTAGCAGGGTGGGTGAGTCAATGACGGGTAAGAGCGTGCCTCCCCAGCACGACTCAACCTAAGCCAGGCCCTACCCCATTCCGCTCGAAAGCCGCTGGGATTGTTAGATAAATTTCTCTCCGAGGGGATTCGTGGAGAGAAATGAGTGCATGCCTATGTGCAACCAGGTTCCGTCCGGTTCATTCCTGGCCCTAGAAAAAAGGACGAGGGCCTCAGGGCCTTGGTGGACCCTGGGACGGCCGACCAGGGTCTACGCTAAGGGCCTACGGTGGGCCTCAGTTCGGGGCATAGGCCTCTGCACTCTATCCAGGACGGGCTGCGATGCGCGTAGCCATCATTTAAAATAAAATAGGGGGAGATGTTGGGAGCCGTGGCACTGTCAAGTCATCAGACGCGGTGATTGCGA
This sequence comes from Cavia porcellus, assembly GCF_034190915.1. Taxonomy (NCBI): domain Eukaryota; kingdom Metazoa; phylum Chordata; class Mammalia; order Rodentia; family Caviidae; genus Cavia; species Cavia porcellus. The sequence goes on from NW_026947512.1 coordinate 44,414,413, forward strand.
GGCCTGTGGGAAAGTACAAAAGCCTGAGCTAGATTACCCCTCTCATCGAGCCCGCCTGTGTGGCACCTGTTTCTTATCACCCCACTAAGTTCCCGCCTCACAGGGTAGTCTGCCTAGCTATTAATCCTATATATAGCCAGTGCCTCCACCCCCGAGAGAGAGACTGAAGCACGGAAGGAGCCGCGGGGAACGGACCGGTAGAGGCTTCGGGGGAGACTGAAGCACGGAAGGAGCCGTGGGGAGCGGACCGGTAGAGGCTTCGGGGCAGACTGTATAAGGAGAGAATAAAGAAAAGCCTGACCACCGCCAGACCTTGTCGTGTGTCTTTCCTGCCGGCCGGGAGCGACATCGACACAGAAGATTTTATGAACACTTCCAGGGCATCTAAACAGCTCTCATCCCTTTGACTTCCGGTAGGAAAAAGGACATCTACAGATCTGGTAAAGCAAAGTACCTGTGGATACCCACTTAGGGCCCAGAATACTGTGGGATTTTACACTAGGAAAAGATACTTGTCCTTCAGGAGTTCACAGACCAGATACAGAGGAAAGACAACACACAGAGAACCCTAGAACATGACAACTACAAAGGACCTTTGCGATCATGCATCTAAACCCCCAGTTACCAGTGAGGAGACTGGACAGGTAGTGGAACAGAATCAACCGAGGCCACAGGAAACAGCATTTGACTTCATGGTAAGGAGTGTGGTGGGGGCATAAGCTGGTCAGAGAGAACAAAATGGTCAGGAACATCTTCTAGAAGAAAATAAAACTTGGTCTCCACCTTTAGTATGTGCAGAACTATGTGGAGAAGGAAGAAGGCCAACTCGAGTCCAACATGCTTACGGGACTGAAGGCCAGTGTTGAGAATGGAGGAGAGGGAAGGAACCAGGGCTGAAAACTTGGTCACATCACGAGTCTTAGGCATCAGGAAAAGGTGAAGGCAAAGCCATCGAGGAGTCACTTGAAGGTCAGGGTTCCTGGCAACCAGTGAAGCACTGGTCCTGTAATTCCCTAAACCCTAGAACATTTCCCCCATACCCATACCCACCACATCTAAACCTAGCCACGGCAGCCTGGGAGCACACAGGCATCTCTGCAGGTGCCCCACTTGGAGTCTGCATGCGGAGTGCCCGTGGGCCAGCACACTCTGCTCACCCTGCCTCCCCGCTTAGCCCCTCTCACTCCTGCAGCCACCACCCCAGTGCGCCACACACCCTCTGCCCCTCGCAGCTGGTCATCCAGATGCTGGGCAAGGACTGGACTGGCTAAGCTCAAAAGCAAAAGGAAGAGGGAAGGGCAGGCTGCCTCACGTCGAGAAGTGCCAAAGAAACAGGCATGACGAGCGCCTGTCCCCAGCCCTCAAGGGGCACGAGTGCTGCAGTGGGACCTCTGTGTCCCTGGCTCCTGATCTCCATCAGCCTTTGCCACTGCTAACCTTGTGACTGGCTTTCCCCATTCCAGCCTAAAACAAGTCTGCTGCTCTCTTCCTTCTTAGGCAGCCTGGGAGGAGGACAAATCAGCATCTACAGGCCCACAATTTCAGGGAAAGCATGTGGCAATTGTTCCAATTAATACTAACAATGTCATTGTCCCTCTGCTTCTGAAAACAAAGCCTGCATGCCCTCAGGAATGGCCCTTTGTTCCCTGAGCAGCTCCAATCTGAAGAAGAAACCCATCCGCCTCATTTCATCCCCAGCCTGGCCTTCCATCTTCCTTCCCTAAGCAAATACCCATTACCCCAAACCAGGATACCTGTGGTCCTCCACCCCAAAACTCACCTGGACTTACCTCCCGTAGGAAAGGAAGCCCCGCCCGATCCACCTGCTTCTCCCACTTAAGACACCAACGGTGCTTGCTCACCCCACAGGTACCCTAGCCTGGTCCTCCCACCCCACAGTCTCCCCCTCCAGCCAGCCAGGCCCTCCTCCGCTCACCACCCTGGCTTTCATGACCGCCTGCAGCTGCTGCCTCCTCTTTCTTTCTTTCTGTCTCTCTTTGTTCCTACCCCGTCTCTATTTTCATCTCCCTCTTCTGCTGTTTGAGGTTAAGAAGCATACTCTGGTATCCCATAGATTATTTGGCAAGGGTGGATGACAAAAACAAAATGCAATTCAGATTAAAGTCACCCTCCAGCTGAAATGAGAGTTAAATGAATGGCAAGACTGCTGATCAACCTTGCTGGCAACTGGTCCTCTCCTATTAATCTTTCTTGGTATGATTTAGGATCCGCCTGGGCCCTCAGAGAGGATTCTCCCATCATTTCCTTCCCATCTCTCTGGATCAGGCTGCTGGGCTTGGCGCAGTTGACAAATTCCCCAAGTAATCCCTCAAAAGATTGGAGAAATGCTCCGAACGCTCCATTAAATTTATTTTCCATGCTTTAAGAGACCCAAAACTATGTCCAATAAATAAGTGTTCCCTGTGATTTACTGAAATGTTCCTCTGATTTAAAGTTATAGGGAGAAAAATATAGAGCCCCTGGGAGCCCAGGACCAGCCTTGCAAGTGAGACCAGATGTGAGATTTCTGCCCGGGGAGGGAAGAAGAAGGGAAAAAAACAGCCCAACTGGTGGAGGTTTGAAAGTGACAATGTCTGAACCCCAGTTCTCAGCTTTAACATAAAAGGTCCCCAGTTGAGCATTCTTTCTCACAAAATTTATTGTGGTTGTAGTTAGAGAGGGAACCATCAAAAGAGTAATTCTGGCCCTTGTTTTGCAGAGCTCTTTTGATAAATATGATACTTAGAAATATGCCTCCCACTAGACAGGAAAGCCATATAGTTAAAATGAAGTAATCTGTCAGTAAACTCGCTAGAATCAAAGCCAAAATGAAACCTGTAAAAAGAGAAGGAGGAAAAAAAAAAAAAACTCCACTCAGAAATGCTCAAGTCAAGCAGGAGAGAAGGTGGAGATTAAGAATTGTCCTTTATTCAGATATTTTTATCTGTGGAGTTAAAAGTAGAGATTTATTTTTAAAGGGGGCTATTTATGTTCCCGTCTCCAGCAGATGGGTCTGTGTTCCTGCCTCTCCCGTGCAGCCTAGGCTCAGCAAAAACAGCTTCTCTCTGTAGCTGAAACTTACCCAAAAGAAAGAGAAATAAAAACTTTTGGAAGCAAATGTAACCTTTGGAGCTGCTTGGTAAATATTGCATCTGTTTACTACAGAGGCCCAGATGTGCCAAAACCAAAAAAATAAAATGGGGCAGGGGTAGCAGATGTGAAGATTAAACATGTACATATATACATAGCCAGTGGAGATGTGTCTTCATCAATGGGCTACCCAAATAGTCCTCTTTGGAGCCCACTTCTCTAAGAGTCCCCTCCACCTGAAACTCACCTGTTTAGAAAATGCCTTTTTTGTGCTTGGGGATGGAATATATTTGTAGTAGCTGTCCTATAGAAACCATCAGGCAAATTCCACTGTGTCTTACCCTTCTTTACTTTATACCTGCCTCCAAAAGAACCAAGCTGCATGGTTGGGTCAGCAATTAGGCAAGCCACTCTGACAATGCAGGAGTCTGAGCCTTCAAGAGCGCCCTGGCCATCCCAGGACAAACCTCTTTCTACTCGCTGTCCTCCTTTGGTCTCCCAAGCACTGTCACTTTTATCTGAACAATGCCTTAGAGGATGGGAACCCCCATCACTACCATCCCAGATGGAAGGCAGGAAGACCTCCCTGCTCTTCATCCTGCAGAGTCACACTCACTCCAAACCCAGGACAGAAAACCCAAGCCCATCGTGTATCCACAGCCTGGGGTAAACCACGAGAGTCCCCTTCTCCTCCTTGCTCCACCATTTGTACTATAATGAAGTGTGCCTAACTAAAATGACCCCAGGAAGAGAGAAGACACAGGACATCTTTAGTGGAAAGTGCCTTTAACACCAGACGACCCCAGAGTTGACTCTGGCTCTGTCATCAGACATCTGTGTGCCCAACAGGAGCGGCTTCAGCACCCAGAGTTTCTTCATCTCCTTGGTGAAGGTCAAGCTTTGTCTCTTTGTCCTTGACTCCAGAGGCAGCACGGTTCCCAGGGTCTCAGCACCTCCATCCCTCTGCCATCCCACTCCCACCCCCCACCCCCACACTAGTCTGGACAAAGCAAGCGGGAGGGTGTGGAGTTTGAACGGCACCTGTGTTTACACTGTACAATCTGCAGTTTACTGTAATAAAATCATTTAATACAGTCATAATTTTTGGCAAGGGGTTGTGTTTATGGTGAGCAAGACAGAGAAGGAATGATTGACTACAACTGATTAAAACAATAAATCAAAAACAAAGGAGGGAGGACTTCAAGCCCACAAAGCCACAGCAATGCCGACTGGAGTCTCAAGTCATGCGCCTTTGTGGGAAGCGCTTGGTCTGATTATGTGCCAGCCCTGGAGGGGGGGCCCGGTGCTCCAGGGCAGGAATGACAGCTAATCTCAGTGGGCTCATCCTTCGAGGGCAGAGAAATAAGGAAATAACTGGATGAGAACTGTCTCCTGGGGCCTCCATCTCCCAAAGAGATTTAGAAGGAGATCTTGTGAGTAAGCCTTCAGAATCAGTGTGCGTGTGGGTGCACGTGTGTGTGTTCTGGATAGAATAATTTGAGCATGACCTAGAGGCACTGCCCAGAATGGAAGCCATTCCTGTAACAGTATATCTGGAACTCCACCTTGCAAGAATAACCTAAGGTAGCAAACCTGCACACCTAGGAATCATTTGTCCTTCGACAACTGCACCTGCTGCATGTAGACACCATGCCTGAGCAGATAGGCTATAACGGATTGTTCATGCAACTAATGTTGTCTGCTCTGGTACAAGCTCTGTCAGAGGGAAGATCACTGAAAAGAAAATCCCCAACACCATGGAACTTATATTCTCATGGCACTTAAAACCTAATAAATTAAGCACCACATTCTCCCCTAGAAGTGAACCCCGAGGTGTGATAAGTCCTGTAAGTCCTGCAGAGAGTGCTCGAAGGCACACCATAATAATCCCTACGAACCACCCACTGGGCCTCTAGGGTTCTATTCCTGCTGTCAGGAACCCCAAATGGGAACGGCTCCTTCAGATGCTGGCTGGTCTCCTTTCCAGAGAAACCACAGCTCGCTGCTCCACCTGGTCATGAACTGTGTCATCCCCTTCCTCCACTACCCGGTCTACCGCCCCCTCACCTTCTGCTAGCACTTTTACTGGCCTATGTAGCTTTCCAGCTGGGCTTGATCCAGAGCCTCACCTTTGACCTCGTCACCATGCCTTTCCCAGGATGTGGCTGCTGTTCTTGTCCATTTATCAGCAAAACTGGACAGAGGAATAGGACACACCTCAGTGATGATCAGCTCTGCCCTGCCCTCTCTGTGTGTCTGCAGCCTTACATCTCCTGATAAGCAGAGCCTGAAAGACTGGTAACTTCAGTCCCACTTCTCTCATCTCTTGGCTTAAGGAACCTGAAGGGATCAGAAAGGAGCCATAGCTAAGAGCTAAATGGGACATTTGTTTTGATTTCCAGTGAAAGCATTTCCCTTTAACAATCAGCCTTGCAGAACTTTTAGCCATACATGAGGTTAAGATGAAGAAAGTCCCCAAATGGACCACAGGGAGTGACAGTAGGCAGGGTACTCTTTCCACACAGTACAGGTCACAGCGCATCCTGCCCAAAGCCCCACGCCTTGCTATCTTCCAGACCACCGACATCTATTTAGGGTTCACACCCACCTACCAAGTTCACTCATTTTTGAACCAGGCTCAGCTTCTTCCATCTGTCACCTGATCAGAGAAGAGAAGGGCCCTACCTCCCTGTTTGGCCACAGGTGTGAGCAGAGGAAGGGTCACGTGTGCAATAACAGCAGATGACACAGGAGCCTGAGCCACCTGCCAAGAAGCTTATTTGTGTCCTCTGGCACTTTCTGTGCCCACACACAGCTGTCCCATTCCAATTTTACTTTAGACTGCTTCTGGGTTTATCCAACCTTTGGCTTGGTATGTCAAACAGAACTCAGACTCCTGATGGCCAGGCTCTCTCTCTCCCACTCCCCCACACCCACCGCCGGGCCCAGTACAACACCAACAGCTATTGTGACTGATGAAAAGGGCACGATCTTTCTCCAGACCACTATTAGAAGAACAGCAAATTTCCCTCAATAAGTAGCTCTAATATTATCATGTCTGTGTGTTTCTATGGCCCAGCAAGCTAGGGTTTGGGGGACTTGGACTTTCTGCATAACTTTTTCCTGCCTTGGGCTCCACTCAAACCTGAAAGGCCTCTAACTCAGTAGATACATGGATCGGAGCTCTGTTCCCAGGTGTGAAACATACACCTCGACAGCCCAAAGAGATCTACAAGGTCTTGTTTCTCAGTGGCAGAGAATGAGAGAACGAAATACCGCTCTGTTTGGAAGGATGTGTTAGCATGCCCCACACCTCCAGGCCTCTGCTGTCTTCACTGAGACAATGAGCTCTTGGATAATTTTAGAATTTCTCTCCCACTGTCTAATGTCCATATGTCTTACCAATTCCTCCTATGTACTTAACACTTTCTGTTAATCCCCAGTACGATTATCAGAAGGCATCAATACAAATACCAATAAGATATTCTGTGAAATATCCAGATGACTCAGGTCATTATAACAGACAGCAGAGGAGCTCGTGCAGCCCTAGACTAAGTCATCAAGGTACACTGTTGCCCATAGCCATTCTATGGTACCCATGTTAGCTGCCCAGCTAACTTGCCCCTGGGGACCATGGCCCACTAACTACATTCATAGTTCTCTACAGGTCAGGTCGCTCGGTGACTTCAAATCTTGCTCCTGACAATTAATTGTGCCTGCTTTGCTTCTGCTTATTAAGTGGCATCACGAGGCCTCTGTTAATTGGGAACCAACCCTATCATTGCCGTTGCTACAAGAAACTAAAATTTTGTAACAGAATTTCTTGTATCGTTAGCTCTCACCCGTAGAAAACAGTCGCTCCTAAGCTTCTCCGTGAAACAGGTGACAGGGACATAGTCTTCACTGCTATGGTAAACAGGGTGGTCTGGGGCACACTTGGGCCATCTCCTTTCTCGGACTCTCTTAGAGGAGAGTCAGTGGAGGGTTCTAGCTTAAGAGCCACTCTACGTGGATCCACTCAGTGGCAGATCCACTTAGCGTAGACACTTCCATAAGCACTGGATCCGTTCTCCCCTCTGCCTTCATGGCCTTCTACATCACTTACTACAGGACTTCATGTCCAAAAGCATCCAAGAATCACCTGATTATATGCTTAGCTCAGCCTTCCAGGGTCTGGGTCATGTGGTTACATCCTGAATAAGAAATAGGACCATGTGAAAAACCACGCTGGCCCCTTCCTGTTTTATAGCCTCGGATTGCAGCCTCCGCAGACTCCCTGGCTCCTGGGATGCATGTGGGCTAGGTCTCTCAGCTCTTTTGGGATTGAATCTCTTTCCTCCTCAGCTGGCCCGGCACTTTTATAACCAGAGTATACTGTGATGTACCCCTAGTTACAAGGCTGAGAGCCGGGAAGGAAAGTCTGGTTAAATCCTGAGGGGGACCGCACTTCTTGCATGGCAGGGTCTTTTAGTACACAGGAGCATTGGTCTCTAACAAAAAGGAGCGGGCTGCACCCGCAGGCCCAGATGGCTCACAGAAACCTGCAGTTTCCATATTTTTTAGTGTATCAACCCAAGGGCCCCCTTTCCAAGTCTCAGGGCCATTCATTGATTAGGACCCTGGTTTTGCTATTGGACCCTGGCAGAGACTGAGGATTCAGCTTCCCCTGGAGGCCTGCTATCCTTATATATATCATAGGTCTAACCCTTACCTCTGTCTGCACTCTAACCTTGGCACTAAGGTTCTTTTCTTTTGCTTCAAGGAGCTCCTTAGTGTGGATAACTATTCCTGGCCTTTCATTTTCTCTCTCCAGTTCATCAAATGTGTCTCCTTAGTCCTTTTAATACTACTGTCCCCAACCCTTCAAATGCCTGAGCTGTTATACATCACACCTCACCACCAACAGTGGTTTTACCAATTGAATGGAGACCACATGCCGGGATCTGTTGGTACTTCACCTACCGCAAGGGACAAGGTCCCCACTGCATGTTGTCTTTGGTTGATCTAGCTCCCAGGCCCAACTTAACATCTGTTTTGTGGCACCTCTTCCCATACCCAGTGGGGCAATGCAGGTGTGACAAGTCATGCCCAATCCTGGAGAGAGTTCTGGAATTCCAATGACTTGCAGAGATGCCGAAGAGGACCAAATCCTTCAACAATACAGTTCCAGTCATTGCATATAGGATGCCCTGGGGAGGGGACCAACCTTGGGAGAGGCAGCTCTGTTTCACTGCAGACAGTGCCTGGGGAAGGACCATGGTGTGTGCCATCAGTAGCAACACTTCCAGCAGCTGAAGGAATAAGCAACTTCTTCTCCAGAGGGATGTGGGTCATTCACAGTGTTCCACTATTCTCTCCACACCTGTAATTTTCATAAGGTTTATGAAACTGCCATAGAAGACTTGTGATCTTTGTCCTCAAGCAACACTCACAGGCTATCCTAACTCATGTGAAGCATCACTGCATGGATGTGCCAGTCACAGGAAAAGGGGTGGGGGACAGAGGAGTGTGTTTCCTTTTCCTCCTTCCAGACCACTGCAGACTGAATGTTTTGTCCCCACAAAATTTATATGTGAAAATCTAACCCCCAGTGTGATGGTCTTTGGACATGGGATGTTTAGGAAGTGATCATGTCACGAGGGTGAAACCCTCAGAAATGGATTAGTGCCCTTATAAAAGAGACTCAGAGACCTCCTCACGCTCTCTTCTCAGTGACAATGCAGCAATAAGATGACCAACAAACCAGGCAGCTGGCCCTTACTGGACACCCATTCTGTCTGTACCTTGAGTTGGAATTCCCCAACCTCCAAAGATGCCGGGAAATGAACATTTGTTGCGTAGGTCACCCATGGTATTTTGGTTTCAACAGCCTGAAAGGGCCAAGACGTATGCAAAGCATATTTCTCCATGAAGATGATGCTATATCACTGGAACTCAGCCCCAAACCATTTCTTAAACTGGAATGGACAAATACTAATCTGAAATTCGCAAGGCATTCTTAAACTACATCCTTCTGTCCAACTTCCTTCTTAAACTACGTCCTTCTGTCCATACAAACAGTAGACTTCAGAATAAGGACCACTGCTGGAGAGAAAAGCTGTTGAAGGAGCAAGACACACACACACACACACACACACACACACACACACACACACATGCATGCACTCCTGTGTTTTACTCATCAACAGAAATGAGAGAAGAGTGTCTCAGAAATTGGAAAACAGGATTATATTTGTTAAGTATCACTTATGTGACAAGCAATCTACAAGGCCTTTTTAAATACACTGTTTCATGGGCAGCATCTCTTTAACTGAGAAGATCTCCAATTATTAGGCAGCATTTTCAAGGAAATTGAGTGTACTACATGATATAATCTTTGGGGTCAGAAACCTTGATTGTTTTCTGCACAGTTCATGTTGCTGAACATGGTGCTGTCATAACAGGAGCTCAATAGAGATTTGCTGGATAAATGAATAAAATGCAAATAAACACACTATTTCAGTAAACTTACAACTCTGTTAGGAAGGCAGAGAAAGTAAGGTTCTGAGTGGTTGATGATGTATCCAAGCTAATAAGTAAAAGATTATGAACTCTGAATCCCACACTCGGTCTTTTAGAAACATTCTCTCCCAAGCATACACACTCTTGGCAAATTACTACTGCTTCGTCCTGTCCCCTATTTGGGCTCCAGCAAGGCCTCACAGAACACCAGTGATGTACTCATGACCACAGCAGCCACTTTGGGACTTTTTGCTTCTTGAAAGGGGGAAATATTAATTTGTTACCCAATTATATTTGCAATGAGAAAAGGTTGAGCGCTCCACAAAAGCCTAAGATAGCTCCTACAGTAACAGAAGCATAGTATCCAAAACTATCTACTGTCATAGACCAGAGAGGTCAGGTTCTCAGAACTTGAAGATTCATCACCTCACGACCTAGAATGGTTTTTCACATAACAGAAGAATTTATTTCTTTCAGAGACATAACTTTTTATTAAGCTTCCTGCAATTTCCACACATACTTTCCTACATACTTAAATAGGGGTGATAAATTATAGTGCACTAATGTTTATTTTATAGTAATGACTCCCAGGATTACCCAGCTAAACGGTCCCAGGCTGCTGCATTTGTGCAGTTCCAGAATCAGACTTTTTCTGCCTCTTCCCCTCATGTCAGTCACCCCTCCCTGCTGTCCTTGTGACTCATCCTCAGCAGCCTTACTTTTCTGTATCTAAATGGGCTCAGAAACAAAACCAACAAGCTTTCTGGAATTGGGTCTGAGGGTCCTTGGCTTGAGAAATCCATAAAACTTCAGTGCAGTTTTTCATTTCACAATAATTTATTAAGCACATACTACTTGCTGGTATATAAGGGATAGAGAAGAGAAGGAAAATGTAAATCCCTTCCTTCCTGGAGTTTACATTGCATTGGGATCGAGGAAAGGTGCATGTTGTCCACCTGTAAGGAACTTTCTGCCCACTGGCCAGTCCCTGTGCTCCACAGGGTGGAGTGGTGGACAGCTGTGTTCCCCACAGGTGATGTCACCATCCCGTCAGTGGTAAATACACTAGCTCTGTAGGGCCATTAATAACACCAGCCTGAGAGGGAAGTGTTAATTCCATGATTCCAACACACCATGGATCCAATAGGCCTTGGCAGGCTGCTTGGGGAGCTTAGCCACCATCTGCACCTCTGTTTCTGTAGGAAAAAACACCCCAGGTTCCAGACAACTGACTTGCAAATGAACCTTTGAAACAGAACTCACTCGTAAGCTTGAGAATCCCTGTACCTCTCTATCTGTGCTCCAAATGACCAGGGCCTATTTGACCCAAGGCTTAGAAGCTGGAATATCAGTGTTATGGATTAAAAACTGGTGGTCAACTTAATGCCAGCTGGATTACATCAGCATAGTGCTGAGCATGGATGTTCCACCTGAGGAAAGTTGCCAGCATAAATAGAGACATGGAGAAGGAGAAGCTAGCATTAAGGTACATTGAGGCATTGTGGGTTCTCCTATGTGTTGCTGTTTAAGCCGTTGGTTCTCCTGGAGAAGCTCTGGTCCTCACATCGAGCACTGCTTCCTGGTTCCAGAGGGGAAGATGTGTGCTGCTTGGTGTCCAGGATGAACTTGTCATGCTGGCTTCCTGGCATGTATCCGACTGTGCTTGTCAGAGGAGGAGCTCGGAACCTCCGTGTCACTGAGGATGGCTGTGGTGCTTTTCAGGACAGTCCTGGCGGTTGTTGTGAGTGTGACTTCTCGGCTCCAGTGTAGAACCCTCAGCCTATCAGCACAGCTCCTTCACTCTGCTGTCATAGACTTTCTAGCTTCCATCACTGACCTTTGGGCCTTCCCAGCACGGATCCATAAAAGAGACTGGCATGATGAGTCCTTCTTGTGGGCTCTGGACCTCCAGCTGGACTCATGGGAGGCATTGTCATGAACTCTGGGTCTTCATCTGGAGTCATGTGAGGGACATTGCTGCGGGATTTAGGCCTTTGGCTAAATATTCTATGTCTTTACTGTTGTGGATATATTTCCTGTATTTTCTTGTGTTAACGCTGGGTGACCATCATAAAACAATATTATAAACTCCATGTCCTGATTCTAATTGTTCTCCTCACGACCTTTGACTACAACAATCAGGGTGCTGGTCAGCTCCACAATGCTTCCACACATGCCTTAGGTAAGTCACTGAATCTCTACAAATTGCGGTTCCAACCCTTTTATACTGGGTTTTGCTAAACTTTGCTAGGACTTTATTAAATAGACAGAGGCTCTGCTGTTGAAGGAAAAAAAGTCTGAAGAGCACTATTTAAAAGAATCATTAAATGTTTCTCAACTGAATGAATAAATAAATGAATGAATGCGGAAACTTCACTTACATTCCCAGTACACCTTGAGTGGTATCCAGAACTGAAGAACACTTCCTTGAAGCTTGTTTTCTTTTTCACTGTGGCTTCTGACCCAGAATCTAAACGTTCAGGAAAGAAACAGAATGATTGTCTTCACTCCTGGGGATCCCAATTGAGAATCTAGGCTTCTGCAGTACCCAAAAGAAAGAGATGTTTATACTAACCAATTTGGCAGGTTATTAGACTGGGAATGGGTGGAAATGGCTGAGCAGAGTGTAATTGTTTGGTAAAAGAGGAAGAAAATTTGGTACTTAAGGGAAAAAAAATAAAACCAAACAACTAGCTTCACACATAATCACTCCCTTCCTGCCCAGGCCCAGGATTTTGTTCTAGAACTGTACAAAATAATGCCTTCCCATGACACTCACAGAGGCAGCCTTGTGGGGAGAAACTGCTCTGTGTATGTCACCACCAAGTTCCTGCGAGCCCCCTACCCTGGATCTGAAGGTCACACTCTGGCGAGGAGAGGCTTTCCCCCACCACCCTCATTTTCAGGCGCCCACTCCTCACAGCCACCAGCCCTTCTCCCAAGAAGGAGGCTCCAGGGGAAGGCAGGCGTGCCAAGGTCTTGCTTTACATGGACAACTTTAATGGGAAACTCAAAGAAGAATGTCCAGGAGAGCTGGGGAGCTGTCATCACCTGCACAGGGAGGGAAGATTGATGCCCAGGACCAGGATGTGAACATACCCATGAATTATCCTTCAGTGCCAACATAAACTGGAGGGGAAAAGCATGTGTCAAGAAGGCAGAGTCTGGGTTTGGCTGTGATCCTCATGGCACCTGGGGAAGGAGGCCCTCCCTGAAATTCTCGTAACTCGCAAAACTATCTGATCGATGACTCTCCCTGGCTTCCCTGCATAACACTCAACTTCACAGGTTGGTATTTCTTACACCTGGCATCTTGCATTAGTTGACTCATTTAGCCTCATAAAACCATTTGAGGTAAACACTGTAACTCTCTTTTACTTCAGAGGTGGGTAAACTGAGTCATGAAGTATTTGACTTACCTGAGGTCACACAGCTAAGGGTGGCTAAGTAATGCTGTGTGTGTACTCGGCCCCACTTCTGTACCCAGAGTAAGGCTCTAGGAAACCTTGAAGGGAGGAAGGTGACTGTGTTAGCCTCCTTTCACTGTAATGAATGCCTGAGGTCACTGACTCATAAACAGAGAAGGTTTATACTGGCTCACGGTTTTGCAGGCTCCGGACTATAACTACCTGCGGTGCCTTGGGCCTGTGGTGAGGCTGCACATCATGGTATAAGTGCATGGTGAAGCAAAGCCACTCACTTCATGGGCAGGAAAGAAAAAAGAGGAAAAGGAATGGTCCAAGTTCTCACAGAACTCTTCAAGGTGCAGGCCCGATGACCTAAAGGCCCCCCACCAAGCTGCACCCCTTAAAGGGTCCTACATCCCACCAGCACCATCCTGTAAACTAAACACTCACCACTTGGGCTAGGGACACATGAAGATTCACACTGTGGTGGCGGTGCCTCCTTTCTCTCCGCAAGGATACTTCTAAGCTCATCCAGATGACATTCACCAGCTTTCCAGGAGTATAGGGACTTTCAGAACAAGAAATGGGCCTTTTTGTCACACAAGAGAGACTCAGTACCTGCTACAGATTCTCAGCACTTCTCTGAGGACCAAGAACAAGGGAACTTAAGGGTTTGGGCTGCTTTTGGCTTTAAATATTTCAGGGGTAACCACTGTAAAAATTGTACTACCTTTTCTTCTGTCTTTTCCTGTGCATCTACGACTATGCCCATAGATTCACAGGGATGTAGTTTCATATTCTGCCTTATGCACTCAGGCCCTGTTCTGGTAAGGAGTGGGAGAAGGGAAATAAGGGGGGTTCCATTTTAGGATGGGATCTCGTGGCCCATTTCCATCTTTCTGGGAGGCAATGCAGTGTAGTGGTTAAAACCACAAGTTGGACCAGCAGAAGGTTCGTGTTCATACCTTGGCTATAGCATTCTGTGACCTACCAATGTTCTCATCTTAGTACCTTTTGATTATCGATTTTTCAGCTAATAAATTTGACAAATATGGTAAAATGGAATAAAGAATTCTTTGAAAATGGGAAGTGGAAGTGGACAGATCAGGAAAAGGTAAGCCAGTCTGGGAACAGAATTTCTGTGTTCTCAAGGGAGGACCTTCAGCACGACTGCCCAGAAAAATCTGTGTCCCCAGGGCTGCAGAAGGGATATGGACAGCAGAGGCAGCTCGGGTAGTTATGGGCTCAGAACCACACTGGAGGACTATAAGTGCCCTCTCACTCCCCACTAGGGTCTTCAGCAACTGGCAGGGACTCACCTTCCATGTCTCCACTTACCCTTGTATCACTCTAAAGACTGCCATCTTTCAGAGGGTTGTATCTCCAGGAAAGCTAACCTTATTTTGTAAGTGTGAACTGTGTTCCACTGGATAGGGAAAATTGTTCATTTATATGACACAATCCCCAACACAATCATGGCCCAGGTGTAAAGTTTTACACCTGGGTGTCCCCATGATGGAACCAACATCCCCAAGCCTGGACTGTGTCTTTGCCACAGTGTGACTTGTGTTCACATGTTTTCATGAGCACTCCATACAAGCAGTGTGGGAGCCAGAAGGTGGAGGCACATGGCTCTAATTAAAGCACTCTAGGAGGCTGGGTAACTTAGCAACTTAGCAAGACCCTACCTCAAAGTAAAAGGGCTGGGGATGTAGCTTAGTGCAAAGGCCCTGGGTTCAATCTCAGTGCCAGAAAAAAAAAAAAGAAATACTGGGCTCTCCTGAGGTCTCCCCTGCTTCCTGGGTATAGTGCAATGCAGCAGAGAGGCCCTGGAAGCCTGGTTCCCAGGGGGCAGACCTAGGGCTGGCCTGGACAAGAGGTGTGCCGTCCTCACAGAGACCAGTTGGAGAACAGCAGCATCCAGACCCCCAGCAAGGGAAGCTATGGGGTCTTGAGGGGAGGGCAGAGGTATCCAAAGCAATCTGAAAGGAATTGGGACTGCAGAGTATGAAAAAAGATGGGGCCCCACAGGGAAGCAGGAGAGGCAGGGCAGGAAAAATTGCCAAGGGAGCCAAGCATGGCACGTGTGTGACCCTGGCTAAGGCAGGCTCTATGGTGACTTCCTCCCAGAAGTCTGATTCCCACCTCGCTGATTCATGCTTAATATCAAAGGTTCTCAATAACATATGTGCTCCCTGCTGAAGCTCAGATCTGCCTCCTGCGCCGGCCCGACAGCTTTGAAAGTCAGATGGTGACAGGCAAGGAGACAGAGTGGGTATTTGTGGAAAGCCATGTAAAGTTTACTTACGGGATGACAGGGTATCTGCTGTGCTGCCTCCAGCCCTTCAAGAGAGGTCCCAGTCCTCCACCCCTCAGGCCTCCCCAGCCTGCCCCGTCCCTCTCCCTAGGGGTGGAAAATGAACTGGTCACAAGCAGACGACGGGATTGGCTCTGCAGGAAGCTGCAAAACGTTACCCCTCTTTGGGTGGTAACCCCCCTTCTTTCCCTTCTCCCACTCCTTACCAGAACAGGGCCTGCACCTCCACACCTCCGTTACACATATTGGTTCTGACAGCTCAAATTAATATGTCAGATGCCAAGATCCTCGCTGGCGACAGGCCTTTTGACCCTATCAGCACAGTCGGCTTCCCTGATTGAAAATCTCAGTGCCTTGAATTGATTCGGAGTTTTATAAACATCCTGCAGCTGCCAACCAAGGAAGCCACCAATGGAAAGCCTGGAAAAGCTGAATTTTCCCTCCGTGGCTACTCAAGCCGCTCCGATCAATGCGGCAGCAGGGCAGGACCAGCAAAAGAATTAAAAGGAAGGCCTGAGCCAACAGGCTGAGCCCTAAGAACTACCAAATCGGCTGTATGCCCCCCCCACAGACAGACATACACACACAGTCTGCCTGCACCCTAAACTGGAACTGGAATGGTCCCATGACATGGGACCTGACTAGCTGTTAGAAGGCCTAGCTTGCCTAGCTCTTCCACTGCTTGCTGTGTGACCTTGGAAAATTTCCTCAGCCTCTCTAAAACTTAGCATTCTCTTTATAAAAACAGAGAATAATCATAGCCATTCCATGTAACCTAAAAGCCTTGCGGTAAGGCTGGAGGGACATGGTGAGGTCCTGCACACAGGCATTAAGTCCTCCAAATACTAATCAAAATGAGGACTTGGGAGTGGTGGTAACAATGCACTGAGGAATGGGTGAAACAGGCCGATAAAGCTCTGATGGTCACAGATGCCGAGAGATGAAGCTGTGGGGTTTACCGTGCTCTCCTGTCCAACTCTGTGCACGTTTGAAAATTTCCAAGCTACATTCGGAATTCCACATTGAGCCATACATTGTATGTCATAAAGTGTGTGTGCATGCCCGTGGGCATGCACGCATTTGTGTGTATGAATGTGTGTGTGTGTGTGTGTGTGTGTATGTGTATGTCTACACAGGCCATTGCAGGAAACCCACAGTGGGAAGAGGCAGGTCCCGGAGTGGGGCCTTTTGCCCCGGAAATTCTCCCAGGAACCCATCCAGCTTCCTCCACAGCCATGAGCCCGGCCTCGGCAGACAGCTCGATGCCTCACTTACCCATCTCTGTCTCCCGAAGAGCATCCTGAGCCCTTCCATCCTCAACCCCATGTGGACAGAGCACTGAAAGGCACAGAATCCCTCCAAATTTCCCCAAGGCTGAAAGGCAAATGCCAACCCTGTCTCCAGCTAGCGTTTCTACCTGGATGTCCCCCAAAGACCAAAGTGTTCAAAGTTTGGCACTCCTGGAAGGAGGAGGAACCATTTAGAGCTGGGATTTAGTAGATCTTCAGGTTCCCAGGGGTGCACCTACCCTCAGAAAGGATTGTCAGACCCTGGACTCTTCTCCCTCTCTTTTGCTTCCCAGCAAGAAAGTGAAAGCTTCTGCTCTATCACATACCTGCCAAGAAGCACCGCTACAGGCCCAAAGGCCAACCGGGCTGACCACGGGCTGCAACCTCCAAAACTTGCTCTAAACTGACTGTCTTAGGCATTTGCTACTGGGATGGGAAACTGACCAACGCACTCCTCCTACAAACAAAATGCCACTAAAATCTTCATCCTCCTCCTCCTCTACTGCTGCCCCACCAGGCCGACTTGGAAGACACAGGAGAATGTAGGATGAAGAGGAAGAAGAGGGGAATGCAGTGACTCCAGTGCACCAAAGGACACAACTTGTCGGTGTCACTCCCGGCCGGCAGGAAGGACACACAACAAAGTCTGGCAGTGGACAAC
Source organism: Cavia porcellus (assembly GCF_034190915.1). Taxonomy (NCBI): domain Eukaryota; kingdom Metazoa; phylum Chordata; class Mammalia; order Rodentia; family Caviidae; genus Cavia; species Cavia porcellus. The sequence continues at coordinate 44,431,678 of NW_026947512.1, forward strand.
CTTTTCTTTTATTTTCCTTCTCCGTACAGCCTGCCCCGGGAATCCTCCCGGCCGAAGCCTCTGTTGGTCCGCTCCCCGCGGCTCCTTGCGTGCTTCTCCCTACAGTCTGTCCCGAAGCCTCTACCGGTCCGCTCTCCACGGCTCCTTGCGTGCTTCTTCTGCTTCTTTTGCTTCTTCTTCCCCCCCAGGGGTGGCACCAGTATATATACGGATACAGTGTCCAATCATGTTAAAGTAAGCAAGGCAAGCTGATTGGCTAACATCATCAGTTGCCAGGCAGACTATATTGTTGAGCGGGTTGCTTACGCGGTAAGCAGGAAACTAACGTGCTCGATGGGAGGGGTAATCTACCTCAGGCTTTACTCTTTACTACAGGCCTCACGTCCGCCAAGTGAGGCGACCGGGCTCGGGGCTGCGGCTCCCAACAACAACTGAAGGTACATCCCCAAGAAGGCTCCCCACCGGCCGGCCGCAGGGTCCACCTCAAGCCCCAGAAGGAGCTCGCAGCAGCCCCCGTGGAGGCTGACTGTTAGGAAAGGATTGGGTCACCAGCCTCACCCAAAGCAGATGGCGCCCTCCCACTGCTCACCTCCCCAGGGCTCTGGAAAAATAAGGGCCTGAGGACAGTCCCCTCCCCCCTTGTTTTCTTCCCCCTCACTTCCCACGTTGTCATACATTAAAATGCTTTCCAGTCAGTCTCCCTGCTTACTCCCTGCAAGCTGTCTCTAAACAGACACTGACAGACATGACGTCCGTGTCTCCAGATTCCATCCTCCCAGCGCTCTCCTGCAGTCCAATGCCCCCACCAGGTCCTAGGCACGCTTGGTCTAAGGTGACATAAGCTTTGGGCTCAGATCCTGGCTTCCACACTAACCAGCTATGACCTGAGCTGTTTCTTATTCTCTGTGCCTTAATGTCCCCATCCATAAATAGGGATAATTACACTTCTCTCCACAGGATTGTTTGGAGGACTTACTGAGTTGCTATTTGTGAGGTGCTTATAGCAGTGAATCCAACATATAGTAAACAAGTGCCCCATATGTTAACTATCATCCTCGTCATCACTACTGCTGTCTGTGGCTAAACATTGCTCTTTACCAAAGTCACCTGCCTCATGAGACCCAGGAGAGGGAACACCTGAGACAGAACTAACTCAGGGCAGAGAGGAGAAGCTCTTTCCCACAAGCCTTTCCCTTGTCTTACCTACACGGTCTCTTGAACTGCAATGACGGTTCACTTAATCCTACCAAAAAAAAAAAAAAAACTGGCAATGGAAACAAATTTAGGTCAAGCCAGGAAGATGTTGACTTCAAAAATAGTTTCAAAGCATTATTTTAGGATTCCCTATTTGTGGAAATACATGCTAACAAAAGAGACTGGAAAGATACACATGTAGTGTTCCTAGAGGTAAAATGAACACATTTAAAAATTTCTCTTGTTTTCTAATTCTCCCACACCATGCACATTCTTACATTTTTAATTTAGAAAAAAATGGGGGACAAGGGACTCAGGTGTACAAATGTTCTCATGTTCGGCTGAAGTTTGCTAAATTTAAGAGCTTTCTCCTTCCTAAGAAGTGGACATGCAAAAGAATGTCCCTACCCCTACATGGCCACTCCACATGAGACCCTGAGCAAATAAGACATTGCAGTCTCCACATTTCCAAGAAAACCTCAGTTTCTCCTCAGACTCAGAGTGAGACCAGCAGAAAGGAGCACTGCTATAGTTCACATCTGGAATGGTCCCCGAGGCCCAAGGGTTAAAGGTTTGGTCCTCAGCTTGGTGCTATTTAGAGGATGGAAACTGATGTGGGGCCTATCGAGAGGTCTGTAGGTCATTGGGGGTGTGCCCTTGGAGAGGACTTGTGGGACACCAGACTCTTCCTCCCATGGGGTGCACATCTTTGCTCTCCCCTCATGACAGAACCAAAAACCATGAGATCAACTGATCATGGACTTCAACCTCCAGAACCATGAGCCAAAACAAACCCTCGGGTATTTTATGACTGTAACAAAAATCTGACTAATACAAACACCAACTGTGCCTGGGAAGAGCAAGTATTGTGGCTTTCATCTCCATCGCTAACATAGGGCCACACTCACAAATTTCAATCATTTAACCCACACCATGACCCATGAGATAAGTCAGATAGGCACAAATTCTCTCCATCTCATAGGTGAGGAAACCAAGACCCAAAGAAGGAAAGGTAGGTTTTTACAGAACCCGGGTTTCTTGACCCTAAATTTGCCCACTCAGCAGGTTCCACTCCAATCACTGGTGTCACCTCCAATGGCCCAGTTTTCTGGGCCAGGGAGTTTGAGAAGCCACTCTAACCTTCTGTTGCCCAAACATCTCTGTCAGGATTCCTGGGAGCTTCCCACCCACCCTGGCCTCACAACTCCCTGACTAGAACCACTTCTGAGCCAGGAACCCCCAGAAGAGTCCAGGCACATTGGCTGGCTAAAGCTGCCATGACAAGGTACTGCCCACTGGGTGGTTTTCATGATGGAAGCAGGTTGCTTTGCAGTTCTGGAAGCTGAAAGTCCAAGTTCAAGGTGTGTACAGGGTTGGTCCCTACTGACAGCCATGAGGGCAGGTTCTGTCCCAGGCCTCTCTCCTTGGTTTGCAGACAGCATCTTCTCCCTGCTATCTTATGCTGTCTTCTCCCTGTACCCACTGGTGTCTAAACTTCCTTTCCTTATAAGGACACCAGCTATTGGATTTGGGCCTATCCTAATGGTCAAAATTGCCTCTTTTAATTTAATTATCTCTTTAAAGATTCTATCTCAAAATACAATCACAGTCTGAGCTACCCCAGGTTAGGACTTCAGTGCATGAACCTGGGGCAGAAGGACAGCATTTGGCCTGTAACAACAGGTAGAGCACAATCACCGGGAAGAGCCCCCTAAACCTCTCCTGTTGCATTTCAGCAGGGGCTAGATGAGTAATTACCTTGGCGACTCCTCCTGAGGGGCTCCTTGAGGGGCTCTGATGCTGAAAGGCAACAAGGGAGAAAACTGGCAGTGAAAAGTCCAAGGACTGGGGATGGAAGGCGCAAGCTGAGGGAGCTGGAAAGATAGCTGAGAGAGGGCCTGTCCCCCAAGGACTGGTGTAAAGTCAGCGGGTGATCATGAGACTATGGGGCTGTCACCACACTGTCTGGGGCAGGTACATCATAAAAGATCTTCACTTGCAAAGGAGGATTATTATAGGATAATTGCTTTCCTACTAAGAAAAATGGTAGAAAGCTTTGGGGCTTTTGATAAATCAAAAAAGGAGATTAGTCCAGATGTGTGCCTTCCTGGTCTCAAGCTTTTAGATTCTAAGATTCTACAGTTTGGATCTGAAATGTCCCCTGAAGGCCAGCTAATGGGCTCTTAATAAGCTATTGAATCAGGAACTTAGGACACTGGGAAGCCAAGCAAGCACCTCCCCTCCCTGGTAAGTGGTGGCGATGTGACAGACTGCAGGCCTTCCAGGGGGAGAACCAGCAGCAGCTCCTGAGATCTGTGTGCCATATTGGAACTTAGGATGCTGTGAAACCAAACAACCAGTCTGCCTCCCTGCTAAGCAATAGTGAACCTACTGATGCACGGCCTAGAATCAAGCATCCCACTTCCCCTATCCCCCTTCTTCTGTCCCCCCCCCCAACCCGCCATTAGCAAATCAGAACCAGAAATCTGCATCTCTTGGGAAGTTGACCATAGCAAATAAGGGGGATTTCCTTCTACCATCTCTTTGAAAGCAAATATTTTTATTACTGTTTTGCTCTATTGTAATTAAGGGTACTGCTTTACTCAATATTCTGTTTTGATAAGTTCTATAATGTTCTGTATTTCATCTCATTTTGATATATGTGATTGAAGGAACAACTATTATAAAGATAACGAAATATACTGTGATACCTATTACTGTTATCCTGGTAACCTGCTGTGAAGTTCTGTACCAGTTTCACTGTACGATCTTAGTTGGCTTTATTCTGTCTTTTTCTGTTGTATTTTACCACTTTCAAAATAAAATTTAAAAAAATAAGCCATTGAATCATTAGAGTGGCAAACTTGTCAATGGATTAACCCACTGGTGAGTTTGTAGCTAAATGAGCTGTTAGGAGTTGGGGCCCAGTTGAAGGGGGTAGGTCATGGGAGTACGACCTTGAGGACCATATCCTGTCCCCAGCCCATCCATTCCTCTCTCTCTCTCTCTCTCTCTCTCTCTCTCTCTCTCTCTCTCTGTTTCTCAGCTGACGTGAGGTGAGCTACTTTCTTCTGCAAGCTCCTCCACGATAATATACCTGCCTCACACCAGACCAAAAGCCATGCAGCCAACTGACCAAGCACCTGCACCTTCAAAACTGTGAGCCAAAATAAACTTTTCCTCCTTGAGGGTGTTTCTCTCAGATATCTAGTCACAGTGACAGAAATCTGGCTCACACATAAGACAATGATTCTTTCTCTGAACTTCACTGGAACTGGTAAGAAATTGTCTGAAATGGGCATAAAGTAAGCATTCAAATAAACCCGGCTCCCTCCTCTGCTGGCCCTTGCCATCCCCATGATTCTCACTAGGTCTTGATTGCTCCTCCTCCTTCCAGCAAGAAAGAGAAAGAAGAGGAGGGTTTTGGAAAGCCCCACTGACTTCTACTGGAAAAGGCTAACCTAACAGGAAGGAGAAAAACATGGTCAGGCACTGGGGTAGTTGAGACATCTGGAAATTTCCTGGGAACCTGGTTCAGTCTCTACCGAGAGTGGCAAGATGGCTGCAAGTTTAAGGGGAGAGGAAATGCATCCCCTATCCAAGCGCCCTGCAGGAGCAAAGGTGCTGGTATCTATTAGCAGATCTGACAATGCTCTGTCACACAGTTCCCATGGGCTGGGGCCAGGGAGGAGGGAGAAGGAGGCCATGCCATCTTCTCAGGACTGCCTCCATTGCCATGTCTGACAGGTCTCCAAGGCTCCCTGAGACATCCCATCTCACCTGAGCCCAGAGCTGCCTGTTCTCCCCAGACAAGAATCTGTGCATCCCTCCTCCTTCTGATTGCCCAGTGCCAAGGAGATGGGAAAAGTCAGCTCTCAACTCTCCCAGAGCCTCAGAGCTCCTGTCCCCAGAGAAGTCTGAGCTCTGCACACAGCCTCATCATTGAGGAAGCTGGAGTAGAGTGCAGGGAACATGGGGAGGAGCAGGGGTTTCACTACTGCTGCTGCTCGCAAGCCCGAGCACAGGGCAGGAGGAAGAAAGAGACAGCCTCTTGGGATCAAGTCCAGGATTCTCTCTCCAGGTAAAATATACCTCACTGAGAATTTGATGACAAGGTGCATTTGTCTTCAAAGAACATTTCCTCCCATCATCTAATTCGAGCCTCCCTGCAATCCTGTAAAATGCTCCAGGCAATTAGCATTCCCATTCCACAGATGAGGAAACAGATCACAGTGCGATCACACTGAAGGAGTAAAGAGTGAATCTGCAAGCAGAGTCCCCATCCTCAGGAGCCCAGAGTGCCCCTCTCACCACCCTTAAGCCCTGCAGTCTGCTGAAGGCAGAACTCTCAAGAAGATGCAAAGCCCTCAGTAAAGGAGCCCCCTCCTTGTTTTCAAAGGCCCTGTGGAGCCATCCCAGTGAAGCTACCAGTTCCACCCAACTCCAAGCAATTTAGGATGTGTCAAGATCACACCAACCCCTCCACTTTCTATTGGGCAGCTCCGGACAGGTCAACAGCCTTCCTTCCTGACAGTGGTTTCATCCAGCTCGTGTGAAAGGCAGTATGACTCACTGGCATGAGTCTTTGGTATCAAACTGATTGAGACAGAGCTGCCACTTCCTGGATGTGTGACCTTGGACAAATTAACTGTCCTCTCTGAACTTCAAATTCCTTCCATTATCTAATGACATCAGCCACCATCGCCATGTAGGAGCATGTGCCTGTAGCTGGTGCTTTACCTGCTTAGCTCAGTAACCTTCAGCACAAGACCTGAGACCAGCTACTTCCATCTGACAGCTGAAGCTTTCTCAGGTATAAGTCTCCACGGCCAGCAAGTGGCAGGGTGGAGAATCCACACCCAGATTAGTGCCCTGAAATTCCACCTATAATGCAAGACTGTGCTACAGGCTGTAGACAGATGTTTAAAGCATTTGGAATAGATGACATTAGGCTTTCACTGAGCGGTATTTACCGTGAGGCAAGGGACAGAGCCTGGTAACCGTTAGGCTACCAGTCTGGCTGGCACCTGGAGTGATGATCACAGATGGGGCAGGAGGGCTGTCCCAGCTACATGGTGTTCCCACTGAGTATGAGGACTCGGTCTTAATCTTTCTCTGTACCTCCCGCCATGGCTAATACCAGATCACTTCCTCACATTGTCTTTGTCAGGTGCTCCTGCCCCAGCCACAGTGTCCAGTCCCTCTCTACCAAGTGCTCTCATCACCCAGGGAAACACTGAATTCCACTCAGAGGCCTTACTCCTGGCCAGGGCCCTCAGTTCACTGCAGTCACCTTCACCTCCAGGCCTCCTTAGCAGCCACTTCCAAGTCATCATTCATAACCCCTCATCCTTTCTGCTTTCGCATGCATGCATCCTTCCCAAAGTTCAGAACCCTTCACACCCCCATCCCCTCCTCTCTCCCATCTGCCTCCTCCTGTCTGGCTCAGAATCCAGGAACATCCCCCTCAGCCTCACCCTACCAACACACAAAACTCCTTTACACAACAAGCTTAACCTGAATGTCCTGGCTCTCCCCAAGATCCTTGGGTCCCACACTAAAGCCCACAGACTGCAAGAACTTAACTATCCAACCCCAGTGTGAGTCCGCCAGCACAATCTCCATGCACAGACAGAGGAAAACCCTAGAGCACTGCAAACTGACTTCCCACATTGGCCTTCGGACAAGGTTTAAAAACCAGACCAGGGCCTGCAAGGCTCTCCACAGTTGCCATCTCCCCTCCAGTCAAATCCCAAATACTGTGTGCAGTCATCTAGTATTATAATGTTCTTTTTAGTTTTCTTCACAATCCAAAGTTATATTTATAATCCCACTGAGATATTATTGGAATCCCAGCAAGTTAACTTTAATCTACCACCTCCAATGTAACCTACAGCAAGAGTAAAAATACCAAGACATATTCCAAGTTAAGGGCAGCCAAGGAGTCCTAAATCTAATCCCCATGAGGACATGCGGACAAAGGCCCTAATCCTAGGCCTCTCCCAGAATTGATTATCTTGTGAAGAAGGAAAGCGGCTCACAGATGAGTGACAGTGAAGATGGAGGGACATTATGTGAGTAACTTGAGCTGGCTGGCCAGGTGAAAAAAAGAGATATGCAAAAGATCAATTTATTAGGGGCTGGGGATTTAGCTTAGTGGCATAAGCGCCTGCCTTGCGAGCAGGCAGTTGTGAGTTCGATCCCTGGTACTGAGAAAAATGAAAAAGACCAAAGAAAAAAGATCAATTTACATAATCTAATTAAGGTAGCAACAGAATTGTTTTGGGAGGCTGTTGCTTTAGTTTCTGATATGTAAACTCTTGTGCCCTAGGGAGTTATAGCCTTTTTACCTTGAGGCTCATACCCAGTTGACATTTTTGGAGCTAATGGCTCTAACATCCCACTGTGCTCATATCTTATACTCATATCCTGTATAGAAAACATTATGTGAGAAAACAGGACTGTCTGTTGGTTTTAGAGATTATATACTAGCACCTCTGCTAGCCTTATTTACAATGCATAGAGCCAATTAAAAAATAAAATACCACAGCCAGCTCGCCACATATCAGTATAAGGAAATAAGTCTCCAAATAATCAAAGTCACAGGAATTGTTTTGCATTCAAAGAGAGTCACTAGAGTTGTCTCCACAGTCACTTCTCACCAATGCACTCAATACATCGTGCTGGACCTCTGCTTTGTGTGTACTGGCACTGTGCCTTGCCCCCTGCACCCTGTCTCCAGTCATGATTAACTTCTTTCAGGTCTAAAAGATGACCCTTCCGACCCCAGCTTGTCCCTGCTTAGAAGATTTGTCTTTTCCCCCAACAGCCTTCCATTGCTCTTCAGGTCTCAGTTTCAACTCATCTTGCCCTGAGCAGCCATTACGGACCACCCAGACTAGATGTGGTGGCTATGCCCATATGTGCACCCAGTATATATGCAATCCCCACTATGGCACTTTATATTTAACTGTACGATCTCAGGTGCTCACTATTGTATCAAAGGCTCAGAAAATATTTCCTTCAAAAAGGCCTGGACACCCATCAAGCTTTAGTAAATATCTGCAGCAACAAAGACCATGCTGCCAAATTACAATGAATGTTTTTTGAGTCACTTCATCTGTTCCTGGGGTTGGCTGACCAGGTTTGACTGGCCAGGCCACCATTCAGCCCCTCGTTCCAGTGTGTCCCTTACTCCAGCCTTTCCAAACAGAGAAAACCAAAAAGACCACTCGTTTGTCCCCAAAAGTCTATGTAGACTCCGCACTCCAACATCTGCATGGGTTCCAGTGGACCCTTGACATTGAGGACTCCCCTCCCACCCCTGCCAGACGGCTCCACTGTCTGATTTCTGTTCTCTCTCTCTCTCTCTCTCTCTCTCTCTCTCTCTCTCTCTCTCTCTGTCTGTCTCTCTCTCTCTCTCTCTCTCTCTCTCTCTCTCTCTCTCTCTGTCTCTCTGCCTCTGTCTCTCTCTCTGTCTCTCGTGGTCATACTTGCCCCATCCTACATCAGTACAACTGTAAACGTGCCGGGCTAACAGGAGACCCAGAGGGCGTAACAGCTAGCTCATGGCTTAGGTCTTCCAGTCTCTTGTTTTCATCTATAAAGATACACATAATAATACCCACCTTACCCTGTCGGGCTGTGGAGAAAACGGAGGAAGCTATGGGAGACACTTTGCGCATTTCCCAAACGCCAGGTGTAAAGCCAGGGTTCTTTCCCATCCTTCACAACACTCTTTTTTAAAGAAGTCCCCCAAAATAACCACAGTCCCTCCTCCTTCATTATTATCTTTATTTGGGGACTGTTTCTTGTATGTTAGGCTTGAGAAGACTTCAATAAATGTTGAAATTAGAAAGGCATACAGTGAAGATGTCTAATTATGTGCTGCGTGTTCTGAGGAACAACGCTGACATCAACTTTAGAAGTGTCCCCATTAGAAGCCAATTATAAGCACTCAAGGAACTAGTACGTGAAGTCCGTAAAACCATGCTGGCTGCAAGGCGAGTCTGAGTGAGTGTTAGCTTGTCTGTCATCACTGTGCGCTATGTGCATCTGAACCGTCAGCAAGAACACCCCAGCCAGCCCTTGTGGCTGACACCTGTCTTCCCAACACTTGGGAGGCTGAGGTAGGAGGATCACCCAGATTCAAGGCCAACTTGGATTCTATAGTGAGTTCACTCTGCAGTGCAAAATAAAACAGGACAAAAGAACATCCCAGAAATAACTTCCCACCTGCCTCTGGGAAGGGGGAGCATGATAGCTGAGGGCCATAGACAAGAGTAATTTTCCTCTTGGCTACATATTCTTTACACCTTTTTGCTTTCAAATTGCTTGTATATATTGCCTATTGAACAAATTAATTTTAAACTTTACAAAATGATAGAATGACATAGCCAGCATGCAGTAAGCCCCCACTGATGACAGTCATTTGGCTTTTTGGCTGTCCCAGCCTGGCCTCTTCAGTGGGTCCCCGTCCTTGATCTCCATCACCATGGTGGTGATGCTGTCACTGAGCAAGTGACCCAGCACTGTGGCCATGACTCGTGCAACCTCAGATCAACCTGGGAGCTGGGGAACACGACTGTCCCTAATTTAGAGGTGAGAAAACTGAGCTCAAAAGACAAAATGCCCACCTAAGGGTTCAGGGAGGGCAAGGGACAGAGGAGGAGTCCCATCTGGTGTGTCTGGCTCCAAAAGCTATGTGTGAACCATGAGCCCACATCACCCCCAGCTGCTCCTGCCCCTTCCCACTTCTGTACCCCCTGGACCTCCAGAGGAGGCCCCAAACACAGGCACCTGGACTCTTCCATACATTCTCCAGACCTCCAGACCTTTCGCTGCTTCTCCACCTCCACCCCATCTTAGCTTTAGTAGCCCCACGCAAGACTGTTAAGTAGGTAGTTGTTAAATACTGACTGAATTGAATTAAGTTAAGCATGTCAAAAATCAGTCCCTTTCCCAGGCCACTGTCATCATCATTATTATCATTACAGGCAAATGCTGCCTGAGGCATCCACACTGTGCTAGGTTCTGGAAAAATCCACCCAAACATAAATCCTGGCAGATCTGGATAGTACTTCATGCACCCACAATCACAATCCAGCCAGCGAGAGTCCACACATATGACAGACTCACACCATTATAGAGCTGACAATTTCTATCTCCTGGTGACACCACGGCCTGTAACAGTACACCACAATGTGCTGCTCATCTGTTTGTGGTGACACTGATTAAACAAACCTACTGCGCTGTCAGCACAAGCACAGCACAGACAGGTGCGGTGGTACAATTTGTAATCCCAGGTACTTGGGAGGCCAAGACAGGAAGATTCTAAGTTCCAGCTCAGCCTGGACAACTTAGTGAGAGGCTGTCTCAAAACCAAAAATCAAAAGGGGTAGGGATATAGCTCAGTGATATTTCAATCTCCAGTACCACTAAAAACAAACAAATTTTAAAAAAACATAGCATATGTGAAAATGTACAGTTCTTGATATTTGATAATATTAATAAACAACAACTATGTTATTGATGTTATTGGATTAATTATGTATTTACTATACTATACTTTTAGTTTTTTAGAGAGACTCTGTCTCACTATGTAGTCCAGACTACACAGAGGCTTTGAGCTCTCTAGATTGGGTTCGAATTTATAATCCTATCTCAACCTCCAGAGTCCTGGGATTAGGGGCATGCACGAGTGCACCCTGCTTTATGCTATACTAGCTATCATTATTCAGATTATACTCTTTTGGTGATTTTTTAGCTTACTGTAAGGAGTATTCTGTTGGTGTATCACAGAATACACAACTCATGCTTACCGTGTCTCTTGAAGGCATCACAAGGCCACATCCCAGTGACTGACTTCTGTCATTTAGGTGTATACACTCTATGATGGTCACATGACAAAACCACCCATCAGCGCAGTTTGCAGAACATGTTCTGCATTCAGGGAGACACGAATATACTTCAGGGAAGGGAGGAAGTTCTGCAAAACTGACTTTTCTCCCCTCCTATCACACACACACCCATATACACTCATGAGACAGCCTCTGCCCAGATAAACTGCTTCAGCCATAAATCTATCCTGGCAGGGCAAGAGGTTTTATTTAGCAATTACAGAGCTTTTTATTGCATAGCAATTATCAGTGCAGGGAGGGATGGAGCTCAACCTGCCCATCTGCCTTATCTCAAGGCTCTGGCTGAGCACCTGTCAGAACAAGAGCCAGACGGCTGCCTTTCCGGTTGGACATCTCCTGGGCTTTGGGGAGACGGACTGGCCTAGGTGCCTGGCGGCAACTCCAGACAAAACCAGAGCAGGTGCCCTCCTCAGATGCAAGGGAGTGTGGTGTGGCTCTCAGAAGCTCCCCTAAAGGCAGAAGATCCTCCTTTACCCCTTCTCCTTGGAAGAGTGACTTGCCTTGCCCAATAAACCAGGAATCTGGTCCTCTGAGGAAGCCCAGCATTTGGAGCTCCTCTGAGAACGGGGAAGTCTTCTTCTGATAACAGAATCAGTACCACCATCGCAGAAGGAACTGTGCCTGTCATTTCAGAGTTTACAGAACACCTGCCATCCACCGTCTCCCTCACTATCACACCATGGCAATCCCAGGAGGTGAGCAGGGCCAGTGTTCTGCCCTGTATTTTCAGTAGAGTCACAATGAGAGGAAGTGACCACAACAAGACCACACCATTAGTTAATGACACATATGAGGCCGGGCCATCCGAAATTGCCAATGAAGATGGGAAAACACGGGTCTTCTCCCCTGGATTTCAGAAGGAAAAGAGAAGCCTTGGCCTGCACCCTGACCTGGCAGGGCCCCCAGGGATTCAGAGTCAGTCCCTTCAAGTCAGCAACACACAGGGCCCCAAAACCCAGTGGGTGGGGAGGAAGTAGCCTACCCCGAGCTGTCTTCAGCCCTCACCCCCTTTGTCCTCCAGGGCAGCTAGGCCGCTCAGCAAGCTCTCAGGAGGCCACCCCAGGAGGGACAGAGTAAAACATGCAGGGCCACTTGCTGTCCTCCCAGGCTGGGAGGAGGCACAGTGTCTCTTACTCCCCAGGGAGATAATGTCTCTTTTCAGGGCTTCAGGCAACACCAAAGCCAAGGCCCTGCACAACTGTCTCTCCTCTGGACCTTGTCTGGCACCAAGCCCTTATCTAAGGTCTCCAAAGTCTGCAGGATGCCTGCCTGTGGCTGCCTGGCCACAGGTGTTGTGTTCCTCTGATGGCCCCACTGCCCCTCCCTTCCCAACCTCTAAACCTCAGGTCACTTCCCAATCCTTCCTGTCTCCTTTACCTGTCCAACCAGCAAGTCCCATCAAAACATTTTCTCAGGTGACTCTCACTGTGTTCTGAAAATGGATCAAAGCGACCCACAGAAAAAAGCACAGTGGTTCAGTCCATGGGCATCATGGAGGCCCAGCAGACAGCAGCAGGAAGTCTCTTTCCCCCTTCTGTCCATAGCTGTGACTCTACACATGGGCACCACGACCCTTGCCACCCTTCACACAGCACCATGCCCAGCCTTCTGGAGGGGCTCAAAAGCCTCCTAGACTATACCAGGCACTGGGAACTTCAGGCTGTCAGCAGCAGCCTGCCTTCTAGGGTTCCACACTCCTGAGTGAAAAACCAGAAAACAAACAGAAGGGCCAGTGCTTTGTTTGGAAGCACCTTCACTCTGGCTGGCTGCTTCCTATCCGGAAGCCTGTGTGCTGGTTTTCCATCATCAACCAGTCTGACTCCATCCAGCCACCCAACCTCACCCTGAACAAACCCTAACAAACTCCCTCCAAACTGCAGACACAGATCTAGGACCAGAACAGTTGGTTCAGACAGCAGAACCCAGCCCTCAGTGCCCACCAGAGTAGCCAAGTGGCATGAATGTAGGCTGAGAAATCATGAGTCCTTGCAGTGCCCCTCTTCTCACCCGTGCTAAAAACTCCAGATAAGAAGCAGTCCAGCTTGGCATACTAGGGGTGAAGTTTCAACAGCAAATACTCAGCGGCAAAGCACTTGTCTAGCGCATGGAAAGCCCTGTGTTCTGCCCCCAGCCTCTCAAAAAATATACCCGAGGGAGCTAATGGTTGGCTTAAATTCATATGGAAGTGTAAATGACTGCCAGCAAGTGTTTTCCTGAGAGCCCATTGATGAGGAAACTTCTCACAGGGAAGAGAAGCATCCAGTGTCCAGATGCTCAAGATGCTTTGGCACAGAAAGTACAACCTGGCAGATCTAATCCTAGCTCTGCCTATTATTTAGGTGAGTGTGGTAAAGTGGGGCACACTTGTAATCCCAGCCACTCAGGAGGTTGAAGCAGGAGATCTGCAAGTTCTAACTCAGCCTGGACAACTTAACAAGACCTTGTCTCAAAATTAAATTTGCAAAGGGGACTGAAGTGATACAGCCCTTCCCTCACATGTGCAAAGCTCTGAGTTCCATCCCCAACACCAAATAGTGCTTTATCTGGTGGCTTTTAAGAAAGTCATCCTACCTACCTCTCTGAGCCTAATTTACAAACCTATGATATGGGGAAATTCAACTAAATGGTCTCTAGAATCCTTTTAAGATCCAGCAAACTGTGATTCAATTATTTCGACTTGCCTCTGGCCTATTTAGCTTGGTATTCTTAACCTACCACTGTGCATATAACAAGTATTTATCATGAGTATGCCTAAAATTTCCCATTGTTCAGAACATGAGTTAAACAAAGTTCCCAAATAGACTTAGAAATCAAGGTCATCACAACCTCAGGAAAAGAGAAATAGAAAATGAACCTCTATTTACAGCCACTCTCAGGGAGTGGGAGGCCACTCCCTGAGAAATACCACTGGGTGATTTCATCACTCAGCGCCCTTGCACAAAATGACTTGCTACGGCATCACCAGGTAACGCAGTCTCACATGCCCTCGTAGAATACGACGTCCATCGTCGGCCAAAATGTCACTGTGCAGCAACACTGGAACAGCAAGCAGTGGGCCCCATCAGACGTGAAAGGAAGCCCCACAGTGGTACAAGTGAAGTCACAATAATCCCCCAGATTTGCACAGCAATTTAGCGCTACCATCCTCTCTCCTACCCATTATCTAACTTGATCCTCTTTAAAACTGTGTGAAGAAAACAAGGCAAGAGTGATCTTCCCCTATTTTAACACAGACTGAGAAACTGAGTCTCAGTTGGAGTAGGGGCAGCCAGGCCTCCAAGTTAGATCAAGTGACTCCTCATGCTCTGTGCCCCCCACCACTCCATTGCCACCTTCCTTTTATTTTCCAGCACCTCTGGTTCCAGATCCAAAATTGAGCCCCAAAAGGCAGAGAGAGGAATGCCAGAGGGCGCAGGGAAACCACAGGAAGCAGCAGAGGCACAGAGCTAACAGAGCCCACGCCCCCAGCTCTGTACCCCTGCCCACTGACCTCCCCGCAGCTGCCTGCCCAAGACCCTGGCCGAGCTGGATGGCAGCTCTGCCCAGCTGGGACAAGGTTTACTCCCGGTAACAAAAAGCAACAGACTTCTGCTCCTGACTAAGCAAGTCAGCTAGAGGTAAGGATAGACTGAACCAGGAAAGGGGTAGAGAGGGACAAATGACAGGGAGGGAGATGGTGGGGGGGAGGTCAGGAGGAGGAAGTGGGAGGAAGCAGGAGAGAGAGAGCCACTTTAATAACAGGGTAATTGCCCTAAACAGGATTACAATCTGCCAGCGTTTCACTAAACTTTATGACACTTGATGACAAGTTAATAAGCCAGATATCTCACCGTATGTGTGCGTTAAACAGATGCCCAGCCTCCTGGCGCTGGGAGGAGGCTAACCTCCAGCCAAGCCAAAAAGACCCAGCAAAGTGTGGGGGAAGGGAGCCAAGAAGGTGGGGAAACTGGTTATTTCTGTTGTCAAAGTGGCCCCAGCAATAAATCACCATTAATAATACTGTCACCTATCAAAGAGGAGCTCTGGTTGCCAAGGCCTTTGAAGTAGCAGCACCTATAATTTCCCACCTATAAAAGGTACCTTTGTGCATATGTCATGCTGGAAGCTGACAGGAGCGAGAGGCCCATAGAGCTCCAACCTCCCCACGCCCATCCAAGGTGGATCCACAGTACACATGCGCACTGCCCCTCATGCCCTCACTAGCCACACATGTGCACTGGCTGCTCAGCCCTCGCCTTGTATACATGCCTGATTGGGCTCCACTCCAGCCAGGAAGGCCAGGGTCAGCAGGCTTTCAGAATGAGGCCTGAAAGGCAGGCTTAGGGAATGATACCGCCCAGCTGCGAATCAGCATGATCCCCCAAGAATGAAGGTCTGGATCCCTCTCGAAGGGTGGGCTCTGTCACAGATGCTCATGGAACTCAAATGTTTATCAGGCACCCCTGGAAGTGATTTTGATTTGCGTACGTTCAAAAGTCTGCGGTGGCCTGGCCTGGGGCCCCTGACTGATGCTGACCAAGGATCCAGGAGCCATGGAAAGGCAGTCCAGCCATCTGCAAAACAAAGACAACACAGAGCCTGTATTTGTTGGCTATGGCAGCTACAATTGCACATCCAGGTGACAGGGACAGGGCCTAAAGGACGTTTATTTTCCCAAGCATTTGGAGGCTGGAAGCCCAAGGTCAAGGTGTCTGCAGGGTCCGTCCCTTCCAAGGTCTCTGTCGGGGGTCCGTAGATGGCCCCCCCAGGTCTCCTCACTGCTGCCCTTCTGGGTCCACCCTAAGGATCTCCACTTATCTCACTTGTCTCTTTAAAGATTGTCTCCAAATACAGGCTCCAAGGCATGGGGCTTGGGACTTCATGGAAATTAGGAAGGAGGAGTCAGCCCTTAACAGAGTCCTAGGCTCAGCCCTACCCAGAAGAAAAAGCCATCAAAATGCTGGCAACATCTGAAGCTCTCCTGAGCTTTCTATCCTGAAACCTGGACTCAAGCTTCTGGACAGTTGTACCCTGTCCCCTAATCCCCTGCAGCCCTTGGCGAGGAGGGTGACGTTTCTGCACTTAGAAGAACCCAGCAGCATGTCTACATCCTATCCAAGATAGAAGAGTCTTCCTCGGTTCTGCCTCCCCATGCGGTCCTTTGAAATGTGCCTGGGACCAAGAATCAATCCCACGGTATGTCCTATGAGCATTTCTTGAGCACATACTATGTCCCCAGTGCAGTTCTAAGGACTAGCATGCTTTCATCTGGACATCCGCTGTGAGACAGGTACGAGTGAAGAACTGTTGGGTAACATCCTCGAGTGAGGGCCCAGGCCTGGCCTGAAGCCCCGTCCTCGTGGCTCCAACTCTCACATCTTCCTCCCTTGAGAGTTTTCTGCCCCTCTCTGCACAGAGATACTAGAGGAAGAGTGGGGCCTGTCATTGGCACTGTGTCACAGCCTGCTAAGGTGCTGGGAGTTAAGAACTAGGCTTTATCGTTTTATAGGGGATTTAAAACTACTTTTATCTGCAGGGCATTGTTCCAAAATCATGGCCATATATTTTTATGTGTTTTACTTAAGGAGATGCATTAGTCCATGGGTAGCATGCATGAATTCCTTGTGTGAAGCAGCCCTGGCCTAAGCCCCTGGGGTCTCTGTCGGAGGATGGCCCTCCGGCCAGTTAGTCCCCATCCTTCCCTGGGCTTCCATTTCTTTACGAATCAGTAAGGGGTTAAGCTAAGCTGCTTCTCTATCCTCTTGCTTCACTGGCACTTTCAATTCTGATGGACCTCTACAGAGGGGAGAATATGGTACGAGTTTGCCTACATCCCCCACCCCATCGTCAGAAGCCATAAGTCAGCCCCAAAGCCTCCAGGACTTGGGGCTTGCAAAGAAGCTACCAAGCCTCCTGCTTCTCAGCAAGACACCCCTGCTGCTTCCCTCCCAGGCCCTGCCAGGGTCACCTGGACAGCCAGCCACCAGTTCTCTTGCAGCTGCTCCCTAAACTCTCCTCTGGCTTTACCTCGTTTTTCCTAGCATCCTAGGTTTGTTTTGGAAGGGGTAGGGGTCTCAGTCGCACTGTACCTGAGACATCTATGAAGCCCTTGTGCACCCCTGAAAAGGGCAGGGATTTTTGAAGGCTTGGGAGCCCTTTCTTGCAATTTGCAGTGCCCTCTCAATAATTCCAAAGGCCTGGACACTGCACTGTGGACTGGGATTCAGGAGAACGGTTCCAAAATGTGGCTTCCAGGTCAACTCTGGTTGTATGCCTGTGAGATGAGCAAGCCCTTTGCCCTTCCAGGCCTCAGTTTCTCCTGCTAAATGCTTGGAGGAGGGGCTAAAGGTTTCCCAAGCACCTGAATCTGTTTGAGGCTTTCCCTCCAGCCCCCTCTCCCCACATCTAGCCATAAATCATCACACAGCTAGATAGGAGAAGAATACACCCCTCATATACACTGTGCCCTGCATGCTCACCTCACCTCTTGCAGGCCAGCTTTCCCCACCACACAACTCTGGGCCCCAGAAACAGCTCCCAGGGATGGACTGGCCCCAGCTGGGCTCTTGGGAGGACAGCTTCTTGGCAGACAGGGGAGTGGGTGGAGTGGTGGAGTAATTTTTGTTTCCTTTGCAGCCCAAAGGCTGTCAACCTTCTTCAGCTGCCCTGAGGCCTGACAGCCACAGAGAGAGATTTATGACCTGGGCAGCTTTGATCCCGGCTTGATAAACATCAGAAGCAACTGAGCCCTGAGGAGAAGGTTTATGGGTCGGAATGCAGCCTCCTGGAGAAAAGGAGCCCAGAAGGGGGTGTCTGGGGACAAGCATGGCCCTGAAAGTGCTTATCCAGCAGAAGCAGTGACCCACCGTTGCCCTGCGGGGTAGGGGACAGGGCCTCTGAGAGATCAGGGGCTCTTGTCCAGCCAGGAAGGTGTGGAGGAGGTGGGCCCAGGCCTATAAAAAGCCCTCACCCTGGTTCACCTGTTCTAAACAGCACCACCCACGGTAGCTAACTAGACTAAGACCCAACAGAGAGGGAAAAAGACTCAGATAAGATCTGTGCTGAGAGGGACATCACCCAGAAGCCTCTGGCTTTGTTGTCAAGTTCTTGTTGATAGTGTTGTTCTAAGCGATGACAAGGTGCTTAACTGCTTGATTATATGTCATCCCTGCCTCCTTTTGGAAAGGACGGACAGCCAGCAGTCTCCACATGGTCACCAAACCCTCACAGCTCTTACCCTTGCCCTCCGCTGCTCTCCCCATAGCAAGGAAAACACGGCCTCATGGACTACCTCCAGTCTTGCTGATGGAAAGAGACCCCAGAACAAAACTATATCCAAGGCCAAGGAGGAGTCATGTGGCTTCAGACTGGCTGGTAGCTCAGCTACCTCCTTAAATTTCTTCCTCTCTGGAGAGCAGCTCCCACCCTGGGGAGTTGCAGAAGAGCCTTCTCACACTCTGACATGCAGGTCTCTGCCCTCTGGGTCCAGAACATGATACAGACATCAAGACACACACACACCTCTAAAGAGAGGCCTAATCAACCTGCAGCTATTCATCGTGCCTAACCAGCTGGGCTGGCGCTCACACATGCAGGAATAAATACATATTTGCTGAACACCAAATTGGGTCTAATGACCCTGGCCTGTCTCACAGGGTCATCTTGAGAAACTGCTGATGTCAGAGGATGATCGTGAACAGCTGTTCTCCATTTGCACTCAACAAGAGAAAAGGGCCTTAAATTACAGCGGGAGGGATTAAGGTTAAACATTAAGAACAGCTTCCTGGCTAGGAGGCTTGTGAAACACTGTAATGTGTTACCAAGGGATTGCTGGAGACATTCCTTTTTCAATGAGACTTTAAAGAGGAAGGAGGTTGGGGATCTGCCTAGGAGGTTTTATTAGGAACTTTATTAGGTCATCTGGTCCATGCCCCTGAAGCCAAGAGCCGAGACAACACGCCAGCCAGAAAGGCCTTTCTGGGCACAGGATGGCCACTGCAATTCCTATCACAGAAAATGCTGCAAGAGTCCCCAGCCCTTACAGAAAGCGCATCTGTAGCCTTTGGCGAGGCCACCGTTCAGAGCCTACTTTAAGCTTTTGCTGGTAGTGGGCAACTGTAATACCAAGGGTTAGAAACGTGATGCCCAAGCCCCTTGAAATCTCCTACCCCTTAGAGAGTCCACCCTCTCACACAGCACCTGGTAACAGCCCTGTCTGCCACCATGCTCTCAGGACCCCGCAGTTAGCACCACACAATGTTATTAAACAGAGATAAATGCCTATACCTTCCAGTTTCACAGTCACAGACAAGAAATCGTAAGGTTGCAAAGAGCCACCTTCCTCCCAGGACAAGCATCTTTGCTACCAAGGCACCTGAGGGCAAACATACAGCTTCTAGGATAGCTGACAGGGAGATTATCTCTGTGTTAATTTTGCCCCATTTAATTTTTTTTCTTTTCTTTTTATCCTGAGGGAGGGAAAAAAATCAGCCTAGCACCCTTTGCTCCTGGCCCTAGCCGCGGTCCCTAACCCTGGAGCCTGCTCCTTTCCCCTGACAGCAGAGTCCCCTGACCCTTTGCACCCTGCTCTGGACATCCACAGCTGTGCAGCATGACTCACAGGCAGTGCCAAGCTGGCAGGGGAAGCAAACCAGCCTGGCATTCTCCACGCACCGCACCTTCCCCTATGAGCCCTGGGCCAGCATACCAGCACACTCACCGCCAGTGTTGACAGCTCCCAGGCCGGCAACTCAGTCAGGCTGGGTGCAGAGCCAAGGGCAAGGGGCCCGGGGACACAGGGGAGAGCAAGAGCACCCAGAAGAGACTGTGAGCTCAGGCCCAAAATGAAGTCCACCTTGACATAGGCAGAAATGCACCAGGGAGCTGAGCAGGGCTGCAGTCTCCCGCCTCCTCACAGGGCACCAGCTTCTGGGTTCATCCTCATTATTTTACTCAATGTCAGGCGGATAGAAAGATTCACACAGCCTGCAGTACTTGGGTGTGAAAGAAACACATTGTTTTCTAGGGGTGAGGAGGATAAGCAATGGAGAGGTGTGCCACAGGGAAAGGCTGGCATCATGCAACCCCCTCCTCTCTCAGCTTGTTCAGAAGGATTGAAAAGGAGAGAATAAACAGCTTAACCCCTAACCACCCACCTAAGTGAATATGTGAAACTGATCAGTGCAGTGATCTCCATTGACACACAAGGAAATCGGGACTCAGGGAAAGGACTCATCCTGCCTAAAGTCATGCAGCTAATAAGAGGCAGAGGTAAAAACCAAACTCAGGTCTGGCTTAGTGCTAAGTCCTTTGATCGTATAAGCAGGGCCCACAGTGCCTCCTGAGTACTGCCCAGGAGCAGAGAGACTCCACCTCATGCTAGAAAATGCCCCCCCACCACCATCTCTTTCACACACAGTCACACACCCTGATACACTCACACACACACCCATACACTCGCAGAGCCTAACCAGGACCCAGAGCCCACAGCACCTGAAGCAGAACAACTGAGCACCAAGGTCCTGAGCTCTGGACCAGAGCTGACTCAAAGCCTGGCCCACTCCCACACTAGCTTGGGTTCCTCTCTGACCTTTAATTTCCTTGTCTGTACAGTGAGGATAACAGCACCTTCCTCTTCAAGCTCTGCACACAATGAAGTGAGTAAGTGTTTGTTAAGCCCTCAGATCAGTAAGCAAGTGTGACACCACCATGGCAGACAGGAGAGAGGCCAGGAGAGGCCAGACTTGGGGTTACGTGAGTTCTCATCTCCGAGTAGGGAGGGCCCATCTAGGACAAAGTCTCCCAGTTTCTCCAAACCGAGCGTCTGGGAAAGAGAAGAAGGATAAGTGCTTCCGAGTCCCCAAGACAGCCCCAGTGCATGTGAGAAGAGGGCCATCTACTCTCCTCTCGTCCCCTGCCTGTCACCAGGAGGCAAGATGAAGAGGGATGAAGGGAAAATACCTCCATGGCTGCAAGGAGGAAGTGACAAAGTCCTGGGGGCAACTGTCCCACAGGGATGCAGCCTGCAGAGGCTCCCCATAAACCTGGTCCCTGATCTACTGCTCCAGCAGTTCCCTTTGCTATGACAGAGTGGGAAATGGAGTACTGCAATTGGGCCTTTTTCTTGCTCATCTCTTAGGCTGGAAAGACAAAGATTCCACCAGTGCATAGCAAGTGGTAGGTTTTTTTCTTGCTAGACATTTAGGAACCCACTGACTTATTAGCAAACATTTGGGTTCCTGATTCAGTGTGCTGTGGCAAGCACTGAATTCACATGTTCGGTGCAGCCCAACTCAGCCAGCATGTGCTGGGCACCTGCCGTGAATTATATGTAGCCTCTAGTAGTTTACTTTCTAGTTAAAGAGGTAAAGAAAACAACTCCAACAGAAAGGAGATGGGGTCATTGCTATATGAAAGACAGAACGCCACAGAAGCCCAGGAAAAGGGTATATGGCCAGAAGGCTAAGGAGCACGTGTTTGCTTTCTAGAAAGTGATCTGGAATAGTCATCAAAAGCCTTAAAAAATATTCATAACCTTTGACCCAGAAATTCCACTTCTAAGGGGCTATTCTGAAAACATAATCAGAGGCATGCACGAGGATTTATATGCAAAGACATATTTATGTTGTTCATAATAGAAAAACAGAGGAGAACAAAGCACATTATATGAAGCATGTCTTATGTGAGGGAGTGGGAAGGGGAAAATATTTCAAGCAGAGAGAAGAGAATATGCAGAAACATTATTGTGGCAAGAGGGAGCTCAACAGTTTTAGGAACTAAAAGAACCCAGCCTGGCTGACAAAGAGAAGAGGTCAGGGAGGAGGATGGAGCCCAAGCCATGTGGCTCTCACCGGCTGCAGCTGGAGGTCTAGCATCCCCCGCAAGGACAACGGAAAGGAAGTCTTGGCCATATGTTCCGTGGGTGCCATGTTCAGGTCCACGTTTTCAGAGCATACCTCGGCTGAGGCATAGAGAGTGCAGCGGCCTATGTGTTACCTGCACTGCTCAGTTAATCTGCTCAGCCTTGTGATAGGGAAGCTGAGACTCAGAGAAGTGAAATCAGTTCCCTAAGTCTGCAAAGTTAGATAGAGGCAAAAGCAGCCAGTCCACCTGCCTGAAGAATGCACTACTGGCTACCACCGAAGACGTGGGTAGTGAGGACTGGGTGGACCGGTTAGGAGGTCCACGGCAAAGGCTCAGGGCAGGAGGATGGAGATCTGGAGAGAAGGGCTGGGGGTGTGCAGGAAGGTCAATAAGGAGTGGATGAGGCAGAGGGCACCGACAGGGTCAAGAGTAGTGTGTAGGCTTGCATTTCTCTGATTTACAGGAGAGCAGAAAAGCATCCAGTACGTACACCCATACAGTATAGGGGACAGACATGGGACACAAATGCCATATTAATGTCACAATGTGCCTCTTCAGCAGAGAGTGAAAGGCAATGAAAAGAAACATGATAAAATAGAACCAGCAGCTATCTTTGAACAGTAGGATGATGAGTTTTTTCTGTTTCTTCCTCATCCAGAGTATGCTTTCTGAATTCCTCATAGTAGGTGTGCATTATTTCCATTATCAGAGAAGAATCAGTTATGCCTTCTGTGTACAGTGTAGGCACAGCACTGTATTAAGCCAGTCTCTCCATTCTCACCCAGCCTGGGTCTGCAAGCAAATGCATCTTACAAATCAAGTCACCTCAGGGTCCCCTACAAGGGCCCCAAGCTCACACCAGCCTGTTCTTCCAGGGCCTCTGAAGCCTGAGGCCATCCTGATATCTCCCTGAGCCTGCAGATAGATGTCTGAAGTAGAATTCTCAACTGGAATTGCAGGTCTCTCTGAGAGACCTGGGCTCCTATCAGTGCAGCCAGCAACCCAGGCCAGCAGGACCTAGAACCAAGCACTTGGCTGAAGAATAAATGAACTCTTAGTGGCTGGCCCCTCAGTGGGAGGCCACAGGGTCCCTTGCTTAGCACAAAGAGTCACCAAATGCATGTTGGGTTTCCCTTCCAGCAGGGATCTCTGACCTGCCTGGGCCACTTGGGGTTGGAACACCTTGCTAGTAACCTGGTATGAGAAAGGAATACACCATTTCTCTACTCCATCCCCTGGAGAACAAGGTGAGGTTCAAGCCAGTGACTGACTCAGTGGAGACTCCAAGAGAGCAGGAGCATCCTGGCCTCTGCTGAGCAGTGGGGAGCTGGGGTCTCAGGCAGAGTTTGCCCCTTGGTTTGCCCACAGCACTCCAGAGAAAGCAGAGCGAGCTTGGCAGAAGGTGCTGAGGAGCAGGCATTCAGAGCAGCCCAATGATTCTGTCTGCCTGGAAGGAGCTTCTGCAGGACACCAGCTACCCTGGACCCATTTGAGGGGCTCCCTCTCATTTCTAGACAGAGTGGCAGCCACTGCAGAGTTAGCAGAGCCTAGCACAAATCCAGGCTCTGTCACATGTTTAAAAGTATTACTCAGGGCAAACCACCGGTAGAGTCCTCAGGAAATCACACAAGAGGGGACCCACTGTGGCTGCAGCAGTCACCCAGGGAACAGCTGTCTCTGTGAGGTCTGAGGCTGAGTGATGCCTTCCTGCTGCCCATCCCCAAGGTCAAAGGACACGGACATGGACACACACACAGGTGGCCATATCCACAAATACAACTAAACTCATAAGCATAATAAGAATCACACAAACACATGTGCAGTCTGTCTACGATCAAATATCCTTAGACGCTTAACCAATCACCATATCTTAGACATTTTGTAATTTCCCTGAGCCTTATCCTATGTGATTATCAAAAATTACACAAGAGTACCCACTTCTGCCAGGTGATAATATGGAATTCAGTGTGGCTAAGGAACTCCGAAAAACACATACTCAAAAAGAAATCCAGTTCCAAACCAGGTACCCTTACCCTCAGCCACAAATTCCCCCATGACTCATAAACACTCCTATCTCCTAGGCTGCAAATTGAAGTTTCTGAGCTTCCAAAAGAACTCTCCTGATCTACCCATCAGGCAAGGGTAAGTCCAAATGAAGATGCTTCTGGTCAAATAGAGGAGAAGTGGGCATGCATGGCTGCATAGCTTAGCCTTCTGGATTGTTGGACTTTGCTGGAACTGAAATCAGAGCTACCATGCACTGGGGGCCTGCACCCCGCCTGAGGCTCCTCTCCAAAGACCAGCCCCCACCCCCCAGCACTGCCTAAAGAACTCAGCAGCCTTCTGCACTTCCTGAGGTGGCAGCAAAAGCTTCCTGAATATCCTTAAGTGCTGTTCCCTAGCCACAAGGCCAGGGTCACTGCTGTCATACTCCTGTGGAGAAGGGAGGGAAAGATTCAGTGAAAAAAGAGAAGAGTCCAGCATTAACTCTCTTCCCAGCCTTGGGCACTTCCAAAGCCAGCTCTGACCCAGGGCCACCCAGCCCTCCCCTGAGGACATGCCACCTCCAGCTTGCCTGTGGCCACTTGCCAACCTTTCAGTGTCACCTTCAGTTTGGGGAACTCAGCAGCTCCAAGGTGCTGACCTTCTGGCCTGGGCCACAACCAACACCTGTCACAGGCATGAGTGCTAATGATAGGTCCGAGTGAGAGTCACTGAGGTTAGCGCCTACCCTTTGGAGATCATCAGTACCCTGTTAAGCCTCGGGGAGGGAGACAACCAGCCACATTCAAACTAAGCAGGTGGCCCTGTCATTCGTGCTGGATGCTCCCCAGCCAGCTGCATAACTGAAGTAACTCAAGGGACTTCCTTGCCCTCACCATAGTGCGGAAGGAAGGAAAGGAAGACACATTTGCCTTAAGTGGCTCTGTGGACCTGACGCTGGGTAGATGTATTCCCTCCAGCCCCATGGCCAGGTGCCTGTGTGCACCAGCCCCTCAGCTCCCAGAGCCTCTTCCCTGTCAGCTGTGAGCTAAGCCCAGGTGATGCAGGAGGCCACATCCACATCCTCACTGTGGGAACACCTTGCTTCCCAGTCTGCTCAGGAGCCACTTCTTCACCCCTTAGGCTCTCCCCGCACAGCTCACAGATCTGCAGCAGCCTCCCAGGCTGCCCTGTAAGCCTCCACCATCTCTGGGCTGGGAATCCCAGGACTCTCACTGCTTCAGGATTGCAGAGCAATTGGAACCAAAGGCTTGTCCAAAGCAAGAGTTTCACCCAAGATCAAATTCAGGAATGAAAGGGTGGAGCAGCAGGCAGTGGTGTCCCCATGGGAGATTCCCCTTATCTGAGTGGAGTCCCCTCAAGACCCCCAGGGGATGCCTGAAACTGCAAATGTAGCAGAAATACCACAGTGTTTCCCACGTGTATGTTTTTCCACTTATGTGTGCCTATGATCAAGCTTAATTTATAAACTAGTCAGGTTAGAGATTAACAATGACTAACAGTAAGATAGCATAATTATAACATGCCGTGATGAAAGTTATATGAATCCTCTCCTCCCTCACACAACATCTTGCAGTCCTGCACTGATCCTGATGTGAGGCAATATAATGCCCTAGTTGGCCACAGGTAACTGAAGCCCGAAACCACAGAAAGCAAAATTGTGGATAAAAGCAACCACCATAGATGCCATGTGCTGTGGGATGAACAGCAAGGGATGATCATCTTCCTCCCAGACCTTGACGGTCACGGTCATGAGGAGCCCATCCACAGTCTGTTTTATGCCATGCGCTCAAATAGGAACCAGAAATCAAAAGACACAAAGCTCCAGAAAGGAACTGGATAGAGTCAGGCCAGAAGCTGGGTACTGAAGTGTTCCTGTCACAAAGGACACAGGGAGAATGCTAAAGCAGAGGCGCAGACAGAGCCTGGTGGGAGCAGGAGGAAGGAAGCTGTCAGGAGCCGCGCGGAGAAGGCAGGAGCACTTTCGGAGGGGCAGCAGTCAAGTCTAGAATGAGAAGGCTCAGCTCATGGTCCAGGGAGGGAGCAGGAAAAGCAGGGATTCTGCAGACAGAGGAGCAGCAATAGGGCGCTTCCAAGGGTGTCTGCACCAGGCGCCCGGCACTGACCTAAACCACAGCAGTGGTGTACACCAAGGTAGCACCTCCATTTGTAGCAAAAGAAACCAGTTTCCCCCTGGGGGTGGGGGAGAATAGCCTGACGCTGCATGTGATACATGGTGGGCGGTGTTATTATTATAAAAAGATGTCAGGAATAAACCGCAGGCTCCCCACAGATGTCATGGCCAGATGGCAAGACTGACAGTGCTTCCACCTCGTTTGCTCCCTGTGTCCCAGGATTCCCCCAAAACCTGGCCCAAAGGGCCCACAGACCAACCATCCCCGTCAGCAAAGCAGAGATGGAAACACCATCCCACAACAACACTCCAGGCTTTAAACAGCACCCTCCCTGTCCCACAAGGGCCTTCCCACACATTACATTCCCCTCTTCTCTCAAGCCTCTCCCTAACCTCCTGGAGCCATTTCCCCGATGAGGAAGGCTGAGGCTATCGCCACACAGCTTAGCACAAAGCAGAAATTGGATGTTAGATATGTGCTAAGGCCAATAACTCAGGCAGTTCTTATTATAATCACAGTTTAATAAACAAAAATATTCAGAGAGGTTGAGGAAAGCTAAGAGGGTAGGAAAAATTCTAAGTCAGTCTTTCTTGACCAAGACCCCAAAGGAAAATGTTTATCTGCTATGTCCAGGTGCAAAGGGCCTTCTAAGTCAGATGAGGCCTGTAGCTGAGCACAATGGAGTTTCCCCACCAGCAACTGTCCAGGAGACTTCAGAGGTCAGCTCATCTTTGCAGGAGAGAGAAGTTCCCAGGAATGGCAGGAAAGAAAGCCCTGCAGTTTAACTCTGTCCCAATCTGAAGACAGATTCCAGCATGCAGACAGTCATGAGAGAAGGGAAATCAAAGCAATAAAACTTCCCTTGCCACCTAGAGCAGGGAGCCAGGGCAAAAACATGGCCAGCAGCAGAGTATCCTTCAATCCATATTTCATAGGAGGGATGGTGACAATTGGACATCACTCCCGAAAACCAGAAACTCAAAGCAATGTTAGATGAACTTTCAGAATGATGAAACAAATGGCCATGTTGTGTTATACAGCAAATAAATCACACCAAAATGATAGTTGTAATTCCCAAAAGTACACAGAGAATTGATTTCACTGTGACACTTATCATGATGAACAGGAACAGCCTTTCTTAAGTGGCTGCTGCTTAACCCCTGCCCTCCCTGGCCAGCCCCTTCCCCGAGGTCCCAGCCTCCCTCCTGGTGCCAGGCTCAGCCTGCTGTGTCCCACAGTCCACTCAGGTGGCCCCATCACCACCATTCCAACACAGTGGCTGAGCCCAGGCCAGGCCCCACCTGAATCTGGATGGGCATCGCTGGCTGAGGCCGAGCAAAGAGCACAGGGAGCATTTTGCCACTGACTTCGCGATGCCCACCGCCTTTACCTCACAGTCGCCTGAGGGCTGATACCACTGTGGACTCCCCTTGTCAGGTGCATCCATCAAGGCCAAGATAAGCCAAGTCGCCCAGGGACTTAACTCAGGTCTGAGTGACTTCAGAGTGGCTTCTCCTCCCTGGACGCTCTGCCACATTCACACTGCCAAGGTCTCCCCACCCGCCTGGCACTCATTCATTCCCACTCATTTATGCCGGGCCAGAAAGTGTGCGTGGCATGTGTGTGAGGTGTCAGGCTCTGGGATGGGGAGCAGCATAGAAGAGGGTGCAATGTCTACCTCGTGTCACCCTGAGTGCTGGGCAGCAGGAAGAGGGGAACCTAAGGATAACTTACAGAAAAAGAGAATCGCCCCGATGCTCAGCGCTTGCAAGGCTGCATGGTGCGGATACCGGGGGCTGCCTGGGTCAGAAGGGCAGGAAGAGACTGTCACAGATGAGATGTTGCGGGCCAGGCCACAGGACAGGGGCACGATGGGAAGTGGGGCCTGGAGGCAGCCAGTGAGGCTGGATGCACAGGGCAGGGGAGGGAGGTAAGGAAGGGCCTAAAACAGGCTGGCAGGAGCTTTCCGCTGACCGGAGGCTGTGTGTCCACTGCAAGGACTGGGCAGGGAGAGGCAGGGGTCACTCCGGAGCTGACTCAGGGACCCTGCGACACCGTAAGGAGGCTGAGCTTGTTTTAGGATTGGAGGCCAAGAAGGCACGAGGGCTCAAATCCTTATAGAAACCTGGTCTTTCTCCGATTGGGCCAGAATTATCTTGCTTACTGGGAAAGGCTGAGGAGAATAAAGACTATGCAGAGGGAACTCTACAGGATGAGTTGGGGATCCCACCTGTAATCCCAGGCACTCGGGAGACTGAGGCAAGAGGACCTGAAGTTCAAGGTCAGCATGGGCCATTTAGCAAATCCTTGTCTCAAGATTTAAAAAATTAAAAGAGCTGGGGATATAGCTCATAGGGAAGCCCTTCTGGTTCAATCCCCAGTACTGTAAAAATAAATGAAATAAAATAAGCTATAAAAATCAACTTAGGGGTACATTAAAGGGAGCTTTCAAAAATAAAAATAGATGACATTTCAAAGTCAATCTCATCTACAGAATCTTTAGATCCACATTGTCACCTTAGCGGCTCTGTCTGGTCTGTCTTCTGTTTCCTTAATGCAGCTGCCACCACCACAGCCCTGCCTTGCTACCCATGTGACCACAGGCTTTGGCCTTGGCTTCTTTGAACTTCAATATTTCTCCATTTCTAAAATATCATGGCCCTCCGACATCCGGAGATTCTATGAGCGGCATACACATTTATGTCAGCAAGAGTACTTGTCAACTTCAAGCCCTGGGAATTTATGGTCAGTCCAGCTCCAGGGAACAAATATAACAGGATGGGGCCTGAAGCCCCACAAACACAAGCTCATGGAACTCCAGGAGGCTGGCATCAGGGAAAAGGGCACCATGACAGCAAATAACCCATGGTTGAAAAGATGAGAAGTAAATAGAAGTGATCAGAATCCAGTTCCCAAATTTTATTTATTTATTTAGGTACTAGGAATCAAACTCAGGACCTTGCACTTGCCAGACAGGTGCTTATGCCTTTGAGCTATACCCCTGGCTATCCCTAAATTTTTTTTTTTTTTTGTCTTTTTCCTTTTTATCGGTACCAGGGATTGAACTCACGACTGCCTGCTTGCAAGGCAGGGACTTATGCCACTGAGCTAAATCTCCAGCTGCTATCCCTAAATTTTAAAAAGTCAAAAATCAAGGCTCAAATGATGATACCCCAATAAGTTTTTCTCTTTTGAGTCCTCCAACTTACGAGTGAGATTTTAAAGAGTCAAACAAAAAAGGAGAGAGTTTTTAGTAATGCTGCCTTCTATCTCAAACAAGTTTAGAGGCAGATAATTAATGGTGGCGATCGTATAACTTCACAAAACCTGGGTGCAAGTTGCTACCAAATGCCTTTTGAAAATTAATTTCCTAATTTAAGAAGTAAAGGATGAGGACACATTTAACGGGGCAGGTGGTCTTATCAATGCACAAGGGGTTGACCTAATATATGAGACATCAAAAGGCTCTCGCTCTTATGAAAATGTTAAATAAAAACTAAGTTACAGAAAAACGCAATTCAAACCATCCAACCAATAAATTCAAATTAATCGCATTCATTTGCCATAATAGATCACGAAGCCTGGTTGAACATTGTCTCCAGTGTTGGACGCAGCAACACTGTCAGGTCAACTCTCGTGACATGAACATGATGAGCCATCGTCTCGTCCAGAGGTCAGCAGACCCTTTCTGTGGAAGGCCAATCTGTAAATACTTCGAGCTCCACAGACCGTACAGCCTCTGTAGCATGAGATCAGCTGTAGACAATACGTAAACGCACGAGACTGGCTGTGTTCCAATAAAATTTTATTTCCTAAAACAGGTGCCAGGCAGGATTTGGCCTGAGGACCATAGTTTGATGACTCCTGATTCAATCCATCATCTTTATTATGTCATCAGTTGGCCTTTTGCCTTCTGACAACGAATTTCACTTCTAACCATTGATTTATTATTTTTACAGACCAGTCAATTCAATAATTCACTCCAAAATTCAACCTGGAAAAATAAATAAGCAGAAAATGTCTCGTGTCCATTTACTGCTCATTCACTGCTAAAGAACTTTGAATGTGGACAAGGAAAAAAAGATCTGCACAGCATGACTCCCAATGGTGCTCCTAGGGCCCAGTCCTGGGCCTCGGAGCCGCCCAGTCCCTTTATTTCTTTGCTCTATCTGAACTCCCTGTGGACAGAAAATGGGGACATCCGTTCAGCCTCACTGGACATGAACATGCCATCTAAGCTGGTCAGCCACTGCTATTTTCTCTTTATCGTTCATTCATTCAAACAAACGAACAAGTGTGCAGTACTTACAATATGTTAGGCCCTTGTTCTGGGCACTTAAGATTTTAAGTTGAAAAAAAGCCACCATAAAGCCCCACAGTCACCAGTTCACCCCCAGCCCGGTACCGGAAGGTGCCCACAGGCAGTAGAAACAGAACCGCAGGGCTGGGCGTGCAGCTCTTGCCTAGCTTTTGTGAGACCCCAGCTTCAACCCCCGGCACCACAAAGACATAATTCATACTGCATAAGTTGTGTTATTTAATATATAAATTGTTATTTTCCTAAAATCAGGTGAAGGTAATTATGAAGTAGTTTATGAACTCATTGTTATCTCAGATAAAGACTCCAATTGTGAAACATCATCCCAAAGGAAAGGAAGTTTTCACCCTATATAAGAATCCAGTGCTGGCAGAGGCTTATTTTGTGCTGTCTCAAGGACAGGTCTATTTAGCAGGAGCCGGACTTGCTCCCCAGCACATGAGGGGCACCTACCCCCTATCATCCCTGGGGTTTGTTAGGCTCAGGTGTGGCCTAAGCCAATGCTCCAGGAGGACATTGCACCTGCCCATGTCCCTAGACTGTGTTGGGATTGCTGTTTACATTGTCACATCTCTGTCACAGCCCGTCACAGGGTGGCCCAGAGAACACCAAAGCAGACCTTGGCCAGGGCTCTGCCACCAAGGACAGATGAGCCACCTTGTCTGACTCTCAGGTTCTCCATAGATAAATCCAGAAGGAGACGAATGCCTTTCCCGTCTCCCACACGGAATCTGTAAAAGAACCAAAGGAGGCAAATTATCAAACCATTTGAAAAATAACCTGCCAAAGCCAGGCATGGTGATACACACCTGCAATCCCAGCACTCTGGGCAGGTGACACAGGAGGACTGCAAGCTTGTACAAGCCTGGACATTTAGACAACTTAGTGAGACTCTGTCTAAAATTTTTTTTAAAAACATTTAAAAAGGGATGGAGTTGTAGCTCAGTGCTAAGGGCCAGGGTTCAGTCTTCAGTACTGCCAGAAAGACAGAGGGGGGGAGGGGAAAGGGGGGAGAGGAGAGGAGGGAAGGAAAGGGAGAGAGAGGAAAGAGAAGAGGGAAGAAGAAAAGAGCAAGTGAGAGGAAGGGAGGAAGAAAGGAGGGTGGAGGAAGGGAGAGAATCAACCTGCTGAAGCCAAAGCGCGGCTCGCTTTGCACCGGGCCTGGCCTTGCTGCACAGACCCGAGGCCCCGAGGCCCCTGGCTGGGGTTTGCACTCCCAGCCTGGCCCGGCACACCCGCCAGTCTCCACATGCCTTGCGGTGCCTTGGTACAATGATCGTCATCACAGCCAGCAGGAAGAAGCCCTAAGGATCAGATTCCAAGGTGACCACAGGGCGGATCCCACTTTACAAAGGAGAAACCCTTATCTCCCTCCACACTTGTCCTAACTTCATGAACAAAATTAGTTACCGAGCCTGAAGATGTTTTCTCTTTTATTTTTTCCGGCCAAATCTCTCATCTCTCATTGCAGACTGACAAAACAGTATTATTCTCATAATCTCTTGCTCTAGTAGGTTTCAAAAAATAACTTCCCGAACATTATTTCTATTGCATCTCCTTTCACGCTTACAGGAAGAAAAAGCAAAACAAAACTCCACATCTGGAAGACCACATTTCCGCAGGGCCGCAGAGCTGCCGGTGAGTGACCAGCCACTCTATCGCTCATTAAACACCAGTGGCCAGGAGGACTTCTTTCCTAGAAGCTCCCAAGTGCGCCCAAGTCCACAGATTCCTCTTGAGTGGGTGCGAGTTCGGCCCCCACTGGGAGAGGGCATGAAATGGGGACAGATAGAACCCGGCTTCTCCAGCCCTTGTTCCACGGCCACACCATGTGGCCACACCATGCTCCACGAAGCAGGGCCATGCAGGAAGGTTCGGGAAGGGAAAATCACCCCGGGGCGCTCCCCACTGAGCTCTGTTAATCTCTGGCCCCTGTCCTCTGGCACAGCCCCCCCCCCACCCCCCACCCCCGTTTTTCTCAATCAAGGGCTTCCCACATCCCATCGCCCAAGCCCTGGGGCAATAGCCCAAGGTTTACAAAGCCTAACATTAATGCCGTTCCCAAGAGAAATAAAGCATTGCCCTCCCCCATCCCCCAGCCACCAGGGCTCCTTCCCTTAGGAGGCCACGGCAAGCCAGACTGCCCCAAGAAAACAGCTCCCCTAAAACGACAACATTTTCAATTTGCAATCTGATTCTTTTCTTCTTTAATATGTGTGTCGTGTGCTTTCTCCCTTTGTCAAAATAGCACAAGCCTTTCATTTTGCCTTTTATTTGTCTTGCTGCCGGTACAGTGAAAATGTATTGGCTTTTCAGTTAGTGATTACACATCATCACATACCCAATTTATAACACCATGCCCCAAAGAACAGATGTAATAAAGCCAGGGCAGGAAGTAGTAACCTTATAAAACAGAGCTGCCGACTCAAAGGTCTTCGCATGTGTTCAGGAAAGAAAACAGAGCTGACCCGAGGCCTGGGAACTGGTATTTTGCAAGCGATTGCAGATGTGTGGGACAGGGCTCCAGTGCGTGGGTGGGACAGACAGTGAAAAACTCAGCACAGCCAGCTTCCTGCCCTTAAATCCTAAGACCTACAGTACAGTGCACCTGCAGGGGAGAGCGCTGGTTGTATTTGAACTCAGCCATCCAAGAAACTCTGTGCTCAGTTGGGCATGGTGGGGCATGTGTTAAATCCCAGCACTCTGGGAAGCTGAGGCAGAGGAATCACAAGTTAGAACTTAGCCTGGTTAATGTACAACTTAGAAACTATCTGAAAGTTTTAAGGTACATACATACATCATACATACATACATACAGGCTGCGGGTGTAACTCAGTGCAAAGGCCCTGGGTTCCATCCCAAGTACAAGGAAGGAAAGAAGGCAGGAAGAGAGGGAGGGAGGGCAGACAGAGGGTGAGAGAAAAGGAAATAAGGAAGGGAAAAAGGACGGGTAAGTCAGTCTATGTCCTTTGAATCCAACCTAAAACAGCCCCAGAGCCCACCTTTTCAGCCCTGGGCGGCTAGGTGAGTCCTCCTCTATAGGATCTGTAGTTCTTTCAGTCATTAAAAGAGGTGCATGAGGGTGGGGCCTTCCACTGGGTCTCTTGACAATCCCCTCCTACTGAGACTTCCCAGGGGTGCTTCTCGGAGACCCCCTAGACAACAGAAAAAATCTAACTCAAGGACCCCAGAAGACATTTCCTTGGCCCCAGGACCATACAACCTGAAACCACACAGTTTCCACTAATGTTACTATTCTCTTTTGATACCTGCAATTAATGAAATGTGGAGCTCTGTGTAATGGAGTTGTTCATCTGGGGTGAATCAGAAAGTCCTCCATCAAGGAAGGGCTCAGAGAAGGAGGGCCCTCCACGCAGGGCTGACGGGCCTCACCAGGGGCCCCCTGTCTTCCTCGGAGCAGGCTCAGGGTCGCCAAGGCCAGGCCTAGATCCCATCTTCCTCCAGGCCCAGGCTGTGTAAAGGAGGCCCAGCTCCCTCCCTGTGAGCTGGGTGCAAGTCTTCCCGGAGAAGGAGAAGAGGACTGAGGAGATCTCTGATGAGCAGCTGTGAGCTAGTGAGCCTCACTTCGGGGGACATCTCCAGCAGCATGGCCTTCACCGCCACCTCACCAGAGCGAGGGGCAGCCAGTTCCTCCGCGGCTCTCTGACCTGAGTGTCTGTCTGTCTCTCTCTCTCTCTCTCTCTCTCTCTGTGTGTGTATCTGTCTCTCTGCCTCTCTGTCTCTCTCATTCTGACTCTGTCTGTCTCTATCTCTGTGTTTCTGTCTCTGCCTGCCTGCCTGTCTGTCTGTCTCTCCCTCCCCCTTCCTCCCCTGTCACTCCACATCTCTCTTCTTTCCACCTCCATTTCTCAAGAGACCAGGGAAGAGCCATGCTCTTCTCCTCCAACTCAATTCCCACATTGAGTCAAATCTCACCAGCCCTTTAGCACTCCTCACACACAGTCTCACTCAGATACTCACACATACACACTCACACTCACCTACACTAGTGCGCGCGCGCGCACACGCGCGCGCACACACACACACACACACACACACACACACACACACACACGGCAGTTCTTCCCTCCACACTTAGCTCTGACTTTGAACTCTGTTCCACACTGTCTGCCACTTCATCACTGACTAATGGTTTCATGGTGTTAAACACATATATCGCCACCAAATTCTGCCCCTAACCTCCATGAGGACAGAGCCAAAACCTGAGTCTATCTCCACCTCTCCCTCCACAGAGTTCTGTAGCTCAGGACCAGACTTAAGCAAGGTCCGTAAAATTTTAGACTCATCAAGCTGAGAGGGACGGAAGAGGTCACCAGCCCCCAGTGGCCCCGAGATGCACTGATGGATTGATGGATCAATTGCCTGGTTGACTAACAGGACCCAAATGCCGATCAGTTGACTACTGCCACCTGCACTAGGCTTTTCCGTGGGGCCCAGGGGACGTACCAGGAATCACAGTAGTCATGACTCTAACCCATACTCAGCCCAACAAGCAGGTCCAGGGCTGCGCTGCCCTCACTCACGCGGTGGGGCATAGGCAGCTTCTTTCCTGCCTGACTCTCTGGACGAGTTTCACTGCGAGCATGAAGGAGATGCTGCAGGAAGGCCCCACCCAGGGCCTGACACACAGTGAGAATGCAACACACCAATGTGATCACCAGTTACAAGGTGAGGTGCTGAGTCCTGGACCTGCCTTCTGGCGCCTGTGACTGCCCCTTCTAAACTGGACTCTCTGTTTCATTTTGCTTTGGAGTTAATTTACTTTATTATTGACAAAATAATACCACAATTCCTACTCCACTAGGCCACTCTGAAGGTTAAATGCACTTCTGCTGTGTAGAACCCAGCACCAAGCACCTACCTGCAGAGAGCAAGTAGCCTCCTCTCCAATGTCTCAGAGACCCCTGCCACCGCTCCTTTCTCCCGTATCTTAATGAACCAGGTGCTAACTTAGCTGTGTGATTTCAGACCTGATTCCTCCCCTCTTACAGCTTGGGGAAAGAAAGCCATCAGCATCTTCACACCTCCTGGATACGCAGGCACTGCCTAGGCCATGGGCTGACCAGGAGGTCGGGCTGGTGGGCCCCTAGCTGAGAATGTGCCAGTCACCCACATCTCTGCTTGAAGGACAGGGTCTTGGGAGATAAAAATGGGTGGGGTTTGAGTCTCAGGAAATTCCAGAATGGACTGCTCACACTTGAAGAATCAGAGTAGATAGCTTATTCATTTGTATTTTCATTATAATCATAATCATAAAAAGTACAAAAAGGTAAATATGTATGTAACATATTATTTATGTAATATATGTATATCTTCCTACTGTTAGCAATTTCACATATTTGCATATTTCTTTCTTTTTAGGCTTTTTTTCTATGAATATTTTAACATAGTTGATATTTCCTGCATGAAAAAAAACCTTTACATCTGTTTTCCAGTTACTGTTACGTATCACTATACAATTAATTTTCCATGTCATTAGAAACCTGTCCAATGACATCATTTTTAATGACTCCATAAATAGTTCTTCATTTGGAAACCACTAATTTATTTAACCATTCTCCTACTCTTGGCCATTGAGTTTATAACCAGTTTTTAACCCCAACAACCTTTGAAGCACCAGGATCTAGGGCAGAGACCACGAGTGCCTAGCCTTCTCACACCCAGCCCCTGGCTTCGCAGTAGAACCACAGTGAATTACAGGACAAATGACCAGAAAGCTCCTTCTGTGTTGCTTCTGCACTAATATATCCAGAATTAACATTTCAATGATGAAAGAGCAGTGCTAGTATTCTCATAGACCTTATTCTAGTCAGTAAGATGGTTTATCTAAATTGCAGGGTAATCCATTTTTACTAGAACTCTATAAATTTTATTGAATGAGATATAACCTATAAACATTTTCTTTTCTCTTTTTCTCACCTTTGATCAGGACTATTTTAGTATGGACTCTTTTGATTGCAAGGATCTGAAATTCACTGAAAGTAGCCCCAGTAAAATATAGAATGGGCACAAGGATGGGCAGAGAGTTCCCAAGGGGAACCAGGAAGCCCCGACTTAGGCCTCGGCAGGCAGAAGCCAGGGATTTGCTCATGGCTCTCTCACTCATGGTGATTTCTTGCCCTTCTCCAGCCCTCCAGCCCCTCCTCCCTCTCCCGAGTGGCCTCTCTGCCCATCAGTCCCTTATACATTCAGCAAACACACAGGCCCACGATGGCACTGCTTCCTCTGACACCAGCCAGCAACTTCCTTCTGGTCCTGAGTTCAGGTTCCCCATGAGGGCATCCTATGGGCTTAGGTGAACATCTCCTTCCAGGCTACATAAGCTTCTGACTGCAGCCTCCTGTCCAATCAGTCACTATAGAGTAAGGGAGGGCCACCTGGACACTGGACCCTCAGCAACACTTTTGGAGGACAGAAATTTCCCCGAACAGGGAGTTCAGGCCAAGCAAGGAACTAGTATCTAATGCTACAATCGAGAGCTATAAACAGTGACACTGAATCAGAGATGTTATTTCCAGAAGATTCTAGAACTAATGCTAGAAAGCCCCCACAAATACTGCTTCTTCATCATAATCAGCTGGACAGACAACAGAATTCCTGAGAACTATAAGGTCTGCATGGTCTGAACTAAGCTCTTAATTCTAACCAGAAATTTTGAGTCTGCAGCAGGCTCTTCAAATCAGCCAGGACCCAGTCTACCGGCCCACTGGGGGAAAGCACAGAAGTGTCCAGGAGCGGGAGAGGGTGTCCTGGCAGCCATGCTGCTTCCTGAGGGCTTCACAGGGCACATGTGAGAACAGCAGAAGCTTCTGTGCCTCAGGCCCAAACGAGGAGTTCCTGAACTGCAGAGAAGGCACTGCCTGTGGTACACAGTGTTGGTGCATTCAACTACATTGAAATTAGAAATTGCTGTTCGTGATAATACAGCTTTAAGTGGAAACACAAGCCTCAAAGTAGAAGATAAGTGTAAAAAAAATACAATCCATACCCAACAAATACACTTCAACTAAAATATGGTAAGAACTTATACAAATTTTTTAAAAGAAGCAATAGGAAAATGGCCCAAAGCCTTAAATAAGTATTTCACAAAAGAGGACACTTACATGTCTTATGAATACACAAAAATGTGTTTGGGCTGGGGTATAGCTTAGTGGTATAGCACATGGCTAGCTTTGTAGTGGCCCTGGGTTTGAGCCCTGATTCTGTGTCCCCAAAATTAAAAATAGAAATGTGCATAATCTCAGTAGCTACTGGAGAAATGTAAATGGAAAAAAATGTATCATTAGCCTTCAACAGAATAGCAAAATAATTTAAAAGATGGCCAGTATGAACTATTGTGAAAGAGAATAACAGAAAGAAACTGCTAGGTGAGAATATAAGTTAATACACCCATTTTGAAAATTTATTTGACTATCTCTATTAAAGCTGTATGTTAATTAAAAATAAATTCTAAAAAAAGAAAAAGAAACCTGAAATATTCCACTTCCAAGTACACACCAAACAGGAATGCATACAGCATTATATGAAAACAACAAAAACTAGAAACCATCCAGTGTCCATCATCAACAGTGGAGATACTTTGGGGAGTATCTTGGTTACTTTCCACTGGTTGGGAAAGGTTTGTTTAGCTCAAGTTTGTGGAGGTTTCAGTTCATAATCAGCTGACTCGAAAGCAAGGTGGTGTGGCAGAGGGTAAACACTTTAAGGTGGCAGAGGACAGAGAAGCAGCCAGATAAAAAGGGGGGAAAGCAAGCCCCTTTTCCTCTCTTACACTGCATGCAGGCTGCCCCCCACCCCCTCCAGGCAGGTGTAGCACTCACAAAATTCCCTTGCCCTCCTCTTGCACAGCATGGAGATATTTACAAAGTAAGGATCCTGCCTCCCTGCTGAGTCTCTTAGTTAAATTTCTAAATTTCTCAAGTTGACACAATGCACCAACCATAACAGAGTAATCATTCATATCATTATGCAGAAATGAGAATAAACTACCAATGTACAGAGCAACAGAAATAATCTCAACAACTCATAAAAATTATGTACATATGACTGCATTTATATGAAGTTCCAAAACAGGCAAAATTAACCTATGGCAGAAAGAAACAAGAAGACTGCGGTCATTTTAGGGGGCAGAGACAGGACGGAGGCAGGGAGAGGGGGCATGGGGATCTGGGAATATGAGAACGGTATAGTTCTTCATCTGGGTGGTGGCTGCATGAGAGTGGTCACTTTGTTCACTTTGTGATACTTTGAACTAAACATTTAGATTTAAGCAGTTTCCTGGATATATATAATACATAAATTTATTTTTACGTACTGAGGATTAAACCTAGGACCTTAGGCATTCTAGGCAAGCACTATACCCCTGAGCTCCACCCCCAGCACTTTTTTGTTTTTGAGACGAGGTCTTCCTAAGTTATCCAGGCTGCCCTCCAACTTGCCCTCCTCTTGCCTCAACCTCCCAAGTAGCTGAAATTACAGACATGAACCACCACAACCAGCTTATCCATCAATTTTTAAGTGTTCATTTTTTTGCAAAGGTAATTGCTATACCATATGATGTATCACAATATTATATTCCCCAAAAATATTATATTCCATTTATATGTATGACTCCTGAAGAGCAAGAAGGTTAAACTATTTTCCTGTGGTCACAGGTACTTATGGTAGCCCAACCCAAACGTAGGCTTTTGGACTCCAAAACGAGTCCCCTTCTACGGTACTCTTAGCTTCCATTAAGATCGCAAAGCCTCAACCAGTCCTGCCTTCCTCTCACAGAACAAGAAGTTGATATTCAAAATTTTTTAGCTATAAACTACCGTGATGTCATAACAGTTCTCCAGTGAGTACTGGCTGAACTCAGCACTCAGTTCTCTCACCTCGCATATGTAAATCACTCCTGCAGAAACACCTCATCCTCCAGGCACCAAGCCATGGCAGCCCCTCTGCCTGCTTCCCAGATAGCGGCTGGTGTGTGGTCCTCATGACTAACAGCACACCTTGGTAAGGAGCTTATTTTTTTACCTTGCCCCATTTTTGCCTTTGAGATCTATTTGTTCAGATCAAAAATAAAGCAAATAAAATTAAAAGGACAAAATTGCACCCCAGGCTTGCATGCCTCTTGAGATTGTTGTGGGTATTTCTTGGAAAGAAAGGATAGTGTGACACGTCACATCACAGAATTTAAGGTTGAAACTTCAAAGCTCGGCTCCAAGAGCATAGGATCAAAAGACCACACCTAAAGGCTCCCAAGTCTTTTCACAATTCTCAATTGATCTTCCAGGCAATCATTTCAGGTCAGATATTATTACTACCCACCTTGGAGAGGCAAGGAAATCAGAATTCAGACAATTCGCAAAGTTACCACAGGGCAGCATCCCATCCTTGGTGCCAGGCCGGTTGAAGCTAGATTCCAAGCTCTTTCTACTACGAGACCCTACAAACCACACCCAGCTAGGAGAGGGCAAATGAAGTTAGTCATCACCACTTCTCAGGATGCCTTGAAGGTGTCATACATGGTGGTGCAAACCTGTAATCCAAACCAAGGCAGGAGGACGGCAAGTTTGAGCCCAGCTTGGGTGACTTAAGGAGACCTTGTCTCAAAAACAAAAATCAAAAGGATTAGGGATGTAGCTCAGTGTGAAGACCCTGGGTCCAGTTTCCAACACTAACAAGAGAATGAGAAGGGGCAGAAGCGGAAGGAGGAGGAGGAGGAAGAAGAAACCTAATAGAGACAAATAGAGTTCTAAGTAACAGAACTGAAGGATGCAGTGGCCCCAGTCCGACTGGTCCCTTGCTCACAGAGGTGCTCACTGATTCATTTAGAGAACTTGCTTCAGTCAACCCTCTGAATCTCCAGTGTCCAGAAGACCTGAGGGCTTTTCCAATGTGACTGTGGCCCGTGTCTGCCTGCAGACAAAGATCAAAATTAACACAAAGCAAGTAGACTCAGCACGCAGGATGCCACCTTTGCATCCTCTGCCATCTCTCTCCAAAGGTGCACATGCTTCCCTTAGTACCTGTCTCTTCAGTGAAAAATGACCCAACTGTGCTTTGGAGCCTCAAAGTATCCCCACTGGAAGGCACATTACAGCAGAGAGCAGGAAGCACACAGGGCAAGCAAATCCAGGAATGGAATGAGAAATCTGTGCCTCACAGGACCTCCAAGCCCTGCTGCACGCTTCCCAGGAAGAAACCCACGAGGAAGAGTCCCTGTGAGGGACCACAGTCCTCGGGGCTCAGCGGGAAACTCTGCTCACATTTCCCCAGCAGAGGAAGCAGGACCATCTGGAGCCCGATATGAAGAGGCTCCTTCACCTCCCACTGCCACTAGCCTTCCTGGGCAGAAGTGTGCCATGGGACAGGAGGTATACCTAGTATTTGGAATATCTTGTGTATGCCTCCATTTTTAATCCAGTTGCTTTCAACAGTGAGCTTTGTTGTATATTCAATCCTCAAGCCACAGCAAGAGCAAAGAAGTCATTTCCTGTCTTCTCAAGTGAGAAAGGAAAAGTCAGAAAGTGAGAGCTCCTGGGCACTGGAAATCCAGCCACTGTCAACTTTCTGTTTCCAGAATTGCCTTTCCTTGTTTGGGTTGCCTCCATAGCAGACTCTTTGCTGGGCAAATTGGAAACATGCAATGGTTTAAATACACTGCCACTGTACCACTGGCTCTCCTTCAAAAGCTGGCCCTCAGAGCCACTCTGGTAGGCATAGCTGGCCATCCAGAGACAGTTCAGGCCAGGAGCCAAACCCCAAGTAGCCACTCATTGCCTTTTGCTCCCTGGGTTTTCTGAGGATTGCTGATTGCACCCCAGAGGCATAGCCCTTCCTGATTGTTGCATGAACTCACAGAGTAGCACTGTCCATGCTCTAGGTTGGGCAGAGGGGTGTAGCTGACCCCCAAGCAGCTCTCAGGGCCA
The DNA here is from genome assembly GCF_034190915.1 of Cavia porcellus. Classification (NCBI taxonomy): domain Eukaryota; kingdom Metazoa; phylum Chordata; class Mammalia; order Rodentia; family Caviidae; genus Cavia; species Cavia porcellus. The sequence continues at coordinate 44,473,031 of NW_026947512.1, forward strand.
GCAGGGCTGGGGCAGCCTGAGTCCCCAGAAGCCAACCCACAGCACATGGCTTGTAGCCTTCACAAGCCTTTATCTGTGGCAACGGGACTCAGAGTAGGAATTGTCCTGCCTGCTGCTGCCTTGCAGTCAGGAGGAAGAAAAACATCTGGGCCTGAAAAAGTGATTGCTATGGGCAAGAGCAGCAGACACACTGACATTCAACCCAGAGACACTGTGCAGCTTCTGCAGATCATACCTCAAAACCAAGTCTCTGCAGAAGCTGGCTGAGGGCGCAAAGTGATACAGTGCAGGCCACAGCAGCTTGACTGACCCAGAGGGAAGGCAGTGCATAGTAATACAGTGCAGGCCACAGCAGCTTGACTGGTCTTGGAGGGGCCAGCATATGCTGCCCCTGTTTGCAACTCACTAGCACAAGGCAATGGAAAGGGTCATCTAGCCAGAGTACTTCAGAAGAATTGTAACCAACAAAGAAAGAAACAGGGGCCTCCTGGAAGAAGCAAAAAAGATGGGAAGAGGAAGCAACAAGAAAAAGTCGCCAGGTCCCAACCCTGAGAACATTGACCCAGGACAAGTAAATACTAAGCAGAATGAGAACAGCAAACATGCAGTATCAGACACGGCACCAGTGGACATAAAGAGATATATTCAGGGCCTCATAGACGAGTTCAAAAGTGAAATATTTAGCCAAGTGAAGCAAGATATAAGAAGATTAATAAAAGAGATACTAAGCACCCCTCAAGCAGACACGGAAGAAGGGAAGAACTCAAACAAAGGAGAGAACCATTTGATGAAGAATATAAAAAAAATATAGAATACATGAAGCAGATTCAAAGAGATTACCATCTATGGAAAGATGGCAAATCAGCTTGAAAGAAACAAGGAAAGATTATCCAAACTGGAGGACAGTTTTGCAATATGGGGTTATGAAAGGGAAAACTTTTTAAAAATAACAAGGAGACAAGCAGTAACAATACAAAGGCTAGAAGATGACAAGAGGATCTACAACTTAAGAATAAAGAATGTGAATGAACAAAAAGGGGTACAAACAAAGGAACTACAAAGGTTATTCACAGAATTAAGGAAAACTTCCCAAACATAGGAAAAGGAAATGATATTCTGATATATGAGGCATACAAAACTCCAGCTACCTACAACCAAAACAGAGTTACACCCAGGCATATAATAATCAAGATCCCAGAAATTCAATACAAGAACAGAATATTAAAATCTATTAGAGACAAGAAACAGGTAACCTATAAAGGAAGGCCCATCAGAATAACGGCAGATTTCTCAACACAAACCATCAAGTCAAGAAGAGCCTGGAGCAAAACATTCCAAGCCCTGAAAGAAAATAACCTCCATCCCAGATTGATATCCCTGCTAAACTGTCTCTAGATTAAATTGTCTCTATTAATGGAGAAACAAGACGCTTCCAAGAGAAAGAGGAACTTGGGAAATTTGCAACTACCAATCCAACTCTACAGAGAATATTGCAGGGTATTCCAGAGAGTGAGAAAAGTACTAGGATTCCAGGAACAGTGGCAGAGAAGCCTCAATGAATGCAGCAGATAACAGAATGAAGAAGATAAGCAGACAACTGATGGCAAAAAAAAGAGCATAACAGAAATGAGGCAGAGAAGATTTTATTCAAAACTGATATGATTGATAGTATCAAGTCGGAGAGTATAGGCAACTACACTGAAGATGACAAGACTCTACGATACACATTCTGGTTTGATAACTGCCAGTTTTTGAAGTTTTATACTATATACAGAGTTGTGTTTTTATTAATACTGTCATATACTGATATATTCAATTATACTATGTCTGATAATATAGCCAATTCTATTGGAGGTAACAAGATACAACACAGGAACTATGGTAGAACTCTTTGTACAATGGTCTTATATGTTTTTTCGTTTCATATGTTTATAAGAATATGTTTTATTTTATCTTGCTTTGTTTTGTTTCTCTCTCTAATATAGAAAGGATAGAAATACATATTAAGACTCATGCATGTGTAAAATCTATAAACAGTTTATGAAAACTGATCTTATGACACATGATGAAACAAACAGATACTTTGAAGAAAAAGAGACACTAAAATATCCAGTGCTGATCCTGGAGTGTCATAATGTGAAACCCAGCAATAGTATTATCCTTTGTGTAGAGTGATATTAGCCTGCTTGGTTTTATTCAATCTCAACATAATTGAAGAGATGGATAACTGCATGTATGTTTAAGTGTATAGGATTGACAACCATATTTCTAAGTTTTTGTTGAATAGTTGAACAGAACTGATTGCAATCTCACTGTTTGAATCCCCACTTTATATGCTCCACTTTAGTATCTTGAATAACTATTTGTAAGAAGACAATTTGTAATCATCAACTAATGATTTCTTACTATTTTTTTCTTTGAAAAGAAAGGTATTATTTCTACCTATTTTCTGTTTTGTTTAGTCTTTCTTTAAATTAAATTTAAAAAAAAAAAAGACACTACAGTACCCAGTGCTGATCAGAGCGTCATGATGTGAAATCCAGCAATACTATTATTCTTTGTTCAGGATGATTTTAACCTGCTTTAGTTTGTTTAATCTAAACACAAATGAAGATATGGATAACTGCATGTATGTTTAAGTGTGTAGGATTGACAACCATGTTACTAAGTTTTTGTTGGACAGTTGAACAGAACTGTTTGCAGTCTCACTGTTTGAATTCCCACTTTACATGTTCCATTTCTGTATCTTGAACAACTATTTGTAGAACAACAATATGTAAAACATCAACTAGTGATTTCTTACTGTTTATTTTTTTCTCTGAACGTATATATTATTTCTACCTATTTTCTGTTTTGTTTAGTCTTTCTTTAAATAAAATTTTTTTAAAAAGAAGAAGCTGGCTGAGCAGCACAGCCACGCCAGGCAGGACACAACCAAGAGATAAGAGACAAATGTCCTACAGTCAGGCCCAGCAGTTCTCAGACAAGGAAGCAAGTTCAGCCACTGGAGTGTGGTTGTCCTTGCACCTGGCGGACACTGGTGGTCTTGAGACCTCCAGCAATACAGGAGCCAATCTCCCACAAAGAGTGTCCTGCCACAAATGCCGGTCTGTTTTGCTAAGAAAACTATTTACTCACTGTCCTAGTTTTAGGCCTCACCTTGCACCCTATGAATACATTTCAGGTCTCCCCGCAACCATCTGCAGTTTGGGCAGGCACTGTACGGCCTGGCACGAGAAATCATGAGGCACAGTCATTGTAAGCATGGACACCAGTTGGTCTTCCAAGTTCAAAGCCTGCCTGTGTGACAGTGTTCACCTCCTCACCTTCCCTCGCAGAGCTCTCACAAGAATTCAGTGAGACGACATTTGTATATTTCTGGGTTCAGTGAGTGAAGTGATTTTTACTCTTTGAGAAATGTTTACCCAGGAATCTGAATTTAATTTCTCACGAGCAGACACAATGTGGTAAAGCTGAATGAAGACTCAGACTTAGAACAGTAAATTTTGGCCTGGGGGTGTAGCCCAGTGACAAAGCACTGCTTAGCATGCACAAGACCCCAGATTCCATCCCTAGTGCCACCCCAAAAAGGATATTGCACTTCTAACCCCCAGTCTGCTTTTTCACTCTGAGCCCTGTCTCTTCACATGTGGAAATGTTCATAACAATGAATCCTTCTCAGGGTGACTAGGAGGGTTAACTGAAAACAGGAAGTTAAGATGATTTAACTACTGTAATGAGTGGTGTAAGTAGATCCGTCAGATGTCCTGTATGGGTGGAACCACCTAAAACAACAACCTCACACCAATGCGTTTGCATCCTTCACTTAGGATGACATTGTGTCTTCTGTGATTAAGTCAGTGCAGCAGCCTATCAAAAGATGTTCAACCTTACTACTAATAAAAGAGGAACATTAAAATATCAAGAGACCATTTTTTCCCATAATGTTGGCAGAAATTCAAAAGGCAAATGATGCTTGATATTGTCAGGGAAAAGGCTTCTTCATATACACTGTGGGTGGGAATTTTAATTGTTGTAATATTTCCAGAACACAATACAGCAAGACATATAAAATGTGCATGTATGTGTGTGTGTATATATATATATGCACAAATATATATATACATATAAAGGAAATAATTAGTGCTTACAAAAAATATACAACTGTTTATTGCAGCATTCTTCACAATGGATAAAAATTGGAAATAGTCTAAATGTTCTTTAATTGGAGATTGGGCAAATAAATAATGCCACATCCATTCACTGGAATACATGCAATCATCACAAAGCAGAAGATGGCAAAAGCTGGTGTAGTTTCATGGGAAGATGCTGGTGTTAAATTATTTCATGCTAGCACCGTTAATTATAGGACAGTATTATGGTATGATCCCGTTGTTGCAAAATAAAACACAAATATTTTATAGATATGTTTCAAAAGTCTAAAAGAATACTCCAGTGATTATCTTCAGGGAAACAACATTTAAAGAGAGAAGATATTTTCAATTGATATTTAGAAGTATATTATAGTTAGATGTATGTTCTGGCTCAATCCAAAAGGCCATGTGTTAAAATTCAGCCAAGAAGAGGCTGAATCCTCTGCATAACTTTTCAGAAAAGCTTTATTACTACAAGTTATATTAAAGCTATATTGAAATCTTAACAGTTAATCTGGGGTGCAGATAGTGTTTCCACACTGTCAGCATATGAGGTGCTCTGTGGCCACTCTGGTCACCATGTGAGTGCTTAGAAATGCTCACTTCCAATTGAAAAATGCAAGGAGCAAAATATTTTGAAGAAACTCTTAATTCTGTCTATTTTTCTTCATTTTCATATTCTCTCTTATGTCTAAATCAAGGATTATTTATCTTAGATGTTGGTTGTGGTTTGGGCATGTTTCCTGTTTTTGGAATTTTAAGGTGGCAAAATTGACTTTCTGCCTTTGAGTCTTCCTCCCAAAACGGGAAAGATTTTCAGGTGGGACTTTTTCTTGAAAGATTCCTTCCCTAAAGAGAATGTAATGTTAAAAATTAAAAATAGTTCTAAAATGTTTTCTTTAATGTCACAAATATTAATACAACAAAGAAGTCTATAAAAATGAGATTTTACGGCAAGTTCTAATCTACCTTTCATCTTTTTTTTTTAGGCTTTTGTAATATTTTTGGCTCCCAAACAGGAGCAAAATTTAAAATGTTTTCTTTACAGTTGTCAAATTAACCAACTCCCCATCACGCACATTAAGTCCGCTTTCTCTTTGTTTATTTAACTATTCGAAAGTCTGCAATTATTTTTGGGTGTGAAATGAACAGTCTCCACCCTCACAGTTACTGCAACTCTTTTGTCTTGAAATCATAAAGCACACTTGAGCCTCGACTGGTGGACGGAACTTCCACATAGCAAGTATAAGAGGGGACTCAACTCTAGGGTCTGCCTAGAGGAGAGGACTTGTCTCCATTTCCAGTGCTTGCTGAGCTAGTAATGAACCTGAATGCCCCCCTAATCTGATCACTGCTGATGTTGTGATGATTACACTATCACTGACCACACGGGAGGGGCCAGCAGGGGCACTGAGCCAGCACCAACATTCAGCTCGCTGAGGGCCGAGAACGACACCAGGCCAGAGGGCAGATCTGCACAACCACCAAGGTGCAGTTTGACTTTGGTGCCTCTCTAACTTATTCTTGTCTATTATGACTTTTTTATGAGAAGTATGTGTTTCTCTTATGATGTTAAACATGTATTTCTGTTAGAATTACAAATTAAAAACTAATGCCCTACCTGGTCGTGGAGGCTAGCACCATTTGACTGGACCTCCAAAAAAAGTCCCCTCTTATTGAACTGTGGCTCTTGCTGAATGATTCTAGGGAGGTGAGTCAGACAGGCTGGGAGCTTATGGTACTCCCAAAGAACAGTGTGACCCACTCTGCCTTCCACTCACATGCTCCTTGGGGGCCAGCTGATTCCCCATGAGGGTCCCCTTTCACCCCGCACATGCTTTGACATCTACCCGAAACAGCTAGCTCCTTTTCCTCAAGGTCTCTGACCACTGCTCAAAACTTCCCATGATTCCTTTCACCTACAGAGTAAATTGAATTGCTTGGGTAACATTCGGCATCCTCCAATCACAGCTCTGCTCTGCGTTTTCAGTCCATCTTGGGCTGCTCTGCCCCCTGCACTGGCATTCCCGATCCTGCTCATCCTGTTCCTTTTGCTCACAGTAAGTACTCTGATGAATGTGCTGGTCAACTTACACCTGCCCCTCAAACTAGAGCTAATATTACTGTTACGGTTTAAATCTAGAATGCTAACCTCATCCGATGGGTTAACCCACTAAAGAGTGCAGAGCTAACTGCTGTTGGCAGGTGAGGTCTGATTGGAAGAGACTGATCGGTATGGCAGTGCCTTTGGAGGTTACAGCTCCCTCCCCATCACTGCCTTCTCTCTCTGCTTCCTGGCTGCCCTGACATGAGCAGATTCCCTCTATCACCCCCCCCCCTCCAGCCTGATGCTTTTGCCTTGGAACCAGCTGGCCATGGATGGAATCCCCTGAAAGGTGATGAAATTAAATCCCTCTTCCTTTACTTTGCCTCTGCCTTTCCTCTGGGTACTCCACCCACATGAACCCTTTCCAGACCATCACCCAGACCCCAGGATGGCACACGGGTGGAGGGAGGAAGCTGGAAGCTGTGATGTTTGGGACTATATGCCAGTGACAAGAAAGCTCAACAGTTACACCTCGAGAAGTGCTTTCTGCCTTGCCCTAAAGAATTCCTCTGTCCCTCTGTATAGAGGGACCCCCCTTCTAAATCTGCCAATTCCCTAAAACAGGAACCACATCACTGTCATCTTTAATTGCCAAGCCCCTGCAGAGTTCTAAAAGAGCTTCCTTTCAGCAGCAGGAGGAATTTTTGGCAAATACTGAAAGAAAGAAGAATTGAACATATACAATAATCCCAAATATTTGTTTGAATTTTACACATACGCCTTGATATGAATGGAAATGATCTGGATAGTTTACAAAGCAAGGGTGGAAAATCAATGAACTCTTAGTTTTCAAACCTCTTTCTCCAGGGATCGCAGGCCACAGCAGAGATCAAGGCTGCCGAGTGCCGGAAGGAACACAGCCCCCTGTGCAGACCCGTGCTGGGCAGAGTGGACCCAGGTTCTAAGCAACCGTGCATACGAGGAGACAAAATTTACTGTGCCAGGAAGTCCGAAGACCACTACATCAGACCCAAAGGCCACCTTCCAAAGACCAAGCCCATCGCAGGAGGCCAACCCTAAGCAAGAATATAGCACCAATGGCTTGAGGGTGAAATCAGAAACCCCTCTAAACAGGCTGTGAAGTCCTTGGCAAGCTTTTGTTTCAGTCTTCCCGCTTCTAAGAAAAGACTATTAATGGCTGTCCTCTGTGTGTGTTATAACAAATACATAGTTTGCACAATATCCCACCCTTTTGCTGGTTTGTTGTGCATGTGTGGTACATGGCACAAGCCCCGGGCCCTTTGCACTGAGCTACATCCATAACTCCCTCACTCTTCCTTTCTTGTTTCTCAAAGACATGATCTTACCAAATCACTAAACTACCCCCAGCTTCTGGGCTTAACCTTGTGATGCTCCTCCCGCGTCAGCCTCCCCGAGTGCAAGCACTGCAGGTGTGTATACCACACCCAACTGTAAAGTGCACTGCAGCAAGGCTTCCACTCAGCACCCTGCACGACCGCCTGTGTCCTTTCCTGTGGCACCGGTCACCCCCAGAGACCTCCTTGCCCCACAGATTCGTTTGGCCCTCTGCAGACTTTACGTAAGTCGAATCCCAGGGGATGAATCTCACACTGACTGTAATATCAAGACTTTCATCCTGGCTGCTCTGAGTTTTATTTAGTTGTTGAAAACACCTAATAAAATAACAGAAAGAAATAATCGATAACTAATTATCGTAAAATACAAAAATGTACCAGGCGTCACAATAGCTGAGTTTCAGGTGCTCTATGGAATGTAAGCTCCTCCAGGGGAAGACTGGGCCTCATCCGTTCCTGTATTTCCATCCCTCGAAACCATGCCCAGCTTATGATAGGGACTCAACAAAATTTTGGTTGAATGGAAAATTATTATGATTTATAAATTTGACAGAACATGGTGCCTTTTTATTAACCTTAGTATTTTTGATGTTGTTTTGGAGGCTTGGGGGTGTTTTGGGAGGGTGTTAGTTTTGCTTGTTTGAATTTGGCAGCGCTGGGGCTGGAACCCGGGGCTTCACACACACAAGGCAAGTGCCCTACCACTGAGCTCCTGAACTCTGGCCTCTGCCTCTCCTCAGGACACTTTACCCTCATGATCCCTTTCCAGCTCCATGGCTTCCTCCTCCAGACCCTGGGGTGACACACCCCGGTGGAGGAGGAAGCTGGAAGCCAGCAGAGCTGAACAGCTCAAGGGCCTCTGCAGGGAACTGTCAGGAAAGGATGGTTCCCAGGCGAGGAAAAGAGCCAGAAGCAGCACACCCAGGCCCAGGGGTCAGAGAAGAGAGCGTGGTGTGCTGGGGCGGGGAACCTGGCTGGGACTGGGACCTGGAGCAGGCAGCAGGTCTGTCTTTCGCCCTTGACCCTTCCTCCTGGATGCACATCGAGCTGGTTACTGTACACCCCAGCGGCTGTTGGGGGCACACTGTCAGTCCAGCTGTTCCTGAGCGATGAATTCCTGTTGCCAAGATATGGATTTGGTTTTAATAACAGTTAGTGCAAACACTGTAAATTTACTGCTGCAAGAGAGAGTTTTTGAAAACGTCCACTCTGGCTATAATTTTTCAGCCTTGCCAGCTGTTTGTGCTCAGCTCATACCTGACACGGTGCTTTGAAATAGCAATCACTGTATTTATAAGAAGGCAAGGACTCATAAATATGTCACAAGTGGAATATACAACGCCATATTTCACCATTTTCTATTTTAAAATTGTGAGTTATGGCTGCAGAAATGCACGCCCATTAAAGGTGGTATGATGTATTTTCTGCCCTGTTCAGGAGTCTATCCATCATCGAGACAATAAAGAAAACCGCACTTACTTTTTTCCTGTCGTCTGTAATTTATGATCCCCAAAAAGCTGTAACCTTTTGGCAGGCTTTGCAGAAACCACTGCACTGTTAGCAACTAAATAACCTTTTATAAGGTTTTAAATGTGTTGCTACAGTCTCAATGCACTTGCTGTATTGATCCAGAAGATCTTGGGGGGGGGGGAGAAAGGTAGGGGGAGGAATGGAAGAAGAAGATCTATAACAAGATCGATAACGGCATATATAGATTGTTGAAAGATGCTTCTAATGATTTTTGCCAGCCATCATCTCTCAGGACGCCACGCCCTATCTCTTAGGCTTTGGTCTTGGCTCGAAATTGATTGATCTTGCTTTCCAGCAGCTTCCTTCTCTCCCTCCCTCCTTCCCTGCACCGAGCAGCCAGACTGGGAAGAAGCAGAACAAGGAATGGGCCACCATGGGCTATGCACAGAAAAGCCCTGAGAACTGCAGAGCTGGAAGATACATGCAAGGTTGTCTCAGGTCCAGGAGAGCAACCTGAGACCCAGCACCAGCAAGGACCTGCCCAAGGTCAGATAGCCGGATGAAGCAGAGCGGGGAACGGACACCTGGATTTCAGTCGATCCCTTCTCCAATTCTACCCCACTTCTCGAGTTTGCCCCAGAGAAGAGCATGTGGGCAGAGCAAGTGAATGAGTTCTGGTGAGCTTTGCAGACCTAATAAATCTGCCTGGCAACAAGGTCTAGTGGAAATATTTTGAAAGAGGGCTGGGGATTTAGCTCAGTGGCATAAGCACCTGCCTGGCAAGTGTCAGGTCGTGAGTTTGATCCCCGGTAAGAACAGGGCTGAATCCTGGCACAGCTTCTCCCACCTATGGGCAGGTAACCTATCCATGTCTCTGCTCCTCCATCTGATACCAATCCTAACCTAGCTCGGAGGATAGTGGGGAGCCAGTGAGACAGAGATCAAAGCCTCCCTGAAATCAGATCAGATCCTACTCCGCTTCCTCCTGTTCCCAGCATTTTGTGGGTTCTCTCTCTTCTCCCTTTGCCCCATCTTGTCCTCTAGGACAATGGCCATGGAAACTGGCAGGGAAGGGCCAGCTATGGAGGAAAGTAGGATAATCCTGCAATCCACGCAGTCGTTTGTTGTCACTAATGAGAGCAACAGCAGGGAACGTGACTTTTCCTCTGAACATACGTGGAGGCAAGTTCCCAAAGCATGAAGCCCAGGACCATACAGTTCCCTGCACACCATGTGTAACTGAGCTTTGATGCTGGGTCCTTAGCTGTGATAATTTTCAGGTTAAAAGAGTTTTAGCGAAGCAACCAGACTGGGCCAGTGGAAGAGTCTCAGCTCATTCACAGTTAGGGGATTCAACTCACCTATAAGACAACCCTGGCTTTCAGTCAGAACTGGGATGGGCGGCACTCACTGCAGCACGTAGGACAGATCTGGCCACACCTGAGATTGTAGTAAAGTTTCACCAGAACACAGCCATGCCCATTCAAGTGTTATTCCTTGTGACCACCTTTGAGCAGTTCCAACACAGGCCACTGAGCACACCAAGCCTAAAGTGCATACAAGCTTGCCCTGGCCCAAAATGTTGCAAACACAGGTCCTTAACTCAGTGCAACAATGGAACAGAGGCTCCTGGGTAGGGGTAATCAGGGATTAGTGTACAGGTGAGGATGTACTGCTCACCAAGTGATTTTATGGATGTGATCGGGGGTAGTTCCTCCAGCAACCCTGTGAGATAGAGATTCTTATAATTCCTGTTTTACAAAAAAGCAACCCAAGACCTAGAAGAGAAAAATAACTTGCTTGAGATCATACAAATAGTAAGGGGTACATCAGGAAAACAAGCCAGATAGGTGACCCCAAGATCCAAGGCTTTCCCACTCTTCAGCCCTGAAATCAGGAAACCCTGCTGCTCATTGTCTGGTGACTTTGGACTCTAGGCACCTTTGTGTCCCCAAATCCAACACAAGGAGGACAAAACCCTATTCCCTGATCCAATCTGGTACCTGTTTCACCCACAGTCAGGCCACAGGAGAAGCTGATGAGCAGGGCTCTAGGTGGGAAAAAAGGGGAGAAGCCTCTGTGGGGCACTGACCGTCCTGAAGCCCCCAAGAGTCCCTACACTCCAACAAGCCACATGGGACCATGGGGATGTTATAAATGAGATGGAAAGGCTGCAGAGAACATAGCCATGCACCCTCCACAGACAGAGCGATCTGCAAGGCTACAGGAGCTGCTGTGTGGCCCCCACAGCTGCTGGATAAGGAGGACAGGGCAGGTGACCACAGGACAGGGGCAGCCGGCCCGCTGTCACGTGTCCTGCCATCTCTCTGTGTCAAAGTCACAGTCTCTCTATTTTCCTGTACTTCCCTGGAGCACATCCCCCCAAAATCATTATTAACATTATAAATAAAAAAAGAGGCAAGTTATTAAATGTAAAATATGCAAAGTTCCTCCCAGAACTCACCAGGCAGTTCATAAACGTGACGGCTTAATTTCGCTGCTGATCGAGGCAGCTGATGAAGCATCTCCTGCTCTGGGGCTAATTGTAGCTGTTAACAAAGTTGGGGAGAGAGATGATGATGATGGACAGCTGATCTCCCACCTGTTCGGTCAGCGAGTGGTTTTGACCAAGGCAGCACCCACAGCACCCTTGTGTCACTGCAGCCACCCAGCAGGGGCCTGGAAATCCCCCTAGCAGGGTGCCCAGCCCAGCTGGGAGCCTTGTCCGAAGCCACTTAAGAGCTAAGCGCACTCCTCCCTCTCACCCAGGGCTGTGGTCTGGGTAAGCATCCCCCACGGCTCCTGTGTGGGAAGGCTTGCTCCCTGGCCCAGCCCCAGCTGTTGGGAGGTAGTGAGACAGCAGAAGAGGCCTGGGGAAAGAGGACAAGCCCCTGAAGAAGACGCTGTGACAGCAGCCCCTTCCTGTCTCTCTCTGCATCTCAGCTGCCATGAGGTCAGCTGGCCTCCTGGGCCTCACATTCCCAGCAGGATATGCGACCTCCCCACAGGCCCAAGCCAGCAGGGCTATCCACTGATGGACTGAAACTGTGAGCCAAGATAAGCCTTTCGTCTTTGTAAGTTGATTATCTCAGATAGCTCTTTTCAGTTATGTACAGCTGACTACCAGACCTAAAGAAAAGCATTGTAAACAGAGATTGGGACAGGGTCTTGAAAGGACTGATTTTAGTGTCCTAGGACTCTGGCTCTCAGAAGCGCTTGCACTCAAAACATGGGCTGAGTAGAAACAAAAGAAGATATCTATGAAGAGAAGGACAAACATCTCAGGGCACGCACTCACACAGAGGAGCATTATGCAGGCACTAAAGGGAGTGAAGTGCTGTACTGAACACACTACAACGGAGAGAGGCCTTGAAAGCATTGTGCAAGTAATCGAAGCCAGGCACAAAGGGTCAAAGTACATGATTCCACATCTAGGAAATAGCTAGAATTGGTAGGTCCGTAGAGACAGAAAGTAGATGAGTGCTTGAAGGGGCTGGGGGCGGAGAGAGTGGGGAAGAACTGCTTATTGCATGCTGGTTTTATTTGAGGGTGATGACAATATTTTGAGCTAAGTAGACATGGTGGTTACACAATATTATGAATGACTCAGTGCTGCTGAATTGTTCACTTTAAAGGTATAATTTGAGCTAAGTGCAATGGTGCATACCTATCATCCCAACAGGGAAGGAGGCTGGGACAATTTTGATTCCCACCTGGGTGACTTAGTGAGACCCTATCTCAAAATAAAAGTGTTAACAAGAATTAGGAGAAGATGAGGGGAGTAAAAATGATCACAATGCTATTTGTGTATGTACCACTTTCCCAAGATAAGTATAATTATTAGGCATTACAAACATATACAAACAATAAAAAAATTTCAAAATATGCAGACACACGAAAAATGGCTGGAGATGTAGCTCAGCAGCAGAGTGACCCTGGGTCCAATCCCCAGTATTGAGAAAAAAGCGGAGTTAACTTATTATCATGTGAACTTCACCTCACCTTGTTAAAAGTTAAGGGAAAAATCCCAAGCCCAGGCTGAGTCTTATTTGATGTCTCTGCATCTATGAAGCTGAGCGCCTCTTCATGAGCTCCTGAATTTTGCATCACAAAACCTGATCAGGACCTAGGTCTGTGATTCTGGCTTCCTGTATGAAAAGATTCTGGCTTTCATCTCTCCAACTCACTCTAGCACCAAAAAAAGAGAGAGAGCTTCTAGCCTTCCTGGCTGAGAGGCCTGCAGAATGAGCAAACCTTTGGGAGAGAGATCTTGGTACAGCAGAAATGAGAAGAGAGAGTTCAATGTCAAGACAGCTTTATTATATTTCTGGTTCTACCATGATGTAGCTATGAGAGCTTGAATAAGCCCCGTAAATTCTCTGGTTCTCAATATCCTTATCTACAAAATAAGGATGATAATATCAGGCTTGCCTTCCTCATGGATTTGTTTTAGGCATCAAATTAGATGTTTTGAATGATCGTTGTGTTAGCCAGGTTTCTGTTACTATAACAAATACCTGAGATAGTAAACTTACAAAGAGGAAAGGTTTATATCAGCTCACACTTTTAGAGCTTCTGGTCTATAATCAGTTGGCCCCTTTGCTTTGGGCCTATGGAAAGACAGTACATCATACCAGGAGTATATGATGGAGGAAAACCACCTACTTCATAGCAGGAAGCAGAGAAGAGAAAAAGCCCCAGAATCCCATAGTCCCCACATCCCCAATGACCTAGACATCCCACCAAGCTCCATCTCTTAAGGAATCCTCCCAGCAGAACTACCCAGGGGACCAAATCCTTAAACAGAGGACTTTAGGCTACATTTAAGATCCAATCATAGCAGTTATTATTGGTACCTATTTTAAAACCAGTGTATTAGCCAATAAGCATTTAGTAAGTCACTTCTAAATTCCTAGCAGTGTTTAATGATACACAAGGAACAGGAGAAATTGAGCACTAGACGAGTAGATAAAAGAGAAGGCATAAAAAAAAATCCACATCAAGCAGGTGTGGTGTTACATGACTATAATCCCAGTACTCTAAAAACCAAGGCATCAGGAGGATTGCTGTAAAAACAAAGCCAGTTGGGGATACACAGTGAGTTCAATGCCAGCCTGAACTCTCCATAGCAAGACCTTGTCTCAGAGAGAGAGACAGATAGAGAAAGAGGAAAGAGAGAGGAGACAGACAGACAGACAGACAGACAGACAGACAGACAGACAGAGAGGAAAGAGAGAGAGAGAGAAGAGGAAGGGAGGGGAGAGCAAAAAAGAGGGCAGGGGAGGGGGGGGGGGAAGAAGAGAGGAGAGAGAGAGTCTATGACTTCCACACAGAAGATAAATTAACATGAATAGAAGCACCTGAAAACAGTGTGGTAATCTACAACTGAAAATCCAACAGCCATGAGTGGACTGAACCCTCTGAAACTGTGAGCCAAAATAAACCTCTCTGCCTTATGTTATGGGTTGGGTCTTTTGTCCCAGCAAAGGAAAAGTGGCTAATCCAAACAGACATCCAGTCATATATATTCACAGCACAATATACTATTTGGACAACAGGCAGTAGAAAGTGAGATGAGCTTCGAAGGCTACTTGGCAGTGAATATTTACAAGTTTGTTCATCAGTCCAATAAACCTTCTTGGCCCAAGTATTGTATTGGGCACTAAGGATCCTGAGCTAAAAATGATTTATGGTGTGGAACTCACAGCTAAAGGATGAAAGCAAACACATGCAAAAATCATGGGAATAAAATAATATAGTACTTCTCCCTCATGTGAAGTGTATTTCAGTTATTTGCAGAAAACTGTAGTCCTACAATATAAAATGGAAAATTACAGAAGTAAATAAGTCATATAATTTAAACAATTCATTTTGCCATTCTGAGCAGCATGATAAAGGCTCACTCCATCCCTCCAGAACATCCAGCATTGTATATGCTACCCTCCCATTAGTTATCCAGTAACCATCTGGGTTATGAGATGAACTGTTGTGTTATTATAGTGCTTGTACATAAGATTAGATTTCATGTGAAAGTTCATGAATGCACTCGAGTTCTTGGAATGTCTCCCTGAGGATAAAAGGAGGGCTGCCGGAAAAGAAACTATCCATCCTGCTGGTGTCAAGCAGCAAGAAGAGAAGCAGAGAAGGGACAGGCCTTGAGGACAATGTTCAAGGGGAGCAATAACAGAGGTTGGGGTTCTGGGAAGACAAAAGAGGAGTGGGAGACAATGCCCTTCAGAACTCTGCGTCCTCCTATATCACCCATTTCCTCTCCCGGTTCATAGGAAGAGAAACCAAGATACTGGGATCACCTTCTTAGCGAGCTCACATGTGACCTGGACCCTGAGTTGGTGCCCAAACAACAAAGCCTGAAAAGATTTTCCTATGGCTTGGACCTTGCTACCTAACTCTATAGGAACTGTGTGTCCAACTCTATCTGAGTAATTATTTTAACCTTAAGGAAAGATAATCCTTGAACTGTGAATCCTGTAACCCTGGGGCCTGTAACACAATAGCATTATCTCACGGCTAGGAAGAGCCTGGCAGAGAAATTTCTTTTCCGGTTTGGATCCCTGGTTCCAAAATAGGATTGGCTTACCTTATGATTGGCTTACCCAAGGAGTGCCCTAGAAGCACAGCATCTCCCAGATACACAAAAAGGTTTTTACCAACCCAGGAAACATCAGTTTCTGCCTTAGACTTATTACAAGCTCTGATCTGGAATGCATTATTTGAACACAGGCAAATATAAATTAATGTGCAGTCATCAAGTTGGGCTTCGCAGCAAGGTAACAAAATGTTGACATCAGCCTGAAAGTCAAATGAGGTTCTGCCTGATGTGGTGTGACTTGAGCTGTTGACATGCTGGCCCTCTGCCTTTAGGAAAGAAAGTGCATGATTGGGAACAGAGCTCATGATTTCAACTACTTCCCAGAACACCCCCGGACAGCAAAAAAATCTTGCTGAGCAGATATGTGGTGTGGTTTCTTTCCTTCTCCAGGAAACACAGATGATACATTCAGCCCTTCAAACCATTACTCAGTGACTCCTCGGTGCCTGACATTTTGGCAGAGGTCCTCAGGGCCACAGGTGATCTCCAAAGAAAGAGGAGACACCAGATCTTCCTAGGACCACTGTCATACCCAGCGCCGCCCACTGCCACGGCCTCCGTGCCATGGCACTCTTTTCCCCACCTCCTCTCGTTCCTTGGTTAGCTGCCCACCAGCAATCGCCTCATTGCCCACACTAATGATGCAGCTGGTTCCTCTTATCCCTCGCCTCCATTTTAACACTGATAACATATCACTCCTCATATTCTTCCCTCTCATACCTTGTGTGGCATGACTCCTTTGCAGTTTTTCTACAAACTTTCTGACGTATCATTCTCTTTAAAGTTGTTGAAATCATCCTACAATGCAGAATCCAATCTTCTCTGCATAAAAAAACTTGAGCCAGCTCTTGTCAACCTCCTCCCCGAGATTCATTCCCCGCTACTCCCCACTCTTGATACCTAACACCACAGCATCCCCAAGACATGCATCATGGCCATCCCAAACTCCAAGCTGCTTCTTGACACAAACTGTCTACATGCTCCTCCCCAGGAATTCCTCTCCTCACCCCCACCCCTGGAGACCCACCTGGTGAACCCGGACAGTCCTTTGGAAACTACTTAGTCTCCTCTCCTTTGGTGAGGTGGTTCCTGGCCTGCCCTTACTCCGGTTACTCCGATCATGTGTGGTTACCTTACGTACCTGTCTTACTCACCTCATTCTAAACTTCTTGAGAATAGTTTGTGCATTCCTCCTCTGTGAATTTCCAGCACCACATTCAATAACTTAATATGTTTATTGAACAGCCTTAAGTTTCCATGTAAAAGGAACATGATAGACAGAGTCATACCCTCCTCCATAGATGTTCCCCATCCTAATTCCAGGAACCTGTGAATACTTTAGGCTGTGTGGCAAGGAAAATGAAGGTCGAAAATGTGAATAAGGTTAAGGAATTGCACTGGATTACCCAGGTGGGCTCATCTGTCATATGACTCCTTAAAAGTGGAGAATCTCCCCCAATTACGATCACTGAAAGACTTAACAATGGAAGAAGTATCCAAGAAAAGTACTGTTGCTGTCTTTGAATCTGGAGAGAGACCACAAGCCAAGGAATGTGAGTGGCCTCTAGAAGCTGGAAAAGGAAATGGATTTTCCTCTAGAGCATAGGTTTATTTCTCCCGGATTTAGACAGAGGTTCATGTGGAGCCTCTGACCTACAGAATCCCAAAAAGATACATCCCAGTTAAAACCACTTAGTTGCTGGTAATTTGTTACACCAGCAAGTGAAAATCTAACACAAAATAGAACTCAAAGAGAACATACCAAGTAGTATGAAAGAGATATAAATAAGATGCTGTTGGGATTCAGTAAAGGAAAGGAGGTTGTGAAGCTAAAGACAGGGCTATGTTTCATGCAAAAAATGACACTAGAGCTGATTTTTGAAGGATTTGATTATTAGACACAAGAAAATGAGGGGTCCAAGTCCTACCACTGGAGGAAAACACCTGTGGGTGTCCACTGTGGGCAGTTTCTAGAGGATGGGAAAACCTGGAGTTAGGGATGATGTTCACCCTCCATGGTGCCCTTGGGTGAATTAAGGGGCCGTGTAAGAGCATCTCTCTCAACCTGGTGGCAGCCACCTCTGAGGAGCTGATCCCCCCAGAGCACTCTTGCTTCAGTGTCAGAATCAGCCCTGTTGAAAATGCTGGGAACATGTGTTGACCCGCAGTCTCTGCTTAGATGCTGTATTAGTCACATTTCCATCACTAGGACAGAATGTTTAACATACACACTTTAAAGGAGGAGAGGCTTGTCTTGGCTCAAGCTTTCAGAGGATTCAGTCCATGGTAAGCTGGCTCCAAGGCGGAAACATCACAGCAGAAGGGCACGTTGGAGCAAACTGCTCACACTTTATGACAGCTGGAAAGCAGAGAGGAGGGGTAGCGGAGGAAGGACTAGAGACAAGATACAACCTTCCCGGGCATGGTCCCAGTGGCCTGCTTCCTGTTAACTAGACCCCACCTCCCAGGAGTTCTTCCTAATAATCTCTTCAATCATGAACCCATCAATGGATTAACTCATTGACACAGTCAGAGCCCTTGTGATCCAATCACTTCCTCAAAGTTCTGAATAGGGATGCAGTGAGGACCAAAGTCTTCAACACCAGAGCCTTTTGAGGGACATTTTAGATCTAACTGCAACACACAGGAAAGAGGAGAAGCGGAGGAGAAATGGAGGAGCCTGGTGCATAATGTTATGTTTTAACCCACATGCCTTTTCCCAGACTGGGTTATTAAATTAATTCAGAACTTATGCTCACATTTAAAAGATTTCTGTCATACTTTATGAGCACGATGATCTCAGAGTAATTTGCACTGGAAAAGTGTCATATTAAATCAGAGGCACTAATAAACTTTATTACTTAAACTCCACATGGATCAGACATGGCAGATAAACCATCCTACTTTTGCACCTCTATTTATACCACTGAAATACGAGCCCTCCCATGGGAAAATATAAATAAGCTTCATAACATTGCCTGTGTCCCACCACGACTGAATTGAGGCTCCTCCACCCTGGCCCTTTACCCAGGCAGAAGCTCTCTATGGGACTGGAAAAGTTCGGCCCAGGCGGAGCTATTTCTTCAGGACTGTAAAGCATTTTGACCTCCGTGGCTTTAGCGCCTTCCTTGAATTCACGTTGCTGGTGTGGCCATTGTGCTGGCCTGTGTCTACATGCCAGGAATTGTTTCATAGGTCCACGTGTAGAATGGAAAGTAGTAAATGATGAGGCAAAAGACCTGCAGTGCTGCGGGTCTACCACCAGCTCACTCTGTGAACTGATCACAAATCAGAACAGACAGAGCAATAGAAACAAACACAGACACCGGGCCGAACGGTGCGTTTGCATTTCACAGGGTTTGTTTTTTAAACCTGACATGATCCGGGCCCTTGGCAAGGCATTAAAGACACAGTGATAAATGAGGACTCAACTAGGAGCCAAGGATTCAGTTCAGCGGCACAAGACCTTGCCTGGCAAGTGCAAGGTCTCGAGTTCGATCCCTGGTACCAAAAACAAAAAACAAAACAAAACAAAAAAAAAAGACTCAACTAGGACCCCAGTAGGTTATTTAGGAAGCTAAGTTAAATTATCATAAAATGTGCGCAACTCTGTACCATTCCATAGGTCTGAAAATGCTCCTGTGATTTTTTTTTAATTCCTATTTACAATGTTTGAGAATAGCCATGAATATTGAGAATAGTGAAAAAGGAACCGCTTCCCCAGACATTAAATGCAAACGCTGGATATTCAAGATGCAGTGTTGCCAGCTTTATGGGCTCGTAGACAAACTTTCCTTTTGTTTGTTTGGGTTTTTTTGGTACCAAGGATCGAACTCACGGCGTTCCACTTGCCAGGCAGGCGCTCCGCTGCAGAGCTATAGCCCAGCTCCTCGTGGAAAAGCTTTCAACCCACGCCCTAGGAACGCAGAACGCCGCCGAGTCAGGGGAGAGGAAGGGACCGCTAGAAGTTTGTGCTTAGAGACCCGGACTTACTAGGAGGTGCCGCCAAGGTAAGCACCCATGTGTCCTCCCGTTCCTACAGCTCAGGGTATCTGGAAGTCATTTCTCTGCTAAGAAAAAAATTCAGACCAAAGACATTAAAACAAAGGACAGATGCCAAGCAGACAGCACAAACAGGGAATGCTTATGCTTCACTCTTGGCACAGAGAGCAAGGCCCTGCCTCCTTCTCAACTGTCTCCGAAGGCACACAGCTGCATCACCAAAATTCTAAGTGGGGGGTTGTATGTCACTTCTCCGAGAGGAAAAAAGGACATCCTGACCCGGAGGGGGAAACCCTGGTGACCTAATCTCAAGGCATGCCCCTCCCCACGCATGCGGCCTCTGCTGGGACAGAAAACACACTTTAGACCCTCGGGGGGGACCTCATCTAGAGGATCTAGTCCAAAGCAACCCCGAGAGAAAGGATTTGGGAGAAAACAGACAACTTACAAGTTCTTTTCTAATCCAGTAAGCACAGTAAAACGCTATGTAAAAGGTCCAGCTTCAAAATAAGAAACGCTTTTCAGAAATTAAAACCAACAACCAAAACGACATTGCTAAAAGGGTCCAAAATTAAAAGTTAAGGAAATTTCCCATAAACTAGAACTAAATAGCAATTAAATAGAAATAGAAAAGATTTTTAAATCTGGTGTCAATTCTAAGGGCCAAAATTTAAACAGTACAAATGTTACAACAGTAAACAAGAAAAAGTAAGAAGAAAATTACTGATGTACATTTTACATAAAGTTTCACATAATTAAAGAATATGAGAATACTCCAAATGACGAGTGAATTTTTAAAAAGAATGAATTCATCACTGTAAAACTTAGAAAACCAAAAGATACAGGATTGATGCCTAAAACTTCACAAGCCCAGGTAGCAGGAACAGGGTGATGTGTACTTACCGAGTAATGCAGATCAGACTACAACAAAACCAAGACGATACCTGGACATCAGATGGTGGGGGAGCAATATCTTACAAGTTATGAACACAAAAGTCAGCTGGATTTCTGTATACTGACCATGAACAACCCAAAATAGAGACTGAGAAAATGATATTCTTTGTAACATCATCAAAATGTAAAATGTTTAACCAGAAATTTAGGTTCATAAGTTGAAAGACTTAATATTGGTTTTCTTCATAGTCCAAAATATTTATTTTAAACATTTATACATTATTCTGAGAAGGATCTGAGTGTGATGACACACACCTATCATCCCAGCGCTCAGGAAGCTGAAGCAGGAGGATCATCTCAAATCCAAGGCCAACATGGGCTATGTAGTGAGTTCAAGGCCAGACTGAACTACATAGCAATACCCTGTCTCCAAAAAAAAGGTGGGGTTGGGGGAGTCCAGAGTCACCCTAGACTACCAAGAGGAAACTGTTGGTTTGCTAAGGCCACACTCAACGTACTGCAGACCTGGCAACTTCAGCGCCACAGAGCAGACTGACTAGGGGAGAACCAGACACCAACCCTCTCCTGTGAGTCTGCACTGTTCATGGACTGCAGGGGAGGAGAGCAAGAAGTCAACAAGAAGCTACGACCTCCTGTGAGTCAGCGCTGACTGGGGGAGAGCCCCACACCAGCCCTTCTGGCAGGCAGGCAGGGAGATGGGAAGAGCCAATGTTCCCCACCCTCTTCCCCCTGTAAGCAACTGGCTGGTCTGCAGAAACACAGGCTGTGATGATAGCTAATGAGGTAATATACAGCTCAATGCTTGTAGTGTCTAGTATTTCACTGATCATCTATTCAGAGGATAACCATACTCAATGTAGCATCTATGGGGATCGCCTTCTGAAGGTGGTAGCATTGTTAATTCCCTATTGTCTTGTTTTGAAATCCTGTATCATTCTCATTGTCTTGTTTGGTTGGGTTTTATTCTGTTTTATCTTGTTTGACTTTGTTGTATTGATAGCATGGGCAGCTATTCCAAAGATAATAAGATATATTATGGTAGCCATTTTATTGTTGTCTTGTTTTAAAGTCCTGTATTGCATTCATTATTTTGTTTTGTTTTGCTTTTTAATCTTTTTTCATTTTAAAGAGAACAAAACAAAACAAAACAGAACAGAATGAAGCAAATCAGAACAGAACAGGACTTCACAACAAGACAACAGGACATCAACAGTGGCTACCATCATGTCTCTTGTTTTCTTCAAAATAGTTGACCATACCTTCACACACAATAATATGAAATCTAACAAAATAGTATAAAACCATTCAAAAGAATGAAAGCATTACAGGACTTCAAAACCAGATAACAGGAAATGAACAATGGCTGCTATAATACCTTACATTCCTCAAAAAAGTTGCCCATACCATCACACATAATAAAATCAAATAAAATACAATAGGATAGAACCAATCAAAACAGAAGAACAAAAGCATGATAGGACTTCAAAACAAGATGATAGGAAATCAGCAATGGCTACCACAATGTCTTGTTTTCTTCAAAATAGCTATTCATATCATCACACTCCTTGTTTTGTTTTTATGGATTCTGTTCTGTTCTGTTTTATTTGATTTTCCTATGTCTGCAGATTTGGCAGCTATTTTGAAGACAAAAAGAGGAATTATGGTAACCACTGTTGATTTCCTATCGCCTTATTTTGAAATCCTGTGTCACACTGTCTTATTTTGATTGGCTTTATTTTGTTTTGTTTTGCTTGGTTTTATTCTCTCTAAAATAAAATCTTTTTAAAAAACAGATATTTACTGCCTCCCAGCTAAGAAGGATGGAAGTCCAATACCAGGATGCTGGCATGGTCAGTTCCTTCTTCATGTTTTTTAGGTTCCAACCTTCTCATGGCAGTTTATTATTTAATTAGCACACATTTTCCATAGTGCTCACATTCATCCTAGAGAATCTGTACCTGTACATAGAATCTCTTTGTTATAGTTTGTGTCTAGGTGCCCCCACTCCACCCCTGCAAGCTCATGCAGTCATGGAGGAGGCTGAATCTAGCATTCTGATTGGTTCATTGTCTAGTGCTGGGATTAGCAGTGTTAGTGGTACACCTGCCCAGGGCTGAGCTGGCATATAATATAAGGGAAAGAAGAAGGCATGTTTTTTCCTCTTTTGCCTTTTCACTCCTGTTGCTTGCAGCCCCCACGAATGGCTGCCCCTCAGCCACGCCACCCTGCCTGGGAGCCAGCTGAGTATGGACTAAAACTTCCAAGAATTATAAGATAAATAAACCTTTCTTTCCTAATTTCCAGCATCAGGTATTCTGTCTCGCAATAAGCAAAAAGTAACCAAGATCTCAATTCTTTTTCTGCCATTCCCTCCCCTCCCTTAAACCGTTCTTGCTCTCCCCATTTGCAGGAGCTTTGTTTCCACTGTTTTTCTTCCTTTTTTATTTTTTTGTTTTTTTAACCCCTTTTCCCTTCGTTCCCTTTCCCCTCTCCCCTTCTTTGTTTGCCTCCTCATTGAATGTGTTCTTCCTACTTCCCAATATCTATCCTCCATTTTGTTCTTTATTTACTCTTAAACTTTTTTAAGAGTAAAACTATTTACTCTTTAAACTTGTGTGTCATTTACTTGACTTAAAATTACGGTCTTGAGGTACAGTCACTTCCCTCTAAGTGACTCATCTATCCTTCTTCATGGAAGAGTAGTACTTCGTTGTTTCTTTATCCATTCATCTTTTGATGGGCATATGAGCCATTTTCAAGATTTAACTATTAAAAATATGCTGCTATAAACATGGATATGAATAATATCACTGCAGAATTATGCTCCTGTCTCTTTTGGAAAGACACCGAGAAGGGGAATAGCTGGGTCAAATGGAACCCATAGTTTTAGTTTTGAGGATTCACACTACTGAGTTTCCTATTGATTGTACTAATTTATACTCCCACCAATGATGGAGAAGCATTCTTTTCTCCACAGCCTTACCAGCACCTGTGATTGGTTGATTTCTTGATGACAGCCAATTTTTCTGGAGTTAGATGGAATCTCAGTGTTGTTGTCATTTACATTTCTTCAATGACACTGAACATTTTTTCATATATTTATTTGTTGTTGCACTTCTTCATCTGAGGAGTATCTATTCATTTCAGATGCCCATTTTGGATTGGATCTTTGAATTTGGTGGATCTGATTTTTTTATATATTCTAGAAATTAGTCTTTTGAGGAATAGCTGGTAAAAATTTTTTCCCACTCTTCACTTTGCTGGTGGTTTCTTTTGCTGTGTGAAAGCTTTTTAATTCAATATGACACTCATTGCTGATTCTTTGTAATATTTCCAGTGCAGTTGGGATTTTGTTCATAAAATCTTTGCCTACACCTATGTCTTCAAGAGTTTTACCTATTATATCTTCTAGCACACTAAGTGTATCCATTTTTATATTTAGATCTTTGAACTATTTCAATTTTAGTTAAGCACTTGGTGACATATATAGGTCTAGGTTCAACTTTTGATTTGTGGAAAGCCAGTTTTCCCAACACCACATATTAAAGAGACTATCTTTCTTCCAGTGAAGGTGTTTGGCTTCCTTATTAAAGCTAAGATAGTTGAATGTGCTTGGAGATAACTCTGAATCTCCTGTTCTGTTCAGAGTCTGGTTTTTGCCAGTACTCTGCTGTTTTTATCACTGTAGCCCTCTGCTTTACCCTTGTAGCCAAGAACTGGTTATGCATTTCTGGGTCTATTCTGGTTCCATGTGAATTTTAGGATTGTTTTCTCGAGTTCTGTGAATCGAATGTGCATTGGTATTTTGATTGGGATAGCATTAAAGCTACATAACAATTTTAGAAGAATGGACATTTTCACTATATTGGTTCTGCCTATCCATGAACAGTGGATATCTTTCCAATTTCTGATATTCTCTTCAATCTGATTTTTTCAGAGTACTGTAGTTTTCAATGTAAAGTTCTTTCCCTTCCTTCATTAGATTGATTTCTAAATATTTCATTTTTCTTGATGCTATTGTGAAAGAATTTGTTTCTCTACTTTCTTTCTCAGTGTTGTAGTCAGGAGTTGTGAGGATAACAATTAGAATCAGGACACAATTTATAATATTATTTTATGATGATAACCCCCAGAGTTAACACATGAAAGTGCAGGAAATCTGTCCACAACACTAAAAACTCAGAATATTCAGCCAAGAGCCTGGATCCCAAAACAATTCCCTGCATGAGTCCAGGTGAAGACCTAGAACCCATGAAAATGCTTCCTACAAGTCCAGCTGAAGGTCTAGAGCCCATGAGAAGGACTCACACCAGTCTGTTTTACGGATTCACGCTGGGAAGGCCCAAAAGTCAGCAGTGGAAGCTAGAAAGTCTATGACTACGGGGTGAAGGAGCTGTGCTGGTAGGTTGAGTGTGAGCCAAGAAGTCACACTCAAAATAAGAATGAGGGCTGTCCTGAAACGTACCACAGCCATCCTCAGGGACATGGAAGTCCTGAGCTCCTCCAACAGTAAGAACAGTCAAGTACATGCCAGGAAGCCAGCATGATGAGTTTCTCCTGGAAATTAAACAGCATACATCTTTCCCTCCAGAGCAAGGAAGTGATGCTCAATGTAAGAATCAGAGCTCCCCCAAAGTAAACCACAGCCACTCTGACCAACAAGATCCCAAGCTCCTCCAGTGACAGTGGCTGAATTCACACTAGGGAAGCGAGACATGACGAGCTCCTCCAGGAGAACCAACAGCTCAAACAGCAACACTTAGAGAAACCCACAATGCTCAACTTCTCCATGTCTCTATTTATGCTGGCAACTTTCCTTAAGTGGACCATCTACATGCAGCACCATGCTGATTTAATTTAGCTGGTTAAGTTG
Organism: Cavia porcellus; assembly: GCF_034190915.1. NCBI lineage: Eukaryota > Metazoa > Chordata > Mammalia > Rodentia > Caviidae > Cavia > Cavia porcellus. The sequence continues at coordinate 44,498,478 of NW_026947512.1, forward strand.
ACTATCAGTTTTTAATCTGTAACACCAATATTTGTAAATGAGCCAAGGATTTAGCTCAGTGGCCTAAGCGCCTGCCTGGCAAGCACAAGGTTGTAAGTTCAATCCCTGGTACCAAAAAAACCAAAAATTTGTAAATGAAATTGAAGAAATAGTAATAAAAAAACTACTGAATTTTACAAGAACTTTAGAGATTTAATGCCACTACTCTTCAAACTCTTTAATGAAATTAAAAGGGAAGCAATATTGTCATTACTGGAAGCAAGCATTACCCTAATACCAAAACCTGAGTAAGAGAACCAAAAAAGAGAACTACAGGTCAGTCTTCTTAATGAACATAGATGCAAAAATCTTTGATGAGATACTGGCAAACAGAACACAGCAAATCATCTAGAAGAATATACACTATTACCAAGCAGACTTCATGCCAGGAAGGCAGGAATGGTTCAATATATGTAATATACCACATTAACTACTTAACAGTTTACCCCAAGTGTTACTCAAGCAGCATGTTTGTTAGCATACTATCTCATAGGTTGCTTCAGCAAGTGTCAATTCCGTGTGTGTGTGTGTGTGTGTGTGTGTGTGTGTGTGTGTGTATGTGTGTGTGTTTGAGACAGGATCTCGCTATGTAGTTCAGGCCAGCCTCGGGCTCACTTTGTAGCCCAGACTGGTCTCAACTTGCAATGATTCTTCTACCTCAGGCTCCTGAGTGCTGGGATTCCAGGAGTACGCCACCACGTCTGGCTAAGTGTCAATTCTCATATTGAATAAAATTGTCATTTTTATATTTACTGTTATAGTGTCTTATAAAATTAATTTAAAAATCAATTTTTGATTATCCCATATTTAAATATTTGGACTGGTAAGTGGTTAACAGAAGCAATTATAAAAAGCACATAAAAATTTCAATAGATGCAAAAAAGCATTTGACAAAGTCCAACATATATTCGTGATAAAAAAAAACCCTACAGAAAATTGGAATAGAAGGTCTTTATCTTAATCTGATAAAAGCCACCTGTGCCACAAATCAACAGCCAATATCATACTAAATGATCAGAAACTGAAAGCTTTTCTCTAAAATAAATAACAAGACAAAGATGCCCACTATCACACTCCTGTTCAATATAATTCTGGAAACATTAGCAAAAACAATTGGATAAGAGACAGAAATAAAATAAATGTGGATAGGAAAGGAAGAACTTAAATCATCATTATTTGCTGATGGCATAATACCCTACATTAGAAGTGCCCCAAAACTCCACCAAAACACTGCTAGAATTAATAACTGAAATTGGTAGCATAGCAGATACAAAGTCAGCACTCAAAATCAATAGTATTCTTGTACAGTAATAATAAACTCACTGAGTGTTATGGATTAAAAACTGATGGTCACCTTAACACCGCTGAATTAAATCACCATGGTGCTAAGCATAGATGGTCTACCTGAGGAAAGTTGCCAGCATAAACAGAGGCATGGAAACCCACAAGTGAGGCATTGTGGGTTTCTCTAAGTGTTGCTGTTTGAGCTGTTGGTTCTCCTGGAGGAGCTCATCATGACTAGCTTCCCTACTGTGAATTCAACCACTGTCGTTAGAGGAGCTTGGGACCTTGTTGGAGACAGTGGCTGTGGTTCACTTTGGAGGAATTTAAGTCTTTACATGGAGCATCACTTCCTGGCTCTGGAGGGAAAGACATGTGCTGCTTATTCTCCAGAACAAACTTGTCATGCTGGCTTTCTGGCATGTACTTGACTGTTCTTATCATTAGAGGAGCTCACAACCCCTGACCACAACAATTGGAGTATTTAGAATTTTTATACCTTCTTGATTCAGCTTCGGTAATTTATATGTGCCTAGAAATATGTCCATTTCTTCTGAACTTTTTGTCTTACTACAGTATAGGTTCTCAAAGTAGGTACTGCTGATCCTCTGGATTTCTGCAGAATCTGTTGAGATTTCACCAATTTCATTCCTAATTGCATAGATTTTGGTCTTTTCTTCTTTTGATAAGGTTGGCTAAGGGATTCTCTATTTTATTTACTCTTTCAAAAGTACCAATTCTTTGTTTTCTTGGTTCTTTATCTTGTTTTATTAATCTCAATTGCATTAATTTCTGTTCTAATCTTTATCATTTCTTTCCCTGTATGAGCTTTGAATTTAACTTGCTTTTCTCATTCTAGAACCTTGAGATTCAATATTAGGTTATTTATTTGAGCTTGCTCTGTTTTTTTATTTGTTTGTTTTGTTTCATTTTGTCTTTTTGAGACAGGGTCTCACTATGCAGTTCAGACTGGTCTTGAACTCACTTTGTAGTCCAAGATGGCCTTGAACTCACAGTGATCCTCATGCCTCAGCTTCCCAAGTGCTGGGGTTACAGGTGCACACCACTATGTGGCTGTATTTTTCTGATGTGGGAATTCACTGCTATAAATTTCCCTAATACAATTGCTTTCCTTGTGTGCCATAAATTCCAGTATGTCATACTGGCATTATTTTAATTGTAGAAACTGTCTAATTTCTTCTTTAATTTCATCTGGGACTCAATGTATACAGTATATTTTTGGTCTTGTTTCTTTTGATTGGCAAGTTGAGACCATTTACACTGGTGGTTATAACTGATAGGTATTGACTTGTCCTTGTCAACTTATCATTTTCTTCTTGTTGATTCTTTCTCTTTCACTTGTGTTTTGTTGTTGTTGTTCTTTTGGGGTTTTTTTTGGTTTTTTTTCTACCAGGTATTGAACTCACTACCTCATGCTTGCCACGCAAGCACTTATGCCACTGAGCTAAATCCCCAGCTCACTTCTTTTTAATCATTTGCCTTGCCTGGAAGATTCATTCTATTGGAATTCTCAAAATTATTGCCTTCATTTTCTTTTTCTAGAGTAACCTAAAAACTTTTTGGAGTCCTGGTTTTGTGTTCATGAGTTTCTTTAGATATCCTTTACCATGCAAGTATTTTATTTCTCCATCAATTTTGAAAGATAATTTTTCGGGCTACATCAATCTGATTCAGAAGTTACTTTCTTTTAGAACTTGAAATACTTTGCCCCAAGCCTCCTTGACTTAAGGGTCTGTATTGAGAAGTCTTCTGTGATTCTGATAAGTTTATCCTATATAAGTGAATTGTTTTTTTTAATCTAACAGTTTTTAATATTCATTTCTTGTGTTGAATTTCTGAGATTTTGACTACTCTGTGCCTTAGTGTAGATTATTTTCTGCCCATGAATATCTGGAGTTGTATGTGACTCACTTATCTGTATCTCAAATTCTTTTTCCATTCTTGAAAAGTTTTCTATTACTTCTATGAACCAGTTTTTTTAACGTCTTTTGTGCTATCTTATTTTTTCATTGATCTTGACTAATCTTATATTATTCTTCTTTACATCATCTAGCAGCGATTGAATTGATTTTTAGTCCCCTGGTACTTTTAAGAAGTCACTCATTTGATTAATGATAACTTCAAGCTTGTCTTCCAGATCTGATATTCTATTTTAACACTGGTTGACTCAGCTGTGCATGCTTTCCATAGAATTTTTAATCTCATAGATACTGTTTGAATCTATTTTATGAAACCCAGTTTTTTCTTTGGCCATTCACAGTTTCCATCACTTTCTTAAGCTCTTCTATTTTTTAATCTGTAGCTATGCTAGATTCATTAACTGTATCCTTTGCTAAGCTCATCATCTCTTTTTTTCACCATCTTTTTAATTGCCTATGCAATTATTTTTTTTCAAGAGACTCATTCACCTGCTTTGTTACTTCCACTGCTACCATTTCAGAAAGTTCTGCCGAGTGGCTTTTTATTCTTCCATCTCAGTGTCCCCTGTATTTGCCTCAGGCAAGCTCGAGCTGTGGGGTTGCATCTCATCACTCTTATTTTTTTGGTTGTCATTTGTTTGCCTTCTGTATTGGTGCTTGTAAATTACTTATGATAAAAAGATTTATTACTGGTATCAAGGACTCTTTAGGAAGTGACTACTTTTCAGAGATGTCTTCTAGACTTAGCTGGCTCTCAGCCTTTGAATCTGTCCCAGGATCTTGCCTCTTGACCTAGCACCCAGTTCTTTGGTATTGAACTGTAGTATTGTTTACATCCACCAGAAAATCTCGCTAATGGCATACAAGGAAGACAACTGATCACACTGACTATGTCACTTTGCTAAAGTAGTACAATCAGCAATAACAATAGCATCAAACACTATAAAATGACAAAGTGTCATGGTAATTTTTCACCTTTAACTATATGTTTAAGATTTATAGTTATACAACAAAATCTTAGACAAAACATAAAATTATTTATGGCAAATACCCACTCAGTAGAACAATTTTACTCTAAGGGGAGAAAATTAAAAGGAAAAAAAGAAAAAAAATAGAGAAGTAAAAGAAACAGATTTGAAACAATGCTGGACAGGGGAAGATTACTCAAGCTTCAGGAACCTTGTGAAGAAGACAGGAGGGAAGGAAAGGATAACAAAAAAACTACAATAATGTTCACCCTCACAAAGAAACAAATAGTCAGAGAGGAAAAAACACCAAGTGATCAACAACAACAACAAAAACAGAAATTTTTTCTACAATTTTAAGCCTGTAGTTTTCTTCTGGGGCCGATAGTTTTGTGGCAGTGTTCAATTCAAGGTATAAGTGCTCTTGCTGGTCGATAAGAGAGGCAGTCAGAGCCCAGATCTGTGCTGGAAAATTCCAGCAAGCCAGCAGGAGGATTAGAGCACAGGATTATATCTGGGACTTTCAAATCCATAGGCATTCAGGCTGAGTCTGATGTCTGATCATGCAGCTGAGGCCTGAGTCACTTAACTTATAACACTCTGGGTATGTCTTGCTGGCCTGACCGTGGCTCCCTAACCGTGGATGATGTCTCCCAGGGTTGTCTCTCACCAAGTCACTGTGGTAGTTTGACAATTGGAGGCTTGAGATGAATCAGCTACTCTGATTGCTAGACTCAGCTGTCCCCTCCCTCAAATGGTATCTGACCAAGCAAGCTTTCCAGAGGACACAGCAGTCACTTGGACTGGAATCACTCACCTGCTGTTGTAGTGCAGAGCAACCTCTGCTTGGCTCTATTGGTGCCTTTCTTCCTGAAGACGGCCAGAGTCACTCGCTTTTACTGTATCTCTGTAGATTGGCTCTTTCTTTCTCACCCTACAAAGCAGGAGCCCAAGAGAACATGAAGACTGTCCCTTTCTCTTTCTGGCTCTTCAATTTCTCTGTAGGCTCCAATTTCTCTGCAAGTCCTTCTTGAGTTCTAGGAATCCACCTCTCTCCTTTTCCATCCCAAGTTGTTATTTTCCAATGTCATATTCCAAATCTTGGAGAGGCTGATCTGTTGCTGCTTACCACCCACCAACAGAATTTTCCCTAGTATTTTTAAGATGTTAATCCTACCCAAAGCAATCTACAAATCAGTGCCATCTCTATTGAAATCACAAAACTATTTCTGCAGAAACAGAAAAAAGTCAGCAAGCCAGCAGCAGGATTAGAGCACAGGGTTGTATCTGAAACTTTCAAATTCCAGATGGGAATCCAAAAAACCCAATCTTGAAAACAAAGAACAAACTTGGAGGTTTCACACTTCCCAGTTTTAACACATGCTGAAAAGTAACATTTTTAAAAAGTGTAATACTGACATAAAGACAGTTGACTAATGAAATTAAAGAGAAAGAAAGAAACTATCACATATTATACATAGGCCAACATTATTGACAAGAGTTTTAAAACTATTAAGGCAATACCATTCAAGTCTTTCAGCCAGTGGCACTCAAAAAACTGATGTTCACAGACAAAAGAATGAAATTGGACTCTTTTTAACTTAAAATGAACCAAAGACAGAGCCTAAGAGATAAAATTCCTAAAAGAAAAAAAAAACCACAAGAGAAAAGTTCCATGATATTTCATTTGATAATGATTTATTAAATATGGAACAAAAAAGCACAGGCATTAAACAAAACATATAAAGTCAGATATCATAAAAATTAAAAACTTGTTTACATTGAAGGACACTATCAGCAGAACAGAAGGCAACCTGCAAGAGGGAAAGAGTTTGCATATTGGAGATCAGATAAGGGATTGACACTCAAATATACAAACAGCTTCTTGTAATTCAACAAAAAATATGCAAAGGTTTTAATAAATATTTCTTTCAGGAAGATACACCCATGGCTAATATGCATGTGAAATAATGTTTAAGATCATCAATCATTAGAGGAATGCAAATTGAAACTATAAGGAAATACATTATATTCATTAGGATAGCTGCTACCCAAAAATAACTAGTGATGTACTGATATGGAGAAATTGGATCTCTTGTGCTTTGCTGGTGGGAATGTAAAACGGTACCATTTGTGAGGAAAAGAGTATGACAATTTAGCAAACATATTACACATACCATTACCATATGCTCTAGTAATTCCAATTCTAGATATTTACCCAAAATATTTAGAGCAAACAAATACATTCCCATATTCAAAGCAAAAGGTGAAAGCAACCCATGTCCATTAATAGACAAAATATGATTTGTCCATCCAATGGATTGCTACTCCACAACAAAAACAGCACACACACAAAAAAGATTACTATGTGTAACCTTGGATGAATTCCCACAGAAATGCTAAATTCAAAAAGCCAGCAATAAAAGAGTACATAGTAGGATTCCATTTATACAATATGTCTAGAAAGGACGAGGCACCTGAGACAGAAAGCAGACTAGTGTCCGCCTAGGACTGGGCAGTGAAAGTAGGGACTGAGAATGGGCACAGGGAGACTGTGGGGGTGAAGGGAATGTTCCACGGCAGTTACGGTGATAGCTGTGCAACCATCCAAGTCCATAAACTCACCAAACTTTGCACTTAAGGTAGACAGGTTTTATTGTATGTAAATCATGCCTCTAGAAAGTAGGGGATTTTTAATTTAAAAAAACTTGAGTGGGTTATTTCTTCCCCACTCACTGTGTTACCCCAAGGGGTTCGTTCTGAAATTCTAAAGTGAACAGAGAAGAGTCAAGTGGCAAAATGAAAAGAAATCACACTGTCCACTGAAGTGCGTTATGCCCCTCAGGAAGAGGAAGCGCAGGCTCTAAGGGCTGCTCTGTGAGAACGAAGAGAGTGGAGGCAGGTGGACTCTGGGTCCCTCCTCCTGCAAAGGGAAAGCCTGTGACTCGCGGGTACTGCATCTCAGCTGCCCCACTGCAGGAGCAGCCAGCCCTGGGGAAGAGACAGGGTCACCCGCCTGTGCCACTGCCAGCTTGCAGAAAGGAGTCATCACCAGAGGATAGCTAGGAGAAAGGAAGGTAGCTGAATGTGTGTGTGTGCGTGTGTGCGTGTGTGTGTGCCAGTGTGTGTGCAGTTAAACACATATTCAGGCCCGAGGGAGACATAGAATATAAGGTTTATCATGATTATATTGCACATTTTTAATTATAGGGAAAAGAAGGCAATACACTCAAACACTATTCTTGGTTGCTTGTAAGTTTTTAAACTAGGAGGAAAACGTTACTTTTAAAAAATTCTTTTTCTCTTTTTACATAGGTTGGCCTGCAGTCAAATTGGCAAACAAAATCTGTAGAAGTAAAGAGAAATGCTTAAGTCAAGCCTTTGTTTAGTGCAACTGATTTTCATATATATGTAGGATTTTACTTGGGGGACTTTGTCTGTTTGTTTGTTTGTGTGTTGACAGGTCTTACTATGTTCCAGGCAGGCCTCACATTTGCTGTGTAGCCCAGGCTGGCCTTGTCTTCATAACCCTCCTGCCTCAACCTCCCAGAGTGCTGGGATTAGTCATGTAAGTAAGATTTTTTAAAGGATAAAGCAATCAAGAATGTTAATCTCAAATATTGCACTGTTACTGAAAGAACAATTAGAAAACAAGAAAACACTTTCACTGGATTAACTCAAAACTTCTACTACTTCTGTTGGTTTGGAAGCCACTGGTCTTTTGGCAGAACTGGAGCAGGGTGACAGTGGCTGCCATCATTTAGTGTGCAGAATGATGGCACATGAGACAGGAGAACTAAACTCCTCTGGGCAGACAAAACACCTAAATAATACAGGTCCTGGTCATGTTTTGGCTTATATTACCTGAGTGGCCAGTTCATCAGAATAGCAAAAGATCTACAGAATTTCCACTTTCCTATGATGCTTACCAGACAAGGATGTAGCTCGTTTGTGTGGGAAAAGTTCATCAAGTGAGGTGTAGTGTGAAGCCAAGGCTGTCGACCAGTGTGTGTACCTGTTTGTATGTGTCTAAGATCTGGACCACAGTTCCTCTCTCTCGGGGCTGTCTTGAGAATTCAGTGGTGTAATGTCTGGTAAAATACTTATCATAAAAAAGACTGGTAAGTAGTAGGTCTTTTCTAGTCCATTCCAAATCACACAGACACACACATGCACAAACACACTGCACAAGTCTCGCCCTGAGGTGTTGCACCAACACAACCCATGGAAAAACTAAAAGGATCCATTTTCAAAAAAAAAAAGGCCCTGAGCACACAAGAAGACTGGAACGGATATCTCTCCTCCCAGGAAAAAGAGCCAGGTACGCCGCACAGCAGTGGGACCCCTCTTCCACCTCCCTGTTCTGTTCTGGCAGGAATAGAATTAGAAGGTGCCAGAGCACTCAGGCCTGGTGAGGAATCTGCTGAGTGAAAGGCGGGCGGAGGCCAGGTGCTAGGCTGGCTGCAAGGGCAAGGCTGTTTCTTCAAGCCCCATGGGGAGATTTATCCTGGTAACCAAATTCCCCTCGCCCTGACCCACTGGGGTATGTCTCCCATTGCATGGTGGAAGGATCAAAGGGAGGAAAAACTAAATGCAACCTGTCTCCATCACAAAAATGATAACAAAAAACTTAAACATGCATCTAATGGAGCGGGGCCCCAGTGTACTTCTCAAGTATCCACACCTAAGAGGGATTGAAAGCTCTGGGGCACAGAGCAGAGCCGCGTGACTCAGGGAAAGCTTTAGTTGCTACAACAAAAGTCAAAAGAATAGCAGCTTAAGCATAATCGTTTATTTCTCTCTCATGCAAGAATTCAAGTGTAAATAATCCAAGGCCACAGGGCAGCTCCACAATCCCAAGAACCCAGGCTCTGGATGGCCTGAACATGTGGTTTCCATTTATAATCTAAGATAGCTGCTGTTGCTCGAGACTGTATGTACATTCCAGCCAGAAAGGAAGAAAGCCGAGGAGAGGAAAGACACTAGCCTTGCTTTGGTTCAAAGGCACTAGAAGGTTGCACAGCTCTACTCCCAATGGCCAAGAGACAGAACAGGCCAAGGTGTCGTCGACGCATGCACAGACAGATCACACACACACACACACACACACACACACACTGGAATATTATCCAGCCACCAAAAAAGGATGAAATTCTGTTGTTTGCACCAGAGTAGTTGGGACTGGAGAACAGTATGTTGAGTAAAAATAAGTCAGGCACAGAAAGACAAACACTGCATGCTCTCACTTATATGCAGAAGCTAAAACAGTAGAGCTCATAGAAATAAATAATAGGATAGTGGTCACTACAAGCTGAGAGGGTAGAGTGAAGGGAGGAGAGGGTCCCCAAACATAGGTAGGCGGGAGGAGTAAGGTCTAGTGTGGCACAGGAGGGGAACTACATAGTTACAGCACCTGAGCGGACTAAAGCACCATACGATTATTCTCTCACAGTCCAGGATGCCGGAAGTCTAAGTCCCAGGTGTCGGAGGGTTGTTTCTACCTGGACTCCATGAAGGAGCCTGCTCCTTGCCTCTCTCTTCCCTTCTGCTGGCTCCGGGCAGTCTTCAGCAATCCTTGGCTCATAGCTGTCTCTTTCAGTTCTGTTTCTGTGCTCACCTGGCTTCTTCCTCTCTATATCCAAATCTCCGTTCCTTTCTCTTACACAGACAGCAGTCATTAGATCTTCTGCCCACACCATCTCAGTGCAGAATGACCTTAACTCCATTACGCCTACAGAGATCCTGTTTCCCAAAATGCTCCACCATCTCTGGTCGTTCAAAAGATACAAATTAAAACAACACTGAGATTCCCCCTCACACCAGAAACTGTGGCTATCATCAAGAAATCAAGCAGTAATATGCTGGAGGGGCTGTAGGGAAAAAGAAACTCTTCTGCACTGTTGGTGGGAGTGTAGACTGGTGCAACCACTGAGGAAATTAGTGTGGAGATCACTCCGAAAACTAGGACTAGAGGTCTCATTTGACCCAACCAATCCCCTGCTGGGTATCTTCCCAGAAAAACTGAAAACATTATATCACAGAAATATATGTACACCAATGTTTATAGCAGCACAATTTGTAATAGCTAGATATTAGAAACAACCCAAATGCCCATCAACCAAAGAATGAATTAAAAAAAAAAGATGTACTATTTTGGGGTTGGGGATTTAGCTCAGTGGCACAAGCACTTGCCTGGTAAGTGCAAGGTTGTAAGTTCTATTCCTGGTACCAAAAAAAAAAAAAAAAACCCAAAAATGTAGTATTTTTATGCACTGGAGTACTACTCAGCAGTAAAAATGGATAAATTTGAGGCTTTTGTAGGTGAATGGATGCAACTTGAGACCATACTCAAAAGTGAAATAAATCAGGCTCACATGTGTAGACATTGTATTGTCTGCCTAGAGTAAGAAGCTGAAAGAAATTATAGATAGGTAGGTAGATAAGATAGTTATACCACCGATTTCTCTTAGCTCATTGAAAAGAAAGGTTTGTGCTAATATTGTTGGACAATTAAATGTTGATAACTTGCATTCTGAGTAAGTAATTTAAAGATAACAATATGTAATGTATTAACCTTTGTTACTCCCTAATTCTCTTGTTTTGAAATTTTGTTCTATTTTTTTCTCTTTAAAATAAAAAAAAGAGGGGCCAAGGATATAACTCAGTGGTACAAGTGCCTGCCTGGCAAGTGCAAGATTGGAGTTCAATCCCCAGTACCAAAAACAAGACAAAAATAAATAGAGAGAGAGCGAGAGAGAGAGAGAGATTCTGTTTCCAAGTAGGAACAGTATTATAGGCACCAGCAGCTAGGACCTGAGCCTGTATTTCGGACAGGCACAATCTAATCCAGCAGAGAGGGTTATTGCTAAAGGAAAAGGGGAGATGATTGTTTTTCACTTGGTTTTGGAGACTGAACACACAGGATCTTGCACACGTTAGGCAAGCACTCTACCACTGGGATACATCCCAACCCTTTTTATTTTATTTTGAGATAGTGTCTTGCCAAGTTGCCTTGACTAGACTTTTAAATTGCATCCTCCTGCCTCAGCCTCCCGTGTAGCTGAGATTACAGATATCCAGCACCTCACCTGACAGGCATGGATACTGAAGGATTCCTCACCGTAGGACACCCAGAAATCACATCTGAGAGCATCCACAACTCTGCTACACCGACTCACCTCAGCTGAGCCCAACACACTTCCACCTCCGCAGACCTTCAGAACGAGCCCCAGAGCCCTGGGTCTGCGCCATCCACATCTCAGAAACCCCACCATGCTTATCCTCTCCACCCTCCCTGCTCGCTGCAGGGGACACAGCTTCTCAGATACACCGCTCCCTCCGCCTGGCCCACAGCAGGTGACAGCTGCCACCCCGGACCAGCACCACGCTACAGCTGCATGGAACTCAGGCCCCTGCCTTCATGGCCCCTCTTCCATGAACAAAAAGAAACAATCACTTGAAGTTTTAAGGGACTGCATTAAAAATATGTTCCATGACTACATGGATAGATAACCGTATTCACATGTGTATATTAAAGATCCTCCACCTAAGTGATTTTTCCTATCACCTTAAATAAGTTAAAGTATATTATGGGTCTTAAATGGCATTGTGCTACCTGCTTCACAGAGAAGATGACGATGGCTGGAGAAGCCTGCAAGCGAAAACAGATGGGCACCTGCCTCCAAAGCTCAGCACAGATGCTTTGTTTCTTTTTAAGAGAACGAGCAAAACAGAACAAAACAGATCAAAAGAAAACAATGCAAGCACACAATATTTCAAATCAAGACAACAGGAAATCAACAGTGGCTACCACAGTGTCTCTTATTTTCTTTGAAATAGTTGTCCATATCTTCACACACAATGAACTCAAACAAAACAAAATAGTATAAAACTGATCAGAACAAAAGAATGAAAGCATTACAGGCCTTCAAATCCAGACAATAGGAAAATCAACAATGGTTACCATAATGTCTTTTGTTCTCTTCAAAATAGCTGTCCATATCTTCACATGTATTGAAATTAAATAATAGAAAACAGACTAAAACCAATCAAAACAAAGAATAAAAGCATTACTGAACTTCAAAACAAGATGCTAGGAAATCAGCAATGGGTGCCATAATGTCTCGTTTTCTTCAAAGTAGCTATTCATCCCATCACACAACACAATCAAGTCTTGTAAACTCTTTGGAGAAGTTCTACGCATGTATAAGCCTATTCATGTACATCTATCCTTCCTGTATTAAAAAGAAAAACCAATTTTTTAAAAAATGGAACAAAATTTCATTTAAAAAAATAGGAGAATACCAATAGTTAATACACTGAGTATTGTTATCTTTAAAGTAGTTACTCAGAGTATAAGATAAGAACATACGGACATATAGACGAGGTCCTGCTGCAACCTAAAAAATTCTCCAAACATTAGCACAGATCTTTCTTTTCAATGTACTAAGTTAAACTAGTAACATAAGTATCTTGTATATTTTTCTCCTTTTCCCTTCCTTCCTATCCTCTTTCCCCTGTCTTAGTAACTTTTTCCTTTTAAAAACTTGCTTTTCGTTTCACAATATCTATTGTATATATTAGACCTTATTCTTTCACTTTCTCACACCAGAGAGACAGCAAGATGTTTACACATGTGAGTCTGATTTGTTTCATTTATGAGTATGATCTCAAGCTGGATCCATTTACCTATAAAATCTCAAATTATCCTTCTTTATGGCTGAATAGTACTCCACTATATAAAAATATCACATCTTTTTTTTATTCATTCCTCAGTTAATGAGCCTTTGGGTTGTTTCCAAAATCTATTACAAATTGTGCTGCTATAATCATGGATGCACATTTATCACTGTGCTATGATGTTTTTAATTCTTCTCGGAATATATCTAGCATGGGAATAGCTGGGTAAAATGGGACTTTTAATCCTAGTTGCTTGAGGAATCTCCACACTGATCTCCACCATGACGCACCAATGTACACTCCACCAGCAGTGGTGAAGGGTTCCCTTTCTTTCAATACTTTTGCAGGGAGATTTTTGAGACTGAGTTTTGCCATGTAGTAAAGGCTGGCCTTGAACTCACTACAGAGCTCAGGCTGACCTTAAACTCATAGTGATACTCCTGCTTCAGCCTCCCAAGTGCTGGAATTACAGGCAGGCAGCACCATTCCCAGCAGGCACAGACTTCTGGGTAAATACTGAGAAATCCTTTCCTCTACCTCTCCTACCCTTAGGTTGGTGCATTCTTTATGTGTGCTCACAACATGGGAAGATACCACAAGGCACCAAAAAACCACGTTAGCTCCTTCAAAGCTATGAGATAAAACCTCTCAGCCTGATTGCATCTGTACCATTATTACAAATGACATGCAAAAAGCAGTCACCCATATAACCAGGGCCACAAAGCTTTGTTAAAGAGTGAGAGACATCACTTGGTTTTCAACACCACAAACGATTCACTCTTTCACCAAAAGTCAGACTAATTCCAAAATACATTTCTCTTCTTTACACCAAAAACTGTGCCCCTAGAAATCTCATATGTTCAGAGGTGGCTCCTGGAAGGAGGTGGCCGGAGGTGCGCTACACACGTGCTCATTGGTACATGGATCCCTCGGGAGCTCATGGCTGAAGGTGCTGTCGCGGAAGAGGCTGGATCACGACCTGGGAAAGCGCATTCTTGCTCCTGCATCTTCTCCTCTCCCCGCTTCCTGGCTGCCACACCCTTCCAGCCCCCTGAGTGGGGCGTGGCCCACCCTGCTGTCCCTGCCACATGGCTGGCCAGTCGCTGCACCCATGAAAACCAAGAGCAAATAAACCTTTACATAATAAATAAACCTTTTAGTCTTTACTTTGCAGGTGCCACATATTTTGTTCCAACAACAGAAAAACAACTAATGTAGCATCTCACCCCAAACCAGTCTTTCTGATTTTATAACATATGTCGGTGCCACGTCTATCACTTCTGATGTATTTCATTTTAACTCATGAACTGAGTTGTTGAACACATTCGCTAGGACACACGGCCACATCTTAGAACAACTCCTCTCAATCTTCCCAGAACTTTCCTAACTTTGGAACTGAAATTCTTACATCCTTCCATCCCGAGGCAAACTAGGACAGGTGGTCAGTATATAATATCTAAGTTTTATCATGCTCTGCTGAAATTCATATATTTAGATAACAAGATGAAAATCACTGAGAAAGTTTTAATTTTTCCCCCAAAAAGACATTTCTCTCACCAATGAGGAAAATTTTAAAGTAGTAATAATTATAGTCCTAGAAACTTCAAATCTGGTCTGATACTACAGCTCCACAAGATACACATGGCATTAAATGTGGCCCAGTCAGCCTTCCCCAGCCCCAGCCCTATAGTAATTTTAGTGTGGATTAGAATAGCTATGACTCAGCACTATGGTTTGAATAAATAGCCCCTAAAGGTCCACATGGTAAAGGCTTGGTCCCCACAAAACACTAATGGGAGGTGGACTACAGGGGGAGGTCATTAGGTCATTATGGACATGCCCGCCAAGGGGATTGTGGGACAGCTGTTTATATGGAGACAGCCCTCAAGAGCTTCATGTGCTCAAGGCGAGGCTTTTGGAAGGTGACTGAATGATGGAGCGATATAGCTGAGTTGCTATTAGGAAGCAGAGTTGGCCAGAAGAGCAGGGACACAGACCCATGTCTTAGAAGGGCAGATCTCCCTCCCTGGATTCCCCTTCACGCTCTGTTCCTGGCCGCCATGAGGTCAGCAGCTCTCCTCTCCCAGGCCCGTCCTCTCACGCCATTGCTGTGTCTGAGCCTACCAAACTCAGGCTGAAGCTACTAAACCTATCAGCCAAAATGAACTTCTCCTCCTTTACATTGGAGGTGCTGGGTATTTTGTCCCAGCAATGAGGAAAGTAATTAAGACCAGAGCCCCAGTCTCTTCCTCTGCCTTTGTCCCCTGCCATAAGGTAAGTGGTTTTGCTCCATGATGCGTTTCTGCTGTCAGGTGCTCCTTTGCCACAGGCCCAAAGCATTAGGGTCAATCTATCATGGACTGAAACCGGGGTCTAAAATAACCTTTTCTCTTCTAAGTGATTACCTCAGGTATTTTGTCATAATGACAGAAAGCTGACTAACACACACAGCTCCCTCTTTTCTGGGCTCCTGATGTGGCATCTCCCATTAATATTTTAGATGAATTACAAAACAAAAATGAGGTCTGGGCAGTGGTCCTCAAACCACAGTGCACTTAAGAATAACCTGAAGAACGTGTTTAAAAAGTTGTATTTCTGGGCCCTATCGCCAGAAAGTTTAGCTCGGAAGAGTCCAAGAATACTCCTGTTCTCAAGTACCCAAGGTAATTTTGAAGCAGACAGTTGGGGGACCACATTTTTTAAAACTGTAGTTTAGGGGGAAGACAGCAAAAGCTGCTTCCTTTTTCCTCACAAATGAAGCAGAGCCAGAACACATCAGAAAGGAAGAGGAACACAGTGCAGGAATGAAGCAGGAGAAACCCAGTGTTAGGACTTCTCTTTTCTGAAAAGTGCTCTCCTGTAAATCTTGAGATCGCTGGAATGTTAAAGAAAAGCATATTTGGGTTAACCAACATAACTGTACTCCCTCTGGGCGGTATGTAGATCTCTGTGACTGTAATATAAACAGAGATGGTGGTAAAAACGAGATAACAGCCATGAAGTGATTAGGATGTTACAGGCACTCACAGTAGTTTATTCATATGTATGACATGATGGTGTGTTTAACGTATAAATATACACACAGATAAGTAGCTCTGTTTTGACTGTTTTAAATCTGAGATGGTCAATAGGCAGGCAGCTGGATAGAGGAACTGTATTAATCCGCATTTTGCCACTGTGATAAGATACAAGAGACCAACAGCTTAGAAAGAAGTATTCACTTTGGTTCATAGTTTCCGAGGTTTTCGTCCATCACCGACTTCATCAATTTCAGGGATCGTGGTAGGGATCAGTGCAAAGCTGCTCACTCACGGCATTGGGGAAGAAGGAGACTGGGAAACAGGGTAAAGAAGGGAGAGAGACAGAGACGCGGAGACAGACAGACAAACACAGGAAAAAGGAGACACAGGAAGAGAGCAAGACAGACACAGAGACAGAGGCAAAATGCCCAGGGCACATCCGCAGGGATCTGTGTCCTCCACTCTAATTAGCTTCTGCCTCCTACTTTTACCCAGCACCTCCCACGTTGGGACCAAGCCTGCAATATGTGAAATCTGGGGGAGCATTTAAAAAACAAACTATAAAGAGAGCCTACACTCTGCAATTCGGCAGAGGAGGAGCAGTCAGGGTAGAACTAGGCACTGACTTGGGGAATTATCTGCCTACAGCCTCAAAAGTGCACTGATAAAAGTCAAACCTTAACACCTACCAAGGCGACAGTCCCATGCCTCGTAAGCAAGCTGGGCCCCTGAAGAAGACCAGAAGCTAATGGAGAATAAGTTCCCCATACCAGAAATTTGAATACTCATTTTCAGCTTGGATACAACTCAACTGTCACAGGTGGAATTCCTTCATCTCTCCAGGTAAAAGCTCTAATTCAAGTTATTCCTCGGAGCAGAAATCCAGTGGCCCAGGTAGAGGCAAGAACAGGATTCCCCCACAGACAGCCTCCACACAGAACAAACAGGAAAAAATTCCCACCTACAGCACCTCCAGGAAACACCCTCAGAGGGGCCCAAACCACAAACCATGAGGAAGTCTGAAGCCAGAGCAGGGAATTTACTAACGCCAGGCACTCCCCACCACATCCCCAGCCCACCTAGAAAAAGGAGAAAATCACACATACGGAGGCAGAGATAACAGATCCCTCTGAAAGGAAGTTTGCAATCAGTGCCATTGCCATTACCGGATCATTCTGAGACTTGGAAGAGGACCTGGACACGCTGAAAGGGGTGTTTGGGGTGGTTCGTCTGGCAGAGCCTAAGGAGCAGGCTGAGGACAGAGACTGTGAGCCCAGCCCAGAACGGTTCTTTCTGCCCCACTTCTGGATGCCCATAACATCCGCCTTCTCGACCTTGCCACTTGATTCCTTGCTTTGTAGTTGTAGATCAATCATGTAAGGAACTGCTGAATCAAAGTTTCTCATGTGTGGCTGTGGGTGCGGGTGTGGGTGCGAGTGTGGGTGTGGGTGTGAATATGAGTATTTCCACGTCTCTTGCACGTGTGTTAGGGTATTTGTGAAACACTGGCACATCTCCCATGTCTCCAGGGTGTTGTGTTAAGTACCGTTAGGTGCTGTGTCCTCCAGCTATAGAAAGATAGATGATACCCCCATAGTACCTAGCGCAGTACACTGATGCAGTACATAAATGTTTAACAAATGAATTAACCAGCAAATGAACAAGAACCAGGTAAGACACTGGCTGATCAGAACATTGCCCTGTGGACATCTCACTTGGACTGCAGCACAAAACCAAGCGGATGCTACATCAGTCCATGTCCCTGGCACCTGACAAGCTCCTGGACTGGTCTCTTCTTCACCCACGCATGCATCATCTGTCGGCACACTTCAAAGTCAGCCAAATCCAGTAACAGCTGTAAGCCCTGTGGCCCTGATGAAAATCTGTTGTTCTGGGTGGGTTTCCCCAGAGCAGATTGCTGCGTACCTCGGGATGGCCTGATATTTGGCTGTGTGTTACAGTAGGCCTGCCCTAACCCAACCACTCTAGTCCTGACTTGGAAGAAGCCCTAGGCTTCCCCTCTTTGAGGAAAAGCCTGAAGCTTGGGGAACAGCAATGCCTTAATTTTCTCAGGGACACAAACTGGCCACACAGAATCAAAGAAGAACGAAGACCCTAGACTTCCTGAGAGACCAAAAACAGTACACATATCCAAAGCTCTCCTGCACGGCAATAGTGACTATGGTAATGACAATGAGATAACGCTGTCTTCTTTTTTATATTTATTTACTGGGGAAGGGGAGGAAGTGTTAGGGATTGAACCCAGGGCCTCACGCTGAGCTGTATATATCCACAGCTGTTTTCATTTTTTATTTTGAGGGTCTTTCTAACTTGTCCAGGCTAATCTCAAACTTGTGATCCCGCCTCCTCAGCCTCCGAAGTAGCTGAAATCAGAGGCACGCACCACGACTCCAGGCTCAAAGCTGCCTTTTAGTGACCATCCAATATGGCCAGATTCTATCCTAGGGATCTTTAATATAATTTGGCATATAAAGGAAATATTAGCATGACTATTTTGCACATGAGAAAACTGAAGATGAAAGAAGTTATATTAGTTATCCGCTGGAAAGCTGTATCAAGCATGAAGGTTAAGACTGAAACACAGCACAGTTTGAACTCAGTTTCATCCTTTCCACCGCCCCTCCTGCTTCTGCTTCGATGCCAGGTCTGAAACACAGCCCGGCGCGTTAACCATGCTGGGTAACAGACTCGAGGGTTTCTGATGATGACCGTGGGCTTTGGAGCAGGAATTGTCCCTCAGGAGCCTGGAAGCATACACCAGCACTCACGTCCTCTGTCTCATTCCACTCTCAATCACAGTCTCATGGAAAAGATTAAACAAACCTGTTTCTCTCTGCGGGAATCAGCTGGTCTCATCCAGCTCCTGATTTTTTGTATTCCCAGTGTAAGGCCAGCTGCTACCCCGATGGCCAAAACAACTGCAAATACATGGCACTGAAATTGTAATGGTCTTCTCTGAGGACACAGAGTAAATTCACAACAGAGAAATCAGATTCATAGCACATTCTAGTATTTACACCAGTGAAATGGTCTGTTGCCAGTGTGGCCCATACACAATGCACTGGCTTGCTTTCTAAACTTAAAATAACTACAGAATTAATCATTCAAAATGTGCTTTCAAGAACACTAAGATGAATGGCTTTTCAAAAAAACATTCTAACAAACCACATGACCGTCAATAAGACAATGGGAGAAATAAATTGTGGTCTACTCACACTGTGGAATATTATAAAGTAGTAAAACCAGATGAATTACAGCTATCTGCAACAATAGGGGTGAAGCTTGGAAATGTAATGTTGGGTGAAAAAGCAAATCCCAGCAACCTACCTACTAATATGTGGTGATTCTAAAAGAAGCCTGTAAATTCGTTGACACCCCACTCTTCCAAAGGTGGAGGCTAACTTCCCTGCTGTTGAATAACAGCCAGATTTAGTGACTTTCTTCTAGTAAACACGGCAAAACTTACAGTATATGACTTCAGGAATAAGTGAAAAACGTTATGGCCACTTCTGCCTTACTCTTTCATGTTCTTTGTTCTGGGAAACCAGTCATAAGGACATCAGAGCAGCCTGCAGAGAGAGACCCACACCGGGAAGATCTCAGCCTTCTCATCAATATCCACCAGGCATTTAGCAGCCCTGAATTTGAGCCACCCAGGGAAGCCTTCAGGTAACTGACTGATACCGTGAATTCAAGCTCATGGAGAATTCTAAGCCTGAACCGTATAGCTCAGCCACTTCCAAATCCATGGTCCACAGAAAGTTGTGAGACAGGAAATATCCTAAGCTACCAAGTGTGTTAATGTGTTTTATAATAATATGAAGCTAATACAAAATGATACCACTGTATAAATCTCAAAAGCAAGCAAATCACTCTTATGAACATATACAGATAATAAAACTGGTTTGTTTGTTTGTTTCTTGTTTGGGGGGATTTTTTTTTCTTAATGGTGCTGGCATTGGAACTCAGAGCCTTTCACATGCTAGGTAAGTACTCTACCACTGAGGAGTGACGTGTTTGGCTCTGACTGTTCCTTGAAGTCACCTGTCTGATATGATGGGGGGCAACAAGGGTGGAAGGCAAAGCCGAAGGGGATCTTGAGGCGCTCAGTAATGCAGGGAGTCAGAGGGTGGAGTTCAAAGCCTCCAGACTGCAGAAAATGGTAAGCAACCCTGCTCTGCTCGGCCAGGGCTTCCAACCCACAGAACCTACAAGCATAGCAGAACGGTTGTTGATTTGTACCCTTGTATTTGGGGGTGGCTTGTTATGCAACAACAACTCATTGGAAACACTCAAAACCAAAAGGACAGGAAAAGACACACCAAGCAAATGCCAATCAAAAAAAAGCTGGTGTGAGTACACAAGTGTCAGGGTAACTGTAAACACAAGCCGCTTTACTGCGTAATGTTTCCTAACAATAAGGGCCTCGACTGTGAAAATGTAGCAATTCTACATTTGTATACATACAAAATAACCTAGTCTCAAAATATACAGCCAGAACATGGAGAACTAAAGAAGAAAATATTTAAGTACAGTTCCAAATTCAAATGTATTTAAGCAGATTTTAAAACACTGAAATAATTCAGAGTGTATTTCTTGATGACCCTGAAATTAAGCATGAAGTCCAGAATAAAGAAAACTAAGAAATCTTCCAGTGTTCAGAAATTAAATAATATGATTTTCTAAATAACTGTGGTTCAAACTTTTAAAAGTTAAAATATCAAGATTCTATTGGTAAGCACCCTGGCGGGCCAGGAGGAAAACCAGCAGCTCCCTGTCAAACACCCCACCCACCACTCCCCACCCCATAACAACTGGGGATAAATGTCTCAACATCTCTTGGGAGGATGACCATATGCAATATAGCAAACATGGAGGATTTCCTTCTATCTTCTGTTTGAAGGCAAAGGTTGTTTTCACTGTTTTGTTATGTTTGTTTTGCTCTATTCAATACTCTCAATTGGTTTTATAATGTTCTGTTTTTGCTTTGATTTCGCTATACCTAATTGACTGGACAACTACTGTTATCATGAAGATAACATGATACTATGGTACCTGTCACTACCATCCCAGTATCCTGCTGTGAAGTTCTGTACCAATTTCACTGCATTATCTTGATTGGCTTGGTTCTGTCTTGTCTGTTGTATTTTTACTATCTTCAAAATAAAATTTTTTAAAAATGAAAAAAAATCAAGATTCTAGGCAATAACCACCAAAAAATACCATTAATGAAAAAAATAAGTCATAGAATGAAAAAACAATTTTAAATATATATGTGTGTGCATATACATACACATTTTTGAAAGTATCTTTTATGACATACACATACCTATTAGAGCATGTGCAAACTTGTTTTGAAGCATCTGTGACATGCATATGACACAACAATTACAACTACTGTACACAACAAACATACATGTCCATTAACAGGAGAATGTACAAGTAAACAAATAATAAGCTACTCATTCAACCAGGAAAAAGAATGAATTACTAATACACACAACGACAGGTTGAGTCATGCACAGAGAATACTGACTGAAAGACAGCAAATATGAGAACACATCCTTAACAATTCCAGAACTAATCGATGGTGACAGAAGTCAGAATGTTGGTTACCTTGGGAAGGGAGAGGGAAGAGAACTGACTGGGAAGGAGGGGAAAGGAGGCTGCTGTTGGGGTACCTGCAACAGTCTATACGTTCAACCAGGTGTAGCTGTGTAGTGTGTATATTCTGTAAGCATTACTAAAGCTGTACACTTGAGATTTGTGAATTTTATTATTATATATGATACATTTTAATTTCTTTAAAAATAGTAGTTTTTAAAAGCCAACGAACAACAAATACAAAATTCAGGGTAAGGATCCCTTCTGGAAGAGAAGTCAGGAGACCACAAAGAAAGGAGTAAACAAGAGCTTTAAATTTACAAACAGTGCATACACTTTTTGGAGGCATCATTACATGAAAGGGTGATGAACACTGTGAGTGAAAAAACATCATTCAAGTATCAATCTGTGTACTGAACTAGGGAAGAATTTTTAAAGTAAAATTAATATAAATGACTCTCATTGATATTTAAACAGGAAGTCAACTGCGTTCATCTTCTAAGCCCCCTCCTAGCGTTGTATTGATGGTAACTTGAAGAGGCCACTTGGAATGAGGTAGACCAGTAATCACGACTGGCGTTATTTACTATAGACTGTCTGCTGGGCACCATCGTGAATGCTTTAGATACATTTAATTGTCATGTAACGCTGTGAGGCCGCGACTGCTATGGCCATAGTTTAACAGATGAGGAGACTGACGGGATCGCTCAGGGCCTTCTAGCAGGCAAGCAGCAGAGCCAGCAGCATTCAACGCCTGGTTTCAAAATCTTGCTTCACATCCTCTGCACCACTCCACTCTTGTAAGGGTGCAGCTCCCATGTGGGGTTCTCAGCTATACCCCAGGCTTCTGACCCTGCAGTGGGGCCCCACAGTATCACGTACATCTGCCTCCAAGAGGGGTACTGTGATATGGTCATAATGACAGTGATGATGAGTTACACTATCACGACCAATAGCAAGAGCTGTGAGGCCCACGGCGTACTATAATATATATTAAAAAGTTGTCACGATTGAACATTTAACACATTGCTCAATTCCAGAGCTTCGGTAAGAAGTAACCTGGATAAACATCTTCTGCCCCTACACTCTCTGCCACCCTTTCCTGGCCTACCACGTCTTACAGTGCATTAGATTTATTCCTGAGCTGTGAGTCACCTCTCCACTAGGTTGATATGATCTGTTTCTGATTTGTCTTTGCCTCTCTGCAGTGCAAATTACTTGGACATAAAGGTGTTTTTAAAATATCTGCATAACAAGTGCATTTGTGACAAATACATAAAGATGTGCAGACATTGGAGCTCTTTGCAAAAGCTCTCACACATCCCATGACCTTGATCATCATGTTCACTGCCATGGCCCCCGTGACTTAGAAAAGAGCCTCCTAAGCTCTCGCAAAAGATCAAACTGTGATTGAGTGATGAAGGCAGGAACGGTACGTCCTCTCTACACAGTCTTCCTCAGCTCTGTGTCAGCCTGGCTGTCACCCAGGAAGACCAGACAGTCCGTAACCCTGAGGAGTGAGGTATATACTGCTGGACTGCAGATCTGCAGGCTGGACGGAATGAGTTCACCAGTCTTCCCTGATCCATGCTTATATCTTGTTTTCTCTTGGGAATGATTCCAGTAGTAAGGACGACATAAGGTGGCCCCTCTTAAGTAAGAAATGTCACAAGTTGTACTGAGCTGTGCCTCCGTGCACCCCTAGAATGGCCTTTGGGGAAAGGACTGTTTTCTCTTTCCTTTGGTAAGCACACCTCGTTCTTCCAAGCAGGATGCTCGGCCTCCTCCCTCAGCTCCTTTGCACCTTTCGCCTCCTATACCTGTGCCTTCTTCCTGCCAAGCTCCAAACTACCTCGTCCCCTTTCCTCCCTCCTCCCACCTCCCTTTCTGGTCTGCGGTGGGGAATGCCAAACGCTTGATCTCAAGGGCAGAAAGAACCTACAAACCAACCCACAGAGCCTTGGAGAACCGTCCCGGAACAAAGCGTTTCCTAGACCTGACACCTGGCCCAGCACATTTGGTCCTGTCTTGGCAGAAATCAAGTCCCGGCCGCCATGCGTGCTGATGCCTAATGCAGGGCACCCTTTAACAAAGCCCTGAGCTGCTCTCTTCTCCTTACCATATTCCCTCGACTAAGTAGCACTTGGGGGCAGCCACAGAACTCAGGCCGCCCGGGTCTGGCTGGTGTCACTTTGATTCAGGGTCTGAAGCATTTTGCCTGCTGCCAAGGAAGGCCTGAGACCTCCTTGTCCTCCAGAAGCATTTATTCTTACACAGCGCGCTCCACGAGTTTCCACGGCACCTGTCACAACACTTTTACTCTCCGCTGGTTGTTTCATCATGGCCTGTTCTCAGGCTCTCTCTCTCCCTGCCTCTTGGCGCTCTGTCTCCTCCTCCATTTCTTCCCATCGCTGTCCTATGGCTCTGTCTTTAGACTTCTCTTCTGTCTCTGTCACTGGTGCTTGTCCTCGCCCTCCCTCCAAGGGACTCTGGAAAATGCCCCAGTGCACTGGGTGTGTTGCACGGGCGTGTTGCACCGGGCTTTCATCCCGATCCAGGTGGCTCCAATCCAGTACAGGATTTATACTGCCCTGACCCTGAGCCGTCAAGAAGGAACAGCCAGATTAATGGGGTGGGCGGGCTGGGGTAATAATCGTTTGTTTGATGTGACAAGCCTGATAGGCGTTGATTTACTTACAGACTGATGGGCTTTTAATTGAGCACCTCCATCCCAGTCACTTCAAAGGCAGGGGAAGTTGACAAGGGGCCCCTTTCACGGAGGGTTCCTGGTGACTGACAGGCCCCCTCTGCTCAGGCACTGTCACTGGGATTGGCCCGGGCAGCCCTTCCCCGGCCCTCTGGCAAAGTAACACACTTTCTGTGTAACTCAGAAATGGCCTTTTGTCTGCTGCCAAGGAAGGCCAGCCCTGCTTGGAAGGCCCAAGTCTCCCAAAGGATGAGGAGAGAAAGGAGTGGGTGACAGAGACCAGGAGGTAGGCAGGCCGGAGCGGGTGGGCAGGCCCCAGGCCTACCGGTTCAAATGGCAGCTTTGTTCCTCCTCCGGGCCTGGCCTGGCTCTCTCCGGCTTCTTCCTCCTTCTGACTTCTCTCTTCACTCTGCCCTTCCCAGCTCTCAGACTCCTTCCTTCCCCTCTTTCTTTCCTGCTACTTTCTTCTCCCTGGGAGGAAAAGCCCGAGGAAGTAGAGGTTACTTCCTGTCCCTGATCACCCCAGCCCCCTGCTGCTTTCAGGAAGCAGCCCTTAGGGCCACCAAACACGGAAAATTCCAGAAGTAAACATCTCTTAAGCTTTAACTAACTTTTACTACTCTATATTGTTAAAATCGTCCTATTTTATTATTAGTCATTGTTGTTCATTTCTCACTGCACCTAATTTATACATTGAACTTATTGCACCTATAGAAAAGAACCGAGTGCATGCAGTTTCGGGCTCTGCCTGGGAGTCTCAAAAATGGGTCCTTGTAGACCAGAGGGCCCATACAAACGAAGAGGACGGTAGATCATCACAGACACAGGTCTATTGGAAGTTCTGTCCTATTCCCATTTGAGCTAGAAGCTGCTTTAATAATATAGATTTTATTGTGCTTGAATTTTTAGAAATAGTCTTCACCATAGAAATTCTGTCAGAAGTCTTGGTTTTGATCTGGTTTGATCTGTTAAGTCCTGGCTCTGTTGGCTGTTAAACTTTGCTTCCTCGTGAGAAAAGATACACCCCAAAGTCCTCTCACAATGTCTGCTCGTGTTCTAGGCTAGGAGCCCCACACACACGCAGAGGACACAGTCCCTGGGACCTAGAGGTGGGGCCCCCTAGAGCATGCCCAGACTTCCTCACTAGAGCAGTAGTGGGAGGCCAGTGTTCCCCTAGAATGGTCTTAACTTCCAAGTCCAACCCCTTAAGTCTAGGACCGCCTGGACAAGTCCTGCTCTCCTGAGGGAGCTCGTCCAAGCCAGCAAAGCCAGGGCCCAGCTAGAAAGGCAGTGATAGCAGTTCCCACTTGGGTAGCATTACTTAATTCACTCTCAAATCTATTATCTTAACTGCCCTTCTAAAAACTGTGTGAGATAGGTTAGCACAGTTATGATTCTCATTAGCCAGATAATAAAATGATAATTCAAAAGGATAATGTGCTGCTAAAAAGCAAAACTGGGTCTCAAACTCAGGTATTCTCCATCCAAGTTAGCTCCTTCCATCACCCTTGCTGGTCCAAAGGACTACTGTCTTGCGTGTGCACGTGTGTGTGTGTGTATGTGTGTGTGTACATGTGTGCACACACACATGCATAAGCTGGGAACTGAAGCAAACAGCACATTTCCCTACCCTTTTGAACATCTTCTTACTCCAAATGGTTTATTCATTTCCCTTCCTCTTCTCCTTTTCAGGTCCTCTGCTCCCACTGGTGTCCACCCTCCTGGTTTGGTCATCCAGGGACAAAGCCTCCAGCCCTGACCCTGGGAGGATGAACTTCTCCCTTGCAAACCAAGCCTGAGGGCAATGTCCCCTTCACCCTGCCCAGCTGTCCTCTACCATCCACACAAGAATTGACCGTAAGGAGAACACTGGTAACTTTTGGTTCTGTGACTAAGTTTGAGCCAGGAAAATGTGTACCTCTCCTAACATGCTGGAAGGACATTTCCACCTGCAGAGCCACGCCTAGGGCAGAAGCTTGGAAGCAATTAACTAATCTGCTCTCTCATCTCTACCCCTACGACTTGAACATATCTCCACTGATTCGCTTAACACCCTGAGATGCTATGCACTGTCCTCTCCCTGGAAAGGCTGAGCCTTTGAGGTGTGTGTCTTTTCATCACTTAGCCCTGTGTCTTGGGGAAAGCTCTGCTGAGGTGCTCACTGCTGAAGTATTTCTTGGCGGGCAGTATGGTGTGGTAGTGGTGGGGGGGGTCCAATAGCCAAGGATCCCAATCCCAACTCCACTACTTGCTATCTGTAAGCCTTGGACAGGTCATTTACATTTTCTCTGCCTCGGTTTCCTGATCTGTAAAATCGGACAAAAATATGTCCTGCCTTATGAAGTTATTATGAAGCTCAAATGAGTTAATAACATAGTTCATCTAATCCATAATGTGCTGTTATTTTAGGTCCAACAAAGAAAAAAATGCTGCTAAATAATCTGTGACACAGTCTTTTTTCAAATCAGTGTCAGAAACGTTAAAAATGTGGAAAAAAATATATCTTAGAATTGATTATATACATCTATGTAAAACAGAATTGTAGCTGGCACACAGTGCACACTGTTAGCGAGAGCTACTGTCACGGCGTTCTCCCGAGAACCCTCTGATGTGTGAGTTAACCCTCATTTTACAGATGAGGAAACAGAAATCCAGAGAGATGAAGTGGCCTGACCAGGCTCACATGGCCACAAGTCCTCGGCAGGCATTTAAACCTGCCTTTGAGGTGCAATAATCTACAGTTATTACAAGAGCTGGCAGCCGCCCACCAAGCTACCAGGGAGTGTGGAGCTGGGTTTTGTTCTCAATTGCATTAGCTTTCTTTAATCTAAGTTTTCCCCCTCTGGTATAATTACTTTCCTTCTCCCTCCCCCTCCTCCTTTGTACTTGGCTCTGATCTTTTTACTTTTCTATTAATGGCTGCAGGTTTTACTGTATCTGCGTTTTGAATTGTAAGCGACCTCAAATCTTTTATGGAGCTAGGAAGGATATAAATAAACATAAAGGTTTTAATTGGTTTTTAAAGGTGACATGTAGCAAGGGAAAAATGGGGGAGGCTCTGCCCACAGCTTCACAGGGGGATGCGTGGGTATGGACAGCCACACCCCACTCTCCGCCTCCCACAGAGAACGCTGGACACTAAGTTTCCCAACAAGGTACAGGAAGTCCATTTTCTCAAGCTGGCTGTCTGCCCCTCCTTTCCTAAAGGCTCAGAAGACACTACAGAGTGGAGGGAGGGTTAGGGATGAAAGGAGACAGTTAACTCTTCTGGAACCTTCTCTAGCTCGCTTGATGCACCACCACCCCACAAAAACATCATCTACTCAAGAGTATTCATTCCTAGCTCACAACTGCTAAGTGTGAAGCCAGGGACGGAATCCCCCTCGCTCCAAAGGGAACCATTGTAGAAGGCCCACCATCAGGAAGGAAGTGGCCGGAAAGGGCTCTATTTGGGTTTTGCAGTGGGTTCCCCATAACCCTCATGGCAGTCCACCACCACTGTCACAGGTCACAGATATCATTCCTCCCAAGTGACGAGCAATCCCTCCTGCCACACTAGTCATGACCACGTTAAAACAGAGTGAATACAACATGGCAGCACCTAACTCAGTGCCTTCCTCCCAAGCAGGAGGCCCTGGTTGGACCGGACGGTTGCATTTGTGAATCTGCTTGGATTGATCAGGGCAGCATCAGAGATGATCACAGTGGGTGTAACTTTTCCAGAACTTCACTCTTCCACGTGCATTGATACCTCTCTGAGGAAGAGGCAGAGCTGCAGGCTGGGACATAAAAGGGACAGTGGCACCAGGCACTTTGTCATGTGGAAAGTGAGCAGGCCATCACTCAGGACCCAAGGATGGACCTGCTGCTCTACCGAACAGAACAAAATGCACTCCAGGCTCAGATCCTCCAAACAGTGAGTTCCATCAACATAGGAAGAAGTGAAAACGGGTGTTCCTTCTTCCTTCATGTTCGCACAGCTCAGCTCCAAGGCTCCAGGAAAGCAGCCGCACGCCAAATCCCTTCTGATGCTGTCTGTATCTGAGCCTCCTCCAAGATAATCTTCTTAATGGAATAGTTAAGAAATCAGATATAAATCACCAGCTTTTCATCTATCCTGAAGCTTCCTGTACCGTAGGATGCCTCGCACATGCGTCCACATACAGATGGCCGCAGGTAGCTAGCTTTCTGGTGGCGACACCAGTGAGGTTTGCTAGACTTCAGGTTCAATAAGTTTTGCAGCATCTGAACCTATTATTTTCCTGGATATAGGGCTGCAAAAATATACAGTTTGGAAATCAGAGCCTAGAAAATAGATGTTCCTATAGACATTTCAAAATTAAAATGCACATCCCTCTAAAAACCTGTTTGTTATTTGCAACCATAAAACTGCCTATTGTTATTATGCAGTCATAAATAACTTGATTTTGGCATATGCTTTCATACCAAACAAAAAATGAATAAATTAAATTTGATTTACAACCTTTTTCATTTTTATTAGCACTCCTCTGAAGAGTTTATGTAAGGGACGTGCCAGAGCAGTTATGCCAAATGTTTTAAGGCATTGGTATTGATATTATATAAATTAAGGTGTTTTAATTTGCATTCTTTAATTAACTAAATACTGGCAGAAAAATAAAACACAAGGGCAGCCCTGACTTATTGCCTCTATTAAACTGCTGACATCTCCAAAAAGATGCGTTAAGTAATCCAATTCATGTGGGGATGGGAGGGGATATTAACACACTCTGTTTGGCACAACATATTGGAGTTTAAGAAACCAATATCCTGCTTTGCTTGCAGAGTGGTAAGGGGGTGGCGTGTTCTAAGATGGTCTGATTTGTGTCCCCAAGGGAGAAGGTGATTAAACGTTTGAGCTATTACCCCTGCCCAGGGCTGAGCTGAAGGCTCACGAGACACTGCACGGCCCCTCCCTTTGCCACCAGGGCTGAACACCGGGGAAGCGACCATAGCCATGTCTGTCCCAGATTGCCAGGATCATACAGGAAGGCAAGAAAAAAACAGCTGAGGACTTTTCCATTCGTCCTCTTCACCACCCCCAGCCCCCCAAAAAAGTGTTCTGAACAGATGTATCAGGAATCCTCCAGCTTTTCCTGTCATCCCTTCCAAAGACTGTTTTTCCTTTCTTTCTTTTTTTTCTTTCTTTCCTTTCTTTCTTTCATTGATTGATTTTGTGGTATAGGCTTTTGAACCCAGGGCTTTCATACTGAGTTACAACTCCAGTTTTTCATTTTTTATTTAGAGACAGGGTCTCATTCATTAAGTCACTAAGTTGATCCGGCTGGCTTTGAACTTGTAATCGTCCAGCCTCAGACTTCCAGAAAGCTGGGATTACACACCCAGCTGAGAGGCTGTTTTAATATCATCATGGTGGAAACTGATGCTTCTTTCTGGTCCAAGGACCTTTTTCTCTTCCTCACTTCCTCTTTTGTTCTTGATATTTTGCTCCATTCCTCCTGTCTTGTAAGATCAGAGTAAACTCTGCCGAGGCCTCATCTGTAATCCTCTACCCCGCACTTAGGAGACCAATAGCTGTAGAAGATGTCTCCGCTGATGGGGCTTTCACCTCAAACTCAGGCTGAGAACTACATTTCTCTTCCCTAAGCCCAAAGATTTTCAAGGAGCCATCCGTTTGCTATTCCCTCGTGGTCCCAAGGGTGTCTATCTTGCATTCTTGGCCTCCTCTGGGAAGAGTCATATCAAAGCAAAGAGCTGGGGCCTCAGATCCTGTCGAGCTGTCTCGGGATGTCACAGAGGTGGGGCTGGGCCCACCACTCCCCAACCCACCCCTCCACCTCACCCAGCCTCCCAGTGGAGCAATGCAAGGGAACCAGTCCAGCGACACAGGTCTCTGGGTGTGACCTCTACCCCAGGCCCCACCCCACCTTCCCCTCCGCATCATTTTATTTGCTCAAGGAGTAAAAGATGAATTCCAACAAGTAATAAGAAAAACACTGCTGTGCTCTGCCAGCTCCCATCCCCCTCCCCCTCAAAAAAAATCCCACTTTCTTGTCGTTTCCCATCTTGCAACTCTGTCAGTTGTTTTAAAACAACTGTGTTAAAACATGTCTCCTGTCATAAATAAAATCATCATTATGCATTTTGACTGCAGTGGTGAAAAACTCAGCCATCTCAAAGAGAGGACAGAGACCAGGGATAGCCTGTGCAGTCCTGATGTGCGGTGGGAATACAGGTGAAATAAAAAGATGCCGTCTGCTCACATACAGATTTTACCATGGCGGCTTTTCTGTATGAGCTGTTGCTTTGATTTATATGTGGTTGAAGAGCATGCCATGAAGGTTCCTGCAGTGAGAGCACAGTCCTCACGGTGATGATGTTAGGGGGCAGTGGGACCCTCAAGAGGAGGATTTAATGGAAGGTCTGTAAGTCTTGGGGGTGTGACTTTAAGAAGGATTCCCGGTGAGGAGTAACCCTCTGTCTGGCTTCCTGTATCATGAACGAATGTCTCCTTTTTACATATCCCTCCCATTGCACCATTCCCCAAAATGTGACACAGCCAAGAAGCCTGTGCAAAGCCCAGAGCTATGCTGTTTGCACTTTCAGACTCTGAAACTAGGGGCTAAATAAACCTCTTTTCTTTATAAGTTACCCAGACTCAGATATTTCATTATAGTAACCGAAAATAGACCAATGTAACTAGGTAGGGATTTTATTTTTCATCATTTGCATATCAGTTTATTTAATAATCAGTTTATTTAAAGAAATCAGTTTATTTAAATAAACTGATATTCGCATATCAGTTTATTTAAAGAAATCAGTTTATTTAAATAAACTGATATTCGCATATCAGTTTATTTAATAATCACTTTATTTAAAGAAATGGAGAAATTGTTCTCCATTTCCTACTCCATCCCACCATCTTTTGGTCTCTCTTCATTTTCAGGGGCTCTATCTTCCTATGTTGCATTATCAGTCTTTTATTTTGCTCATTAAATTATTTATATTTTGGGTCTGTTATGTAAGAGAAACCATGCAATATTTAAGTTGTGTCTGATTTATTTCACTGAACATTATGGTCTCAAGGTACACCCATATGCCAACAAACAACTCAATTTTATCCTTCTTTGTGGCAGTATAATACTCCATTATGCATGTTCATTACATTTTCCTTATTCATCTGTTGAATATATAGGCTGATCCAGAGATTTTTGCTATTACTTACTATGTTGCTGCTTTAGTGACCCAAGGAGGTTCGATCCCAGGACTCAAGATGAGGGAAAAAGAGACAGCTGAGCATACACTGTGCATCTTTGCATCAAGAAGCTCACAAACCAAAATGCCTAGAAAACAGGGTGCTCTGCTTCCGACTATCTGCCACGGCAAATGGGCACTGGAGCAAACACTCAAACATCCCAACTCTTGATGAGAAGTCATAGAAGTGTCCTTCTGTACCTTTGAATTTTATTGGTTATACCCATTTAAAAATAAATACGTAAAAATAAGAACCAAATACAGACGCTTCTCCTGCCTGGGTGGGTATTCTGCTCCCCACATGCATTTCCTGACCTGGCACCATCCAGGGCTCTGTGGTTCTCATTCAGGAGACCTGCAGCCTTGACTGGAGACTAACTTCTACAGATGCCACTAAAATCACTCTCCACGTGGTCTCACCTCGCCCTGAGCGCAACAGAACAGGGGACACAACACAGAGCCCCACTAGGGCCACTGACAGGAATCCTCTGTACTACAATACGTATCTGTCGTCATTTTAGGCCAGGCTGTACTGCACTTCTCTTTCTCTTATTCCATGCGGGAGAAGGGAGGGAGGGAGGAAGGGGAACAGGTGTAATGGGTGTATTGTGAAGTCCAAAGATGGAGCCAGAACTCTTTCTGCAAATTTTGTAGACAAGATCCTACTACATAGTGCAGGCTGGCCTTGAGCTAATGATGCTCTTCCCTTAGCCTCCCAAGGAGCTGGTAGTGCAGGTGTTGTGACCACACCAGCTCTGGAATACCTTCCTATATGAGTCTTTGTGAATTTAAAACCCACCCCAAAGGTGCCCTACCAATTTTCTTAAAGGGGCTTATTCTGAATGCATATAGATTCCGGATCTCACTATGTTGCCCAGGCTTGTCCCCAAACTCTGGGCTCAAATGACCCTCCTGCCTCAGCCTCCTGAGTAGCTGGAATTTATAGATGTGTATTGACACACCCTACTACATTATAGCTTTTGACCCGCAATTGTATTCCTAAGAATTTATCCTATAGTTTTGTGAGCAAGAAAGGGAAGGAATAACACAGCAAAGGTCAGGAACCATGTAAACGTCCATCCATGGAGACTCATTTGATAAACTGAGGCACATCATAAAACAGTGTTGTAAAATGGGGGGAAATAGGACAAAGAAACCACTATGCAACCTCTAAAATACATTAACTTCCTGAAGAACAGGTGCAGAACATCTCGTAGGGTACATCCAGTTTGTTCATAAAACAGGGAAAGAATACATGCGTATTTGCGAAGGTGGGAACACAGCGTCTCTGGGAGGAAGAACAGTAAACTGTCACCTTGGTGCCCTGTGGAGTGGCCCTGGACAGAAGTCCAGGATGATGACTGGACGGAGTGCTGTTCTACTGTCCATTGTCACAGCTTTGGGATTTGGTGCATGCGAATGAATGCATTTCATAAATAAATGAAGGCATTTCCCAAGCAAGTAAAAAGTAACTCGGGACTGAGGGTTTAGCTCAGTGGCAGAAGCGCCTGCCTGGCAAGCGCAAGGTCCTCAGTTCAATCCCCAGTACTGAAAAAAAGAAAAAAGAAACAGTAATTCAAAGCCACTTTTAAAGAGGGAGTGCCCTCCATAGATTCCTTCCACTTCTGAACACTAGTTAGGACTGCTCCTCTGTTCTCCTCCACACAGGGACTGGCAGACCACCACTGGAAAAAATGCTTCTTGAATTTTTCTGACATCCTGGAATTTGTTTTTATCCAATGCAACTTGCAATAATAACCCCTCCCTGAGCAGCACCCCGACATGCACACTTTGTGAAGTATAGTGGTCTAAAGGAACATGGAGCGCAGTAGGTCCCAGCTACCTGGGAGCCTACACACATGGCACACTTGGGCGCTCGCCAAGGCTCACCCACCGGAAGCAGCGATCACCTTTGTCACCTTCAAGGCTGACAGCTCCTCGGATGGGAGAAGCAGGCGCCATGCTGGCCCCGTGCAACTGAGCCAACAGTGCACCACTCGCCCAGCGTTTCCCGGGACCAGGCCCTAGTTCCAGCTGCTGGTAGCCAGGAGCAGAGACCAGGACAAGAGGCACAATGCCAGCAGGTACACACAATGCCCGCCTCCCATTTCAGGGCCTTTCCCTCTCCTCCCAGATTCCCTGTCTAAAAGGAGAGAGTGTGTATATCCAGAAGGCATCAGGAAAAGTGAGTGGAAATCCGAACTGAACTCTGAGCAAATGCCCTGAAGAACAGTCATCCCAGGATACCAAGCATGCTTACATCACGCCTCTTAAGGTTTTTAAAAACTTTTAATCTGCAAAAGTACACAGACGCCCAATGGAAAGGGCTGTCCCACTTTTGGGAGTCCCAACCCCGTTATCTTTCCCCACCATGGATCACCTCAGACCTGCCTGACCGTGTAATCAAGAAACAGTACCTGAATGGATGATTGAATTCATCAATCCAATCCAGTTATGTGAATGTGTGAATATTCTTCCTTCTCTGCTTCTCTTTCTGCCTCAGTTTCCTCTCTACTGCATTTCTCATTTCGAAAGGACAAAAGGGAAATCTAGATGGAGATGACTGGCCTCCTAGAAAATGATTAAAGCAATCTGTCTCCAGTGTCTCCTGCCGCTTTCTCCCTGCCCCAGACAGATTTCCCCTGGTTTAGGTCTGCACTCTGCAGGGTACCCGAGGAGCCAGGCACCTGGATTTCAATCACCCCTTCCACTTGCTGGCTGTGTAGCTTGGCAAGATGCTTACCCTCTCCGCCTAAGTATCTTTCTTTCTTTTTTGTCTTTTTCCTTTTTATCGATACCAGGGATCAAACTCAAGTATCTTTCTTATAAAACAGGCATGACAGTAGGACCCCCAGCTTCTCTGCCATGGGAAGTAAATCAATTACATGCAAGATGCTCAGAACATGCCTGGCACACAGTAAGTGTTCAGAAATGTATTACTGTCCTGGGTGGAAAATTCAAAGACAGAGACGTCAGTTGATAACAAAGGTGAGACAACTCTCAGCAGTATATGCAACTTAAAAGCCAAAACTGGCAGCCCAGAAGGGACAGGGGAATCCAGGCTGAATACCCAGGACTGGGGCTGCTGATGTCCCAGGGCCAGGCAGGGAAAGGAGGCAGAACTTCAAAACACACCTATGGGGTGGCCCTTGCCCAGGCCTGCCAGTCTCCCCAGGGGCTGATAAGAGATAAATGAAATCACTTCTTCAAAGCAGCTGCTCGGGGACCCAAATCAAAAGGACAGGCTTGAAGATAAGCCCTGGTCTACATTTCCTTTTTTTTTTTTTTTTTTTTTTTTTTTTTTTGTCTTTTTCCTTTTTATCGGTACCGGGGTACATTTCCTTTTGTCCCTCTTCCCACCACATCTCTAAAGGAAATTCCTGGGGGAGGAAAAGGAGCTCATTCCACCTTTTATCAGAACGACCTCCTGCACCACAGACAGTGGGTCCTGTTAGAAGTTAACCAACCAACAACCAAGTAGGGAGTTCCGAGGACTTCACTCCGCACCCCCTTCTGCCCTGTGACTTTCCACGCCCCTCAAACTCTCAGAACCTGTTTCTTAAACAGATAATAAAACCTGCCCAAAAGAACTCCAAAACGTGTTCTGAAACAAAGACAAAAAAGTGCATTTGGGAAAAAGATACTTCCACATGGTTATATATCAACGTTTTGAAAACACAATCATTTACCCTAAATCTTTCGGGAAGAAGGCAAGGTGAGATATAAACAAACAGCTTGGTATCCATTCACAAACAAGCATTCCTGGGCTTTTATGGCCTTGGAACTGCCTCGGTCACAATCTCTATCTCTAACCATACCAGCTTGGACCAGGAACAAGAAGTTTAACCTCTCTGTGTCTCCTTTTCCTCCTCTGAGCATTGGGGTAGCAGGTCCTGGCTCTTGGGGTTCTGTGGCCTGGACTTAGAAAACACATACAAAATATTTCAATCCATCTTACCACTCCACGTGAAGATGGTTAAACATCCTGCTAGGCAAAAATAGAGAAGATGAGGAAAACATAGAAGCATTTACAGTTTAGCAAGAGAAGGGACAAGGGGACAAATGCCAGGAGACGCGCTGGCTAAATGTAAGATCCTATACAAGCAGAATTTGAGAACAGAGAAAGGTTCCTGACCAGTGGTGCAGGCTTCCTGCAAAGCCAGCAGGCCCAGCTTTGCTGTTTCTTCCCCTGCCCCAGGCTGGATCTGAAGGCTGGGGATGGACAGGGCACCCAGAAATACCTCCGAGTGCCCCAGCAGTATGCCACAGCAGGATTTCTGGCCAAGGCAGTAACTGCCAGCTGCTGGAAGATATTAAGTGTCAGGGAAGAAAACCAAGTTCTCTAAGACATAGACTTTTCAGAGTTCTTATGGCTCATAAGAAATAAATACGTAAACAGTTACCTAGTGAGATATCATTGCATGTTGCTCCAATTAGGGTTGGAGTGTTATACAGACGACCACTCAGGCAACTCCGCCTCGGCCAGGAGTGAAAACTACACATTAACTCCATGCAAGAAATCTACCAACTCTGGGGCTCAGCCTGATGCAGGGCAGCTTTTCTTGGGTGGGGTATTGTATAGAAATTGGAGTTGGGGGAGGGAAGAATCTATGCAAATTCATGATTTCCTAAAGGATTTTCTCCATGGCCTAGGAAGGATACTTCAAAAAGGTACACTGAAGTGGAAGCTGGCAGAGGGGTCCTTCATGGTCCATTCACCAGTCAGCCTGGGCTCCTCCAGTCAGTTTCCAGGGCTGAGATCTTCAAGGCTCTGGGGCTGATGTGTCAGCCCCCCAGAGCTACAGCCCTACAGATGCAAATGGTGCAGTGCATCACAGCCATCACGTACCTGGGACTTCCTGGGTGCCACACACTCACGTGACATGAACTCCCTCCTGGCCTCCTGACACTGAGGTGCCATGCTCACAGATGATGCACAAAGAACACCGAAGCCCAGCCAGGTCCATCTGTCCAGGGTTCCCACAGCAGCATGGTTCAGAGGCCTCGCTCCCAGGGCCATAACTGAGCACCATGACTCCAAGTGACCCCCCCCCATCCCGTCATCTTCATCAGTGGCTGAGGCATTCACAGGCACCAGGTGTGCAGTACTGTTATTCTTCCCTGGGGTACCACAACAGCACCTCAAGCAGCGCTGGCCCTGTCCTGTTTCAACATGGATACTCATTTCCAGGGCAACCCGAGAAGGGCTTCCCTACAACAAGGCCCCTTGATCATACATCAGCCACTTGGTGAAAAGGAAAGGACTCGTTTCAGTATACTCACATCACACAGGGACTTCTCCAACGCACCCGAGCACAGGCTCTGTGCTCAGCGGTTCCATAGCAGATCCAACACTGAGCTGTGCGCACTCCCATGCAAAAAGCCCTTCTTGGGTACACTGTACTTCCTCCCAGGCCACTAGGGCCCCATTCTGGCTCTGTCGGTCAGCTCAGTGAATGGCAAATACTAATTGTAATAATCACCCAATAGTGTTTTAATTAGACCTCTGGCCTGGCTAAGAATGGCTTTGCACTTTTTTTCTCCTAAGGTAACTGGATGGATTCAGCCAAAAAGACCCTGCTGCCCTCTCCTGACCCCCAAAGTATGAACCAACCCTGAGCCCCTAAAACCCAGGAATATCCAGGACAGAGAAGAGGCAGGCCTGGCCTCCACACACTGCTATCTGACACCACAGTCTCTGTCAGTAATTCCTGCAGGGGGCTCCAGGACTGACCACATATTATTACTTAGGCAAATTCCCAGCCTGGCCATCCTGTTCTCAACTCCTCTTCTTCCTTCCTTTCATGCAATCACTACCTTTCTTCCCCTCCTCTTTTCCTTTCCAAACAGAAGGTAAACACCCCCGTGGGCTCCTTTCTTCTCCCTCTGCTGCCTCCTGACCCCTTTGCTTCCACATTCCTGTACATACTCCCCTTCCCCTTCCCCTCCCAACTTCTCTCCATTAATCACTTCTAACACACATCTGCTGGGGTCCTGGAAGGGTTTCTTGGCTCACTCTCACAGCCGGGCTGGTTACAATAATCACAGAGTCTTTCATCTTTTACTGTCTCCTAACCTCTCCTCCCCAGCTCTTCCTCCTCGGAGGTGTCCTCACAGGTCAGTCCCCCTGCACCCGCCTTGTGCTGTCTTCTTCTGTAGATCTCTCTCTGCAAGGCAGGGGCCCAAAGGCCAGATGGCCTTAAAGGTTGAAGCAGCCCTGCAGTGGACTTTTAAAGGTGATGTTGGCCACAACAGTAAGGTCACAGCGCAGAGCAGCACCAAAGGGAGAGGACAGGTAGAGCCCCCCACAATGACCCTTCCACTCAGGCAGCCCCTGACCATTTGTTTGAACCTGATTTTACCGGAGTTGAAAATGAGGGAAGGAAAGCCTGCATGATTTCTGAGAGATCCATACAAACTGTCCCAAAACAGTACGGAGCTAGGGAGTATGTGTAGTTTAGTCACAGCCTGGCAGAGCTGCCTGCATCTTCTCCTCTGGGCACTGGTAGAGGGCACAACTGTTACCACTATGGTGGGTATTTCTTTCCTTTAAAGAACTCCTTCGAAATCCACCCGGTCTTGGCACCGGGTGGATTTGTCTCAAGCTGCTGGTCAGCATCCAGCACTTCGGGAAGTCCAGGAGCAATTGGCCTCCAGGGCCAGGCCTGACAATCTGAGTGACAGATGCGCTTAGGAAAGAGGCCCTGCAAAGGATACGGGGACCCTAGCTGCCCTTAACTGGCAGAGGACAGCACTAGG
Source organism: Cavia porcellus (assembly GCF_034190915.1). Taxonomy (NCBI): domain Eukaryota; kingdom Metazoa; phylum Chordata; class Mammalia; order Rodentia; family Caviidae; genus Cavia; species Cavia porcellus. Next base: position 44,536,726 of record NW_026947512.1, read on the forward strand.
ACAGCACAGGGAAGTGGACACTCGAGGCCAGTGCCCAAAAGACCAGCCTGGCCTTCTGTGGGGCAGCGGACGGGGAACTTCAGTGTCAGGACAGTGACTTGGTAAGATCTCTGCCAAGTGAAAAGCTAGCAATGTATACTTTCTCCTACAGGCTTGGAGGTGGGGGGGATTATTATTTTAACCTGTTAAGTTTCCCTGGGAAAACCTAGTGTTTGGGAGAAGGAATCAAGTTGCTGTCTCCTGAGTTTATGTGGTCATGCAGCACTTAGACAGACAGCTGTCTCCCTGCCTCGGGGATACTGGCCTCTCCCAGGACCCTCCAAAGAGCAGCTAGGCACGGCATGGCGAGGCCTTTGCAGAGACCACGACGTGGCACCTGAATTGCACCCTAACACCAAACCCCCTTTGAGCGCGGGCTGCACAGCGCTCCGGGAGCCTCGGGGGCGGTGCGTTCCGTCCAAGGTCCCGGGATTCCTGGAAACCATCTCGCCTCAGAAGGCAGTCCTGGAACTTGCAGCCTTCAGACCCGACAGGATCAAAGTACTCTGAGCGACTCATGCCGCGCCCGGAGAACAGTGGGTGCCTCCAAAGCTCCTGAGCTCTGGATTGCACACGCCCAGAGAGGCCGCCCGGGGAGCGGAAGGGCCCGCGCCGCGCCGCAAAAGGACCAGCGATCGCGAGGCGCGGGCTGCCCCCCGGCGGCCTCCGAGAGCGCCAGGGACTCGGCGGTCCCGGAGCAGGCGCGCAACTCCCACCCAGCCCCGCGCCGCGCCACGCCGCCGGACACGCGGGGTGACAGCCCTGCCGGTACCACCGCCCCCGCCCCCAGTGGTGGGAAGACAAGCAGGACGCTGCGACCGGAAAGCCAGCAGAGACAAGGGCGCGGAGCCTGGGGTCCCAGAGAAGCCCCAACACTCTGGGGACCCGGCGGCTACGACAGCCTCGCGGAGGGGCGGTGGGGCGGGGCGCCTGAGCGCAGGCGGTGCGGGGCGGCGACCGCGCGCCGGCGAGGCCCCTTTAAGACTCTCCCCGCCCACCGGCGGCGCCGGCCTCCGCCCGCCGATCGCCCCGCCCCAGGCTCCCGGCGCGAGCTGCGATTGGGCGGGCGCGGCGATGCCTTTGAAGTGTGGCTGCCGATCGCGGCTATTTGACGTGCGGCTCGCGGAAGGCGAAGGTTTTTGTGTGGCTCGCCGGGGCTGGCGGCGGCAGCGGTAGCGGCGTCGGTGGAGGAGGGGACGAGGCGACGAGCGGCTGCCGCCCGGCGCTCGACGCTGCGGAGCGAGCCCACCCGCCCCGGGAGCTCGCCTCCCCGGTGCTCCCGCTCCCTCCCCGCCCCCCCCCCGCGGCGCTGCCTCCTCCAAATGAGCGATTCGCCCGCTGGATCTAACCCAAGGACACCCGAGAGCAGCGGCGGCGGGAAGAGGCCGGCAGTGCCGGCGGCGGTGTCCCTCTTGCCACCGGCGGACCCCCTGCGCCAGGCGAACCGGCTCCCCATCAGGGTCCTGAAGATGCTGAGCGCTCACACCGGCCACCTCCTGCACCCGGAGTACCTGCAGCCACTGTCCTCCACGCCGGTCAGCCCCATTGAGGTCAGTTTCCCAGGCGCGCCCCCCCGCCCGCCCGCCCGCGCCGGCCCCGCTCTGCACCGCGGCCGGGCCTTGCGCCCTGAGCCCCGCGCCCTGAGCCCCGGGGCTCAGCGCGACGCCCTGGTCTAGCGGCGCCGGTGGGCCCTCTGCGGAGGAGCGAAGTACGCCGGAGTGCAAGTCCGCCAGCACCTCCTTGGGCTTCCCCATGGATGGGTCTCCTTCCAAGCTCGCCCTCCGGAGCTAGGTGTTTGCTCTTGGATTGGATTTGCTCTCGAGTCCCCCCTAGGTCCCTCACTTTTCCTCTGGCACCCAGTTCTCTAGTCAGGGATGATTTCCCCCGGGCTGCCCCATCCCGGAGCTTGTTCCCTTTGAAGCCCTGGCCGCCCAGGTCCCACGCTGCCCCTTTGCCATCCGGTTAGGGCGCTCGGCCCTGCGTCCAGACACACCCGATCCCGGGTCTTTCTTCCTCCCACTTCCCTGGGTGCCCTCCCGGAGAGGGAGGGAGGGATCGAGAGAGGGAGGGGCTGCTGAGCGCCAACAGCAGCCCGGCCTTTAGAAAGCGCCTCTGCCCGCCCCCACCACCTGGCGCCGTCGCCCGAAACCCGTCCCAAGCGAAGTTCCCCCAAACTCGAGGCAGAAGTTTTTGCTCTGGGCCCAGAGGACGGGTAAAATAGAGGGGAAGGGGCTTCCCATCCCTGATCCCAACGAAGACATCTTTCCCCGAGGAGACCCTGGAGGAGCCCTTGCATTGCTCTTTCCCCGGGCCTGTCGGGGCGCTGCGGTACCGGCCCGCCGAGTGCTCGCAGTTCCGCCCAGCCGCGCTCCCCGAGGGCTTCCTCAGTGATCTCTCGGTCTCACCCCTTCTCCCTCCCCTGCCGCTGCCCCCCACAGCTGGACGCCAAGAAGAGCCCATTGGCGCTACTGGCCCAGACCTGCTCGCAGATCGGCAAGCCCGACCCGCCTCCCTCGTCCAAGCTCAACTCGGTGGCGGCGACGGCAGCCAACGGGCTGGGAACGGAGAAGGACCCGGGCCGCCCCGCCCCAGGTGCCGCGTCCGCATCCGCGGCCCTCAAGCAGCTGGGGGACCCCCCGGCCGAGGACAAGTCCAGCTTCAAGCCCTACTCCAAGGGCTCCGTGGGCGGCGACGCCCGCAAAGACAGCGGTTCCTCCTCGGTGTCCTCAACCTCGTCCTCATCCTCGTCCCCGGGAGACAAGGCAGGCTTCAGGGTCCCCAGCGCCGCCTGCCAGCCCTTCCCCTCGCATGGAGCGCCCGTGTCGGCCTCGTCCTCACCTGGTGGCTCCCGCGGAGGTTCCCCACACCACACTGACTGCAAGAACGGTGGCGCAGGCGGCGGCGGCGCGGAGCCGGACAAGAAAGACCCGGAGCCGAAGCCCAGCCCAGAGCCGGCAGCCGTGAGCCGCGGGAGCGGCTCGGAGCCTGGTGCGCACGGTGGCACCGAGGCGGGGACCTCTGGCCGCAAGTCCGAGCCGCCCTCAGCGCTGGTGGGGGCCGGCCACGTGGCGCCCGTGTCGCCCTACAAACCTGGCCACTCAGTGTTCCCACTGCCGCCCTCCAGCATTGGCTACCATGGCTCCATCGTGGGCGCCTACGCCGGCTACCCGTCTCAGTTCGTGCCTGGCCTGGATCCCAGCAAGTCGGGCCTCGTAGGAGGCCAGCTGTCGGGGGGCCTGGGTCTGCCCCCTGGCAAGCCCCCCAGCTCCAGCCCACTCACCGGGGCCTCCCCGCCCTCCTTCCTGCAGGGATTGTGCCGCGACCCCTACTGCCTAGGAGGTTATCACAGCGCCTCGCACCTGGGAGGCTCCAGCTGCACCACCTGCAGCGCGCACGACCCTGCCGGGCCCAGCTTGAAGGCTGGGGGCTACCCGCTGGTGTACCCCGGGCACCCACTGCAGCCCGCCGCGCTGTCCTCCAGCGCCGCCCAGGCCGCGCTCCCAGGCCACCCGCTCTACACCTACGGCTTCATGCTGCAGAACGAACCGCTGCCGCACAGCTGCAACTGGGTGGCGGCCAGCGGGCCATGCGACAAGCGCTTCGCCACCTCCGAGGAGCTGCTCAGCCACCTGCGGACTCACACGGCCCTGCCGGGCGCTGAGAAACTTCTGGCCGCCTACCCCGGGGCCTCGGGCCTGGGCAGCGCCGCAGCCGCTGCCTGCCACCTGCACCTCCCCCCGCCCGCCGCCCCAGGCAGCCCGGGGTCGCTGTCGTTGCGGAGTCCACATACTTTGGGGCTAAGCCGGTACCACCCCTATGGCAAGAGCCACTTGTCCACAGCCGGGGGCCTGGCCGTGCCGTCGCTCCCTACAGCCGGACCCTACTACTCACCATATGCGCTGTACGGACAGAGACTAGCCTCAGCCTCGGCGCTCGGATACCAGTAACCACAGCTCCGCGCCCCACCCAGCTCTTCCCATCCCCTCCTCCCCGCCCTGCCTCCACCGCCGCTGCTGCAGCCTCCACTACTGCTTCTCCCCGCCGGGACTTGCCCCTCCCCTCCGGACTGTGTATTTATTTACTATGATGTTAGCTTACAAGCTGGGAATATAAGTGCATTAACGGCCCACACGAGTCAATGGTATGCAAAAAGTCTGTTCCCCCAATAATAATATTAACCACACAGATAACTACTCTGCCCCCCCTTCTTTTATTTTTTTTTCTTTTCCTTAGGTATAAGTTTTAAACTTTTATGATTTGATTTTTGGGGAGAAGAGGGAGCATTGGAGTGCTTAGGTTTTGTTTTCCTGTCCTGAGGAATTTCTTGCATGAATTTTAACCATTCAAACTACATTTCCCTCTTTTCCCTTTCATCCCTTCTTGTTTCCTTCAATTTAAGGTTCTGGGATTTTTGTTTTTCCTTTTGTACAAGTAGCAGGGAGGAATTCTGGGTAACAGTTTGTGGGCTGAGGGAACAAACCTAGTGGCTGGCAGCCTTGAGCTCTGTAGACCCCAGAGGCAGCCGGCACCTGGCCCTGGGCCTTGGTCCAGGCCCTGGGCCCCTCTGTCACAGCCCCCACCAACTTTGCTCTGAACCCAAGGTCCCTGACCTATAACAGGCTCCCCATAGCGGGTTCAGCGGCCTGGGGCCAGCCGTGCATACACCCAGTAGCACTCCCCATGGTGGCGGCTTGTAGCTCCTGTGCTGGAAGGCCCCACTGGCCTGCAACTCTGCTCCTTCTATTTTGTGAAGTGCTTTACTGCATTGTTTCCTCCGCTCCCTCCTGGGGCTGTGACCCCACCCTGGTGTCAGGGACAGGATCCTTGCTGGATCCTGGCTAAGCAGACCTCTGTTGCCAGGTCACCTACTCCTGGGGCGGAAGGTCGGGGACTCAGGGAGCACTGGGCCCAAAGCCACCCCACACCCCCTTCCAGGTGTGACCCAGCAGTCCCCAGAGTTGGCCTTGGCAGGATGGCAGACCCTGGCCCTGGGTCTCCTCCTACCTCCCCTTCCCTCTCGGTCTATGCAGCAGCAGCAGCAGCAGCAGCAGCAGCAGCAGCGGCCGGGCTTTGGGCCTGTTTGGGGTGAATAGAACGCTCCCTTGGTAAGACTTATTTTGTTAATAAATGGAATACTTGGCTATATTCACACCGTGGTGTGTTTCTCTCTTGCCTCACCCACCGCCCCATACCATCACCTAAAGTAGATGCCCTTCTTTTATTTTGTTTAAAATGCCTTAGGGCTTCTGAGATTGCTGTTCTAGTTTAGGCCTTTCCTCAAAATGAGGGCAGGCCAGGAGAAAAAAATTCTGACAGCACATTATAAATAATATTGAGCCCACCTTTATCTCTCCCCACTTGAGCATCCAGCTCCTAACCCCGTTTCGAAGGCCTTGACACTCGCTGGGGCCAGGGTGGAGGGCATGTAAGACTGGGTTTCCTTCAGCCCTGCTCGGAGGTGCAAGTGACTCAGGGAACCAGGAACCAGGGCTCAGATGGAGACCTGCAGCAACCCGTCGGAGCCCGGCGGAGGGTGTGCAGTGACGGCGTGCCTCTGGCGCCATCTGGTGGCGGGGAGGCGAGCGGCAGGCGGGAGAGCAGCCGCGATGGGCTCCAACCTCGACAGGACCTCTCATACTCCCCAACCCTAAACTCGGATAATTTTTTTCCTTGCAGGATTTTTTCTTACGGAGGGATCGTGTCTTCAATGACCAAATACACTTGTAGAGGTGCTAGTTTCGCAAGGTCTGGGGGTTCCCGGGTTATTTGCGACTCTGAAAACCTTCTGGAACCTGGGGAGCCAGGCTCCTCTTTCTTGGGGTTGGCGGCTGACAGCTGCTGCTGTATCCCAGGTGGGGAGGGTCGGTGCCGCGGAGCAGCCCAGCCCGGCCGGGTGCAGCGTGCGCGGCCTCTGCGCCCCCTCCCGGCCGCGCTGCCCCCAGCCGGCCCGGTCCCCAGTCTCCCGCCAATCCACAGACTCCGTGACACACGTGGCCGCTGGGCCCTCTGCTCAGGACTGCAAGACCACAGCTTAAAATGTGGGCAGCAGATTTCCTTCCTTGGTCAAGGTCTCCACTGAGTGACCTGAGACTCCCCGCACACGCCCCAGAACCAGGAGGAGGAGCCTGGCCCGCCAGAGTCTGGGAGCCCGAGGTACAGCCAGGCAGAAAGGGTGGGAAGGTCGCTCAGAGACCAGACAGAGTCTGGGGGGAATCAGCCCTGGTTGATTCAGACGCCAAAGATTTGAAACGTCCGAAAATTTAAACATGCCCTTTATGTTGCTGCTGCTGCTGCTGCTGCTGGTGTTTGCTGTTTAATGTCTTTCCTGTCTTCTCTCCCTCCCTGTTGCGAGCAACTTTTTGTTTCTTGGGAAAGGAAATAGGAAGAGGTATCACCCACAACAAGTTCTCCACTTGGCAAGAGGAACTCTTCACATGCTTCTGGACTTACACCAGAACTGCAGGAGTGCAGGTTGGATAACCCTGGGGCCTTCACAACACTGGCACACTGAGGGCAGTGGACGCCCACCCTGGCTGGGCCACCTACCCCAGCTAACACGAGCCACACAAGGAAAGGGGTCTAGTCGTGGGTGTCCTCCTTCTTACCCAGGATCCACTGCTTTGTCCTCCCATAACTGGAGGCCTTCTGAAGTCTGGCTGTTTTAATTAGCGAAGGGGGAGTTTGTTACTTTCAGTAGGTTAATTCCCATTAACCAAAGTTGCCATTTGAATCAAGAGGGTACTCCCACCAACTGCTGATTTGGGTAATTAACTCTTTCTTTGAGAATCTCCTCAACATTCTGTGTCTCTACCTCTTTCTGTTCGAAGCCCTCCTCCCCCTCTTCCTCCTCCTTCTCTTCCTCCTCCTCCTCTTCCTCTTCTCCTCCTCCTCTTCCTCCTCCTCTTCCTCCTCCTTCTCTTCCTCTTCCTCCTCTTCCTCCTCTTCCAAATCTCTCCCAGCTGCCAGAAGTGAGGCTGCCTTCCCCAGGCATCAGGGCATGAGCCACACTACTGGGAATTGAGACCATGGTCCTATTTTCACACCTCTTCGGTTATTTTTGTGACCCTGTGAGCAGCAGGGAGGGCAGAAGAGGAGAATGAAGGGACTCACCCCCATATAGGTTTGATGCAAACTGAATCATGGTGTCTCCCTTTCAGCTTCCCAAGCATTCACTGCAGGCTCAGCCCACGCAGGAGCCACAGGCCCTTTGCCATGGTTCTAAGGCCAGAATGGCCTTCCCCTACCCTGCATGTTTCAATAGTGTTTCTCAAATGTATGAACTAACTTTCCCCTGAAGCAGGGCTGGGTTACCATGGAATTCATCTTACAGTAATCCTGTGGCTCCGCACTTTATTAATCATGCTTTAGAGGAAGCTGCACTCCAGTGTTCTGTTTGATTTGATTTCATTCATCCTGTCTTTTTGCAAAATAGATGGTTGAGTGCGTCTGATAATGTATGGTTTAATTTGGAGCACTATGGGTTTGAATTACCATTTTCATAATGTGCTGTGCATTAATGTGTTACATCATTTATAAAGAGCAATGTGCTGGGTTTCAAACTTTCTCCTGAAACCCAAAGTCACCTAAAAGAAACAAAGCCAGATCGCACCAACCCATCTTCCTACCTCCCTGACGGAGAAACCGCTGCCTCCCCACCCCAGGTTAAATATGCCAGCTGGCCAAACCCAAGTGAGGGTCTGTACTCTCCTACCGCTGGAGGGTGTCAGGCTGAGGAGCAGGCCCGTGCTCGGGGCTTCCCCAATTGCCTGAGGAGTACAAAGCGCCCCTCATCACGGCCTAGCAACAGCTCTGCGGCCTGCCCGGCTTGCACTTGTGCTGGTGGAGACCTCCACCGGACGCCCTAATCCCAGCACCCCCTCCCCATGGCTGTAATAACACCAGCTGTCTGTTACTCAAACTCTGACTGAGGAAGAAAAAGCACTGATTATCCAAATACAGTCATTAAAGGGGAAATGTGTTTTTAGGACTGTCAGAGTGATTAATGAGGGCTAGCAGTCTTTGCAAATGCACTTGTTTAGTCTAACTGGCAGCTTCTATTTTCCTATTGATTTATTGCAGCCGTTGCCGGGCCTCGGTGTGCGCGAAGTCAGGGCACTTCACAACTGCGCCCTGTTTCAACAGGAAAAGTATGCACCGCTTTGTCCGGGAGGAGGGAGAAGCCTGAAGTCTCTCCCTTCAGTTCAGTCCCCAGGGGCCCAGACCAACAAAGAAGACATTAAAAACCTGCAGCCCAGAGAGGAAAGGAAACCGCCTCCCTGGGTCTTCCGCAAGGTCAGCAGAGCCTTGCCAAGGCCAAAGCCTGCCCCATTGTAACCCTGGGCCTGCCACCCTCCCCCTCCAGGCCCCTCTGGCCCAGCTGTCAGCCCCAGGGTGCAAGGACAGAAAAGACTCCCAGCAGAGGGAGAGCTGCATTGCCCTGCACTCCAGCAAGCAGCCAGTGCCCCACACTCTAGATGCTAGTGGGAACTTTGACTTTTCAGAAAGGTGATTTCTACTTCTTTCCATTTGCACATTGCTTGTCTTGATAAATTAAGCTATCCAGTGATCAAAACAGATGCATAGCTTGAGAAGACTCCTGAGTCTGTGGGGATTATATTTACTTCCAGGTAGTCAATGGTCGAAGAAAATAGAGTTTACAGAATTCCTGTGAGATGCCCAGCATCATGCTGGAAGCTATAAAATAAAGAAAACTCAGGCACATTTCCTGCCCAGTTATCTGGGGGAGACCAGACATGCCAGCCGGGCAGGAAAGAAGATAATAATATATGTAACCACACTGATCTTGGTCTAATAAAGTGGGGAACATCCCACACACACCTGGACTGCATATCATCAGGTACTAATTGTGCAGATTGGATGGTTGAGCTGCAGGAGCTGGAGCAGGGAGAGCTGTCTCAGGCAGGTGGGAGGGGCTGAGGCTCCCCAATTCTTGCTAGATCCAGAAGAGCAATAGACAGCTGAGGGCTTCACTCAGTAATCGTAAGAGGATCGGACGTGAGCCCTGGAGCACTAATTCCCAACTGTTATGGTTTGTGTTCAGATGGTCCCCTCCAAGTCTCATGCAATCATGGATGCAGCTGAGTCTGGTGTTCATGATTGGTTTGTTGTCTGGTGCTGATATTGGTGGTGTGAGTGCTGCACCTTCCCAGGGGCAGAGCCAACATACAGTCTGAGGGCAGGAAGAAGGCCTGTCTTCCTCTCTTTTGCCCCATTTGCACTTCGCTATTTGCAGCAGCCATGAACAGCAGCCCCACCGTGCCACCCTGCCTGTAGCCAGCTGAGTATGGACTGAAACCTCCAAGAACTATAAGAAAGAAACTTTCCCTTGTTTCACTTTGGGTGTCAGGTAAAGTAACCAAGACACCAACTTTACAGCAGATGGAGGAACAGGCTTAACAAATGCTGTGTTCAGCACACCTCAGCTTTCATCCCCAGATTTCCCTCCTCAGTTTGCACCTTCCACACAGCGTTCCAAGCATGGGAAGAGCATCTTACCAAAAGAAGTGTCTCTCCAGGCTTTCCTGGGAGGCAGCACATCGCTGGTGTTATCAATACCTCCAAGACATCAGTGTCTCCGCCTAGAGGTTTGACATCTTTTTTCATAAGAGCTCAGTTCCCTTGTGGTCAAGATGCACTGACCACTCAGTAGCCCTGTGCTTTGACAAACTGTAGGATCGCTCTGGAAAGTATAAAATGTCTTATCATTGTGCAGATAGTAGAAAAAGCATTGATATGGAAGTCTGAGAACTTAGAACCTCTTCTGGGGATAAAACTTGATTATCATGTAACCTTCAGCAAGTCACTTGGTCTCTCTGAATCTTTCCCATTTCTAAAATGAATTTATTGGACTCTATAATCTTTCTGCCCTTTCTAATTAGAATTTTCTCTCTCTCTCTCTCTCTCTCTCTCTCTCTCTCTCTCTCTCTCTCTCTCTGTTAATTTCTTTTATCTAAGAAATAGGATCTCAGTATGCTACCCAGGCTGGCCTTGAACTCCTGGGCTCAAGTGATCTTCCTGTCTCAGCCTCCCAAGTAGCTGCGTCCACAGACATATACTGCCACACCCAGCTTCTATGAACTTATGAAATATTTAAAGAGTCATGGGTGGCGTACACCTGTAACCTCAGCCCTTAGGAGGCTGAGGCAGGAGGACTGCTGTGAGTTTGAGGCCAGCCTGGGCTACATAAGAGAATTCAAGGCCAGCCTGAAGTCCATAGTAAAGCCCTGTCAAAAGAAAGAAATAGAGAAAGAAAGAAAGAAAGAAAGAAAGAAAGAAAGAAAGAAAGAGGAAGAAAGAGAAAGAAAGAAAGAAAGAAAGAAAGAAAGAAAGAAAGAAAGAAAGAAAGAGAAAGAATCAATATCATGATGTTCATAGCTGGTTAAGCTCCTGCCAGAGTCCGGGATGCAGCTGAGTGGCCAAGGCATGCTGAGCAGTGCCCAGCCAGCCAGCCGGGCAGGCAGTCAGCAGTGACCAGCTGAACAGCAAATGCAGGAGGTTCAGTGAACAAAGCCCCAGGTCTTCACTTCCAGAGTAAGGACCGGAAAGGGGCACGCAAGAAAAACATGGAAGTGTGGAATTTTTCACTCAAAAAATTGACTCTTAACAAAGTAAATCACGAATATATTTTTTTAATTTGATGAAATGCTGAGTGTAAGCCAGTATGGCCATTTCAGAGACACTGCATGAGGTGCCGACGTGGGCTAGAAATTATTTTCAAATAACTCTGAGGGTCCTGTGAGGTCAAACCAAGGTCTACAAATGGAATCCAGTTTTTCATAGCTGTTAGCCAATTGCTCTTGGAGCATGGAACTGGCAGGGGAAGAAATGAGAAGCAGATAAAGCCCACCCCACCCGTGGGGGCCTTGGCTCTGAGTGGGCAGCGGGTGTCTGTGTACATAAAATAAAACAGTCCTTCCGGAGTTTAAATCAGAGCCAGATTGTAGCACGGAAATGGGACTGGGAAATGCCTTCGCACAGCCCCCACAGCCTGTGTGCCCGGGTGAATGGCAAGGTGTGTGTGCGCACGAGGGTTGAGTCACACAGGGCTGGAGCGCCACCTGTGTAGGAAACAGTGTGGCTGTGCTGTCCCTGGGACTTCAGTGACTGAATACAAGCACCACCAAACACACAGAGCCATCGTGCTGGCCTGCTCCCAGGCACCTCAGGCAGTGCTCAGTGTGCGCCATGCACACTGAAATATAACAACCTGCGCTTGACATTCGGTTTGTACAACAAACCTCCAACCCCCTCTCAAGATAAACTGAAATTTGAAGAACTATTGAAATATGCTATTCAAAATCTCCCAGTTAGAGAACTATGGAAGACTGGACATGGGAGTGCACACCTGTGGTCCCAATTATCCAGGAGGCTGAGGCAGGAGGATCACTTAAACCCAGGAGTTCAGGGCCAACCTGGGCAACGTAGTCTATTTGATGGCCCACAAAGAGCTGCAGATCCAGAATTCCAGTAAACTTCTGACTGTGAAACTCTGCACTTAGCCAATAGCTTCAGACTTTGCATGTTGGTGGGGTTGCAAGCCACAGATAGAATAAAGAGGCTGTGTGTCAAAATGTCAAAATGTGTGGTTGTCCCTGAGTGTGTTGGGACTGCACGTGCAACTCAGAGCTAAGACGCTGGCTAGCGCAGTGGTTTGACCCATTCAGTAAACATACAGAGTACTCGCTACCAAGTCTCTGCACCCACAGACTGAGCATGGAAAACATCACTTTAAAGAACGGCATCTGCACCAAACATGGACAGACTTTCTTGGTGTTCTCTCAGCGATACAGTACAGCATCTGTTTTCACAGTGTTTCCATTGTATCAGGTATTACAGGTAATCTACAGGCTATTTAAAGTGCCAGTAAAGACGCACATAAATATGACACGGACCCAAGCATCCACAAGTTTCGGTACTGAGAGGAGCTCTTGGCGGTATGTAACCTGCCCTGAGATTGCTAAGATGTGGGAAGTACTGGCCCCGCCTCAGGGACACACACGCATGACCCCAGTCAGCTAAGGGCTCAGCATGCTGTTCCCATAGTCAGTACAAGCTAGATTATGCAGTGGGGACACACTGACCCCAGCTCTCAGGGACAGCAGCACATCAGAGATGTGTTTTTCCCTCCGCGTCCTCTACATTTCCATTTCAGATTAACAAGGATCTCTACCAGTGACAGCTCGACTGCACTGGCTAGCCGCGCTGCAGTAAGACATTTCATACAAGGCACTGCTGTGCAAATCACAAGCCTGCAGGGCAGACAGGCAGAAAGGAAGATCACCGGAAGACCGGAAACTCCTGCCGTGAGACGGGCCTCAGGCCCGGGGCCAGCCTAAGCCCTCTCACAGTGCTCAGTGCTCATACTACCATCTCCCTCGGGGTCACCTGCAAGTGCAGTGATTAGGGCTGTAGTCACACCTGTGGAACTTTGTCGAAGAAGCCTCAAGGTTAGTATTTGATTGACTGACAAGCGACTAGCACAGACCAACGAAACTGACATGTCAGAAGGTATCTGTGCACCATCTAGGCCCACGGACACAGTGATGACAGTGGCAGAGGCGTGGTGGAAGGATCTTGCACTCACTAGAGGCCTACACTGTTTGTCTCTTCTGCTCATAGCCTCTGGCCAGCACTCGGCCCTCCTAACTGCCACGGTGCCCAGAGGAGAGGAAAGGCAGGCATGCATCCAGGTATTGTCTGGGTGCTGCCCACCCTGCCCCCGTGCTCGGTTTACTCCAAACTCTGCCTGGACACAGCTGGCATTTGAAAGTGTAAGAAATACAGGGGCTTCTGGGACGGAACACTCTAGCAACACACAGCTGGCTTCATTACGAGGCCCACAGAGGCCCGGGGCTGCAAGATTCCTGAAACCCGTGGAGATTTGTGACCCGAGTACTTCATAAAGCTGAGCCCTCCATCTTGTGAAAATCCACCAGTTCAAACACAGGGACAGCGTATCAACCAACCAGAAGGACAGGGACCTTAGCTGTATCAAACTCTAACGATGCTGGTAGATGTGAACTTTACAAAAAGCTAAGGATTCATAACAATGAGCTAATGATCGATGGTCACTGGCAGATGTGAGCTAGCAATCGAATGTGCTCTGAGTTCAGATGAAAAGGACCAGGCTATTGGGACCAGCCTGAGGCTTTCCCTTTCCTAACGTCTGTTGAGGGCTTGCTGTGTGCCCAGTCACCTCTCCCCCATCCACACTTCATTTAATTCCAGTAAGCAATTCTCCGCAGCAAGTCTGTTGTTGGACACATTTTGTCTAAGGCTGCAAAGCCAGTAAACAGGAATGGCAAGACCGCCACCAAGTCTACCTGACTGCAGAAGCCTGTGTTTCTGTTACCAGGGCCACCCCACAACTGCACAGCTGGAGCCCTCCAAGAAGGCTTCCGCCAAGGAGCCAGTGAGGTCCCTCAGTTCCCCGTGAGCACCTTCACATGAGGGGGCCCTGTCCTGTGTGTTCTCTATGCCCCCCACAGCACTGGGGTTCCCTACATGGGTTCCCTGGAAATAATCTCTGACTGAGGGTTAGCATTCCATGAGACTTTCATGGGGCTGCAGCAGCCTTTTCCTAAGTCCCACAAACGTTCCCCGAGGGTGGGGACAGGACAGCAGCCACCTTGCCCTGACTTCAGGGTGAGCACTGTCTTGTGGAATGCATCATCATCAGAGACTGTTTCCAAAGAACCTACTAGGTGGGCTCTATGCTGTCGGGCGTAGAGAACACACAGGACTAGGCGCCCTGAAGTGAAACTGCTTATAATCAAGTAGGCAAAACAGGACAAGCACATATGAACCATGTCAAGTATGACAATGACTATTGAAGGAGACCCATGGCATTCAGAGCAGCCTGGGAGCTTGAAGGACACGTCCATTCACTCAGGAGAGAAGAGAGCTTCGAGGCCAGGCTGGCCTGAGCTGTGTGTAGTGGGCTGGGGATGCCCGTTAGGCTCACACCAACCCATCACTGACTGCAGGAGCAGAATCCCAGCACCAGAAGCCAGCACTTCAGGGCTGCCTGCAGAGGTGCAGCCACCAGTGCTGAGGAGAGCTATGGGGCTCAGGCCGAGCCTGATAGGGCAGGAATGCTTTGCACCGAGCAGCCGCTCCCAGCCCAGCTCACTGGGCCCACCTTCCTGGCTCTGCTTCAGCCCCGGGGCCAGGGTCTCTGAGTTGGGCTGCACCCCAACAGACCTTCCCTCCTGCCCCCTTCCTGACCCTCACCTGCCCCAGGAGTGTAGAGAAGAGCACGCAGAGAGAAGGCCTCCATGCACCCCTGCTCCTCCCCAGTGCCCTCCACTGCCACCCCCCAACACACACGCACACTCACACACGCTTCTTGCACCCTCCCCCACCCCTTCCCCTCCATTTGTTTCAATGAACAGCCCCTTTTATCTATTCTGTAGGTACAAATGAAGCTGTCAAATTTGATCAGGCGCTTGATATGACAGGCTGTGGGAGTCAGGACCCCTGGAACAGAGTGGGCCTTGTCTGTCACAGCCCGCCTGACACTTCCCATAATGCCCAGACTGATGAGATTCTGAGTAGGGCCCAGCACATTTTCAACTCTATTTTGGGTGAAAACCCTTCTTGAAAGATCTTGAAAGGAGCTGGCAGTTCAGCCGCTCGGATGATTAATGAGGGTTGGCTCCGCTGGATGGATTCTCCTGGTGCCAACGGCCTTCCTCCCAACAGGCCGGAACGCATTGCCTTTGACTTCCCCCCAGCACAGGGGACACCCCCAAAATCTTTCCCACCATCCCTCCAACACCCCCCAGCCACTCCACTCCACACCTCCAGGACAGCCACCCTCCCACACCCAGCATCTGGATAGAGTTAAGCAACAGGCCAAGGGAGACCCCACCTCTGGAGCAGGGCCTCCCAAGGCTGTCCTGAGTCCAGAAAGGGCCAGGCAGGGACTGTCACTGGGCTGGGGGGAGCCCTCTGCTTTCCCTTCCTGGACCTCAGGTGCTGTGGGGACAGAAACCATGGGCCTCTCAAGCCCCCTAAGGATAAAGCCTCGTCTGGCGTCTGGCAGTTTTCTTATCTCTTGCTTTTTCTTCAAAGCAGATACGACTGACATTTGGGGCAAGACAGCTCCTTCTGGAACAGGACTGCTTGAGGAGGGGCAGAGGTGACAACACCACCTATGGAGATAAGTAGATGTCCTCCAGCCCAGCATGCCTGGCTGTGCACTCTAGGGTGAAGAGCTGGAGGGCAGTGCCAGCTTCCTGAAAGCTCCTGGCCCTTCAAGTCTGAGCTGGGGGAGCACAGTGGGAGAGGGCAAGAGGGAAGCTGGGCTCTACCTGCCCCATCCCTACCTGGCCTCTCTCCTGTGCCCCACTCCCAGCACAGGCTCATCACACTCAGGGAAAGAGTAGCACCAGAGCTCCTTCAGGGTCTCCAAGCTTAGAGCCCATAAGGAACAGGCAATGGAGGAATCTGGGATCTGGGACTTACCTTTTTTTTTCTTCAGTGACACTGATTCAGGGCCTCTTGTGTGCTGCACAAAAACTCTACCACTGGACTACATTTTTGGCCCTTTTTAAATTTTATTTTAAGCAGGACGTGGTGGTGTACATCTGTAATTCCAGTACTCAGGAAGCTGAGGCAGGAAGATCACCATGAGTTCAAGGCCAGCTTGAACTAAAAAAAAACAACTGAAACAGGATCTTATTAAATTTCCCAGGCTGGCTCTGAACTTATGATCCTCTTGCCTCCTGAGGAGCTGGGATTATTGTCACGCACCAACACACCTGGCCTTACTTACTTTTTATAACATTGATAGATGTTTTTCAAAGCAGGCTCTAAGGCCTGCTTTAAAAATAAGAGGGGAAACTGACTCCCTGTAACCAGGATGGTGACAGAGGAACACAGTGTGTGAGGCCAGGCCAGCAGGGACAGCTCCTGGATCCCCTGCCCTCTACTGTTGGTGTCACTTACTCCCTTCTTTTCTCAAAGGAGCAGGAGAAGTTCCAGAGGTGACCCAGCCCAGCCTAACCAGCCCTGACAGCCCCCAGCTACACCGGGACCCAAAACATCCACGCATGTACTGGTTCGGTACATTTTATATGCATCTGCTCCTGCCAAGCCCTGGGATGGACTCTGGGGAGGCAAGAGTGAGCCAAAGCTTTGGGTTCCTGCAGGCTGCCAGAAGAATAAGGAGACAAAAACTAAGCAAGTCAACATATAGTTATAAATTCTGGTCATGGTGATGAAGGAGAAGCTAAGTCTCTGGTAGTTCTGTAGCTAAGTTCCATGGCACCACTCGGGGAAGACAGAGGTGTGCATCCAGCTACAGAAGCTCACACCTGGACACCAACCAGGTTCCCCTGACCTGGAGCAGTGTCCCTTTCAACTGTGCCTTTGTGGAAGGACGATGATTCAGTCCTACCTTGGAGAAACAACAAGTCAAAGAGCTGGAGGAGAAGAGGTGAGACTGCTGATCACCCTGTTTCACCCAACTTCTGGAACCCCAAGAACAGCCTGGACAAGGCAGACCTTCACGCACCATGGCAGGTGAGGGCAGACTGGAGGCAGGGCATGTGCGGAGCAGGGTCTCCTGGTTACACTACAGAGGCCCAACCTCCAGCTTTGTAGTTTTTTCGCTCCCAGAGCAGGGTGTGGAGAGTTACCGATGAGAACAGAAGTTCAGCAAATACTCCCACAAATCAATATACAATTACAGGGTCCTTGCTGGGATTGTGAGGCTTGAGGAGAAATTCAGCCTTCTGTCTCCCCGAAAGATGACTTTGAAATGAAATAAAGAAGAGTGTGTTTCTTAATTTTGGAAACTCACTGACAGTGTGAGTCAGTTTTCCATTACTGTAACAAAAATCTAGGACAGTGAACTTAAAAACACAGAAAAGGTTTCTTTTAGCTCACACTCTTGGAGGTTCCAGTCTACAGCTGAATGGCCCTGTTGCCTCTGAGCCTCTATTTGTCCCTCCTAGAATCCTTCCCAGGAGCCCAATGGATCCACCCACAGTTTCCTGGACATCAAGCGCCCTCCATGAGTCACTCTTCCCTCCTCACATGTGCACAGCTTCATTTTCACCCTCAGCTACTAGTATTACCATTTCCTTCAACCCCTCACTTTTGTCTCCTTTGCGATCTTTTTTCCTGCCACTGGACTGTTAGTGCCATAAAGGTAGGGAGGGTGTTTCATTCATCCTCATGCCCCATACCTAGAAAAGTGCCTGGCACACAGTAGGCAATCAAGAAGTGCTTGCTCTGCTCCATTAATTGAACCTGGTACAAGGCTACATCTTGTCGGTGTGGTTCCAAAGCAAGTCATTAGTCATATGAGGAAGAGCCATGTAGATAAAACACAAAGAATGACAGAAGGGAGAAAAACACACAGTCTTCTCAGAGCCCAGTGACCAGGAGTTCCAGAAAGATCCCTTTCTGTAGGCTCCGTGCCCACGTCCAGACCCAGCACGCTGGTCCTGACTTGCCCCCTGCCCCGAGAACTGCAGCGGTACAGTGAGCCTCAGCAGAGGGCAGAGGAGCCTGCGCCCTTGCTCCCCACCCACATGCCGTGCGTGCAAGTGTGCATGTGCGGGTACATGCGTGGTGGTGGCTGGAATGTCTCGTCAGAAATGTGCCCGTGTGGGTCAGAGGGAGAGGACCAGCCCTGTTAATACATCAGTGTCCGCCCAATGGGCAGATGTCACATCTGAGTGAACAGAGGAAGGTCTAAGGGCATGAAACTTGAAAAGGAGCCGGGTCAGGAAAGCTCCAAACCAGGAACGCTGTCCCAGAGAGGGAGCTTCGGACTGCACCCGAGGTGACCTAGTGGCCGCAGCACACACCCCAGGAATCTAAGGCAAGGGCACTCTGTGCCTTCCATGAAGGACTTTCTAGTGGATACTTATTCCCCCTGCAAAAACAGCCACTGTGAGGAAAGAGGCCTTGGCCATTCAACTGGCTGCTGTCTGCAGTGTCCAGTCTGCGCCCAGCCCATGACAGGCACTCTACAAGCCGTTCCCAAGCAGGACACGCAAGTGAATGACGCTGCAGAGAGGCGCCTGTGTGGCCCCGTGGGGCTCTAGTTCTTCCTGCCTGCTCACGGAGGGCCCGGCAGACCTGCTGGCATTCAGCCCCAGGCTTCCGGATGGCTGCCTGCAAAGAACAAGTGGTAGGCACAAGCCCACACCTGGGCAGCCCAAGAAGGGCAGGCTTTCCAAACGTGCCCTGCACTGGGGCAGACTCCAGCAGCTCCTTCTGGTCTTTCAGCATTTCTTCAGGGAGAAAATGAATTTTCCTGGCCTCCGGGCCAGAATATAAAAACAAAACTACATGAAACAGGCCTAGGCGGGAAGGAGCAGGCCAAAAACAATATGTGCCTCTCGCCTGTGTGTGTGTGTGTGTGTGCTTTTTTTAGGGCCTCAGCTTCTTTCCCCAGTGAGGGGCGGTGGAGGGGGGCACAGAGCCTAATGACCCTCTGCCCCGGTGCCAGGACCGAGGCCGCCGCAGGCATGCGGTCAAAGGAAACTTTTCTGAACCTGATTACCAGGAGGGTAACTAGGTGCACAGAGCACATGTGAAGGGCCTCCTCGTTTCCAATTCAGGACTGTCAGATGGTGATTAATGACTAACAGCCAGGGATCGGCCTTGATTGCCAAGTGCCGTATTGTTAATCCTGACATTTAATGAGGCCGGACACAACTCCACACCGTCATCTACAAATAGTGCTCCTCGGACTTAATTGGTTAAGTGTGTGTGTGTGTGTGTGTGTGTGTGTGTGTGTGTGTGTGCATGTGTGTAGAGAAAAAAAAAGAACAGGAGAGGTACAGGGCAGAGGAGAGAGGCGAGAAATCCAAGCATGATTTTGGCCTGGGCAGCCCACTATACAGCACAGCTGGGTGGTGGCCTGTGCAGGCCTGTACCAGGGCCATGGGACCCAATCTTTCCACTCGTGTTCACAGCGCATGCCCAGCAGAAAGGTCTCTGACAGGATGAAACCTCCCCCCACCCTTTGGAACCACAATCTGGGCCATTCCACGCACCCTCACACCACCCCCTTGGAGGGCAGCCGGGAGCTGGCACGTTTGAGAAGTTAAAACACATGAAAGGAAGTTGAAAGAAGTTGTCTGGAGGTGGCCGGAATCCAGGGCTCCTGAGAAGCCACTTTCTCACTGGACTCAGACCAATGGTGCCTTGGCTGGCCTCACTGGGCAGCTCCTCCCCTGCCAAGACAGAACTGTGTCACCCCCGTTCCGGAACTCAGCACTTTCGTAGGAGGTGAACAGAATCCCATCTTATTGTTCTGGAAATAGCAGCCCAGGCAGTAGTGACAGAGAGGCTGGCTGGGCAGGGATGCTCTGGGCCAACAGAGCAAGGTGGCAGAGGGCCTAGCCACAGAGAGGTTGGCTCCAGGAAGCCGAGCAAGTCCAGGACCCATCCATGACCTCACCACTGGCCTTACAGCCACAGTAGGGATGTGAGTGGCGTGTGGGTAGCCAGCAATCTAGTGGGGGAAGCAGCAAACAGACACACACGGGCAGTCCAGACATCAAGGGCCGAGGGCCACGGGGCAGGCCAAAAACATGCAGGGTCTTGGGGTCTGTGAAGGCGTCTGAAGACAGGAAGCATTTGAATGGAAGCCCTAGGAAGACCATGATTCAGAGGGGGTTCTGAAAAACAAATGCCCACTCATTACCAACACAAAGCTTGGGCATCGCAGCACAGCCGTATCGGGCCGTATGGGCGTCTTATAGGACCTGTCAGCATGCAGAGGCCTGGGCCTCACCCCTGACCTCGGTCTCCACACCTGCACTGTAACAAGAGCCCCTGAGAAATGGCAAGAAAAGAGATGCTGCTCTACCTTGGCAAGTGCAAATCAGAACAACACTGGGCTTGCAGCAAGAATAGGGAAACAATAAATGCAGTGAAGGGCTTGGATAAGGGACTTTCCCACTATTGGGAATGGGGATTAGAACAGCTATCATGGAAACTAGTGTGGAGATTCCTCAGTACACTAAAAATAAAGCTCCCACCTGATCCAGCAATGCCATTCCGAATTACAGTCCCAGGAAAATTATAGTCTGCACACGGTAAGGAGACCTGCATCCTCGAGGTCCTGGCAGCACAATTCACAGCAGCCTAGACATAGAATGAGCCCAGGCAGCCACTGAGTGATGGAGGAGGAAAGAAAATGTGATGTGTATATACAATAGAATATTATGGAGCCATCAAGATAAAATGTCATTTACAGGTAAATGAACACAACAGGAGATCATCATGTTAAGTGAAATAAACCAGACTCAGGTCAAGTTGAGTATTATGTTTCCTCTCATACAACAAATCTAGAAAAAGATTTAAAATAAAAAATAGAAGCTGAGTGTGGTGTTGCACGTCTGTAATCCCACCACTCAGGAGGCTGAGGCAAGAAGATCACTATGAGTTTGAGAGTAGCCTGAGCTACCTGGTGACTTACAGGCCTGCCTGAACTACATAGCAAAAACCTGTCTTTTAAAAAGCCTAATTAAGGGCTGGGGATTTAGCTCAGCGGCATAAGCGCCTGCCTTCCAAGCAGGCAGTCGTGAGTTCGATCCCTGGTACTGATAAAAACAAAAAAAAGACAAAAAAAAAAAAACTAATTAAGGGCCGGGGATTTAGCTCAGTGGCATAAGCGCCTGCCTGACAAGCTTGAGGTTGTGAGTTCAATCCCGAGTATAAAAAAAAAAGCCTAAATAAATAAATAAAAGAGATGACATAAAAGTAGAAGGGACACTATCAGAGAAAAGGAAGGGGTACAGGAAGGAGAGAGAAGGCAAAGTGGGGTAACAGGAAAGAGCAGTGGCCAAAACGTACAATATGTATGCACACATATGCTAAAATGACACCCACTCTTTGGTATAGTGAACTATGCGCCAATTACAACCTATTGAAGGCATGACCCTGAACGCCCTCACTAAGAAGGTACCCAGAAAGGCAAGCCTGGTCCAGGGACCTCATTTTTGGCAGCCTCCTGGTGGGTGCCCACTATATCACCACCACATCGAGAAAGGCCCCCAAGGCATGAGGGCACACACCTGTAGGCTCAGCTGTTTAAGAGGCTGAGGCAGGAGGGTCACTTGACCCTGGGAATTTAAGGCACCTTGAGCAACATTACAAAAAAGAAGAAAAAAGGAAGAGTCCAGCCTATGACTCTGGTCTCTATATTTTTAGGTCTCTGTTGTAACTCACAGGTATAACAACTGCCTAGCATGTATGGGGGTCTGTATTCTATCCCTAGCACTGCAAAGAGAAAAGGCCCACCGGAGGCCTTGGTCCGTGGCAGAGTGTTCATGTCACAGGCAGGGCCAACAACAGGTATCTCTGCTCGGATCTCTGTTCCAATCCAGTGGCTAGAATGCCACGTTGAGAAGTCAGTCGTTATGGAGGCCAGGGCACTAATCCCCAGACCTCCTTTACCCGGCGAGGTCTTCCTAACCCTCCAACTGCTGCTTCAGCCCCTGCAGTCCATAGCCGTGCCTCAGAAAGTATTAATAAACTGCTGATGCCTGTCCTCGTGACTCTGGGCATAGGGCTATCCCTACCATGGTCCAATTCGCCAGACCCTCTCCAGCATCCAGCTCATCTTCCCCTTCCCTGCCTGCACCTCAGCCGTCGGGCACCACACACCATAGGAGCTCACCCCACTTGGCACCTGCTCTTTCTGCCCCTTCTAAATTCCATCTTGAGTGCCTCATTTCTTTGAGCACCCGCACTCTGCTCTTGAGCACATCCTCTACCTACCTCTACCGACCCACTTTCCTCCGCTCACCGCACACTCCTGTGACTTCCTCCTTTAACCCTGCCCACTCTGAGAGTACAGGAAAGAAGGCGGACTGGAAGTGAGAACCCTGAGTCATAGCCAGTATGACCCTGGCACCAGCCAGTACTCCAGTGCTCTGCCTTGCAGAATGAAGGTATCATATAAATAGCGAATCTCTCAGGTCCCCTCCAGCTGTGATACTTGACATGATTTTACCCTGGAGACTGACTGCAATGATTAAATGAAATTAGACAGGGGATGTTATGGGAGAGATTTTAAAGATGTTCAAACATCTAGAAGTACGGAGACTCCCTTCCATGGGTCACCCAGCAGCGTGTGTCTGGAAGCACCCTGTTGTTGCGATAGTTCTTCTTCCTGGCCAGACTGGAAGCAAGCCACGCTCCCAGTGACCCACCTCTTCCCAACAGGCTTTGCCTCCCGGGATCACACCTGGCTGTAAACCCATCAGTGGACTGATCCAGAATCACACTCATGACCCAGGCAGCTCCCCAAAGCCCCACCGATGAGCCACATGAGGTGCTGGGGGACATCTAGACATCAGCCACAGTGTTGGTTCCAGCCATGTGGCACCCTTAGTGTTCCTCAAACACACCACACATGCTGAGATTTAGGGCTTTTGCTAGTGGTCTCCTCTGAAAAACCTCTCTTCCAATAGCTACCGATCCAATTCCTTCACTTCCTCCAAGTCTTCAGGCTTTTCAATGAGACCTAGTCTAACCTTAAACCTCTGCTAATAATCCTTTCTACTACTTGTTCCAGTTAGTGACTGTGCACACAGACACATATGCACATCCTAACCTACACATGCAGTGCTCATCCCCATCACCCTGCTTTTTCTTTTCTCCCTGGTACCTATCACCTTCCCACCATACTACATAATTTACCTATATATTATTATCTATATCTACCTATGAGGAGCTAACCTCCAAAAAGCCAGTATCTTTGTCTATTTATCTGAATCCCAAAAGCCTGGAAGTGGCACACAGCCAGCACTCACTAAATATATGCTGGCTTGAATGGGATTGGATTAATTAATTTATTAATGTGCATTGCCTTTTTGCTGAATGACAGGTCCCAACTTGCACAGTTCCCCCCCCCCCATCTTCCAGTTGTTTACAAAGCGGATGGAGCAACCTAGAAACAAACGCACGAGTATCTGCATGATACCCCACACTTGACTCCATGAACTCACAGTAATGCTGTAGGACCCGGGAGGGATTCAGGCAGGATGAAGGAAGGGGAAGGGCTAAGGCTGGGTTTTTATCTCTTATTTTTTGTACTAGGGGTTGAACACAGCACTTTTACATTGGATTACAAGCCCAGCACCACCACCACTCTTCTTTGAGAAAAAGTCTTGCTGAGCTGCTAATTTTCCCAGGCTGGGCTCAAATGTGTGATCCTCTTGCCTCCCAGGGAGCTGGGATTACAGGCATGCCCCACCATGCCTGGCTTCAACCCTTCCATCTAATCCATCATGTCTTCTCCTCCTCCCCAGCACAGCCCATCATTCCATTCTCTCCTCCCTTGCTCATGCCTGCAATCCTCTCTACCCTTCTAACCCTTTACCCACCCACTCTACCCTCATGAACCCAGCTATGCCCAGCCCTTCCTCCATGCCACTTCCCTAGATTTCTCCCTGACTTCTCTCCCCTCTTAGCTCCTGTGCCACCTACACTTTGTATCAGACCACTGAGTCTTTAGGTAAAAGCATCATGTGTGTATGTGCGTCATTTCCCCAGCTAAGAATCACAGCTTCTGTTTCTCCTTGCATTTTAATGGTGCCAAGCACTTTGCAAGTAACAGTACTTGCTACAGGTGGCACCAATTGTTCAGTTAATAGGCAGAGAAAAGAGAGGACACTCTAGGTAAGGTAGGATACCATCGTGCAACTGGCTGTGAGGTGTTTAAACATGTGATGCATGGGCTGAGGATGCAGCTCAGTGACAAAGCAGTTGCCCAGCATGCACTTGGGTCAGTCCCCAGCACAGCAAGGTAAAAATATCTCCACATGGTGGCCCCATCCCAGGCCAGCTTTATCAGAATGTCAAAGAATGTGGCCCAGGTATGGCTGTATCTTAAAAGCTCTCTGTGTGATTATAAAATGTAGCTAGGTTAGGAGGCTAGTGAAAAGTGGTGTGCAAGAAATTGGAAAATAGGCCTAAATACCATAATTGGGCCTATCCTTCTTTTTCCATTTTGTCTCTATTAGTTTGTCACGGGGATTTGTCTTTGTCACAGTAGTCTGGCGGAATTGAGTGTGGACAGATGCTTCTGTCCTCTGAGGTCAGAGAAGCCATGGAGCGAGCAGACAGCTCCAACAGAGGTGGCCAAGGTCAGGGTTAATCTGAACCCGCGGGATCAAAAACAGTCTGGGGGCTGGGGATTTAGCTCAGTGGCACAGAGCCTGTCTGGCAAGTGTAAGATCCTGAGTTTGATTCCTGGTACCATAAAAAAAAAAAATGTCTGGTGAAAGTAGAGGACCCTTTGAGACCACTTGGATACTTATTTTGCAATTTCTCCCCTCCCTGGCTGTTAGTATTCTGCTACTTTTATGCCTGCGCATCAGAAGAACCAAAAGGTATGTTAATTATATCTGGGCTACTGTCTCAGAAATTCCTGGCTAATTCCTCACACCCTTCCTCCCTCCATACCCTAGAGGAGAGGTTGAATCTCCAATCTCTGAACCATCACCTGGCTCAAGCGCCTTAAAGAGTCTGTGAGGACCCTGAAGAACTTTTTGTCCCATCCTGGGATGGTCTGCAGATGCCCTCAAGCCCACCACCTGTCCCAGAGATAGCCCAAGTGGCCACAACATGCTTCCTGTAAGCCGATTTCAGGGGCACCTATGCAGATCTGGCCACCCTACCCCTCCCCACACCTGCCACACACCAGAGATGGCCTGTAGCTCAGTGCCATGGCTGGGGTCACTCTGGGGGAAGAAACAGGACCTTCATTCAGGGCAGAGGATGGAGACAAAAACATTTCCCAGAGCAAAGTCTGCTTAGTCAGGAGTAGATGTGGGGTGGGAAGCGGAGGGAAAGGAATATAAAGGGAAACACGCTGGCTCTCAGTGAGCGGCTGCAGGAGGGAGAGAAGGTGCGCCAGGGAATGAGGGGGAAGGTGTGGAAAGATGAGCTGGAGGCCAACGCCACAGCTGGCCAGGGCCAAGGCCCAGGCCCCTTCTAGAGGCCACTTCCCTCCAACCTGTGCACAGCGCCCCTGCCTGCCAGGCCCCGGCCATCGGAGGCCTCTCCATGTTGAAGGCAGCTCTTGAAAAGCCCAGAGAGAAGGCACCAGCGGCCACATCTCTTCCAAGAGGTAACTCTAAACTCCAGCTCGGGCCAGGGGAGGAGGGGAAGGGGTGAGAGGGATAAGGTTTTTTCACTTCCATTCGCAACTGTCAGGCGGGTGATTAATGACCAACAGGTTTGGAATCGCCTTTATTGCCAGATCAGTATTGTTGCCTGTGACAGCTAATGAGGTTGGACAGGCTTCTCCACACGGGGCTTTACGGGGCCGGCTCCCTCCCCTGTGGAGCTCAGGAGCCTGCCAGCTTTTGTGCGCAGGAATGTACAAGCCCCACCCCATTTTCTCCTCCTGCACCACCTCCTCCAGCTCCCCAAGTGCCTGTCTGGCTCAGAACTTCAGCCATCTACAAAGGACCCCCAGCCTGCCCAGAAATACCCACCTGTAACACCCCGAAGCCCCCTACCCTTCCGGCCCCACTGGAGCATGAGCCACAGGACTGGAAGGGGAAGGACTAGAGGCAAAAGTTACAACCTGGGCTCTCAGACCTTGCAGAAAGCTCCTGACCACTCGCTCTTACAGTCCAGCCAGCAACCCTAAGGAGCTCTCCCATGGCAGCTCAGCATCCGAGCATTCTCCACGCCATCTCTGCCTGCAAATGCAGGAAGGGGTGAGGACAGGGGACTGAGGGAATTCAGGAAAGGAGATGTCATACCAGTCCAAGATTCTTGAGTCTGGAAGTGTAGTTCAGTGGGAAAGCCCTAGCTTAGCATGCATGAGGCCCTGGGTTCCACGCCCAGCTATTTAAAAAGAATAAAGACAATGAAGAAGAAGAAGAGGAGGAGGAAGAGGAAAAAGAAAAAGAACAAGGAAGAGGAGAAAAATGATTTCTATCCAACCAACCACTTTAAACCTAGATACACAAAGCCAGGTTTCAGTGCGGAAATCAACCTGGTCTAGGTCTAAGGGCAAGGAAACACTGGCTTTGTTTTCCACTCTCTTACAAATAATATTTACCTTTGTGCTAGTTCACATCTTGATATGGTTAAGCACGTGTTTGCCTGTGGTTTAATATTTGAAGGAGTTGGAGCAATGTAATAAGCAAACAGCTTAAAAGGCCCAGAAAGACCCCCTCAGCTTAAAAAAACTATTACTTTTCAATGTGATATAAATATATTTTGCCTCTGCTCAGAGCAATTTCCTAGTTTACTCTTATTAAACTAGGAGACAGCCTAGCAGAGTTCTTGATTTATGAAACACATACTAGATTCATTAAAACCTTAAAAGATTTAATACATTTTATCAGGACATTAAATCCGTGCAGGCTTTTTAAATCAAATACCTGCCATATTTCATCTCCCACACCCTGCATACTTACTTAAGAACACTAAAATGTGGACTGACAAACATTATGGGTGTTTCAGGCCTGATTTCTAAGTGCATTAAAGTCCTCCCTCTAGGATTTATAGGCCAGCCTCCCCAGGTTTGATCTTCCAAAGAATAAGTGATTCTCCTCTTTGGAATTCAGTTCAGTAGAATGAATAACCAGGTATGCATCAGGCCCGCACACCAGGGTCCCACCTCTCTCACCCCGTGGCCAGCCTTCTACTCTCATGGGTTCTGAAGGACACCCTCCCCACCTTCCACCTTCCTCTAGAACTCTTCCAGGGCTCTCTACCAGAGTTTGAATCTGCAATATCTATCCTTCGAAGGCCAATGTGTCAAAATCTTGTTGGTGTTATTGGGATGTGGTACGATCTTTAAGGGGCAGGACCTGGTGGGAAGAAGTTTGGTCATTGGGAAATGGTCTTGAAAAGGATACGGGGACACTGGCCCCTTTCTCTTTCCCTCCTCACCACTTCCTGACTGCCATGAGGTGAACAAACTTCCTACACTACACATGTACAGTGCTGCTGTAGAACAATGTGGTAACTGCCCATGGACTGAAACCCATGAGCCAAAATAAACCTGACCTCCTTTAAGCTGTCGCTGCAATAGAAAGCTAACTAACACACTCATGTGCCCACACGTACACACATACACACGTCTCCATTCTTACTTCCTCTGACACTCTAAGCCTGACTAGAGCCACGTGGGCACATCTGTCACACACCTGGAGTCACCTGCCTCCCTGTTCCTAATTGCCCCTTTTTAAATCTATGCAGAGTGGTTCTCAGCTGGGGAAACTTTTATCACAACACATACACAAACATTTGGCAATATCTGGAGGCATTTATTTGTCACAACTGGGTGGGCAGGGATTACTATTGACATCTAAGGACAGAAGCCAATGATGTTGCTAAGTGCCTTACAGAGACACAGGACAGCCCTCTTGCCCCCAAACTGTGGCAGGGAGGGAGGATGGGATGGGAGGTAAGGAAAGAAAAAGAGAACAAGAGGGGAGGGAGCTTACCTAGTCTTTTAGCAGTGTGGGCCAGCGCTGGGCCAGCAGTGTGGAGATTGAGAAAGACGGCCACAGAAACTCAGGTGCTATCTGTGGACTTTTACTCTCTAAAAAGTTCATCATCACTGTTCTGCAGGCACCTTGTCCCTGAGCAGTCTGAAGTCTGGGTCTTACGAGGGCTGGATTATGGGGGAATGAGGTATACAAGCTGGCATCAGAGCTCTTGACAGTCAAGTCTATCATGATGCTATGGATATGTTTTTGGTGTTTTGTTCTGTCTTATTATGTTCTGTATATGGCACTGGGGATTGAACCCAGGACCTCACACTTGAGCTACAACTCCAGCCCCCTGCTTTTTTTTTTGTTTGTTTGTTTTTGAGGCAGGGTTTCTCTAAGTCACTAAGTTGCCCACAGTAAGCTCAGACTTGGGATCCTCCTTCCTCAACCCCCCAGATGCTGGGGTGAGAAGAGGCGCGCGCTACCATGCCTGGGTGTATTCTGATCATTACAATGGGATTCTACGGAGCCCACAACTGCCTGGAGCATCAGCTTGGCCTCTGAGCTGGGTGGAGCCTGTGAGGGGTTCCCCAGGCAGCCAAGAATGTGTGGTGACTCATAGTCAGCGGCCTGTGGTTATCAGCATCCAGGCTCTAACTTTGCAAGCAAGCAGCACGACACTGAGCACAACAGGTGATGGCCGTCAGGCAGATGACATAACTGTGGCTTGCTGCTAGTCACTGAATTGAACTAAACTTCTGTCCTGATACGTGGATGTTTTCCAAAATTACAAAGGCAGGGAGAAAATAACGCTGGATGTGCAATCAGGTGAATCTGCCTCTTGCTCAAAGAAGCATGTAGCTCTCTAACCGGCAAGTTCCCACCTGTGCAGTGGGCTCAGAGTGGCACTGTCCTCGGGGATGACGAGAAGGATGGAAAGAGTTAGTGAACTGAAGGCTCAAATGCCATTTTTCAAAGAGTCACGTGATGTCTGTTAGTTTATTCAGTCCGCATTTACTGAGTGCTGCTGATGTTACAGTAGGGAATGATGCTACACTCTCCGAGCCCAAAGGCACAAAAGTGAGTGGGACAGAGCCTCCACACTCTAGTGCACTTCGTGCTGTGGGGTCAGAGAAGAAACATCTGGGAGAGTCTTGGATGATGAGTAAGAGGTGGTACACCAAAACGTACATAAACAGAATCATACAAAAGCTAGAGGCACCAGGGGTATAGCTTAGTGGCACTAAGCGCGTGGTCCTGAGTTTAATTCCTGGCACCAAAAATAAATAAATAAATAAAATTTCAAAAAACTGGAAGCACAGGTGGGAAATCACATCCTTAAAAATCTTATATCACCAGCTAAAGCATTTGAACTTTTCTGTGGGGAATCCTGTCGCTGCATTTTTAAGCAGAAACAGTATAAGACAAAGATCACATGTGGAGGTTGAGGAGGCCCCCACAGTAGAGTACATGCCTGCCGTGCACATGTGCAAGGCCCTGGGCTCCATCCCCAGCACATGAGGTACAAAACCCACAGTGTGTATGACCCACTGGTTTAAGGGAAGGGCCAAGGTAGAGGTAAAAACATCCCTTACCACTTGGCCATTGACTGTTACAACAATCCAACTGGGAAAGCCCCGAGCCGTGCAGAGCAGAAGGTACAGGATCACGGAATAATTAGAATTTCATGACTCATTCAGGGGACACAAAATGGGATGGGGGTGTAGCTCAGTGGGAAGCATTTGCTGCTTGAATGCATGGTGATGTCATTAATAAACATAAATATGGGGGGTTACCAGCAATCACATAATCAGAATCCCAAGGACCGGGGTGGGGGTGTACAGGGCTTGCCTGGCATGCACAAGGCCCTGGGTTTGATCCCCAGCACCACAAAACAGTAACATTAATGTTGAGAACACAAAAGACCATCCAGCAAGAAAAGGTAGAAAAAGAAAAACTAGAGGCTGCGGATGTGGCTCAGTGGTAGAGCACTTGCCTGGCATGCACTAGGCCCAGGGTTTGATCCCACCACCACAGGAATGAAAAAGAAAGAAAGAAAGAAAGAAAGAAAGAAAGAAAGAAAGAAAGAAAGAAAGAAAGAAAGAGAGAAAGCAGATGAAGGAGAGAGTTTGAGTAGTTAAGGATGACTAAATGGGAATTGACAAGGGGCATCTGGGAGGGCTGGAATGTGGGGAGCAGGGGGTGGCTGGCCATGGGCGGCCACTCAGCAGCACCATGCACTCCAGGGAGAGGATCAACGGCCAGAAACAGGAACCGGGAAGGAGGTAAAGACAGCAACTCCAGGCTCCTTTTTCTGCAAAAGCTTTTGCTTAAGAGGAAGGAGACAAACCAGGTGAGGTCTAGAGCCTTCCAGCCACAAGATCCACAAAGAGAGGGGGAAAGAGATAGGGAGAGGGACAGGGACAGGGACAGGGAGGCACCTGCGCCAGACAATGGGCCAAGGCTGAAGGTCCAGGAGGAAGCAGAGCAAAGAAGGCTCGAGGTCCCCGAGGACAGAGAAGGGACACAACCAAGAACGCAGGTAACAAAAGACCGGCTGGGAGTAACAGGAGTAGGTAAGCTCATGACACAGGGCGCTCTGATGGCATCTGTGGCTTGGTAAGAGAAGAAAGGCCCTGAGCTGGTACTCAGCTGTGTCTCACCACTCAGTGCACTTTTCCACGTCACCAGACACCTCGAAGACCCTCGCCAGGTGTGCTCCTGGGGCTCCAGCTTCCAGAACTATGAGACACACAAACCTCTATTCTTCATAAACCTCCCAGGCTCCAGTATTCTCTTATATCAAAGGAAAATAGACTAAGACATTAAGCATCCGATGCATCTCTCTTTGTCTCTGTTAATAAAAGTTCATCAGTGATACAGAAAGATATAGATAGAGCAACATATGAGATATAATCCCATACATCTTTTCTTCACAAATCCTTTTTTTAAAAATTTTACTTAAAAGGAAAAAGAGAAAAAACAAAACAAAACAAAGCAGTGTAAGGGTACAAGTAATACAGAACTACAAAAAAAAAAAAAAAAAAAAAAAACAGTAAGAAATCACCAGTTAGTAGATTACACATTATCATCTTAGAGATAGTTGCTCAAGTCACAGTATCAAATCATACAAATGGACATTCAAACAGAGAGACTGCAAACAGTTGTGTTCAATGATCCAAGCAAAAACATTAATATGGTCAGCTCTTTAACACCCCTAAACACACTTGCCGTTGTATCCTTTAGAGCACTTTTTTCCCCTTCTTCACAAATTCTTAATGTTAAGATAAAGTCAGAGTTGGAAGACTAGAGATGTCAAAAGGAAAGCCACCTCAGGCGAGCCGACCCAAAATAAGCACAAACTTCCAGGCCAGTTGGCAGAATCTCAGGCCAGTGGAGTACTCTTCCCCATACTTCCAAAAGGCACTCTGGACTTCAGCTAAGGCCCGTGCAGGATACTTCCTCTTTTTGGTCCTCTGCCTCTCTGTGAATACCACAAATGGGCCCGGTTAGGCAATAACCTATTCATCCTAAAAGAACAGATAAATAAACTGCATAACTGTGCAGTAGAGCACTGCACTGCAATGAAGAGAAATGAGCTGTTCTCAGATTGAAGAGCGTGAATAGATCTCTTAACAATTATTCTGGCTTGGCATTATGATGGAAGGCCTATATTCCCAGACACTTGGGAGGCTAAAACAGGAAGCCTGCAAGTTCAAGGCCAGCCTGAGCAATTTAGCAAGACCCAATCTTAAGAGAGAAAATGTTTTTAAAGGGCTAGGGAGGTAACTCAGCGATAGCACACCTGTGGGTTTGATCTCCAGGACTGAAAAAAAGGTGTCATCGTTGTTAAAAGAAAGCCAAAACCCCTATGATGTTGCATCCATTCATATAAAAGTCTCTAAAATGCAAACTAATTTCGAATGACAAAAGCAGACCAGTAGTTTGAGGGGCATTAGGGTTAGAGGGGCGGGAGAGATATTACAAACCAGCATGAGGAACAGGGTCAGGATGGATGTGCTCTTTGTCTCACTCGTGGTGGTAATTTCACAGGGGTAACATACCCAAATTTCAACAACATATTTATGGACAGCTTCGTACATGCCAAGCATGCCTTGATGAAACTCTAAGAACACACAGTCACAAAATGACCGTTAGGTGACTTCTAACTCAGTTTTTCTTTTCTTTGTTTTTTTAATTTTCTTGGGTTTATGTATTTATTTATTTTAAAGATAAAAAAACAAATAAACAGAATAAACTCAGTCAAAACAAAACAGTGGGGGCTGGGGATTTAGCTCAGCGGCATACGCGCCTGCCTTGCAAGCAGGCAGTCGTGAGTTTGATCCCTGGTACCAATAAAAAAAAAAAAAAAAACAGTGAAATTGGTACAGAACTTCAAAGCAGGGTAATAAAAAAACAACAATGGTTACCATAGTATATTATGTTATCTTCACAATAGTTGTGCATTTCATTAGATATAGCAAAATCAAACCAAAACAGAACAGAATAAAACCAATCAAAACAGGATATTGAGGGGTGTGGTGGCTCATGCCTGTAATCCCAGCACTTGGGAGGCTGAGACAGGAGGATTGTTGGGAGTTCAAGACCAGCCTGGGCTACAAAATGAGCTCAAGGCCAGCCTGAACTGCATAGTGAGACCCTGTCTCAAAAAGACAAAAAAAAACAGGATATTGAATAAAGCAAAACGATAAATTGGAATAAAATAAAAGTGAGAACAATACTGGATTTCAAAAACCAGATAGAAGGAAATCCCCCATATTTGCTGTATTGCATACTGTCATCCTCTCAAAAGATGCCCATACCATGCCCAACAGATGCCCAGGCCTGCAAAGTCAACCAAACAATTCAAGCATTCCGTGGCTTATTGTACCTCAGTTGCATCAACTCAGCCTGTACTCCAAACCAGCTAGTTGCTTACAGAGGAGTGGGGCGGGGTGCCTCAGCCTGTGTGCTGGCAGGCTCACAGGAGGTGCTATCTGGCTTCTCTCTCCCATGGCTTGCACGGCTTACCAGAAAGCCTGGCTTCTGGCTTGGTGGTCGGCTCCTCCCAGTCCCATCATGGCCCTAACTGATTTTTTTCTTGCTGCCTCTTCAATCCCTCTACCCAACTGCATATAAAAAGTGTAATTTTCCCAAACAAATACCCATTTGTCCTTGGATGGTACCAATCATGGGTTTTCCAACTGAAACTAACAAAGCAAGCAAAGTTCTAAATAAGCCTCTTAATAACTGAGGAAGATGCAGTTCTGTGTTGCTGGAATGGAACCAGGGCCCTACACATTCATCTCTGGGTGACACTCGCAGCCCCAAGCATCTGCTGCACGTGTCCCACACGTGCCCACATCTTGATTCTAGAATCAAACATCCTAAAAGATAATACTTAATCTCTGTTCTGGAGCCCCAAGAAAGAAAGAAAAAAGAAAAATTGAAATCAAAAATTTTTTCAGCAACTTCTACCCTTGTGATATAAAAGAATCAAAGCCAAAATTCTAAAAAGCTGCCTTGTTCCTTTGGAGTTAACCTGATTATTAATTTTTTAAAAGGGTTCTTATTGTGAAAGAAGGGGTCACTTCTCTCTTGGGATTGGAACTCTCACTAGTAATTAGCTTGATAAACAGCAATCCAGAGCCAGGGGCAGATGAACTGCTAGCAAGAATATTTCTTACCCTGTGTATCGTAATTCAGACCTTGAAGGTCACCCAGAGGTCTCTGTGTTGATGGTTTGGTCTCCAGATCACCGTCCTAGTGGGAGGAGGTAGTGGTACTTTTAAGGGGCAGGGTCTTGCAGGAAGTAATTAGATCATCTGGGACCTTTGAAGGGAATATTGAGGCCCCAGCCTTTTCCTGTCTTTCTTGGGTTCCTGGCCACTATGAAGGGAGCAGGTCTTCTTGCACTACACTGTCACTGTATGATGAACTGTGGTCCACAGGCCCCAACCACAGGGACAGGTGTCCACAGACTGAAATTCTGAGACCATGAGGTGAGATAAAGCTTTCTGCCTTTAAATTCTCTACCTCAGGTATTTTGTTACAATAACACAGAGCTAACCTACCACTTCAAGACTCTAATCACCAATCTATATCCTGAAGGCCTACAGGTAAATTTGGATTTTAAGTTGAATAATTTTCCAATTCATTGACTGTAAAAACAGACATGGGATCTTGGGAATTCTGCTTTTGTGACTCACCACCTTCATGGTCTCAGGCAATCTTGTAACTTCCCTGAGCTTCAGCTTTCCCTTCTAAAATAGAGTTGAGCTCAGAAGTCCTACCTGAAGAGAATAGCAGCTAAGAATGTGCAGGGCAAGAGGCCCTACACATAGAAATAACACTTTATGAAGTCTGTGTAAATAGCTCCTGGCATATAATTTCTGGGCCCCTTATCTCTTCTTCTGCTAAGCCTTCATTTGATTATTGCTCAATAACTTAACCTTCCCTCACCCCCCATCACATTAACAATCTGAACCCACAAATATCCAAGAACACATTAAAGGAATTTGCTATTTAACACAGAAACATTTGTTGAACACTTAAAACATGTCAAACATAGCCCATAGCCAGGCAGAGCAGCTCATGCTGGAAATTCCAGCACCTGTGAGGCTGAGTCAAAAGGATCATTAGTTTCAGTCCAGCCTGGGCTACCTAGTGAGACCCTGTCTCAAAAAAACACAAGTCAAACACTGTGTGTGCTTTTCTGTCACTTAATCTTCACAACAGATCTGTAAGGTTCATACTACTTCCACTTTACAGATGAAGTAACTGAGGCACTAGTAGAATAAATCATTTGCGCGACATGACATAGCTAATGAAAAGCAGGGGTTATGACTGAAACCCAGACAACCTGGCTGGGAGCAGAGCCTAATCATTATGCTATACTGCAAGCTTCTGAAACGTGTATTCATAAACACTTCCGTGAAAAAAATCATCACAGGTTTATCTGCTTGGCTACTTTGGATACTGAGGCATAAATACCACAGACCTCTTAAGAAAGGGGTTTTCAGAATGTTAGGTCATCGGCTACTGCATCTACCTCTTGCTGCTAGGCAGGGCCACACTAAATACCTCAGGCCTGGTAAAAGGCCCTGAGAGGGAACTCCTGGGACTGCCACACTCCATGTATGCCTTTCATTCCAAAATGTGACAGTTAAAAAATTCTTTTTTTTTTTTCCTCAGTTTTGGAGGTCGAACCCTGGGTCTTCACGTCCGAACCCCTTCTCCAGGTTTTATTTCAAAACAGGGTCTCACCGAATCACTAAGTCGCTCAGGCTAAGTTGGAATTTGTGATCCTACTGTCTCAGACTCCCAGAATGCTAGGATTACAGCGAGGAAATTCGTCAATCACAAGTAATTTAAATACATATTTTTCTTGTTCATCAATCATCTATTAAATAATATGTGTCAAGCAAGCCTAGCACCCAGGGAGAGACGGCTCTCAAGCCCTGACAGGATCTATCAAGCGACCGGTCAGTGTGTTTGCTGGGCACGGCGGTCGAGGTAGGAGGGGCCCTCAGGTACGGCAGTGCGCACCCTACAGCCCACTTACCGGCTTAACCGAGCTAGAACGTCGGACAGAAACCCACCCAGGGCAAACCTGCAAGAGGGAACGGGCCGATCAACCCCAAGCAGGCATGTCTAGAAAAACTAAACTTCCCTTCTCCAGTCCTAAATTCATCTAACACTGCCGCCTTTCCATCATCTTCCCGCGTCCTAGCCCCGAGCACCCGGCCGGCCGCTGCTGGGAAGACTTGGTCCCAGCGATGCGTTGCGACGCCGCCGGCCGCACCTGGCTCAGTGCCACCCGGCCACGAGGCGGCCCAGGCTGCCAAGAATCGCTTCGCTGCCCTGCACCTCAGTGCACCTCTCACACTGCGCTCTTTAAAACAGGGATCATAATTCCTCGTTAATCACTTTACGTGACTGTGGCGATCTCCAGGGCTAAAGCTCCCCGGAAAGGGAAAGGCGAGTCGCGCCGTGCGGGAACAGGAAAACGCCTGGCCGGACCTAAAGTGGAGGGGAAGCCGGAACCAGAGCAAAAGTGAGAAACTCGGAGAGTGACCTCCGCGGCTCGCCGCTCACCGCCCGGGTCCGCGGCCGAGCCCAGCGACGCTCACCGGATCGGGTCTCGTGCGCCCTCTCACGGCCGGCGGCGGACACGGCCCGCGCTGAGTGCGAGGGGCGGAACCGACTGCGAGGGGCGGAGCCGAATGCGAGGCCGCGTGAGGGGGTGTGGCCTCGCGTAAACTGATGGCGTCATCGGAGCGACGGGCCCGGAAGGAAGTAGCGTGCTGAGTAGTGTGGCGGTTTCTGCGGTTACACGCGGCTTCGGACGCGTACGGAGCGCCTGGAGGGACAGCCTGGTACGCAGCCCCCGCCCCTCAGGCGCGCTCCGTGCCTCGCTGCCGCTGCTAACCTGAGCTGAGTCGAGGGGCTCCGGGGCCCTGGCCCCCGCAGCCTGTCTCTGGACACGGGCTGATTAGAGCGTGAGGGAAGCCCATTCTGCCCGCGCCCAGGCGGCCCGAACGGAGGCTGCCTGCCGGTCCCGAGGAGGGCGGAAGGGTCGCGAGGTGGGCGGGGCGGCCCGTGAGGGACACGGGCGCCCCGCAGACCTCTGCTCCCAGAGCCGCGCGCATGGTCCGGGTGCACCCAGCCAACTCTGCTGTCAGTCACCAGAGTTTTCCAGAGCCTCCAGTTCCAGGAAGTGAGTTCCTAGCTAGGTGCCCGCTCCCCGCATCTTGGTGCCAGAACGCAGCTAAACTCAAGAGCCCACGAGGACCCAGCCTGGAGCGCTCGTTCCTTGTCTCCTTTTCCCCTGGACGCAAAGATCCTGGGGATGTGGGTCGTGCCTCCCGTAGAATTCCTGTCCTTCTAGGTCCGAAGGAGTAGTCGAGAAAATGGATGAGAGCCCAGAGAACCCAACCCTGGAACTCTGCTGCCTGCTGTCTCTGTCTCTAGTGTCCGAAAAGAGGAAACCGTGGTTTCTTTTTGAAATGGCAGCAATTAGAACTGGGAGGCTCTGACCGGAATTACATAGCCACAACTGCCTGCCATTTGGCATCCTCTGTAATTTGGGCCAGCCTAGTGCAGCTGCCTCTTTCCCCTTTAGTAGCGTGAGAGGCTCCAGGGACTGCTCGTTCATGTTCACAGGAGGAGAAGGCTACGTTCTAGACCCCGCCCCGTTGGCCCCGTCCTCCCTAGGGCAAAGGCTGCCACCTCTTTGCCGCTTAGGAGTGGTGGAGAATGTAAGTCCAGTTAAGGCATGGGACTGCTGGCTGACAGCAAGGAAGAAAGTGTGGATCTGCCCTTGTGTCCCTACTACAGCAGGCTGTATGAGTCACTTTCAGGAAGCTCAGTTTGGTGACAGTCTCTCGCTGGCATAGTTTGTCTTCCTTGCATCAGACCACACATTTTCCCGTATCTTTTTCCTAGGATAAAAGTTCACTGATGGCTCAATTGGGAGCAGTTGTGGCGCTGGCTTCCGGTTTCTTGTGTGCCTCTCTCTTCTCAGCTGTACACAAGATAGAAGAGGGACATATTGGAGTATATTACAGGTAAGGCAAGAAAGGACGCTTGCAACTTCCTATTAGATGACTCGCTTTCTGCTGATTCTGCTGAATATCTGTGTTGCTGTTTTATTGACTAGGGTGGTCTTTTTATGTTTAGCCTTATGTCAGTGACAAGAAAAACGGTGTGTGTGTGTAAGTGAAAACTTCCCTTCATGTTCTGCCATGATGCTGACATAATGTAGATTTAGAGACAAGCCTCAAGGAACCAGCATTTCCCACCAATGCAGATCATTCTTGAAATACTGTCTCTTGCGTCCATCTGGGAGTCTTGGTTCCACACCATCAGGATACCTCTTTAAAATTTTTGAGTCTCAGTTCTTGATGGCAGTTTTGGGAGACAGCCCATCCTACTTTGGGAGGTTCTTCTAAGATGAACATGTCATGCAAAACTAACGGCCCTGCAAATTGATTCCTATCAATCAAAATCCGTGATACAATCAATGTTCCTCACAGTGAAAGAGTATGTTTTATCTTTTAAAATGAGCTTTGACTTCATAATAAAAACCAGAGAAGCACTTTTAAATCTTGGGCTGCTTTTCTTTTTGTAACTTTGACCAAGATTTTTGCTTTAAGTTTTTATGAGCCCTTTCTTAAGTGTGCCTTCTGATGTTTATCTCTGGATATCTAAAACTCCCAGGCAAGCTAGGCATATTGCTCAACGGTAGAACATGTGCAAGGCCCTAGACTCAATCCCCAGCACCAAAAACATAAGGTGTGTTTAAAATTCTTCTGAGTTGACCATCTCACTGGACTCCACAGCACAGCCAATTGATAACTCTGTTACTGTGTGTAACTGCCCTAATGGATTGCCACAGAATAAACTAATTTGACAAAGTAACACAAACTTCCTTATCTTGAGTGTAGCCAGGCATTCTGCTATCTTTATTTCACTTAGCCTGCATACATGTTTCTCTTCTTGCGAAAACGTTTTATGTTTTACCGTTAGGGTTCCTAGAATACCACGGTTGAGGTAAGAAAGGAAGAAAGGGATCCGTGGACGTGGCTGTGGCACCTGTCACTCCTTCAGTTAAATGTTTAGAAGGCAGAAGGGAAAGGTGGCCCAGAGGGCCTTGATCTGGCATTTTCCTTTTTGTAACTTTGTGCTTGAACTGCCATTTTCCCACTTAGCGTGCTCTTTCTGTGCTGACCTTGCCTCTCCCTCCCTCTCCTGCAGAGGTGGCGCCCTGCTGACTTCCACCAGCGGCCCTGGGTTCCATCTCATGCTTCCTTTCATCACGTCGTATAAGTCCGTTCAGGTATATTTGGCCTGTGTGTTGTGGTTGGATGACTGCAAATCTGGGTTGTTGATTAGGACATGGTTTGAAATTATTGAGCCACTGGGTAGGTAAAGGCCTTTTCAGAGACTGATTTAATGAAACTCTTAGAGCTTTACTCGGTTTTTGAAATAGCTGAATAAAGCCTTGGCTCATCAACTGCAAGTGGTAATTATTTCTTCACTTCAAGACAAAGCCAGAGAAGCATCTATTATAGATATATCCAATCTGCGGCCCAGAGGCCACTCACCCCCTTTTTTTTAGCACTATAAAAAAATATATTTTTAAAAATATTGTTGGTTACCCATATCATATGTTTTATATATGACTGAGAACCTCTTTACCTTGTGCAGCTTAGGCAAAACCAAAAGGTTGGACACAGATAATAGACGAAAAGTCCAGTCACAGACTACCATGATACATAGAAATACAATACGACCATTTTGGTGGTTCTTAAACTTCAGAAATGTGAGCTTATTTTTTTGCAAGGAGAAAGGAAGTTGGATTGGGCAAGGGTATGACAATCAAAACTAGGAGTGAGATTAGTTGTAACATCTAAAGCTTGACTGTGTTAGAGTAGGCATCTATGAGATGTGTCCAACTAGGAAGAATCAAAAGATTTCAAGAATAACTTTTAAGCTAACCCAGCAAGATACAAAGATACCTCATCGTCATTTTCCCACTTAACATGCTCTGTGGTATTCACAGTATATTCTGGTTACATCATTTGAGTTCCATAGTAATCCTGAGAATAGGCTTAACAGGTTACTGTTGCAGAACTGGTAAGTGGAAGCATAAAGTCTTAAGGTTTCTAAGATTCTTTAACAAGTTCACCACAGAGCTGGGCTCTAATTCATGTCTTGCTGCCAAGCAGCTTGAATTGCCAGGGGTCCATACATTACTATCCGATCAAGCAGCTTTTTATTATTAATTTTACTAGTAAAAAGACAAAGTGATGAGACCCATTCGTATCACTGTGGTACAAGCTGCTGGATGGGACAGTCCTGCATGTGCCACTGGTGGTTCATGCCAGTAGGGACATATTAAAAGTCTTTAAGATTTGTAAGATTCCTAAGCCAGAGTCCTTTTGACTAAGCCGTTACTACTCTGCTCATTCATTTATGGTCAGCTTTCAGGGCAAGTAGGGGAAGTACCTTTGCTTACTTTAGAATCATACCCTGTAAGTATTATGAACAGCTAAGTTAGATAAAATTAATAACCAGTTAGATAGGGCTGGGCCCTGAAAGGACTCGTTGCAGAAGGTGAGAACACAACATTGTGGCTGGAGGGGCATCACAGTGGCCAGACTTCCATGCTTCCCTAAGGAACGAATGGCACATTAAGATTGTACTGGAATGAGCACCACCTGATCCAGTGAGTCCAGATTGGCATCAGTTGCCTGGGTGATGACCAGAACATCCGGGCCCATCCCTTCCCCAAAATGACCTTTTCCTTCCGATTCCCTGTTG
Source organism: Cavia porcellus (assembly GCF_034190915.1). Classification (NCBI taxonomy): domain Eukaryota; kingdom Metazoa; phylum Chordata; class Mammalia; order Rodentia; family Caviidae; genus Cavia; species Cavia porcellus. Next base: position 44,576,553 of record NW_026947512.1, read on the forward strand.
GCTCAGTAGTAGCTAAGCACCTCTACTTGTGATCTTACTGGTTGATTATAATTTGACTCACGTTTGTACTTCCTTTGTGGTTTTGGACCCACCTTGTAATTTTTGCTCTATAAAATATTCCTGGAGAAATGACTTCTGTGATAGCTCACTTTCGGGTCCTCTCCTATCGGAAGCTCTCAATAAAAATCTTTCCTACTCCTAACTTCCCTAGAATCCGTTCTTCAGTGTCGGGGGACATCAACATGACAAACTTGACATCTAGTAAATTTTCTCCTGTGTCGTAAGGCAGGAAACCAGGCAGGATATCCCTGGGTAACACCAGCAAAGCTCAGTCCAAACAAGTAAACAAGATTGAGGGCACTTGGGATTCTGAATAGTAGGTTACTTTGTCACTGCCCATCTGACAGCATTTGATATTTCTTCTGTTCCCAGACCACACTTCAGACTGACGAAGTGAAGAATGTACCTTGTGGGACCAGGTAAGGGACCCAGAATAAAGTTGTTAAGCCCCAATAAGTAAGAGGAACGGCTGGCTGGCTGGCTGCAGGAAGAGACAGTGACACAGTGCTTTGGTGGTTTTACCAGATTCCCTATTCCCTGGCTCACTGTTCTGCCTTGATGAGGCAGTGAAGTGCCAGAGAGAGGATCGTAGGTTTGTGAAGAGCTGGAGTGCATGATCGTTTTTATTATGAGTATTTTATCTAAAGCGGTGGTAAACATGGACCATAAAATTCCACAGTGACAGTGTTCATCAGAAGACGTTGATTCAAAAGACACGAGCTGCTCTTTTCTCCCTGGAACCCAAGGTCTCATTCATCTCTCAGGAGTATTTTTAGAGGCATCGTTCCTCAGGAGGTGGGGGTGTTGCTGTGAGCTCCATAGATCTCCTTGGAGATCCAAGCTGCCTCACATCCCACAAACGCTGCTCCTTTTCTGCCAGTCACACATCTTAGAAGCTGCGTCATATTCTGGGGCTTTTTTAGTGACATCTTTGCCCCTTTTCCCTCCAACAGTGGTGGTGTGATGATCTACTTCGACAGAATTGAAGTGGTGAACTTCCTGGTCCCAAACGCAGGTGTGTCTTCCATTTTCTCTCAACCCCCCATTTCCCCCCTCAAGCAGGGAGGCCTGCTGTGGGAGAGGAAGCTTGAGGGCGTCTGGCACATTCTGAAGCTGCGCCTCTCTCCCCAACCATGCAGTGTACGACATTGTGAAGAACTACACTGCCGACTATGACAAGGCGCTCATCTTCAACAAGATCCACCACGAGCTGAACCAGTTCTGTAGCGTGCACACACTTCAAGAGGTCTACATAGAGCTGTTTGGTAAGGAGGCTCCCACTGCCTGGTCCTGAGCTGTCTTGGGGCGCGACACATGTCGCAAGGAACAGGTCACAAGGGTGTCTCTGGACAGTGTGGGTGACACTGGAATAAGATGCTAGGGGTGGGCGAGCTTGGTGCATGGGACTCACCATAGAATAAAGTATTCCCTTCCTGCCAAAAGCAGACATGGATGGAAACGTGCCCTCACTGTCCCTAAATATCCTACAATGAAGACAGTGTCTTCTTCAGAAGAAACTTAGAAGTTGTGTGACCCAGTATCCTTATTTGAAGAGGCCCAAAGTGAGAAAGTCAGAGCTGGCTGATAGCAGAGCTGAAACTGGAACCTTCCTCTCCTGTCACCGAGGCCCAGAGCGAGAAGGTCATAGAGCTAGTTGCTAGTTGATAGCAAAACTGAAACTCGAATCTTCCTACTGAGCTTGCTGTCACATCAGTATTCTTTTCTTCCATGTTCTCAGTGTCATAGGACACTCTGAGTGAAGGTGATAAGCATGACATTGTTCACTGTGCTCTCTAGGAGGGAGTGAGAGCTGCAACCTGTTACAGCACCCAAGGTGGTGGGGTGGGTCTCACGTTGTCCCTATAAAGAGGACTGGGAAAAAAATAAACAAAAGGGATCCACATTTTTAGTGGACGTCTTTTGTTCTTTTCAGCGGTGAAGGAAAAAGACATTTCATTAATGGTTATAACTGCTTTGTGCTCTTGTTTAAATTTGCTTCTATCACAGTGACGGTACTAGTACTCCAAACATGTACTCACAAGTTTTTAAAAATAAGTGGAGAAAAATAGTTACCTTGCTTCTAGAAATTTCCTAGTAGCCAATGCTAAAAGTTAATGAACATTTCTTGAAACTAGCTCTGGAAAACATTTTTTTTTTTTTTAGGAATTCTCATAAGATAGACTTTGAGCAAGACTTTTTTTTCCCCCAAAGCTGATAACCCAGGGCCTCATGCATGCTAGGCAAGTGTACTTCTGAACCACAGCCCTAACCTGCAAATGGTTTTGGAAGGAGAAATCATTGATGTAACCTATCGTTATAATTAGGGAAATAAACTTTTGTACTCTTGAAAATTTAGGAAGTCATCAAAATCACTTTTAATTTTCAGCAAGAGAAAATGAATCTGAATTTCTTTTACAAGGTTTTGTGTGATTTTACTTTTGGATTCACTGTCTTCAAGAAAAAATTGATAAATTTGCTACTGATTTTTGTTACCTCAAATAGAATTTTATGAAATGCTAGTTTCTGTCTGGCTGTTGTTTTAGAATTTTTTCTGTTAAATGAATGTTTTAAAGTATTTGAAACAACAAAAGGCAAAGTATCTCTCATGTCCCTAAAGAGAAAATTAAATTGTGCATTGGAATACTTACTGTCTTACGCATAAACTTGGTAGCTTAGTGAAGTATAAATTTTGTATCCAGGAGCTGAGAAAGTACATCCCTTCAAAACCTTGTTCCCCTCAGCTTCTCTCTTGCTGGCAAGCACTGTTGGCCTGGAATCCGCGTGTCTGTCAGGAAAGCTGTCTGGTGGGTGGTAGATGCCGGGAGCTTGGGAGGCCCTCCCACAGCTCCTGCCCGGACCGGCACAGTCTCTGCTCTAGATGTGACTGCCCAGCCTTCGTCACTTCTTCCTCTGCTGCCTCCTTTTTGTCCATTTTAGAAGAACATTTTTCAAGAACCTGCAGAGCTCCTGGTGTTCTCTTAATGCTGTAACTTAGTTGATATTTATTAACGTTGCCCTCATGTATAAACGAAGTGTTAATAGTGTTAGTAAAACACTGGACCAAATAGTTCTAGACTTCACCTGGACCATGGGTTTCTGCCATATCTAGATATAATTTGGTCTGATAAACAGAGGACAGGCAATCAGCCTTTTCTTTTTTCTGGGTTCCTTGGAATTGAACCCAGGGTCTTCTCACTCAGCTACATCTATCTCCCTTTATTTTTTATTTTGAGGTAGAGTCTTGCACAGACAGAACTTGAACTTGCTGTCCTCCTGCCTTGGCCTCCCAGAATGCTGGGATTAGAGGCATGTGCCACCAAGGACAGCCAATGAGGCTATGTAAAGTTTGAGTTTGAGCTAGGGGTGTAGCTCAGTGGCAGAGCACATGCCCAGCATTAGCAAGGCACTGGGTTCAACCACTAGCACCACAAAAAAAAAAAAATTACGAAAAAAGAATAGTGTTTATTTGTAGTTATATTGTTAGGTCTACATCCGTTGCAAGATGCTGACTGACTGGCATTTCTCCCTCAGTGTTAAGGAGTGTATAGAAGTTACCAGTATGTGGGGGGCTGGGGATTTAGCTCAGTGGCATAAGCACCTGCCTTACAAGCAGGCAGTCGTGAGTTCGATCCCCGGTACCAATAAAAAAGAAAAAGACAAAAAAAAAAAGTTACCAGTATGTGGTAACGTTACAGCCCCCTTATCGCTGGTAGGACAGTTGAATAAAGCGCTGTTTAGCATCCTGACAGTCAAAGCATGGTAATAAACAGCTGCTTTTGGCACGCTAGAAGTGGGATCCAGACCCCTTTCCCTGACAGCGGGTAAAGGCTCCATCACCAAGCTGGACTCCAGGTAGCAGGTTCGCTCTGGGCGCTAGCTGGCTTCCGTGGGCCTCAGTTTTGGCATCTCTAAGAGGAAGTAGGCTCGCTGTTGCACAGGGCGCCTTGTTTGGGCACAGCCAACCAAGAAATGGTCACTTAAAGCAGACAGCAGCTGACAACGAGGGAGGTGGGTGATTCTGTTTACAAGTCCCAGCCCAATTTTATTTTCATGGTCTTCTTTGGGCTGCTCAGTGTCTTATCTTTTAGAAACATCTAAAATTAGTAGATTTAATTGCTCACCTATTTTCGGTGGACCTAACATAACTCACTCTTCCTGCTTCGTTGACAGTATAGCCCTACCTTCTCTTTTGCTGCAGTTATTCCAGGGAAAAGCTAGGTATGTCCAAGTAAGGAATGTGCTAGGATTGTTCTTTTTCTTTCTTTGTTTTGTTTTGTTTTTTGTCTTTTTCATTTTTTATCGGTATCGGGGATCAAACTCACGACCGCCTGCTTGCAAGGCAGGCGCTTATGCCGCTGAGCTAAACCCCCAGCCCTCTTTTTCTTTCTTAAGCTCAATCTTCGTAGGGCACAGTTTGCATTTTCAACAGCAAAGGTAGTTTTTACCTCATGCTACAGAAAGGAAACTTCCCCATGTTGCTCATGCAAGGCTGCTCAGGTGCTCACCTCCAGCAGACCTGCAGGTTTCTAGGCTTTGGTGAGTGCACTCCTTCAAGAAGACCTTTTGCCTGCAAAGTACATTCCTGAGCTGGTGTTCCCACTTGTGCCATGCCCTCCACTTCCCAGAGAGAATAACAGCTCTTCTCCTGTGTCTTTCTTGATTCCAGATCAGATAGATGAAAATCTCAAGCTGGCTTTGCAACAGGACCTGACCTCCATGGCCCCTGGGCTTGTCATCCAAGTAAGCTTTGCCACCATGGGAGAGTCCTTAGTGACAGTGCATGTTCTCTTTCGGAGATGTGCTTTCTGCACAGGAGGGCCTAGGGCACTTGAGAATTTATGGGCCCTAGCTCCCTGACCTTCCCAGCAGCTGCTCTTTGTGTCCTCCAGGCCGTGCGGGTGACCAAGCCCAATATCCCCGAGGCAATCCGAAGAAACTATGAGTTGATGTGAGTATGCCCTGTCCTCCCTGCACCAGGCTCTACACTCCCTTTCTCAAGTACCTGCTAGAGCCTGTCACACTATTAAACTGGGCTGGCGATCAGGGCCCTGCCAGGCTCTATCTCTGACTGAGAGCAGTGGTGCTTCTAGAAAGCCAGAAGCTGTGCACTGTGTCCATGGCTCATGCCAGAGGTGGACACAGGAGAAAGATGGTGCACAAGCACATATAACTTACTAAGATGCGCTGAATCGGTAGCTGGCTCGGCTTTGAGCCTGAATCTTATGTTGTCCATGTTGGTCTGGAAGTCCTAGGCTTAGTGATCCTCCCACCTCAGTCTTCCGATTTGTTGGTGCTGTAGTCACAAATGCCACTGTACCTGGCTGTTACGTTAGATTCTCTTTCCCAAAAGTTACCCTGGAGGTGAAGGAAAGCTGCGTTCGCTCTGCCTCAGTGAGCTCAGGTGCTTCAGAGCAGACGGCTTCAGTTTGGCTCCGGCTCTTGCACAAGTTCAGTGTAGTTACTGGCTCTTGTTTTAGGGCTGAGGTGAGGCCCAGCATCATGGCCAGGCGCAGGTGGAGGAGCAAAGCTGCTCCCCAGGCAGCCAGGATGCAGAGTCAGCCCTTTCCCAAACCACTGCACAGGGAACCCTCCTGAGCCAGGCACACCCCCCTGCCAAAGGCCCCACCTCGAAACACTGCTGCTTTGGCAACCAAGCCTTGAGGCACAATCCAGATCCAGACTCTGGCAAGGCTTGTGCTGCTGCTTGCAGCTGACCAGCTTCCCCTGGGCCCTTGGAGGTTCCAGGGGGAGTGAGCAATCAACAGGCCTCTGTAGAGAAGAGCTGGTTCTCTACCAGGTGGTGAAGCTACCCAGCAGCTTCACTGTATGACCTCGGCTCCTCCTTACTGCCCCTTCAGGGAAAGCGAGAAGACAAAGCTTCTCATCGCAGCTCAGAAACAGAAGGTGGTGGAGAAGGAAGCCGAGACGGAGCGGAAGAAAGCGCTCATTGGTCTGATGATGGTTCTACACTCCTCATCTGGGGCAGGAGGGCTGGGATTGGGGGAGGAAGAGTTTCCATCTACCTCTTATGTGGAAGGAGGCTTTCTCGTTAATGGGTAATTCCTAAAATAATGGCCATCGCATACTGCACATTACCATGAGGTGTGTACTTCCCTGCCCTTGGGGTGTGCAGGAGCTCAGTCCTCATGCCTACCCTGAGAAGGAAGCAGTGTCCTGACCTCAGTCTAATAGACTGAAGCACAGAGAGTTAAATACAACTGAGGTCTCCAGTCGTGTGGAAGTGAGGGGCTGGGCTTCCAGGCCAGGCAGTCTGCCTCTAAAAACTATGCTCCTGGTCACTGCACTGTAGGACCACCAGCCAAGCTGAGTGCTTCCTAAAGTGAAGCACATGGTAGAAACAGTCCATAAACACTCCTGTGGGATCTAGGTGGGGTGCTTCTCACCTGTAATCCTGGCACTTGGGAGGCAGAGGATCCCAGTGATTTCAAGGCCAGTCTGGGATACATGGAGAGACCTGGTCTCAAACAAGGAAGTAGAACATTCCTGTGAAAGGAAACGAAGTTAGGTGTCCTCACTCTCCTCAGACAAACAGCTCTGCTCCCTGATCCGGGTCCTCCTGTGCCTGTCTCAGTGATGCAGCACCGCTGTGCCCTCCAGGCTTGCGTGGCACAGCTGGCCCCTGAGGACAGGCTCTCCCTCCACACATAACTACGTGGTGTGAAGAGTGCAGTCAATGAGTCTTTCCTCACCCTCATTTACACAGAGGCAGAAAAAGTGGCTCAGGTTGCAGAAATCACCTATGGGCAGAAGGTCATGGAGAAGGAGACGGAGAAAAGGATTTCAGAAATTGAAGGTGAGCAAAGTGGCACTGATATCCGAGTTTTGCTCAACCCCGCTTTTTGGCAAGCAAGTGACAGGGTTGTTCCCCTCGCTCTTTAGTCTGTGTTCTCGGACATGGTAACCTCCCTGAAACATGCATCCTCCTCTGTGCTGAGATGGGGTTTGGCGGTGTCTTCCACCAGGCCGGCATCTGATGCCTACATCTGGGTCCATTCCTTCATTCAGCAGACATTGAGTACTGTGGCACACAGGCTCTTTGCTCAGCCTGAGAGAAGGCAGTCATGGTCCCTACTGGCCTGGAGCTCACAGCCTCACAGGGGCTTGAGACGGCCACAGCAACAGCTTACTGCCCTCTCCTTGTCCCCCTCGAGAGTCAGATGGTGCCAATTTTGTGATCTCCAAGTTTGCACTCAGGGCCTATAAATTATTCCAAAAGAGGCACTTTGCTCAGCACCAAGAACACTGGTGCTGATGGGTTTTCTTCACCAGCCCTGAGTTTCCACCTCCATCCCACTCTTTTTACTTCATGAAGTGCCTTCTCTTAAGCAAATCCTAAGACAGAAATGGGCCCTCAGGGCAGCTCCAGGGCTCTGCGTCGCATCCACCTGCATTCATTATGAGGCCTGTCAGGCTCGGCAGGGCCACTGAGGAGCCAATTAGGATTTTACAGGGCAGTAGCTCCCCACTGGCAGCTCTGCAGATCAGTACCCTTTATTTCCCAAGAGCCCATGTCATTGGGTTCTGTGGCAGCTGAGTCGTGGCACAGCAACAGGGCCAGGCCCGAGGCCCACATTGAGACCCCTGCACACACACTTCCTGTCCAGCCATTCTGCTGCAAACACTCCTCCCACAAGGCTGGCCTCGTCCCGGGGCAGGGGGAAGACCCTGCATGCTCCCTCTGCGTAACAGAAAGCCAGACTCAGCCATGTAGGAGGTGCATTGCTCAAGTCCACAGGGCTGCTGCTCTGGACCACAGGATGTAATTCTTTCAGAATTGTGTCAGCTTGAACACTTCAAAAGATGACTGGTAAAAATAAGAAGGAAACAGACTTGGCAAGGGGCTGTATTATTTACACTTAATGGTGTTCATTTATGAGGTTCTCGCCATATTCAGAACCTTCTTAATGCTTCCCTTGCTTAAGCTATATAGCATGAGAGGGCTGAGATAGAAAGTTCTGTAAGTGGACCCTGAAGCAGAGGCCACTACCACATTGTTCCACAGAAATGGAGCGGTACCAGAAGGAAGTGCATGAGAAAGGAGGTGTCTGTGGGCAGCAGCCTTCTGTAGCTAATGCTGTCAGTGGATACAGTCTTAGCCCCAGCACTGGTATAGCTCAGCAAGTCCCTGTCCTGGAGAGATACCTGCTTTCAAAGCACTTTTTCCTTGGTTGATCCTTAAAACTAGTACAGTAGGAAAAAAAATACCTTTTCCTAGCTTCATGAATGAGGAAACCAGAGCAAGGGGGAGAAAGCAGTCTGCCGAGTGACAGAGGCAAAAGTGTCAGGGCCCAGAGCACAATCTGTGTTGGGTGAGTTGTTTGGGGGTAGGGGCTGCTAGGGCCGGAACCCAGGCTTCATTCCCCTGAGGCAGGAATCCTGCCCCTGAGCCACACCAGCAGCCCACACAGCATGGTCTCCTGAGCGCCCCTGCTGTCCCCACCCCCAGATGCTGCATTTCTGGCCCGGGAGAAGGCAAAGGCCGATGCCGAGTGCTACACTGCTCTGAAAATAGCTGAAGCGAATAAGGTAAGGGTCAGCTTGGCTTCGGGTTGGGAGTGTGTGCTGGGAGCAGCTGGTGTTGGTGACGGCCACATCCAGAGTCTCTGGGCCGCTCGGGACCCCTGTTTTGTGTGGGACGGGGGTCTCTGGAGCAGTTTAAGGTGGTAACTTCTAAATCTCACCATCCACGTGGAAGGCCTTAGACCACTGTCTCTGAGAGAAATTGTTTCCATTACTAGTGTTGGGGGGGGGGGGCCTGGAAGAGGCCCCCCCACATGAAGACTGCAGGGGGTCCCCCTAGCTTTCTTAGCATTCATCTCACCTAAGCCTCCTCGCTGTTCGCCACAGCTGAAGCTGACCCCAGAATATCTGCAGCTGATGAAGTACAAGGCCATTGCTTCCAACAGCAAGATTTACTTCGGCAAAGACATCCCCAACATGTTCATGGACCATGCAGGCAGCCCAGGTGGGCAGCTAGAAGGGCTGGCAGAGACGCTGGGCTCCGACGTGGAGGAAGAGCCTGTGGAGACCCCCAGAAAGGAGAACTGAAAGCTCCCGCCTCACTGACACTCACAGAGATCTTTATTTTTTGAGATGGCACAGAATGCTTCTTCCTCCCTTACTGCCTTCTTGGACTCCCCAAGTTACTGTTATGAAAAAGAAATGGACTTAGATCTATCTCTCCCGGGAAGGGAGGGCAGGGACCGATGGTTTGGGGTTTTATAAACGTAAGTAGATTGTGTGGCTTCTGCTAAGACTTATACACCGTGGCTTTGACCTCTGACCCACAGGCACCATTCCACAGCTGTCACTAAGCAGTGGGCTACTGCCCCCAGGGGCTTCGAGTCTGCTTGTCTCACCCCTTACCTCTGGAGCTCACAGCTGAGCAGAAGGAAAAAAACCGCTGCACTGCCAGGAGCACTCAAGTTCCTGGCAGCTTTGGTAGTGTGCAGACAGTCGCCCAGAGGCAAAGTCAGTAGGGCGGTCTCAGAGCCCTCCTAAGGAAGAAGTGGTGCTAAATTTTGCAAGATTTTCTATACACTACGCTCCTTTCCCTGGGGCTCAGGGTCATGGCTCTAACTACATTTCCAGAGTCAGGGCTTCATTCTCTCCACCACTCATATCTTTTTGAAACTTTCCACCTAATCCATGATTTGCTTTCTTCTCAAGTCATGTGTTGGTTCTGGGCAGCATCAAGATAGGAACAAGTTAAGTGTCTCCCAGGCTGCCGACCTGGGACGTCCGTTACTCCAGCTGGCTGCTTTCGCACCTGCTTGGCCGGTGCTGTGTGCACCTCAAGCACAGGTCTTTGCTGTGGTGCTACAGGGAGGAGCTCTGCCACCTCTCATGGAGGAGGAAGGGTCCACGAAGGGATTTCCTGGTGTCGGCCTTGGCCTGTGTCCAGGGTCTGACGCTGCTAAAAGGATCCTGTCCGCAGTAGCTAAGTGATTTTAAACCCGAGCTCCACACAGCCACCCGGGGCTCTGACTGGTGGTAGCCCTCCAGGGAGGGCTGTCTGCAAGTCAGTCCACACCTTGGGCTCAAGTGATGAAAGCCTCAAAATGCAGTCGGAGTGTTTGGTTTTGATACAGGATAAGGAAAGCAAAAGTTTATAATGTACTAGGTGAGGAGGTGCACACCTGTAACCCCAGCACTCCGGAGGCTGAAATGGAAGGATTGCTGTGAGTTTGAGACCAGCCTGGGCTAAAAAAGTGAGCTCACAGCTTGAACTGTGTAGTGAGATCCTGTGACCCTCCCCAACAAAGGTTTTGTCTTGAAAGTGGAGTTTGGAGGGGACTGCAGCCTGTTGCAGGGTTGTTAAGTGGCAGACAGCCTTCTGGAGTTAATTCACAAGCATATTTTTATCCCGCATAGTAACCGTGACCTCAGGATTTGCCCTTGTTATTAGCTGTCCCCATCTAAAGCAAAAACAAAAACTGCCTGTTATGTTCGTCTTCCCTAGGCGAAGGGTATGAAAGATGCTTTTTGGCTGTAGTTCCCGCTCCAGTTTTCGCTCTATCCCCGGGCTTCTGGTTCATCAAATGGTCTTAGTGCTCAGGCCAGCATGGTGCTAAGTGACAACAGGCTTGGCAGGCACCAGGGCAGTGTTTGGCTTACCTAAGAGTGAATGAGGAACCAGATTGTCTCTTAAACCCACATGCCTGGTTTTTGTTTGTTTGTTTTTTGGTACTGGGACTTGAACTCATGACTGTGTGCTTGCTAAGCAGGCATTTGTGCCGCTAAATCCCAGCCCTAGCTGAGCTATATCCCAACCCTCATGTCTGTTTGCCTGGAAAGAGACAAGGTGTTAACTCCCTCCCTTCACACGCTGCCCTTCCCCTCTAGTCCCCAACACAGAGAATTCTCCAGCCAGGTCCCTGCCATGCTCTCTGCAGGCAGCAAAACATTCCCAATCACAGTCTGCCTCTGTCCCTGGCAGCAGGGCATCCTGGCCACGTGGTGTCCATGCTTCTCTGGAGTTTTTCACCAGCTGGGCATCAGCAGATGTAGTTTACCAGGGAAGGTTATCTGCAGTCTGGAAGTGCTCTCCTCAGGGTCCTAACTCAAGTCTCTCCGGTTCTGGTTCCGTTCTGACCTCCTTCCCTCCTTCTCTCCTTCCCTCATGTTAATGTCACTTCCACATTAAACGAAGACTAGAAACCGCATCTTGCCAGGTAGCACCGGTCCCATGGCTACAGGTCCCATCTGAGAATCAAATCACAAAGTCAGCAGTCTCCTAACGGGGCTACCAATGCATCTGTGAATCTTTGTCCTTCTAATGCTTATTAGAAAATTTGATCTGAAACTATTTCAGTTCTGAACATGTAAAATGTGATAGCCTGCAGTTTGGTAGGCAGTGAAGTACTGGCTGCTATTTGTAAGTGGAGCTTTTATCAAAATAAGTAAATGTTTATAAAATTTAGTTTTTGAAGGATTTTCCAAAGAACCGTTACCTGGTGGAATGTTTCTCACTTGTTAAAGTTTGCAGAAGTGATTGCTATTCAGTACTGTTTTTAATCACTTTTTTAAATATAAGGACAGAAAGTTTGTAAGGAAGCCAAAGTTTGTTGATAATTTTTATAAAACTAAAATGGATTTGGAGGGACTTATGATTATATTGAAGAGGAAATCACTAATGAACTTAGCAATATATTGATCCAAACTAAGGAGATATTTTATAAATCTGGGGCCATTTCTATAGGCCTGTGTATCTCTCAGCATTGAAACTTCATCTGAGGGGAGTAGTGAAAGTACGATGATCAGATTTACTGACTTTGACTATTTGTTTGATTGGAGATACTCTGTAAACCTAACCACTACTTCCTGGTTCTATTCAGTAGGGTACTGTTTCTGTGTTTCCTTGTAAAAGAGGTAATAGCCAATCATTGTGTGTTTGTATTTCCATTCCTTTTTATCTCTGCTTTTGTGTAGGCTGGTGATTGAAAAGTCAAAGTAATTTTTTTTTCAAAGAGCCCCAAGGGCTTAATGATGCCCTTTGTAATGGAGTAATGATTCTTGTTATATGAATCATTCTATAAATGATACTGATGGTATAATTGCCTTGGGTCGCTAGCTGGAGGAATTGTTTTGGACAACACAAAAGGCTCTCGTGTGAATTTATGTCTCAGTTTTATTTTCGGTCTTGTTAAATAAAATGAGTCTGTGTTCACATTTTTGTTTAAAGTTTAGCGGGGCTGGAGGTTTAGCTCGGTGGCATAAGCGCCCGCCTTGCAAGCAGGCAGTCGTGAGTTCAATCCCTGGTACCGATAAAAAGGAAAAAGACAAAAGAAAAAGAAAGTAAAGTTTAGCGATAGCTGCTATTAAGATAATATGATATAAAGAAATCAAACATCCTGGTCAGTGAGCCAAGTCTCACTGAAAATATGTCGAGATGAAAATCTTCCCATTGTCAACACCACAACCCACACAGCACCACCAAAATAATACCTTAGTTTTTGAACATGACACAATTCCTAGCGCATACTTCAGAGATTCATCATTTCAAAGAATACATGGCTGCTGGGCAGAGCAACACATGCCTATAATCCCAGTACTTGGGAGGCTGAAACAGGAGGATCACCACAAATTCAAGGTCAGCCTGAAATATGTAGAAGACCGTGTCTCAAAAAAGAAGAATACGTGGCTGCCAAAGGGCAGAATTATTTTCAATTGACCCCAGATTCGTTTTGGTTGGTTGAATAAGTCAGTCCCAGTCCCTGCTCCGGCCAGCTGCCAAGCAGAGTATTACCAGGTGATAACTGATGACGGCGAGTGTAAGTTCCAGACAAATAACCAGTAATTTGTGTACAGATCCGTAATATTGCATTAGACATACTAAGATACATATGCAGAGTCTGCCCAGAAATGTATGCCCACGTCAGTAGTTCACCGTGCTGGAAGCTCACAGCCCAAAGCTCACTGTGAGCCCCTGTTGGAGTGGTAACTTGTATGTATCTCACGATATCTCAGTAAATTTAGGATTCCCAACTTTTTACAACTTTTTTTTTCCTGATACATTTTTTGTGCACTTTGTATATTTATCTGAAATTCACATTTAGCTGGGTATCTTGTGTTTGTCAGATGTGGCAACTATAATCCAGGCATTCTTGTTTTATCTTTTGTTTTTTTAAATAGTTTCCTTTTTGTTGTGGTACTGGGGATTAAATTTAGGGACACTCCTACTGAGCTATGGCCTCAACCCTTTTTATTTTTTATTTTGTGATAGTTGCCAGGGCTGGCCTCGAAATTTGGAATTCTCCTTCCTCAGCCTTCCAGTTAGCTGGAATTACAGGCATGTGCCACCGTGTCCTATTATTGGGGATTTTTTTTAATGATGCCTTCTACTCTATTTCTATTGCTCTGAGAGCCTGATACACAAATATTGTGTACTTAAGATTGGATCGGTAAATCAAGAGTACAGTAATTGGAGCCAGGTGTAGCGATGCATGCCTATAATCCTAGCATTTGGGAGGCTGAGGCAAGAAGATTGCTATGAGTTTGAGGCCAGTTTAGGCTACATAGTGAGTGAGTTCAAGGGATAGTCAACTACATAATGAAACCTTGTCTCAAAAAAGTGTGTGTGTGTGTGTACAGACATACATTTGTTTCTTTTAATTTTTTTTTAATCTTTTTGAGACAGGGTCTCTCTATGCAGTTCATGCTGGCCTTGAGCTCGCAATGATCCTCCTGCCTCAGCCTCCTGAGCGCTAGGATTACAGGCGTAAGCCACCATGCCCGGCTACATACATATATTTGTATAGAGAGAGTAATTGGAGGTAGACTTCTAAGGTTCATGTCACTTCTCATCTATAAAATGGACTGAATAGCTTGGTGCATGCCTGTAATCCCAGCTACTTGCATGAGATGGGGGATAAATTCAAGACCAGCCAATTTAGCAAGACTTATCTCAAAATAAAAAAAGGCCAGGCATGTAGCTCAGTGGAGAAATGCTCCTGGGTTTAATCTCAAGAACATCCTCCCAAAAATGTTGTGAGTGGACTTTATGAAATAATGCACATGAAGGGCTTTACTGCTGTGCTTCATATTTACAAGAATTCAAAAATTATGTTCAATCATCTGGAAAAAATAGGCTAAAAAGCACAGAACGATGAAGTGACAGTGACAAAAAAGACTTAAGATTATAAACAGGATGGCACACTGAGAACTTGCGTGGCCATGCCCTATGGGAATGCACACCCCTGCAGAAATGAGCCTGTGGGAAAGGTGTGGCCTTGCAGGGAAGAACTGTCTGGGTCTGGGCTCCAGCACCCCAAACAGGGCTGGGGACCAGCACAGAGGTGCAGCACTCCCCTAGCATTAGGCTGGATATCAAACCTGAAAAGCTAGAAAGAAAGAAAAAAATGTTAAAACCAAGAAGCTAAAAAGTGATTATAATAAAACTCATAGCCAGATATGTTGGGACATACCTGTAATCCCAGCACACTGGGAGGCTGAGGCAGGAGGATCGCAAACTCAAATCCTAAATAAATAAATAACATTCAAATCCCATGTGATCGATCAATGACTTAGTAAGACCCTGTCTCAAAGTAATAAAAAGACTGGAGATACAGCCCATTGTGAAGCCATGAGTTACCCCAGTATGTACATATGTACACCACACACACACACACACACACACACACACACACACACACGCACCCCTGCCTCACGGGCTAACCCAGAAAAGCCCAGCAGGAAGTGCAATAATTCACATTTTAAGTTGCATAATGGTCAAATTTGCTTGAAGAATTGTGTATTTTTAAAGAATTTACATAAGTTTGGGCAATTTGAAAATAGTTGCCTGCAAATAAAAAATAATCCAGGGGTTGGTGTGGATAGCATTTTCTTAGTCTTCAGAGGCTGTATAGGGTGGTTTCAGTGTCATGAAAGATGAGGTGACTCCTAAAGGTTCTCTGGTTGGAGTCTCCAGTGACATTCCAAAGTCACATTGTGACAGTGCTTATGGGTGATCATTTGAGCAGGATGTGTGTGATTTCTCCATTTCTCTTCAAAGCCAAGTAACCAGGCACATTGACTTCCTATTATTTTATCTCTTTAATCCCCTCAAAAGAATCACAGAGGGGTCAGAAAGAAACAATTTAAAAATTTATGTATGGTTTTTTCCATAAAGAAGGTCACAGACTAGAGAAGTTAATGTTTGAAAAACTTGATGGCATTTATAGTAAATAAATAGACTACATTTTAGGTTGGTTATAAAATCTTCCTGTTGGGGATTATCTCAGTGGCATAGTACCCTGCCTGGCATTCGTGGAATCCAGAGTTCAAGTCCCAGTACAAAATTTCTCTGGTTATTTGGCCTTTTAATCCTTTTTTTCTCCTTTGCCTTACAAATTATTGGAGAGATTTATTAAAAATAGTTATTGGCAGTAAACTGATTTTGGATTTGGCATTTTTCAAGGATTAAACAGAAGAGAAAGATAAAGGTTAAACTGGATGGTTGCTATGTACCCAGTAAAAGAAGAAACAAACAAACAAAAAAAAAAAATGAGTGGGATAGAGGTATAGCTCAGTGGTGGAGCTCATGTTGCATAGATTATGAGTTCCTCAGCAGCCCCCAAAAAAGAAATCCTTAAAAAAGCAGAGTAAGTCATTACCAAGGCTTTTAGAATGAAGTTTCTCATTTGCTGTGGACATGACCATAAAAACATTCCCACTAGGTTTTCTGTCTGCTACCTTGTTAGCTGTCAACCTGCTGGGAACATTACATTGCCTAGGTGAACACTGTCAAATACTAATTTACAACAGCTACAGGTAAAATTCTTACTCTTAACCACCACAAGGCATGCTTAATCTCTGGAAACTTGCTTTTATCCATTTACAAGTAGAGGACCTAAGCTGTCTCCAGAACTCACTGATGACCTTATGGCTACATTTATAGTCTTATGTAGGGCAGGTGGAATGAGTAGATTAAACATCAAATTCCTTTTAAAAAGGCTATCTTGAAGACAACCTCATTAAGTGACCTTGATGAGTATAACAAATCGCCTGAAATTTCTTAAATAATTTAATTTGTAAAAAGGAATAAAACATTCAAAAATACAACTAACCTAGATTCCTGTAGTCCCAGCACTAAGGAAGCTGAGGCAGGAGGATGGAGAGTTGGAAGACTGGACTCCATAGCAAGTTCAAGTCCATTCCGGGCTACATAGCAAACGCTGTTTCCAAAAAAGTAAAGAAAGTAGAATGTAAAGTGACCATGAGATTAGAATCACTGTGTTCATAAGATGTAGACTATTAGAAGTGAAAAGCACCCTAGAAATAAATCTACAAAGCTTTTCTTATTCATCCTTGCACTGAATAACACCTTCTTATTTACTCTGTGGATAAAGGGTGGGGGAAGTGTCTCTGCTTTGCAATCTGTAGGAGAGACCTGATCTATTAAATGCTGATACAACTAC
The DNA here is from genome assembly GCF_034190915.1 of Cavia porcellus. Lineage (NCBI taxonomy): Eukaryota > Metazoa > Chordata > Mammalia > Rodentia > Caviidae > Cavia > Cavia porcellus. The sequence continues at coordinate 44,593,052 of NW_026947512.1, forward strand.
CTGTCAGTGTGGTGACATGTTATCTAAATTACACATTCCCCAGCTTGTGAGGTATTTATGGTTTTTAAAGTACTTTCCAAATAGTACACTTGAGGCTGGGTTTGGTGGCACACACCTATAATCCCAGCAAGGCCAGCCTGAACTGAATAGTGAATCTATCTCAAAAAGACTAAAAATAAAAAACAGCTCATCCTGTCCTGCCATACCTCCTGCACCATGATCCCCTCTGCTGCTCCAACTACATCCTGCCGGCAGGTTCTTTCTAGCTGTCTCCACAACAAAAGTATTAGGTTCATTCCACAAAGGCCTGTTGTCATTTTTAAAGATTTGTATCACTTGGTTTGGAACAGAAACATGTCTACAAAGATTTGAATACAATTTCTCTTAATGTGTTTGGCAATCTAGTTCACAGATAATCTTGCCACATATACTGTGGTAAATGACTATGAAATTCCACCCAAAGAAGTGTCTTGTTGCAGTGGCATAAGTTCTACTCAGAGCTATTTTCCTAGAGCAAACCGTGAAATTCCATCTCCTTTCCTGGAATGTGGGAACAGAGCTGAGAAAGAGAACACTGCTCCTTCTTTCTGGAAGGCCTTTTTAACAAACCACTCAAAAAAACCCAGAGAACAAACTTTAGCCCTTGCTCTAACAGAACAGCACCCCACTTCATTACTGTGAATTCGAGTTTTCTCCCAACAGTAATAGCAGCCAATATTACTTTCCTAAAATTAATCCCTCACCGGGTGTGAGGGCGCACACCTGGAGTTCCAAGCACCAGGCAGAGACACGAGAAGTCTCAGTTGGAGGCCAGGCTGGCTGTATGTATAGCCAGAGCCTAGGTCCAAATAAAGAAACAAGGCTGGGGAGTTAGCTCTGTGGCATAAGCGCCTGCCTGGCAAATGTGAGGTTGCAAGTTTGATCCCTGGCACCAAAAAAAGAAAAAACACCAAAGAAACAAGCAAGAGCAAAAGCAAAAAGCTACTGGATTTAGAATACAAAATGAAGTTTTTAAAAACATACGGTTTGCCTTTAAAAATTTCAATTGGCTTGAAAGACATTTTTTAGCCACTCTGCCAGCAATTTGAATGTAGGACCAACCTAAATTGCAACATTAAAAATAAACACTTTTTTAAAAGAAAATACGATTTAAAGTAAGAAAGCCAAGTGGGTTGGTTTTGACTTCTAATCCAGCTACTCAAGAGGCTAAAGCGGGGAGGATCTCAAGACTGAGCCTAGTCTGGGCAATTGCGCAATTTAAAGACACCCTGTCTCAAAACTAAAGGTAAAAGGGCAGGAACATAGCTCATTTACAAAGGCCCAGTTTCAGCTCTCAGTGGGGTTGTGGAGGGAAGGGGTCTGTTCTAGTTTTGCCAGTGCTTGCTGTGGAAATCATTTTGGGTACATTGGGTTAAGTAAATATACTCATTTCATAAAGATATGAGCAATTTTTAAATTACATATGTGGATCGCATTGTTTCTGTAGGACAGCCCTGGCTAAAGGAGGGAAAAAATAAAACTAACCGTATATTTGAGTCATGCCCTGTCTTTAGAAAGCGCTGTTACATCTTTTAAAAACAGTTCCTCTCAGGAACCATGCAACATGTTAAAAAACTTTACCTCCGCTCTAGCAGTTTCTAATCCTAGTCCCTACACCCCCCCCCCCAGAAATGTACAGTAGTTTACAGCTGTTAGAAGCCAGGGACAGGCAAACCTTGCAAGGCAATTTTTTAGTAATTTTAAAATTTTAAAATATGGTGGGGAGTTGGTGCGTGTACACAATACATCTTAGTTATATGAATGGGAGCCTGAGAACAGATCGGTCTTCGCTTCAGGCAAGCCCACGAGGGAGGGAGGGAGGGAGCCGCGGTGGCTCAGACGCCAGCAAACAGCCACCTGCAGCCCCGTAGACCACTGACCCGCTTCACCAGACCTCCGCGCTCTTTTTGGGAGACCTTCCCAAAATGGCCGTCACAGGGGGCGGGGAGATCACGTCGGCGAGTGCCGATTGGGTAAGACTACTCGGTGATGAGCGGTGATTGGGCGTCAGGCAAGAGCTGGAACACCGGAAGTTGGCCTCCGCTCAGCCCCTAGCTGCGGAAGGTCGGGGCTACTGTCGTTCCCCGGGGGATGTGGAGGGCTGGCAGCATGTCGGCGGAGCTGGGTATCGGGTTCGCCCTGCGGACAGTGAACGAGCGCGTGCAGCAGGCTGTGGCGCGGCGGCCACAGGTGAGGACGGGGACCGCGCGGGGACGAAGCGCGGCCGCTTTGAGGAGGGGGACACCAGCGTGGGAGGACCTGGTCGTCACGGTGACGCAGAGGGGTCCCCCGGTGGGGCGGGGCCGCAGGCGTGGTGGGAGAGAGGAGGCGGAGGCCGCTGGTGGCTCAGGCGGGGCCTTCTCTCGGACCTGGCGACGAGGGTGTCAGATGCTCCGACGCGGAAGGACCCCGCCACTCGGGAAGGCAACCCTTCTCTGAGAAGGCGACCCCTGTCTGGGCGTCGTGGCCGTTCCCCATCGCTGCGGGCAGAAGCCCGGGCAGGAGAAGCGGCCGACACCGGAGACCGCTGGAACCGAGCTCCGCAGAATCGCGCGTGCCGCGACATCTGCCGGCTCGGCAGATGTCATTTCCATCCTCGGCCCAGGTGGTGCAAATCAGCCGTTATTTGCAGGCCCCCTTTGGATGTTCCTTTTCTGCTGCATATATGATACCCCGTTTCGGTTTTCCATTAGGCCAGGAGTTAATATGACAAAGGCCCAAAGCTAAAGGGGCAAAGGCTGGCTGATCAAGCTGTTAGGGTCTCAGATCCCAGAATCCTGACCTGGAGGTAGAGGACCAGTGTCACAGTCCTCCTTAACCACTTACTATTTAGGTGTTACCTTGGACAAGTCACTTAACCATGGTCCTCAGTTTCTTCATCTCTACAGACAATGGGATGCCCTCTGAAAACTGATCTTCTGGCAGTAATGATCTGTGACTCTCAGTGGCTAAGGAAAATCTAGAGAATCTCCCATTTCCTGGGTGCAGTCCCAGCCAGATAAGCTGCCCCTTCCACTTTCCCTCTGAAAACCCCCAATTCATCGATGTCCTAGAAATGGTTCATATGGGGCTGGGGACGCAAGCCCCTCCAAAGGAAGAGGGCTCTTTACTAATTGGCCTGATTCTTTCAGGTCCTTGAGAACAGTGATTCTTTGACAGTTCCAGAAGGCGGTAGGGGATGTGAAGACTGAACTGTTTGAGGATAAATGAACCCCATCTTTGATTGCCTCTGTGTGGGGTTGGCTGCGACAGAATGCAGGGAATCCCTGCTCTGAATGTCATGGCTGTGGGAAGATCTCATCGAGGTCTCATCCTGAGTCCAGAGGTGTTTGTGTCCCAGTCGGGTCTGTACTGAGTGGTTAAGTCATAGCTGGAAAAGTAAATTGCACATCATTATCATGCTGCAGCCACTTTCAGAGTGACTAGAAGCAATAATTACACCAGGACCAGGACATGTTTCCAAAACTGTTTTATCTTGTGGTTTCAGAAGCCAGAAGTAAGCTCTCTCTGTTAATTAGAGAGTGCTGCTTTCCCTTAAGGAAGTGATTCCTTTGCTTTATTTTGTGCTGTGATACTGTATGCCTGCACAAGCTTACCATCTCACACTTGTCAAACGATTGCTGTATTACTGAGCTGCACCCTTCCGATGCAGTGATTCTTAAAAATTCCCACATTGATATGCAAGAGAATCATCTGACCAACTAGAGGGTTTTGTTTTGTTTTGTTTTGTTTTGTTTTGTTTTGTTTTGTTTAAAAAAGCTTCTCAGCCAGGCATGAGGGGTGCGCTTGTAATCATAACCCTCAGGAGGCTGAGGAAGGAGGATCTCAAGTTTGAGACTAGCCTAGGCTCATGCTAAGTTCAAGTCCAGCCTAGACTACATAGTGAAACTCTGTCTCAAAAAGAAAAAAGCATTCTCAGGGCTGGGGATGTAGCTCAGTAGTGAGCACTTGTCTAGCATACACAAGGCCTTAGGTTTAATCCCAGCTCCTCAAAAAAAGATTCTGAGACCCCCCAGGCCCATAGATTCAGATTCAGTTCACCTATCAGGACCATGATGTAACTGTTCGAAGACTACACCTTAGAGGACTACCGCTTTAACGTGCCCTGCTGCCCTGAGACAGAACTATCTTCCGCTGGCTATTAGGGTAGTTAGCATTAGGCCTAGATGTCATGAATGTATGCTACGTTATAGTAACTTCCCTATAGTACTAGAAGGTCATATCTTAACAAATGCCAGAGTAAGATCTATGCGTGTCGATTCTATAGAAGAAATCCTATGAGATTTATCAGAATAATATACATGAATGGTCACTCCTGGGGCTCTTTCCCTCTTGGCAGGATCTCCCAGCCATCCAGCCCCGGCTTGTAGCGGTCAGCAAGACCAAACCTGCAGAGCTGGTGATCGAGGCCTACAGTCACGGCCAGCGCACTTTTGGAGAAAACTATGTAAGAGCCCTTCTCCCGAGCCCCTTGGGGAGAATCATGATTGCCAGGCTCCTGACTTGTTATGGTCTTACCTTTTAGGTTCAAGAACTACTAGAGAAAGCATCAAATCCTAAAGTAAGTGGATATTGGAATTCTCTAGTTTTTACCTTAATCTTTTCTCTTTAGTTGAAAATCAGACCCATGTTGGTTGAGGTTTGAAAACGGCAAGTTGGAATGGGGGTAGAAGAATCCACTTTTACCTTGAGCCCCAGATAATTCTCAGCTAAGTTTTCTGTCTTTGTTTCAACTGCAGTTTTCTTCTTTGTGGCTACTTAGAAATGATTCTTGTAGGAGCTCGCTGTAATCCCATGTCCTTCTGGGATTTGAAAGTTTGAATCAGTTCATCCTTAACAGATGATGCCTGAAAGGCAGAGGGAGCTGATGGGGCTAAGAAAGGGGATGGAGGGCCAGGGATTTAGCTCAGTGGCATAAGCACCTTCCTGGCAAGTGCCAGGTCATGAGTTCGATACCCAGTACCGCAAAAAAGAAAAAGGGGATGGAGCAAAAGCCTAAGGTATTTCTGAGTGTCTGTTTGCCTTCTGGGGAGGCTGGCTGAAAACGGAGAGAACAGTTTAAAGAACAACAGAAACGTGCAAGGTCGCTGCACTCTCATGAAGCATTACAGCCCAAGACTTTCAGCTCTGAGTCAAATGCAGTCTCCTCTTTCTCTTCAGGTTCTGTCTTCATGTCCTGAGATCAAATGGCACTTCATTGGCCACCTTCAGAAACAAAACGTCAACAAATTGATGGGTAAGATAAAGCTCCTAGTGTGAGGACCAGACTGCTCGGACCTCTTATGGCTTGTACAGTCTTCTGTGGAAGAGAGAGCAGATGGAGAACACAGCCAGCTCACTAACTGTGCTGTCAAATTCCTTTTTGTGTGTTTTGTTTTGTTTTGGCAGCACTGGGGTTTGAACCCATAGATGATCTTGCATCAACTTACATCTTCAGCCCTTTTTTTTTTTTTTTTTTTTTTTGTGGTACTGGGGATCGAACTCATGACCTTGCCAGGCAGGCACTTATGCCACTGAGCTAAATCCCTAGCCCCAAGCCCTTTTTATTTTGAGACAGGGTTTTGCTAAATTAGCCATGCTGGCTTCAAACTTGCAGTCCTCCTGCCTCCTATTAGCTGAGATTTGCATCACCATACCTACATGGAGTTTTTTTTTTTAATAAAATACAGTTAAATAAAAAATACAAAAGGTAAAATTAAGGACTAATTACAGGAGCTGGGGATATAGCTCGATGATAGAGAATTTTCCTAACAAACACAAGGCCCTGGGTTCCAGGGCCCAGCACTGGAAAAAAAAATAACAAAACAAAATAAAAATGAACCAGGGTTTTGGCCCATGATCCTAGCACTCTCAGAGGATGAAGCACAAACTGGGCAATTTAGGGACTTAGCAAGACCCTGTTTCAAAATTTTAAAAAAAGGAGTTGGGCATGATGGTGCATACTGTAATCCTAGCATTTGAGAGACTGAGGCAGGAGGGTCACTGTGAGCTCAAAGCTGGCCTGGGCTACAAAGTAAGTTGAAGGCCAGCCTACACTGCATAGTGAGACCCTATCTCAAAAAGACAAATTTTAAAAGGGGAGGGGGACTGGTAATGTAGCTCAGTGCAAATGCCCTGAGTTCAATCCCCAATACCACCTAATTAATTAATTAATTTAATTTAATTTTTAAAAAGTAGCCATACGACAGTGACATTGCTTGTTTTGTTTTGTTTTTTAATTTTTTTTTTCTTTTTATCAGTACCGGCGATCGAACTCACAACCGCCTGCTTGCAAGGCAGGTGCTTATGCTGCTGAGCTAAATCCCCAGCCCTGTTTTGTTTTATTTTGTTGTAGAATTAGGGAATTGAACTCAGGGAGTACTGAGCTACTCCCCAGCTTTCATTTTATTTTAAAACAGAGTCCTGCTAAGTTTTCTAGACTAGCCTTAAACTTCACAGTCTTTGTGCATCAGCCTCCCAAGTAGCTTGTATTACAGATGTTCACTACTGCATCTGGTAGTTTGATAAGTTTTGACACCGATTTATACCTGTGAAACTATCACAACAGATAATATACCCATCATCCCCAGAAGTTTTCTTCTATTGATTTGTAATCTTTGCCTCTCTCCTACCCTCACCTCCACTTTTTCCTTATGTTTCACTTAACTGCTTTCTTAGTGTAGTTTTCAGAGGGCTTGGGATGTTTTGTTTTGTCTTCTCTTGCTTTAGTTCTATGAGTTTTTGGGTTGTTTTTTTTTTTTTTTTTTTTTGTCTTTTTCCTTTTTCCCGGTACCAGCAATCGAACTCACGACTGCCTACTTGCGAGGCAGGCATTTATGCCACTGAGCTAAATCCCCAGCCCCGAGTTTTTTGAGAGACGATCTCACTGTGTAGTCCAGGCTGGCCTTGAATTTCCCATGCTGTGGGATTACAAACGTGCCCCAGCATGCCTGGCTCAGTTTTAGAGTTGTGAAGAATCTTAGTCTATATTCTTTTTGTCTTCTTTCATTCAGTGCAGTGAATTTCAGATTCATCTGTGTGTTATTGTGGTTCATTCCCCTGTTGTTCAGTATTGTTGCACTGCATAAACAGAATGTAATTTGTTTATTCATTCACCTTTGTGTGAACATTCAGGTTGCTACTTCTAGTTTTTGTCTGTTATATTAAGTTGCTATAAACATTTTTGTATAGGTCTTCATATGGTCATATATTTCCTTCAACTTTGGACTAAATACTCTGGTAAAATTTATGCAGGTATATTTTAACTGGGTTTTTGGGGTTTTTTTGTTTTTTTTTTTTGGTACTGGGACTCAAACTCTGTTTTAACTTATATGAGTATGTGTGGTTCTGGGGCCTCGTATCTGCTAGACAAGTGCTCTGCCCCGAGCTACATCCCTGGCCTCAGTGTATTTTACTTTTGGCCATGCTGATGAGTACCTAGTGGTAAACATGGCATTTCCCTGTTTTTGTTCATGCTTTGTTTTTTCTTTCTTTCTTTTTTTTTTTTTGGTACCAAGAATCGAAACTCACAACCTTGTGCTTACCAAGCAAGCGCTTGAACCCCTGAGCTAAATCCCCGGCAGCATTTCCCTGCTGACAAGGGATGTAAATCGTCTTTTCAGCTGCAGGCCATCTATACTTCTTGTTTGGTGAAGTGTCCAGGTCTTTCACCCATTTTTTAAATTTCGTTTTTATTAGTGTGCGTAATGATTATATTTATTGTGGGGAGTCGGCAGATGCACACAGTACATCTTTATGCTTCTTTTTTTAGTTCAGCACCCCTCCTCTCCCTTCCTGTTCCCTCTAACTCTTGGTCCCCTTCCCATGTGCAAAAGTTATTTTCCTCATTTTTTCCCCCTCAATTCTTTGGGCTTTTTCATCTCCTTTCCTACCCTTCTATCCCCTCCATCTACCTCTCATTCCCCCACCCATTATTCCCTACTTCCTATTTGACTACCTTTTATTTTGCCATATAGATAATAATATAATTATACATTATGTATATATATGTTGTAAATTTCTCATATAAGAGAAACCATACAGTATTTAACTTTGTGTGTCTGACTTATTTCACTTAATATTACGATCTCAAGCTGCATCTGTTTACTTATGTATACCTCAGGTCTTTCTTCTTGACAGCGAAGCACTCCATTGTGTATAAATACATTTCCTTTATGCATTCATCTGTTGGTAAACATGCAGGCCATTTCTATGATTTAGTTCTTGTATATTATGCTGCTATAAACATGGTATTGTGGTCAGAGCTTGCAAAGGTATAGATTTAATAGAAGACACATACTTTATAGGACTATTTTATAATATTCACCCAAAAAGTCAAATGCAGAAGAGTGCAAGAGATCTGTCCATGCACTAGAGGCTCGAAATACCCAGCTGAGGCCCTAGATCTCATCGTAATATCCCACACAAGTCCAGCCGAAGGCCTAGAGACCACGACAGTGTTTCATGCAAGTCTATATCAAGGATCTGCACTGGGAAGGCTCAAAGGTCAGTGGTGGAAGCTGGAAAATCTCCCCAGTGGGATGCAGGATCTGTGCCAGCAGGCTGAGGGCTCTGAAAGACTAGAGTTCACTCAAAAGAGGACAGCAGTCATACCAGTGACAGCAAGGACCTGACTCCTCCAAGAGGAGAACAGCTGAGTTCGTACTGGCAAAACCAGCTGCGGCTAGCTTCTCCAGGAGATTCAGAGCACCCATGTCCCTCTCCTTTTATGCCTTCCAGCAGCATCCTCATGTGGAGAACTATGCTGACTCAGTTCAGCTGGCCGTAATGAGCCAAACCATCACCCGTGGTGGGCATGTGTCCCCCATAATCTGATGACTTTAACTCCCCTGGGAAGATACCTTGCAGGGGAATAGCCGAGTCAAATGGAATTTCTGTTTTTAGTTTTTCAAAGGATCTCCACACTGATTTCCGTAGTGGTGGTGCTGCCTTACCTTCTACCCACGTGGAAGAGCTCTTTTTTCCCACATCCTGCCAGCATTGGTGGCTTCATTTCCTGATAGCCATTCTCTCTGTATCTGCATTTCTCTAGTGGCCAGAAAGGTTCGACATTTTTTCATGTATTTATTGACCATTTGGACGTCTGAGAAGCGTTTTATTTATTCATTTTGGTTACCCATTTTTTGCTCAGGTCTTTTACTTGTGTGGTCTAATTCAAGTTCTTTATGTATTCTAGATGTTAGTCATCTGAGGCAGAAACGTTTTCCCGTTCTGTAGGTTGTTGCTTCTCTCTGTTAGTTGTTTCCTTTGCTGTGCAGCTTTTTAATTTGACATGATCCCATTAATTGGTTCTTGGTGTTATTTCTTGTGCCACTGGAATTCTGTTGAGAAAGTCCTTGCCCATACCTGTGTCTTAAAGAGCTTTATCTATTTTATCTTCCAGAGAAGTGTTTCTGTTTTAACAATTCAGTTTGGCCCATTTTGATTTTAGTTTAGTACAAGGTAAGCATAAGCATCTAGACTCAGTCTTCTGCACATTGATATCCAGTTTTCCCAGCATCATTTATCAGGAAGGCTCTTTCCTGCAGTGCAAGTTTTTGGCCTTTCTGTCACATAGCTGAATGTGCCTGGGTTGTTTCTGAGTCCTCAGCTGTTCCTTTGATCCACATGCCTGTTTTTGTGCCAATACCATGCTCTTTTAATCATAGTAGCATTGTAGTATAATTTCAAATCTGGGCTTGTGGTGCCTCCTGCTTTGCTTTTGTTACCCAGGATTGCTTTTGCTATTCTGGGCCTCTTCTGATTCCATATAAATTTCAGGATTGTTTTCTCTAACTCTGTGAGAAATTACATTTGTATTTTGTTTAGAATTGCACTAAATCTGTAACAGTTTTGGAAAGGATAGCCATTTTGATTATACTGGTTCTGTCTCTCCAAGCACAGAATATCTTTCCGTTTTCTAGTGTCCTCCTTGATTCCTCTTTCCAGAGTGATGTGGTTTTCACTGTAGAAGTCTTTCACTTTCTTGGTTAGATTAATTTCTTCATATTTAATTTTTCTTGATGCTGTTATGACTGGTATTATTTTCCTCATTTCTTTCTCAGTCAGTTCTGTTAGTGTATATAGTAAGCTCTGACTTACAACCATGTGAGTGGTAAACTTTCACAGACCTATAAGCGTTCATAGATTCAAACAAATCCTGGGAGTAGCTCAGGAGTCTGCCACACATTATCCCAGCCCTGCTGCTGTGTGCAGTGGTGTAACTGTATAGTACCATAACTAAAAGCAAACAGAGCTGACTTACCGTTGTACTGTACTGTACCATTTTTAAGTATAAAAGTAAAAACAGTTTTTTATAGTACTTGTATGTGTGTATATTTTATAGTACTTACATGTGTGGGGTTTTTTTATGCTTTACATTGTATATTTGTGTTAAAGGTGTGTAGGACTCACTTTGTCAGACTTATCTAATGAATCTGGTACATGAACATTCTCCCAGAACAAAACTTGTTCATAAGTCGGGGACTTACTCTATAAGAGGCTATTGATTTTTATGTATTTACTTTGTATCCTGCTACATTGCTGAATTTCTTTTTTCTGGGAGGCTCTTGGTGGGATTTTTTTGGGTATTCTAAGTAAATGATCCTCGCATTTGAAAATAATAATGCTTTCACTTTGTGCTTTCCCACATACTTCTTCGTCTTGCCTGATTGAACAGGTGGGTGATAATAGACATCCTTCCCTTGTTCTTGGTTTTAAAATATCGTTTTGCAGGGTAGATCAGTCTGTATGAAGGTGTTCTCTTTTAGGGCTGGAAACACTTCATGTGAAACTCTTCTTACCTTCAAGGTTTGTATCGAGAGCTATACTGTAATTCTGATGAGTTTTCCTTTATAGATGATTCATTGCTGTTCTCTAATAGCTTTGTAAGTTTCTGTCCTTACATTGTATTTGTGGTATTTTAATTAATATGTGGCATGGGTTGTTTCTTTTTCTGATCATGGCATTTGGAAGCGCTATATACCTCTCTGATCTGTGTGTTAAATTCTTTTTCCACATTTAGAAAGTTCTCTGCTATTACTTTGGTAGTTTTTCTGTGTTTTTCTATGCCCTTTATGTTTTTCTAAGTTTTTCTATGCCCTTTATGCTGTCTTTTTTTTTTTTTTTTTTTTGTCTTTTTCGTTTTTACCGGTACCAGGGATCGAACTCACGACTGCCTGCTTGCAAGGCAGGCGCTTATGCCGCTGAGCTAAATCCCCAGCCCCATTTATGCTGTCTTTTGATTTTTCACTAATTCAAATGACCTTTAGTTTTCTTTGCTCCATCTAGCAGCTGTGAGATCCATTTTTCCTCACTTCAGTCATTTCTGTTGCCCATATTTTCTTTTGTGGAGGGTTTGTTTTGGTTTGGGTTGTTTGTTTGGGTTTGGGTTTTGTTTTGTTTTGTTGGACTATGTAGTCCAGAGTACCTTGAACTCTGTATATCCCAGGCTGGCCTTGAACTCGCGGAGATCCTCCTGCCTTAGCCTGTTGAGTAATGAGATTACAGCAGTGTACCACCACACCCAGGCCAATTGTATTTTTAATCTCCTGTATTTCTGTTCGGAATTTTTATGGACCCCATTCTTTTCCATGTTGGGCATTTAGGTTTTTGCATCTCTCTTTACTCAGCAGCCCTTTACTCAGCACCATTTATTGTATAGTTCTTTTTCAAAAATTCAAAATAGGAAACATCAAAATCTCTTAAGAACAATGCATTCACAAAATTCAAATGAAAAATATACGTGTTTCACACTGGATTCTTGGTCTTTTTTTGTTTGGTTGATTTATTGGTTGGTTGGTTTGTCAGCTCTTTTTGTTGTTGTTGTTGTTGTTGTTGTTGTTTTGTTTTGGGGTGGGTTTTTTTTTGGTACTGGGGATTGAACTGATGACTTCACACTTGCCAGGCAGGCACTTGCGCTGCTGAGCAAAACGCCCAGCCCCTGTTAGTTGATTTTTTTGAGACAGGGTCTCACTATGTAGTTCAAGTTACCATTGAACTCACTGTGTAGTCCAGGCTGACTTGAGACTCAGGCTGATCCTCCTGCCGCAGCCTCCTAAGTGTTGGAATTACAGGTATGTGCCACCAAGCCCAGTCCAGTCTTTCCTGGACAACACAGAAAGTGTTTTCCAGTTTTTTTGTTTAACAAGAGGAGAATGAAATCTCAACCTGACCCAATAACAAGTTTAAAAAAATAAAGCAATATCAAGCTACCGCAGCACTGGCTGACCACCTTAAACCCCCATTCTTTCCCACACAGACCACACTTTGCCACACGAATCCCTCAACAAACATTAAAATGTAGACAGGAGAGCCACTACAATACACCTTTATTTTTTTTAAAGTCAGCTTCTTTGTTAAATATTGAAAGAAGAGATGGTGATGAGTGAGTTAAAAGCAGCAGAAAGACTGCAGTGTCGTCCGGGCCCACGCAGAGGTCCCGGAGCCTGGCATTAGGCCCGAAGGAGCGAAAGGAGCTAAGGCGTAGCTCAGACACCGTGAGAGATGAAAAGCTCATCATGCGAAAAATACTTACCAAGTTAAATGAAAAAGTGAAATACAAAACCATGCATACTGCATGATCTTAGCTTTGTCAAAACCAACTAACTAAAATATGTCCCATAAAAGGCTGAAAGAAAATGGTTCAGAGACTAACAGTGACCATATTTAAGTAGTGTATCTACAGTGATTTTCTTTCTTTTTCTTTGTAAATTTTTTTCTGCTAGAAGGAATTTTTTTAACAAGGGCTTCCAGTTACAAAAGAGTAAGTATGGTAAAGGTCTTAGCTTTGAGTTAATGACCGTGTCCAGTCTGTAAGAAAGGATGTACACATTCGTAAGCCGAAACATTCCAGGCTCCTCCACGGATGCTCTGTTAGGCAGAACTGGCCCAAGGGTGGAGGGCTTTGGTCTCCTCAGCCAGGGGCAGCATGACCAGGTTCTGCAGATGAAATGTGCTGAGCCGAATAGAAACACCACGGTTTGCAGAAAGAGCCGCTGTGCCCACAGCTGGCAGCTTGCTCAGTGTGCAGGAGCTCTTTCACACAGAGCTGAACAAACGGTGGCTCTTCTGTTAGTTTTTGTGTAGATGTCAGGGTACAAAAACGCTGTTATCACAGTAACTGTGATAGGATTGAAACCCAACCCTGCTTCAGAAATAGAAATAAAACAGCCTTGCAGCACAAGTGGACCAAGAAAAGTGCAAGATGGAAAATCAGGAAAAGTGCTTTCTGTGAGGACAACCCGCTTCCTGATGTTTCCTGGGCACACGCTGAGACCTCCCCTCCTGTTCCACCGAGCACCCCGATTTGCTCACTGATTAAAGCTCAAGAGGAGGAAGAAGGTACATCCCAGTCTCTCCCAGGTGGGAGCTGGATGCATCACCAAACACGTTACATCGGCTACAAGCCGAAGCCACTGCCTTCCCTTGAGGGTAAAGGATGCACTGTTGTTCTTGTGGAATCCCATTTGTGCTCTCCCTTGAAACACTGCCAGCCCGCTGGGACACAAAGCTGCACAGACAGTCTCCTGTGAGTGTTTCTGGGAAGGGCAGGGATCAAGTGACACTCCGTGATGTTTGTCCCTAAACAGAACAGCACCCAGCAACAGCAGTTACTACCTTTCTTTGAAGCGAAGGAGTGTAGTTTACTTAAGCACGAGGCACGGGGTGCTGACCAGTCCTCCATCTGCATCCCGACGTGTCAGTTCCTGTAGGAGCGGAAACACAGGGATACTGGTTTAGGTCTGCAGTCACAATCCTCTTCAGGTTGTGACTTGCGTGGCACTCCTGGGAGCAGTGCTCTGGGCTCCTGTGCATTTGGTGGCCTTCCAGCCTCCCACAGCGCCCTAATTGTAACGGTGGGCTCCAGCAGTTCTCAGCTCCCCAAAGCTGCAGACAGACCCTGTGGGGTGTCACTCTTCTGGGGTAGACACAGGTACTGTGATGTTGGCAAAACTAGGCCATGCATCAGCATTCATAAGTGACACAGATAATTCACTCCACTTCACCAGAGCGCATCATGTGTCCCCACAAGTGTGAAAAGCGAGAGGCCACCTCAGCGGCTGTGGGTGCCTCGGCGTTAGACAGGGCTGTGGCTTGCCCTGGAAGCTGAGCCACTTGGCAGCGAAATGTATGGGCCATAGCCACAGGTGACCCGAGCAGGCTGTTCCCGAGTCCGTGGCTTCTATCCCAGATTTTCCTGGCATCTCTTCATTAGCATTCGTGATCATTTTGAGGTGATTTTGTGTGGACCCAAGTTCCTTGTCTTACGTGTAAGTGTCCAGTTGTCCTAGCACTATTAATAGGAAAGACTCCTTTTCCCACAGTCCGGGGTTGGTTTCAGGGCACTGCTCCCCTCTAAGAATAAGTTGGGAGATACCCTTTCCCATCTTTTGGAAGAGTTCTTGGCCAATTGGTATTGTCATTTTCTTACCTAGTGGAATTGACCAGCAAAGCAATTTTCTTTATGGGAAAAAACTGTAGTTTATACTTTAAATTTCAAGGAGTACTTATGTGACCTTTCTTTTTCTTGGGTGAACTTTGGTATTTTTTTGTCTTTTAAGGAGTTTTGTTCATTTCACATACACTGATGCACTTCCAGACATAAAGTAGTATCTACTATGTTTTTACTATCTGTAAACTCTGTAAACTCTTTCTCACTCAGATTAATATTTTATATCTTCTTTTTCTCTCTTTTCTCCCTCATCCATCTAACTAGAGATGTATCCATTTTGCAAATCTCATTTTTTATTTTATTAAACCCTAAAGCAATTGAAATAACACAATAAAGAGCTATTGGTAATAAGTCAACAAAGGGAAAAAACAGACCATAAAATATATGAAGTGGTATTTTTGTCATGGCCTATTACGATGTTAAGCATCTTTTCATGTGCATATTGACCATTTGTGTATCTTCTTTGGGATAATGTGTACAGATCCCTTATGCATTTTTTAAATTGAGTTACTTGCCTTTATTATTATACAGAGTTGTAAAGGTCGTTTTGCTTTGTTCTGTGACACATGGTCTCACTGTGTAGTCCACAGTCGGCTTGAACTCACTGTGTGGCCCCAGGTTGGCCTCAACCTCTCAATCATGGTGCCTCAACCTCCCAAGCACTAGAATTACGGGCGTGCACCACCATAGCTGGCATGAAAGTCCTTTATAAATACAGTCCCTTGTGAGATACATTATTCACAAATGTGTTCTCCTCATTCTCTGGGTTGTCTTTCTACTTCGTTGAAGCTTAGTAGTTTTTTATTCCAATTGATCTGTTTTTGTTTTTGTTTTTTCTTTTGTGACTTGCCTTTACTCTGGTATTAAGCCTTTAAAAATCATTGCCAAAAAAAAAATCACTGCTTTTCATCCCTGGTAACCCCCCTCCGCCAAATCATTCTTAATCCAAAGTCATGAAAATTTATTTACTTTTAGTTTTTCTTCTATGGGTTAGTTCTCACCACTAGAGCCATTTGAGTCCATTTTTATGTGTTGTCTAAAGAAAAGAATACGGAGGGGTGTGTGTATCTATGTGTGTTACTGAGAGTTGAACCCAGGGCTTTTGCATTGAGCAGCATCGCCAAGCCTTTTTTGAGACAGGGTCTCCCTCAGTTGCCCAGCAGGGCTCACACTTGCAGTCCTGCCTCAGCCTCCCAGAGTGCTGAGATTAAAGGCACGTGCTACTACACCTGGCTTCCCATAAGTTTTTGTATACCTTCACCTTTAAGTTAAAAAATATTTTTTCTGACTATAGAATTCTAGATTTAACTAATTTTTTCCTTTCAGTACTTTAAAGATGTTGTTTCATAGTGCATGCCTATAATCCTAACGTTCTTGGAGCTGAGGCAGGATGGTCACAAGTTCAAGGCCAGCTGGGACTCCATGCAGTAAGACCCTATCTCAGAACAGATAAACAAAAGGAATGTTGTCCCACCATGGCTTTACGTGCTCTGTTACAATGAGGAATCTGATGTCATGCTTCCCTTTGTCCCTCTGTACATAATGTGTTCCCTCCCTGTGGCTAGTTTCAAGACTTCTCCATTATTGGGAGCCGGGGATGTAGCTCAGCAGTATAGCACCTGCGTGGCAAGCGTGAGGTTGTGAATTCGATTCCTAGTACAAAAAAACACAGCATAAATTGGGACTGGGGATTTAGCTCAGTGGGTCTACCACTGAGTGCCTGCCTGACAAGCACAAGGTCTGGAGTTCCATCCCCCACACCAAAGAAAAGATTCCCCCAGTATCACTAGTTTTGAGCAACTTAATTACGACGAGCTTTACTGTGATCTTCACATTTCCTATGCTTGGAGTTTGTTGCAATTCTTGGGTCAGTAGGTTTGGTGTATTCTGTTTGTTTGTTTTGTTTTGTTTTTAAGAAAATTATGGAAAAGTTGTTTCCCATTTGCTCCTTTCCCACTTTCCCCGCAGCTCCAACCTCCCTTAGGCTGCTTGAGGTGCCCACGGTTCTCTGTTGCTGGTTGTTGCTGTAATGTTTTCCTGGGTTTCCTTTTGGGTAATTTCTTCAGGTCAACTGATTCTTCTTGTGGCCATCAATTTGCTGTTAGCCCTGTCATTGGATTGGTCATCTCATGCATTGCCATTTTTGAGCTAGAAGTTTAATCTGAGTCTTTTTTCCTATTTCCTGTGTCTCTGGTTTTTTTAAAATAAGGAACATAGTTATAACTTTTAAGGTCCTTATTTGCTAATTTGTTCATTTTTGTCAGTTCTTAATCAGTTGCAATTGGTTGATTTAACTATTCATTATATATCATATTGAGCCGGGCATGGTGGCTCACTCCTGTAATCCCAGCATTCCAGAGGCTGAGGTGGGAGGATTGCCATGAGTTCAGACCAGCCTGTCTACATAATGCACTGAAAGCCAGCCTGAACTGCACAGTGAGACCCTGTTTCAGAAAAAAAAAGTCCTATACCTCACATTTTACTGCTACTTTGTATGCCTGTTAATTTTTGTAAATGATAGTGTTACACAAATTTTGGCTGAATGCTAGCTAATTTGTATTCCTGTAAGTATCCTTGAACTTTGTTCTAGAACCTAGTATTTTGAGCACAGGTTTTTTTTTTCCTTCTTCTTCTTTTTTATTGGTACCAGTGATCGAACTCACAACCACACACTTGCAAGGCAGAGGCGCTTATGCCACTGAGCTAAATCCCCAGCCCCTTTTAAGCACAGTTTGATCTATTAGGTGCTGCTTTTAAAATTAGTTGGTTTGACCAGAGCAGAGGTTGGTTTAGTGTTAATTACTCCCCACTATTAAAGCAAGGGAACTGTAACTGGTATTCCATGGATCCAGCTAAAGAGTCTTAACTTGAAAATTAAATTAAAAAAAAATAAATCTATAAGAATATTACAGGGCCAGGGATTTAGTTCAGCAGCATAAGCACCTGCTTGGCAAACATGAGGACATAAGTTCAGTCTCCGATACCAAAAAAAAAAAATTGTACAACATTTTTATTTTTTTTCTTAGATATAGGGAAAGGCTTTTCTGACCAAGACAAAATTTAGAAACCATAAGAGAAACAGTTTTCAGGTTTGATTACACAAAAATTAAAATTGTCTGAATATCAAAGCCAAAGGAAATCACAGACTGGGAGAAAAACGGTATTTTAAAAGGGGGAAAGAAGTTAATGTCTAGAGTACATAAAAGTAAGCCAGGCATGATGGTGCACACTGTAATCCTGGCACTAGAGAGGGTGAGGCAGGAGGGGGTACAAGTTCAAGGACCGCCTGGGCAATGCAGCAAGACCCTGACTCAACAATAAAAAAATAAAATAGGGCTGAGACATAGTTAAGTGGTATTGCATTCTTTTTGAGACAAGGTCTTGCTCTGCAGTTTAGGCTGGCCTTGAGTAGCCCGGGTTGGCTTTGAACTCACAGCAATCTTCCTACATCAGCCCCACTGAGTGCTGAGATTACAGGCATGCACCACCATGTCCAACTTGGTATTGCATTCTTGACCCTCAGTACAAATCTTTTTTTTTTTTTTTTTTTTTTTTAAGCAAAAGATGAACTAAAACTAAACAGGAAATTTATAAAGAAAAACAAATAAAAGGCCAGTAATCAAATGAATACGTTTCAACCTTAATTGCAAAACAATCAACCCTACTTCTCACTCAGCAGATTACTCTTTACTCTGTAAAGAGTACAAAAGGCCGCTAATGTCCACTGTTTTGAGTATTGAGCCTAAGACTTTAAAGTGTTAGGTGGGGTCTCCTGGACAACAGATTGGTGACATCTAACACAACTTAAATTGCGTTTCCTGCTTGGGTTGTAATTTCAATTCTAGAATTCATTTATTCTATAGAAATACGCATATATGCACAGAACTCAGTGTCTGAGCTCTGTAAAGGAACCACCCTAAGCCAGGGGCGGTGGCCTGTCCTGCAGTTCCAGCACTTTCGAGGCTGAGATCTGAGGATCACTTGCACTTAGGAGTCTAAGAGGAGCCCCAGCAATACAGCAAAACTCTACCTGTAGGAAAAGGGAAACAGTCTCATCTCAGGTCCATGAACAGAGGACCAGCAGCTGGGCGCAGTGTGCAGACCCATAACCCCGGATACTCAGAGGGCTGAGGCAGGAGGACTGAGAGATCCATGCCAGAGAGACCCTGTGTTAAAACAAAATAAAAACAGGAATGATGATACAGCTCAGTGGCAGAGCACTATCTGCTCCCCAGTACTGCAGAAAATGATGAATAAAAGGGGACTAGATAAGGAAACCATGATCATTCGCTGTGTGGGATGCTGTAGTTTTGTTAAGTACCAGTGAAGCCAGGTGTGAAGGCACACACTTGTAACCCAGCACTCTTGGAGGCTGAGGCAGGGGATCACACATTCAAGCCCAGCCTGGGCAACTCAGCAAGTTAATGAAACCCTATCTTTAAAAACAAATGTACTTCAGTACAAAGACCCTGGGTCCAGTCCCCACAGATGCACAGATGAAGCCTCCTGCCTGGGAACTGTTAGCATTCAGTAGATGTGGACTGGTGACACCTGGCTCACCATTGTCCCTTATCTGAGGCAAGGCTGATACTACATCTCACATGCATTTTTGAAAAAGAAGACGACTTTCACAACTTCAGTGTCTCACTTAGGTTTCAGTGTGTGGGTCAGTCTGATGTCCTGGTCACATGAGAACACCCCCACCCCAGAGAGTTTAAGGCCATGGAGATACTGCACCGGCAACACTCTGGTTTCCAGTTCTTCAGTGGCACCTTGACCTGTTTCTCTCGTCTTGCACTGAGGTGCATCAGGGCAGGCCCGCTGGGGAGAGCCTCACCACTACCAGCTTCTCGAAGCCTCTGCACACCTTGTGTCTGTGTTACCCTTTCGCTGTTCATCTTTGCTGATAGGACAAGGATCGTTAGCGTCCGAACTCATACCAGTAAAACTCACATTTGTCCTCTTAGCAGAACTAAGGCTTAACTAGCAGGTCAAAGACTTCCTGCAGTGTATGTGCCACAGGAAGGTAGATGAAGAATAACACCTTGTCTCTTTCTCTTTACAGCTGTCCCCAACCTCTTCATGCTGGAGACAGTGGATTCTGTGAAGCTGGCAGACAGAGTCAACAACTCGTGGCAGAAAAAAGGTTCTCCTGAAAAGTTAAAGGTTATGGTCCAGATTAACACCAGTGGCGAGGAGAGTAAGTGACGAGACCTAGACTGCTGGTTTCTTCTCTTTAGGTGGCTGCAGCACAGGGAGAGTGGCGAGGGAAACATCTCACAAGTGAGGTCGTGGATAGAAGCCACGGGCTTTTACGTTAGCGACCGCATGATCTAGAAGTGCAGCAGCATGCAGGCAGTCTCCATATCCTTGTGGGTACGTCCTGGGGTCGTATCTTAGTGGGTGCATCCCAGCGTTGTGTCTCAGTGCATAGGTCCTGGTGTTGTATCTTTTTTTTTTTTTTTTTTTTTAACTTTTTATCGGTACCGGAGATCGAACTCACGACTGCCTGGTTGCAAGGCAGGCGCTTATGCCGCTGAGCTAAATCCCCAGCCCCTCTGGTATTGTATCTTAATTGATGCTAGTGTTACATCTTAGCGAATACATCCTGGTGTAAATCTTAGTTAATGCATTGTGATGTCATATCTTAGTAAAATATCATGATGTTAAATCTAAGTTTTGGGAAGAAAAGGAATCAAGAAAGGAATATAACTTTGATCTACCGAATATCTCCAAAAGTGATTATCACTCCAAAAAGGAATTGTAGAGTGCCAGGTACACTGTTTCTTAAAATGTTAGTGTTACCGTCGAAGAGAACAGAAGAAGCCCTAGTAGTACACGGCGTGGGGTAGGGTAGCAGGATAACATGAGGAGGAGCCTGGTCTTTGAAAGAACTGACCGTGGGCTTGCACTGTGACGCTTTCATCCTAGATAATGTCTCTTCAGCTCCCTGTCTTGCCCTGACAGCGGCGTCATAATCCGCTTCAGGTATGGCAAGGACTGAGCATGACAGTACCGGCGGAGCCGGGAGCACTGAACTCTGCCAGCTCACTCGCTATCATTTTGTGAAGAATAAGCATTTAAACTGGGAGTGTAGCTCAGTGGTAAATAACTTGCCTAGTTTGCAATAAAAAAGAAAGAAATTTGTAAAGATCATGTATTTGCACCGGTATTCACCAAATCTTAGCATGAAGATTGATTGTACCAAATCAGAGCCTAGGCATATAGGCATCTTTTCCAAATAGGCCCTGGAGGGGTCTGGGGATTTAGCTCAGCGGCATAAGCACCTGCCTTGCAAGCAGGCGGTCGTGAGTTCGATCTCCGGTACTGATTTAAAAAATAAACCCCAGATAGGGCCTGGAAGCAGGCTGCCTGGTCCAAACCACAGGTCAGCATTCCTAGTTATATGACCCAGGAAAGATTCTTAGCCTCCCTGGGCCTCAGTTTCCATCTTTAGGATGGTGCTAGTAAGAGTACTTAACGTGGAGAATAACATTTCTTTTTTTTTTTTTTTGTCTTTTTCCTTTTTTATCGGTACCAGGGATCGAACTCACGACTGCCTGCTAGCAAGGCAGGCGCTTATGCCGCTGAGCTAAATCCCCAGCCCCAGAATAACATTTCTTGAGTCATAAAGGCGCAGAAGCATGGATCTGTCGGACCCATGTTTATACCTTTAGACTATTTCTACAGATGATAGGTTAATTTTAATTTTATGAGTTTTATTGTATTAAACAATAAGTACAGGAAAAAAATCAAAAAATGAAGTACTGAATTTTTAATATTTACTGTTTATTTAAAAACGTCAAAATTTTCAACATCGACTCTCTTGGTATACAAAGTCTGAAAAAGACAGCACAAATTTTTATATGAACTACAATTAAAATACTGATAGCACTTTAGAAAAAAAAGTCCTTAATTATCACACCGAAGGCTGTCTGCACACATGACAACACACACACGCATCACCTACACTGACAGCACATGTGTTCTGCTTTCCTGGCCTGTCTGCAGGACACGCTCACCATCTCTTACTGTTTTGTCAGGAGGTTCTTATTGTATAATACAGTCTGTAGTTAATAGGAACAAAATATCAGTAAAATACTAAATTCTTACTATGTATCGTGCATTTAGAATAACCATTTTCAGATCAGCTATGTACTTCCTTGCAAAACCTAGAAGATAACATGAGAAATAAATTCCTACATGAACTACAACAAAAATACCAATAAAACCCTACCACAAAAATAAGGGCCATCTTCTCACATGCGAATTGCATGCTCCATGCACACATCCCACGCTGACAGCACGTGGCTTAGCCTTCCTTTCCTGTGTGGCCGTCTTGGCACCTCTCTTTTTTTCCTGGTTTGTCAGAAGCTTCCTATTGTATCATAGCGAAGAAGTAAGATGTCAATAAAATATCAAATTGGTAGTGAGTGCTTAGAATAGACATCAGCATTTTCACATCAGCTGTTTACTTGCTTACAAAAATAAAAACCTCTGTGAACTTCAATGTAAATACAAATAAAAGTCTACCAACAAAAATAATGATTGCTTCAACTGTCACACCCAAGATGGTCTTCACACGTGACAACTACATGCTCCATACACAAGTTTTGCTTACAGTGTTAGCACATATATGTTGTTTTTCTGTCCTTTCTTGTAGGGCACAGTTGACACCTTTTATAAGTTTTCCTACTGTAGGTCTTTGTGATGCTACTACATTTGTTCACCTTCTGCTCACCAGTGTGCTCCACAATTTTTTTGCATTTTTCCTTGGGTGGAAACATTTTGCTTTTCCTCTGCTATAAATGCTCTCTTACGAATTTCAGTCCCATTCCTCTAAGAAAGTTTCTCTGTGGTATTTTGCACTGTTACCTTCTTTGTAAACTATCAAACTATGTTCAAACATGTGTTCCCCACATGTGTAGGATCAAGTGAAACAGAACCGTTGGCCAGTGCTCTGTGTTTCAAGTGACATCATAGTTGCTGCATAACTCATCAACAACGTCACCTCGATCTTTGGTTTTGTTGTAGAAAGTTTTTATCTCAGGCTTCCATTTGTCAAAATTTCCCTGTCAGTATTTCCCTATCATGTGAGATGGTGACTTCAGCAGTACCAATGTGTTTTTCTTTGCCATATACAAGGCTAATGTTATATCTTTCTGAAATCCAAAGATTGTATTATGCAATTCTTTGTTTTGACATTGCAACATTTCATTTGGAAGTTCTGCTTTGTTCCTTCATGTAGTTCCTGTGCTGGTAAACTCATGCTCTGTTAACAAATGAAACATCAGTCAAAAACTGGTAAACGAATAGTTGCATGTCACACTCCAGTTGGTTTGAGAGGAGAAACAAACCTCTTCACAATAACATTTGGTTTGTTATATAATAAGTACCTAGTGACTGAGTTCCAGGAAAAATGTCTATAAACTGAAAGCAGAAGTCTGCATCTACAAGGGCATGAATTTTTATGCCCTATCTTTATCCATCACTTTTCCTTAAGTCTTTTAGATCCCTGCAGTTACCATGAGGAATCCCTGCTAAGTACAGTGAGCTGTCATAATAAATATATTTTTTAATATGGCTACTGGTGCACACTGAACATTTTACTTGCATTTCAGCCTTTGTGTGTTTCACCGCATCTTCTAGCATTTCATCTGTTGAAACTTCCAACATTCAATGGCAGTTCTGGCATTCTATCTGAATATGTTTCACCCTTGGCAAGACATTCACTGTACTTTTGGACCTAGTTCTAACATGGAATCATTCCATCTGGTTGTGTAGCCATTTTGCAACATTTCAACTAGTCAAACATGTACTCACATTATTTTTTTCTTCCTCCTCTGAATCAAGGAGGTTTGTATTCCTGTATCTCTGTCAGTCAGTTCTTGCTCCATTTCACTGTCACACATGGCCAGTGTCAAAGCAGCAGCAACAGCAGCAGCATACAACCACACCACTCTTCTGTTACAAAGGCATTTTACTATACATGCTTCATCATCCATGCATGAGTAATATGATGATTCACTTTTTATACTTTTTTTTTTCTTTTTATCGGTACCGGGGATTGAACTCACGACCACCTGCTTGCAAGGCAGGTGCTTATGCCACTGAGCTAAATCCCCAGCCCCTGATGATTCACTTTTGACTTCTTGCAAAACTTGAAAATCTGGTTTTTAATGTGTCATTCTACTGAATTGGGCCATTTCTACCAGAAAAATCAAAAGAAAACTTACTTTTAAAAAATCCTGGAGTGGCTGTGAGTCTGTTGAGCCCTCGGTGATGCTCAGGTTAACACGCAAAACCAGTAGAATGTAGCATAATATGGGTAAAAATTCCATTTTGCCACTTTTGCACATATGCACACACCTTGCCATTTATCATACCAAATGGGCATCCCTCAGGGAAAGGTGCTGAGATGCACAAACAGCTTATTATGCTAAAG
The DNA here is from genome assembly GCF_034190915.1 of Cavia porcellus. Classification (NCBI taxonomy): domain Eukaryota; kingdom Metazoa; phylum Chordata; class Mammalia; order Rodentia; family Caviidae; genus Cavia; species Cavia porcellus. The sequence goes on from NW_026947512.1 coordinate 44,616,967, forward strand.
TAAAACTGTACAGTAGAAAGGTGAGGGTTGGGTCTACTGGACCCTGTGTTATGATCCTTAACCTCATAAAGCAATGGTGGCAAACATTTTAAAGCTTTCAGTGATACAGCCCACCGCAGCACTCATGCCGTAAGTTCAACACCATTATCATAGAGTTACCATGTTAAACAAGAAGCTCTTAGGATGCAGCACACGTGCCGGGGCTATAGCTCATTACATTGTGAATCGGAAAGTGACTCTAGATCATTTGCATTACATCATTTCCTCGTAACTAGCTATAACTTGCCCTAATTAGTGATTGAAGTGAATGTTCCCTGGCACTTCCATTTGATAAATAGGGGTGGGACAGAATCCATGATCCATACAACTACATAACAAGTGGTCCCCACTGCTGATTCCCTCCCACTATTAACAAGTTCAGTTAAACTTTGTGAATGCAGTCAGAAGTATTTAATATATACCTTAGTTTTTGTAGTTCCATTAATAAAAATTAATCCCAATTCATCTGGGATTTTGACACTGAATCTTGGGGGAGGGTGGTAACCCAGGAAATGTAAGGGGTTTTCTTTTCCCTCTTGTTCAACTCTTCTCATCTAAAATCCTGAAATATTCATGCCTGTAATCCCAGCACTTGGGAGGCTAAGGCAGGGAGATTACCATGAGTTCAGTGCCAGCCTGGTCTGCCTAATAAGACACTGTCACAAAAAGCCAAAACAATAAAATCTGAGTAGAAGGGCTGGGGCTGGGGCTCAGTGGTAGAGTGCCTGCCTAGCACGCCTGACATGCTGGGTTCAGTCCCCAGTAATGCAAAATAAATAAATGAGTCTATCTGAAGGCATATATTGTTCAGCTTCCCTGTTGCTAAGACAGAAGTTTAGAACCTGATTAGAAAGCCTCCTTCCAAAGAAGACCCCAGATAGAAAGTTCCTCCTCTTTAAAATGTGAAGGTTTGCTTCCCAGGGTCTTCAGCTAGTGTCACCTCCACTGTTGGCTGGGAAGGACCGGAAACACCCTCAGGCCATTGAGGCCATCTGGGCATCCCCATCTCTGTTTCTTTTATGCAGGTAAACATGGCCTTCCCCCCTCAGAGATGATAGCCCTGGTGGAACACCTGACTGCCAAGTGCCCCAGCCTGGAGTTCGTGGGGCTGATGACCATAGGAAGCTTCAGCCACGATCTCAGTCAAGGACCAAATCCAGACTTCCAGGTACTGGGGCTGCAGTGGGGGAGTAGGGAGTAGCCTGGGGGAGGGGATTTTTGACATGCAAAACAAGTATCCTGGGGCCTGAGCAGCGATGGCAGTGCGTACTTGGCGCACATGAGACCCTGCTCAGCTCGCATCCTCGGCACCACAAGGAAAAGCAAGCAGAAGCGTCACGGCCACTGCCATCGCAGGGCTGGGCACTGCGCTAACTCAGCACCCCAGATGTTGCCTGTCTGGTATTAGAGCCAACATCTCCGCATGAGGGAAGGAGAAGAGCAGGTTTCCAAACCCCAGCAAATCTTTTTCAGCTCAGTTTGAATTTGGCTAAGAAAATTTTTCAGAATGAGCTTTCTCCCTCTCTAATGACTGAGTTTCACTGTTGTGTTTTGTTTCATTTCTGGTGCTAGGGCTTGAACCCAGGGCTGCGCACATAACGGGCCAAGCCCGGTCCTGATAGTTTCCTTGGGAGCTGAGGACTTCGCTAACACCCTTACAGTGCCCTCTGGCAACCTGTGCAGGCCTCCCCTCATGAGCATGGACTCCGTGTCCAAGGTCTGTGTGTCTGACGACCTCCAGGCAAGGAAGAAGGCAGGGGTAAAGCAGGTGTTGTCCCCCTCCTGTTCCCATCAGATGCTGCGGTCCCTGCGTGCAGAGCTGTGTGAAAAGCTGCGCATTCCCACCGAGCAGGTGGAACTGAGCATGGGCATGTCCGGGGACTTCCAGCACGCGGTGAGTGTCCCTCTGCAATGAGGGGCCAGAGGCTAAAGCAGGAACAGGCTTTGGCCAGTTCTTTCATTTTGTCAGAGATAGGGTCCCCCCAAGTTAACCATGCTGGCCTCAAACTCATGATCCTCCCACCCTGCCCTCCTGAGCAGCTGGAATTAGCCAGGCGTGGGGCATACACCTGTGGTTCCTACATGAGAGAGGCTAAGGTAGGAGGATCTTGAGTTTGGACCAGCGTGGATTACTTAGTGAACCTAATAAAACAAATAAAAACTAGCTGGGACAGGTGTACCCTACCACAGCTGGTAAGAATAGGTTTTTCCTGGAAAAATCTTTGAAAATGCTCATCAGAGAGCAATAGGGGGTCCCAGGCACAGTGGTTCTCTATTCTGACATTTCTCCCCTTCTCTATCTTTTTTTGTTTTGTTTTGTTTTGTTTTGTTGTTTTTTGTTTTTTGTCTTTCTGAGACAGGGTCTCACTGTTCAGACTGGCCTTGAACTTGCTTATGTAGCCTGTGCTGGCCATGGACTTGTAGTGATCTTTCTGCCTCAGCCACGTGGGTGCTAGGATTACAGGCACGTGCCAATATGCTGGGTCTGACACCTAATTTTTAGAAACAGTGTAATTCCTAAGTGTCATCTAAAGGGAAATTAGAAAATAAGCTATTGTCTGTGACTGTGGCTCAGTAGCAAGGCACAACCCTAGCATGTGCAAAGCCTGGGTTCAGTTCCCTAACTAAAGACAGAGAGCAAGAAGTCAAGTTAGACTTCACAAAGGCATTGGGTTACATAAATGCCAGGGCACAGATGTGACCAATTGATCTCACGTGTAGATTCACCGTGGATACAGCAGTTCTGTGCAGAATTGGATAGCAGGGCTTACTGGCAACTCTCATACCTGACTTCCTAGAATAGCAAATAATTCCATAAAGCGCCAAAACCAAAGGTTTTTTTTGTGTGTTTGGTTTTTGGTCTTTTTTTTTTTTTTTTTTTTTTTTTTTTTTGGCATTTTTTGAGCCCAAAGCCTTCACACTGAGCTACATCCCCAGCCCTTTTTCTCTTTTGTCTTTGACATACAGCCTCACTAAGTTACACAAACTGGGCTCAAATTTACAACTGTCCTATCTCAGCCTCCCAAAACGCAGGTATTACAGGTATATGTTACCACACTGGTGTCAAAAATTGAAGTATAAATTTGCATTCTTGGAAAAGTGTCCTACTAAAACAGTATAAAAATTCTTGTGTTTATAAGTTAAACACAACCAGATCCTGTGCTCAGATAATTCTAAGGAGCTTTGTCCTCTGCCTGACCATGGTGCATTAAGAAGCCACATGGGCCATGAAACAGCTTTTCCCTGTGTGGCTGTGTGGCTGTGTCCCCCACACCCATGATGGCCAACATCCCTGGTACCCCACCCCAATCCCATGTCCTGTGTTGTTAGCATTGCCCCCCTACCCTGTTTGTGGAATTCTCGAGCTCCCTGCCCCTGCAGAAGCCAAGGGAGAACTGCTGTTCTCTGGGCGCCCCTGGGACCTGTCCCTCCCCAAGGAACTGCAGCCCTCAGCTGTCCTCACAGACGCCGCTGGAGAGATACTCACTGCGTCTCACAGAGCCTGACTCTGCCCTCAGAATGTGAGAGGTGCCAGGCAGCTGGCACTTGACACTTTCTCCTCTTGCCTGCAGATTGAGCTTGGATCCACAAACGTCCGAGTAGGGACCACTATTTTTGGAGAGCGGGACTACTCCAAGAAACCCTTGAGGGAGGAGACCACAGCAGAGCCAGAGGCCCCCGCAGAGGCAACGCAGGGGCACTGAGCTGAGGCGATCGCTGTGCACAAGTGAAGTGTTCATCATGATGGCCCACCTGTGCCCTGCTGGGACCTGGACAGCCGTGAACAGTCACAGGTGTCAGCTGGAGCCATGACATAGGAAGCCTGCTGCAGACAGTGGCTTTGCATCAAGTTTGAGAATCCAGACTCTTCTGCAGAAACAGATGTCAAATCAGTAGCCAGGAATCGTGTCCTGTAATTGAATTCGGCACAGGAACACTGCTCGAGTCCCGAATACCTTCCCCAGGTTGGAGTACGGGCTGCTGTGCCCATCATCTTCCCTGCTGCTCATCCCCGCCTGTGGGAGATTCCCCACGATGGTCGCCTTTGCCACCCTGAAGCAAGGTGATTTCCATCCCCAGCACACAGGGGAAGTTCCCTGCTGCCGAGGGGCCATCAGTAACCTCCAGCCAGGACTCAAATGACAGCTCTACACACAGACTGTTACTGGCAACAGTTTTGTCACCACTGTGACTCTGAAATTTTAGGGTAACTGTAAATAGGACTTAGGCCTTCCTGACACCCTCCCTAAGAGAAGAGGCTTAGAACTCTTCCCTGGGGTCCCACTGTGATGGGACTGGAATGGTGTGATGCCTCCCTCCTCTGGAAGCCCCCTTTCTGGTGACTTAGCAAAAGCCTATAAAATCGCGTCCCTCCTCAGCAACCAGACACCTGAGGAGCACTTTGCAGATAGGCACAACCTCTGTGCAATCGGCCAGTTCCATGGTTGTTCTTGATTACTGATTAATACAATAGCAAGAGCTTCAAAAATCAGGAAGCACAACACTCCCAAGTTGACAGCTTCCATGCAAGCTGCTGTTTTCCAGATAGCTTTTCCTCTTATTCAAGCCGAAGTCTTTAATTTTATGAAACAACCGTGAGAACCTGACACTACTGCTGAATGTAATTTTGTAAAAACACCGTTATGATTCCTGTTTCAGAGCTGTGGTGTGATATTTCAGAGTCTATTAAATAAAATGTGAGTGTGAATTATACCAATCTGTGCCAACTAGAGAGCAATTAAAAGATTTATTTTCTATGACCTGGTGTAGTGAGTGAACACAGGGCAGCATCAGAACCAGCAGCAGGTGACCAAGCCCCAGCGCCTGGTGTCCTCCAGTCCAGCTTGGAGCAGGGCTTCCCTTGGGCCGCATGGCCAAAGCCATACTCTGGATGGAAAAGGATTCGAAACTTCTAAGGTGTTATGGTTGATGCAGTGTCAACTTGAGAAGTTTAGAAATTTAACAAAGAGACTCATCACAGCAAGGAGCCAGGATCCTTACTTTGTAAATATTCTGTGCACTTAGAATTTGGGAGTGCTATACTTGCCCTGGTGGGTCTTGGGGGCCCTTGTGTACAACATAAGGGAGGAAGAGAGCCCTGTTCCCCCAGCTTTTGCTCTGGCTGCTGTTTCTGGCTGCTGCCTTGAAGAGTTGCCCCTGTGCCATGCCACTCTGCCTTGCAGCCAGCTAATAATGGACTGAAGCTTCCACAGACTGTGAGCTAAATAAACTGTTTCCTCCGTAACTTTGGGTGTCAGGTGTTTGTTTCAGCAGCCAGAGAAAAGTAACCAAAACATAGGGCAAGAAAATGAAATCTTTATGTTGCAGAAATTACCAAAATGAAGAGGCTCCGTCTTGCAGTGGGGAACTCTAAATTGCCTCTAGGTGGCAACATTGGCTAACCTGAAGGGCAGGTGCTGGCCTGATGGGCAACACACACACACACACCCAAGGCCCTCTGCTCTGTTAGTCCTGCTCCCTCTTTCCAGGCAGAAGGAGCTTCCCGAGTGACAGCTCATTGGCAGAAGTTCAAGGTGCTCTCAGCTGCTTGATTCTCTGGCTAAGGGTCCAAAGGAAGCTGGAACCCTTCAGGAGAAGTGAGATTATCTGAGCCCTAAAAGATGTCCCTAGCCTGTGCCTGTAGATTAAAAGCAGGAGGCGTGGGCTGGGGATTTAGCTTAGCAGACAGAAGCATCTGCCTGGCAAGCATGAAGTGGTGAGTTCAATCCCCGGTACCAAAAAACAAGGACAAAAAACAGGAAGCACCCAGCCAAGGAGCTGGATCAGGGAGTGACATGGGCCTCCCTCTCCTGCCTATCCACATAGGACAGGGATCCTGTGGCAGGAAAATGCAGCCAGGTTGGGACACTCCTTTTTTGATCTTTTTTGTTGTGTTCTGTGTTAATTTTAAGATAAGCTCTCACAACCTGCCCAGGCTAGACTCAAGCTTGTGATCTGCCTCAGGCTTGAAAGTAACCGACAGGACAGATAAGAGCCACCACTCCTAGCCTGTGACGTTTTGTCATGCACAACAGGCAGCCAGTGTGGATTGCTCTGTTTTTTGTCAAAACAGTGAGCGCCCAGCAGTGTCCTGAGCCTCCACAGCACGCTGTCCTGGGTAAGTCCCACTACATGGCCAAGCATCTTTTCTGTTAATGGCCCAGGTCCTCATCTGCCTGGAGACTGCCTCGGGTGTGGACACCCACCCCCAGCCATCCAGCAGGGCCTCTTCTCTCGGGAAGTCCCTCACAGATTGGGTGAGGTCTTCCATTTGTTCTGGGTGCTAGGGAGACTGCCCCACCATGCTTCAGCCCTGGGGGGCCCACGGTGCTTAAAGTGACCTCTGCCTCAGATCATGCTGGCCCCTCGGAGACCCGTCAGCGCTCTCCCCTGTATTCTTCCACTTTAATTGCATGACAGCTGGTGGAGAATTTGAGATTTAGCCCGACGCCTTCGTGACCAGGGCACTGAGACCTTGTGAAGTCAGTCAGAGCAAGCCGGTAACAGGGCAAGAAGTAACTGAGCACTGCCTCCAGGCCACGGGTCAGTCACTAAAAGATGTGGGCTCTGCCTTGTCACGCTGAGTGGACTCAAGTTCACACTCATGCTGGGCATGCACTCCAGCTCAAGTTGCAGCCCAGCCCCACTCAATAAGCCTGCACCCCTCAGCTCAGCTCGCACCTCAGGGGAGAGCCACGCTGCTGTTGCTGTGAAAGCAATGCGCCTGCTTAGGTGACTGTGGTAGTTGAGAACTTACCCCTCTTAATGTAGGACAAACAGAAACCACCACCAACAGGGGCAAGACAGAAGGAGACAACTACACCACTGAAAGCTGGGGTGAGTGGGCTGAGCCTCCCTCCCTTCTGCCCTCCAGCTCCCTGGCAGAAGTCCCTCCTCCAGGTTCAAGCTGTCCCACCAGCCCTGCCTCCCAGCCTGCACCAGCCACCAGTTCTGCTGCTGCTGCAGGCCAGATATGGAGGAACAAGGCGGACTGGGACAGTCTGCAAGCCCAAGACATCCTTGTCCTTGGAAAACAAGGAAAGCTCACTGCCTCCCAAAGCTTCAGAGGGGGTGGGCCGTGAGCTGCGGGGCAGGCGGGGCACTCAGTGGTGCAGTGGCTACTGTTGGCTGGGTGCTGTTACATCAGCCTCCTGACTAAGGACGGGAGGCTGTGAGCCATTGTCCTATGGTCCCAACCTCCTACAAATCCGCCCTCCCTCATGGAGGACCTAGGTGAAGAAAAGGACTTTTTGTCCTTTTGTAGTGATTCTGGGGATGGAAACCAGGATCCTGCATTTGCTAGGTAAGTACTCTGCCACTGAGCTACTCCCACAACGCAAAAGAAGAGGACTTTCTTTTCCCCCCCCTGCAGTTTGTACAAGTGTACACTAGGGCTATGTGTGACCAAACAGCCATTCACGGGGTCCTTACATTCAAGTTCCTCTCCTATAATCATTGTGAGGTCCTAAGGAACCTCAGAGCTGACACTTCATTTTATAAAGTCTGAGACAAGCCAACAGCAAGGGCTCATACCTATAATCCCAGCTACTTAGGAGGCTGAGGCAGGAGGGTCACAAATTCAGTGATATCTGAACTACATAGAGAGCCCCTGTCTGAAAGGCAAGGGGCAGGGGGCTGGATATGTAGCTCAGTGGTAGAGCTCCCCCACCCTGAGTTCCATCCCCAGGACCAGAAAAAAGCAAAAGTCTGGCATGTATCAGCTGCAGTGGCACGTGATGGGGAGGGAAAGAGAGATTTTGACATCTTTTTTGTATTTAAAATGCATCTCATGAGCTCTGGCTCGTGAGCTTTGGAATGTCCAGGAAGCAGATGCCTCTCTGTGTGCTGGAGTGCTCCTCAGATGGCCCTGGTCACGCTCACAAGCTGGAATCCCCCTGTGCCAGCTGCACATTGGAGTCTGTCCCCACCCAGCCACTGAGGAGCAGCGTTAGGCTCCTGTTCAGAGCGGAGCTTGACCGGGCTGCCAATCTCCAAAATACAATCAATGTGTGACCTTATTCAGCAGATGTCTGAAGAAACAAGCACAGCCCTGGGCCAACTTTGAAGTCAGAAAGGGAAGATGAGAAGTTGGGAGAGAGAAAGAGGAGGGAAAAGAAACTTGGCTGGACATGAAAGGTGTCTTGTCCGTCTGTTCCCCATTAGGCACAGCTCTCTCTCAATGTTGCAGCCTCAACATAATTCTCCTGACCAGAAACTCTCTGGAGAGACAGTGTCAGAGGAAAAACAAACAGACTAGCGTCTTCTGACAGCAAAGTCACTTAAAAACCGATTTGCAGGAGAAGAGGAACGATGTCAGCATGTCAGGGCAGGACACTCCTGGAAGCAGGCCATGTGAGGGGATGCCTTTGTTGGAGTTCAGACAAGGATCAGAAGGGGGTCTCCCCAGGAGAGGTGCCATGCAGAGCCAAGGGAGCTCCAAGAAACAAGATACCCGGGTTGTCTGTCTCAGAATCTGCCCCATCTGGCTTTTCAAATTGAGAACTCACAGCACCTGCCAGCATGCATGAAGGGCCCTGGGTTCCATCTGCAGCACCCCAGAAACCCACTGAAACCCACTGCATTGGAGCGGAATGTTTGTCCTCAGTTGGCTTTCCCATTGCTGATGGCCCACAGCCTTTAAGGGGTGCAGCTCTCAGCAGGCCCTGGGGGTCTCTCTCCCAGCACCCCCGACATGTTGGAGAGGAGCTGGGCAGCATGTGGGAGGAGCCCAGAGCAAGACTCTGCAGGGCTGGGGCTGGCAGGGCGGCCAGGGCGGCAGCTCCACTCAAGTTTCCGGGACCGGCATCTTTTATTTTTTTAAAGGAAGAAAAACTAATCAGCAGAAAGAAGTGAGAGCTCGCCCCTGCCTCTTGGACTTGTTTATTACTGGGATATCTGATTTCAGCAAAGGAAGCCGGCTCTGAAGCAAGGTTTTTATTGGCCGTGAGCAAGAGGAATTCAGGGTTTGCCTTTGATTTGGCTTCCCCAGAACACGCGGCACTGAAGAATATGCTTGCTGCTTTGATGGAGCAGCTCGGTTCTGGGCCCCCTCCCAAATTCTGTTTTGGCAGCGTAGACACAAATTCCCCTCTCGGGACAAGGGTAGAGTGAGGGGCAGTGGAAGGGGCTAGATGAAGAGGAGGAAGGTGAGCAGGACTTGGGGGGGGCGGCCCTCCCTGCCTGGAGTGAGGGGCCTGGAGGGCAGTCTGCTCCCTGCTGGAGGAAAGGCTGCAGCCCAACTGGGCCTGATGGCTTCAATGTGTCAGGAAGATAAAGCCAGAGAATGGAGAGGCAGCCTCTGCCAACATCACTCCCAGGCCACGCGGCCCAGGGCAGGGTGCCCAGGTTCCCCAAGACACCCTGCAAAGGCAAAGAGCTCTGCGCCCCTCACTCTGGCTGGAATGGCCTCCTGCCTCCTGCTGGTCCCCAGAGGGCAAGTGTCCCTCCAGCCACCTCTCTCCTTTATCTTCAGCATCTCCTGTCTCTGTCTGCCTTTCCCTTGCGCCCCTTATCCCTTCTGGTCCAGGCCTGGAGACGGGAGAACCCCATGGGAGGAGACAGAGGTGGGCCAGGCCCTGAGGCTGCTGCTGGGCTGCAGACTCCAGGGCCATCAGAGATGAGCTGTCCGCAGGGAGGGGTGGTGCTGGGTCCTGCTCACTCCCTTCCTGTCCTGGTTTGTGACTAGGAGGCAGTAGGTGACAGGAGAGGCCGCTCTTCCTCTCTGGGCTGTGGGTCACCACAAGTGCTCCCTGTGACAAGGCTTGGGCTTGGACTCACCTCGTAGTGGTTTGGGAGCTGCCAGCATGGCCCTGCTCACCTGTGAGGCCAGGTCCACCTTGGCAGTCAGTGCAGCATTGGCACTCTGAGCAGGGGGCAGGACTGGGGAACAGAGCTCCCACTGTACCTGCTGCAGGGACCCAGTCATCCACAGGGCGTGTGCAGTGAATTCAAGATCCTGCCTGGGATGGGAGGAGCTGCAGGAGAAGCAGACAGAGAGCCCTCTACACTCTCATCTGTGCATACACACAGCCACGCACACACAGCCCCCTATATGCACACACAGCACCACACACACACAGCCACACACACACATGCACAGCCACATACATACACATGTAAATATACAAACATACATAGCCATAAGCACACATTCATGTGTGCTGTAGTCAGGAGTTGTGAGGAGAACAATTAGAATGAGGACACAGAATTTATAATATTATTTTATGATGATCACCTGGAGTTAAACATAGACAGTATAGAATATCTGTCCACAACACTAAAGACACAGAATATTCAGCCAAGGGCCTGGATCCCACAGCAATGTCCTGCATGAATCCAGATGAAGACCTAGAACCCATGACAATGCCCATTATGAGTCCAACTGGAAGTCTAGAGCCCACGAGGACTCACGCCAGTCTGTTTTATTTATCCACACTGGGAAGGTCCAAAGGTCAGCAATGGAAGCTAGAAAGTATATGCCAGCAGGGTAAAGGAACCTTGCTGGTAGGTTGATGGTTCTGCATTGGAGCCGAGAAGTCATGCTCAAAATAAAGGCTGCCCTGAAAAGCACCACAGCCATTCTCAGCAACATGGAAGTCCTGAGCTCCTCCAACAATAAGAACAGTTGAGTACATGCCAAAAAGCCAGCGTGATGAGTTTGTCATGGAGATTAAACAGTATACACCTTTCCCTCCAGAACCAGGAAGCGATGCTTCATGTAAGGACTCCCCTCAAAGTGCTCCCCCAAAGTGAACCACAGCCACTCTCACCAGCAAGGTCCCAAGCTCCTGTGATGACAATGGTCGAACTCACACCTGGGAAGCTAGTCATGCTGAGCTCCTCCAGGAGAACCAATGGCTCAAACAGCAGCACTCAAAGAAACCCACAATGCCTTGCTCGTCTTCACTTCCCTATTTATGCTGGCAACTTTCCTCAGTGGAACATCTTCACTCAGCACCATGCTGATTTAATTCAGCTGGTATTAAGTTGACTATCGGTTTTTAATCCATAACAATGTGCATACAAACGTGTACACACATGTGCAAGCTACAACGGTTACTCTAAGACTGGTGTGAGTCTGCCTGGGTTGCTGGATCTGTTCCTTCCCAGCCAACTTACTTTAAGCCTCACTCTGAGCACCCCAGTTCTTTGCTTGAAGGGGGGCAGTGGTAAGAAAGGCACAGGTGGCTGTGACCTCACACACAAAGGGGTAAACAGAACAGAAGCGGGGTTCTGCCCCCAGCGCCTGGCCTCTCCGGGAGAATCTCCTGCAGGGATGGCAGAGCCTTGAGGTACTGAACAGGTAAGGAGACAAGAAAACTGCCTCACACGTGAACCCTGAAGCTCTGAGGCCGAGGAGGAGGTGGAGGCTGCAGCCCCAGGTCCCTGGACTCCCTGAGGGCAGAGGGCTTCATGCAGCCAGGCTCCATTCAGGGCGGCAGGGACTTCGCTGACCACACCTGCTGCCCTGACGTGGAAAGCCAAGCCCTCCTGTGGCTCCCTGAGCTTTGGACCACCAGGCACGGGGCTGGGGTGAGGTGTACAAGGCCCTGGGTTCCATCTCCGCCCAGCGCTGGAAACAAAATTCTGAGGCTGCAGCACAAAAACAGCACAATCAGCCCAAAGTAAAACCAAAACTAACTACGGAGCTCCCACACTCTGGGCCTCTGCACTCCAGTGATATGCCACACAAGCTCCCTCAGCCCCGGGATTTGGGAAACAGAGCTGCTACCTCCTCCCTGTGGAAGCCCCGGGGCCCTGAGGCCAGGGAGCACCATCACCTAAAAAGGTGCCTACTAACCCCAGAGAGAAGGAAGGGACCAGGTGACAGGGAGGCAGCCAGGCCAGCCCCAGGTCCCCCCAGCACCAAGAAGAGGCTGCTTCGGGGAACTTGGCTCCCAGCAGATGTCTTCCAAGGGCTTCTGATCCCCAAGCTGCAAGGAAGCCTGGCCCTGTGTTCAGGAGGTGCTTATGAGGTGCCCCAGTTGGTGCCCCAGGGAAGGGCCAGCGTGGAAATCTCTGCTGGGCTCCAGCTCTGCGAGGTAAGCTAGTGGGGAGCATATGAAGGCCAGGTTTGCAAAGCCCTGGAGGAGCTGGGCACAAAGCCTCTGCCCTCAGAAGCTGCTTTTCTATGTCCCCTGGGATGGGGGAGGAGTGTCACTGCTGCCAGTCGTAAGCTCTTCCAAGGTGCTCTGCACTTAACCAAACACAGGCATTACTCTGACGCGAAATAATTTTTTTTTAAATAGTGGTGAGAGCTAGAAACAGAATTAGCTCCAGACAGAGCTCTGCCTTAACCTCAGGGCTCCTGCACACACACACACACACACACACACACACACACACACACACACACACACACACAGCTTGCCACTGAGCCTGGTCCTCCTCCACCTCCTTGTCCTCCTGTACTTTCTCCTTGTCCTTGTCCTTTTCTTCCTCCACCTTCTCCTCCCCTGAGCCCCCACTCCTGTCCTGGTCTTTCTGGTTGCCACCCCATCCTGGACCCCCTAGTCGGGTCTCAGCTACCGCGCTAGCGCACAAGCTCCACACATCAGAGGCTCCGAGGATGCTGGGGTCCAGCCGGGCAGTGGGGTGAGCCCAGGTGTGTGGTTCACACTCCACTAGAGACATCCAGTGGCGCCCCACCTGCCTCCTCTGCCACCTCCTTTGTCCCTGACGCCCGCTGTGATTTTCTCCCCTGGGCCGTGGCCTTGGCCTGCCCTGTGCATCCCTGCACCCCTAAATGTGTCCCCTGCAGCTGCTGCTCGGACAGAGAGGCAGTGTCAGCCTAACTGCTTGTCAGAGTGTTTCTCTTAAACCCTCCAGGCTTCTCAGCACCTCAACAGAATTCAGAGTTCTTTTCCAGCTTCACCTGGACACTGCAGGCCAGATCCTTACATCCCCCTCCTGCACCTTTTACTGACGCCTCACCCTGAGGGGCCCTCTTCCCTCTGAGAACTGTGGCACGAGTAGACCCCTAACAAGATGGAGCACGGGCAGCAGGCCAGAGACTCAGTGTCAGCCAAGAAGCTAAGACATGGATGCTTAAACTCCCAAGCCAACGGCCCTCCCTCTGCAGGTTGGCAGGTGACAGCGACAGATGAAGGAAATGAGAGGGAGGGTAGGCTGAAAAGGGGAAAGATTGATGATGCAGTGAAACGAGCCTACCATCCCAGCACTCAGGAGGCTGAGGCAGAAGGATCTCCATTAGTTCAAAGTCAGCCTGGGCTACATATTGACCTCAAGGTCAACCTAAACACAGTGATGTATTGTCTCAAAAAAATTTTTTTAAAAAGGTTATTGGAGTAAAATTAAGCAGGGTAAGGAAAGCAGAAGAACGGGAAGGGTGGGGCATTGCTACAGCATCAAGCTAGATTAGAAATATTTAATTCACGGGTTTAGAACTGTCTTTTTTCTACTACAACTTCATAAAGTCATAGCCTGCCTAATGATTCACCCCTACATCTTCATCACCTGAAACTGGTACATAGTAGACGCTCAATAAATATTTTTTAAGTGGACATGGTGGTACATACCTATAAATCCTAGCACTCTGGGAGGCTGAGACAAGAAGATCAAGCCTTTGAGCTGAGCCTGGGCAATTTAAGAACTTACTGAGCCGGTGTCTCAAAATAAAAAATACAAAAAGGGTCGGGAATTTGGCTCAGTGTCAAGATCCTGGGCTTAATCCCCAGTGCTGCAACAAAATAAAGCAAAACAAATACAACACCCTCATAACACTAAACCCTCTTCCCATTCAGGGAACTCCAGGAGATCCTAGGCTCTGTGTTATGAACCAGGACAGAGATTAAATACATATCTGCTTCTGGGGGATGGAGGGAAATGGAAGGCAGGGGAGGGGGAGGGGATGCAGTACGTACACGCACCAGCTCCCTGCAGTGGATGTATTTGCCGTGTATCACAAACAAAATGCTAATGTACAAGAGGGAACAGCAAAAATATACATTTTTGTCAGAGCACAAAGACTTCCACCAGCAGAACCCCGGCCGAGTTTGGATGCCACACTTGCACAGCCTGAGAAACCACCAGTATACAATGCTGGCCTCTCCAATGTTCCAGCCCGACTCACGCTGTGGGCATCACCTCCGAGAAGGCGGGACAGCGGGGAGACTGCCTCCAAAGGGGGGGTGGCACAAAAGAGCAAGGCACGAGCTCTGCCGTGAAGCTGCCTCCATCCTTCACCCCAGAATTACAGGTGTTTTATTTACTCATTTATTTTGGTAATACTGCAGATTAAATCCAAGACCTCACACAGTGGGTTTTCTTTTTATTTTATTCTCTAGCCTTTAAAAAAATTTTTTTTGAGTCTTGCTAAATTGCATATGCTAGGCTGGAACTTGCAGTCCTCTTGCCTCAGCCTGCAGGGTAGCTGGGATTACAGGTGTGAGATGGTCTCCTGATCTTTTCAGGTTGGTTTTTGTTTTCTTTTGCTTTGCTTTGCTTTGTGTGTCGCTTATTTTTTCTCATTGCTGGGGCAAAATACCCAAAGCCCAAAGATAAAGAAGGAAAAAGGGTTATTTAGCTCACAGTTTGTGGAGGTTTCAGTCCATCATCAGCTGGCTGCAAGGCAGGGTGGTGTTGTGAGGGGCAACAGTTCAAGACAGCAGAAGACAACAAAAGAGCAAAAAACCCTCAAAAACAAAAATGATAGTGGGACAAGCAGCCTCTTTTCCTCCCTGATATTTATTTATTTTTTGGTCATTTTGAGACAGGGTCTCACTGTTCAGTTCAGGCTGGCCTTGAGCTCACTGTGTAGCCCAGGCTGGTCTCAAACTTGCAATGATCCTCCTGCCTCAGCCTCCCGAGTGCTGGGATTACAGGTGTGAGCCGCCATGCCCGACATTCCTCCCTGATATTAACAGCAGGCCACCCTGCCCACCCCCAGGGCAGGTGTAGTCACCGTCTCTGTGCCCTCCTCTTGCATAAGCTGAGGATGTTCACAAAGTGAGGACCCTGGCTCCCTGCTGAGTCACTCAGTTAAACTTTTAAACTTCTCAAATTGACACAGTGTAGCAACAATTACAGTTTGGCTTTGTTTGGTTTTATTTATTTTATTTTATTTTTTTTGAGACAGGGTCTCACTATGTAGCCCTGGATGGCCTGGAACTCATGGAGATCTCCCATCTCAGCCTCCTGCATGCGGGGATTATAGGCCTGGGCCACCACACCTGACTCCTAGCTCCTGTCTTGTATTCTGTATTCCCTGCCTGCCTTTCTCCCAGCTCGGTGGTCAAGTTCTCTACAAAGTTTCTGTTTCCCTGGGGCAGCTGGCGACTGAGTGAAGGGGGTCCTGGCTCTATATTCAGAGGTGCTTCCAGAGTAGATGTTTTTAAAGGGCTGGTTCAGAGAGGACCAGGGAATCCACAAATCCACAAGAACAAACCTCAAGGGAAAGCAGAACTTGGGGAACTGTGGCGAGCTTTTCTCTTCCCCAAAATCGTAGAGAATGGCAGTTACAGTGTTAGGCCCTGCCAAGTTCCAACATTCAGACCCAGCTCTGGAGCACAGGTGTGACTCAGGGGACAGTGTGGCTGACACACAAGAGGGCGGGGCTCAGTGCCTAACACAGCGTGACAACCACCCTGAATGAGCCCCAGCTCTCTTGCTTACTACCAATAGCTGCCTCTCCACCCTCAGGTCCTCTCTTTTGCCCTACGGGGGGAGCTCCATGAGGTAAGTCTTGAAATGTAAGTGCACTCACAGAGCCCGGCACATCATCAGTGCTCAGTGGGCATCCGTCTTCTTCCCCACCTCTCCAAGGGGTGGCTCTAGCTTTTCAGTCTCCAGAGATCACTGAGCAGCTACACTTTTTAAAAAGTATGCACAGGTCTGTAGCTTCAGCACTTAGAAAGCTGAGGCAAGTGGGCTGCCAGTTCAAGGCCAGCAAAGGCAACTGAACGAGATGCCTGTTAAAACATACACACACACACACACACACACACACACACACACACACATCTGTAACCCCAGCACTTGGGAGGCTGAGGCAGGAGGGTCACTCAAGCCTGGAAACTCAACATCAGCCAAGCAGCATAGTGAAAACTTTCCTATTTTAAAAAGAAGCCAGGGCTGGGGATTTAGCTCAGCAGTGTAAGCACCTGCTTGGCAAGCACAAGATCGTGAGTTTGATTCTCGGTACCAAGAAAAAAAAAGATTAAAAAAAAAAAAAAGCCAGATATAGAAGCTAGATCTTTTGAGAGGAAGATAGTGTGTATGAGCCCCCAAACCCTTAGGTGGAGGTCTAGTAGAGATGAGGTTAGACTACAAATTCTCGTCATCACCCTAGCTGAAATTAATTCAGCCTTACCATTCCCGATCTCCGCTGCACAGCCTGACACCTATTAACGTGCACTGAAGGGTGAAGGGGGGGAGTAAGACCGATTAAGATGCGACGTGAACATGCATCTCTTCCCCAAGGTGACCATAATCATTCTGTATTGCAGACAGACACTAATAAAAAAGAAATGCAAGCCAGAGGAGAGCTGGGCCTCAGCAGTAGGTCACTCCCTGCCATACACCAGGCCTGAGTTTGATCCCCAGCATTGCCAAGCACACTTTTTTAAAAAATGAAGTATATTTCATAGGCTCCCTACCCAGATCTTCCGAGGCTGGGAACAAGTGTGAGTTATCCTCCCAGCTCAAACAACCCTTACACCCAAAGCTTTCATTTTGCCTATTTTATTTCTGAGACAGTGTCTCTACACATTGCCAACCAACTCCTGCACTCAAGAGATTCCCCTGCCCCAGCCTCCCAAGTAGCTTTGATTTCAGGTGCAAGTCATTCTTTCCTCTGTGCACCTCTGAGGTTAGATCAGGCAGCGCCCTATGGCACAGGATGGAGTAGCCCATCATAGGCTCCCTGGACTTCAGGCTCTATTATGCCGATTGACTCAGTTTCCTTATTTGTACTTACTCAATGGGAGAGTTTACTCCTACTCTATCCTTCCTGGGTGGCATAGAAGCTGAATATGAGGACCTTGGAACAGGTATGGGGTTTCTTTGATGAGGGAAATGGGAGAGGGGTATTTATTTTGCAGTACTACAGATTAAACTCACACCTGCCTCCCACACCACAAGCTATATCTGGAACTTCTTTGGGGTATTTTTCATTTTGAGACAGGGTCTCAATGAGTTGCTACATTGCTCAGCCTGAGCTTGAACTTGTGATCCTCCTTGTCTCAGCCTCCCAAAGTGCTGGGATTATGGGTTTGTGCCACCCTATTTGGCATTTTTTTTAAGACATAGTCTCCCTCTGAAGGCTGAGACAGGAGGATCATTGCAAGGTTGAGACCAGTCTGGGCTACAAAGTGAGCTCAAGGCCAATCTGAACTGCATAGCAAGATCCTGTCTCAAAAAGACGTGCACAAACAAATACATAGTCCCCCTATGTAGCTAGGCTGGCCCCCTATGTAGCCCCCCTATGTAGCTAGGCTGCAGTCCTCCTGCCTCAGCCTCCTCAGTGCTGGGACCACAGGCATGTGCTGCCATACCCACAAACACAGGAATGTTGTACAGGTCTACACCAGATTCCTCATTCCCACCATGGAGAACCCTGGCTGCATGATACCGTCAAGGTCACCACTATTCAGCCTCAGAGAGCAGGTGGGACAGGAGAATTCCTTTCTAGACACATTTAGCAAAAGAAAATGTCCCCCCTCCCATGCTGGAGAGGCCTCTATCCTCCTCTCCTCCCCAGCTCCCTGCCTGTGAGCTGGACGGGCGCCCTCCCAGCAGGCAGGCCACAGGCCAGCCAGGCTGGGCTCCCCTACCCCTTTCCTGAGGAATGCAGCCCAGCCCGGCTCCTGCTGGGGAAGCCTGGTCCCCTTCTCCCTTCCTCCATTTGCAATCACTATTTATTTATCTTTGGAAGTTTAAGGAACCAGAGCCTGCAACTGGGAGGCTTGTGGAGCCAGGGAGGGAGGGTGAGAAGAGGCCAGTGTCTGCCGCCAGGCACAGGGCCACCTCCTGCACAGGCCACAGTGGTACTGGGAAAGCAGGTGGTGTCGACTTGGGTCCCCTTGGTGGCTGCAGGAGCAGGTGGGGGACAGTCGTGCCCTAGTCCTGGCAACTGGACTTTTAGCAGCACAGAAAGGCTGCCTGGCAGAGAGACCATGCTGCGTGGGGAAACTGAGGGAGCACTGTGGCACACTCAGCACCATCAGCACTGACTGCCACCCCTTGCAGTTGTCTAGGTAGACCCTGTCTGGAGTACCTTTTCCTGCCTCCCACACCACGATTTACAGATACCCCAAGAAGTTATGGGTTGATGCAAAATCCAGCAGCTCACAAGAGGCAGGGCTAAGCCTAGGATTGTGCAGCACAATGCCCACTCCCTTGTCTCATTCTCCCTTCTTCCCACTCACTGTCCCCCAAACACACACACACACACACACACACACACACACACACACACACTACGCACAGATGACCAGATCCAGCAGTGTCTGCTCGGCCTCTGACCTTTCCTTGGCCGAATGACACGCACCCCCCACCGGGCAAGGTCATGCTGGCTGGATGAGGTCTGCTGCCTCCTTGTCCCTGGCATGTACCCTCCTGTGGTGGCCTCATCAGAGATTGAGGCAAGAGCTGAGTGTGACAGTGAGAACCAAAGTCCAGACTGGTCATTGAGCCAGGCAGGGGCCAACAGAGACCTCCCAGTGAGGAGCGAAGATCAGTCCCCAGGGCGGCGCCCCAGACCTCTCAGGCTCTGCCTACAGGTCAGCGAAAGCCGGAGAGGCCCGGGCAAGCCGGGCCGGAGGAGCCAGAGTTGGGAGGTGCTGCGGACAGAGAGGGGTTGGCTCAGCGTTCCGAGACTGGCCGTGGCCCAGGGCAAAAAGGGAGGGTAAGAGGGAGAAGGAGTCTTGGCTCGGGGCTTGCGGGGTGTCCAGCCGGCTCGCCCCTCCCACCGCAGGAGGGCAGGGCCCGGGCCTGGCGGAAGGCGCTAGGGCCTCGCGGCGCGGCGCGGCGGCGAGGGCGGGCGGCGGTAGCGGCAGAGCCGCCTCCATCCATGGCCCGAAGCCGCGGCGGCTGGAGCCGGGCGCGATCCGCTAGGTCCCAGCCCAGCCCCGCGAGCAGGCGAGGCGCAGGGGCCGGGTCGAGGCCGCCCGGGAGCGCCGCGCCGAGGCTGGGGCCGTCCGCCCCGCGCTGACACCGCGCCGCGCCCTCCCCGCGGGGCGGCCGGACATGCCCCCGGGGCGCGGCGACGGGGACTCCCGGGCTCGTCCCCGCCCAGGGTCCCCCGGCCCGCGCTGAGCGCGCGGCGCACGCCAGGCTCCTCGCGCTGTGCGCCCCCGCGGGCGATGGGTTGATGGGCACCGGGGAACGCAGGATGCGGGAGGCGCCCGCGCGCCTGCTGCTGCCGCTGCTGCCCTGGCTGCTGCTCCTGGCGCCTGAGACGCGGAGCGCGCCTGGCTGCCCCGTGCCCATCCGCAGCTGCAAGTGCTCGGGGGAGCGGCCTAAGGGGCTCGGCGGCGGTGCCCCGAACCCGGCGCGCAGGAGAGTGGTGTGCGGTGGCGGGGACCTCCCGGAGCCTCCGGAGCCCGGCCTCCTCCCGAACGGCACCGTCACGCTGTGAGTATCCTGCCCGGCCGGCCGGCAAGGACTGGGGACGCGGGCTTGAGGTGCGGGCGGAGGGCAAGGGGCGACTCTGACAGTCCGGGGTCCGAGGGCAGGCGGAGAGCAGAGGCTTGGGGAAGAGAAGAAAGACTGAAGTTTGGAAGCCTGGAGGGAAGAAGGGGTGCGGGGTGGCTGCACCCGGGAACGTAGCACTAGAAGCCCCTCACCTGCGCAGGTGGGGCGGTGCGCGCCCGGGACGCTGCTGCGCCAGGTCTCCAGCCCGGCGCGCGCTTGCGGCCGCGGGGACTCGGGCGGAAAGGCTCGGGAGGGTCGACGCTGGGGTCCCCGCAGCCGCAGATCCGTGCATTTGCTAGGCGGTGGGCGCGACTCCTCTATCGGGGCAGCCCACCCGCCCTCTGGGCCTTCCAGCCCGCCTGCCGTGAGTTCAGGCAGCCTCAAGGCTGAGCTCAGGAAAGCTTGCCCTTGGAAGGCGGGTGTTTCTGGTCTGAACCGGACCCCAGCGTCCGGCTTGCTCTGGGGCCCCTCTCCTCCCACTGTGGGTTTGTGCTGGGGACTTGTGCCGGCCGTACTCGCCCTCCCCTGCAAAGACCCGAGCTTTGGCTGTTTTTCGACTTTGCAAAGATTGCGAAGAAACCGACCAGGTTCTGAGCGGAGGCGCCCCCCACACCACCTCTTTCCGTGATTCCCGCTGCCACTAGGGCTTCAATTCAGCCCTCGCTTCGTCGGCCACAAAGGCGGCTTAGTCCCCACCGCGTCGCCACCACCTCCCCGGGGTTTCCAGTCTGGGTAACCGAAGGCGTCCTCGGACCCTTCCCCGCCACGGCGATTTCCTGCGCTGGCCACGTGCTAGGGACTCCACGCATGCAGTGGGGCTGAGGGTCGGGCCCTAGCCCTAGCCTCGGCCCCTTGCTTTCCTGTCCTGGTTGAGCTGAAAAGCCAGCCGCTTCCCGTGCCCTGTCCTGACGCCAGTGGCCACCTTTTCTCCACCTCCCCTTGCCCAGTGTTGGGTCCGGCTCCTCTATTCGATTGTGTCCAGAACAATACAGTACAGCCTCTGGCTGGGTGAGTTCAGAGGCTGCCTGCTTCCTGACAGGACGCAACTGGTCAGCCTGTGACGCTGGCCTGGCTGGCTGTGTGTGTGTGTGTGTGTGTGTGTGTGTGTGTGTGGGTGACCCTGGAGGTGTGTGTGTGTGGGGTGTGCCTGCCCTCACCCAGCTCCCTGCAGCCCAACTGTGACTGCCCTGCTCTCTAAGACCCCTAGCTGCAAGGTCCTTACAGGCCTGAGCCTTGCCCAGCCCACTGGCATCTGGGGATGAAATGGGGCTGGGAACAAGAGTAGGATTCCTGTGGCCGCATGGGTTCGTAGATACGGGATGCTATCTCTGTGAGTGTGGGCAGGATTAGGGAACCCTAACATAGCCAATGCAGAGGGAAGGGGGAAAAGAGAAAGGTGGTTTTGCAGTACATCTTAGAATGATTTGGCAGCTAATGCTTTCCAGCCCTGGCTAATTCCCATCGATGCCACACCAAGGAGAGAGCCGGGCCAACTCTGAATAAGAATCTATGGTGACAGGGTAGCAGCAGATGTGACTCCACCCGCACCTCTGGTCCCTTGCCCTGCCTAGAGGAAGCACCCGCCTTCCTAGCAGACCTAGCTGACATAAGAAACCTTCCAAGTCAGACAGGACAGGACAACACATAGGACAGGAAGTCCCAGAGCCCATGGCCCGTCAGCTTGGCCCCCTCAACTAGGCAGATCTCCTAGTGCTACATAATTTTGATCCCAACGATGTGGCCCCCATCTAGTTCTGAAGGGAAAGGAGTCGGCACTGTCTTGGGGGCAGAAGCTGGGCTAGGATTCCCTGCTGAGTTTGGCAGTCCTGAAGGTGGGGAGGGGGCCGGGCAGCAAAGCAGAAGGCTTTGGGCTGAACGCGGGAAGTGCGAAGCCTGCTCTCACCCACCCTAACTCCACACAGCTCTTCACCTTTGACCTTGTCACCTGGTGCCATTGCTCTGTCCCCGACAGTGCTTTTTTTTCTCTCCGGAGTGGACCCCCAGGTTCCAGTCCCTTGAGGACTCGGGATGCCACCTTGGGAAACTTGGCAGACACAGTGGTGGAGCTCAAAGTACCACCTCAGACCCCAGCCTCGTCTGCAGCCCGGGGCCTGGGGCATCTGGGAGGCTCAGCAGCCTCCTGTTTACCTCAGCGGAGCCCTTCCTCCACCGTTATCTCTACTTCTCTCTTCTGTTTTTGTAGACTCTGTGCCCCTCGCCCCAACCTTTGTTGTTGTTTTTTTTTTCTTTTTTCCTCTTGTGGACTTTCATTCTCAGTTTTCCAGGGAAGCAGAGCTCTTGGCTTCCTTCCTGATCCATGCTCCCACCCCACCCCCAGTCTGGGCTCAGTCTGCAGGGAAGCTGTGGGCAGGGGCTCCTCAGGGGAGGGGAAAGGTCGGAGGGTGGGGTGGCTGGTGACCCCGGAGTAGCTGGCGTGGGTGGAACCCACTGTGAGCCCCCTACTCCGGGGCAGCAGCTGAGGGCCTGCCCACTGTTTCTTGGCTCTGAGAGTTCAAGTGAGGGATAAGGGGCCTGAGAATAAGGAATTCCAGGGGCAGACTTTGTAGATAAGTCCAGAAGCAGAGCTGAGTGGACCTCCCAGCACATCTGAGCAGCCCCTCTGAGGACACCAGCCATGTCATAAATTCCTTCATGGTCTGCACTGGAAAGGGGCTTAGAGATAAGCAAGTACGGGAGTCCAACCGCCAGATCTCTCCGCACAGCCTGCTGTGGCCAGAGAGGGACGGTGCCCTGTGTGGTCACACAGCCAGGTGGGTCAGCAGCAGGATGTGCTGCTTGGGATTCCTTAGTTCCTGTCAGGTGAAGGCCTGAGGTTCACGTCCCCGGACTTGACACCCACTGTACATGTGTAAATGCACACACACACACACACACACACACACACACACACACACACAGTTATACACACATCTTTTTTTTTTTAAGTTTTTCCCAGCAGGACCAGAGCCCTTTTGACCTGGGAACATTCCAGGCTGGGTGAGAAGGGGCAGGCAGGGGACAGGTCGCTCTGTCCAAAACAGGCAGCGCCCCCCACCAATCTGCCAGGTCTCCCAGGTGGGGAGGAGGGGCTGTGGTCACTTGTGCCAAGCTGAGCACTGGGGGTGCCTTGGAGGAGTCGGGTGGTAAAGGTGGGGAGAGGGGTAGGAAGCCCCTTCCCAGCCTCGGGGAGAGCTCCCACCTCAAGGGTGTGGCTCTGTGGCAGAGACCTCCTCCCTGTGGACCTGGGGCTTGGGGCAGAGACTCAGTGGCCGCAGCCCCAGGGACCCAGTTAGAGGAGTGGGGGCACCACACTGGAGCCAGGGCCCAGCCTGAGGGCAGCAGAGAGGAGGCTGCTGGAGAGGGGGGCAGGCTGCCGTCCCCCACCCGCTGCTCTTCCTCCCTCTTTCCCCCATATGGTTCTCATAAGGTCTGGGCGCAGAGACAGCAGCCAGAGGAAATGGCTGTGTACAGAGAGCTTTTGTGAGCAGAGGAGGGGGAGGGGAGAGAGAACAGAAAGAAGGGATGAGGGGAGAGGCCCAGGACTGAGAGCAGACACTTACTTCCCCTCCCAGGGTGGGGTCGCTGCGGCACCCCTGGGTGGGCTCCTAGGTCCCCCACCCCAGCCCGTCTGAACTGAGGGCCCCGGAGGAATCCAAGTGCCTCCCCCCTGACCCCTCCCCAACTCCTCCTGCTCCTTTGGGACCCCACTCAACGGGCCCCACTGGTGGGGAAGGTTAGGGTCCTGGGCTCAGGCAAAGCATGGGGCAGAGAGCAGAGGCAGAACCTGTGTGCTGACCCTGGGATGCCTTTCGAAAGCCTTTCGTCCACAGGCCCAGGACCCTGGGTGTGTCCATGGATGGACCCAGCTCTATGAACCCCAAGGGAGCCCCTTCTGCCAGCTCCTGTGGGTCACTCCTCTGTGACTTGGAGGAGGGTCTGAGGTGTTCCCCCAAGATCCAGGCAAAGCACTGTAACTTGAAGCTAACCTTAGATTGACCCTTAAATTTGGGGTTATGTTTTTAAAGAGAGAGTTTCTAAGTTTATCCCACAAGGGAGTCATTGGAAAACCTTGCAGGCACTTCTGGGTTGGTCCAGGACTTTCCACTCGCCCAGGTGGACTGGCTGGCTGCTGGCCTCGCCAGCGTCCAGAGAGGGGAGGCAGGTTCTGGAATGTCACACAGCCTTGGCTCCTGCTGCCTCCAGGAGGGGAGCTGAGAGGAGGGGAGGGAAATGGCCCCGGGCTAAGGGACCAGAGGAAAATCCGGTGACCACTAGGAAGGGCTGCTCCGAGGGGCTGTTTATTTTCATTCCCCCAGCCCAGCCGCTGTGTTCTATTTAGAGCTCAGACACTAACAGGACAAGCTGCCTCCTCCCCTTCCTCCCTCCTTGAGGGGCCCCCATCCTTCCCAAACTCCAGAACATTCCTTTGCTTTTAGGACTGGACTGCAAGAGGGGAGGGCGCAGGGGGAAGTCAGCAGAGAAGCCCAGTGAGCTGGCGAGGCCTCCCAGCCTTTGCCTCCATTTTCCCCTGGGAGCCAAGGAGGCCCAGCCAGGGAGGAGGGGGTGGGGTGCGAGACCGATGGGGCCAGGTGAGGGTCGGGGAGCCCATCCATCAAGGAGGAGCGGGCAGTGGGAGGCCTTCCCCAGTTGGGTGGGGAGGAGGAGGCTGGGACACTTCTCAGGCCTCTGCAGGAGGCTTCTGCGCTGGGTCTCTGGCAACAGGGACCCCTGAAATTACACTGCCTTGCTTCACCCAAGCTGGGGTGCCAGGGTGTAGAAAAGGTCAGTAGCCAGAAGGAGATCAGAATACGGGTTATTACTGACTAAGGCTTCTCAGGGGAGCTGGCTGAGCTGTTCAGTCCTCCTTGGCGCTCCAGCACCTGGCCTTGCATGTGGCCCACCAGACGCTTCTTGCCACATGGAGGACATTCAGGGGTATCGGGCCTGTGGTGGGCAGCACAAGAGCACTACTCCCCCTTACCCAAGTGGATGCAGGAATTAGGGCATGGGCCCAAGTCCCTGCGAGCTCCCCCACCCCCCTGCACAGGGTTCAAAATGAGACTCAGGAGACCAGGAGAGGCCCATGGTCTCCAGGTGTGCATGCGCATGCGCCTGCTGCCTCCCTCTCTTGAGCTTCTCTTCTCAAGCTGTCTTAGGGTGGATGTGACCCCCATGGGGGCTGTGTCACAGGATGGCCACTCTCTCCAGGAGGGGACCTCTGCCCCTCCGTGCCCAGCCCTCTACCAGAGAGTCATCAGACTAATTTATATGTAGGCATAAAAGACTCATAATAGATTTATCTTTTTAGGTCCATTTTTATTTTGTTTTTATTGTATTTTATGGGGCCTCCTGCATGCTAAGCATGCGCTCTACACCACATCCCCAGCTTCTTTATATCTCAAGAGAGACCTGCTTTCTTCATGCCAAAGTTTGGCTCCCCACTGGGAGGACTTCCAGCTGTCGTGGTGGAGGAAGTGTATAAGGTGAATTGGTGTAGTGTTCCAGCTGGTGCAAATCAGGCGGAAACACACATAGACACACATGCATGCATACACACACAGACACATACATGAACCTTCCACCCTGTGGAACATGGCTCCCTCCACCTCCTCGGATTGGAAGTGTATTGTTCCTCTGGGTAATAGTGCCCCGTTACACAGCCTGGGCAAGGGATGAGCATTTAGGTAGACTTGCAAAGCGTGAATGAGAGTGTGAGTGAGTGAATGACTGTGTGGACAGTCTCAGTGGGCTATTCCTTGTGCTCAGGCTGGGTGCCAGGATCCCAGAATCTCCATCTAGGCACCTTCCTCACCTCCTGCAGACTGTAGCATCTCTTCTTAGGCTTCCCCTCCTGGTCTGGTCCCAAAGCTTCCGGTTCCCTCAAGGTCAGCACTTCCCACCCAAGGCCCAAATTTTTGGTTCTGCAAGTTCACAACCAAGATGGGCCACTTGTAGAGAGGGTAGGTGAGTATAAAGACAAGACCTGCAAGAAAACTGTAGAGTAGTAGCTGGACATGGTGATGCACACACCTGTATTCCCAGCTACTCAGAGGCTGAGGCAGTAGGATTCGAGTTCAAGGTCATTCTGGGCAATTTATCAAGTCCCTGTCTCTAAATAAGTGGTTGGGGATATAGCTTGGCACTCCCTTCTTGTTCAATCCCCAGAACCACAACCAAAGAGAGGGGGGGGGGAGACAGAGACAGGTTAGATGAGAGGAGCAAGAGTGACTGTGAGACTCTTTCCTTTCTGAGCTTTGGTTTCTGCAGAGTCCCTGCACAGATGGCCCAGCTTCCAGCCAGAATTCAGGGGCAGTCTCAGGACCAGTCCTCGAAGGCCTGGAGAAGGAAGCCCCACCTGGTTCTCCAGGGAGCAGCAGGTGTACAAGGCTGACTGGCTGGGCATCCAGCCAAGGAAGGGGTGGTGTGGAGTCCAGGAGCGGCCGGACACCTCGAGTGTTCTCACCAGTACTTCTGTGCCCAGCAGCAGCAGGTCAGGAAAGCCAGCTCTGCAGGGAGGCCAGGCTTCAGGATTTCCTTCAGCCCGGGAACCACAACAGGCCTTACTCTTTGGAGGACTGACTGTAGATTGGTCAGTACTGAAATTACCCACATCCTTCACTAAATAATAATTATTGCTTATGGACAAAGCATAGCATTTGATAGATAACTAAGCATTTGTGAGTTGCCGCTTGGCAGCATTTTTATGAATCTATGTTTGCAGCACTGGTGGGGGGGGGAGTGGAGGTGAGCTTTACCCCCAGCCCTGCATTTACATGTCAGATGCAGTGATTATTACTTTTTTAGGTTTCGGGTGTCTTTGTGAGCCCTGGAAATCTTTGAAGGCACTGGGCCAGTGCCTACAGGACGGGCTGGAACTCTGGTAGTTCAGGGTGGGTTATGGGCCTCAGACCTCTTGGACATCAGCAAGCAAGCCACCTCCTCCCTGTCACTGCTTGTCTACCCTAAGACACTGCTGAGCCCCCAGCAGCATCTGTGAGAACCAGGCCTTCCCAGACTCCAGGCACCAGGTGCTGGCCTGGCCCCACTGGGGCCCTGGGCCTGGACTCCTGGGATCTTAGGCACTGGGAGAAGCAATCACTCATTTGTTTGGTTTGGGGAGGAGGCTGGCTGTGTGACTCCTCCCCACATGTGAGAACCTTGCAGTGCTGGTGCCTGCTGGCTGTGCCCCCCACAAACAGAGCCCATAGGGTCACCTTTGATGTTGAAGTGGGTGCGGGATCAGGATCTGATGGGTGAGTGCCTGCGGCTCAGGCCACAGCGCCTCAGTCTCCCAGGGCTCCGGTCTCATTAGTGGCAACTCAGCTTGCTCT
The DNA here is from genome assembly GCF_034190915.1 of Cavia porcellus. Taxonomy (NCBI): domain Eukaryota; kingdom Metazoa; phylum Chordata; class Mammalia; order Rodentia; family Caviidae; genus Cavia; species Cavia porcellus. Next base: position 44,643,990 of record NW_026947512.1, read on the forward strand.
CTCCCGACACTGGACCCCAGCCGAGAGACTTCTGGAAAGGCCTCAAGCGTGCTCTCTGTTTGGCCAAATTGCAGTCTCTAGAGAACTGGGCCTCTTCCCCTAGAAAGCTCGAGGTCTGAGGAGAGGAGGAGAGGGAAGCCGCTGGAGGTGCCCTGTGAGCTTCGTGGTTGAGAGGGGACCGCCTGGCTGGCTCCTTGGGAGGCGTGGGGCGAGAGGTTGGGGAGGCGGAGGAGCTATCTGCTGGGGATAAAGTGGCCCAGCTGGCACCAGATCCCTGACAGCCCAACAGCCAGCAGCTGGTGGAACTGTGGGCCCAGAGCCCCCTCCTCCCTGCCCAGCTGTGGCCTCAAGGTCTGTTTTCCTCCCCCAGACAGCCTGAAATAGTGGGAACGCTTTTCTTCCCACCGCATGAAGCTGTGTGGGGCATGTGTTCAGCTAACCCAGTACAGCCCTGGTCTGCCTGCTCGAGCCCCACCTGCCTGTGAACCCCCAGCCCCAGGGGCCAGGGTATTGCTCAGCAGTACAGCACTTGCCTAGTAGGTGCAAGGCTCTGGGTTCCATCCCAGCAACACCAAAAAAAAACTGATACCAGCACTGTGGGAGGCTGAGGCAGGAGGATCACAAGTTCAAGTTCAGCCTGAACAATTTAGTGAGACTTTGTCGCAGAAATAAAAAATAAAATAAGGGCTGTAGCTCAGCATGAAGACCCCAGCTCCAGCACGACAGACAAAATTTTTTAAAAATTTAACAATCCCCAGACCCATGCCCTTACAAACAGAACCAGCAAGCAAACCCTCTCCAGATGATGGAGATGAGCTCCCTAGTATGTGGGTACCTGCAGCCGCTTGGCTAGCAGGCTAGCGGTGGTTAGAGAACCAGATGAGGGTCCAGGCTGTGCTCTCTGCAGCAAGGGAAGCTGCATGGGAGGCTTCGGGGCTGGAGATGGGCAAACCATGAAGAGTGAGGGCCCTCACCCATCAACTCTCTCCTCAAAGGGGCACCCAGGAGTCTGGGTTGCAGTGGGTGTGGTGGGGCTGGCAGCGCCCTGCAGAGATAGCCTTTCCACCCAAGCTCATCTGGCCTCCCCAGGCCACTCCTGGTCTTCTGCACTTGAGGTGTGGCTGGCCTGGAGTCTGGGAAGGCCTGGTTCTCACAGATGCTGCTGGGGGCTCAGCCGGCTGGCTTTTCTTTGGTGGTACTGGGGATCGAGCCCATGGCTCAGCCCCATCCCTGGTCTTTTTTATCTTGACACAGGGTCTTGATAAGTTGCTTGTACTGGTTTTGAATTTGTGAACCTTTGGTCTCAGCCTGCTAAGTGGCTGGGATTACAGGCATGTGTGTGCTACTGCGCCTGGCTAGTATTTTATATATTTTTTTTTCAGGTCATGTGTGTCTAGCAGCCCAGATACGACACAGGAACAGTCAGTGTGGTGTATGTGTGCATGTGCATATGTGTCTATTTGTCTATGTGTTTCTGTATGTAGGATTAAACTCAAGGCCTTCACACTAAGCTGTATCCTCAGCTCTTTTTTTTTTTTTTCCAAATTTTAAATTTTGAGACAAAGTCTTGTTAAGCTGCTGAGTTGCCCAGACTGGGCTCAAATTTGAGATCCTCCTGTCTCAGCCTCCCGGAAGCTAGGGTTTCAGGTGTGTGCCTAACTTCATTAGTAATTTTGTATGAGGCTAGGGATGTAAAGTGCTTGGGTTTAATCCCCAACACTACACACACTTACCTACACAAACTGTATATTGATTACATATTGAAATGATACTATTTTGGATACATTGGATTTGATAAAATACATTATTAAAATTATTTTTGATTTTTAAATGTTTTAAAATGTAGCTACTAGAAGATTTTTTTTTTAACTTTTTTTTTTTATCGGTACCAGAGATTGAACTTACGACTGCCTGCTTGCAAGGCAGGTGCTTATGCTGCTGAGCTAAATCTCCAGCCCAGAAGATTTAAAATGATGTATACAACTCATAGTTTTGTGTTGTTCTAAGTTAAGGATTTGGGGGCATGTGGAAGGGGCTGGGGCCAGTGGCTGGGGATCTGGGAAATGTTGGGGCCCCTTGATACCTTCCTTGGGTTCTTCTGGAGAGGGTCCTCAAACTGGGATCCCAGCTTTTCCTTAGACATCCGGCTGGCTTTTCTTTGGTGGTACTGGGGATCGAGCCCATGGCTCAGCCCCATCCCTGGTCTTTTTTATCTTGACACAGGGTCTTGATAAGTTGCTTGTACTGGTTTTGAATTTGTGAACCTTTGGTCTCAGCCTGCTAAGTGGCTGGGATTACAGGCATGTGTGTGCTACTGCGCCTGGCTAGTATTTTATATATATTTTTTTTCAGGGCAAAGTATTATATTGCTTTTTCGTGAACAGCAATAAACCGCTCTCCCATCTTTCCCCTACCGCCCATCCCCTCCACACACCTGGCAGGTTAAGATTTATTGTCACCCGAGAAGCAAAAGCTTCCCTTCTGCCTTTTCCCTACCAACCTAGCATGATTTTACCTTTTACATTATATATTTTAAAAACATCTTACATAAAAAACTTTCACAGGAAATTTAGATAATTTTTAATGGAAAGCCTTTTCATAGTGTAAGATGTGTCTATTTGTGATATTAGGGATGGGATCCAGGACTTTGTGCTCAGCTACATCAGCCCTTTTTTAAATTTTTGTTTTGAGACAAAGTCCAAGTCATTTAGTTGAACAAGCTGCACTCAAATTTGTGATCCTCCTGCCTCAGCCTTCCATGTGTCCCCACTCCTGACTATTTTTAAAGTGAGTGTTTTCCAAACTGACATCCTAGACATATTCTCAGGAAATCAAACTTTTTTCCTCTCCAACAGGTCCATATACTTTTCAACCCTGAGAAGTCATTTTCTCCCACTTGCCCAGTAGACACTGCGTGGTGACTGGGGGAGCCCTCTTCTTTCTGCAGGACACCCCCAAGCCTTCTGATCTTTCTCCCTCACCTGGGGAGGGAACAGTCTTTGGGAGAGGCCCCAGGGTGGGGGAGTCTGGAATGGACATCAGAGATTCTTTCCTTGTGCTCTCAAGGGGACTGAGGATCCGCTTGACTTTGCAGATCCTTGGCAAAAACCCTGGGGTCCACGAAAGGAAGAAACTGGTCCAGGGCTGAGGCGGGCTTTGACTGAAGATGTAGTTCGCACCATCAAGAGCCTCTGGGGGGCTAAGGAGAAAGGCAGAGGCCCTGGGAGCTGACAGAACTGTGGTTTGCCACTAGTCCCACTGGGTGCATAGTGCAAAATAAAGTGATTTTAATCTATATAATGAAGGTAATGGCACTCATGAAAGCTCTAGTTTTTCAGTAGTGTCTAGTGTGAGATGCTTTTGGGTGCTTCTTTTGTTTTACCTTTTTGAGACAAGGTCTTGCAATGCAGTTCAGGCTGGCCTTGAGTTCACTTTGTAGCACAGGCTGGTTTTGAATTTGCAACAGCTGTCCTGCCTCAGCCTCTTCAGTGCTGGGATTACAGGTGTGTGCCACCATACCCAACTTGATACTTTTTGGTTTTTGATGGGTTCTTTTGTGCTGTTGGGGATGGAACTCAGGACCTCAAACATGCTAAACACACTCAATACTACTGGACTACAGCCCCAGCCCTCCAATGTAGTTTTCAAAATATTAAAATGTTAAACTAGGCGTGGTGACACACACACATTAAAGCCCAGCACTCGGGAGGCTGAGGCAGGAGGAGCTCCACCAGTTTGAGGTCATCCTGGGGTACATAGTGAGTTTGTCAAGGCCAGCCTGAAGTACTCATTGAGACCCTACCTCAAAACAGAAACAAACCAAAAAACTAAAGGAGAGAAAAAAGTTATGTGCATGAAGCTTTTTGGAAACCTAGCATTCCCTCTTCGTCGTTATTGGGGACATCCTGGAAATGTCCCCATGGCAGGGACCCCAGGCAGTGACCGGGTGGGGCCTGTCGGAAGGGGAGAAAGCACACAGACAGGTCGTCCACCCTTCCCACTGACCCCAAAGGCCCCTCAGCACCTGCCGTCATGGAGCGCTGCCTTCCAGCAGCCTGTTGCCAATGGAGCAGGGGCTGGAGATGTAACCCAGTGGTAGAGAGCACTTACCCAGCAGGCACAGAACCCTGGGTTTGATCCTAAATAGCATATTAAAAAAAAAAAAAAAGACACAGTTGTGAGTGGTGACGCATGCTTATAATCCCACCACTCTGGGTGGTTGAAGCAAGAAGATCTAAAGTGCCAGCCCAACCTGAGCAACTGAACCAGTTAAAGAGATACTATCTCAAAACAAAAAAGGGTCTGGGATGTAGCTCAGTGCAGAGGCCCTGGGTTTAAGCCCCAGTACCCACGGCTACCACACACACAAAATGAACCTCAAGCGTCGGGGCCCTTGCTGCGTATATCTGCTGCTCCTTCCGGGAAGCTGAGCGCAGGTCTCCCTGTCCGTCCCCACGCCTGCGCTCTCCTCTCTCACTGGCCAGCCCACGGCTGCCCACCCTATAGAGAGGGCACTGCAGCCTTCCCACCCCCTCTCCGCAACAGCGGATCAGGGAAGGGACCGCTGCGCCCCAGTCTGGTCGCCTAGAGTTCGTCCAAGAGGCTCATTAAAGCTCTCGAATGAGCAATTAAGGGTCGAGCCCTTGGCCAGGTCTGGATGCTCGACCCCAGCAGGGAGCCTGGCAGGGAAAGGCCGAGCGGTAGGACGCAGACCGGCCCGGCCCTCTGCCTCCCAGACACGATCCGAGCACGGACCGGGCAGTGCGGGGCTGAGACCTCACCAACCCAGACCCGAGCTCTGGGGCTTTCCAGAGACGTACCCACTGGGGTGCGTCGCCTGCACGGCGCGGGGCGCTCAGGCCCTGTGAATCGGGCCACCTGCTTGGGGGCCGCAGGGGCCGCGGGGGGCAGCTGCCCACCACCTCTGCCCCCCGGGGGGCTCCCGGCCCTGCGGTCCCCGGGTAGAACAGGGCTGCTGACTTGGGAGCCCCAAGTCACAGCCAGGCTGGGGGGACCCGGGACGGGTGGAGCCCGAGCTCGGTCCGCACCCCCGAGTCTAACGGCGGCTCCGCCCGTGTCTTCCACCCTCAGCCTCCTGAGCAACAACAAGATCGCCGCGCTGCGCAACGGCTCCTTCCTGGGACTGGCGCTGCTGGAGAAGCTGTGAGTGCGGGCGGGCGGGCGGCGGGGCCGGGCGGGGGCCGGGCGGGGGCCGGGCGGGGCCTCATTAACGCGCCCTAACGAGCGGCGGCGGGAGCGCTGCGCCTTTAGCTGCCGCCTCTTCGCCGCGGGGCGCGCAGCGGGAACGGCCGCGGGGGGCTAATACGGCCCAAGCCTCTGTTGTCTTTCTGGGAAAACAAATCAACAAACAAAGCCTGGAGCGGGCGCGGTGATCCTGGCCGACGCCCCTCCCCCGCTCCGCTGCTGTCGGGCCGGGCTGTCTGCGGGGTCCTCGGGTCCCACCCGGGCCCCTCTCTCCAGCCCTCGAGGCGGGGAGGTGCGGAGGTCGCCGCGGGTCCGGCGGAGGTGGGTTGGTGGGAGACAGAGATCAACACAGAGGATCAAAGTGTTTGCAAGGGTGCAGGACCCCGGGGAGGGGGCAAGGCACCCAGCCAGGCACCCGAGGGGCTCTGCCTGCGAACTCCCAGTTCCACGGCTCCCGGATCAACGGCCCGCACCGAGGCTCCAACTCAGAAGAGGCCGGCTCACCTCCCCTGGAGCCTGGCTCCTGCCTCTCCCCACTCGCTGAGCCCCTGGCTCCCTGCGATCCCCCCTGGCTCCCTGCGATCCCCCCTGCCCGGCTGCGCCAACTCCTCTCCGGGGCTCTCGACCCCTCCCGTGCCCTAAGGCGCTACCGGAGACGTCACTGGAGCTGTTCCACCGTTCCCCAGTGGAGGGAGAAGCCTCTGCCCAAGTCTCTGGGCCCCACGTGGGAACGGGCAGGCGGTGTCAGGGGGTCTCGTAGATGGGGGTGACGCGAACACATAGCTCAGCCCAGGGCCTCTCCGGACTCTGCCGCGCACAGAGCCAGCGGCCCACAAGAAGCGAGGGCAGCCCCGACACAGCAGTGACGTAGGGCGCAGGGCTCTCCACGGGGGCCTGGGTCCCCAGAGTGCACATTGAGGGCCTGGAAACCGAATGCTGCCCGTGGCCTTCTAGGGGGTGGTGGCCCTCCTGCCTTTCCCCTGCCCCGGCAGGCAGGTTGCCAGCAGCACTGTGCCTTCTCTGCCTCGTGAGCGCCGCTCTCGGCTCTTCTCCGCGCTGCCCTGCCCTCATCAGTCTCTGCCTCTTTGACTCTGTATTTCCTGAGGAAGGCAACAATATGGGTCTCTCCTTCCAGCTGGTGCAAAGGCACTGAATCCACACTGGGCTGGAGGGAGGCCCCACGGCAGGTGTCTTGAAGGCATGGAAGGGACCAGGAACAGGACAGAGACACAGAGATGGCATCTGGGTCAGCGCAGAGCCCAGGCTGTGGGAGGAATATGGGCATGAGAAAAGGCACCACAGCTAGGCACAGTGCACACCTGTAATCCCAGGTCCCAAGGCAGAGGGAGGAGGATGGCCGGTTTAATCCATCCTGGGCATGGTGAGACCCTGTCTCAAAATAAATTTTTTTCAAAATTTTAAAAACGCTGAAGCTCACTGGTAAAGCGTATCTCATTTTGATCTCTAGTACTGAAAAAAAAAATATTCTGCACCTACCTGGCTATGAATCATTGCATTCGTTCCTTTTCAGATGGCTGCAGAGCCCCTCCCTATGCCAGGCTCCCCTGCTGGCGCCTAAGGATGAACACAGCGGAGGGAGGGAGAGCCTCCCCGATACTCACCTTCTCCTGCAGCCCCAGGAGGTGGCAAAGCCATGCGTCATGTGTGGGGAGACAGATGCACAGAAAAAACAAAGCAGGGCTGGGGTGGGAAGCAAGGGGAGCAGGTTCTGATCTATGTGGTGAGAGGCAGGAAGGACTGATCAGGCCAGAAGGGATGGAGGAGAGAGGAAACTGCACTCAGCTCCAGCATGGACCATGTAGAGAACAACTTCCCAAAGCCTAGAGTGCAGAGTGCTGGGAAGGCCAAGTGAGGACACAGGAGGACAGGGCAGACTTGAGTCCCAGCCACCCTGGAGTTTGTGTTGTGCAGGAAGATTGCTTGAGCTCAAGAATTTGAGGCCAGGGGCTGGGGATTTAGCTCAGTGGCATAAATGCCTGCCTGGCAAGTGCAAGGTCCTGAGGACAATTCCAGTACCAAAAAAAAGAGTTTGAAGCCAACGTGGGCCAGAGAGCCTATCTCAAAGAAGAGACAAAGGAGGGAAGGAGACAAGGAAGAAAAGAAGACAGGGAGGGAAGGAAAGAGGATCAAGAAAGGAGGGAGGAAAGGGAAGAAAGGTTCTAGTATGACTCGGGAGTAGAATGGAGTCCAGAGCCCATCAGCCGGAAGGTCAGGCAGGACTTGATGCTTCCACCTCAAGGTAGAGTTTCTTCTCCAGGAAGACTCAGTTTTCCCTCCTGAGGCCTTCTTTGGTTGGATAAGATCCACTCATGTTGTTAAGGGTCATCTTTCCCTTAAATCAACTGATGATGATAGATATTTCTGCATCTACAAAACCTCCCCAGCAGCATCTAGAACAGTATGCTTTGCTTTGCTTTGTGTTTTGAGTCTGGGCCTTGTGGTGTTACCCAGACTGGCTTCGAACTCCTGAGCTCCCTGTGATCCTCTTGCTTCACTCTCTGAAAGTGGCAGGGACTGCCCAGATGGACTAGCGCTGGAGTCAAGATCAAATCAGTAATAAGACAAACTGTCAGACCACTGCCGGGTGGGGAGGGGGCCCGAAATGAGATACAACCTGCACCCCACTCCTGCGGAGGCCAAGTCCCTGGGTCAGGTCGAGGGGGCCTGGGAAACTTCCGCATGGTATGCGGACGACTCTCATGCTCAGGGGCTGGGAGACTGTGGGGCAGATGACCCCGAGACTGTGGGCCTATTCATCTCGGACGTGACGCACGGGCTGGCATGGGCTGGGCCCAGGACACAGTGAGTCCTCTGTCCAGCTGGACTCAGCTGTCTCCACTGGGCACTGAGGCCAGGGCAACTTAATGCCGCACTGTCTGTGAGCAGCTCGTGGGAGGCTGCGATCAGACCGAGGAGAGAATGGCAGGTCCGGTCGCTCCTCCTGAGAGCCCGGCCTTTGAACATGGGTTGTGTCAGTCGTGTGTAGGGGGTCTCCTTGCTGGCCAGTGGTAGGGAGGAGATCTGCTGCCTACTGTCTGTTGTGCTGTGTTGTGCTTTTTGTGATGCTGGGGGTTGAACCCAGGGCCTTGGCTGAGTCGCTGAGTTATCCGGGCTGAGTGTGAACTTGTGATCCTTCGGCCTCTGCCTCCCAGGTATGCTCCACCATGCTTGGCCACGATGTCTATTTTGCAGTGCAGGGCCAGGACTGAGGATTCAAGTAGGTAGCAGGTGACGCCTGTGTGAGTGTGGATAGGGAGGACAGGGGAAGGGAGACAGTGCTGCAGAGTAGAGATGTGTCTGGAGGGTCTCTAGCAAGCTGGCAGAGGAGCCAGGGGACCACCTTTACCAGAGATCCCAAAACAGGGCCAGCGGGGGCAGCTCTTGGCCGGCACCATGGGCATGTGGAGGAGCCCAGACTTCATGAGGTCTTTGTCCTGCCATCCCTCAACCTGGCCTAGCTTGTGTCATCCAGGGCTGTGTAGAAAGCCTGGGACTGAGGCCAGCTTTTGCTCCTCACCTTGGGGTGCTCACCTGGAAAGCAGGGCTGGGCTGCCTCTCAGACAGGCTGTTCTCTGCCTGGGGGATCTCCCCGGATAGCACAGCATGCACCTTCAGTAAAGGGCTTCCCCTTCCCCACTGCAGAAGCCTCTGTGGGCTAGACCGCCCTGGCAGCCCCACACTGGCTGGGCAAGAAATTCTGGTGTCTTTTCCTTGGCCAGGCTGAGGATGGAACCCAGCACCCCCCACTTGCTGAGCAAGTGTACTCCCACCCAGCCAGGGCCCGCGGAATCATGAGTGCACCCAAGGGCAGGTGGCTCACTCCTTGCTCTTCTGTCCAGACCCTCCACCACGCAGGCAGCAGGCCACCAGACTCTTCAGGGGGCTCTGAGGGTGTCCTGTCACAGTATGAGGGCCCTACCACAGACCAGGGAGGCCACAGAGAGGCGCATCAGATTTCAGGTCTGTGTGGATGTGGCCAGGCCAGCTGAGGCTCAGCTCTCTGAGCCTGGAGGACGGGTCTGGGAGGGGCCTGCTCAAACCCTGGATGATTTGTCATTGCCTAATGAGATTAATGAGCCCTGGGGCTGGTATGCAGCAGTGCTGGGCGCTCATTAGAAGCAGATGCTCATGGGAACGAGGAGTTGGGGCTGGAGGAGTTGGGGCTGGAGCGGCAGCCCCCCTTCACGTGCCAGGTGGTTTCCATTAATCTGGGGGCTGGGCCGGCCAGGAGGCCTGGAGCTCTGTCCTGCCACACTAGGAACGAGTATGCTGCGAAGGGAAGCGGAGGGCGGGGACAGGGGACAGCCCTCGCCCTCCTGCTTGCCATGGTGGCTCCTGTACCCAGCACAGCGTATATGCTAAATAAAACCTGTGCAGGGAGATCTCAGAGACTGAAGGGCCTGGGAGATGGGGTGTGGGAGGGCGCTGGGCCTCGGTGGGGTCTTTGGCACTCTAGAACCTCTCCTCCTGCTCCCCCAGCAGCCTCCATACCTGAAAGGGTGCCCTGGCCCTCATCAGAGCCTGTCTCCCTTTCTAATCAACCCTGGAAGTCTTGTAGGGCCCAGGGCAAGCTGCTGTCGGCTCCAAGCCTATATTTTGGTTTTCAAACCCACAAGCAGGGAGGTCTGTGGGGGCTGAGGGGGCCCGAGTGGTGCCATCCTACCCTGCCTGGCCGTGGAGACACAGGCACACGCGTTGTCACACCTGCTCTCGCGCTCTTAACAGCTATAAGAAGATCTAATTTATGCACCATCAAATCCACCCATTTAAAGCCCACAGTCCATTGATTTTAGTGCATTTTACAGAACTGTGTGATCATCACCATGATCTAATTTTAGAACTTTTCATCATCCACCAGGGAACCGTGACTAATTAGCCATCACTCCCCGTCCTCCGCCCCTCCTGCCCGGCCCTGGGTAGCCACTCATCTACTTTCCGCCTCTGTACATTTGCTTATTATGGCCATGCCACAGGAATGGAGTCATGGACTATGTAATCTTTTATTACTGGTGTCTCTTACCCAGTGTAACATCTTCCAGGTTAATCCACATCTTAGTGTGTACCAGAGCTTTGTGCTTTGTGGTGGCAATAATGTTCCATTGGATGAATATACTACTTGCCTATCTCTTCATCAGGGGCTGAGCTTCTGGGACCGTCACTGACGGCCTCAGCCTACCCTGCATGTGTGGGTTGCTTTGCTCTCTTGGGTGTGAACCTAGGAAATGGAATTGCTGGGTTTTATGTTAATTAACTCTAAATGCTGTGTTGTTTTCCAAAGTGGCCGTGCTATTTTTTTTTTTTTTTTTTTTTTTTTTTGTCTTTTTCCTTTTTATCGGTACCAGGGATCGAACTCACAACTGCCTGCTTGCAAGGCAGGTGCTTATGCCGCTGAGCTAAACCTCCAGCCCCTGAGTGACTGTACTATTTTACACTCTTACCAATAATAGTTAGAGTTCCACTTTTTTAATGTCCTCACTAGCACCTGATATTGTCTGTATTTTAAAAATATATATATATTTTTTGAGACAAGATCTCACTATATAGTCTAGGCTGACCTTGAACTTGCTATGTAACCCAGGCCGTCTGTGAACTCACAATCCTTCCCCTCAGCCTCCTAAATTCTGGGTTTTCAGGTGTGTGCCACCATACCCAGGTCTTGTCTGTCTTTTTTAAAATTATAGTCATCTTTGTAATACAAAGTGGTGGGGAATCTTTGTGATTCTTATTTGAAGTTCCTTTATGATTAATGACGTCAAACATCTTTTGGGAGGTTTATTGGCCGTTAACGGGAGTTGGGGTCTTGATATGTTGTACAGTCTGGTTTCAAAGTCCTGGGCTCCAGAAGTTTGTTAGCCTCAGCCTCCGCATAGTTGCGCCTCTGTAGACTTCGTTGGAGAAATGAGATATTCAAATAATTTACCCATTTTTTCAGCTAGATTGTCATCATCAAGTTGTAGAATTGCAAATACATACATATATATATATATATATATATATATATATATATTTCCCCTTTGGAGACGGGTTTTGCTGTATAGTTCAGGGTGATCTTGAGTTTGCTGTATAGCTCAGGCTGGTCTGGAACTCACAATGATTCTCTTGCCTCAGCCTCCCAAGTGCTGGAATTACAGGCATGCACCACCCTGCTCAGCTGATTTTCTTTCTTTTTAAAAAAGTTATGTTTATTAGTTTGCAGTACATAATGAGTACATTCATCATAAGGAGTTGATACATGCATGATTTTACTTCGTGGAAGGTGGCCTTTAAGATACAAAAGTTTATTTTATGGTACTAGGGATTGAACCCAGGACCTTCACACAGAACTACATTCTCCAGCCCTTTTAAAATAAATAAATAAATAAATTTATTTATTTATTTTACTGGGAATTGAACTCATGATTGCCAGGTTGGTGCTTATGCCACTGAGCTAAATCCCTAGCCCCTAAAATTTATTTTGAAACAGGATCTTTGTTTTGTTTTTTGATTTTGAGACAAAGTCTCTCTAGGTAGCCTAGGCTGGCATCAAACTGGGTGATCCTCCTGCCTCAGCCTCTGGCATGCTGGCATTACAGGGGTGCACCACCACAGCTGGTTTAAAATTCTTACATCCAACTCACCAACTTTGTCTCTTATTGCTGTGTTCACGCTCACTCTTACATACTCAGGACAGAATGTGCAGTTGCTCCCAGGAACCCTCCTCACTTCCACCTGGGGGTCCCTGTCTGCCTTGGTGCTGTGGCATAGCTTGAGGAGTGGGGTTTGTGCCTGTGGTCAGAGGTAGGACATGCAGTCCCCGGGTGGATAGCTGGGGAGAGGGAGGCTTGATGCACCGAATCTCTACCAGGTTCCAGGAACAGATTCCGCAGAAGCAAATCTGTGTCCTTGGTGCCTCCTAACAGGGTATCAGCCAGGCGTGGTGGTGCACACTTGTAATCCAGCTCTGTGGGAGGCTGAGGCAGGAAGACTGAAAGTTTGACCTAGACTGGGCAATCTAAAGACTTGGCCGAGACCTGTGTCAAAATACAAAATACAAGGCCTGGAGATACTGCTCAACGTGAAGGTTCATTTGAGAGAGAGACAGACAGAGAGAGAGAGAGAGAGAGAGAGAGAGAGAGAGAGAGAGAGAGAGACAGAGACAGAGAGAGACAGAGACAAAGAGAGAGAAGGGGATCAGCTTAAATAATCCAGGCAAGTGTTGTTAACCTGGGTTCCACGTGCCCATGAACCCCTGCATGCTGTCGAGTTTAGCCCATTTTTCTAGGACAGGAGTCCATGATCTTATTCAGGTGCTAAGCAAGAGGGCCTCGGAACCACCAGTCAGTAGCACCTTGCAGACCCAAAGTGTCCAAGTTCTGTAGCTGAATTGCTTCCTGTCCAGGGGGTGTGAGGCCCGAGCTGCTTACCTGACTGAGACACCAGGAGGTGTCACCTACCAGTGGCCCATGAGGCTGTCAGAACTCAGCCTGGGGAGCTGGACCCCGGGGGAAGAATGGCCTTCACCCCTCTCCTAGAGGCCCCAGAGCCAGCGAAGAAAATAGAGGGCAGGGAGAGGCCCTGGGCCTAAGGCCACCTGGCTCCCATCTGCAGTGCATCAGGGGGCAGGTGGGTGGGGCTCGCCAAGGGGCTGGGAGGAAATGAGAATAAACACAGTGCTGGAGTGGGAAGGAGCAGGAGGCGGCAGCCCCAGCCCCTTGGCAGCCCATGAAGGGAAGTGACACCATGAGGAATGTGTTTCCCACTGCTGTCCCTGAGCGGGGGTGGGCAGGCAGAGCCCTGAGAATGGCCAGACCCCTCTAGGGGCCTAGGGTGCGGGGTGCATCCCTATGAGGGGCGTGCAGGGAGGGTGGGGGCTGACAGCAAAGGGGTGCGAGTTGAAGGGCAACGCCCCCAGCAGGCAGTTGTCCTGGGACCTGCATGCGCCCAGCGCTGGGAGCACCTTGTGCCTCTTTTCCTCCTTAAGCAGATCTGGGGCGCCACATGGAGGCCAGCCAAGCCCTGGCTGTGGGAAGGGCTGAGCAGGTTACCTGGGCCACCTCCTGTCTCCCTTAACCCCCTCCTGCTTATATCCAGAGCTGTCCCCAGACTTTATCTGCAGAGCCCAGACCCCTCACCTCTGTCAACTCCTAACCAACCTATGTTCTTGCTGTGGGCCCTCTAAGGTAGGGAACATTCCAGGAGTCATCCACAATCACCTTTGGCCCCTGATCTCCCAGGCCCTGGGATGGGAGCGAGGATGCTGGGACGCAGGCAGGCAGGGTCACTGGAGCAGCAAGGCCTGGGAAGTGCTCTGTGAGCCTCAGGCTGGTCTGGTGTCCTGTGAATTGGTGGGTGTGGACCCCAGCCCTCTAGGCAGCTCTCTCCCTGGGTGTGACTGGCATGGAGAATGGGCTGAGGGAAAGAAGACGGTGGTCCAGCATCCGTCTTAGTCTCTGTGGGTCCCACCAGCCGTCCCCAGGCTTGCTGGGACAGGTGCAGGTGCCACGGGTCCCCAGAGGGTGGAGCCACCTGCAGCCTGACAGAGTTGCACTCTGGCCTCAACAGAACACAAGGTCATCCTGGGGATCCTGCCATCCCTGTCCCAGGCAGGGTGGGGTTTGGTCCCAGCCTCCTCCTGTCCTGCCCAAGCCAACTTCTGTGGCAGAGACAGAACGGAGGACCTGAGCCAGGCCTGTTAGCCCAGGGCGCTCCTGCAGACAAGAGGCAACCCTGCCCTGAAGTGTGGACTGGGCAGAGGCCATCAATTCTCTACCTGCTGCCTCCTGTGTCCTCTCACCCATGGAGAGAGCCACAGGGACACAGTCACTGTCACATTCACAGAAGACTCAGCAGCTGCACTGGGGTTCCTGGGCAGCTCAGAAGTGGAGCACTGGTGGGACACAGTGGCTGCCTGTGTCCCTGCATGTGGTGCTCTGTCCACCCTTTGTGGCCCCCACCCTCCTCCTCTGAGGGCTCCCTACCCCATCTCTTGGTGCCTACATCTGACATTTTCTGGCTCAGCCCCATTGATGATGGTCAGAGAGGCTGGGGAGACCTAGAGGGGTGCAATACAAGGGGGTGTCCTGCTGGGACAAGACAGGGCAATGCCTGCGGCTGAGTTTTCCCTGCCTCTACAGGGACCTGAGGAACAACGTGATCAGCGTGGTGCAGCCCGGAGCCTTCCTGGGCCTGGGGGAACTGAAGCGCTTGTGAGTGACATGACTGCCCCCAACCTCCCTGGTCCTCTAAACCCCGGAGAAAGTCCTGGGTCCTGTGAGCCTCTCTTCATCACCACCCACACCCCTCAGGCCTGTTTCTCAGCACTCCAGCCCCTGCTGGGCTCACTGAGTGCACTGGATCCCCACCCTCTCTGAACACATGCATGCCCCAGGTGCACATGCTTGGCTCTCATGAACAGACCATGTGCCACCATGGCGCCCGAGTATTGAGTGTGCGTTTGTCTCTAGAGATCTCTCAAACAACCGGATTGGCTGCCTCACTTCTGACACCTTCCGAGGCCTCCCCAGGCTTGTCAGGCTGTGAGTGAAGGGGCAAAGGGAGGGAAGGAGGCAGGCGGCACCAGATCCCTCAGTCCCCACCTTCCCTCTGCCCACCCTCCCCTCCCCTGATCCAGGATGGCCCTGAATCCAGCTCCCTGCACCCCCTCCCCGCCCCCTGCAGGAACATATCTGGAAACATCTTCTCCAGCCTGCAACCTGGGGTCTTTGATGAGCTGTCAGCCTTGAAGGTTGTGTGAGTATCTTCTCCTGCCCAGGAGGCAGCCATGGCAGCCCGCTGAGCAGGCAGCATGAGGTGCCTCCAGGAGGGGGTGCTCACTTGTCCACACCAGCCTTCCTGGCCCTGCTGACCTCAGTCATACCCTGGTCCTGCTGCTCTGCTCTCTGACCCATCTGCCCACCCCACAGGGACTTTGGCACTGAGTTCCTGACCTGTGACTGCCATCTGGGCTGGCTGCTGCCCTGGGCCCGGAATCACTCCCTGCAGCTGTCTGAGCGCACGCTGTGTGCCTATCCCGGTGCCCTGCATGGCCGGACTCTGGGCAGCCTGCAGGAGAATCAGCTCCGCTGCGGTGAGCCAGCCCCGGCCCTGTCCTCAGTGCAGCCTGCATGCTGCGGGGCCGTGGTGGATGCATCTTCCTCCTTCCCGCTGTCCACAGCATAGCCCCGCATCTACCTCTCTAGGCTTCTCTCAGGGCTGCCTGTGCTGTCATGTCTCCATCTGGTTGCATCCTCTTGGGATAACACGTGGGTTTAAAAGGACCTCCCTTCTGCACCCCAAATATGCCCGCTACTGTCGTTTGCTGTCACCTCCAGAGACTTTCTCTTGACCCCTTTCCTTATTTTCCTGCCCATCAAGCCCAGGGGAGCCCTTTTGTGTGCAGGCATGTAGTTCAGACCTTACCATGTCTCCACTCCTCGCAGAGGGGGCCCTGGAGCTGCACACCCACCACCTCATCCCCTCCCTGCGCCAAGTGGTGTTCCAGGGCGACCGGCTACCCTTCCAGTGCTCAGCCAGCTATCTGGGCAACGACACCCACATCCGCTGGTACCACAATCGGGCCCCAGTGGAGGGAGATGAGCAGGCAGGCATCCTCCTGGCCGAGAGCCTCATCCATGACTGTACCTTCATCACCAGGTAGGGGCCGGGCAGCCCCTTCTCTGCCCACATCATGGGGTGGGGTGGCCACTCATGTATGGACCACCTGCCGAAGAGTTATGCCCAGACATGCGTTTGGGAGTGAGTGGGTGTGTCTGTGTCTTCATGCAGATCTAAGATTCAGCCCTAAGTGGCCTGAAAAGAGCTTGGGAATTTAAAAAGTGACCATTCTTTAGTGTTTCACAATATGTATAATGGCTCTCGTCCTCATTATAAGGCTTAATCTCTAGAGTAGGTCTGTGGGGAATTTGCCTGATGTGGTGGTGTGTGTCTGTAAATGCAGCACTCTGGGTGGTAGTTAGCAAAAATAAACACACACTGGGGATGCAGCTCAGTGCAAAGGCCCTGGTGAATTTCCAGGACCAAAAAAATAAGTGTATAAATGAATACAGGGAAATCGAAACTCAGGAAGGACGATTGGAGTGAGAGGAGCGTATGCCTTGTCCTTGGCGCACTGAAAGACATGGCCCGCCGGACCTGGGCACCCATGGGGGGACTGGCTGCAGGCTTGGAGGGTGGGGGCAGGCGGGGCCACGAGAGCCTCACCCAGCTGGCGCCCGCCCGCCTGCCCGCAGCGAGCTGACCCTGTCTCACATCGGCGTGTGGGCCTCAGGCGAGTGGGAATGCTCCGTGTCCACGATCCAGGGCAATGCCAGCAAGAAGGTGGAGATCGTGGTGCTGGAGACCTCTGCCTCCTACTGCCCTGCCGAGCGCGTAGCCAACAACCGAGGCGATTTCAGGTTCGCACAGCTCTGCTCTCGAGGGGGCAATCCAAGACCTGAGTGCCCCTGCCCCACACCCACTGTCATCCCTGAGTGTGCCAGGGAGCAGAGGCTCCACTGTCCCCTTGTTACAGAGCCATCCCTGTGGATATGGCTACTACTTGGTAGAGAGGTTTCTCTTACACGAAGAGTTTGCAAAGGTCTCCCAGACACTGTGTTTCTATTGGCCCATGCACAGGACACCATCACATTTCAATATCTCAACAGCCCTCCCTGGAAGCAGGGCAGGTATGGGCGACCCAACTGTGCAGCTTAGAACAGGAGCCCCGAGAGAGCCGGGGACTTCTAGCCCCAAAGCTAAGTGGCAGCATTCAGGTTCAAACTACGAAGTCTCAGCTGTGGCCAGGACACACAGTCACCTGGGACCATGTTGTCAGAGCACAGAGTTAGCAAGCAGAAACCAGAACCCCTTGGGCACACTCTGGCATCCCCTCCTCCAGGGCCAGGGTCTGGCCTCAGTTAAGGGTAGGCGGGAGGGGTGGTCCTGAGTAGCACTTTCCTGCCTCTGCCCCCAGGTGGCCTCGAACTCTGGCTGGCATCACAGCCTACCAGCCCTGCCTACAGTATCCCTTTACCTCAGTGCCCCTGAGTGGAGGCGCCCCAGGCACCCGAGCCTCCCGCCGCTGTGACCGGGCTGGCCGCTGGGAGCCGGGGGACTACTCCCACTGCCTGTACACCAACGACATCACCAGGGTGCTGTATACTTTCGTGCTGGTGAGCCTTCGAGTGGAGGCAGGGGGTGGGGAGTGTGGTGGCCCGAAGGGGAGGGGAGCGCAGCCCCCAGGGGCCCACAAAGTGGGCTGTGAGCCCAACTTCTCCACTGGTGCTGTCCCTTACCTTCCTTCCCCTGGGTTCAGAGCCACCAAGGCCACTGTAGAGGAGTGGACCAGGGCTCCACCCCACTCCCGTCTACCCCCATCACATCAAGACATGGTCCTCTTGTCCTTGGTGCTGGAAATGAGTGACTTCAGTCTCATCACCTGCCATGCTCACTTGATGACCAGTGGCCCAGGCCCTTTCTGCAACCACGGTGGCCCTAGGAGAGGGGTCTCAGGGGCTCTCAGGGATAGAAGGAAGGACAAGATGAGACACAGGATGCCCCTCTTTCTTCTTCCAATGCCCTCAGATGCCCATCAATGCTTCGAACGCGCTGACCCTGGCCCATCAGCTGCGCGTGTACACGGCCGAGGCAGCCAGCTTCTCAGACATGATGGATGTCGTCTACGTGGCTCAGATGATCCAGAAATTTTTGGGTTATGTTGACCAAATCAAAGAGGTGTGATTTTGTTCTCTGAGGCCCCTGGAAAGCACCCTGAGCCATGGGCTTCGCCCCTGGGTCTCAGACCCCCTCCTGCCCTCTGACCACGCTACTTCCTGCCCCAGTTGGTGGAGGTGATGGTGGACATGGCCAGCAACCTGATGCTGGTGGACGAGCACCTGCTGTGGCTGGCCCAGCGCGAGGACAAGGCCTGCAGTGGCATTTTGGGTGCCCTGGAGCGCATTGGGGGATCTGTCCTCAGCCCCCATGCCCAGCACATCTCTGTGGTAATGTGGGTCAGCATGGGGGAGGGCCAGCCCTTCCCCTCCACTGTGCCCCCAAGGACAGTGAGCAGAGTCTGAGGTGTCAGGGGCGGGCCAGAGGGCAGACCCAGGCTGCTGAGGCAGAGGGCTGACCTGATGGCAACAAACAGGAACCAGAGGAACTGAGGAATGGGAGGGAGCCTGGTCCCTTGTGACAGTAAGAAGGGATGGCCATGCAGGAGGCAGTGACATTTCCAGCTGGGTAGGGTTGTTAACCAGTTAATGACCATGGCAGAGCTGCTTCTACATGCAAGATACTGTGCTGGGCACATTGGGAGGTGCCACGGTTAGATGTGGATACTACTCTACAACCAAGTTGAGGCAGAGAGTGGTGATGCTGGCCTATATGTAACCCCAGCCCCCTGGAGGCTGAGACAAGAGGATTTTGAGTTTGAGGCAATCCTGGGCTACATGAAAAAAAAAAAAAAAAAGAGGTGAGCAATACAGGAGATGAGAACATTGATAAGGGCACAGTGCCACAGCAGGAAGGAGAAAGTCCTTGCCCCCCCCCCCAGTATAGTAAGGCAGCCTGTGCTTTGAAGATTCAAAGACCAAAGGGTGGCAGGCACCACCTGAGCAGCTCTGCACAGTGCCAAAAACTGCCTGATCTCTGTCCTAGAACTCTAGGAACGTGGCGCTGGAGGCCTACCTCGTCAAGCCCCACAGCTACGTGGGTCTGACCTGTACAGCCTTCCAGAGACAAGAGCTAGGGGTGGCTGGGCCCCACCTGGGCGGCCCCGGCCACAACACCCTGCCTGAGCCTGAGCCCCTGGCTGACCAGCACCTCCGCTTCCGTTGCACCACCGGGAGACCCAATGTTTCTCTGTCATCCTTCCACATCAAGGTGGGCGTGGGGGCCTGGGGGGCAGGCATCTGGCAGGGGTGAGCTGGGGGTGCAGTCGGGGAATATGTGGAGGAGGTGGAGTGGGAAGACCCCCGAGCCCAAAGGTGGAGTGTCTCTGAGGAGCTCCTTTGTCCCCCCAGAACAGCGTGGCCCTGGCCGCCATCCAGCTGCCCCCCAGCCTCTTCTCATCCCTTCCGGCTTCCTTGACTCCCTTGGGCCCCCCAGACTGCACCCTGCAACTGCTGGTCTTTCGAAATGGTCGCCTCTTCCGCAGCCACGGCAACACCTCCCGGTCTGGAACTGCCCGGCCTGGCAAGTGGCGTGGAGTGGCCACCCCGGTCATCTTTGCAGGCACCAGTAAGGGACTGAACACCCCCTCCCCACCCTGTCTGCCTGCAACCCCTTCCCTGGCGGGAGCAGCTGAGAATGGAGGGTCTCTCATTAGTGCCTAGTGAAAACAGGCTCCAGCTGACTCCAGCCTTTACCAGGGCTGCAAGCACAAACTCCAGCATGCTCCACTCGCGTCCGTCTTGCTGTGCCACACTCTGCCCGCAGGGGACACTACCCCTTGCCTGCCACACGCGGCTTCCAGCTGGCAGTGTCCTGCCTGCCACGTCTCCCTGAGCGGGTTGCGGCTGGATAACACCCAGGGCCTCCTTAGGCAGAGGCTGAGGAGGCTGCTGCCCAACAGCCCTGGTGAGAAGTGCCCTCAAAGATAGTGACCCTGGCAGTCCCCGAAGGTGGGACTGAGCAGTAAGTCTTGCACATGGCCAGGATTCCCAGAGACACAAAGGATGCAGGGACCAGGGCAGAAGGGACAAAGTGACTAGAGACAGGGTGGGGAGGGAACCGTGCGAGACAGCCTTGCTCAGGTGTGGCACAGGAGCAGAGGGACACACTGGCAGCGCCCTCTCCATTAGCAGCTCCTCACAGCAGCTTCCGGGCCAGTGGCTCCTGTGTGCCTTTTCCCGGGCTGACTTTGCCTCTCCTCTGCCCTCTGTACCTCAGCCTTGTCTTTTGGGCTCATCGTTAGTTCATTGCTCACACTGACACCAGGTTTATGTAAAACAGGCCAGGCTCATCACAGAGGCTCATCCAGAGCCACAGCACTGCGTTCCCAGCCTGGTGTGGCGGCACATGCCTGGCATCCTGGCATTCTTGAAGGCTGAAGCAGGAGGGTTGAAATTTAGCTTGAGCAACTTGGTAATTTAGGGAGCCTCCATCTCAAAGAAAAAAAAGGGGTTCTGGATTTAGTCCCCTATACCACCAGACAGATAAGACAGATGACAGGTGATAGATGGCTCTGCCTTCCCCTGTATGCCATCTCTACATGATGAACTCTGTGCTCTTCTCCCAGCCAGGTGTGGCTGTCACTCTCAGGGTCTCCTGTCCATCCCCCTCTGGCTGGGAAGGCCCCCTGAGCCTCACATGCTAGGCTGCATGGGGTTGGGTCACGCCTTCACCATGTACAGCCAACCACATCCTTGAGGACTGCACCCTTCAGCAGGGAACAGACCCTGGAAGTGAGCAATAGCACCAGGCATCCAGTGTGCATAGTTACAAGGGATGACAGAGCCCTACAGGGCTCCAGAAGGCCTTCCCTGAAAACCAAGCTTGCAGAGATCTGAAAGACCTGGCCCCCCAGGGAAGTACTATCAGTGTCAGCTGCTGGTGGGAATGCAGGTTTAGGGACCTGTGCAGCCCATGTGCCAGGCACCTTCCACTCACAGCTGTGCTGGAGCTTGTCTCTTCCTTGTCCTCCTGGGCCACCCTGCCAGCCCCTCTCGGGCATCCTTCTGACACCTGCCTTCACCTGGCCTTCTGCTCCCTTCACGTTAGCTGCTTGCTCCCTGTCCCCAGGTGCCCTTCAGATTCTGTCTTTTTGGAGGAGCATGATGTCCACTCCTTGGGCATCTACAGTGGCACTCTACACAAGCCACATCCCCTCTTACTAATGTTTTATTTTGAGAGAGAATGTTACTTAAGTTACCCAGGCTGGGCTCAAATTTAGAATCCTCCTGCCTCAGTGGTCAGACACGAACCTCCACAGTCAGCTAGCACTTCTTTATTTCTGCTTCTCCTGTCGAGTCTCCCCATTAGACTGTGGCTCATACTTGGCATCCACCTCTTGTCTCTGAGCCCTGCCCAGAGCTCCACCCCAAAGGTGTCTTGTAAGCTCTGACCACTGCCACAGCTGCCCTGAGCGCACCCACACCACTCCAGCACACAAGCCAGCCTCCTGCACAGCCTTTTGGGTGCACACACACTTCCCTCTCCCTGTAGGTGGCTGCGGCGTGGGGAACCTGACCGAGCCAGTGGCTGTGTCGCTTCGACACTGGGCCGAGGGGGCTGATCCCACGGCAGCCTGGTGGAGCCAGGAGGGGTCTGGGGGCTGGAGCTCGGAAGGCTGCCAACTGCGCTCCAGCCAGCCCAACGTCAGCTCCCTGCACTGCCAGCACCTGGGCAGCGTGGCTGTGCTCATGGTGGGTATGCTGGGGCAGGGCGGGCATGGCCGTGTGGGGTGGTGGTGTAGGGGACTCCAATCACGGGTGACAGCTTGCTGAGCCTGGTGCCAGTGCAGGCTCCTAGGATATGGCCTGTGGCCTTCCCACCACAGAGATGGGCAGTCTTGTGTCTCCCCTCTGTAGAGCTGGACCTGAAACCCCTGGCCTCTTCCTACCACCCCCCCCGCCCCGCCAACGCCGTACTCCTCAGAACCAAGCTTCTCCAAGGGGAGAACTAACCTGGGCGCATTCTCGTCCCCTCCCTTACCACATCTGTCCCCTACTTGCCCAGAGCTGCTCACTCCTTCTGGGTTTTGTAGGCTGGGGATCCTAAAAGTTCCGGGAAGGGCAGGATGCTGGGAGGGGAGGCTATTGGTGTCTCCCCTGGCCGACTCCTGCATGGCCAGCAGTGCCTGGAAAGAGGGAAACAGATCTGGGAGATGGGCAGGTTTGGCTCAGCCTTTTTTCCTTCCTCCTCCTCAGGAGCTGAGTGCCTTCCCCAAGGAGCCGGGGGGCTCTGGGGCCGGGCTGCACCCTGTCGTGTACCCCTGCACGGCCCTGCTGCTGCTCTGCCTGCTCTCTACCATCATTACCTACATCCTCAACCGCAGGTGAGAGCTGCGGAAGGGGCAGGCGGGCGCCACCCAGGCCTGGCAGTGCCCGACTTGGGCAGGTCCACTGACCTGCTGCAGCTCTTGCCAGCACTGTGTTGGAGGGTTCTGGGGCTGGAACCCAAACATACACACGGGCACACGTGCAGACGTCTGCCTTCCCCTTCCGTGCTCCCAGTGGCTGCAAGACCCCACGGGCCTGACCCTGGGCTGGGCAGCCCATTAATGAAAGATTCTCTCCGGGAAAGCTCCATCCACGTGTCCCAGAAGGGGTGGCACATGCTGCTGAACCTATGCTTCCACGTGGCCATGACCTCTGCCGTCTTTGCAGGAGGCATTATGCTCACCAACTACCAGATGGTCTGCCAGGCAGTAAGTGGGTGTGGGCCTGGGAGCTCTGAGCTGAGCAGTGGCGGTGTGGGCATAGATGAGGGACATGCTGATGGAGAAGAGAGGCTCCTGGGAACAGGCCCATCTCCCCTGTTCCCTCTGCCAGCCTTGGAGGGTGACATGAGTGCAGCGGCCCGGAGTGCAGGGGTGGTGGGAACCAGGCCAGAGGAGGTAGGAGACAGGGCTTCAGAGTCCAGAGGGGATAGGGCAATGTCAGGGACTGGCCACTCAGCAGCAGCAGCTTCCTGAGAACCCGTGGGGTGGGGGGGAGGCGTGGGGGGAGGTGAGAGGACCATGGCAAGGACAGAGCCTGAGGGGTATCTGGTCACCTGGGAGGAAGGGCAGGCTGGCGGGCTGAGGCTGCGGGGTTGGCCCAGCCAGCTGCCCCGACCCCAGCCTCTGCACCCTGACCACAGGTGGGCATCACTCTGCACTACTCTTCACTGTCCACACTGCTCTGGATGGGGGTGAAGGCACGAGTCCTGCACAAGGAGCTCACCTGGAGGGTGCCCCCTCCACAAGAAGGTGACCCTCTGCCACCTGCTCCCCAGCCCATGCTCCGGTAAGATTTCACCTCTGTGAGTGCAGGGCCAAAGGACTCAGAAGCAGGGGAAGCAGCTTCCCAGGGTGCAGGCAGGGAGGCTCCATGTCTCAGCAGAGGCCTTGCCTTTACACTGAGGTTACCCTGATCTCTGAGAGCAGTTCTGGCTTTTGTCCTTTAGGACTGTCTCGGCCAAGGCCAAACCTGTTTCCCAGGCCTGCTTGGTAGGGGCCTTGCATCCCTGGCATAAAACAAAAAAAATCCCCAAACAAAACAATGGCAACAATGAAACACCAATAAGCAACCTGGGAGAAATGTAAAGGGGACAGAGGGTGGGGTGGCAGAGACCCCAGTGGTGGCTCCTGTTCTTCCAGCCCCATCTCCCTGACGTCAAACTCTGCTTCCCTCTAGATTCTATCTGATTGCTGGAGGGATCCCGCTCATAATCTGTGGCATCACAGCTGCGGTCAACATCCACAACTACCAGGACCACAGTCCCTAGTGAGCGCCTCTCCCTGCTGCCCATCACCCCTGCCTGCCAGACCCACCCACCTGGCATCGCCCCAACCAGCCCTGACCCCCACCCTGCATGGGACCAAGCCAGGACAGCCTGCCACTCCCCAGATCCTGCTTCCCTCTCTCCCTCCCCGGCCAGGCCCGATGCCTCCTTCCTCACCCTCTGCCTCTGTCTCCCCTAGCTGCTGGCTGGTGTGGCGTCCCAGCCTCGGGGCCTTTTACATCCCCGTGGCTTTGATTCTGCTGATCACCTGGATCTACTTCCTGTGTGCAGGACTGCACTTACGTGGTCCGCTGGCAAAGAGCTCGAAGGGCAGCGGCAGCAGGATCTCCCTAGAGCCAGGGGAGGAGCCGAGGGCTTCCACCAGGCTCAGGAGCAGCGGTGCCCTCCTGAGTGACTCAGGTTCCCTGCTGCCAACTGGGAGCACAGGGGTGGCGACCCTGGGGTCCCCTGAGGACAGGGACGGCCTCTATTCCCCGGGGGTCCAGCTGGGGGCGCTGATGACCACGCACTTCCTGTACCTGGCCATGTGGGCCTGCGGGGCCCTGGCTGTGTCGCAGCGCTGGCTGCCCCGGGTGGTGTGTAGCTGTCTCTACGGAGTGGCAGCCTCGGCCCTGGGCCTCTTCGTCTTCACGCATCACTGTGCCAGGCGCCGGGACGTGAGGGCTTCCTGGCGCGGGTGCTGCCCCCCGGCCTCGCCCGCGGCTCCCCACTCCCCGACCCGCGCGGTGCCCACCTCTCTCGAGGATGGCGCCTTCGTGGTGGTTGAGGGGCCAGCGTCCCTCCAGTCCTCCCCGGGCGGCAGCAGCGGGCCTTGCAAGCTCACCAACCTGCAGCTGGCCCAGAGTCAGGGGTGCGAGGTGGGGATGGCCCGAGGGGAGGGGGACCCGGAGTTCACGGGTCCCCGTGCGGGTCTGGCTCCGCGCCACCCCAACAACTTGCACCACGGGCGCCGCGCGCACCGGAGCCGGACCAAGACGCCCCGTGCAGGGGAAGCGGCGGGCAGGAGCCGGCTGAGGGCAGTGCGCGCGGGCGCGGTGTCCGGGGCGCCGGAGCTGCCTTCCAGCGAGAGCAGCAGCCTGCGCTGCAGCCCGAGTGATGGCCACCCGCCTGAGGGCGAGGCCACGCTCACGCCATCTGAGGGCAGCGACACCAGTGCCGCGCCGCATTCCGAGGCCGGGCAGCCCAGCCAGCGCCGCTGCGACCTCAGGGGCAGTGGCTCGCTGGAGAAGGAGGGCAAGCGGCGCTCGTACCCACTCAACGCCGCCAGCCTGAACGGCGTGCCCAAGGGCGGCAGGTGCGACGAGGGCACAGAGGCGGGCGGCGGCTGCATGAAGAGCGGCCTCTGGAAGAGCGAGACCACCGTCTAGGGCGCCCACAGCCCAGCCGTTACTGAGCTCTGGCAGTCAGCGGGCGGGGCTGCCGGAGGCCGGGAAGCTGTCTGCCTCACGCTCGCCTGGAGGGAAACGCGCGACACGCTTCCATCTAGCTGAGGCCAGGTTAAGCCCTGGCCAGGCAGGCCACAAGCCTGAATGGGGCGCACAGTGCCACCCGGGGAGATGATGGGAGCTGGGACCCCGCAGCCCTCTCCTGACTGCCAGGCCCAGGCGGCACTCCCTGCGCTGCTCTGCCAGTTAACTGTAAGCGGGGACACGGGCGGTGAGGGGCAGCTGTGCGGAGCCAGGCCTGGAGGAGCCAGACAGGCGGGGATGACATGCAGTGTGAGGCCACCCCATTTCCATGACTACCCAAGCAGGCCTTTGAGGCAGCATCCCAGAAGACACCCGGGCGCCCACCTGCAAAGCTGACCGCCAGGTGGCCACTGACTGGGGGAGGCCTAGGCGCCCACACTTGGATTGGGTGGGAACACGTGAACTGCGCCCTGCTGACGGCTGCCCTTGGCGTCCGGGTAGTGTTTGGAGAAGGCTTCTGCGCAGTTACAAAGCCGTCTCCGCTCCCACGCGGAGGTGAGGGAAGAACACCTCCTAGCCTCTGTGAGGCCACAGGGAAGAAGCACCCCAGTACTGCAGTCTCTAACTCCACGTAGGGAGCTACTGGCCAAGAGGTCAGAAGAGCTTCCTGACTCGCAGAAGCCTGAGCCAAGCCCGCGGCTCTCGGGTCTGTGCCTTCGCTACCTTGAACACCAGCACCCTACCTTTCCCAGCCTGAACCGCAAACACTAGCCTCACCCCAGGACCAAATGCAAGTGTGGGGAGCCCTGGGCCCCCTCAGTCTTCATGTCGCCCTGGCCTAATCGCCACGTGGAAAGGGCACAGGGAGGGGACACTTAGGCTCCTCATGATAGGTCCTGTTATTTATGCTTGCTGCACAGACAATATTAGGGGGGGAAAGCTTTGTATTACTCTTCCACACACGCTGGCTGCTGTTTACGTACCTGCCAATGCCTTAGCACTGGAGAGCTTTTTGCAATACGCTGGGGAGAGGGAGGGAGGGAATGAAAAGTGCCAAAGAAAACATGTATTTAAGAGCTCGGGTTTTATACAATAGAATGTTTCTAGCAGATGTCTCTTGTTTTAATATATTAAAATATTGCAAAGCCCATTGAGCTATAGCCGTAGTCCACCCACGGTCCTTTTATTAATGAGGTAGAGGGTCTCATGACACCATGCACACACGGCACACAGGTGCCCACCAGTACCCGGAATCCACAGGCCCAGTTTCCCAGCACCTGGCCTCTGTGGGTAATAGCACTGCAAATGCCAGTAGCTCCACGAACAGTAGGAAACCCCAGCAAGCCTGCAGAATCAATAGCAGTGTGTTCAATTCAGACCCAGGGAAGAGGGAGTCCAGCCATTCCCCCAAGTTTTAAGGAGTCGTCAGCCTAGAGGGCAAATGCATGCAGCCTGCTGTCCTGCAGCCACCACATAGCCCCTGCCCCACCCGCGGCCACCTACTCATCCTCCCGACTCAGATCTCTCCAGGGCCACAAGTCTGACTGCCTGCTGCAGCCCTCTTGGCTCCTTCAAAGGAGAAAGACGATTTCCAGGTGCTTACGTGACTTATTTCCTGGGACCGCTATCACGGAGGAGGCTTCAGGGAGGGTTGGGAACACTCACAGCAGCCTGACTAGCAGCTTGGGCTCTCTGAAAGTCCCTAACTTCCTGCGGGGTGCGCAGATACTGCTCTATTTCACTATCAGAGATGTTCTCATCTCCAGTGACTGTGGAGATGGGGGGTGTGGGGCAGCTCCGCTTTGGGGGTTTCAACATACAGGGTGGGAGCAGCAGTGCAGGGCTGGCTGGCCGCTTCCCCGGGAGTGAACCCGAGGTGCTGCCTCCCACCTCCTCTTTTCTCTGTCTTTGTCGCTGCCTCTGCTGCTCCTTTTCCTGGGTCTCCATTCCTGCTGATCCATCCTGAAAGGCCATGCGCACCAGCATGTGGCGGTGCTGGAGAAGGTCACCGATGTGCTTCACCACGGACCGTTTGTCAAGTTTCAGGACCTGCAGCCAGGCCAGCTGCTCAGCCATCCGAAGCAACACCGCCACCAGCTCCTGAAGCCGGGAGGCTGCAGGGTAGGGCAGAGTCACATTGGCCATTTTACAAAACCGGGCCAGGGAGCAAGTCAGCCGACCTGCAGGCTGCAGAGACTGCCATGCCAGGAAAGCAGCTGCAGTGATGACAGGCAAGGGGTGCCGCCCGGTGACCAGCCACGTCTCACTGGCCAGTTCTACCAGCTGCAAGGTTCGAGACAGCATCTTGTCTTTGTCTTCCACGTATTTGGCTGGCACGGATGGAGAGGCCTGAAACAGTCTGAAGCTGAAACAATAAAAACAAGGGTCAGGTCTTCATGGTGGGGCTGATCCACCAAAGTGACAAAAACAGTCCACTCAAAAAAGGGACACTCTTCTGCCCTCAGACCCGCTGGGCAGCAAATTCAGAGAGGTCACACAGTTCAGGGGAAGGGCACTAACATCAGCCGAGCACCTCCCCGCTTGCCACTAGTCTTGGTGCTTCCCACTATTCTCATTTAACCTTCTGAAAAGTCTTCGCTGTTCCATGCACTCACACCTGGTCACCCAGCTAGGAAAGAAGCAAGGTTCAGCAGTTACTTTTCTTTTGCTTTTGGCTGGGGATTGAAGCCAGGCCCTCACTCATGCTAGACCCTCTCTCTGTAACCTATCTCCGAACACCAGGCTATTTGCATCACTGCCTTTGCCTTCTACTATGTTTGTTAGGAAAAACAAAAAAGTACACAACTACTTTAAAAAAAAAAAAAAAAAAGACTCAGCTTTTAGCCCCAGTTCTGCTTTATCTACTGTCCCTTCAGCTCCTTTACGGATGATTCCATAAGGCGGAGCCTCTGCTCCACAATGCGCTACCCCAGAAAGCGCCCTTCTTAAAACATGTGACTTGAGTCAGCAGCCCTATGACAAGGCCAGTAACTACTTTTCTCAAACTGTTAGGTTGTTATGAAAGGAATGAGATTTGAAAATTAAGTGTTTTAGAAATGTACAACAGTATTAACCTTACTAGTAGCAGGCATAAGATACAGAGACTAGATTTTTCTCCCATATTGTTTTAAATGAGCTCTGGTCAAAAAAAAAAAAAAGACCCAGGCAAAATGATTCAGATGCATCCTGTCCCATCCCAGCATCCCCCAAGAGACAGATACCTGCCACAGTAAGTCTTCACCAAGTCAGCCAAGCACAGAGATGGCACATCCAGCCCCAGGAGCTTCACTATCTGCATGTAGGTGCCAGAGAACACATCCAGGTCCGCATACAACAGGGTGCAGATGGTTCCCATGGTTAGGGGCCAGTTATGCTGCCGGCAGGTGATTAAAACACAGCATCCCACCAACACCTCCTTCTTCTGCAGCCTTGCTGTTCGGATGCCGGGGTGCCGGTAAGCCTGCTGGTAGTAGGTGATCGCAGTCTCCTCGAATGTTGCTGGCAACTGCAGGACTCGACAGAGATCTCTCACTCGGCGGAGACCTAGGAAAACCCACAGCAAAAGAGAAGAGGAATTGGAGGAAACAGTGCACAATCTAGGATGATCTGCTATGACTTAATTTAGTTCTGCTAAATGTCACAGATACCAGAGGCACAAATAAGGTACCTGGTTTATACTGACAGGAGAACATTTGTGTGTGTGTGTGGGGGGGGGATCGGTTCTTTGTTTTGTTTTTTTGTAGTGCTGGCACTCAAACCTAGGGCTTCCTCAATCCTGAAGCCGAAATTTTATCCAAGTTCCTCTCAAACACGCAAGAGCGAAATGCACACTGAATGGCTACTACTCAGAACCATCACCAACCTTGATTTTCATCACCAACCTTGATTTTTTTTTTCAAACCCATTTTATTTCAAGGACAAAAAGGAAAAAAAAATCTTAAAATTTCAAAACATATCAATCAGGGGTAACAATGTTACATACAATGCACATTGTCATCCCCAAATCATACACCCAGAGCACAAGACAACTGATTCAATTGTCTGAACAATACGGAAACAAATCTTTCTTTAGCAAACTCAGAGAAATCAGTACATAACTATTTTTTATATACATCTATATATTTACACACACATATACATGTTACTTTCAGCTTCTCCCACTAGTGAGGTAACACAATGTTTACACAAGTATCTTATTTATTTCACTAATAAGTATGATCTCCATTTTATTCTTTGTTATGGCTGAGTGGTGCTCCACTGTATAAAAATACCACATCTTTTTTATCCATCCCTCAGTTGATGGGCATTTAGGTTGTTTCCAAGATCTGGCTATTACCAACTGTGCTGCTAAAAAACATCACTGTGGTATGATGTTTTTAATTCTTTTGAGAAGATACACAAAGGGGAATAGCTGGGTTGAATGGGACCTCTAATCTTTATTTTTTGAGGAATCTCCACACTGATTTCCACAGTGATTGCACCGTTCTGCATTCATACCAACAGTGGAGAAGGGTTCCTTTTTCCCCATAACCCCTCCAGAATTTGTTATTGCTTGCTTCGTGATAATAGCCATTCATTCTAGGGTAAGGTGAAATCTCAGTGTTGTTTTAATTTGCACCTCTTGAATGACCAGTGACCCAATTGTGATTTCTAATTGATAATTTCTTCTACTCTCCATTACACTATTAACGCTGCAGACAAGAAAATTCAAAGACAGGCTCAACTATCAGGATAATTTTCTTTAAAACCACTGTGTCAGAAAAGCATGATTCTCACCTCGTTGCTGGCTGCGACTAACTTGTTCATTTTCCCCAGTGCTTCGAGAATACGTTATTTCTGTAAGACAATGAACAACAAATGGCAGGCTTAGCTCCTATTCATCAGAACCCTGCCTTCCCACCACAGGAGGCCAGGGAGCAGAATTCCCGAACACTGTCTATTCTCGGTCCCATAGCCAGTCCTGGTCCAACCACAAGAAAAGGCCAGTCTAGATTTCTACCTCCCCAAGGAGAATCAAATACACGGAGCTCAAGGTACATTAGTCCTGTACTTAAAGCAGTTCCAAGCATTCCAAAGTTTCAGTCCTTTTCCCTGTGCATTCAATCTCGGTAATTTTCTTGGCTACAGATTTTGAAGGCTGTCCTGATCAGAGACTTGGAAAGCAAAGAAAAAAAAAAAGAGTTTTTGTTGTTTTGCCGGTTGGTGCTCCTCTGGGATAACTGCATGTGCTGTTTTCATAAAGAATTCACCCACAGCCTTTCAACAGTAACCAAAAAAGATTCCTGCTTCTTTTATTCAACATTTATGAGAGCCTCTGCGTACGCTACATGCCGCGCTAAAAGGCAGGCGAGCGGCAGCCCCTGACCGCGTTCCCTCCGTCCACAGTTAAGCGAGTGGGGGACAAAGAAAGCGGGGGTAAGAAGGGGGACCTGAGGCCCACCGCTCCGCCGCGCCAGGCCCTCGCCAAGGACGGTACCTCGGAGGTTGCTCTCCTCGCTGAAGGTAGTGGTGAGGACGCCCTCGGTGACCACGCAGCCGCAGTCGGAGCACACCAGCTGGCTCTGCGAATAGTGCGAGTCCTCCACCAGCTCCGCGGAGCCGCAGTCGGGGCAACGGCCCGCGCCCGGCATCCTACACTGCACAGCGCCCCAGCAGCTCCACCCTGGCCCTGTGCTCAGAGCCACCGTGCGCACCCCGGGGGACTTTTATAACAGCTACACCTTCGCCTCCCGGTCGGCTCCAATTAGCCAGCAGCGGCTCGCCCCGCCCCGCAGCTCGCGCAACTTCCTGCCTGTGTTCGGCGCACTCGGGTAGAAACACGAGCTGGCGAAAGAGGTTCCTGCCTTGAACTGCGTCTCAGGTGCTTTGCTACCTATAGTTTGAAGTGGCCACACTGGCGGGTTAAATCTGGATAAATTGTCGATTTACGTCATTGCAGACTAGAAATTGTTAACCATACCTGAACAATCCTTTCTTCTTTTGTTCTTTTTCTTTCTTTCCTTCTGTCTTCTTTCTCTCCCTCCCAACCCCATTCTTCACTCCCTTCCTTCCTCCCTTCTCCCTTCCTTCCCCTCCTTCTCTTCGTTTCTTCCTTCTTCTCTCCATCCCCCTTTCTCCCTCTTTTCCCTCCTCCCTTTCCTTCCTTTTTCATTTCCTCTCTTCCCGTGCTTCCTTCCTTCCTTTTTCATTTCCTTACTAGGTATTGAACTCAGCTCAGCTAGCTACAACCACAGGCTGGGTCTGCCCTTGGAATTCTCCTGCCTCAGCCTCCCAGACTCCTGGGATTACAGGCCTGCACCACAAAGGCCAAGCCTACCCTCTTGGAAACATGGAAATACAGGTTCTGCCTTTCTCTTTAGAGATGAATGTTGATTTGGGCCTTAGCAAAAAAAAAAAAAAAAAAAAAAAAAAATTGTTGATTTAATAGTGTATCAGACAGTAAGAAAATGTGTTCTGTTTTCTACAGCTGCTTCCCCTAGCAAGTTGCTTTCCTCTCTTTTAAGTCTTTTTCCCCCCTTGACTATAAAATAAGGGAGTTGAGTTCAAATCCAGAACGGTAACCTGAGATGATTTCAGAAACCCAGCAAGGAATGTCTAGCCGACTTTGGGAGAGTAATGTGGATTGGTGCAGCTGTTGGCAGGCTGAAAGATGCCAGCAGATTCGGATGTGGTAACCCCTGAGCTTTAGCCAGAGGTGGTAGGACACACATGACCCCAGCACTCTGGAAGCTCAGACAGAGAATCACAAGTTCAAGCCCAACCAATTTAGCAACTTACCTCTGACAGAATCACACAGGTGGAGAGGTCTGCAACACGCAGGGGATATGAAGTCCATGTAACTTGGTTCCCTCATAGGACTTCCCACAAGTCAGATGATCCCCAACATCCCAGAAGAGAGAAGTTCCAGGCAAGGGGTCAGTGTTCCCACTGCAAGCCGATTCAGTGGTGGGGATAAGGTACATCACCACTAGCCAAGGAAAACAGGCATCCCCAGGAAATCTGAACAGCCAGCACAGAGGCAGACACCTGTAGTCCCAGCCTGTCAAAACACTGAGACAGAAAGATCACAAGTTGAAGATGAGCCTGTGCAACCTCATGAGACTCTGACAAAAAAAAAGTAAAAACAAATTGTCTGGAGATGTAGCTCAGTCATAGAGCATTCCTGGGCTCAGTTAGGTGTTGGGGGAAATGAGTCCATTGTCTTAGCCCTGTTGTAGAAGGGGACTTTGACATTTCAAGTTCCTGTCTCCATAACTTCCTCACCAGTGTGAGGAATGGGATGAGGATTTATTTGCCTGGAAGATAAATAATAAACTAGACTTGCATGGGCACACAATATACCTTTAAGACATTTGTATGTCAGGCTGGGTGTTTAGCTCAGCTAGTGTAAAGTGCCTGCTTAGCAAATGCAAAGTCGTGAGTTGATCCCCGGTACCAAAAAAAAAAAAAAAAGACATTTGTGTGTTTAGCTAGTACTGTTCCACAAAGACAACATAATTAGCAGTGAAAGTACTGCTATGTTAGTGTGCAGAATGGCATCAGATTCATTTCTGATTTTGTGCATATCTTGAACCTAACTGCATTAAAGGAAAAAAAAAACAGAATTTTCCACAGCCTTGACATCCTGTGTTCTGGGCCATGACCCACTGTAAATTGAGAGAGCAGCTTTGCAACCCCTCTCCACCCAGCCTTGGGCTAGCAGGGCGTCTGTCCCAGTCACAAGCAGGCCCAGGAGCATCTTGCTCTCACACACTGCTGGGAAGAAAGCAAGATCCAGGGCCAGAAGCTGGCATACTCTGCTAAGCCGTGGGAGTCTGGGGCCTCCCCAGGTCTATGAAATCAGGACAGCCCATTATCCTCAGTGTCCTCTGTGCTGCTACGAACTCTTTGGAGGGTCATCATCATTTGTGATAGTGACTGTGGAATCGATGCCCCTCAGCTGAGTGCCCAAGACAGGCCAGGTCCGAGGCACAGGGAAGTGGAGGCTGAGGAGAAGGCTGCAGACACAGTCCAGTGTGCGAAGCTGCAGGATGTTTCCCAAGGAGACACTGGAGGCAGAGGTGCCGAAGGAGAGGACGGCCTGGCACCGGCAGGAGCTCTGCATCCGGCTCCCCTGGCATTTGCCTGCCTGCCTTTCCCTTTGCATGCAAGACTCTCTGAGAGAGACACTGTCCAGGGAGGGCTGGTGCTCTGTAAAACGCTGTGCATACCTGTTATGGGTGGGCCTATGGAAACACCAGGCAGACCAGATTCCCCAGAGGCACAGTCATTCTAGTCTAGAGCAAGGGTGGGGAGAGCTGGGCTCACCCCTGGCCCCAGCTTGTTTGACTGAACCTTGTGACTCTGCCTCAGTGTTGCTTTATGCTCCCAGTGTACTCTCTTATTGTTATACTAAACTACCCAAGGCTCATTCCTTACCACGGGACAGAGCTTGGCCAGGACTTCCTGCTGAGTCTAGGACCTTTCCTTACCTGTCCAGTGTTCCCTTCTGTACTGTCATTTCTGTTCTTCTGTTCACCTCTGTTCAAACACACACACACACACACACACACACACACACACACACACACACACACACACTTCCCCTCTCCTGGTCTGCGGATTAGTATGTTCCGTTTTGACAGGTGTGGAGATTTACACCTATACTCCCAGGGCTGGGAGGCTGAGGCAAGAGGACTGCTGCAAATTTGAGGCCAGCCTGGGCTACGTTGTGAGTCAAGGTAGTCTGGACCATAGAGTGAGACCCTTCCTCAAAAAAACAAAACAATACAAAGAAGTTCAGCTTCTTGAGCTCCTAGAAACCAGGGCACCAGTGATCATGCTCATGCTCCCCATTCCCTTCACCGAATTGGCTCCTAGCAGGAACACTGGTCCCTTGCCCAGAACTTCTCTCTTCAAGGAGCATGGGACTCGTCTGATTTATGGGAAGTCCTACGAGGGAACTGTGTTATATGGACTCCATTTCCCCTGCCTGTTCCAAATGTCTCCATCTGTGATTCCAAGCAAATCACAGGGACATTATCTTCTTGGCCCCCAAAGTGGTTCTGTACCAGGGGCTGGCTTGCTTTCTGTACATGGCTGGAGCAGATACTTTGCATTTTCAGTATCACAGACTGCTAAGTTAGTAAAAGGTGAAAGATTTATTCAATCTATAGAGAAACCATAATATTCAGACTGCTAAGTTAGGTAGGAATATAGATAATCAGGTAGGGCTGGGTCCTTAACGAGGTCAAGACAAAAGGTAAAGTAGTTGTAGCTGTGAAGATACATCAGAGGCCAGTCCTGCAGATAACAACAAAAGGACCAGACCTACATTCTTCCCTAGGAATGAGATAAGTGATTACACCTGGTCCAATAAAATCTAGATCGGCATTAGCAACCGCAGTGACCGCAATCCAGCCCCTACCTGAGAAACTCTTTTTTCTTTCCATACCCACTCTTTACATGACTTGGTGCCCCACTGGATCAGTATCATCTAAGCAGCTATACTCATACTCTTGTTGATCATAGCTGTAACCCACCTTGTACCCAGTTGACTGAGTCCATAAAACTTCCCCTGAGAAGTGGGGTCAGGAGCAACCCACATTCAGGCAGGAACTTTGGAACTCAGTAAATATTTCCTGCTCTTAACCTCAGTGGTTCCTAGAATTCATCCTTCCATTTTAGAGGACACGAACTCAGTGTATCAGACAACTAACAGGTTGGAGGTTATCATATTTGCCTCATATCACATTTGGAGGTCCTGACATCATTTCCTGTATCACCAGGACTCAAGCTTGTGTCTACTCCTCACCTCTGCACTTGCGATGTGAAAACTGCAAGCAGTGACACAAACAACAAGCCCAGCTCTGTTCAGTGAAGCTTGGTTTTTGCAGTCAGGGTTAAGCCTGAAGTGAGCATTTGATTTGCCAGGACGGAAGCAGCCTTCCCCCACATCTGTGAGAGCTGGAGAAGGACAACGAGGTTCAGATTCGAGTTTCATGTAATTCTCAGGTTGTTTGGTTTCCTGTGGTGAAAGAACGGGAGGAAAACAGGCCTTTATTGAGGGTATAGGACAGCTGCTTAAGAAACGCAGAGACCCTTCAAAAGCTTCAAGGGGGAGGAAAAAAAAAAAAGCCACGGGCTTTTTATTGGGAATTTAACAGTGGCGGAGCAAAGAGGGGACTGAATGACGTACTGGCAGCTGCTAGGAGGAGCCTTTGCGCATGCGTGAAAAGTGGGAGGTTTGAGTAGAGAGTTTGTGAAAGGAACACAAGGGGGCGCTGTCCAGCGCCAAAGGGATGCCATACATGAGGACGAATCTATTACAGGTGTGGCAGAATACGTGTTTACTAATTTTTTTCAATCATTAAATAAATGTTAAAATCACGTGGAAAACTGGAAAAACAGGAGACAGGTCATAGTTTGCTGAGCACTGTCTAGACCAGTGATTGAGAACCTTTTAGAACTCTCATGATACAAACAGGCCACTGTGGCCATAGCTTTGACACCCCTGCTCTGGACCTCAAAGACAGATAAAGCGATCCACTTCGTTTCTTCTTTCTTCCTCTTCCTTCGTGTGTGTGTGTGTGTGTGTGTGTGTGTGTGTGTGTGGTGCTGGGGATTGTGCCAAAGGCTTTGTGCATGCCAGGCAAGGGTCATACCATTGAGGTACACCCTGTCCCCGGCTTTTTTTTTCTTTTATGCAGGACTGAGAATCAAACCCAGGGCTTTGGTCTATGCCCCTGACCCCTTTTTATTTTAAGAATCTCCCTAAATTGCCCAGACTGGCCTCAAACTTTCAATTCTCCTCTCAGTCTCCTGAGTAGTTAGGATTATGGGCACATACCACCACGCCTGGATTTCCTGTCTTCTTTTTTAAAAGATGGGATCTCAATTTGTTGTTGCCTAGGCTGGCCATGAAGTCTTGGGTTCAGGTGATCCTGAGCCCAGCTTCTTCAGGTGCTTTACCTTCCCACATAGCAGGCTAAATCCTTATTATTTAGGTGTGACTTCAGCAAACTCAAGTTCTGAGGCTTTTCTGAGTCTCAGGTGCCTCATCTGTGTATGGAGACATTTCTCTAAACTGGTAAGAATTAGTAGTCTGTCACAGTTTAGCAAATCCTACTATTGCAAGACATGGGGCCTTCCTTTTGAAGTCAGGGTTCAGCCTGAAGTGCGCATTTGATTTGCAAAGATGGAAGCAGCCTTTCCTCAACTCTGTGAGAGTTATAGCTGTGTCCCAATAAAAAAGAAAAAGACAAAAAAACCCACAAAACTAAGGGGTGCTGGGCACCGGATCAGTGTGTTAAGAGACTAGGCTAGAGGGCTAGGACAGACTGTGAGGCAGACCCTTGCCTTGGTGGGTCACGGGAACAACCTCCGTACACAACCACTGCCTGTGGGTAGAGGGGTGGACGGAGTGCCCTCTGAACAAGTGCTTGCCCTGCCCAGAGGCAGTTGCCATTATGACCCAAGCCAGAAGGACCTAGTTCATCTGTGTAGCTACCTCAGCTCTTTGTATGATAAGGGGCTGTCAGCTGGGAGACAGTCACTCTCGGTCATGGTTGCAGACTGTGGACCTTTGCAGATAATTTATCAGCAACAATTTATCAACATGGAGGTAGGTTCAAAACAAGATGTACTGTGATTCTTAGAGTTCCATCGCTCAGACAAAAACACCCAAGATAATCAAACTTCAAAAAAAGGAAGTTATTTGTGTTCATGGTTTCAGAGCTATCATTCCATGGTTGTTGGCTCCACTGTGTGTGGCCCATGGAAAGGCAGCACACACCATGGCTGCAGTGTGTAGCAGAGCAGAGTGGCCCCTCTCACAGGGTCCAGGAGGCCAATACCCGCTTCCGGGCCACACCTCAGTGACCTAACGTCCCACTAAGCCCCACCTCCCAGAGGCTGCACCGTCTTCCTAGTGCCATAGGCCTTTAGCATAATGGCCTTTGGGGAACATTTCAGATCCAGACAGTCCTCTGTTTCCTTTTTTCAGCCCGCCAGTTTGTTTGAGAGGGAAAAAGTCCTAGGTCAGGTCAAAGTAACAGTGGTTCATTCATGAGGTGGGGAGATTACCATTTTTCACTTTCTTGTTGAAGAACAAGAAACGTTAACAAATTATGTTACCTAGAAAAATCTACAGACCAAGCAAGTGGACAGGAGAGTGGAGAGAAACAGTGTCTACTGTGTTTCCAGAATGGACCACACGGGGCCTGTAGATCACCACCAGGATGGCCAGGATGGACTGGAACTTGCTGACCCAATGGACTTTTGGGGGCTTGACTTCCTTGAGCTCAGAATGCTCAAGAGTTTCCTCTTTCAGTGTTGCTCAGATACCCAGTCACAATTTCCCTTATTTTCTTTTCTTCTCCCAAAGCTTTTGGGAGAAGCTTTAACCCAGCTGTAATTAGCAGCTGGATTAAAGGAACTCAAAATAAGAGTAACTTGGGCCCCCCTTGTGTTGGGGCTTGAAACCACAGTAGGCTACCCGTGTGGCAAACCTCAGGAACCAGGCTGAGAGAACTCTGAAAGCAAGAGAATGAACTCAGTGAGCTGGTGTCATTTGTGGAAATTAAATTTCCTCCTTAAGGATTCTTCTAGAAGCCTTTCTGTCAAACCTAGGGGGGGGGGCTTTGAGTTTTAAGAGAAACTGCCTTAGGGTGGGGCTGTAGCTTGCATGAAACCCTGCTGGGTTTCCATCCCAGCAGAGACAGAAGAGCTCTTTTCGGACCCCTTGTTTTGGTGATCCCACTATGTCTAGTTGGGGTAACCAGGTACTTCCCTACATCCAGGGAGACTCCATGGGGTGATCTTTGTCTCACCAAGAGGAGCAACATCTGCTCCATTTCTAGAAGCCAGAGTTTCAGGGTGAAGTCAGTGAGCCACACACCATGCTTGGGATGCTCCCCTCACTGGACGGGCTGGGCCTCTTGGAGAGAGGAGGACAGAAGACCCCTTTTCCTGCCCTCGTAATTTGTGTTCAGCTACCTGGACCCAGGACCTGCTTTTGAACTCAGTACCAACTCAACCTGTGCCCCACAGTGCAGACTGCATTCTTTGGGAAGCCCGTGTGTAGGGGGAAGGAGACCAGGGAGGCGTCCACATCCAAAGGCTCAGACAATAGCAGCACCAGGTGCATAGGAACAGGTGGGCCCCACAGCTCCTATGCTGTCTGTCTGATAAGTGCCATGGTCTCTCAGGATGAGGTGAGACCTGTACACAGGGACGGGAGGGAAATGTTCTGCCCTCGGAGGAAGAAATGGCCTCTGGAGAAGGTGGCAGCAGCAGGCACCCAAGAATCAGACCCTCGTGGGAAGAGAAACCAGTCACACACACCACCCCAAGACAGGCTTTCCGGCGAGATGGAGAAACCTTCTATGCCCACACAGAAGCACACACACAAACCTTTCGAAGGTAGTACCATTTTATTTAGTGTTATAGAAAAATTTAGGCTACTTCTTAAAAACAAAAACCAGAGAAATTCAAAACCCCCAAGTCACAAAGCAGAAAACAGTAATTCCGTAATATAAAAATGCCTTCGACCACAGGAAGGGGAAAGTCAATTTAGCAACTTACATAGTAAATATGCAGAATCCAGAGCTGAGGTTGGTATGGATACCAAACGTTAAGTTCCCCATCTAAGGCAACTGACTTTTCAGCTTGAGGGATAGATACTTAATCAGCACTCCTTAAAAAAGAAGACTGGGGGTGGGGTGGGTGTAGCACAGTACAGAGGCCCTGAAGAGGAAACAAAAAGGTCAACTGGGGGAAGGGACTCAGGCTCAGGGAGGGAAGACTCCAAATAATTTAACAATGACAGGTCTCTGGCCTTCCATACAGTGTGCATCTGCTGTTGGGGTGCTGAATTCCCCCAGGTAGCACAGCTGGAAAGCGCAGGGCTATACCGCGCTCCTGTGGGCGTGTGCACACGGTCCCATCTCCAGGCCCAGTTTCTGAGCATGGAAAAGGACGGGGCTGCTTGCTCCTAGTGTCTGCTACCTCAGTGTGGCCCACGCAGTGTACACAGGGGACGGAGGGACACCTAGCAAAGCCTGCAGAAGGAGGCAATTAGAAACAGTGTGCATGCATGAAGTTCTTTGGTGTTTAATCTGATGGTTCTCCCAAGTTAGGGGCACAATCTCTGAAGGCAATGAGACAAGGCCAAGAAAGGCTAAGAAACGTGCTGTTCCCAGAGCCCCCTGCTGGCCCGTCAGCTGGTTTGGCATCTGCAGCAGGGCTGGGCATTGAGGTCTTCAGGCAGGTGCCAGGCACAGGAGCTTCCCAGCTCTGCCTCACCAACCTCTGCTCAGGCCAACAGTGGACTAAAGCCTCACTCAAGTCCACTCCCCCCCTCCAAATGCAGTCGTCAAGGACGGTCCCTAGCTGAATGACCTTCAAATTATCTACTTTGCGAGGGACAGGAATGCTATGAACTGAACTGTTTTCCAGTAGTGGTGGGAGCCAGACGCCCCTGAAATAAACTGTCCTTCATTCTCTGGAGTTCCCAAGTGATAGTTTAGGGCACAGGAAGTCACTCTTCACCCTGACTTCCCTCCCCAAGGCCCACAGAGTTCAGCATCCAAGGCCTGGTGCCTGGAGGCTCCAGAGCTGCACACCAACTCTTTGAAGGAAGAGTGCCACTCACAGCACACCTGCCCACCGCACACTTGGGTTATCACAGTACAAATACGCTTCTATCAAGTAAAAAATAGATTCGGAACAAATATATATACATGTCCATTTTCAGAGTTCAAGTGGAGACATAGCTTTCTTTGGAGGCATGTCTGTAATTCTTACTGCACTACAAAAATACAAGTCATCTGAGCAGTTTACAGTGGCCCCCACTACTTCAGGAGAGAATTAAGTAAAATAGCTGTGGGTCCTTCAGAACTGACCAGGTAGGTTACAATATTGCCCTTCAGATTAAAGTGCTCCAGTACAGACAAGGCTGCGGCCAGCTCGGCCCAGAAAAGGGACTCTGCTGCCCGCTGTTCTGCTTTTACCCTCCAGGTAACAAGGACACACAGAGAAGGGGTTCTGGGTTAATAAATGCCACCATCTCACCCCACCATGCTATTACAACCCGGGGAAGAGATGAGCAACACTGGGAGATGACCACAGAGAAATTCCCCGAGAGTGAAATGGTGCTGTTAGTTAAGAAAGGGGCAGGTACTTCCGCTTAAAAAATATGTGTAGCATCCTTTTCAAATTACAGTGGTCCAAAAATAAGTATCATCTTCTCGCTTGGCATAATCTGGCAGGGACAAGCCCAGGCCTCCCATGTGTAAGGGGTGCTCTGCGTGAGCCCCAGCCTTGCTCTTCCTGAGTTTCTAACAAGGAGGGGAAGAGGCTTGAGTCTGTTCATGAAGCAGCTGTTGAAAAGCTGAGGCATTCCTGTTTTCTACTGGATTCTCAATTTTATTAACCACAATGAAGCCTTCACTACAACTTCTCGTGCATCCTGGACACAACCTGAGTTTCTCTGTGGCAGCGACAGGCAGCATTCAGAGGACAAGTTACATGAGGTCCCTCAGGATCCAAGCCCGTGATTCCTCCTGGCCAACAAAATTAAAGGATTTTTCTGGTTTGTTTAGTTTTCATTTGCAGTGCCAGGGATGCAACCTTGGGCTCACATATGCCGAATCCCAGGCCAGCTTTCTGTATCTCCAGGAGTCAGTGGCTTTGCCCCCTCTACAGTCTGGCCAAGGAGAGGCACAGGTGGAAAGGCCACAGGCATCCTTCTAAAGATGTCTCAGGCTAGCACTGTGAGAGCCTGGACCACTCAGGTCCTTATCAAGGCACTGAAGAGACTGGTCCAGCCGGCAGGGATCCTGCTGTCATGAAAGGGGGGACATTGCCAAACTTCCCTCGGCCAAGGGACGTGACTTTCTAAGCCACATCTACCTTGTGCACCTTCAGGGGAAAAGCTCTAGAGAGAACACATGGTAACCCTAACACAAAGACCAAGTTTGTTTAGAAGCTAAGACACATGCTCAGAAGTTTTCCCTAAATGACTCTGAGCTACTCAAAGAATAAAGACAAAAGAACCAGCTCTGAGAAGCCTGGAAAGCTCAGATGGTATAAAAATCCAGAAGTTGCAGCAGCCAAAACACCTGAGCCACTCAAAGGCCAGGGGAGTTCGAGTATCACAGCACCACCACATGGCCCATGGCCCATGGCCCTACACTGTAGTCCAGGCCCTAGACTTGAGGATACCTGTCTGCAAAATCCCACACTGAAGAAAGACAGTCCCTGGGTTCAGAGGCACTACTGGATCTGCTGCCATCTGAACCTCTGGCTCAGGGGCAGATCTTATGACAGAGTCTCCTGTGGGCATAAAATATTTACAACCTAGTTAAAGGCACAGTGGCATTTAAAAATAAAACCCTGGGAATGTACAGTACAAAATGCATTGTAATAATTAACCTGGCTTAGGCTGGTGGAATTGGCTCCTGAGAGATAACACGCAGGAGAGATGGTGATCTGGGCCTGTTGGCCGGATGTCAGCACAGCAAGTCCTTGATCCGGAGAGCAGGTGGGCACAGCCAGCCCTGTGTTCCCATTACATCTTGCCTGCTCTTTTGCCAGCCTGAGCTGGGATGCGGAGAATGTTGGGGGTCTCCTCCATGACCCTGACGAGCAGGTTGTCGATGTAGTCCTCCAGCTCGCGGACCTGAAACTCTTTCTTGCTGATGGTCTCCTTCTGTTTGAGGACCAACTGGATAAGCTCCTCATGGGTCAGCTGGGCATAGGCAAAGGCAGGGTCTGAGGGGCTGTATTTCTGTGGGGAGGAGAAAATGGGATTAAAAAATCAGCGTGGAAGACAAATATCTGAAAGGAACACATGAAGAGGAAACATTAGTGATCTGAGTCTCTTGGAAATCTACTTTCAAGGCAGGGTGAGAACAGACTGCTGACTGATGAAATTTCTGTGAGGAGCCACAGTAAGTGTGCTAAGCTTTTCAGCTGGTTTCTCCAGTTTTTTTTTTTTATTAGTACATGTGTGCAGTACATACTGATTACATTTACTGTGGGGAACAAATACCTATACATAAGATCCTGTGGAACTGCAAGCCAGAGCTGGGAATATAGCTCAGCAGCGCAGCACCTGCCTGGCAAACATGAGATCCTGAGTTCCATTCCTGGAATCCTCCCCCACCCAAAAAAAGGAAACGCAAAGCCAGGGGCTGGGCATGAAGCTCCGTGGTGGAGCACTAGCCCAGCATGTGCGAAGCCCTGGGTTCAATTCACGTAATACTGTCTTTCAGTATTACAAAAGACAAAGAGGAAAGAAAAACCAGATGTGGCCGACAGGTTGAAGACCTCTGCACATAACTCGGGTTTGAGGTTTCAAGAAACACAATCTGAGCTGGGGATGCAGCCCAGTGGAGGGTGTGACAGACCCAGCGTTCAAACCCCAGCACTGCAAACAAACAAAATAAAAATTGCATTACGTTCGCATTGTGGTGTGCACTTGTAGTGAGCACGCACGGCTCCTCTATGTACACTAGAGGCTCTCGAGACAGGGGCAGCACTGAGATGGAGACAAGCCCCAAGCTAGGACAGAGCTGGTGCAGGACGGCACTCACCTGCCAACACAACAGCGCACTGTTCCTGCTGCCGCCTACACTATGTGGTGTGATCAAAA
Source organism: Cavia porcellus (assembly GCF_034190915.1). Lineage (NCBI taxonomy): Eukaryota > Metazoa > Chordata > Mammalia > Rodentia > Caviidae > Cavia > Cavia porcellus. The sequence goes on from NW_026947512.1 coordinate 44,686,686, forward strand.
TAACGGGGAAGACTTACATTTTTTAAAACCTACAGTAAAAGGCACAATGCCATTAATCTCTCTTAAAACATACTCCCCTCCCTTTTAGTGGCTCACAATTAACCCATCACACTCGACACTTTCTGCAGCAGGGCTGGAGTCTTTTGTAAGTGTCTTCAGGTGCACTGCTGTGGCTGTTTCCAGGTCCTGACTCAATTCAAAACGTTTACCTTTCATTCTGACTTGGGAAAGGCCAGAAATTGCACAGTGCTGGATCTGGTGATGAGGTGGATGAGGACGCACTGCAGTGTATCTTACAAGCCTGCCTTTCAGCTGGATGACACTCGGAATCAGAATTCATTGTGTTTTTGATCACACACTCACAAAAGAAGGCTTCTAGAACTGTTTCAGAAAGTGGCAAGAGCGAGAGATTGTGTCTGAAGCAAGCGGGGAGATTTTGAGGGAGACTAATGGCAACATGTCTTTAACATAATTATTTTTTATAAAACTTAAACACTCAGGGCTGGGGATTTAGCTCAGCAGCATAAGCACCTGCCTTGCAAGCAGGCAGTCGTGAATTCGATCCCCGGTACTGATTTAAAAAAAAAATTTAAACACTCACTGTGCATTTTGATGACATTACATATGCTCTGGTGATTGAGCTAACACAGTGACAACTCAAGGATCTCACCTGAAGTCATATTATCCTTGCAGACTATGTACAATCAAATCAAGTGCCACTAGGCCACATCTCTAAATGGCAGCCAGCTAGGGCACACAGTGACCTTCTCAGAGCTGAGTACCCCCCTCCTGCAAGGGTGGTGCCCTAGACTGTGGTTTTTAACCAGCACTTACAGTCTGGTACGACAAGAATCCAACTGTAAGCTCAAGAGGCCTGGACCATAAGGAAACAAAAGATAAAGGTTAAATAAGAAGTTAACATGCTGTACTGAGTCTCCAGAAAGGAATAAAGAGTGACTTTTCTGGTAATCTGAGGCTCAGAAGATTTGCAAGTTAAAAGGAACAACATCTAACAGAAACTGCAAGATGATTTTGACCAAAGAACTCTGAAGCTAAGTTTTATTGTCCTGAGGGTCCAACAGTTTTGCTGACTACAGAAGGATAAGAGACTTCATGTTCCAAGAAGCAGATAAGTTGAGGGCAAAAGCAACATTCACTGCTCAACAGTCAGGACAGAAGCCTCTGGCCCGACAGGGAAGCAAAGCTTCTACTCAGGAACCAGGAATCCCTCACGTCACCTCCCCTCCTGGCTGTGGACAGAAGCTCGACAATCCCCACGCCAGCTCAGAAGCACACACTGGCACCTTCACAGACGGTGTGGGTTTGTACCCAACTCGGACTGTGTAACACAGCTGGGATGGTGGATGACTTCTCCCCAACCAGCTCTCCCTTAAGCACCTCCTATACTTTTTTTAACTTGTTGAAAAAAAGCATACATTCACAGGGTACCTCCTCTGGGCCCCACTGTTTTCCTGTGCATTAGGTAAGCAGCTCTGCCACTGAGCCACACTCCTAACCCAGTCACCCGATGACTTGTGAGACGAGATTCCAATCAGAAGCTACATGTGTGGGAGATTATGGACAGGGATTGTACAACACAAATGTAACCACACTGTCAAACCATACGTTAAAGGCAGGAAACATTCTGTGTATTGTACCACAGGAAGAGTCTGGCCAGTGCCAAGTCCTGAGTTTGAACCCTCGTACTAAAAAGCCACACATACAAAAACAAAAACAAAAAATAAAAAACCACGCAGAGTCGGATATAGTAATACATATCTTATAATTCTAGCACTCTGTACAGCTGAGGCAGGAAGACTGCAAGTTAAAGCCCAGCATGGGCAACTTAGCCTCCTAACACCACTGTCTCAAAATTAAAAAAGAAATAATAATACTATAATGATTGGGATTGTAGTTCAGTGCCAAGGCCCCGGGTTCAATCCTGAGTATCACCAAAAAATCTAAAATGAAAGTGAAACAAAAATGTATAAGCCTAAATATTTGGTGATATCTCTAAATATTTGCTTATGAGAAATACTTCAATTGAAGACACATTCTTACTTAAAAGTATTTCATACAAATGTCAAGCAGACACTCAACTTGCATTCTATAATCAAGGGGGAAATAATATATATGGATTTTGAAATCATTAGATCTGCATGGTATGATTAAAACGTACAATAATTCAGCCTTACAGAAAGTAATCAAAGGACACAGAAAGGAAATAGCACAGAGAAAATACCGATGAATGCAAGAAAAAAGGGTACCCACCAGCACAGGTTTCCTACCAGGATTTTCTGTTTGTTTTGTTTTGAGACAGTTCAGGCTAGCTTTAAACTCACTATGTAGCCCAAACTGACCTTGAACTCACGGGGATCCTCCTGCCTTGGCCTCCCACATCCAGCAATTACAGGCGTGTGCGACCACGTCCAGCTTTGCTGTTGTTGTTGTTGTTGATTTGAGACAGGGTCCTGCTGTGTACTTCCAGCCAGCCTTGAATTTACTAGGTAGCCTAGGCTGGCCTTGAATTTGCAGCAATCCTCCTATCTCGGCCTCCCTGGTTTTAGAATTACAGGCGTGTGTCACCACAGCCGGCTGACCAGGATTTTTACACTGGACTTTTCCTTTTCATAGTAGCAATGACAAACATTTAAAATGTGGGTCAAATGTTTCCATGTAACAGAAGATTTTGAGTCTAGTTGGCTGTACTATTTTAAAACATTAAGTGTTCAAGCCACCTGAGTAAATAATGCACTCCTACTTATAAATGATCCATGCAGAATTGAGGTCCTAAAATAATAGCCGCCGGGGAAAGATTTCACTGGTGACCATCAGGCCAACGTGCATCACTTTAGCTATGCAGTCTCTTTCCCTAACCTCTTATTACACAGCATTCCAAAGAGCACTTATTTTTGTAAGTACAGTTTCATGCACAGTACAAAAACATTATTGTACAGCAGGTCCATAGCAGAGTCTCTGGGAACTTTCCACGCTTACTCATAGTGGTGACTGGGAAGATCCAGGACCAAGAGACCCATAGCAGCCAGGAGAGGGGCCACAGTGGGTTTACTTACCGAGACAGAATAGGGTGTCTTTGTTTTGAGCAAGTTATTCTTTTTTTTTTTTTTTGGTCTTTTTCCTTTTTATTGGTACCGGGGATCGAACTAACGACTGCCTGCTTACAAGGCAGGCGCCTATGCTGCTGAGCTAAATCCCCAGCCCCTCCAAGTTATTCTCTTAATCAGTTCCAGGAGACAAGGCTCTTATTACATGAGCTTCAAAGAGAAAACAGAAGGGGTTCAAGGGTCTCCGAAACTCCCCCCAAAAGAGGTGTTTATATTTTTTCCAAAGAAACAGAAAACCCAAGAGAGCCACAAAGCCTTCCATTGGAGAAGGCAGAGGGACAAATCCTGCGAGGGGATGCTGGTTTCCATTACTGTCACGTTCCTGCTGTCCTTCTGCCCCGTTTTCTGGAAAATTCTGTTAACTCCCAGCAGATAGAACTGCTGCTAACACTTGTAACCAAGACACAGGAGCTGGAGAGCCACACCCATGGACTAACAGGAAGTGCAGATTTTTAGGCAAGGCTGAAAGGTAGGAGGTCCACAGTGACAGGATGGCTGTGACATGATGCGTGTCACTGACCCTGCTAACGTGTTCTAGAGGGGGACAGGGCAGGGGCACTACCTGACAGTGACCTGTTCACAGCCTCCTTTAGCTACCGTTACTCAGGATGCAGCCTGAGCCTCCAGCAGATTTCACCCAAGTACCCTGGCGTGCTGAAGCAGAGCGAGTCATAATCACAGGGCCCAGCGCTTTCTAAACACCTGCAGGACATGGCGCAATGCAGAGAGCCCTTGCTGTGCTCAGCCCTAGGTTCAACCTGCGGCGCCGAACAAAAGATGCTTTCAGAAGTGACAGCGGCACAAGTGAAACTTCTTAAGAACTGAAAACTAGTCAGATGTGGTTGTACATGGCTGTCATCCCTGACACTCAGGAGGCTGGGACAGGACGATCACAGCCCAGGAAATTTAGAGACTCAGTGAGACCCTGTCTCAAAAGAGAGAGAGAGAAAGACAGACAGACAGACAGAGAGAGACAGAGAGAGAGAGAGATGCAGCTCAGTGGTAGAGAACCCTTGGGTTTAATACCCTGTATAAAGAAAGAAAGAAAGAAAGAAAGAAAGAAAGAAAGAAAGAAAGAACAAACAGAAAAGGGAACTATTCCAGAATATAGGAAAAAGACAAGACAACCAAATGCAAGGAGTGATCTCTAATTGGCTCCTAGACAAGAAAAGCAGCAGCAATCACTAAGCAAGGGCACTAGGGACAGCTGGTGACATGGACAAAGGTGCTGCAGATGAGAAAACACTGTTACAGAAATGACAAAGCCATGGCGGTACATGTCTGTAATCCCTAACTTGGGAGGCTGAGGCAGGAGGATCACTGCGTGTTTGGAGCCAGCCTGGGCTACATAGAGTTTAAGACCAATTTGAACTGCATAGTGAGACCCTGTCTTCTACAAATGATAAATTTCTAGATTTTGTTTCACTTTGTTTTTGAGATACACGTAGCCCAGGCTGGCCCTGAATTTACTATGCAGCCCACCAGCCCTGAATTCATTCCAATTCTTCTGCTTTAGTCTCCTGAGTACTGGGACAACAGGCTTTTGCAACCATCCCCAGTATGTACAAATTGAGTATTCTGGGGGTGTTTTTTTTTTTTCCCTGTGTTGGGGCTGGAACTCAGAGCTTCACATTTTCAGGACAAGCATTCTACCACCAAGCTATATCGCCAACCCTACATACAGATTTTGACCAATGTTTTTATTCTTAAGAATTAAGTCCCTGATTGACGTGCTTTGAAATTTTGTTGTTCTTTTTTTTCTTTCTTTTTATCCCTGAATAAAATGGATTTTTTAAAAAAGGGATTAAGGACGTTAAGTGGGGGAGGGGCACGATGCACACAATTTTCTTTCAAATGTTTCCAAAAAAATTCCACGTGTGCCTGTGTATGAGATACCCAGGCAGTGGGGAGCAGGAGGCAAGGACAAAGATGGGACAAGTGAATGGGGGTGCAGGGTTTACAGGAGCCCTTTGTGTTACTGTTGCAACTTTTTTATGTTTGACGTTATTTAAAATGACAAAACAAAAGGTATCTCTGTAATAATTAAAATTCAAGAATTTTACATTGTTGCCTAAAGATAAAAGGGAATCATGAGAAAAAGCAGTCTGACTTGAGTTGCCCAGCTGGGTGAAGTTCTTCTCATTAAGAAGAATTCTGTGGGCTCCGGATGCTGCTGCTCAGGGGTATAGCGCTTGCCCGGCGTGTGCAGAGTTCTGAGCTCAACTCCAGACCCCCAAAATAAAAATTAAACATAAAATAAAAAGTACCAGTGTTAATCTTGTTCCTTGAGACACAAAAAATTTCACCAATATCTAAATAACTATAAGGAAAACAGTAATTACCCATCCAGCAGGAAGACCCCAGAGCCAGCAAACACAGGGTCAAGTAACTACAGGCATTGCCTGCTGCCTAAGGGTGGACACGATGGTGACTTCTGCCCTGGCTTAGACCTTGGGCCTTGTCACTTGCTAGGCAAGTGCTTTGAACTTTTTTTGTTTTGTTTTTTGAAGCAGTTTGGCTACGTTGCCCAGACTGGTCTCAAACTCATGGTGAGGCTTTCTGTCTCAGCCTCCTAAGTAGCTGAGGCCATGGGAACACTCCACAAGGATTCCAGACACGAGTCCTTCACAGGACTGTGGCCGATCTGCCGGCTTCTCAGGACACTTACCTTTATCATGGGATCGTTGGTCACGTGCTCACTGATGATGGTGGCAGTTCCCAAGCTGGAGTTAGCAATCTTAATGGCCGTGCTGTTCATTGGCTTCACAGGTTGAAGTCTGAAAAGAAGGGGAAAAGGGATCCTTAAGGCCTTCTGTAACCACAGAACTCAGACACAGCCTTTCTCAACTAAGGCAGCCTGAGGAAGGCGGGGGAGGAGACGGGAGCTATGTTCATGTCTCCAGCCCAACACATGCTGCGACATCCCAGGGCCAGCAGAACTGAAAGCAGACAGAACCAGGCAGCATCTGCAAGCAGCAAAGCTCATCCTTGGCCAGGTCTCCTGACATTGCTACGAGACCCTCAGCCTTGGCATGAATATCAGCAGAACACAAAGGACAGCCTCTAAGTGCTGGGGGTAAAGCTCAGCGGTAGAGCACTTGCCCAGTATGTGTGAGGCCCTGGGTTCAATCCCTAGCACTGTAAGAATAAGGAAGAGAGACAATCTGTTATTCTTAGAGGGAAGCACAGCTGAAGACTCTTCTGGGGAACTCTGCAGAGCCTCCTGTGCCTCGGCGGGTAAAGAAAGCTCAGAGAAAACAGGCCAGGGTGCTCACCCCGCCATCCCGACAGGAAGTTCTGGATCTCAGCCGGTTCCTGAGACTTTGGGACACAGTATTTGTACTGTGTTTCTACCACTAGAGTGCTCCAAAGCCAGCCGCAGCCCAGCCCCTGAGTTGTCTCTCTGAAGACTGCAACTGTGTTCCTGCTGCCAGCACAACGGGGTGGGGAGACAGCCCTAAAGTAGGACAGGCAGGTTCTAACCTCAAGGCCTGTGTGTAGCTCAAAAGCCATGAGGCCTGCAGGTAGACGCAAAGAGGGGACATCGTCCATCTCTCACCTGTGCTTGGCTGCCCCAGCTCCAGGGCCTGGCCGGGCAGAGACTGGATGGGCCTCTGAGGGTGGGACCCAGGCCTGAAGAAGCGGCTTCTTCTTGCCAAAATTTTCAACTCTACTGGAGGAGCCCTCTGCAGCTGCTTTTTTTGGAGACTCTGCTGTCCTGGTGTGGTGAGCATCAATGTGTGGAGCAACAGGGACAGAGCATGCGGCAGGAAAGGTCTCAGAGAGCGGGGTACTGGGTACGGGAAAGCAAGGGCGACCCAGACCCCCGTCCACCTCCGATCCCTCCTCCTCGTCTCGGCTCGCACTCCTGCCGGGGTGCACAGCGGCCTCCTGCGCAGGAGGAGCCAAAGGGGCCTGAGGCTTGTGGTCCAACAGGCTCTTGGCAGGCGTCACCTGCTCCGGCTGATCCACTCTTTCATCGTCTGATGCCACCTCAGGGATGGAGGGAAGGGTCAAGTTCATATCAGCCGCAAGGGGAAGCATCACCTCAGAGGTGCAGGGAGAGCCGCTTAAGGGCTCGGCCAGCGAGGCTTCCTGGTCATCACAGGCCTTGTCCCGTAGCTGAGCTGCAAGTGCATCAGCATCCTCAGATCTGAAGAGTGGGGTGTGCCTTGCCGAGCTCGCTTTGCTTGTGGGGGCTCCTGAGGAACGTCCCATGGGAAAGGAGCCCACGCAGCTGCCCTCTGTGGGTACCGCTGCAGTGATGGGTTCCCTCTCGGCATTCTTCGCACCAGATGTGCATCCTGCAGAGGCTCCTGCAAGTGCCAGCTCCTGGGGGTGACTTCTGTCCTCGATCCCCAGTCTGGTGGGTCTCTCCACTTCTCCCATAGAGAGCTGCTCAGAAAATGACACGCGCTTCCGGCCCTTCTCCTGGCCCTGGCCGCCATGCAGGTTCATCTCTGCCTGCCTCTGCCACTGGGCGTCTGGTTCACCTGCTGGGAGGGACGCTGCCCTGCTCCCCACAGAAGGCCCAGGCTGGCCCTCCTGGTCTGTGGACCCCACCGTGGCTGGCTCCCCACTGGAGCCTGTAATTCTGCCACCGCCCAACAAGAGCGCAGATGACCCCTTGAGGGTCTCTTTGTCTGAGAGGGTGCAGCCTTGTTTCAGAGGGGGAGCCTCCCAAAGTGCCTCTTCTGGCTGTCCCAACTCGGGCTGCTGTAAGACAGAGCTTCCTAGCTCTGTGGGACCAGCATTCTCGCCTGGGCCCACCTCGCGGGTCTTCTCCCCAGGAGGACTTGCTGTCCTTTTCACTGGGGCCTGGGACTCTTCGTAAAGGGATCCCAGGGCAGAAGAACCAGCACCCAGGCCTGGCGTTAAACTCTCCTTTTGCAAGTCTGCTTGGAGGAGCGAAGCCATTTCTTCAGAACTGGCCTGGCCCTGGCCTGAGGGGGGCCAGTGTCCAATCGGGGTGGAGGTGGAAATGGGCGCTGCTACCGGAGAGGGAAGAGAGGAGCAGACAGAAGGACTTTCAGAAGATTGGGGCTCGGAATCACGCCCTGACTCAGCAGGGCCAGGGGCCTGACCAGAACCAGAAGCAAGAGCTGAGAGAGACAGAGCAGAGTCGGGGGAACAAGGAAGCCTGGCTTTGGGCTGGGCCTCTGAAGACACTTCCAGTCTGCAAAAAGCACAAAATAAAATCTGCAGGTCAGTTGCAGATGCATCATGAAAGACAAACATGTAAAAAAAAAATAAAGTCCTCCAAGGGAGAGAATGTTGTAAAATCTGGGATGGTGTCTTATAAAGCTAAAGGAACCCAGGACCTTGCAGGCTGTAAGTACATACTCTACCTGAGCTACACCTCTAGCCCCTAAAACAGACACTTGTATCACCGAGCACACCTACCGCAAAGGCCTGCTGCAAGAGGAACAGGGAGATCCAGGGAAAGCAGCTGCCCACAGTTCCTTTTGGTGACTGACACAGAGCCCTAGCACTTGATTTGCAGGGCACAAAGTATCTAAAGTTCAAAGTATTATAAGACATAGCCCAAGGAAACAGGGACAGATTTGGAAGAAACTGAGTGTCTGCATATTTATACACGTGATCAAAGTAAATAGAATCTCAAAACAAAATTCCCTCCCCTCCATATCACAGAAATGTTGAGTATGAATGTGAATCATGCAGAAAAGTAAAAGCCCTCCAGGTGCAAGTGGGCAGAGAAAACATGCAGACAAGAGGCACAGGCAACCAGGCAGGCAGGTGGGTCTCCAGTGTCAGCAGATGCCAAGTTGAGAGGAAGAGAGACAGCGCCTTCCCCAAAGGCTGAAACTGACACTGAACACGCACAGTTCTGCACACTGTGCAACCCCAACCCCACTCCCAGATCAAGGCTCAGACTGTGCCACAAACCACTGTGTTTCACCAGGATCTGGATGGCTCGCTGAGAAGGACAAAACCAAGCAGAGGCCTGGGGCTGTGGACACCTCTGCCCTTTCTGCAGGCAGGTCAACAGGTGGCAGGGATGGGACTAAAACAGGTGACAGCCTAGCACACCTGTGTCACATGTGGCAACATCATGGCACGGGCCACACTGAGTGGAGGGGGGGCCTGTGTGACAAGGGCCAGGACTCACCGAGGCTTGACAGCTTTGGTCTGCGTAGGCCTCACAGAAGGAGCAGGCGGCTTTGGTTCAGACTTGGGCTCAGGTCCAGCTTTTGGTTCTGAAATCTGCACATCTTCAAAGGGATTCAGAGAATGACCCCCGTGGGAGGCATCGGTTGCGGTGTCTCTCTCAGTGCCTCTCTGCAGGACTTCTTCCTGCGGTGGGGCTTCTGATGTCACGCCTTCCTTCTCCCACCCTGGGACACTCGCTGTGTGCTCACGATCGCTGCCCTTGGCCACCTCCTTCTTTCCCGTCACCAGAGAAAGCAAGGCAGACTTCTTGCCCTCCTGCTTCTTGCTGTCCTTGGTTTCTCTTGCAGCCTCTGAGTTCCCTGGTGTGGTGCCTTCCCAAGTGTCACCGCTGGCCAGGGGTCGGTAGGACGGCAGGGTCATGGACTTCAGTGAGTCCTTGGTGGAGGCGTCAGCAGACAGGCTGCCCCCCTCCCCTGGCTCCTTCCAAGGCTTGCCAGCCAGGTTTTCGGTGGAGGAGAAGGCAGGCTTCTTCCTGAAGCCCAGGGGCGAGGGGGACGAGGCCGGGCTGCTGTCTTTGGTCTCACTCCGGGGCTCAGGCTGCTCCACATACACGTGGTTCCCATTGATGCAGACGTTAGAGCGGGAAAGGCTGTCGGTCTTGGCCCGCAGGCCCCCAAGAAAGGAGAGGCCTTCCTTCCTGGGGAGGCTGAAGTTGATCTGGTTGAGCTGCTTGGCGTCTGCACTTGCTGTTCTCCTGTGGGATGCAACTAGGAAGAAAAAGCAAAGAGCAGAAAGAGGAGAGTTAAACTGGGAGGCTGGAGTGAGGCTCCGAGCTACAGCACTAGCCTTGCTTCCCCCAAGCCCTGGATCCCAGCCCTGGCGCCAGAAAGGAGGGGACAGAAAGGAAGGGAAGGGAGGAAGGGCAAAGCAAAGGAAGAGAGGAGGCAGAGAACACACAGTTTTCAGGCAGGGACAGGGTCATTTGTCAACAATCTTCCCAGCTGAGGGGAGGGTGCTGCTGGCCCCTATCAGGTAGAGCTCAGGAGTGTGGCCAAGCTCCTGCAATACACAGGACGGTCCCCACGGCAAGGAAGAGTCTGGCCACGCTCAACAGCGCTGAGGCTGGGGAATCCTGCATGAAACCCATGATACAGCAACAGAAACCTGGCACTAAGAGATACAGATCTGACCACTGAGACTGAAGCTCAAGCCGGGGTGGCTGTTACCCCCCACTTGGAAGGCTGAGACAGGAGGATCAGACGTTTGAGTCCCACTTGGGCAACTTAGTGAGACTCTGAAAAAATTAAAACAAAGCACTGTGGATGTAGCTCAAGTGTGAGGGCTCTGGGTTCATCCCAGATATCACACGCAAACACACACACAAATAAAGAGGAGATAAATTTCAGAATAGACAATTCAGGGTTAAGGGAACTGGGTTCCTTAGCGTCCATTAGGGGCATACCCATGAGCTAAGGAATATCACTGAAGATCAATAAACGGAACTCAAACTGATGAGTATCAGAGTTACAACAAGGTTCTATGGCTTTATCCGAGACAGACAGAGACAAAGAGACACTTAGATGCACTTATTTTTTTTAGCTTGAATCCTTATACTAATGCACATCAGTCCCATAGCCAGACACCTCAGAAAGGGCATCTTGGAAACCAAGGGATCAGAGGTACAGAAGGCATCCAAGCCAAGATCACTATGCCCACCAGCACCACCACCACCTCTGCAGCAGAGTTAAAATCTTTCTCTAAAGGCCTGTCTGTCATCTCTCACTTATGAGAGTATGAGAGTATGGCAGGGTAAGTTGAGGAAGAGCAGCCACATGAAGAGGTGGTCAGCACTCACTGTCCGAGGCAGAGGAGGAGGACTCATCCTTGTCGTCGTCCCCCCACGAGGACCGGAAGTCTCCTGGCTGGAGCACCACTTTGTCTGGCTTTGAAGTCGGCAGGACAGACATGGACTGGGAAAGTGGCGTTTTCTGCAAATTCGACTTGGAAAACAAGGTCTTGACCTTTGATTTCTTTTTCTTGTCTTTTGAGAAAGACTCATCGTCACTGTCAACTGAGAGTGTTGAGCTGGGGACGATGGCTGACGCTGTGTCCAACGCGCCATCCTTGTTCTTTCCCTTGATCTTGTCCTTCAGCTTTCCAAACGGGTTGCGGGACTTGTCCTTCACGGACAAGTCAAACATGCTGGCCGTCATGTTGTTCCTCATGAACTGGATGTCCACCTCTATTTCCCCGCGGGGCTTTTCTTTCTTTCCTGGCTTGGATTTCAAAGTGTACCACCTGAAAAGACAGGCCAACTGTTACGTTGGGTTCTCAAGCCCTGTCAGCTGGCTGCCCTCCCTGCTGCTCAGACAGATGCACCCCTGGCTTTCTCTAGGGGAGCAGAAGTGGCAGGGGATGAGGGCAGAACTTGCTGTTCATCCGTCCATCCATCCCTCCATCCATATACAGGTATGGGAAACTGAACGTATTTTTATTTGAGATTTGTTTTCCCTATGCACAAGATAAAGGTATAATCTAGTGTACTTAGTGTATAGTCTTTTTTAATTTTTTTTTTTTTTTTGCAGTGGCTGAACCCAGAGCTTCAATCACACCATCCAACATGCATTACTACTGAGCTACACTCCCTACCTTTCTAATCATCTAAAATCCTGATCCAAGCTGGACATAGCAGTGCCCCTCTGTAATCCCAGCACCTTGGAAAGCTAAGCAGGAGATTTGCAATTTGAGTCCAGACTGGGCAATCCAGTGTCTTACTGAGATTCTGTCCCAAAAAATTAACAAAGGGCTGGAGATGCAGGTTCGTGTAAAGATGCTGGGTTCAATCCCCAGTACAGTATTTCTAAAAATCCTCATCTTGTGAAGAGCTATTTCTAAAAATAAACAGTTGGGAGCTAGGTATGGTGGTGCATGCCTGTAGTTCCACCTGCTTCAGAATAATTCACACCCAGAAGTTGGAGACTAGCCTAGGCAACATAATGAGGCCTTGTCTCTACATAAGAAAATAAACATTTAAATCACTTCTGGTGACAGTTTCCCTCAATAAGGTGGCAAAGGTCATAAAGAGAAGCTAGAAAGGTAGTGTACAGCTGGGCATGGTGGTACATGCCTGTAATCCCAGGACTCGGGAGGCTGAGGCAGGAGGGTTACAGTGAGTTCCAGGCCAGCCTGGGCTACATAGTCAATTCAAGGCCAGCCTGCACTATAAGGTGAGACCCTGTCTCAAAAACAAACAAAAATAAATACATAAAAAACAAAAAGGTGACATGTACATTTATAAACAAATCTCAGAGAAAATCATGAGTTTAGAGAAAAGAATAATGTCTGCCAATGAGTAACAGAAAGCACAAAATGGAGTTTAAAGAGAAAAGCATGGAGTAGAGTCATCAAATGAACACACTATCTGATTTCCCTTATGTGAGGCGCCTGGGGCACCAAGTTCATCTGTGGTGCTGCGGGAGGGGACGGGGGAGCTAATGTTGAAGGCTCTGAGCTCTGGTCCGAGTTGGAAAAATGAACAGTTTCTGCTTAATGGACAGCAGTGTGGCCAAACGGTCCTGTGAACAGATGTAGGTAACACTGCAGGAGGGCAGGCTCAAGACAGTCAGATGGCAAGCACAGGGCTTGCTGGTAACCCACTTCCTAGCTCGGCAAGGCCCTGGCTCTGACCCCAGCCCCTGCAGAGAGATGGGGGCACACACGCAAAAACATTTACACTTTGTAGTACATATATTTCACCACAAGTTTTAAAAATGAGAAACTGAAAAGAAGGCCTTCTTCTCTGGCTTAATAATCAACAAAAGACTATTTCAAATATCATCCAAGTATTTCTCGGGGTCATCTGCAAACTACTTCAAGATGGGGCGAAGGACGTGGAACTGATCCTGCTCCACAGGCTGACCAACCTCCGCAGAAAGAAACCTGCTTAGTGTTCCCCGTCCACCCGGGACCCCTCTCCTCCGAGTGACCGTGAGGGCACAGACAACCCTGAACACCTGCCCACGGAACCCACACATAGATGCTCTTTCCAGTGACCTAGTTAACGGCTGTGGGCTGAGTACGACTTCCGCTTCCACCCAAGCCGCAGCCTCCCCCATTTGGCTTCTGTCCAGAGAAAGGGGCAGAGTGAAGCAGAACCCTAAACCTGAACGGCACCCAGGGCACAGCTGGCAGTGCGTGCACTTAGAAACCACAGCTGGCCTCATGAGAGTGGCAGGCAGTGGACACTATGTCCATTTTACCAACAGGGCAGAAGTGAAGTCACTGCTGCGAGGACCTACCGCTCTTAAGAGTCCAGCTAGCATCCTAACTCAACTCTGCGTTTCCCCAACACGCCTTTTCTTCCCCTGCTGCCAAGCTCCTGCTTTAAACTCTGCTAATTCATCTTCAGCAGACTATCTTGTGTAATCACACAGAAAGAGAGGAGGCCTCACACTTAAAAAACCACCACCCGCTCCTGCTCCTGCTCCTGCTCCTCCTCCTCCTCCTGCTCCTCCTCCTCCTCCTCCTCCACCTCCTCCTCCTCCTCCTCCTCCTCCTCCACTTCCTCCTCCTCGTCATTTCAGCGGTGGGAATGGAACCCAGGATCCTGTGGTGTGCCAGGTCACTGAACCGCACCCCAGTCTGCACACCTCTAACCAAATGCCCCCAAATAAGAGGCAACTCAGCATAGTTTGCCACTAATCATGAATTATAAGATTACAAAAAGCCCAGCACATGAAGTCACCAAGGGCTTAAGTGGATTAACAAAATACAGCCAAGATCTGATGAAATGCTGTGGGCTTCCAGTCTGCACTTTTAGAACTTAGTTTTTAAAGCCACCATTGATAGATGAAGGGCTGTTGAAAGGTGGAAGCTGGCAGCCAATTTTGCCCTTGCCAAGCCAGGTAGCTTTTTCTCTATACTTTTCTTTTGTGGTGACTGAGCCCAAGGCCTATGCTCTTTTTTTATTTCTTGACAGACTCTAAGTCGATAAACTGTGCATGCTGGGCTCCAGGCTGGATCCTTCTGCCACAGACTCCCAGCACACGGGCATTACCTGTGGGCAGCATCTTCCTCTGCCACTCTTTTTCTGTTTACTGAGCTGAGGTGGTACTGAGTTGCCCAGGCTGGCCTCAGCTACCCTGTAGAGTGGCTGGGATACCAGGCGTGGGCCACAGGGCTGGCGTGTCTTTCTTTCCAGTACATTTCCCTGGACCTGGCCTGGAATACTCTGCATATTTGTCATTTAGATGTCCAGAGGATTACTCGTCCTTTTCTCCCCTGAAGGTCATGTGGTAAACGGTAACCTTGGTGACGAAGGCTGTTTGGCTTCTGTAAATATCAACCACAGGCACCTGAAAAGGAGAAGTCACCAGAGCCCAGGCCAGGAGGCTCCTGCCTGCAGCGGTGAGCAGCTGCCTAGCCTTCCGCCAAGAGAAAGAGCAGTGGTTGGGCTTTCTCTACAGCCCTTCACACAGCCTGTTTATTAGCCCTCCCTGGGGACACAAAACCCCAAAGGCCTTCAAAGAATGCCACTTGACCATTCCTGGAACCAGCCTTCTCCTCTCAAGTGTTTATTTTGAGCAAACTTACAGCCAACCCCAGAATCCTCCCCAGGGTTGGTTATTACCTGATGGCCAGGCAGGCACGAAATACCACTAGAAGGTGCAAACAGAAACTGCACCAGTGGTTCCTGCTGCTTATTTTCACAAGCAAACCTAAAACTAAACACCTGGTACCAAGAGCAGCCAGGAGACTACGTTAAGGATGTTAAAAATGGACTGGGAATCATGGACATACCAGCACATTTTCAGAGTTTTAAAAAAAAAAATCTGTCCGATCTTATTAAAGTTGCCAAGAGCCAGGTGTGGTGGCACATACCTGTAGTCCCAACAGTCAGTGGTTGAAGCAGGAGAATCTCCACAAGTTTAAGGCCAACCTGAATTGCATAGTGAGACCCTGACTCAAAAAAATAAAATAGCTGGACATGGTGGCACACACCGGTAATCCTAGCACTTGGGAAGCTGAGGCAGGAGGACTGCTGTGACAGCTACACCCTGTCTCCAAAAACAAAGGAACAGTCACGGAGGAGGGGAAACCATGAATTGTTTCTTATCCTTAAGGACTTTATCCTTAAATTAAAAAACAGGATAAGCAAGGGATATTTGACACAAACATAATTAGAAGAGATGAGTAAAACAGTCCATCAATGTCTACGCTATGAAATCCCAAAGTCCAACAAACATGGAGTAGGTTTCAATATTTAATAATTATTCCATTTTCCAGTGTTTCTCTGCCCGGGTTTCTTAGTCCACTTAATTCCTGTCCTCGCAGAAGCAGTTTGTGGATAACAGCACTGTGGCTGTACACCTGGGACAGCAGCCTGGGTGTGTTCCAGATTATCTTTCACAGAAAGCTCACATTATCTTAGAAATCAGGGTTGGGTTCACTTTTCTAGTCCAAAGGCCAGGATGCAGAAAGAAAGCCATAACCCCAGGCAGCAAGTTTATTTTTAAACCCATAATCTGAAAAATTTAACTATTAAAAAAAATCAGGGCTAGAGCTATAACTCGTGGCACAGCACCTGCCTGGCAAGTGTGAGGTTGTGAGTTTTGATTCCTGCTACAAAAAAACAACAACAACAACAAAAAAAACAAAAAACAAAAAAAAAAACAACCCAAATGTTTCTTTCAAAAGCAAACAACTGTTTTTACTTATAATTAAAACTCAGTCCTTCGAACATTAAAAGGCTCTCCAAATATGTCAGAAGGAACATTAAATTATATAAAATTTTGTTTGTTTGGTGCTGGGGACTGAACCCAAGGCCGTGTGCATGCCAGCGAGTACTCCACCACCCAATTCCACCCCAGCCTGCCTCTAAACTGGTCCTCCGGCTCCTGCCTCACAGCCCTTGGGTCTCCTAAAGATCACCACGCCAGTGGAGCTACACACTGGGCACATGCCAGCAAAGATGTGTACTACCCAGAAACTCCCTTCCATTGTTTGTTTGGGTGTTTTGTCTAACATAGTAAGATAATAGTTAAAGATACATTTAAAAGTTATTTATCTGTCCTAGACTTTCAGAAGGCTGGTTTAGGAAGGGGAATAGTTAACTAAGGAGAGGTGAGGACGACGCTGGCATCTGCGTTTACATGAGGGAGCTGTACACAGGATGCAGAACTGGCTGGCAGGTAGCTAAGCTGGGGGACCTCCTCCTGGACTGCTGTGAAGTGTCCTGGGCTCCCACAGTCACTCTGGGAGTGGCTCAAGCCACTCAATTCTGCCCAGCATACACTTGATGTGCACAAGGGTGCATACAGGTGGTGTGCACAGATAGTGTACACAGACAGTGTATACAAGCGATGTGCACAGATGGTATACATAGGCAGAGTGCACAGGCAGTGTGTACAGGCAGTGTGCACAGGCAGTGTGTACAGGCGGTGTACACAGGCAGTGTGTACAGGCTATGGACACAAGCGATGTATACAGGCAGTGTGCACAGGCAGTGTATATAGGTGGTGTCCACAGGCAATGTGTACAAGTAGTGTGCACAGGCAGCCCTTCTGCCAGAAGACAGAGGGTGAGGCAATGGCATTCCTGCAACAGAGAAGGCGGGCTCCCAGGCATCTTCAAAAGGACTGCACTGGCTGGTGAGGGACTGGCTCATATGCCTCCAAATCAATGTTTCTGCAGCTGAGGCAAACATGTTTTTCCTCTGGGACAACCCAGATAACAGCTGGGCACAGAGAAGTGATGGCTTCAAGATTCAGTGTGGGCATGTCTACATGCCAGGCCCTGGAGACAGAGGAAGAGACCTTAAAAATGGACAGTGGGCTCAGCAGACTTTGGTCTTCGATGTATTGGGACACCTGATGAAGTGCATGACTTCAGCCCAAATAAGGGTCTCAGCTAATTTAAGCTCCACGGGACTGTCAGGACCACCTTCCTGGGGACTATGTGGCAAAATGAGAACGCATGGGTCTCTGGAGAAAACCCAGGAGGGTCCCAAGATGGGCAGGCAGATCAAGGAGGACCACCAGATGATCTGGGTGTGGCTGCCACTTTAAGACACTCCGGGGTGCTCCGGGGACTGCTGTCTCAGCGGCCACCACCTTGAGGTCCTGTTGGACTCCAGGGTCCAAGTGACCTGTCTACTAACCTTCTCAGGCCAGATCTCAACTGCACGCTGTAGCATCAGTCAGCCCCACAGTAACTAAGCACCATTACCCGAGGGACCAGGTCTCAGGAGAGAAAGGAAGCAGGAAGCACAAAACAGTGCCTGACTGTTCAGGGAATTAAAAACAAGGCTGGACGGCATGGGGTCAGCCACCGAGACACCCAAAAAGGTTCTGAAAAGGAATGGCTCCACTGGGTCACAATGTCCCATCTCTTTCTGTGGTACCCAAAAAACAGTAAGAAGCAAACAGGGACAGAAATGTTTACCAGCAGCAAAGGCAGATGTTTGCACTCTAAGGCTGCACTGCAGTGGACAAGCCTCCTTATGGACCAGAGCAGCTGATGGCAGCATCAAACTCCCAACACAGAGCTAACCATCACCGACCTGTCTTCCCCTCTGCTCTGCCACCTCCTGGCCACCTCTAAGTGTGGCCAATGGCTCCCTGCTCACCTTTTAACCTTCACCTCTGAAACAGCCACTTCAGTACTGCTGAGAGGCTATGCAGCCACCCAGCACCAAGAACTGTTAAATCTGACGGTAGAGAACTGAATATAGAAACCCAAGTTCAAAGTGCCCTAGGTCCTTTCTTACATTATTTGGTCTAAAGAAACACTCTTAGAAAGGGTACACTGAAGACATCTTAACTGCTTTTTTTTTTTTTTCAAACTGACTTAACAGGCTGGGCTGCAGCTCAGTGGCAGAGTTCTTGCCCTGTATGTGCAAAGTCCTGGGTTCAATTCCCAGCATCACAGTGATACACACACACACACACACACACGAAAAAACCTTAGCTTAATCAGAATATTACTACTTCAGAAATTTTATCCCAGTTTTTCTGTACATTTGAGAAGTGAAGAGACTTTGGACGAGTAATTTAATCCCCACCTCATAAAAAGGTTATGAACACTCTGCGGCTTAATCACATAAAAAGTGCCTGGAACATGCCTAGCCACAAGTCATAGTTATACTGTCACTTAGTTGTAAGCAGGACAGTATATGTAACTTTATTTGAAGCACGTGACACATCATCAATCTGTACTCTCCATACCCATCAATTCGAGTAACTCTAGGAGCCTGTGAAATGCTTACATGCAGTTACCCCTCCAGAAGATCCTCAGAGGGAATTTAAGCTGCTAACAGTTCTCATTATTATTAAGTACTCAAATCTAAGCATCAAATATAAATAACAATGATGTGTATTTTGAAGGGAATAGGAAAAGACATACAAATTGGTTTGTATCACATACTTTCCAAAACTAAAAAAAAAAAAATAAGATTTTTTTTGTTCAATTCCTGGTACCAAAACAAAACAAAAATTTTTGTTTTGGTACCAGGAATTGAACCCAGAGCCTCACACTCACCAGGCAGGCACTGTGCTGCTGAGTTACATTCTGAACCCCAGAATTTTTAAAACACCAGGATCTGTGTGTATTTTCTGTAATTTATTGAGACATGATTCTCCCAGAACTTTCTGGAGTTCTATCAAGGTAGGAGAGGTTAGACATCAAGGGCCCTAAACTGTTAGAGATTCATCAAGATGACTGCATTTGCTGAAGTATATGAATCAGGGCAGGATTTTAAAGCAGAATTCTGCTGGGCATGGTGGCTTGTAATCTAAGCACTCAAGAGGCTGAGGCAGGAGGATCGCTGTGAGTTCAAGACCAGCCTGGGCTACAAAGTGAATTGAAGGCCAGCCTGAACTGCATAGTAAAACCGTGTCTCAAAAAGTCCCCCCCTCCTGAAAAAAAGCAAAAAGCAACACTAGATTCCTTTAGATGAAGACCTAAGGAAATTTCTAGTATCCTCGAATTTGAAATTCTCTAAAAATTGAAAAATCAACTCCTTTTTCAACATTTAAGCCTACTACTCCTGCAATCAGCAGCTTACCAATTCTTTACAAAGTTTGATCATATTTCGGGAGACCATGAAGGTTAATATTCTATCACCTGATCGGCTCTCCACCTTTCTCACCCTGAATGTTTTACATTCCGTCCACAAGGATCAGTCTTGCGGCAACGGAGGCATCCTCACACAAAAGGCTTTTAAGGATAAAGAAGAAGAAAAGTTAGTGGTGCGGTTCGCTATTTCTTGGCCCAGAACAAAACTAAACAAACTTCTGCGTGGGGGACATCAAAGAACGCTCAGCCCAGAAACAGACTCACGTACGTTCCTGGCAAGGGAGCAGAGAGACTGTGATTTATCTTGTAATCAAGGTTGTCTGAAGCAGGGGGGAAACAGCCACAACAAAAGCATTTTATAAAACATTGTTTTAATAACAAATGACTGGAAAGAACAGAAAATTTCATTGCAGTGAACGCGAGTCACGTTCACTGACCATGAGAGGAAAGCTCCCTAGGACAGTGCTGTTGGAGGCAACGCCCCGGAGAAATCCCAAACAGGACACCCACCCTTCATAATAAGAGGCTTTCTGAGACTAGGCTCTCTGGAAGCCCTCATTAGCCTACCTTGAGGTTTGCCACAGCTTGCTCACACAGACAGCGTTTAAAGAGTTTAAAGAGCAGAGAGTGTGGCGCTCACACCCAAGACAGACTCCCTTCGAGTTTCTCAGAAACCGCCTTCCAGAGCTGGCACTCAGGAAAAGACACTTAGTTACCTCTGCCTCTTTCCTCTCCACAGCCACATTCCCAGCCCTCCATTCCTCCTGCAGACTATACTTCTTCCTGCTGGAGAAGAATCTCTCCTCCAATGAGCAGGCAGAGGGCAGCAGGTAAACTTCCCTTCGACCTGAGAGAGGGCACTGACTACAAAGCCAGACCCTGAGCTTTGATCCTGGGACCTCCGTGGTCTCCAGTTTGCTGGGCTGAATGAAAGATGCATTCTCCAGATTCATGCTGGCAAACTGCCTACCACCTGTCCTGTGGTGGCCACAATGATGGAGCCCCTGGGTTGAGTCACTCAACTAAGAACAAGACAGGGTGGTCCCCACCCACAGGAATAGCAGGCAAGAATCAGGCTTGATCTCCTCCTAGGCAGGACCCCATCTGCAGAGCAGGGCCCACCTGCCAGTAGAGGGATCTGCTATTCATCTGCTGGAATTCAAAGACCTTGCGTTCACTGACCAACACCAGACCAAAACCAGAGGTCACGTTGGGAACTGCTCTAACGGGAAGATAAGACCTCAGATAACCTCCCGTGGCTCTCTCTTAAAACCATAGTATTCGAATGGTCATCTGAGGTTACATTGAGGGGGTGAGGACTGAGGTCAGCTAGAGTAGATGACATTTTAACAAGCATGTATATTTGCTGGTAAAATAATGATAACATTTTAAGTGAATAACCACAATTAAAATGACATTATCAGCTACTATGCGTAGAACTTGTCCTGGATATAGTTCTAGAAACACAATAGAGGTCTTCGTAACCAAAAGCAAGTTTAGTGAAATAAAAAAAGGCTCAAGATTCTTTTCTTCTCTTACTTTTCCTAAATGATCACTTGCGTGGGAGTTTTAGTTTTCATTTAGGGTTTGTTAAACTCACAACCATTTTAGTGTTCATGGATGTGTCTGTGAGCCTCCTGCTGAATGACGTTTTCCCCTTCTCAGTCCTGCCACCAGTATCAGAGGACACCCGTGACACCATGCCAGTGTCACCACTGGAAAACAAAGACGTGGCTTCTACCCGAAGACTCGGCCCGGCACACCCTGGTTTCAATGACATTTCCTCCTCTTTTGCTCCCGCAGAGAACCCAATGCATAGGTGCCACTGCCCAAAGCTGTCTTTGTCACGGTGACCTCACCCTGGCATCAGAGTGACTGTGAGGAAGAAAGCAGCTGCCACTTCCGGGTTCCACTTTATTTATTCATTCTCATGACAGCCTTTCCCCACCCCCTACTGCAGCCAATCCTTCCCAGTTTAGGGCAAAACATTTCTGAAATCCACCCACCTCTCCCCCTCTCCTCGGCCTCACCCTACTCCAAGCCAGGGCCATCTACGGCTCAGATGCCTACAGCACCCCACCCCACCCAGGCCAGACCAGGTTCAAGTTTATTCTCCACTCAAATCCCACAGCATACGGAATCGTGAAGAAGCAACTTGCCCAGAGAAACAATAACATAAATGCCCAAAATTATTCCTCTCTGGAAAAAAAAAAACCCACAGCAATCTTTGACAAATTAGGTCATCACACCTTTTGCTTTCAATCCTCAGTGGTTTCTGAATTCTTTTTTTTTTCTTTCTTTCTTTCAGTTAAGTATTGAACTCAAGGCCTCTTCCACGCTAAGAAAGCACTCTACCATTGCGCTACAAGCTCAGCCCTTTCCACTTTTCCAGCAGGGTCTCAGCACGTTGCCTAGGCTGGCCTTAAACTTAACCTCCTTCCTCAGCTTCCTGAGCAGCCAGATTATAGCTTGGGCCACAACACAACACCTGGCCACTCTTGTTAAACAGAGCCATGCCTTCCTCTTCAACCTCATCTACAACATCTTGCAGTCTCCCAGGCACTCCTGTCCTAGGGCCTAGGAGTACAGGCTGAGGCTCTCCCACAACGCTCTCCCTCCCCTCATTCCTCACCAGAATTTATTCTTCAGGTACCGCCTCCCATGATCTCTCTCCCCCTCCCTCCCGCCTCCATCTCTCCCTCCTCTCAGTTTTCTGAGATGAAGTCTCATTATGTTGCACTGGCCGGCCTCATATTTCCACACTCCAACGATCCTCCTGCCTCAGCCTTCCAAGTAGCTGCAATCACAGGCATGCACCACCCACGAGGCTTTTAAATCTCCTTTAAATCACACCCCTCCTCCTCTCTTCTATGATACCTCCACAGTCCTCATCACCAACACATGATTATTTATGTGTGTTCAACTTGTTTAAGGTCTCCTCCCAGCCAGGCCCAGTTTCCCAAGAGCCAGGATCACACGAGTCTGGTCCACCACTTCTTACATTGCAAACCCAGCACCCACATACAACAGGTGTGAAAGAAATCATTATGAAAAGACTGCGGGGGGGGGGGACAGAACCACCTGCACCCCGCATGAAGGGACGGTGACTTGATGTCCTTTCCCTCTTGGTGATTTTGTCCCATTGCCAGAGCGAGGTAGGGCTGCTTATTCCAGGTCCAAATTGGTGCTGAGCACTGAGTTGTTTTCTACACCCCGGCAGGAGGGAGGAGTTGTGGCTGCCTAAGAGATGGGAGGGTTTCCAGTACTATCTCTAAGGGAAATTCCAAGAAACAAAAAAAAACTTCACTGGTCACATTGCTTGAATTTTCCTACCTGTTCATAAAAAAACCTCAAAATGCACAAGTCTAAAGTTACAAACACAAACCCTGCTGGCTTATCACTTCTAAATGTGGGGATGGGGTTACTGGGAACTGAACTCACAACCTCATGCTTGCTCCCTATCCTTTCTAAATTGTAGATCCCTAAGTCATTTCTCAGCATCTAACTCTCCCAGAAAACACTTATCAAAAACACTTCTTTTTAATAAATCAGAATTTTCCATCAATTACTTATTTCGGTCTCTTACTATACTGACAATCCCTCGGGATATCCAACTCCATTCATATACCGCCACATTCCCTCTTGAGCCTTCAACTCACTTTTCTCCATATCTGCAGGACTTCTACAATATTAAGTTTCATGATACTGAATTGCTTAGTGGCCTTCAAGTCACCAGATCAATGTTGTCTTTAAGAGATTATTTCCCAAAATTCTGTTGATCTTAGAATCCTAAGAAAAAAAATGTTTTTATTCATCCAGGGTCCCAAACTACATGAGACTGGATTCTATGTTTTGCTCACCTGGCTGAACAGTGCCTAGATTCCTGTCTGTACTGTGGGCGTGGTACTTACCTGATTCCCACTTAGCCAAGACCCACTGGGGCCCAGGGCTTTAATGATGTGTAAGATGTGTAAGTGCGAGATCAATTTATTTCCTTTTTTTTTCTACCTTAAGGCCAAATATTCTTCCCTAGTAAATGTATCCTATCTTTCAGTCTGTTTGGTATTTTAAAGGTCATCACACTAAAATTTGAGTCCAGCAAATTTGGACTCCAAATATATCTGATGGGGGCTAAAATAAATGGAGATATTAGCAAAGTACGTAAGGGGGATGACAATGGGCAATTAACCCAGGACCTTTGCACTGAGCTACATCTGTAGCCCTTTTTATCTTGAGACAGGGTCTTGCTAAGTCACTAAATTGGCCAGGCTAGGATCCAACTTTTGATCCTCTTGCCTCAGCCTCCCAGAGCGTTGGAATTAGAGGTGTGAACTGCAACTGGCACACAGCTGGCCTATCACACTAATGGCTCTAGAGTTTCAGCATCTGAACCCATGACCAAAGTCATGCTCTACTGAAGCAACTCTTCTTTGCTAGAGATGAAGACACAGATGAACACACCCATCCAAACAAACATATGCGCCTACACACTCACAATCTATAGAACAAGATTTGAGCTTTTGTTTTGCTTTTGGTTTTTAATCTTTAAGGTGGGGCCAAACTATTAATAACTAGTTCCAGCGACTTTCCTAGCCCAAGCAGTTTCTTTCTGTTAAAACGTCCATCTCTCAGTGTTTATCTTGTTCTCCAGATCTCAGCTATCTTGGGCACCCTGGTGATATATTCAACATCAGACAGGATGTGTTTAAATGAGTTCCCCCAGCACCTTGGAAAGTCCCAGGAGGTGGTAGATGGAAAGCTTGCAATTTAGCCTGCCATACAGAAGCAAAGAAGCCTTCCACTATACTTATAATAAAAATCCATTAACTAAGCGTCATTTTCCTGCAAGTCAATTCTGTGACTAAGTGGTAATCAACTCATAAGAAAGAGAAGAAGCCATGTATGTTCAGAATTACCTTGGAGAAGATATGAAAAATGCCGATGCAGAGAATAAGCCCTTCCTGAAAAAGCTCAAGAGGTTTTCTTTCTTTTTTGGGGGGCGGGGGGGGGGGGGAGAAGGGTCCCGGGGAATCGAACTCATAACCTCGTGCTTGCCAGGCAACTCAGAAGGTTCTCTCCTCTCACACAGCACTGTAAATCTTTGGGATCCTTACAGTGTTATCATTAGTTCAGGAACCCAGAAATACCTTGCATGCACTAATTAAGTCTAGCAATGTGTCCTGTCCATCTGTAAATAGGGAAACTGAGGTGTTTAGAAACAGAGCAACCCAACAGTGAGTCAGGACAACAGTAGACACCAGAGTCAGGACTCTGGAACTCACATCTCTGGCAGGAGATACAGTTTGTCTTTCAAGGGGATGCAGTGGTCACATATAAAACAGAAGGCAAAGACGGAAGTGAATATCCACACATCTTGGGACGGGTAGGACAAAAGACAGCCAACAGCCAACAATCCAAGGCTTCAAATGTCATTTAATCAGATGGCAAATTAGCATTGCTTCAGCCCCTCCTTAGTAAAGACACTACTTACCTTCTGGCTTGCAAGCTGATGCTATCAGATACCCTATCCATTTTCACATCAAGACCGTCTACTTTTTTTTCCATCTGATTTGAATTCAGAAATGCCTATTCATCTTAGGACAAATAAGTGAACCAGATATTCCATTTGCAAGCACACAATGCTTAAACGGAACCTATCCTAAAGTAAAGAGCATGGTAACTACAATTCCTCTGGCTTTTCCTGTCTCCCTCACAAGTAAAAGTTCACATAGTCTGTATATCTAAAATACACAAAGTGAATCATTATGCTTCATGAACCGGAGGGTTTTTGGTGCCAGCATAACTGTTGGCACAGTGAAGGTCAAGCAAAAGAACTAGTTAGACTAATCAAGGCTGGCTTTGGTATATGAGATAGACATAATCACTGGTATATGAGATAGACATAATCAAATTTCATTGGTTTAAGCACTGCCCTTTCCAAACTTGTGAAAGAAAACCAATAAATCAATAACACTGGGGTGAACTGAGTTTTGCCAACTTTCCCAGTGGAAGCAACTACCCCGACAGACATCCCTCCCCTGGGAAGCAACATTGAACTGAGAGAAGCACCGCTGGCCCAAGGGCAGACACCTGAACCATACACCACTGGCATTCCTACTTTGGGACCCGCAAACACCAAACTTTCTAGCATTGTTTTTGTAGAAGCAAATTCTTTTCACCAAACGCCAAGGCAAGTGGGGGCAGGGTGGGCATTTCCCCATGCCTGCCTCGGTCTCTGGGGTTAGCATCTAAGGCTTGGGGGGGAGGAGGGGAGTGGAGTCCAGCTAATCTCCCCTGAGCTCCCCTGACCAGACGCTCCCCGCAGCCCTTGGTCAGTTTCTCAGATCAAACTGTCCGGATCGGTGAAACACCTACGAGCTTTCCAAATGAATTAATGCGTGCAGCACACACACTAGCCCTTCCTAATAAGAAGCATTCGCCTGCCCACGTATAGTTTCAATTCATCAAAAATTCATTTAGTGCTGAGCGAGTGCGGAGCGTTTGAGAAGTGCCCTGCAGATTCAAAACTGCGCCTGGTTTCCCAAAGCCCCAGCAATCGAAGAGCTGGGCGGGTCTGGTGCTCTCCCCGCCCGCCCCGGCCTGACCGGCCCGGACTCACTGAGTCTTCCGGCGGCCCTGGTCCTGGTACAGCTCTCGCAGGTCCACCTCGGCGCGGCCCAGGAACTTGTCGAGGCCGAGAAGCGCGCGGTGCTGCACGGTGAGCTGCAGGGTGGCGGCAGCCGCGGGCACTGCCTCGGAGGACAGAAGCGGGGGCAGCTCGAAGGTGGCCTCTTCGCGCCACACAGGCGCGCCCAGGCTGCGCTCGGACACCGAGGTGGCGTACTTCTCCTTGCCCACCTGGATCACCGCGTACGCGTCGCTCGTGCCCCCGGGACCCTTGGCCCGCAGGCCCCGCGCCTGCAGCACGGTCACTTGCACATGGGTGGGGGACCACGCGGCTCCCAGGCCCCGGCCGGCGGAGGCCGCCAGCGACATGGTGATGACGACGCCTACCCGGCCTGCACGAACCCCAAGACCAGACGCTCCCCGCAGCCCTCGGTCAGTGAGCCGCAGCTCCACCAGGCCGCTTTAAGGCTTCCGGTCCTGCCCCACTGGCCCAGCCCCGTCCGACCACGCCCATGCTGCCTCGGCCACGCCCCGCGCCGCCCTCCCCACCTGCCCGCGTGGGCTGAGTGGCCTCAGGGGCGCGGTGGGCGGGGCTGGCGCAGGGGCGCAGGGTGCGGAGGTCACGTGGGCGGGGCGGGGCGGGACGCTGGGGATTCTGACCTCAGAGGGGGTCGCGGAGCCGAGGTCCCAGCTGCGGCTGGCCAGGTGGCCAAAGCCCTGGTCTGGGAGGCACGCTTAGTTCCGGGCCAGCCTCCCTAGCAGGTGTGCGTGACCTAGCGCCGGAACTGTTGTTGCAGAGCTGTGAGGTGTGGGAGTTTGGGGCTGGCCCCTGATGACTGCGATGGTGAGCAGGACCCCTCAGTTCCCGCCCGCCCGCGGGGTGATGGGTGTGGAGGGAGGCCGGTGCTGCGAAGATGAGGCTCCTGCAAGGGCCTGAAAAAGGGAAGGAGTGAGGGCCTGTGGGATCTGATGAAATTGCCCTGCCCTCACCATATAAGGCGAGGCCACGTTAGGAAAAACAAAACCAAAAAAAGGAACTGGGAATGGATTGCCAAACCGTGACTCGTGGCCGACCCCAGCCCTCAGTCCTCCTGGGGACTCAGCCCGGGACTCCCCCTCGGCCACTGCCCTTCTTGGGTCCTGGTTGCACACTTGGCTCCTTCCCTGACCCGTTGGACTCCCAGCCTTACTGCTGCTTGTCTGAGGGCCCCTTCCTGACTCCTCCTCTGCCCGCTGTCCTGGGTTTGCCCCGCACAGCAACAGTATGGGCAAACCCATTGAGCCTGAGTCTGATAGTGATGGATGTTAGGGGGAGCCTGGCAGAACACTTGGTTTTGGTACCATTTCCCTTTTTGACAACCCATTATTTATTCAACTTCCTGGCTCGATTCCTTTCCACAAAGATTCATGGAGAAAGCACCTTGTGCCAGGCATGTGCTGGGTACTTCAGGGCCAAAGGCTGAATGAGACTCAATTCCAAGGCATACACAACTTGATCATACAAAAGAAGTCTTCTACTTTGAAACCACTTTGGGTGTGTTGAGAAGAGAGGGTCTCAGGGGTAGAAGAGACCTGAAACAGCGTTTCCAGGCAGGACAGCCCCCCAGAGCAGAGCTGTGGGGCCTGAGTCAGAACTGTCACTGCCCCCACCCCCACCCCCACCCGGGCCTGGAATTTAGAATATTACAGGAGGGCTCGACCGCCCCTCCCGTCTTCCTCTTGGTTGCCAGCCTGCCTGACACAGACCAGCTTCCCGACAGTCAGACAGTCAGTCAGCGTGTGAGGTCAGCGCTGGCCCTGGGCGCACGTTTTTCAGTGCTGCTCGCACAGTGGAAAGTGCAGGGTGAAGCCTGCCCGGCAGACACTGGGCTGAGCAGAAACCAGCTCCTCTTCTGCTCCTGGGAAGGCCTGTGCAAAGGGAGGGGAGCAGGAGAGGAAGGAAAAATCACCAGCCGTCTGTGACCTCATGAGTTTGGGTTTCTGTTAGCCCAGACTCTTGCAGAGGCCTAGGCCATTTCCCCATGCTGCAGCACCTCTCTGCGCCCCAGTGCACTGTCCTGCAGTCCCTGAGACCGACTAAATCTGTCTTCTCTTGATTTTGTAGCCCTCTTTCTGGGTTGGGAGGCACACAGGCATGGTGATGTGGGCAGTGACCAGGTTGGCAAGGGGTGAACCCCCCACCCTCCACCCGCAGGGCCCCTCCAGGCTGAGTGTAAATAGCTGTACAGCCTGGGCAGGTGGGTGTGGTAGGCAAATGACTGGGCTTTCCTCCCAGCCCCGCCCACCTGTGGCCAGGCTGAAAGAGGAAGTTTCAGTCGGCCTGAACACAGGGCAAGGTACCTGGCAGGTTAGACTGGACAGGTGACCCACCTGTCCTCTGAAAGTGGCAGAGCAGAGAGCACCTGGACTCCTGGCCACCAGAGTTGCCCTGGGTCTCTGGGCAGCAGCAGGGCCTGGGCAGCTAGGACATCTGGAGAGCAGGTTTGTGTTCAGGCCAGGACTCCCCCATGTGGGACTGTGTGGTCACAGTGAGGATGGAGACAGAAAGGATACCTAACTCAAAAATCATTTCTGGGCAGGGTATGATGATGCACCCTTGTAATGCCACTACTTGGGAGGCTGAGACAGGAGGATTGCTACAAATTCAAGGCCAGCCTGAACTACATAACAAGATCTTGTCTCAGGAAAAATATTTCTGAGGACTTCTAGGTGAGAAATGTGGTATTCCCAAGGGAGGAGCGGAGAGGGGCTGATAAAGGCTCTTGTCTTTCTCCTTTGCCTCTGACTCTGGGGTGTGGTGACAAAAGCCTCACAATGATTCATTCACTGTACTGTTGGCAAATGACAGTCCTGCTGTTCCTATTGCTGGCATGGCGGCATGGCACGGTTGACTGTTCCTGCCTTCCAGGCTGAGGCTGCTTGGAGGACAGGCTGAAACTGTGGCCTGGCAGGAAAGTGCTCCTCTGGGTCCACAGCTGACCCGCGTCCTCCGCACACTGATAGGATGTGTCCCGCAGAGGTGGCACAGATAGGCCCACCGATGTGCCATGTCCTCTCAGAGAAGCTCCCTGCCCCTGAAACTGGCCGGTGGCTCCAGTTAAGCAAAAGGCACATGGGTGACTTTTAAACATTCAGTTTTCAGCCGTCGGGTCCCTGGTGCCACCACTTTGAGCACTTTGTATTTGTTTTGCGAGTACAAGGCAAAGCAGAAGTGGGTCTGGGGGTTGGTTTTGGTGCTGGGGCAGAGCCAGGGCCTTGTGGGTGCTGGTAAGTCCCCCACTGAGCCAAGCTATGCCCCTAGCCCTTTTCTTTTTCACTTTGATACACAGTCTGTAAATGTCCCAGTTGGCTTCGAACTTGTGATCCTGCCTCAGTGTCCTGGGGGTCTAGGATTGCAGTCACGTGCTTGCCTTGGGCCTTCGCATCTGGCTAAAAGCAGAAGTTGTTTTGAGTGTTCATTCCTCTCGGACTTGTCCGTCGGGATGTGCTTTTCCAGGGCCCATTCTCCCCATCCCCTTAACGGTGCCAGCTAGGAGCCTCCATCAGCTGCTGTTCAATGGTTGGGAGCGGGTGT
Source organism: Cavia porcellus (assembly GCF_034190915.1). Lineage (NCBI taxonomy): Eukaryota > Metazoa > Chordata > Mammalia > Rodentia > Caviidae > Cavia > Cavia porcellus. The sequence continues at coordinate 44,716,218 of NW_026947512.1, forward strand.
GAGCAGCCCCTCCTCTGCTTTATTCCTCTTTTTTGAGATGGGGTCCCCCGTGTGGCTCAGGCTGGCCTTGAACTTGCTGTATACTCCAGGCTGGCTTGGAACTCATCATCCTCCTGCCTCAGCCTGCTAACTGCTGGGACTTTAGGCTTGTGCCACCACACCCTGCTTCCTCATCTGCTTGATGTCACTGCACATAGACAGGCTGATGACTATGCAGGCTTTAGACCCTGAGGATGAAACTCTTACCTAAGGTTTCACACCAAGGGACAATGCCAGGGATGTCTTCTGCCCATGCATGTGTGTCTCCCCCTATGCACTCAGGTGTAGAAGATTGAACCAGGGTGCTTGTGCACGTGAACACACGCACGGTCAGCAGGTGCTCCATCACTGAGCAGCAGCCCCATCTTCCCTGCGCATCCCCTGTGGTCCCTCCTGGGCATCTCCACCTACTTTCAAGAGCTCTTACCTTACCATCTCAGGATGCACAACACTTCCTAGTCTGTTTGTTCCCCTGGAACAATATTCCCCCAGCACCCACACTCTGAGAGATGCAGCTTTCACTCAAGTCCTTGATCTAGTGGTTAGCGTGTGGTCCACGGGGTGAGTCTCAGCCTCTTCCACGGCACAGTTGGTACCTCCTCTTCACGTTTCCCTCCAGACTTGTTAGACTCAAAACAGCCTGTCCCCACAACAAACATTCCCATGAGATGGTGCTTCTTAAGTCCATAATGAAAAATAAAATGTTCTCATCATTTATAATGTTAAATAACATTGAAATCTAATATATATACAGAAAATAGAAGAAATAAAATAGAAAATAGCAGGAACGAATTTTTTTTTTTTTATTTAAGAGGAAAAAGAGAAAAACACAAAACAAACCAAAGCGGCGTAAGGGTACACGCAATACAGAACTACAAAACAAAACAAAACAAAACAAAACAAAAAACCATAACAGTAAGAAATTACCTGCTAGTAGATTACACACTATTTTCTTGAAAATAGTTCCTCAAATCACAGTATCAAAGACCACAAGGTGGACATTCAAACAGGGAGACTGCAAACAGCTGTGTTCAATGTTCCAAAAACATTGATAAAGTCAGCTATTTAACACCCCCAAACACACTTGCTGTTATATCCATTAGAGCTCCTTTTCTTTTTTTTTTTTTTTCCCTCTCTTTTTTACAACAAAATTTACACATCTTGGATTTTATTACTCCTTAGTGCTTATTACTTTCTTTGGGGGGGGGAAGAATATAGTCAAATATGGCAAAACAAAGCTGTCAGTCAATACCAAGGATAGACGTAGCACATGGTGTAGAACAGAGTACAAGTTTATCAACAATGGTTATCAACGTTGTCCCTTGTTTCCTTAAAAAGAAATGTCTATCTTATTAGATATTATAAAGTTGGACAAAACAGTAGAGAACAAGACCAATAAAACTTAGGCATTGTAAACATTACAGGACTTCCAAAGAAGACAATAGTCAAACCAGAATGGGTATCTTAGTGAATCTTATTGTCTTCAAAGCAGTTGCCTATGTCTTCAAACTTGATACTATCATATAGAATAGAACAGAGTCTAATCAGTCAAAACAAGATCGTGGGAGTACTACAGGACTTCAAAACAAGTTAATAGGAAATCGAAAAGAGTTACTATTTATATATCCTAATTTTTTTGAATTTTTTCTTTAAGACAAACATAAGAAATGACTAAATAATTTTTTTTTGAAACAATAAGGGGGAGATTGAGATAAAACAGGACATAACAATATAACAATAGAGGTCACAGCATGACTGTTTCAATAACCTAGTACTTCACCACCTTATAACCTGACTTAATAGTAGTTACCATAGTGTCTTTTTCCTTGAAATATTTGGGTAAAACTTCATATACTCTAGCTTCAAATATTTTCATATCAAGAAGCCCAGAATAAAGCCTTTCTAATTAATGAGTGAAAACTTTATAAGGCTTCAAGGCCACCTAATGGGGAATCATGATTACCACATATTTTTATATATTTGAATCATTACTTACATTAGGGAAACTATTCGGTATTCACACATGCGAGATTGATTTATTTCACTTATGAGTATGGTCTCAAGCTGTGCCCATTTATTGATAAATATCTCAATGTGATCCTTCTTTATAGCTGAATAATACTCCATTGTATAGAAATACCACAACTTTTTTATCCATTCCTCAGTTGATGGGCACTTGGGAGGAACGAATTTTTAAAAACAAACTTCCTCTGGTCTGGGGATATAGCTCAGCAGCACAATTGCCTGCCTGGCAAGCACAAGATTGTGAGTTTGATCCCTGGTACAAAAAACAAAAACAAAAAAAAAAACCACTTATTAAAATGTGACACAAAAAATAAAATGTGACACAACAGCTGGGTGTAGTGTCACTTGCCTGTAATTCTAGCACTTTGGGAGACTGAGACAAGAAGATTACAAATTTGAGCCTAGCCTGGGAAATTTAGTGACTTAGAATGATAGTTTCTTAGCTGGAAACTAAGAAAGAATGGTGGTGGTGCAAGCCTGTAATCCCAGCACTCAGGAGGCTGAGGCAGAAAGATCACTGAGTTTGAGGCCAGCCTGGGCTACAAAGTAAATTGAAGGGTCAGCTTGAACTGTGTAGTAAGACCCTGTTTCAAAGACTTCCCCCTAAAGAATACAACGTAAGTATAGTAAAGAAAAGAAGATGTAAAGAAACTGTGTGTCACCATCCAGGGGGCTGTGTCACTGGATGAGCTGCTCCTTGCCCCTCCCATCCGTCACTAGATCTGCTCTCTAAAGGCTACCGTGTTCTTCAGTTTTATCTCATAAGTGCATTTCACTATTTTGTGTCATTTTTTCTTTGAGACAGAGTCTCATGTAGTTCAGACTGGTCTGGAACTCACGGTGACCCTCCTGCCTAAGCCTCCTAAGGCCTAGGATTATAAAGTGTGTGCCACATGCCCACCCCTCCTTCCATTATTTTTTAACAGTAAATGACTGAATGAATGAATAGGGATCTATCTGGGGTCTGGCTCTTTTCCCTCAGCATTGTTAATGAGATTTACTGATCCTTTTCATTAGCATTAATTGTGTGTCTTTATTAGTTCATAGTATTCCATGATGTGAATGTGCCACGATTTTTCATTCTAGAGTTGATGGATATTTAGGCTGTTTCTTGTTTGGGGATTGAAGTGAACTGAATGATGGCTCTCCCGAAGATATGTCTGTCCTAGTCTTTGCACCTGTGAATGCTACCTTGTCTAGATTCAGATCTTTGCCAGTGTAATTAAATTGAGGATCTTGAAATAGCGTGGTCAGCCTAGATAATCTGTATGCACCCTAACTCTGAAGACAAGTACCTGGCCAGGTGTGGTACTGCATGCCTGTAATCCCAGCACTTGGGAGGCTGAAGCAGGCAGATCACCTCAAGTTTGAGCAGCCTGGGCTACAAAGTGAGTTCAAGAACATTCTGAACTACTTAGCAAATCCTGGTTTCAAAAAAGCAAAAATCAAAACAAGCAATCAGGCAGCCCTGGGAGTGTAACTTAGGGGTAGAGCACTTGCTGGTAACAGGCAAAGGCCTGGTTCTATCCCCAGTGCCACATTTAAAGAGGAGGGAGAGAAAGCTTTCCTAGTACCCAAGATTACAGCAGGCACCACCACCCGCAGCTCATTCTTCCTCTTTTATGGTGAATTGGCTAGTGAGTGTGTCAGGCATGTAGTGATAGCCAACTTACAGGGGCATCCATAAACCTAGGGACACCCACAGTCAGCAGGAGCTGAAAGAGACAAGGTGCAAAGTCATTCCTGGACCCCAGGCCCTGCGTACACCTGGATTTCAGATTTGAGAACCTGTAGAGAACACATTTCTGATATTTTACACCAAGAGGATGGTGGTGTTTCACAGCAGCCCCAGGAAATCTATTCAGGTCTCCTTGGGGTGAAATTGCTATCCATTCTCGGGTGTCCTTTAGGTACGGGTACCTAAGAATGCATATACTCCACCCAAGAGGGGAGAATGGGTCCCTGGGCCATAGGTTGAGTACATTTGGCCCTGAGAGAGTTTAACAAACAGTTCTGGAGCGGCTACACCAGTTGACACTCCCACAGTCTGGCTTTTCCACATCAGTGTCAGTCCTGGGCCTGGCAATCTTATGTTTTGCTCTTGTGGTGCGCGTGTGGGCCATGGTTTTAATTTGATCCCCTCAGTACTAGTGAAGTTATATGCTTTTTCTGAAGGATTTTGGCTGTTTGTGTATTGTCTTGGTGATGTGCTGATTTATATCTTTTGTGCATTTTTTCTTTTTTTCTGTGTTTTTATTGATTTTTGTCTGCTTATTGATTTGTGAATATATATCCTTTTGTCAAAAGAAAGGTAAGGCAAATACCTTCTCTCTGTGGCTGGCCTTTTCATTCTCTTGATTCTTTTCATTCTGTTGGTGTTCTTGATGAAAAGAAGTTCCTCATTTCAATGAAACCTGAGCTATCAGTTTTTTTCTTCATGTATAAGTGCTTCTGTTCTGTTTAAGAAATCTTTGCTGCTCCAAAGTGATAGTCATGAACATATTCTCCTTTATAATTTTCTGGGAGCTTTATTGCTTCACTTTTTCTATTGCAATTAGCAAGCCACCTAGAATTAATTTGTATAAAGTTAATTTACAAAAATTAAATCGTGGGGCTGGGAGTGTAGGTTACCAGGAAAGCATGTTCTTAGCCCATGTGTTTGGTCTCTAGCACACACGCACATATACACATGTACAAAAATAAAGTAAGGTTCTTATATAAATGTAAAAACGAACATGTTAAATTTTATTTACTGTAAGTGAGCTGATGAGGTGATGCATCCTGTTCAAAAGTGAACCCACAGGACAAACACATTTATAAATCAGGAATATTGAAATGAGTACACACAGGGCCAAACTGTCCTTTCCATCCCAGGAGTGGGCCAGTGTTCCTCTGTTGGGCAGTTTGTTTCCTGAATTTTGCATTGTCTTTGGTTATCTATAAGTTGCAGTATTGTGAGATAGCTGCCATAGAATAACAAAATCAGATGACCCAGAGAATGTACTACAAGTAATGCAATTTTCCACAAAACACCAAAATTTCCCTTCCATATAGTATTAGGTGAAGTCAGCATTTCTGTTTTTGTTGGTGAGCTGAGGATATAACTCATCAGCAGAAGTACCTTCCTGGTAATCACAAGGCCCTCAGTACCAAAAAAGCTAGATTTTGTTTTTTGCCTGTCCCCTAAAGCTCATGCCATTTATTTAAAGTCTCAGCTTTCCCCCACATTTCTTTTTATTTTTTTTTTAAATCAGTTCCAGGCTTGCAAGGCAGGCGCTTATGCTGCTGAGCTAAATCCCCAGCCCTCCAATTATATTTTCATCTTCATTTTTAAAATCAGTTTGTTCATTTCTTGAGTGAAAATTCCTGTTTACGTTTTGATCTACTTTGTGTTGAATTTGTAAATTAACTTGGAGACCTGTGACATCTTCACAAGACTGAGTCTTCCCAGTAGTGAACATGGGTGTCCTTTTATTCAGTTTCTCTCTGTGCGTGTACTTTAGAGGCCTTCTATGAGAAGTGATCAGAATTTAACCTTTTTTTTTTTGTGGTACCGGGGATCAAACACATGACCTCACACTTGCCAGGCAGGCACTTATGCTGCTGAGCTAAATCCCCAGCCCTAGAATTTAACTTTTTAAAAATTAATTACATAAAAGATACATTGCTATTAGTCTGCCTCAGAAGAGTTCCATCATTCTTACCAGTTTCTGAAATAGTTACAGAAGTCCTCCTTCCTGTCTTTACAAGATGTAATCAAAAATACAGTGAATACTGCTACCAGTGACATCCAAGAAAGATAGGCTCGGAAAAACATGACGGTGTGTCCTCACTCAGTTATCACAGATCTGTCACAGGGCGACCTACAGCGGCTCCTCAAAATGAATTGTTCTGAATCAGGAACATCAGGCAACCATGAAGCACAACTAAAGACACTCTCGAAAGAGGACTTCCAGAGCTGCCCCAAGAAGGATAGGGTAAGTGTGTGTAAAGAAAAAGGGGTGTTTGGCTGGGGTTTAGCTCAGTGGCATAAGTGTCTGCCTGGCAAGCACCAACTTGTCAATTTGATCCCTAGTACCAAAAAGGTGGGGGGGGGGGTTGAGGGAGATTTCTATCAAATATGTTTTATTATAATGAATTAAATGTTTTTAATATGCACCATGTTTTTAAAACACTGTCTCTTTTTCTAGATTTATTCCCAGGTAGTTGGTTTTTTTTATGCTATTGTAAATGATATATCAATTCACAATGTCATTTTTTTCTTTTAATTACCTTTAGTAATTTGTGAAACATTTCAGATCTTAGGGGGAGGCGGGCAGTTACCGTACACAGCACAGTGTTTGATCCTGTCCTTCATTCTCTCCTTTCTCTCCCTTCTTGACACGGCACCACCCAGCGAGACCCTTAAGATCCCGCAGGAGTAACAGCTGGGTCTCCTGGAGATCCCCGGGAGCTCTGGAAAGCACCTCTCCATTATCCATCAGTACTTCTCCCTCCTCATTCCCATTCACCCCTGCTGCTTCACTTCTGAGCCTTCCTGCCTTGAAACGCAACTCACACAGTATAAAAGTGACCTCTCCCTCTCGCCATTCCCTCCCTCTCACTCCCTCTCCCCCTACCCCAGGCTGAGTTTGAGTTTGACCATCCTCCTGTGTTAGCCTCCCTGGCTATGGAGAGTATAGGTGTGGGCCACTTCCAGCAGAGTGTTTCTTCTTAAATTGAACCCTTTGATTTATTTTGAAGTTTGTTGTTTGTTTCTTTTGAAATGGGATCTTGTTATATTGTCCATGCTGGGCCTGAACTCTTGATCCTCCTGCCTCAGCCCCCAGGTAGCTGGGATCATAGAGATGTGCCTTATATTGTTTCCCATAGTCCACCTCCCCCTCCACTTTGTGGTTAACCTTTTAAGGTGATCATTATGTTTTATTTTTACAAGGCCAAAAATACCTTTTGTTTTCCCTTGCTTTTAAGCCTAAAATGTCTCCATCCCTTTGGATATAAGATACTTATATTTTCAAATAGTCTTTTCTTGCTTGAAGGTTTTTGTTTGTTTGCTTATTTGTTTTTTGTTTTGTTTTGTTTTTTGTCTGAGACAGGATCTTACTATGCAGTACAGGCTGGCCTTCAGCTCACTTTGTAGCCTGTGCTGGTCTCGAACTTGCAACAATCCTCCTTCCTCAGTGTCCCCCCCCCCCCCGAGTGCTGGGATTTATAGGGCTGCTTAAAGTTTTATCACTTCATGTGTTAATCTTTTTGCAATTTGTATTGGCACATGATGTGGTATAAATGTTACTTTTAAAACATAATTCATCAAGCGCCTGATCCCTACTGAATTTAATCTCCTCTATCAATTATACTGATAAAAAATACTTTTCCTCCTCTTCCTTGTTCTTCTCCCTCTTTTTTGTTTTTTGGTTTGGTTTGGTTTTAGTTTTTCACTGGTACAGGGGACTGAACCTAGTGCCCCTGCACTGAGCTACAGCCCCAGTCCTTAATACTATCTTTTACAAAATTTTTAAATTTTACTTTAAAGAGAATAAAACCAAACCAAACAATACAAAGCCAATCAAAACAAAACAGTAAAAGTGACATAGGACCTCAAAACAGAACAGTAGGTAGGAAATAAAGGATGGCCACCACAATGTCCCCTGCCGTCCTCAAAGTAGCTGCTTATGTCACCAGACAGAATAAAAACAAAACAGAACAGAATAAAACCAGGCAAAACAAAACAATGAAAGCAACACGGGACTTTAAAACAAGATAATAGGAAATCAACACATTATTTTTGAGACAGGGTCTTGCAAAATTACAATAAATAAATTCTCTAGATTGGGCTCAAATTTGTAATTCTCTTGCCTCAGCCTTTCAGAGTGCGGAAATTATTATAATTACAAATTCTTTTTGAAACATCTAATCTGAAAAAAAACCTAGTCTGAGTGATCCTAATCATTTTATTCTGTAAGGTTTGGTCAGTTCAGCTGGGCATGGTAGTGCATGCCTGTAATTTCTGCACTTGGGAGGCAGAGGCAGGAGGATCCTTGCAAATTCAAGACCAGGCTGAGCTACAAAATGAGCTGAAGGCCAGCCTGAACTGTGTAGTGAGACCATCCCAAAAAGTAACAACAACAACAAAAAAATTGGTCAGTTCCTGTCTTTCTGTAACCCACATGAAAGAGAAGGCATCCTCTGTTAGTTGGTTTTAAATACCCTATAATACTTTCATTCTCTTGAATGGTTTTACACTGTCATATTGTGTTTGATGCTATACTATACCAAGTTATACTCAAATATTTCAGGGAGGGAGACACTATGGTAGCTACTGTTGTGTCGGGTTATCTTGTGGTGAAACACTATGTTGCTTAAATTGTTCTATTCTGGCCTGTGTTATTTTATGTCCTCTTCCTCCTCCTTTCTTTTAATTTTTTTAATAAAAATTATTAAATAGCAAAAAAGAAAAAAAAGAGAGAAGGCATCTATGGTAGATGAGAGGGAAGGGCTCCCTGGGCCTCTGTACCACTGATTCCTAGGAAGAGAGAATTTCTGAGGGGCTTGCTCATTTCCAGGCTGAACTACACTTAAATTACCCCCACGGGCATTCACAAACGGAGGAGGAACTCCAACGTATCATTTTTGGGAACTTTTAAAATTAAACATTATCAAATATCCTTTTTGTACTAGGAAGGATCTTTACAGACTTTGATCCAAAACCAGAATAGGTCCTATTGTTTAAGGACTCAGCCAATAGGATGAAAACAAAGAGGACCAGGGGCATGATTCAGTGGCAGTGCACTTTCTAGCGTGGGTTAGGTCCTGCGTTCTCTCCCCAGCGACACTCATTCAGGAAGATGTATGAAACCTCACAAGCTGTAAAAAGTTTTATGCAGATAATAATTATGCAAAAGGAAACCAAGGTGAATCCTGCAACCGCAGTTTCTCCTGTCAGCATCTGTGGCCGTTATGGGCAGGCTGGCTCAGCAGAGCCTGCAGAGCCTGCAGGGGGCCTTGGTCTTCAAGCTCTCTGCGAGCTAGAGTCACAGGAGTGAAGGGGGCTGGGTGGCCCAGGCGGAGAAGGCGATGCGCAGGGGGCCTGCAGCCGGCAAGGCCACAGATGCAGAGCCACGTAATGAGGAAGTGGGGAGCTGGGGCGTCCGGTCCATCGTGTGTGGTGGGACATCAGGATACAAGGGTGCAGTTCATGGAAGCCTCGACCCTGTGGCAGGAGCGTGTGTCTGAAGGTCACACTGGCGCTTTGGAAAGGTCAATAGCCGAGGTGAGGAGCTAGGGGGGTCACTGAACCGGGCTGCTGCGCGATGCTGTGGGCAGGTTCTGGTGGCATGGGAAAGGTGGGGAGTCACCCAGCAGTCGGCCAGGCTTTGTGCAGCACTCTCTGTGTGGATCTTGAAGACACAGCCAGCTGGCACAGCTGTGTGCAGCGAGACGCAAACTCCGGGGGAAAGCAGCAGGCGCCCTGAGCTCTGGGGACCTTTGAGCGCCCCCAAGAGGTGGCGGAGGGCAGGTCGTTGGTGCTCGAAGGAAAACCTGGAAATAAGGTTGTTTACTTTGTCAGCCCCCAGAATCAAATCAGGAGAAGAGAGAGGTACCAGCCAGCAGCCGCTGTGGCCCGGATGCGATTGTCCCCCAGGAGCTCATGGGTCGGGAAGCTCGGTCCTCACTGTGAGGGTGTTAGGAAGGGCTGGACCTGGTGAGAGCTGGGGCCTATGGGAGGCACCGTGGTCACAGTGGGCATATCCTGCGAAAGGAACCCTTAGGGAATCAGCTGGCCCATGGATCGCTCTCCCTCTCACACCGTTCCACTTCGGTGTGCACTCTGATGCAGCTGAAGGCACTGGGCTCCATGGGGTCTTCTCCTCCAGCAGGGTCAAAAAGGTTGTATTTAAGTTTCTATCTGTGAGTAGTATTGTAAAGCCAGGAGGCCAGGCTGGGGACTCTGAGCCTCTGAAAATGGTACCTGAACCAACCTTCCTTCTCGCCTTCCTTCTTTCCAACACTGGGAATTAAATCCAAGGAACACTACAGTGCTTCACATTCTTTTATTTTGAAACAGGGTGTCATTGAGTTTACCAAGCTTTCTTTTTCTTTCTTTCTTTCTTTTTTTTTTTTTTTTTTGCAGTACCGGGGATCAAACTCATGACCTCACGCTTGCCAGGCAGGTGCTTATGCCACTGAGCTAAATCCCCAGCCCTACCAAGCTATCTTTGAATGCACAGTCCTCCTGCCTCAGTCTTCCAAGTAGCTGAGATTACAGGTATGTGCTACTGTGCCTGACCTAAATCTCTTTTCTTTATAAAGTATCCAACCTCATGTATTGTATTATAGCAACAGAAAGAAGACTAACACAGTGTCTTAGTATATGAAAACTGAGGAGGAAGCCACATAAAAGTTAATTCCAAACAACACCATCCTTGTTCACTGAAGACCACACAGCAAAATATATCATAAGTGTGAATGAGCAGGAAAAAATTCAATACATATACATCGTATCAATGTGTGTAATTTCCTTGTGCTTTTTTTGGTCTGTTTTTGTATAGCAATTCTGAACTACTGATCAAAGTCTAATTTTTATTAGAAAAATGTAAGTGTGTGTCTGGACTTCATCAACTTCCAAAGGGTAGGACCATACCTAAACATCGTTTTCCAGAGCTCTGCATTCAGTGGATTGAATTAAATTGACCCTGATTCATTCATTTTTTTCCACGAAGCAGGAGTCCAGATTTGTCTCCAAACCAACCTTAAGTCACCCATCACAGCTCACATTGGACAAATCACAAAAGTCCTCATTCCTCTATCATTCCTAATTCTGTTATCTTGCATATATGCTTATTTCCTGCTTTTGTAAAGAAAAATCCTATCACAGTTACATCCATGTGAAAGAGCCCAACACAGAGACAGAAAGGACTAGTGTGGAAATATAGTGGGCACTTGGGACTGTCAGCAGGTCATGCAGTCACCTGCCTCGTCCTGCAGGACCACTACCTCATTCTCTCCAGAGATGGCACGGGACCATCTATCTCCATGGTCTCCTTCATCTCTGAAATCCTTTGAACTCTACCTTGATGGTAAGGAGGGCTTCCAATGCTTAGCTACCTCTGATCACCAACCTTGGGTCAAAATGCTCCAAAAAGTCAGGGAGTTAGTTCTGCATAGTGTGGCCGTGCTCATCAGAGGTGAAGCAGGGAGTAAGGTAGCACAGGTTGGCACTGGTAGGTGGCAAACATGACCTGTAAGTCTGAAAGTGGTGCTGGGAAGACTGCCCCACTAAGGAAGGGGCACAGGGTCTGGCAGCCTGAAGATCACTTGAGTCTGAAGCTGATACAACAGAGTGACCCTCACCCCGAGGGGCCTTTGAGTGAATCAGTGCCTTACAGGCAGCACTGAGAAGGATTCACCCCAGTGAGGGGAAAAAGCCATTCTCAGAGCGCATCCAGGTTGGGGGCCCCTGGGCCAGGCAAGGATGCTCCTTGTTAATGTCTCCCTGCTGTCTTTGCTTGAGATGTGGAAAGGTGCACATCGGAAGACGACCCTAACACCCTGAGACATGCTGGAGACAAGGAGAGACCTTTGGAATAGAAAAGAAATCTTGGTCATGTAGTTTCATGTTGTTTTCTGATTTTTTTTTTTTTTTTCCCTGTGCTGGAGCCTGAACCCAGGCCTTTGCCTGGAGCTATATTCCCAGTACTTTTTATGTTTTATTTTGATTCAGGGCCCTGCTAAGTGGCTAAACTGCCCAGGCTGTGTTCAAACTTGCAGTCCTCCTGCCTCAGTCTTTCCTGATGCCTGAGATTACATGCAGACACCACTAGGCCCGCTTGAGTTGCCTGTTATTTCTGGTTTTTGCTTAGCGGTGTTGGGGATCAGGCCGAGGGCCTTGTGCACTGCGTAAGCAGTCTGCCTCTCTCATTCCCAGCCCTCTATCTCTTTTTTAAAACATTAAAGTTTCAACTTTATGAGTTTAGAGCTTTAGAAGGTTGGCTAAAGGGAATTCAGGGAAATTCTGCTGCCTGGCTCTGGAGGAAGGAGGTCTGTTCACCAGCAGCCCTGGGGTCCGTTGATGTTATGTCACCCTGGGATGCAGCGATGTTCTTATATCAGCACAGGCTCAGCCGCTACTGTGACCCCTGACCATCTAGAGCAGTCTCTGGACCCTCCTGTTTCCAAAAAGAGTCAAGGCTGCCCAGAAAACCATAGTGAAGTTAAGCTCATACACCATGAGCACGGGAGGCAAAGCGGGGACCAGCGCAGGGGCAGGAACAGTGGGCTCGGGAGAGCTGGCTTGAGAACTCAATGCAGCTGTCAGACCCGTGCTGCGCAATCCTCCTATCGGTAGGACAGAGCGTCTGAAGGGATGGACCATCATCAGCTTCCCGGGTCACGCCAGAGAATCACCTCTGGCCACTGCTGTGAATGCTGCTTGAACCTGGCCTCGTAGACCCTGTCCAGGGGACATTTCCAAGTGCTCGGTCCATCGGACCGTGGAGCCCCAGGTCCCCACAGCTGCTGTGCACGTGTTCGTCTCGGGCAGTGCTGGGGACGGAGTCCCGAGTTCCCGCACGCTGGTTAAATGTTCTGCCCCTGGACCTGGCTCCAGCCCGGTTTCAGCTTTCTAAGGAAAGGTGGCGATCCCAGGACACAGCTAGCTGGGAAACGCGGGAAGAGGTGTCACCGGGCCAAGGAGGGCGTGAGAAGATCTGAGGAGTTTCTTCACTCGCCCCCAGGCAGCAAGTGGCCACCGCCCGGGAACTGACCTGAGCCACATTCCAGGGACGGCTGGGATAGTGCAGCACGTGGAAACCTGCAGGCCTCCAGATCCCGCGCGGCCGGCTGGAACTCCGAGCTCGGAGAGGAAGAACTCCCACCTCCCACGCGCTCCTCTGCTCCGGTAGCCAAAAAGAAGTTACCAAAATGTAGGTGCGGCTACTCGGTACGGAGTTCAGGTTTCTTCTGTGTCCAAGTTTGCTCAACAGCGCCGCCCGCTGTCTCATAAGTGTCAGAACTGGCCAGTGCCCACCTAGGAGAGCCTTGCAGGTTTGGGGTGAGTCTCCAAACCTGCCGCTGGAGGGCAGGATGCCTCCGACCTGCTGTCTCTTCCTTGATCCCTTCCTGCCCCACTCCAACCCCTCTCCAGCAAAAGCCGCCGCGTTCCTCCCACAGCCTTGTCATCAGTGTCCAGCTGACCTGACATGCTGGACCAAAACACCCCTCGCCCCACCCCCACCCCCACCTCCACCTCCATAGACTCGGCTTCCTGCTGAGCAGAGACAGCTGGCCGCTCAGGTTCCGGTAAGGGCAGGCCCTACGAGTTCTCCTGGAGGACATAACTTTAAAAGATATTTTATTTATTTATTTATTTATTTGTTGTACAGCCGGGTGTGGTGGTGCACCCCCTTGATTCCAGCAATCTGAAGACTGAGGCAGGAGGATCACAAGTTCTAAGCCTGCCTAGGCAAGTTAGCAATTTAATGAGACCCTGACTCAAAATAAATAAAATGGCTGGGGTGTAGCTCAGTGCAAAGGACCGGGGTTCAAAGTCCAATGCCTTGCACGGCCGATATGTACATATATTTCCTCACCACGACTTATAAAAATGGACTTTTTACCCCCATTTTACGCAGGGCAAAGCAGAGGCTGCGGGGGTAACAGTTAATTCACAGGTGCAACTCCCTTCAAATCATAATCCCTAGCACAAGGCTGTCCTTTTTCTAAAAGTTGCAATGAAATGTAGAAAAGCTATTTTTTCTGAACCACAAATACACCCTGCCACCACCCAGTCCACGGAGCTTCACCCGGGATCCTGCTAAGTCTCTGAGCTCGGGGCGAGTGCGGGGATCGCGGCGGGCACCGTGCCTGGGCTGCGGATCTCCTGCCTCCGCAGAGAAGCGCAGGAAGCTCAGAGCCCGACCCATCGTGGTCCCCCACGGGGCCCCAGGAGGCGTCAGGGCAGAACGCTGCATCCGCAGACCCTGGCGGAGGCTTGGCGCGCTCAGCGGTCCCCACGGGACCCAGAGGTGCGCGCCCATCCCATGTCCTGCGAGTCCCACGGGTGCCTGCAGCTGGGCGCCTGGATGCGGAGCAGAACGGGTTGGACATCCCCCCAGCACTGTGCTCCCCAACACCCACCTGAGGCTCCCTCACCACCCCTTGCTAGGCGGGGTCCCAGTGCCAGAGGGGCAGAGCCTGAAAGCCAGGGCCGCTGGGTGAGGGGGGGCTAGGAGGGGCATGGGAAACAGCCGGGATGGGGGATCAGGGATTAAAGGCGCGAGGACCCGTGGCCCTTACTAGGGGGGACCTTGGACCGGCAGGTGCCTGTTGCTGGCCAAGACTGTAGAGAACCATGGTAACAATGAACGACCCCAGTCACAGGGAAAATAAACTGCGACCTTACATGGTTGCACCACAAAGATGATGCTTTCGGAACAACACAGCCCTGCGGCACTCGGCACCCTCCCTGGCTATCACAGTAGTGATGGTTTGGTTGGTTGCTAAGGTAAACAAATTACTAAGTTCAAAAAGTGAAAATGTAGTACTGCCCATTTTAAGTCCACCCTTACAGGAAGAAAGACAAATTTAAAAGTTGCCCACTTCCTACACTACTTAAGTCACTAATGTTCAGTCTTTCATATTATTTCTCTCTTAGATGCATGTGAATTTATGTTCTTTTATCACTTACTAAATAAGTATCTCCCTTGTTAGTACCTGCTTTAATGGCTGCATAATATTCCAGAAAGCTGATACCCTTAACCACAACCTTATTGTTGGACTTTAAGTCGTTTACTTTTTATTAGATAATGCTGCATTGGATTTTTTCTTAAATAACAGGTTTTAAAATAAAAGTTAAAAAGCAAATACCATTTTGCCTTTAAAATTTCAGTCTCCATAATTATACAAACCTGTCACTGAGAATCACCTACTAATATTTTTTAAAAGTGATTTTTCAACAAAAAAGTGATTTTTTCCTAAGTGGAAAAGGAATAAAAAATTTAAATATATGAAGAAAAATGAATGTTATTCATAATCCCATCACCTAGAGATCTCTTGGAAACATATCATTCTCGACTTTATAAATATAAACCATTTAAATACAATTAGCTTACACAAATAGAGTCACATAGCACGTGTAGTTTTATACCCCATGTTTCACTTAAGGCATGAGAACTCTAATGACACTCAACTCTTAGTTTGCTGAACACCACGTAGCAGGCCCTGTCCTAAAGTGTTTCACATGTTTGTTGGTTTAATGCTCCAATACTTCTGCGACACAGTCCTGGACAGAGCTCCTCGCCATACAGAGGATGTGAAGCTACACTTAGGAAAGCCGTGACCTGCCCGGGTAGCGCAGGACAGAACGGCAGGGCCGCCGCATCACACCTGCATGCTCTGCCTTGCTTTGTCAGTCTGCTTACCTTTGCATGTCACTAAACTTAGATTTATCGCTTCATTCTTAGTAACTGTAGAGTATTTAAAAGAATAGCTGCAGGATTATTTAGTTAGCCAATCCCTTGTCCTTTAGTATTCAGATTCCAATATTTTTTACAATATTTTATAATTTTATTTTGAAGAGAATAAAATAAAACAAAGCAAAACAAGACAAAACAGGACAAAGCAGAGCAGAGTAAAATGCAAATAACACGGGATTTCAGAAAAAGACAGCAGGAAATCAACAGTGGCTGCCATAATGTCTCTTGTTTTCTTCAAAATAGCTGTCTATACCTTCACACACAATAAGTTAATACAAATCAAAATAGTGTAAAAGCGACCAAAACAGAAGAATGAGAGGGGCTTTCAAGACTAGACACTAAAAATCAATAATGGCTACCATAATGTCTGTTTTCTTCAAAAGATATTTTTTTATAAGCATGTGTACACACACTTTTGTGCACTTGTCTATTTCCAAAGAATACACTCTCAGACATGGAAGTGATGGGTCAAAGAGTAATCTCATCTTGGCAGGGCACCAACAAATTGCCCTCTTTCAAAACATGCATATCGTAAGACCTCTGGCCTCTGCTGGAGGAGTGAACCACAAGTCCTCCTGCTTTACACAACCCCTTTCCACCTACCTGCACAGAACGGCCTAGTTCCTAGCCTTCCAGTGAAAGCACCATGGCTTTGATGGGTGTGGGATGGAATGCAGGGCCTCAAGCACACGAGCTACACCCACTGAGTTACACCCCAGCCCCTTGCTGCTGGAGTCTCACGCATACCATCGTGTCCCACACGCCTTTGATTTCATCAAGACCTGTAATTCACCCACCCCAAAATTTTCCACTGTTTGTCATCCCTCTTTTATCTTTTTTAAAAGCAAGTATAATTTGGCATACAATAAACTACATACATGTGAAGCACGCAGTTTGATCATTTTTTGGTATACAGTATATATACCCCATGGAATCATTACACAAGAAGATTAAAAGACCAGCAGCACAATGTATCCTCTCCAGGACCTGGAGTTGGGACACTAAAAAGCAACAATTTAGTGAAGAAAAGAGGGAATAGGTCTCTGGGAATTAAGCACGCGGTAATAGTAAAATCAGAAACTACAAAGAAACTGGAGAAACTCAACACTGAAAAGTCTTTGTGGTCTGGCATGCTGGCCCCAGCTCCTGTGGAGAGGGTCTCCACTAACTCAAGAGGGTGGCAGCTCCAGAAGGGAAGAGCAGACTGTTGTGCTAGCCATGAGAAAAGCCCTGCCTTGCAAGCAGGCAGTCGTGAGTTCGATCCCCGGTACCGATAAAAAGGAAAAAGACAAAAAAAAAAAAAAAAAGAAAGAAAGAAAGAAAGAAAAGCCCACGGTTATCACACAGTGCAAGAACAGTTGGGGTTTTACTCTGAGAGTCACTCCTTCCTCGTGTAACAGCCTAGAGTTGGAGAGGAAATCCAGCGCAGCGCTCACCATATTTGAGAGGGTATTGTTAATAACCAGGAGCCATTCTGGGGAGATGTTAATTATTTCAGACTGAGCTACAGAACAACTGCACATCAGCATCTCTGGAATCACCCTACCACAGTGATGAATAGTAGTAGATGGCCACAAGAGACTGCTGCAGAGAGGGGGTGGCCTAAACACAGATACCCCACCCTAGAAGCTGAAACCAGACTGGGAAGAACTCAGAGTCTCACTCTCTATGATAAGAAGTCAGGCCAGTGGTGTGTGATTTGTAGAAGGGCTGGGTCTGAAAGAGCTGGCATTGAGTTCAACAGTCCGGCACCCGACCCCGGTTCTGCATCCAGCATGGAAACCAGTGGTCTGTTTGCTCTCCTCATCTGCCAGTGTGATCAGGGCTACATCTTGGCTTGAACAGTGGCTACAGTCGGGGGTGTGCAGACAGAGGGCCCTCCCAATAGGAGAGGGACCTCAGAAACACACAGGCTATAAAGCTAGGTGGAGAAAACAGTGACGCAGGACTCACAGGGGGAGCAACTGGATGAACAGTTTGCCCTAGGGTGGACACCACCGACTTCCTCACACACACCCAGCCGGAAAGGTGGAGCGGGGCTCAGCATCCACACACAAAAATGGGAGTGTGGAAACACAATAGGATTTGGTAGTGACTCACCCCACCTTCCCTCATCACTGGAGGATTCCAATGCTGCAAACTTGGAGAGAAGCCATTCATTCAAAAACAGAGGTATGAGGCCAGGAGGGGTGGCACAGACCTGTAATCCCAGCACTGAGGCAGGAGGATCCCTGTGAATTGAGTTTGAGGTTGAAGTGGGCTACAAAGTGAGTTCAAGTCCATCCTGAGCTGCATAGTGAACCCTTGTCTCAAAAAGACCAAAGAAAACCAAAACAAAACCCAAACACACAAACAAAAAACCAGAGGCATATTTTGGAACCATTTGCTTAGTTTATTCTCAAACCTAGGATAGTCTTTCATCCCACTCCTTGCTATTATCCCAATCCTAGCAACATTTCCATCTCCAAATCTTCCTAAGTCCTACTTCTTCACACAATTTTCTACAGTTGTCCCAGCCCACCCTGAGATTCTTCGTCTAAGTTCTGGACACAGTTCTTTTGTTGTATAATTGTTATGGTCTAGATCCATAATGTTCCCCCCAAAATCTCCTGTGTTTAGATATCAGGAGACTGCATCATCATCATATTTATCTATTGGTTAGAGCATTAATTTTTTTTTAATTAGTACCGGGGATCGAACTCACAACCACACACTTGCAAGGCAGGCACTTATGCCACTAAGCTAAATCCCCAGCTCCAGTTAGAGTATAATTTGATGGCCTTATTGGGAGGCAGTGGAAGAGGGGCGGGGCCTAAGGAAGTGGGCCCTGGAAGTAATCTTAGAGACCTGTCTTCTCATTTGCTCTTCTGCTCTGGCTTTCTCTGCTCTCCCTGCCTTCTGGCCAGCCATAAGGTGAGCAGCTTTGCTTGGCCATGTACGTCTGCCATGATGGTTTTCTCTTGGAGCCAGTCAACGATGGACTGCACTCCTGGAACCGGGAGCCACAATACATCTTTCCTCCTCTGAGCTGATTTCCTTAGGAATTGGGTCACAGCAATGAGAAGTTGACTATCAATATTCTGTTATAACTTTTATCACAATAAAATATTACTTAAGTTTCCTTGCGACTAAAGCCTGTCTCCCAACCATATTGTAAAGTTCTAGGGGTAGGGGAGAATGGCTTGTACCTGTTTTTGTTTTTATTTTTGTTTTTGCCTTCCCTTTGATACTCAGCTCAGAGCTTTAACATAATAGATGATCAGTAAATACATGATGGCCAATGAACATAGATATTCCCTTCTTCATGTTGTTTTCCTCTTTACTGAAAGTAAATAAAAAGAATGAATTGTTGCAATGAATAATTAGCACAGGGTTTTTGCAAAGACTAAAGCTTTTTATTCCCATTAGGGGTCATTTCTTTTCAGAAGCTACTTCTCTGAGTCCTTTGTGAAGAGGACAGCCTCACTGATGCTCTGGGTGATATAATCTATGTTGCTGGCATTGATACAGGTGAAGTTAATATAACCGTTCCTGGGAATGTAGATGTGCTTCTTCTTGATCAAGTATTGTACCTGTTGGTCTGTGATATTCATAGGATCTCAGATCCTGGGGGGCCACTTTTAATTCCCTTCAGGCCCAGAAGAGTTATATGGGATATAAAGGGTCAGCATTCCCGGGGCCACCCCACTTTTCAAAGAAAATAATAAAAATCTGGAGCAAAGCTGTGGAGTACTCACCTCGTCAGCCAAATTTAACGTTTCTGTAGAGGGATCTTAAGTCAGAAAGGGGAGAGCCAGCCCCGCCTAGGCACTCACAGTTGAGTCCAAGATAACCATGGGTCCCCATCTGCTCGGTGATGTGGTTCCAGGACCCAGGCGTTCCCAGAAGCCGCAGCTTCTCCTTCACCTTTTCCTTGATCAGCATCATGTTCTCAACAGCCACTTTTAGGCTCAGGTTCCTGTCAAGGCCGAACAACAATGAGAGTATGAAGTTGCCCTCCACACTGCTTTCAGACCTCCATGCTGCCTCTCTGTGTTCGCACCGTGCACAACCCAGACAGCCTGAAAGCATACCAGAGGGGCCTGGGCCTCAAGATGGTTGGGGGGCTGGAGCCTGCCATCGCTCACATCTTAAGAACCACCCAGAAGCCCATGTATTCAAGAATACTCAGTAGGTTCCAGCACTGTTGGGAAGTGGCGGAACCTTTAAGAAGTGGGGCTCCACGGGAAGAAGATGGGTTCATAGAGAAAGCCCAGAGGAGATCCCTCCCTCTTCCTCTTCCTCTTCCTCTCTCTCTCTCTCTGCTTCCTAGCTGTCAGGAAGTGAGCAGCTTACTCCACACATGCTCCAGCCACGACCTTGTGCTTACTACAGACCCAAGCAACAAGGCAATTGACATGGATGGAAAACTTCAAAGCCATAAACGGAGAGAAGCCATTCCCCTTTACGCTGAAGATCTCAGGCATCTTGTTAATGAGTGGAAAGCTGAGTAACATAGATCCCACATGAACTAAGCTTACAAAGCAGGCTCGTAAGCAGTACTTGCTGGAGACACACAGCTCATTGACCTGGCTCTAAAGTGAACATTCTGTTGCCACTATCACAAGGGCAAGCCTCACATAGCTTCAGCTCCTGGTGCTCATAGGCCCTCGTGAAACTTGATGAATAAGGGGAAACAGAGCCACATGGGCAGGGAGAGAAGTGACCAATCTGTAGGCACCTCGGGGCTCAGGACCCCTGCCCTGCACCAAGCCCCTGCCCTTACCACTCCTCCTGCAGCGTGGGGTTACAGAGGATGGTGGTGATGATACGGGAGCCCCTGGAAGGAGGGTTCAGCCACAGGGCCTGGGCATAGCTCAACAACTGGGACAGGACGCAAAGCAGCTGCTCATTGTTGCGTGCCACCACCACTAGGATGCCCACAACTTCATCTGCAGGGTGAAGAAGACGGCCACCCTCAGCATCCTCCTCCAGGACCAGGGCCTTCACCTGCGTGTTTCCCAACCTTGCACAAGACAGGCTGAGCCCTGGAGACTATACCCCAGCCCAGGTTAGCATCTGGTCCCAGGAAGTTGCCAGAACCTCCTCTTCTAGAAAATGTTTCCAGAAACAAGAGTCCGCGAGAAGGAAAGAACTTGAAAGATCACCAGATCCAACCCTCTCGTCTTACCATCCAGGAAACAGAAGGCTGAGCAGTTGAAATGATTTAGCCAATGTTGGGTCAGGTCACTGATTTTAATAACAGACCCTGGCGTTCAACTCACACTCTTCCCTTCTGCCTCCCTCGAGCTCTCTGGAGCCCTGGGTGCCCTCCAGAGACAGGTGATATAGGCAACACCGCCAATGCTGTGAGAACAGTGCCACTTCTGCCCCAGACTCTCCCCTCTCACCCCACCTGCTCCGTACCATAGACGCCAAAATTCCTGGACAGAAACTGGCTGCAGAAGAACTCAAAGCCCGAGGATACAAAGTATCGCAGGACTCCAGCATCTTCTTCAGGGTCACCAGTGGACAAACCTTGACAGGGGATGTCAAAAAAGGGGAATATCTGCTTGCTCTGCAGGATAAAGAACCAAAAAAGTATGAGACTGATGCAGGGGATGGCAGGAAGCCCAAGAGAGGAAGCCCAAGGGGGCCGCTGGGCTCACCTTCATGATGGACATCAGCTTTGCCCACTGAGATTGTGTCAGCCTACAGTCAATAGGGTTCCCGATCACAAGGATGCAGCCACTCGGCATCTGCTGTGGGTGGAAATAGCCTGGTCAGGTAATGCACCTTGTGGAGGGCAACCTGGATGACTCTTTGAGAGAGCAATTACCTCCATTTGGCTAAACCTGGCTCCATCTGCACGTACAGAGCTGGCCAGTTCATTTTCTTTTTCCTTCAGCTGGCTCTAAGCAATCTGAATAGGGCTGGCTGAGGTGCTGATGTGTAATCTTTGAAGCTAGGAGGTGACATTTGCTGTACCTTGGCCCCATGACTGCGATCAAAACATGGTTGAGCCTGGCGGGATGTAGAGCCAGCACTCTAGGGCTGCCAACCAGATAAAGAGGCTATGACTTCCCAGAGCAGAAAAGTATGCACATCACAGCTGAAGCACCAGCCCTCAAAACATGAAATGCTGCCTCAACTGTGCTATGCAGATTGGTCTCACTGCAAACCCTTCTCTCTGCATATTGCAGAGGTGCTTTCAGGTCTCTACCTAGTCCAGCTCAGTGTACTCACCCATCTCCCACCATTCTCACAGCCACTCTGCCTCAAACCACTCTTTTCTTCACAATTAAGAATCTGGCTAGCCCTGGGTCAAGATGTTTGATGAAGCTTCATCCTGGCCAGACTCTGGACCCCTTGGCCACCCATAATTATAAATGTGTCTTAGTGTCTTTATTCTCACCATGGGTTGCACAGGAAGTGGTAGATTGGAATTAACTCGTTAGAATTCCGATAACGTTTCCATGGAATTACAACTATAAACTTCCTGGACTGAAACAAGGATGAGAAAGGATCACTATAGTACCTTCTCTAGCAAGGGGCAAGGGAGAAGTGCCCTTCCATACTGGCTCCTACTGAAAGGCCTAGATGAACGGGGTTGGGGCAAGGAAAAAGGGCTAGGCGTCAGGTCTGGGGGAAGGTTCTGGGCTGGGGAGGGGGGCGTACCTCGGCCACTTTGAGGATCACGTTGGAGTCCATGCGCCTCTTCTTGGGGTCCCAGATGCAGTATTCACAAACTTCAAAGCCCATGTCCTGGAAGACGAGTCCGTGACTTTCTGTGGGAATAGCGCCCCCCGCCCCAGCTACGGTATAGTGGAGAGATGGAGGCAGAGATCCTGGAGACCCACGACCAAGGTCATCCTCTGCCACTGTTCTCACGCCAGAGAAAGGCGACGCGTGGAAAGACTGGGTGGGAAGGAGGAGGCGGGACGGGGACCTCCAGAGGCGCTCACCTTTTTGACAGGAGACGATGCAAACTGTGCTCGCGTCCCTGTGCCACAGCCGGAAGAACTGGGCCGCGAGCCGGAAGGCCCCGCTCTCACCTATGGTGTGCACGCCCCCTGCCTGCGAGCAATATCAACGCGAGTGTGCAAACAGTAGCACCCATTTGAGGGATCAAAGACGCGCTCGGCCGCCACTGAGTTGCCCCTCCGACCCCTGCGTCCGGATGCGTTCCGGATTGCACTTTCCGCGTCTTGGTGCTGCCAGCTGCGGGTCTGGGCCGCGCTCACCCTGTTCTCCACGATGGCCGGGCTGTGCTTGCCGAAGAGCAGCTCCAAGGAGGCCTGGATGAACGACTTCAGGCCCGGGTCTGGCAGGTACTCATAGATCAGCGACGGGTCCTGCACGGTCTGGAGGCAGATCTTGTGCACCACGGGGGAAATCCAGGGGAGGTTTTCATCGGTCATGCAGACTGAAGGAAAATGGCCAGGCGGTTTCTTGGCCCCCTCAGAGCATGTGCGAGCAACCCAGCGAAGAGGCTGCCCTGGACCCCTTGAGCTCTTCAAAGTTACAGCCCCTTCCTTTTGAGGAGCAATTCAAAGAACTGAACGCAGACCTTTGCACTGAGCTATAATACCTGACCCTTATTTCACTTGGACACAAAGAGTCTCACCAAGTTGCCCAGGCTGGTCAGGAACTAAGGTTCTCCTGCCTCAGCTTCCTGAGTCCCTAGAATTACAGGTGTGCACCATTGTGCCCAGCTAAAACCTATGTCATTTTAAAGGTTAGACGTTATATACTTAATGGGAGTTATAGATACACGGAGCTAAACAAAGACAACTTTGACTTTCACAGGGAAAAGGGCTTATTATACAGCAGATGGGTTCTTAGTGCAAGAATAACAGAGGGGGGAAGGAGTAAGGAAGGGAAGGGAAGAGAAAAGAGGGAGGAGGAGGGAGGACAGCTAGAGAAGGGAGTCCTTGCAGACGCCAAGCACAAAGCATGGAAGAGGATGTCTTTCTTACCAAATGCACAGCAGCCCCTGCAGCGGGGCAGAGCACACGGAATTACGTGGACGTTCTCCACCCACTTCCCTTTGGGCGTTCTGTGAATAAGCCCTGTTGTTCCCACCTGCACAGGCGCAGGTCCACCCAGCTTTAGCAGCAGGAAAGCGCGGTCAGCCACAGCCCGCACACAGGAAGAGCAGGTACCCGGTTACCTCTATAGACCAGCAGTATCTTGGCAGGGTCTCTGTCCTGTTTGTAGGCCGTTAGTAATCTGCTCTCCAGCTTGTGGCCCACAGGTACATCTGCAAACACTGAAAGAGTGGAGAGGACCTCAGGGCGGAGACTCGGCAACGGACCTTGGTCCATGCCCGGTGGTCCAGGCTCTGTCCTGAACAGACACTGCAAACAGCTGGTTTCCAGGGCAACAGAACCTAACGAGGCCCAGACTGTGACAGCAATGTTCTAGGATCATGGGAACATTCCATCCCTCAGGAGAGTCCCAGGGGAGCACGTGGGGCAGGGAAGGACAGAGATTCCCAGGTGCCATCCTCTACCTGGCTGCCACCTGGGCCCCAAGTCCCCCCCCCCCGCCCTGTCTACAAATGCACAGAGGAGCTGGGGAGGCAGGCTAGGCTTCCCCTGTAGAAGCAGCAATTCCAGGTCACACCACAATGCAAATCCAGTGATCAGGCTTCAAAACTTCTGCTTTCTTTCGAAGGGTCACATAAATATCCCAGATCACTCAGTCATGTAAACTGGGGATAACTGGGTTTGCTTGCTTGTGTGGGGTGCTGGGGTTAGAAGCAGGGCCCGGCACATTCTGAGCAAGTGCTCCGAGTGAGCTGTGGCCCAAGTCTCATGGGATAAATGTTAAAAACTTTTATTTTCATTTGCTAAAAGACCCAAGATTTTAAAAGCAATAAAAAGGGGCTGGGATGTTGCTCAGCAGCACAGTACCTGCCTGGTAAACTTGAGGCTCTGAGTTTGATCCCTGGTACCAAAAGCAGACCAAAATAAAAGCCTCCTTTTAAAAAGGCAATAAAAAGAATGTCCTGTATCCTTCTAGATGTCTTTTAAAGGTTTTATTTGCAACTCAGGAAGTCCATCTGTTTCTTTTTCTTTTTCTTTTTTTAATGCTTGGAATTTTTTTAATTTTTTAAAAAAGGGTGTAAATGACACTTAATTGTGTTTTCTGGTGCTGAGTCAGGGCTGAGGTGGGACACAGAAGGGATCAGAACACCTCTGAAGAAGCAGTGGCTATCTGAGCTCACGCCTGGCAGATGCTCCATATGCCCTGGAGATTAGGCTGATTCAAGGGAGCCATGAGGCCCCAGGAGTTCAGATCATTCTTTAGGGACTGTTTTTATCAGCAACCAGAGCCAACCAAGGTGTGTTTGTGAACATTCAGTGGTGGTTACCAGTAAGTGATGATCACTGAGTCCCAGGAAGACAGTCTCCCGTACAGGGTCATCTCACAGTGTGGTTTCCTTTGCTTTTGAGTAACTCCTATCTATTTTTACTTATTTGCATTAAGGATTGAGCTCAGAGCCTTCTCACTGTGCTATTTTCTTGGTTCATTTGAGTTTTTGTTTTCAGGCAGGATCTCAGTCACTAACTTGGTCAGGTTGGGCACCCCTGCAGTCCTCTCCCCTCAGCCTCCCAGAGTGCTGGGACTGCAGCCATGGGCCACCACCCCCAGTTTAAACAACTCTTTTTTTTCTTTTTTTCTTTTTTTTTTTTTTTTTGTCTTTTTCGTTTTTATCGGTACCAGGGATCGAACTCACAACTGCCTGCTTGCAAGGCAGGCGATTATGCCGCTGAGCTAAATCCCCAGCCCCTAAACAACTCTTTAAATGAGTGCTGTGGATACTGTTGGGTTCTGCCTAGATACTTTACCCGCCAGTGTACCCAGTGTCTACTCACTTGGAGAAATGCCCTTGGCTGATGGGAGTCCCCTCATCTGGAGGCCACCTGAAAGGTTACACCCTGTCCACAGGGGCAGCCAAAGGCTACCTGACTCCGGCATACAAAACCTTACCTGCTTGTCTTGGGCATCTCTGGGGCTTATTGTGCACCCCAGTGTGAACTCCCAGTGAAGCCAGGTTGGACTAGAGCTGGGACCACATTCTTGCTTGGCCTTGCCTGGCACACCCTGCTTCATCCGCCCTCTCCCTTCTCTCCCTCTCCCCCAGCTGCCCTGAGCAGCTCTGTTCCACTGCTCATTCTGACTGTGACATTCTGCTTCACCACAGGCCTAGAAACAATGAGTTAAATGACCATGGACTGCATCATCTGAAATCAAGAGCCAAGTACACTAACCCTTTCCTCTTTTAAACACATGCCTTGGGTAATTTTTCATAGCAGTGGAAAGCTGACTGCTACATACTCTCTTTTCCCAAATCACGTGTACCCTGAGTCCTCAGCGAGCTGTACTCCCAGGGAACCTGCCTTGAGGCAAACAATGATGAAAATAATTCAGATGAACAGAAATGTTTAAATATCAAACAAGTATAATTAACGGCTGGCAACATAGCTCAACAGTAGAGCACTTGCCTAACTTGCACAAGATTCTAGGCTTGATTCCCATTATCTCAAAAGAAGTTTGCCTATGTGTTGGGTGTGTGTGCGTGCATATGTGAAACTAAGAATTTACTCCATTCAATCCTCGACAGGCAGCATTTTGTTATACTTCTTCCAGTTTCTTTTCTATGACTTTTATATTTTAGGATAATTTATATCAACATTTGCATGTGATTTTCTTAAGTGTTCATATGGCTGAAAATGAGCCTAGATTTTATTTTTCACATAAATCCCAAGTATTAATGAGCACTGAATTTTCCAGGGATATTATTACCATATGTATGAATCACTGCCTTCACATTAGAGCACTAAACTAATTTCTTATATTGACCTTTAAAAATAGGAATTTCATTTCTAAATACCATCACAAAACACTAAAGGAAAGACGCCAGTCTAAACACATCTTGTTGAAAGTCTATGAAACACAAGGGGAAGTCTACAGGTGGCTTAGGAAATACCTGACCCTTAATGGGAGAGAGGAATGATGTAGTCATTTTCCTGACCCTTGAGATAAACCCTACTTGAGAAGATTGGGGAGAGGGAAAGGGATGTGGGAAGAATTAGCCATGTAATGTACATTTACCCACTGCATGTGAGGAATGCAATCATTACGCATTGCAAACGTACTCATAAAAATTTTCAAAACTAGCATAAGGCAGTACACCAAGGTTATTTTTTGAGTTACTGAAATCAAACCTTGGGACTCCTTAGTAGATATAATTTTCTTAAAGTAACCCAGTTATTGCCCTGTTTTTAAAAACTGAAATTAACCTGCAAATGGCAACCTTGATACTCATGCTAAATAGAAATCTTAGAGAACATTGTATCTAGATTCTTCTATTAGACACTTATTACACCAGTCCTATTTTTTATTTTAAGACAGGGTCTCACTATGTACCCCAGGCTGGTCTCAAATTTGAGACAATCCTCCTTCCTCAGCCTCAGGAGTGCGGGGATTACAGGTGTACACCATCACATCCAGCTAGGCCAGTTGTTCTAAATCCTGAAATTTATGTTTTTAGCCAGTGTTAAAACAAAATAAAAAACTCTGCATTTCCCCCATTCCCTTGGGAAATGTAGGAAATATGACATATCAAAGTTCTGAATCTAAATTGTAAGGCCTCATCTCACACAAGCAGAGATCATGGTGATTGTCATGATTGTCAAAAAAAAAGGATCCAGAATGAATCAAACAGAATCAGCAAGGTGCAGACATAGGCCAGCCGGTCACTAGAGTACGTCTTAAAGACATCAGGGACTTCATTTGTGTCTGTTTCAGGAGCAGAACCTCAGCTAACACAGGTATCTTAGCTTTTATAGACACAGCTCCCTCTGCCCCACGAACATGGCCCATGTCTACAAGGCCTCCACTGAAGGACACCACCTACACTCATATCATCCCCTGTGCTGTACTCTGGGCCAACAGGGGAAGCCGAGTCGCCATGTGGCCTCATCGGCCAGTCTCTTGCTGTGCTTGAGATGAGTTCAGCCCTTAAACTGCCCCCTTCATCGCAAACCAGCACTAAGTCTTTATAATGATCAGCAATAAATCACCCTAATCTTCTGTCACCTGCAGCTGAAAAATGACAGGCTGAGGACAGACTACCACGCGGTCTGTGCTGTCATCCATTAAATGATCATTAGCTAATAGTCACTAAATTTACATAAGAAATAAATTACATGTAGAATACTGCAAAAACACAATAAATCACAGTAAAAAGGCTGCCCCTTTCTGCTCAGGAAACCCCTCTACCCCCAAGCTCCATAGCACATTGTCCTTTGACTCCAAAATGTGCTGTTACAATTCCAGTTGTTCTTTCAGGGTCTTCTCTGGCAGAGGCAGGCTCCAAAGGGGCATTCCAAAGGCTCTGACGCCACCTGCTGGAGGGAGGATGCTGCCTGCCTCGCGTTTCCTCCCATCCCAGTCAGTTCCAGCCAGGAGCTCTGCATTTTGAAACTCTCTTCCTGTAGCTTGTTGCATCATCAACAGGGCATTTGTCCTGGAAATAACCTTCATCACTTAACATTTCAGTTGTGACCATTTTAACAGGTGTGCTGCAACCCATGAAGCTCTTGAGGTTCTTGGGGTGAAGGACTGTGAGAGGAAGAGAAAATAAAGAGACAAAGCTGGGGTCAGGTGGAGCCCTTACCCTCCTAATGGGGTGTTTATTTATATCTTTCAGCAACTTAATGTCACATGACACCCTGTTGTCCTAGCAACCCACTGTTGAGATTGTCTTGGGGTTAGGTGTTCTCTGGGCTGAAGCAGCATCTTCAGGTGGCTTCCCCAGGCACTCTTTATTCTTGGAATGGTCACATTCTAGCCTTGCATGTATGGTCAGTTTCCAGCTTCAATGGCTCTTAACACAGGAGCTCTGATGACAAATTCTTATGCTGCAAATGACAATGCAACAACAATAGTAATAACCCATCCCCAAGAAACCAGAGCAAGAAACAACAGAGTCAGAGAAAGAGGACACAAGATGAGCATGAATTCTGGCTCCCTAGAGGCATGTATATCCGACCTCAGTCCCAGCTCAGCCCAGCGGCCCAGGTGTTACTCGGGATCCAGTTTTGTTCTTTGTGGCTGTCTTGGCTCTGAGCCCTGAGCTTCACTTTGGTTCTCTGGCTGACTGGGCACAAGAGCAAAATCGTACATGGAAAAGGAGCAAAATGCACATTTTCAGGGCTGACTCTGCAGCTTGTGACGATGCAAATGCAAAACTGATGCCAAGCTCTGGAGGAATGTGTAAGGGAGTTGTGGATAACAACGCAAGGGAATTCTGTGCAGCCACAGGCAGCCCTATCTGTGCAGAGGCGGGAAAGACCCCTTAGGTAACAACAAGGAAGGTACAGAATGTGGAGTGAAGTAAGGAGCATTGTGGAAAACAATAATTTTGCATGTGTCTGCTTGGTGCATGTAGATTCTCTAGAAGGATATGGGGAAGCCGTCACACAGGTAGGTATACATGGGGGTCTGGTGGAAAGACATGGAAGGCTGATTCATTTTTTCACTCTGTGCCACTTTGGAACTTCAAAAAAATTTTTTTCTTGGTAGTACTGGGGATTGAGCCCTGGGCGTTTGCACTGAGCTGCATTTCCAGCCCTTTCAAAAATTTTTTTGTTTTGAGACAGGCTCTTGCTAAATTGCCATCTTGTTCATGCTGGACTAGAATTTGCATAATCCTCCTGCCTTGGCCTCCAGACTGCTGGGATAACTGTGACTTTCAAATGTTAAACCACATGCACAGATTGCGGCCTTCCAGACATCATATTCTTTCTACCCAGATGGAGACAGTGAGTCTCTTTTCCTGGTGGCCTGAAAGAATGAGGTTGTTTCCCTCCCAGGAGCTTGATCCCTTCTCCTTGGCTTCAGTGGAGCCATGGCCCACACTTGGTCCCTGGTGGATGGATGACTTTAGAGCAGCCACCTAGAGCTGAGGGTGGGGCCAGTGCCCCCCAGCTCACCCCTGCAGGACTCCCTGAGCTCTCATCTCTGACCAGACACCCACGCATGCTGTTTCCGGTACCAGCCCATCATTGCCTGCGCAGCACAGGGCAGTAGCCACGCAGGTTCCTCATGCCCTGCATGACGTTGGGACCAACACTGTCAGCCTTCCAGTCCTCTCAGCGTCCCCCACTGCCACAGGCACGAGCAGCTGCCTAAGAGCCTCACCGTCAGTGGAGAAGCCACCGGTCCACAGTGCTGAAGGCCTTGTGAGAACAGCACACTCCCCCCAGCAATCAAAATGGGCCGAGGCCCTCAGAGGCCCCAGAAGAGCAGCCCGGGCTCTTCCCGCCTCTCCGCAGCACGCAGTCCTGACGCCTGTTGAAATGGCCGAGGCTGGCATGGACATAGGCAGGTGGGGCCAGGCAGACCTTCCCGTCTCTGTGGCCACAGTCAAGTGGTTTAAACCATTTCGGCCTCTGCACGTACGTTTTCAAATGCAGGATTACAATAGTTATCGAATTGAGTGGGGCTTTGGAGATGGGTGCATTGTAAATCCAAATATCGAATTCAGTCATCCAAGTATTGCAATCTTCTTTCTAGTTTTCCTCACAATCCAAAAAGTTATATTTGTAGTCCCATTGAGACGTTATTGGAATCCCAGTAATTAATTCCAATCTACCACCACTAATGCAACCACGGCAAGAATAAAAGCACCAAGACATATTCCAAGTTAAGGGCAGCCAAGGGGTCCTAAGTCCAATCTCCATAAGGACAGGTGGACAAAGGCCTTGATCCTAGGCCTCTCCCCCAATTTATTATCTTGTGACGAAGGGGGCGTCACTCAGGGCTGAGTGATAGGATGGCGGGAAGCTGGCTGGCCAGGTGCAAAATTGCAGAGATAAAGACATGCAGCAGGATGAATGCACATAATCCAGTTAAGGTAGCAGTGGAATTGTTTTGGGGGGCTATCACTTTGGTTTCTAATATGCAAACTCTTCTGCCCTGGGGAGTCACAGCCTCTTATCTTGAGGCTGTACACAGTTGACATTCCCGGAGCTATTTGCTCTAACATCTCGTGTGCTCAATCCTGTATCGTAGAGAACACTATGTGAGGAAACAGGATTGTCTATTGGCTATAGATATTGCATATTAGTGCCTCGGCTAGCCTTATTTGCAATGCTTAGAGCCAATTGAAGAGAAGGACATACCCTAGCCAGCCTTTTACGTATCAGTATAAGGAAATGAGTATCCAAATAATCAAAGTCACATTAACTGTTTTGGATTCAAAGGGAGTCACTGGAGCCCCCATGAACCCTCCCACTCAGGATAAAGGAAATCTAGTGGGACACCCAGAAGAAAAGGGCCTGTGTGAGCTGTTCCACTACTGGAACCCTCATGGGGGAGTCAGTGTCCCCAGTGTTCTTGTGCTAAGAGCTCAGTCCCCAGCCCAGGCCACTACTTGGGGGTATGAAGCCTTTGATGGGGGAGCTCTTCAGATCCCTGGAACACACTTTCAAGGGTTGTGCAACCTCAGTCTCTTCCTCTTTCCCTCTCTGTCCCTGAGGCCAGGAGCTTTGCTCTGCCATGCGTTCTACCAAGGGTGCAGCTCCGCAGGGTCCAACAA
This sequence comes from Cavia porcellus, assembly GCF_034190915.1. NCBI lineage: Eukaryota > Metazoa > Chordata > Mammalia > Rodentia > Caviidae > Cavia > Cavia porcellus. The sequence continues at coordinate 44,747,349 of NW_026947512.1, forward strand.
TCCCAGCAGTCACAGCTGAAATCTCTAAAATTTGAACCGAAGCAAACCTTGTCTCTTGATAAGCTGATGAGCTCAGGCATTTGTTGCAGTACCAGAAAACTGGCACCGAGTACAAACCAAAAAGTAACTGTACTCTGTGTGTGTGGCCACAGAGAAGTGGGGTGTCACCATAGAGGTGACAGTCATGCGTGGCTTCTCTTTCCTGGTTTGCTGTCAGGAATGGTTGTGGGCATCATCGGCCCCCATGCTGCAGCATCGTGAGCAGCTGCTTTAATGTGGAGAGGCGTGTGGCTCCCCCGGACCCCGAACACCCAAGCTGGCCCAGGTGTGACTTAAGTCACTTCTTTGTGGAGATGGGAGAGGGAGTTTTGAGTCACATGTAGAAATGTCAGCTGGGGCCCTTCTTGGAATCCTGTGGGGGGGGGGAGCAATTGAAGGCTGTGTCCCCTGGAAACACTTTTCCTTCTCCTGGTGAATCGTACTCCCTCCATCCATGAGGCACTGTGAGTCTCAGGCCATTCCTGCTACTATGACGAAGTCCCTAGGACTGAGTGATTGGTAAACAACCGCAATGTCCTAGTCCAGTTCCAGGGGCCAGGAAGCCTGAGGTCCAGGCAGTGGCAGATTCCAAGCCTGGCAAGGCCTTGCTCTCTGTTTCAGAGATGGCACCTTCCGGCTGTGACCAAAGGGACAAAGTGGCCCCCTTTGACCTTTATCAGGTCGCTAATCCTGCTCTTAAAGCTGGGCTGCAGGACTTCATCACTCTCCCTAACGCCCTCCAAAGGCAACCCATCCAGCAAAAGGTTTCACCCAAGAGCTCCAGGGACAGCGACGTTTGAAGCACGGAGGCCACCCTGAGACGATGGGGACTTTTCCTAGCATCAGCTGTCAGAACTGGAGGAGGACAAGCCCTTTCACTGCTGTCTGTCACGGGATTTTAAGAGAGCCATCCGAGAGCCTCCTGCCCCTGACGCTAAGGTGGGGAAGAAAAAGCTGTAGTCGACTCAGACCTCTAATTCCTGTCAGCGGCAGTTTGGGGTCTTGGGTCACAAACAACAGAACGTGACTCAGACTGATTTAAAGACAAGCAGAGTTTACTGAAGGGATATCGGTTAGCTCAAGATCGAGTGTTTTGCTTTTGCAGACTGAGGACTGAGCCCAGGGCCTTTGAACAGAGATTCTCACCACTTTTTACACTTAATCTTGAGACAGGGTCTCAATAAGTCCCTAAACTGCCTTGGCTAGACTCGAACTGCCTATCCTCCTGCTTCAGCCTCCTTGGGCTCTGGGATTATGGGGTGCACTACCACCACCCAGCCTGGGGATTTTGGCTGGGTGGTTTTGAAGCACAACAAGATCAAGATCAAACCTTAAAAGGAAGCTGGCAAGGATTCCACCCCTGATCAACAGTGGACGCCATGATGTTTCTTCCCCGACTGCTGCAGAGGCCTCTTCTGGGCTGGATCCCATGACAAGATCTTCCACTACAGCTCTGCAGAGGCTTAGAACCTGTTAAGTGATTCAGTTCCCTCATTTCTTCCCCCTTCCCACTATCTGGACTTTTTGTAATTAAATTCAAGACAGCTGGGATGTTTTTCTTTTACCAAAAGCACATGGTGGTACAGGCCTGTAATCCCAGCACTCTGGAGAGCTGAGGCAGGAGGAGCTGAATTTGAGCCCAGCCTGGACAACTTAGCGACTTACCAAAACCTGTCTCAAAATTAAAAAATAACATGAACTGTAGCTCAATGCAGAGGCCTTCGGTTCAATCCTGAGTCATTCAACAAACACCAAAAGTCAGTTGGAAGGTTTAGTGGACCCACAGCGGAGCCCCCAGCCTGCTCTGGTAAGCAGCACCTGCTACGTCTTTCCTCTCAGTGCAGGCAGTGACAGCCCCGTCCTTATCTCAGGGACTTGGTGCCCTGGGCTGGGCTCCTGGAGCCCGCTCCTCCACCCCTCCTGCAGTTGTCTTTCAGTCTCTCCATCCTCAGTTCACTGTCCCTGCCCACCAGCACCTTCCAGTTTTCCTCAGCACATAAAAAGCTCGCCTCCAGCCTTTACCTCATGTGCCCACCCCCAGGCCAGCAAGGTGATCAGAGCCCGAGAGTCAGGCCTCGCCTGGAGGGGAGCTGGGGAAGCAAAGGGCTGAGTGCGAGGTGAGGAGAGGGGCAGCCCTTAACAGGCCGCCGCGGGCACCAGCTAAGCAACAAGTTGGGACCAACTGGGCACTTGTGGAAGGGCTGCGGCAGCCTGGCTCCTGGACACCCAGATCCTCTGGTAGCCATAGAGTAGGGGAATCGGAAGACGAGTGGTGGCCTGGCCACTGGCCCTGCATCTGCCCTGAGTCCCCAGACACTGATGGACACTTCTCCCAATCTGACCCCTGAGCTGGGGTTGGTCTTCTTCCAAAATGGAGCCAGAGCTGGCGAGGGTTTGAGGGCGCAGTGCTCCTGGGGACCCAGAGTAATAGCAGTGATGGATCTGGAGTCTGCACTGAGCTCCTCTGCCCTCCTCAGAGCCCAATCTGTGGGCCAGGCATATAGCCAGGTCCGCTCTGTAACCCAACCCAGCTCCACTACACCTGCCCAGCAGGCGTAGCCTCAAACCCCCCAAGGCTGCTCCTCTAACACTGGCTCCCCGGCTTCTGGGACACAGCTCGATTTGGCTTTGCTGTGAGCCCACTGCTGCTATTTCTTGGTTGGCTTTGCCTGTTCCTTCTTTTATTTACTTCTCTCAGCTGGGTGTGGTGGCACATGCTTGTAATATATAGACACCTTGGAGGCTGAGGCAGGAGATCCTGAGTTGTGAACAAACGTGGGCTACACAGCAAGTCCCAGGACAGCCTGAGCTATACAATGAGTCCATTTCAAAAAGCAAAAACCACGCGCACATGTGGGTGCAAACACACACACACACACACACACACACACACACACACACACAAAGGGAGAGAAAGAGGAAGGAAGGGCTTCACTCTGTTCTCCAGGCTGGCCCTGCACTCTTGGGCTTAAGTGAGCCTCCTGCCCCAGCCTCCAGAGCAGCTGATGCTGACCAGGAATATAGCTCAGTGGCGTAAGTTCCTGCCTGGCAAGTGCAAGGCCCTGAGTTTGAGTCCTGGTACAAAAAACCAAAAAGCACTAAAAGACGTTCTGGTAAAGGCAGAGTAGCTGATGTTACCTGTGTAT